>NC_059163.1:97934854-99376281 GCF_019923935.1 Bubalus bubalis | reverse complement strand
GCCATATTGGAAGCAGGTCATTTAGCCCTGTTTGAATTGCCTTAGCTTCCCTTGTGGCTCAGATGGTAAAGAAACTGCAATGTAGGAGACCCAGGTTCGACACCAAGTGGGATGGAGAAAAGCTGTCTCCACTGAGATTGTAGATTTATGAGGAAAACAAATGATTGTTTTTGTTTGGAGCCACAAAGCTATAGAATGAAATGCTATGTAGCATTGGAATATATTTTAGTTGCTTTATAACAAAAAAAATTAAACATGTGACAATGACTTTGTGATTAAATGGTGAGAAAAAGCACCAAAAGATATTATAAAATCCTGAAGACCTCAAACAGAAGCTTAAGAGAAGGCTGTCAGTGAAAATTATGACAATATTGGAACCAGGAAGAAAAGGGACCCTTATAATTTATTGGTGAGATATGTGGCAATACTGGAAATTAAGGCAACACAGAAAAAAGAAAATTTGCCAAATTTACCAAATGAACTCCATGATCAGTTTATCAGGGGTCAGTAAACTTTTTCTTAAAGGGCCAGCAAGTAAATATTTTCAGCTATCTGGATGTACAAGGAGCTCTATCAAAACTGCTGAACTATTCCTTTGTTGTGTGAAAGCAAACATAGAAAATACATATACAAGTGTGCATGACTGTGTTACAATAAGACTTTGTTAACAAGAATAGACATCATTTCATAGAACGTACATAACTCATACAGCTAAAGAAATATCTAGGTGAAATATTGAAAGGTCCACTTTTATGTATTCTTATTTGTGATAAAATGTAAGAAGAAAGAAAGAAGTTCAAGAATGACCTATTAACTGTAAAGAAGCCAGGACTTTCTGGATTTGAAAATAAAACTGTTCCTCATTCCCAGCCTCTCCAGATGGCAGAAAATACTCAAAGTAAGAAAAAAATTCCAGAGCCAAAGATCTGACCCAGGTTGACACCTTAAGCTCCACTCTTAGGAACTCAAGAAGACCTAAGGTGATGCTTCATAAAATCTTTTAAGTAGGAAAAAAGTATGAAACAATGAGTTACAGACAATCATTTCCAGGGAGCAGTATTTGACCCTACACTCAGCTGGATCTCCAAATTCCTACTGACTGGAACTAATGCTTATCTCCAATTTTCTCTCCTTTTGAAAGTGTCTGGAGCAGTTATTCAGTTACTGTTTGCCTCTTTCACTAGTATATTTTGAATGGGGGGGATGGGAGTACAGGATGGGTAACTTGTTTCTTTAGTTCCCAGATTTTCATATTGAAATGAACCCCATTTAGAAGTTAGGACAAATTCACCTTGCCTCCACCAAGATCTCATTTAGATGCCAAAATCCTGGACTTTCACATTAAGACTGATGAAGTAATGGATGAGATATGTATTTAAGAGTTTTTTGAAGGGCATAAGTGTATTTCAAGGGCTTTCCAGGTGGCATTAGTGGTAAAGAACCTGCCTGCCAATGCAGGGGATGTAAGAGATGCGGCTTCCATCCCTGGATCGGGAAGATTCTGTGAAGGAGGGTATGGCAACCTTTTCCTGGGGTTGCCTGGAGAATCCCATGGACAGAGGGGCCTGGTAGGCTACAGTCCAGAGGATCGCAAAGAGCTGGACACGACTGAAGCAACTTAGTACACATGTATGCAGGAGTGTATTTCAGTTGGAAAGGAATACTAGCAATTTGTGTCTAGAGGGTTGACTGTGGCAGATTTAATACACCATCCCAAAATTCATCAACACTTCTTTCATTAGGTTCTATAGCTCCTTTCATTGAATCCAGGCTCTGTGACAGTTTGACCAATATGGTGGCAAACCCATTGTGACATTTGGGAAAGAGTCTTGCACCTTCAGTCTTTCGACCCTTACTTAGTCACATAAAAATGGGCCTTGGGACCAAAATACCTACTCACCAAACACCTCCTTCCTCATAGCCTGTGCTGCACTTTTCAACTTGTGTCCTGTCCCTGTTTCAAACTCTACATGTACTCCTTTGTTCTGCTTAAACATGTCTTACAGCACCTGGTCAACCCCATTGCAATATCTGCCCCTTGCAGGAAGGGTGCCGGGAGCCAGCGTGAGGAACTCCGCCTGTGGCAAAGGTCATGAGAAAGGAGGCTCGGCATACGCAAAGGCGGGATTGAGCCTCAGGGGTCCCCCTGGAAATTCTCGAGCATCTACCCCCCAAACCAGAGTCTGCCTATTTTCGGCTTTGTGCTCTCACCTACACCTCTGACTTTACGGGGGGCTGTCCCCGACTACGGGGGTAGTCCCCCGACTACCTCTCTCTGAAAAAAGAGTTAACTTACAACTCCAGTTAATAATTCCTGGGTGTGACAGTGTTTCAGCCTACAAACTCCTTTGGAAGTCCTCTAGCCTGCCTGAATAGGTTCTTCCGGCCACATGAATTGTTCAGAGCCTCACAACTGTGAGAGGCATGAGATGTTCTAAACTGTCTAAATACAGATTCCTTTGAGCAGTTAAAAGATTGATTAGAAATTGTATTGGTAAAGAGTTTTTCACTTCTTGGGCCAATGTTTGCTGCTAAGTTTCCATATCCCTTACCTACTGTGTCCCTGGCAGTGTATTGATTAATATAATTGGTGTAAGTAGTAGCTTTAATGTTTGTAACCTTGGACCCTTGAGTTAATTCTTTTTCTTGTTATAGCCCACCACACCTTTGCCCTGTAGGAATGCAACTTTATCTAATGCTTTTGGAGGGTGGCACCTGACTAATCACCTTTAGAGAAAAATAAGTTTTCTGAAGAAAGGGTCTTAAAATGTTAACAGGCCTCCAGGCCAGAAGATGAGGCAAATCATCTAAACTTTTGCATATGATAAATTTGCAGGAAGAAAGCCTGGCTTACTGCATGACTCTACCCCTTCCCCCATTATCCTCTATGCATAATTTAAGGTATAAAAACTACTTTGGAAAATAAAGTGCGGGCCTTGTTCACGGAAGCTTGGTCTCCCCATGTCGTTCTTTCTCTCACCTTCTGGCTGAATGATTCAGCCTCTTTTCTCCACTGAATTTCCTCACTGAGCTATCCTTATTTAACCACTCTTAATATCTTTAATTAACATTTAAATAAGCTGTTGTTTCCTGATCGCCGATGCCATCTCCCCTTCGAAACCCCTGACTCCACTGGGGCTGGACCCCGGCAGAAGGATATAGGATTCCCTTCTGCTTCAGCTCAAGAAGGATGTGGGCAGGCTAACCGCCCTGCACAGGGTTCCAGGAGGAACCCACAGGCAGTGGGAGACAGACACCCACTTCTGGAGCGAGCTCTGTCTCTTCTCCAAATGACGTGACTGTCTTGTATTTTCCTTGGCAACTTTCTATACAAAGATGTGGAGGGTAGAATTGTTCAAGATTCTACTCCAGATAATAGGCAACAGATGCCACTTGCTCAACAGTGCCAATTTTTCAAATAGACCTTAATAACCTGAAGCTTCCACATTCTCTTAGGATGCTTACTCTGGGAACCCAGCTGCTCTGCTATGAGGAAGCCAAGCAGCCACATGGGCAGGACATGTGCAGCGTGTTATGCACAACAGTCTCTGATGAGATAGCAATCTCCATCCAAAAACAACTTCCAGATATGTAAATAAGAGAGTCTTCAGATGATTTGTTCCAACCTCCAGGCACTGAGTTCCTCTCAGTCTTCATGCCACTTGTGCTGTCCCCCGTAAAGCAGTTATATGCTGTCCCCTCTGAGTCTTGATCAAATTACAGATTTATGAGCAAAATATTATAAATGATAGTTTTTGTTTCAAGTCATTAAGTTTGGGGTGACTCATTACTCAGTGATAGAAAACTAGAACAAAGTATATTTTTAGATTGAATTGCTTGCTGTTTTGCAAATTGGTTTGCAGAAGATTTTTATATATTCAGGATACAAGACTTTGCTAGACACATGTACTAAAAATATCTTCTCCCAGGCTATGACTTTCCTTTTCTTTCTTTTAATGCTAAGTTTGGTCAATCAGGTTTTAATTTTGATGTAGTACAATTTATTTTTATTTTTTTTTTATTAGTAGTGTTTCTCTGTCATCTTGAAAGAAGCTGTGCCTACATCAGGTTCGTGAAGTATTTTTATTATTCTTTTAAGAAATCTAATAATTTAAACTTTTACATTTAAGTCTATGACTGACCTGAATTGCACTTGCATGTATGTGTTCCATGAGACAAGTGTTTAAGTTTGTTTCCATGCATTAGCCAGCTATTTAAGCAAAATTTGCTAAAAAGATTTTTCTACCCCAATTGAATTACCTTGGCACCTTTGCTAAAATGCAAATAACTCTCCCTGTTCCACTGGTCACTTTGTTTTCATGTTAGCATAATTAAAGTGGCCTGGTAGAAAGTCTTGAAGCCAGATAGTGAAGTTATTATCATGTAGTTCTTCTTAAAAATTATTTTGGTTACACAAGATCCTTTGTATTTCCGTAAACTTAAAATCAATTGTTACATTTCGGCAAAAGTGTCTATTGGGATGTTGATAGGAATTAAGTTACATCTATAGGTCAATGGAGAGAATTGCTATTTTTCAACAGTTTTTCAGTCCCTGAGCATAGTTCATTTCTCTACTTTTTCTCATGTTTTATATTTTTCAGTGTACAGTGGTTTAACAACTTTCACTAAATTTAATCCTGTGTTTACATTTTTATGTTACTGTAAATGGGTTTTTAACCTTTCCCTTCCAATGTATTGCTTCTAGTATTAAAAACACATTTGATTTTGTATACTGACTTTATTAAAATTATTTCTGAGTTCTGTAAGTTTGTTTTTTTAATTTTTAAAATTTTGCATGTAAACAATTTTGGTACCTGTTAAAGAGTACCGAAACCATAACCATAAAGATAATAATAAACTACAATATATCAAAATATGTAGGATGTGGCTTCAGAAATGAAGGAAAGTTTAAAATCAGTGTTGTAAGTGTCCATCTTAAGAAATGAGAAAAAAAAAGTGCATCAAACAAAATTAAGAAAAAAAAAGGAAATAATAAACAGAGGAAATGAATGACTCACAAATATGAAAAGTAGTTCTTTAAGAATATTTAAAAAATTAAATAAAACTAGCTGGATTGATTGAGAAGAGGTAAATAACTTTAAACTTTATGGTTAATATTTCTTTATCTTATTGCATTGATTAGAACCTCCAATACAACGTTGAATGGAAATGGTGAGACCAAACACTCTTCCTCTATCTTCATGAGAAAATATTCTTTTCTTTTACAATTAAATATGATGTGTTATAGGTATTTTTTGCAGATGCTCAATATCAAGTTGAGGAAATTCCATTTGAATTCACCTTTGATGAATATGTTTTAAACTGTGTTCAATGCTTTCCTTACACTTATTTAGATATTTTTTCCTTTATCCTCTTTCATATGATGAATTACATTCCCTGATTTTTGACATGCCTCTCTGAATTGTGAATTATTTATTTTATATATTGCTGAATTATTTTTGCTACTCTTAAAGATTTTTGTCACTATGTTCATAAGATATAATGGACTCTAGATTTTCTAGTGTATTTGTCAAGTTTTGGTAATAGAGCTAAGCATGTGTCATTAAACAAGTTTGTATATGTTCCCTTTTCCTATATTTTCCAGAAGAGTTTGGATAATACTGATATTATTTCTTCAATAAATGTTTGGTAGGAAACATCAATGAAACCATCTGGATCTGAATTTCTTATGGTTAAAATTTTTTACAAAAAATTTAATCTCATTAGTATTAAGAGATGTATCAAGCTGTTTACATTATTTCTCCTTTTATCAGTTTTGAAAGTTGTGGGTTTTTTCCCAAGGAATTTATTTTATCTAGGTTGTCAGTTTTATTGACCTAAGTTATTCACAATATTTCTTTATTAATTGTCTAATGTCTATGGACTTACTTAAAGAGAAGGATAATCTCTCTTTTATCAGTAATTCATATGGTAATTTGTATTTTCCCTCTTCTCAATCAATCCTGCTAGTGTTTATTTAATTTTTTAAATATTCTTAAAGAACTACTTTTCATATTTGTGGGTCATTCATTTTCTCTGTTTATTATTTCCTTTTTTCTTCTTAATTTTGTTTGATGCACTTTTTTTTTCTCATTTCTTAAGATGGACACTTACAACACTGATTTTAAACTTTCCTTCATTTCTGAAGCCACATCCTACATATTTTGATATATTGTAGTTTATTATTATCTGTTGAACAATATTTTCAAATTCTTTGTGACTTCTAATTTGTCCCTTGAGTTATTGAGAAATTTGTATTTAAATTCAACATACTTAGGGGAGTGTTTTAATATCATGTTATTCAATCACGTTATTATTGGAATTTAGTTTTGCTGTGTGGGAGAGAGCATTCTTAATGACTTCATTATTTTGAAATGTATTAGTATTTATTTCACAGTCCAGTGTATGATTTAATTTTGTGACCATTTTAAGTCCACTTAAAAACAATGTGTGTTTCATAATTTTGGGGTAAAGTGTTGTTCTATAAATGCCAATTAGTTCAAAAATAATTGATAATGTTATCAAATCTTCTATTTTTTCTGATTTTTTTGTTATCCTAACAATTAGTGAGTTGAATACTAAAATATCTATGATTTTGAATTTGTTTATATTTTTCTCTTTATGAATGTCAGTTTTGTAGGTACATAAGATTGCAATGTCTTCATGAAAAACACATCATTTTATCATTATGCAATATCTCTATTTACAATACATTTTCTCATGCATTTATCTTGTCTATTATCAATATAGCCACTCCAGTTTTTGTATGCTAACTGGTTGTATAGTATAGTTTTTTCTATCCTTTTATTTTCAATACATCTGGATTTAAATTTAAATTGGATCTCTTTTAGACACATTTAATTATGTATTTTTTCCTCATCTTATATTTTCTCAAATTTTTCAATAACTCAGTAAAACAAATATTATTCTAAACATTCTGTGAATCAAGAAACTGAGATGGAGAAAATTAAAAGATCTGTCCTACTCTTCAAACAATGATCTTCTAGCTTTTAATACTGTGTTATTTGAATAAGATAACTAAAACAACTTGATTTACCAAAAGTGATTTTGGCCTAAAACAATAGACATAGGATAGGCTACTGAAAAAATGCTTTGTGGTCTATTATCAGTCTACTCTCTTCAGCTTCAATTATAATTCTTACTGTTATCACAGCAAAATAGACATTATACTTAACCTATAACCATCTTTTGTGCTCCAATTAATATTTATAATATCTTTTTGGATATTCCTGTTTAGATGCACTGTAGGCATTATAAATAGATAGTTACACTTAAAATCTCATGTGGTCCATAAAATCTATGTCTTTTTTTAGCCACAAGGCATGGAGGATCTTAGTTTCCCAACAGGGATCAAATCCATGCTCCACTGCAATGGAAGCATTCAATCTTAAGCGCTGGACTGCAAAGGAAGGACAAGTCTATGTCTTTTTATTCTTTATTTTGAATGAATAAATCAAGACTCTCCACTTACCAAGTCTTCCTTTCTGTTTCTTATTTATTCCTTCTATCTAGTTACCAAGGGATTCCCCCCCACTTCCTTTCTAATTAAAATAGTTCTTGAACCCATTTCTGCTTCCCCAAAGCACTAGATCTCACCTTCTTGGCTGTGAAATATTTAGCAAGGGTGTTGTAATAGGTCTACTTTCAGCCATTTCTTCTTCAAAAATCACAGCAATAACAAGAGTTGTTCAACATTCAATCAAGTCTTAAATCCTTTTGCAGCTCTGACAAAAGAAGAGAAAGATGTTCACATTCTCAACTCTCCATTGTTTGCATGATAAAGACTCTCTTCCTTTGGCAGAAATCAATTTTCACCATACCCCAATTTGCCCTGGCCTCTGTCAAAGTTTCACACATTTACTCTTCTTATTGATTAGGGTATTCTTTCTCCGATCTCTTCACGACCATGAACTCCTATCCATCAATCAGCTATCTATCTAATTATCTAGCCAAGGAGCTGGCTATGTGTTTATCTATATGTCTATTATTTGAGTCTCACTATAAATATGATTTCCTTGTCAAAGAAAGTGAAAGTGAAGTCGCTCAGTCGTGTCCGACTCTTTGTGACCCCGTGGATTGTAGCCCACCAGGCTCCTCCGTCCAGGCAAGAATACTGGAGTGGGTTGCCATTACTTTCTCCTGGGGATCTTCCCGACCCAGGGATCCAACCCAGGTCTCCCGCATTGTAGGCAGATGCTTTAACCTCTGAGCCACCTGGGAAGCCCAGTCAAGCCTTGCCTAATTCCTCAGCCTCAGGCAGATTTAATTGCTTCCTCCTCACTGTTCCCTGTTATAATTCTTATACCAGTGAAGCTTTTATTTCTTCTTCCATCATTATTTTACCTTATTTTAACATTAATATCTGTAGTATATGCTCAAGATACTGAATACCAGACCCATATTAATACCTATCACCATAATAATATTATAAAACAAAAGTTACTTTTTATATATGATATGTGATAAGCACACTTATTGGTAGAAGAGTGAAGATGATTAGACCATGCACTAACTAATTGTATTGTCTGCACTGAACACAGAAATCCAGATTAATTTCTGAGTGAATTTATATCCACACCATACTGAATAATGATGTACCAGAAACTCACGAGTGCACCAGGTATTTCACAGCAATTTATGTTCGTCTCACTTTCACACTGCAAATACCTTTTTTGACATCACCAACTATATTGTGAATTATTTGAGAGAAGAAAATCACCATTTTTATTCATACCTGTCTTTATGACCCTCCTGTACAGTGACTGGCTCTAGGTCAGTGATCACACCATCGTAATTATCTGGGTCGTGAAGATCTTTTTGTTTTTTTTGTACAGTTCTTCTGTGTATTCTTGCCACCTCTTCTTAATATCTTCTGCTTCTGTTAGGTCCATACCATTTCTGTCCTTTATCGAGCCCATCTTTGCATGAAATGTTCCTTTGGTATCTCTGATTTTCTTGAAGAGATCTCTAGTCTTTCCCATTCTGTTGTTTTCCTCGATTTCTTTGCATTGATCGCTGAAGAAGGCTTTCTTACCTTCTCTTGCTATTCTTTGGAACTCTGCATTCAGATGTTTATATCTTTCCTTTTCTCCTTTGCTTTTTGCTTCTCTTCTTTTCGCAGCTATTTGTAAGGCCTCCCCAGACAGCCATTTTGCTTTTTTGCATTTCTTTTCCATGGGGATCGTCTTTATCCCTGTCTCCTGTACAATGTTACGAACATCTGTCAATAGTTCATCAGGCACTCTATCTATCAGATCTAGGCCCTTAAATCTATTTCTCACTTCCACTGTATAATCATAAGGGATTTGATTTAGGTCATACCTGAATGGTCTAGTGGTTTTCCCTACTTTCTTCAATTTAAGTCTGAATTTGGCAATACGGAGTTCATGGTCTGAGCCACAGTCAGCTCCTGGTCTTGTTTTTGCTGACTGTATAGAGCTTCTCCATCTTTGGCTGCAAAGAATATAATCAATCTGATTTCGGTGTTGACCATCTGGTGAAGTCCATGTATAGAGTCTTCTCTTGTGTTGTTGGAAGAGGGTGTGTGTTATGACCAGTGCATTTTCTTGGCAAAACTCTATTAGTCTTTGCCCTGCTTCATTCCGTATTCCAAGGCCAAATTTGCCTGTTACTCCAGGTGTTTTTTGACTTCCTACTTTTGCATTCCAGTCCCCTATAATAAAAAGGACATCTTTTCTGGGTGTTAGTTCTAAAAGGTCTTATAGGTCTTCATAGAACCGTTCAACTTTAGCTTCTTCAGCATTACTGGTTGGGGCACAGACTTGGATTACTGTGATAATGAATGGTTTGCCTTGGAAACGAACACAGATCATTCTGTCGTTTTGAGATTGCATCCAAGTACTGCATTTCGGACTCTTTTGTTGACCATGATGGCTACTCCATTTCTTCTGAGGAATTCCTGCCCTCAGTAGTAGATATAATGGTCATCTGAGTTAAATTCACCCATTCCATAGGCTGCAGTCCATGGGATCGCTAAGAGTCCAACAGGACTGATCGACTTCACTTTCAGTTTTCACTTTTCACTTTCATGCATTGGAGATGGAAATGACAACCCACTCTAGTGTTCTTGCCTGGAGAATCCCAGGGACGGGGGAGCCTGGTGGGCTGCCATCTATGTGGTCACACAGAGTCGGACACGACTGAAGTGACTTAGCAACAGCAGCATTTCAGTCCATTTCAGTTCGCTGATTCCTAGAATGTCGACATTCACTCTTGCCATCTCTTGTTTGACCACTTCCAATTTACCTTGATTCATGGACCTGACATTCCTGGTTCCTATGCAATATTGCTCTTTACAACATCGGACCTTGCTTCTATCACCAGTCACATCCACAGCTGGGTATTGTTTTTGCTTTGGCTCCATCCCTTCATTCTTTCTGGAGTTATTTCTCCACTGATCTCCAGTAGCATATTGGGCACCTACTGACCTGGGGAGTTTCTCGTTCAGTATCCTATCATTTTGCCTTTTCATACTGTTCATGGGGTTCTCAAGGCAAGAATACTGAAGTGGTTTGCCATTCCCTTCTCCAGTGGACCACATTCTGTCAGATCTTCAAGACCCAGATAATCACGATGGTGTGATCACTGATGTAGAGCCAGACATCCTAGAATGTGAAGTCAAGTGGGCCTTAGAAAGCATCACTACGAACAAAGCTACTGGAGGTGATGGAATTCCAGTTGAGCTATTTCAAATCCTGAAAGATGATGCTGTGAAAGTGTTGCACTCAATATGCCAGCAAATTTGGAAAACTCAGCAGTGGCCACAGGACTGGAAAAGGTCAGTTTTCATTCCAATCCAAAGAAAGGCAATGCCAAAAAAGCTCAAACTACCGCACAATTGCACTCATCTCACGTGCTAGTAAAGTAATGCTCAAAATTCTCCAAGCCAGGCTTCAGCAATATGTGAACTATGAACTTCCTGGTGTTCAAGCTGGTTTTAGAAAAGGCAGAGGAACCAGAGATCAAATTGCCAACATCCACTGGATCATGGATAAAGCAAGAGAGTTCCAAAAAAACATCTATTTCTGTTTTATTGACTATGCCAAAGCCTTTGACTGTGTGGATCACAATAAACTGTGGAAAATTCTGAAAGAGATGGGAATACCAGACCACCTGATCTGCCTCTTGAGAAATCTGTATGCAGGTCAGGAAGCAACAGTTAGAAGTGGACATGGAACAACAGACTGATTCCAAATAGGAAAAGGAGTACGTCAAGGCTGTATATTGTCACCCTGCTTATTTAATTTCTATGCAGAGTACAACATGAGAAACACTGGACTGGAAGAAGCATAAGCTGAAATCAAGATTGCTGGGAGAAATATCAATAACCTCAGATATGCAGATGATACCACACTTATGGCAGAAAGTGAAGAGGAACTAAAAAGCCTCCTGATGAAAGTGAAAGAGGAGAGTGAAAAAGTTGTCTTAAAGCTCAACATTCAGAAAACGAAGATCATGGCATCCAGTCCCTTCACTTCATGGGAAATACAATGGGAAACAGTGGAAACAGTGTCAGATTTTATTTTTGGGGGGCTCCAAAATCACTGCAGATGGTGACTGTAGCCATGAAATTAAAAGATGCTTAGTCCTTGAAAGGAAAGTTATGACCAATCTAGATAGCATATTCAACAGCAGAGACATTACTTTGCCAACAAAGTTTCGTCTAGTCAAGGCTATGGTTTTTCCTGTGGTCATGTATGGATGTGAGAGTTGGACTGTGAAGAAAGCTGAGCTCTGAAGAATTGATGCTTTTGAACTGTGGTGTTGGAGAAGACTCTTGAGAGTCCCTTGGACTGCAAGGAGATCCAACCAGTCCATTCTGAAGGAGATCTGCCCTGGGATTGCTTTGGAGGGAATGATGCTGAAGCTGAAACTCCAGTACTTTGGCCACCTCATGCGAAGAGTTGACTCATTGGAAACGACTCTGATGCTGGGAGGGATTAGGGGCAGGAGGAGAAGGGGACGACAGAGGATGAGATGGCTGGATGGCATCACTGACTCGATGGACGTGAGTCTGGGTGAACTCCGGGAGTTGGTGATGGACAGGGAGGCCTGGCGTGCTGCGATTCATGGGGTCGCAAAGAGTCGGACACGACTGAGCGACTGAACTGAACTGAGCTGTACAGTGACTGGGCTTTCCTGGTAGTTCAGACGGTAAAGCGTCTGCCTACAATGCGGGAGACCTGGGTTCGATCCCTGGGTCAGAAAGATCCCCTGAAGAAAGAAATGGCAACCCTCTCCAGTATTCTTGCCTGGAAAATCCCATGGACCGAGGAGCCTGGTGGGCTACAGTCCATGGGGTCGCAAAGAGTCCACACGACTAAGCGATTTCACTTTCACTTTCACAGTGACTATCACCTTGAGGCTCCCAACAATAGTTAAAGGCATATTTTTAAACAACTTGCAACTATGGAGGCCACGACTGAAAAACTGTATGTTGTAAAACCATGAAGGAGTAGTGACTCTGCTTTAATAGTTTATTTTAGGGATGGGCCACTGAGTAGAATAGACATGGTAGAATGAAGAAGCTTGGGAAATAAGACGGATCTATGCAAGGAATCTCATTAAATGTTTAATCAAGACTTCATGACCTATATAGGGAATTAGAAAGACTCCCTGAGAAGTCATAAAAATTAATTTGGAGGAGAATTAAAAATGAAGGCTCACAGTGCTGTGTAAGTGATTTTGTGTCCCATAAAGCTCCCTAAATGTGTTTATGAGCTGAGCATCCTGTCTTGAGCTCATGAAATAGGAAACAATGCATCAGTCTTAGCATCTCTTGGTATTTGAAATGCTTGGAGTTATTATCTCATACTCTTGGCTGTCTCAAAGGAAACAAAACAGAAGTGTATGTTTGGGTCATGCTTTAATTTTCCAGAAGACTGAAAAATTCAATCACTATCTACCCAGACACAAATCTTGTCTTCTTTTTCCTCTAATCAGAAGGAGCTCATTCTTCTGGGCCTATGTCAACTTTAACGGGCAGTGTAGGAAGGTGATAACCCAAGTGTATTTCAGCATTCACTCCATATTTATTCTCTTTTCTAACTGTCAGCTTTAATTTATGGTGGAGATCACTGTGTACATTTCACTGGCTTGTTTTTCTTCTTTATTAATAGTGAGTAGGAATAATGAAATGTTAACTAAGATTATAAAAATTTAATACCTGTGACTCCACATTCAATTTCTTTAAATTTTACCATTTTGGACTACAGAAAGCCTTACTTCAAAAAACTAGACAAATGAATGTCAATTTAAAATAAATATTATTCTAATATTAAAGCTACAATGTTTAAATGTAAAAAAATCATCATATTTAAAATTACTATTCACTTAACTGATTATTGCACACATTTTTTATAGCATAACCAAAATTTCAAAAATCAACATGTGACACAAATGCTTAAAGAACAGTTAGTTAGAAAGAGTTAGATCTTTTAAAAATGCTTTAAAAGTTGACTATAAATGATTCCCAAAGGTTTTCATCCTGTTCTTTTCAAGCAAAAATATGTAGAGAAAAGCAAAATAAGTTTTAATGTTTCAATTAGGATTAGGCTCAAAGAAGCACACATTATAAATTAGAATTTACATCCAATTCTTATTTCTCAATAAATAAACAGTTATTTCTCATGAGAGATACTTCGAAGAAAGAAATGAGTGAGGGAGATGAAGAGGCACAAATTTTCAGTTACAAAATACATGAGTCACAGGGATGAACTGTGGAGTGTGGGGAATACAGTCAACAATGCATAATATCTTTTTATGATGACAGATGATAACTAGACTTATTGTGGTGATGACTTTGAAGTGTATAGAAATATTAAATCACTATGTTGTGTACCAAAAACTAACATGGTGTAGGTTAATTATATGTCAAAAACAACAAATTTATAGAAAAAGAATGAAAAACTTGTGGTTTCTCTAGGTGAAGGTTTGGGGCAGGAGGAGGAAGTCAAAACGTACAAAATTTCAGTATCAGATAATATTTAGTACTAGGGATGTAATGTGCAGTGTGATAAATATAATTAACACTGCTACATGTTATATGTGAAAGTTTTTAAGACAGTAACTCATAAGAGTTCTCATCACATTGTCATTTTTTCTTTTCTTTTTAACTGTATGAGATGATGGATGTTCATTAAACTTAATGCAGTAATCATTGCATTATGCTGTATACCTTAAACTTATACAGTCCTCTATGTCAATTATATGTCAGTAAACTAGAAAAAAAATTGGATAAACAAAAAGTGAATAAAACAAAATAAAGTGAATTAATACTAGGATCAGGGCATCAGGTCCCATCACTTCATGGCAAATAGATGGGAAAAAATGGAAACAGTTACACACTTTATTATCTTGGGCTCTAAAATCACTGTGGATGGTGACTGCAGCCATGAAATTAAAAGATGCTTGCTCCTTGGAAGGGGCTTCCCTGGTGGCTCAGCATTAAAGAATCTACCTGCAATGCAGGAGCTGCAGGGGACTTGGGTTTGATCCCTGGGTCAGGAAGATCCCCTGGAGGAGGGCATGACAACCCACCACTATTCACGCCTAGAGAATCACATGGACAGAGGATCCTGATGGGCTGCAGTCCATAGGGTCACAAGATTCGGACACAACTGAAGCAACTTAGCACACATACACAAACGCACACTCCTTGGCAGAAAAGCTATGACAAACCTTACCAGGGTATTAAAAAGCAGAGACATCACTTTCCTAATAAAGGCCTATAAAGTCAAAGCTGTGGTTTTTCCAACAGTCATGTACAGATGTGAGAGCTAGATCAGAAAGAAGGCTGAGTGCTGTGATGCTGGAGAAGACTCTTGAGAGTCCCTTGAACTGCAAGGACATCAAACCAGTCAATACTAAAGGAAATAAACCCTGAATATCCATTGGAAGGACTGATGCTGAAGCTGAAGTTCCAATTTCAAAGAGCCGACTCATTTGAAAAGTCCCTGATGCTGGGAAACTTGAGGGCAGGAGAAGTGGATGACAGAGGATGAGATGCTTCAGTGGCTTCATGGACTCAGTGGGCATGAGTTTAAGCAAACTCCAGGAGATAATGAAGAACAGGGAAGCCTGACGCGCTGCAGTCCATGGGATCACAAAGAGTACGACACAACTTAGTGACTGAACACCAAACATATATATATATATATATATATATATATACACACACACTCATCTACTGATGCCAAAGCCTTTGACTGTGTGGATCACAATAAACTGTGGAAAATTTTGAAGGAGGTGGGAATACCAGACCACCTGCCCTGCCTCTTGAGAAATCTGTATGCAGGTCAGGAAGCAACAGTTAGAAATGGACATGGAACAACAGACTGGTTCCCAATAGGAAAAGGAGTATGTCAAGGCTGTATATTGTCACCCTGCTTGTTTAACTTCTATGCAGAGTACATCATGAGAAACGCTGGGCTGGAAGAAGCACAAGCTGGAATCAAGATTGCTGGGAGAATTATCAATTACCTCAGATACACAGATGACACCACCCTTATGGCAGAAAGTGAAGAGGAACTCAAAAGCCTCTTGATGATAGTGAAAGAGGAGAGTGAAAAAGTTGGCTTAAAGCTCAACATTCAGAAAATGAAGATCATGGCATCTGGTCCCATCACTTTATGGGAAATAGATGGGGAAACAGTGGAAGCAGTGTCAGACTTTATTTTTGGGGGCTCCAAAATCACTTCAGATGGTGATTGCAGCTGTGAAATTAAAAGATGCTTACTCCTTGGAAGGAAAGTTATGACCAACCTAGATAGCATATAAAAAAGCAGAGATATTACTTTGTCAACAAAAGTCCGTCTAGTCAAGGCTATGGTTTTTCCAGTGGTCATGTATGGATGTGAGAGTTAGACTGTGAAGAAAGCTGAGCACCAAAGAATTGATGCTTTTGAACTGTGGTGTTGGAGAGGACTCTTGAGAGTCCCTTAGACTGCAAGGAGATCCAACCAGTCTTTTCTAAAGGAGATCAGTCCTGGGTGTTCATTGGAAGGACAGATGCTGAGGCTGAAACTCCAATACTTTGGCCACCTCATGTGAAAAGTTGACTCATTTGAAAAGACCCTGATGTTGGGAGGGATTGGGCTCAGGAGGAGAAGGGGAAGACAGAGGATGAGATGGCTGGATGGCATCATCGACTCAATGCACATGAGTCTGAGTGAACTCCAGGAGTTGGTGATGGACAGGGAGGCCTGGCATGTTGCGATTCATGGGGTCGCAAAGAGTCAGACATGACTGAGTGACTGAACTGTCTAAACTGAACTAATGGACACTTAGATTGTTTTCATGTCTTGGCTATAGTAAATAATGCTGCTGTAAACATAGGGATGCAGATACATTTTCATGTTAGTGTTTTCATTTTTTGGATACATTCTCAGAAGTAGAATTACTGGATTATATGGTAATTCTATTTTTAATTTTTTGAGAAACTTTCAAACTTTTTACCATAGTGGAAACACCAATTTATAATCCCACCAACAGTGCTCAAAGGTTCCCAGAAAAGAAAGCTTTATATGTGGAACTGATTAGAAAGGGTGGCATGCTGGCACAGGTAAGAAGATACAGTTCAGTTCAGTTCAGTCACTCAGTCGTGTCCAACTTTTTGCGACTCCATGAACCACAGCACGCCAGGTCTCCCTGTCCATCACCAACTCCCGGAATCCACCCAAACCCATGTCGATTGAGTCAGTGATGCCATCCAATCATCTCATTCTCTGTCATCCCCTTCTCCTGTCCTCAATCTTTCCCAACATCAGGATCTTTTCCAATGAGTCAGCTCTTTGCATCAGCTGGCCAAAGTATTAGAGTTTCAGCCTCTAATTTTCTCATCCTTGCTCAGCAGTCATTACTGTTATCTTGGACTAGAGGGCTCTGTTCTGTCTATCTGAATTCCAGTTTCTACCTATAGTATGAATGAACACTGTGGTATTTTCTCCACCAGATGAACTCTAGCTTGGTTTATTACAAGCAAAACTATGTAGTGAACTTCAGCTGCTCATCTGATCCCCACCTGATGGCCAGCCCTAAAATTTGGATGGATCCTGGTGGTGTCACTTCAGCCTTATCCAGCATCCTCTTGCTGACATTTTTAGATAAGAATCTCACAGAGCTCACAACCAAGTCTCATTCAAGTTATGGTAGCATTCCACTGTAGGGAAAATCATGAGGTTATTGTGCGAGCATGCATTTGGAAGGTATTTGAGTGAAAAATAAAGGACAGGGGAAAAAAGCACTAGCAGCTGGTATTTTAGAAGCTAACAGATGAGCTAGTTAAATTGGACAGTACAATCAAAATACAGGGATACAAAAGTGTAACTAACATATAAGACATACAGCAGTGTACTGAAGTACTTATACATAAAGACATCTTTTAAAATCATCATTCCATTTAAAGTAGAAAACCTGATACATCAGTGACTCTTCTCACTAACAAATTCATTGTCTAGACAGTGATGGAAACAACTATGGGGATTGCTACTTTGAAAATCATTTCAAAAAAATGAAGATCTGATTTTTAGTGTATAAACATTGGCATAAAATCAAAGGAAGGATACATACAGGGTATGGTCTGATGTGTGCACTGGGCTTTAGAAAAGCAGCTGTAAAACATTCATGAAAAAACAGGAGTCTCTGTTCAGTAACATAAAAGAAGAGGGTAATTCAAAAAGGATATGAATCTGTAAGAAAACAAATTCTGACAACTCAATCATAAATAATCCCCTAAATAAGGAAAAGGAGGTGACTTCTAAAGAAATCAGGGTAGCTCTACAGGGAGTTATCTAAGAATGCAACATTATGCAAGAAAAGGCACAATTTAAAGGAAGACTATAAAGAAGTATTCTAGCCAGGAAATTCATTACAAAAAATATTAAATAAAACCCAGAATAAGTTAGAGTTTGTGAAATATAACTGAGGACAACAAAAAGGTCTGTTTTTCTGTTTTATATGAAAACTGAGCATAAAGAAAGGATTAGTCTTGGCCATGATGCTGTGGTGTTAAAAGGGAGAAAGGAGAACAAGTCAACAGTTATTTTACTTCTACTTTCCATATGAAAGACAATGATCCTCAAAGTGTACTGGGTAGAACTTCGCTAAGAACAAGTCAGGCTCAAGGCAGGCAAGGAAGAAGAAATTAAACCTATGTTTATGGACAACTACTTTACTAAAAAATTACTTTTTTGGAAATTTACTACACATTCTGTTACAGACTCCGGGTATATAGAAATAAGTAAATAGAAGATATAACAGCTTTGATCACAAGTGAAATTTTATGTACACATCTCATGCACTTCTAGAAATTTAAGAGGTATCATTACTTTTAAAAGAGGAAATATCAAGGCTAAGAGAAAGTCATTAAGCTGTTCAGAGATGTCCCATGTATTTAATGGAGACACTGAGGTGAGGACCTAACCTGGTCTGACATTAGAAGTCATGTATTTTCACCTTTCTATCCAATGACTCTCTCTTAAGTAGAGAGTGAAAGTTCATATAAGTTATATCTAGAATGCAATAGTAACTGCAGGCATAGTTGTAGAATGCCAGTTTTCATTCTACATAATTGGAAATATAACAAGTCCTATGATACCCCACTCCAGTACTCTTGCCTGGAAAATCCCATGGATGGAGGAGCCTGGTGGGCTGCAGTCCATGGGGTCACTAAGAGTCGGACACGGATGAGCAACTTCACTTTCACTTTCCACTTTCATGCATTGGAGAAGGAAATGGCAACCCACTCCAGTGTTCTTGCCTGGAGAATCCCAGGGACGGGGGAGCCTGGTGGGCTGCAGTCCATGGGGTCACACAGAGTCGGACACGACTGAAGCGACTTAGCAGCAGCAGCAGCAGCATGATACTGCAAAAGTACAAATACCTTGTTCATTCAAAGGGGAAACATATCTATACATATTTTTCAGAAACTATAAATAGGCAAATTCAATGTAGATTTAAAAATGGAATTTTCTCCAATGATGTATCTGTCAGTCAGTCAGTTCAGTCACTCAGTTGTGTCTGATTCTTTGCGACCCCATGGACTGCAGCATGCCAGGCTTCCTTGTCCATCACCAGTGATGTATAAACACTTAAAAATGAGTAGTAATCACGAGGTGGCTGTGTGATTTCCAAAAATATATATCATATTTAATTTTTAAAATGATTTCAGAAAAGTATTTGCCCACATATCTCAAGTATTTCACACAACTATTTCTGATATCTTAATGTTTAATGATTCAGGTAGATTTATGTGTTGTTGGTGGAAAATTATCTCAAAAGATCATGGGAAATAAAAAAGTCTTTGGTGATATGGCATAGGGGCTCTGTTGTTGCCCTTCTTTTAATATGTTTTAACTTTCCAGGTGGCTCAGTGGTAAAGAATGTGCCTGCGCTGCACAGCTGCAGGAGGGGTGGGTTCCATCCATGGGTTGGGAAGATCCCCTGGAGAAGGGCATGGCAATCCACTCTAGTATTCTTGCCTGGAAAATCCCATGGACAAAGGGAACCTGATGGACCCCAGTTCATAGGGTCACAAAGAGCTGGACACGACTGAAGCAACTGAGCATACAGCACAATCTACATCATAAGTGAAGACATAGAAGCATATTTAGAAAAAAACTTGATGCAGAAAATTATGAAGAACAGGTGATGTATTGGGTTCTAAATGAAAATGCAACCAAAGTTTGATAGGCCAAATACACAACATGAAATTTCACAGAGATATAAAAGCTTATTACACTGAGTTTAAAAAATCCATTGCTAACAAAGAAAAGATTTGTGGCTTAACAATACATCATGTTAAAAAAATTATGTCCCAGAAGATTTTAATTCTCACAAATCCAATTGTAGAAAACAGTATAAAATAACTTTTATATGGCCATCTCAGCCTCATTTCTATTCACTGGCATGACCAAACAAAATATATTTTAAGTGAGACATTGCCATAATAAAGTTCACCCAAAAGAGATAGATACAAAGACTGAGAAGATTGGTGAATATTTTAACTGCTCCTGTATCTCTACTGCCTCGCTGTGGGTCTGGCTTTCAGTCAATACGCATGAATTGATGAACCATGGACAGTCTGTAACATGAGGCATAGATAAAGGAACCGAAAAGTTTCATCTAAAAAAAAGAAGGTTTAAGAGAGTGATAACAGCTGCCTGCAAGTAAAGGAGGGTCTATCATGTAAAAAGATGGGTGAGATTATTTATCTAGTAGTTTCAGAGGAAATTAGACTTTTTTTTTTCTGTAATACGATGAAATCTTTAAAATGAGTAAAGGTATACAAAAATGAAATGATAACCTTTTTGAGAGTCCCTTGGACTGCAAGGAGATCATGCTAGTCAATCCTAATAGAAATCAACCCTGAATATTCATTGGAAGGACTGATACTGAAGCTGAAGCTCTAATACTATGGCCTCCTGATGCCAAGAGCCAACTCATTGGAAAGGACCCTAATGCTGGGAAAGACTGAAGGCAAAAAGAGAAGAGAACAGCAGAGGATGAGATGGCTAGATAGCATCACCAGCTCAATGAACATGAATCTGAGCAACTTCGAGGGACAGAAGACAGGGAAGCCTGGTGATCTGCAGACCATGGGGTCGCAAAGAGTTGGACACAACTTAGTGACTGAACAACAAAACAGCCTTTTTTAGTGTAAGCTCTCTATAGTTGAAGGTATTAAGAAGATACAGCCTCATTCAATTAAGGGAAAGTGGTGGGTAGGTATCTGCTGAAACAATTCTAATGGGGAATCTTTCTGATTGTATGTAAAAATATGGCTGGATTTTTTTTTTCTTTATTGTCTTGTGATGTTTCTTATTTTTGTGTTTTCAGTCAGTTCAGTCACTGAGTCCGACTCTTTGAACTCCATGGAATATAGCACACCTGACTTCCCTGTCCATCACCAACTCCCGGAGCTTGCTCAAACTCATGTCCATCAAGTCAGTGATGCCATCCAACCACCTTATATTCTGTTGTCCCCTTCGCCTCCTGCCTTCAGTCTTTCCCAGCATCAGGGTCTTTTCTAAGGAGTCAATTCTTCACATCAGGTGGCCAAAGTATTGGAGCTTTAGCTTTAGCATCAGTCCTTCCAATGAATATTCAGGACTGATTTCCTTTAGGATTGACTAGTTTGATCTTGCAGTCCAACACCACAGTTCAAAAACATCAATTCTTTGGTGCTCAGCTTTTTTAATGGTCCAACTCTCATGTCCATTCATGATGACTGGAAAAACCATAGTTTGACTAGATGGACCTTTGTTGGCAAAGTAATGTCTCTGCTTTTTAATATGCTGTCTAGGTTGGTCATAGCTTTTCTTCCAAAGAGCAAGCGTCTTTGAATTTCATGGCTGCAATCACCATCTGCAGTGATTTTGGAGCCCAAAAAATAAAGTCTGTCACTGTTTCCATTGTTTCCCCATCTATTTAGCATGAAGTGATGGGACCAGATGCCATGATCTTCATTTTTGAATGTTGAGCTTTAAGCCAGATTTCTCTCTCTCCTCTTTCATTTTCATCAAGAGACTTTTTAGTTTCTCTTTGCTTCTGCCATAAAGGTGGTGTTATCTGCATACTGAGGTTATTGATATTTCTTCCAGCAATCTTGATTCCCGCTTGTGCTTCATTTCGCATGATGTATTCTGCATATAAGTTAAATAAGCAGGGTGACAATATACCACCTTGATGTACTCCATTCCCAATTCTGAGCCAGTCCATTGTTCCATGTCCAATTCTCACTGTTTTGTAGCTTACTCATCCTAAATTTGGGCTGACCTGGTGGCTTGGTGGTAAAGAATCCACCTGTCAAAGCAGGAGACATAAGTTCAATCCCTGGGTCAGGAAGATTCCTTAGAGAAGAAAATGGCAAGCCAGTCCAGTATCCTTGCCTGGAAAATCCCAAGGATAGAGGAACCTGGCAGGCTACCACCCATGAAGTTTCAGAGTCAGACGCGACTTAGTGACTAAATAACAACAATAGTTCTTAAAGTTATAGACCTAAAAGTTAATAGGCCTATTCAGTACTAAAGTTATTCAGGATGAAAATGTTTCATCTAAAGAACACTGGATTTAGTGATTAAACCATCTTCAGTTCAAAAAATGTTACTTTTTCAGTTTATAATTGAGTAATCAGTAAATCAGCAATCTTAATAAGTTAGGAACCTCCATGATGCCTTCTCAGGTAGCTCAGTGGGTAAAAAATCTGCCTATAATGCAGGAGATGCTGGTTTGATCCCTCGGTCAGGAAGATTCCCTGAAGAAGGAAATGGCAACCCAATCCAGTATTCTTGCCTGGAAAATTCCATGGACAGAGGAACCTGCGTGCTATAGTCCAGGGGGTCATAAAGAGTTGGACACAACTGAGCACACACACACATAAGATGCATTCAATTTCATTAAAATGTAAGTCAGAGCTAAGATAGATAATACTGATTGAAAGTGAAAATTACAAGCAATGAGATCCCACTTTGAGAGAAGTCAAGTATCACAATGCGCTTCTGTGACTGCTAGAGCTTCTAGAAGGCCTGCTGTGGCCTTACCGTGCCATACCAGCTCCCTTTGCTTGCTTTTCATAGCCTTCATTGCAGGTTGTAATTGTCAGCAACTTTTCCCTTTGCCCCTCTTCTCCAGGGGCCTGCGAGCTCTGTGGGGGCAGAGATTCCTTCTTACCCACTAAAAGATCCCGAGCCCCTCACAAAGAGGTTCAGACTAAGTTCAATAACCATTTGTTGACTAAATTGCATGAGTAAAGTGTGAAATCCTCACTGTTTTAAACTCCAGTATCAGTTTACATACAGAATTTATTTTTGGAGAGGATTGGTGAGGACTTTACAGAAAGATGCTGAAAAATATATACCTCACTGGCAATGAAGCCATTTAAGATCTGATCTTAAAACTTACACTTATTTTCTAACAACTAGAGTATGCTCTATTACTATACTATTATATACCTACTGCTCAAACTTATTATTTTTAGCCTTCATTTTATTGTGATCATCAAAATTGCTGAAATATCTCTTAGAATACAGTAGCAACCACTATATAAAGAAAAAAGAAATACTTATTCATCAATTCAACAAACATTTGCTAACAGATGCTGTGTTAAAATGATGAAAATGGAAAGATGAAACACATGCAGTATTTGCTTTTGGAAGTTTTCAGTGAAATTGGAGAGGCAAATATATAAATAGCTATGTATACCACAATAATAGCATATGAACAAAAGGTGCATTGAAGAGCATTTATATAATAGATAAGGTAAGGTAGATATATCGGGATATATTAAATAAGTCAACACATTTAAGGAGGAATTAACTGATATAAGTGCACTTCCCTGGTGGCTCAGTGGTTAAAGAATCCACCTGCCAATGCAGGAGGTACAGGTTTGACTCCTAGATCAGCAATATTCCCTGGAGAAGGAAATGGCAACCCACTCCAGTATTCTTGCCTGGGAAGCCCATGGAGGAGAGAAGCCTGGAGGGCTACAGTTCATGCGATTGCTAAAGAGTCAGATATGACTAAACACTAACAAGTAATGTAAGTAGTAGTTGAAGAGTGGAGGAACATAAGGAATTTCCATCATGTATCTCAAAACCGTGGAGTAAATTATTGAGCTTACTCAGAGCTGGAGGAGCAGAGAATAACATGTAATGAAATGATGAATAAGAGCTATACTTATTACTGCCCTTTGAGGAGTGCTTTGCTGACCACTAAGCTTATGAACTCTATGTTATCACCATTTTTCAGATGAAAAACCGAAGCTAAGAGATTAGTCCAGATTTCCTAGCTAGTGAATGATAAACTAGAACTGCAGACCACCATCTAATACCTAGTATTTTTCACTCATATGAAAAAAAAGGATTTCAGACATGCTTAATTCATTGAAATGAATATTCCATGCACGTACCTCTTTTCTGTAAAATTACTTTGAATTCAAGGATTTTATGCATAAAAACAGTACCTAAATGTGACATAAATTTTACATAACCACATTAATTCTACACAGAAGCACAGTCCTCTGCCTTCCTCATCCTTTTCCTTGTCTATCTGCAAAATGACTTAGGAACATCATTCACACTGGAAGCACACAGCAGTTGCTAGCATTAGCAAGAAAACCTATCTTCAAGGTCTTTGTCTTTCTTAAAAAAAATGGACTGAGTAGATGAATGGTTTAGTTTCTTTTAATCATTGTGATGGTATTCTGATTTGATGGCCATGACAGAGCTGTTCTTTACTCTAGAAAATAATGACATTTTCAGGGTAAGTTTCTGTCATACACTGATTACCTGGATGGAGATAAAAAAAAAAAAAAAAAAAAAGACAGTAACCTTAATTATAAGTCTACTTGCTTCTGAGTTCAGAAGACTATTTGTAGGAAATTTTGACTGGAATCATAGCAAACTCCAAACCTTCTTTTCATGTTAAAATTTCCATTTCTGAGTTTTTGAATCTCTTACCAGGAAGGTTTGGGGTTTATAAACACAAGTTAAAATGAAATAGAAACAACCTATGCACTTTAATATTTAATGCCAGAGTTATTAGCATTCATGTTAACTTGAGCTTTAAAGTTAGACAGACAGTGATTTTCGCTTTCTGCTTTCACAAATTAACATTGTGACCATGAACAAGTTATTTAAAATTTCTATACTTAAGTATCCTTATCTGCAAATGCAGACATCAAAATATTTTGATTATATTAAACAGGTGAGGTGATTTAATATAATGATTAACACAGTGACCTATATTACATTATCTATTGTTATTGGGTTCCAGAAAAAATACGGTTTTTGAAAATCAAGAGACAGCTTCATCTTAAGTTTGTAAAAATTGTTGGAAGATTCAGTTAATTCTGTGGATTAAATTGTCTAGAGCTTCATTAGAGACTGAGATATACAACATGAATTTGCCTTTTCTAGTTTGGTTCCTTAGATCATTTTAACTTTTTTGCAAAAATTTGTCAAGGCTGAAAATGAAATGATAACATTCATTTGTAGCTCAAAATTTTAAATCTAACAGATGATAACTGTTGTCAATTACAATGTATTTATTTTATTGAAAAATAAAAGCTGAAGAAGTTTTCATGGCAGTATGAATTAGAAACTAGAAGCAAATTTCATTAAAGTTTAATTTTTTGGTGGCATAATAATTATGCATGTTAGAAATTATATATCTAGTACGAAGTCTGGTTTTTATTTTTATAGAAAATTGTGTCCACATTTGGAATTTTCATTTAAAACGATATTTGGCTTATATCTGACATTTCCAGAATTACATAATCAATCTACTCAGTATTATATTTCTTATACTGAGTACCTGGAATGGATGATATTTTAACACCATCTACTATGCAACAAAATTATTTTCAGTAACATTCATGAAATGAAGTAAATTTTAATAATGCATAAAGAGAACCATAAGTGTAAAAATGTTAGTTAATTGAACTTTGTATATGTAATTATGCAAATGGAAACAAATTAATTAAATGTTATAAAAAGAAAACACTAGTTAGTCCTTTTAATTGCATTAAGCATTTTTAAGATAGAAAAGTAACACATAAAAATAAGCATTACCAAAGAGAAAATTCTGCACAATTAAGATAATAATTTGCAAATGGAAAGATGAACTGAAGTAACTGAAGTTCTGTATCCTTAACTAAATAGTCAGTGGTATCATGTTTATCAGGTATAATGCTTAAACATAGTGATTGGAGTACCACAGACACTGGATAATCCAACCTAGTGCTGTGCTGGTGGAGGCTCACGCTGGTGCAGAGGCTACTGTGAGCAGCTCTTCCCAATTTCATGGTCATTGACATAACATTGGCAGCTTGAGATTAGTCACAGAAGGTATAGTAGATACCAAAGAAATAAGGTTATTTCTTCAGGAATCCAATTGTAACACATTTACCAGTAAATCACAGATCAAACTGTGAGCACAGACAATTTCAAGACTTTGAAAAGTTACTTTCAAACAATTGTTTGTAATAAGTCCATAGAGTTGGGAACAAACTGTATAACTAGGAGTCCACTGAATTAATTTTTATACAGATAACAACATAACTGGAGAAACTGTTTAAAACTTAGATGGACAAAAAGTGATTTAGATTGTTGGCACATGGTGATAAAAATGGACTGATCTCAAATGTATTTTATTATCGAACTGCTGCTGCTGCTGCTAAGTCGCTTCAGTCGTGTCCAACTCTGTGAGACCCCAGAGACGGCAGCCCACCAGGCTCCCCCGTCCCTGGGGTTCTCCAGGCAAGAACACTGGAGTGGGTTGCCATTTCCTTCTCCAATGCCTGAAAGTGAAAAGTGAAAGTGAAGTCGCTCAGTCATGTCCGACTCTTAGCAACCCCATGGACTGCAGCCTACCAGGCTCCTCCATCCATGGGATTCTCCAGGAAAGAGTACTGGAGTGGAGTGCCATTGCCTTCTCCATATTATTGAGCTAACTTTTACTTTTAAAGCCAACTTGATTGACATAACTTATTTGCATATATTCAAAGTGCAAAATTCAATAAATGCCAACAGTTGCATACTCTGTGAATTACCACCATCATCAATTAAAAAAAAAATTCCCATGACCCCCCAAAAATTCTTCTTGCCCCTGTTCCACAGATATTTCCTATCATACCCAGCTGTAGGCAACAACTCATAACTGATATGGCTTTTGTCCCTGCAGATTAACTTGCATTTTTCTAGACTTTTAAATATATTAAATTATATACCATGCATGCTTTTTATCTAGTTGTTTTTTTTTTTTCCCACTGAACATTCAGTGTGTTACGTTTATCAGTAAGTCAGCTCTTTTCATTGCCAAGCAAATTTCCATTGAATGCAAGTATCACATTTTGGTTATTCACTCACATATTGATGGGCATTCAGATGTGTTTAATTTTGATATATGTTTTCATTTCTTTTTATTCCTAAATTATTAGGAATGGAATGTCTAGGTTTTACGATAGGTTCCTGTTTGACTCTCTTAAAAATGAAGAGTTCTCTCAAGTGTTGTATGTTGTACCCTTTTACCTTGTATTCAGCAGTATAGGGCTGTTTTAGTAGCAATTCATGCTCATCAACATTTGGTTGGATGGAGCAGTTCATTCTCTGTCAGCAGTCAAAGTAAAAGTCTCATAGACCTTACTGGACCTGCCTGAATCACACAGCTTTCTCCAAACCATTACTGGACTTCTATTTACCCAGGCCTGTACCACAGGTCACTGTTGAGGCTGGAATCTGAGTCAGCTTCACTATAACCCATATGTTAAGGGTTGGGACAAAATGGAGTGGTTCCCCAGAGGAAAACTGGGCACCATTAAGGAAGGCTGAATGGATTCCAGGAGGCCAAAGATCAATATAATTCTTCTACATAATTCCACTAGGTATAGAAAACTTTGTTAAGTTTTAATTCTGTTCAGAAATAACAGCTTTTTAAACTTAGACATGTACAATTAAAGAAAAATTTTATTTTCAATTGGAATAATAGTGCAATGAAACATAGCAACTAATAAACATATGCTCAGGACATTTAGTAAAGAAGCTGATGAGTAGGTGTTGGGAAAAACATATTAAGTTCATTGCTTTCCTTTTTTTTTTTTTTTTCCCTTTTTTTTTATTTGAAATTCATGGAAATCTGTCAGTAACACAACTGAGTGTACTTGCTGAACACAGATGGTTGTGTTCTCTTGCTTGGTAGCATAGAAAGCTGGAGAAGGAGGTGCAGATGGCCAGATGGGGGAGGTTTTAGAAATGTGTGTGAGGCCAGTGATAACTTTAGAGATCACAAACTTTATGCAAGCCTAAAACTTTTAGAATATTTGTTAACCTGAAAACTGATGGTCCCTGACCTTTGAACATCACTGCTGTTATTCAACCTTGGCCTTATAGAAAGGATAAAGAAGAGAGGAGAGATGGGTCAGTCAATCTTCCCATTTTTCATCTGTTTATTAAGTTAGGTCAACTCTCCTTATGTATATGGCTTCCCAGGTGGCTCTGCAGGTAAAGAATCTGCCTGCAATGCAGGAGACTCAGGAGACTCGGGTTTGATCCCTGGGTTGGGAAGATACCCTGGAGGAGGGCATGGTAATCTATTCCAGTATTCTTGCCTGGAGAATCCCATGGACAGAGGAGCCTGGCGGGCTACAGTCCATAGGGATCACAAAGAGTCAGACTCCAACTGAAGCGATTGACCATGCACACACACCTTATGGGCACAGAGTCTGAAGTTTGGTTGGTTATTCAATTTTCATTCTTTACAAATTGCATGTGAATTCTGAAAGTTGTATAACTTAATGAATAATTTCATTAACTTTACATTCTATATCATACTACTTCCTACCCCTTACTTTGCTCATCTGACATTTTAGGTACATATCTTTTAAATTAATTTTTTACTCTCTTTCTTTCTATCCCCTTACTAAAATAAAAACTTTATGAAGAAAGACTTATTTATTCTCTTCATTGTTGTATTCTTTTCACCAAGAGAAATTCCTGGCATGAAATAGATACCTCAAAATACTTGTTCAATAGTTTCTAAATTTGTTTTGGATAGACAGAGAGAAGTTAAAGACGAGAATAAGGACTTCACCTGATTTATTTAGTGACATATCTGAGTGGCTACAACAGTGCCCAGAGAAGAGTAGATTCTTAATAACTGTTTGCTGAATGAATTA
This sequence comes from Bubalus bubalis, assembly GCF_019923935.1. NCBI lineage: Eukaryota > Metazoa > Chordata > Mammalia > Artiodactyla > Bovidae > Bubalus > Bubalus bubalis. Next base: position 99,347,570 of record NC_059163.1, on the reverse strand, counting down.
AAGATATCCATTCTTTAGTCCTTCTTTGTGAAGGAGACAAGGTTAACTATTGAAGAGTGAAAGAAAGTAGGAGTTAAGGTGATCTAAACAAATGCTAAAGTTCTGTATTAACTATTGTGGGTAACTATAAAAGCAGCCAATCAAAGACCCACAGAAGAACTTTGAAACTAAAGAAACACAGTCTACATGATTATATGATTTCTTTCAATGTGTCGCTAGCAAGGACAAGGAAGCACACCACCACCTTCTGAGATAACAGATCTTCTCTCTAGCAAAAGCTGCTGTAACATGTCATGGGATACAGACTGGATAAGAAGAAAAGTGACTTCACTTCTGGGACGGAAGGCAAGTGTATAGGAGTTAGAAGACTCAGTGGACTCAGAGAGAAGAAACGGTGGGTGACAGACTGAAAACATGATCCATTTTGTCACAGACTGTAGTACTGAAAATTTGATTGAAGTATTTCCATTTCTAAATGATGAGATTCCGCCTGAGGCCAAAGTAAAATGTCAGGCCAAAGTAACATGTCAGCACAAAGTAGAATGGCTTTGTTTGAGGCTCATGCGGCATGGGGAATGGGTGGAAGAGGCCAAAAAATAGAGAACCAGCTTCTAGGTTGAGTTTTCAAGAGTCGAGTTGGAGATGTGGACTCGAGTCATGTTCAATATGCCCCATGAAAGTGAAAATGACAGAGAAATCTATAGGTGATAGACTTATAAAAGTAAATAGAATGAGTGATAGAGCAGATGGAAAAAGTTGATTAGGAGTAGTATAGATAGACAACTGAAGCCTCAGAAGAAGAAGAGTGGCCACTTAATGACTTAAAAGTGGCATTAGGGAGCTAAGAGAACGGCCTTGGGATAGGAGGGATGAGTCAAATCAGGGAGCAAGATGCCGTGTTGCAGGCTACTGCAGAACTACTAAGAGAGACATAAGTGGTTTGGACTAGGGCAGTGAAGATGGAAGAGAGATGAGGAATTGTCAGTAAGGGTCATTTTTTGAAGATAAATTCAAAGAGTTGATTAATGAAACTAAACATACAGCACGAAGCTCATCGGTATTTGGTCTAAAAATTGGATGATTGTTAATGTAGGTGGGCAAGGCAAAGAGAGAGGTCAGTTTGAGGGAGCAAAGAAGAGCTTTATTTGGGCTTTATATGTTTAAGAAAGGCTGATGTCTATTCAAGCATTCACAGAAGTACTGGGAACTGTCAACAGCATTCATATGCATTGTGTCATGGGTTACAATGTCTTACTGATCCAGTGAGCTAGATACTAATATTATTTTAATTTAACCAGCAAGACTTAGAGAAGTAAAGGGATAATGTCAAAGTCATATAGGTAGAAAGCCTTGAGGGCAAGATTTGGACCAAGGCTGACCAAGGAGCAAGAACTCCCAATCACCATCCAAGCAGCAACAAACCCTCCTAATGTAGTGGATCCAGGTTTTGTGGTATCTAAGGAATATACAACTTGCGGAGTAGCTTCCCTGGTGGCTCAGACAGTAAAGAATCTGACTGCACTGCAAAAGACTGGGTTTGATCCCTGGGTCAGGAAGATCTCCTGGAGAAGGGAATGGCTACCCACTCCAGAATTCTTGCCTGGAGAATCCCATGCACAGAGAAGCCTGGTGGGCTACAGTCCATGAGGTCACAAGGAGTTGGACACAACTGAGGGACTTTCACTTTCTGTAAGAAAAGGAACACTGTTATAGCTACAAATTCTGATATGGAAGTAAACATTAAAAATGAGAAAAAAATTTATAACAAATATATTCTTTAAAAGCTGTGCAATACCACACACATCACAAAACTCTAGAAAATTAACATAATTCTTAATGGTTAACAAGTGAAAATATTTCTATAACATTTTCCCTACACTTATCTGCAAAAAATCTTTGCATATATCTTTCTATGACAAAGTTTTCATAATACTCTTTTCTATAAAAAAATTGACAGATAAATTAGTTGTGCATTTAACATTTATCAACTTTTAATTATTGAATTATTTAATTATTGATAGTTAAGAAAAGTTTCCTTCAGAGTCACAACTTAGTAATTCTATGTAAATGAGTAGGATTGTTTGGGAATGTATTGGGAAATCTGGAAATGTATTCAAGTCTGGCAAACAACATATAACCAGGTGACATATTGTTGAAGCCCCTTCCTAAGTTTTTCAAGATGTGTATGCAAGGGAGGGACCTGGCGAATCCACCTGTAGTGTTATTTTCTCTCCAAGTAATTGGGGAAAGGAGTGACAGGGCAGGGAGGCCTGTGCTTCATGTCATGTAGCCTGAGAGCTGGGCTTCCCTGGTAGCTTAGCTGGTGAAGAATCTACTTGCAAAGCAGGAGACCCTGGTTCAATTCCTGGGTCAGGAAGATCCTCTGAGGAAGGGATAGGTTACCCATTCCAGTATTCTTAGGCTTCCTTGGTGGCTCAGATGGTAAAGAATCTGCCTGAAATGTGGGAGACATGGGTTTGATTCCTCAGTTGAGAAGATCCCCTGGAGGAGGGCATGGCAACCCATTTAAGTATTCTCGCCTGGAGAATCCCATGGACAGAGGAGCCTGGCCTGTTATAGTCCATGGGGTTGCAAAGAGTTGGACACGACTGAGCAACTAAGCACAGCACAGCAACCTGAGAGTTACCCTGCCTGCGTGGCCAGAGAAGGCATTGGCCTCCTCCTCTGACACTCAGCGCCTGGTAAAATTATCAGTTCTCCAGTCGTGAGGTGACGGCCAGGGGTTGAAAGTGGAGAAGCTTGGAGAAAATGATGCTTTCTCACAAATTCCTCAAAAATCAGAAAAAAAAAAAAAAATTGGCATTCCTTTTCTATTTCTCTTACCTGCCATCCTGCCATGAGTCACTGAGAATAACCTACTAAATATTTATCTTGCTAAAGCTTTCAATTATTTTAAAATATTTCCTGTTTGAAGATTAAGTATAGGAAGAAATGATACACATTCTTTTTATAATTAACAGATCAATAAGGGAAAGGTTTGCCATGATTACACTGCTACTTGAACTCACTGTCATAAAACAGTGATCGAACTTAAATTGTGCATGGTTTTCTTTCTTCATTCAATTAATTTTTCTTTGAAATAGTGATATGTTCAGGACCCTTTCTGCTATTATATAACACTGTGAAATGAGAATAGGTAGGTAGTTCACATTTTTGTATCCTTAGGCCTGAAAGGTAGTTGAGGACTGGAATAATCATTACAGAAGAGCAGCTCTTTGTCCTGGTTGGAAAAACATTATGGATTTAAAGAAAGAGAAACAGTATGAGAATTTTTTAAAAGCCAGGAAATTGGTATAAAAAAGTGGTTTCTGGGATGTTTGGAATCCCATTAAATCCACTTTCCCTTCCATATGTTTAGTAAGCTGCAAGGTATCATGGGGGCACCTTGACTCAATTTAGCATGCTTAATGGAATTTCAGAATTCAGTATAACTAGGATGGCCAACTCCCACCAATCCAGGGCTCCATTTCATTCTTTAATTGATATAACAGAGTGCCCAGACTCAGTGCTCCCACCTGCTCAATTCAGTAGGAAGCCCAATTTGATCTGTTAAAAATTCCTACGGGTCCTTACTGTCCTAGCTGCTTGCTAATGGGTCATAAATTCATCCTAGAGGCCTGGAGAGTCCTCATGGGGGCCACAGGGTGGTCATCCCCAAAGTCATCAGTGTATAGATAAGCCTCTCACTGTCCAAGGACAGGAAATCACTGAGCCCACAGCATATGGACTCACATTGTCCTCCACTGCACCTTGACATTCTCTATGAACCCAGTGATCCTTTTGTTAAACTTGGCTAAGAAAGTAGTAGGAAAGAGGATCCCTAAACTAGGTCTCTGTCATCAGTCAAGGGCAGGCCTATACACAGGGGCAAGGTTTGTGTGGGGATTAAATCTTCCATAATGTAAGAGTCCTTTTAAATATGAAAATCATAAGTTTTAAATACATAATTAGGTGCAGAGGTAAATATTTCTTTTGAGTGAGGAAACACATCATAAAATGTTGCAGAATCATTAGATTCAGGTCTCTTTAAGATTTACTTTAGCTAATTTTCCAGAAATGGTTCATACAAATGGTCCCCAAGTATACTCTGGATAAAGGTGAGTCCTTAAAAGGAAAACTCCATTAGCTTCATAATAAATTCACTCCTCACTTGGATGGTGTCAACTCTGGGTGCATTGTTGATTACCAGGGCCTTTGCCAGGAATATTTGGCCCTGACAGTCTGGATGCTTTGTGTAAAGCCATCAGTGAGGCTGTCTCTACCTGTTGGTGCCTGGATAGCACTCAGAGAATTGATCCATTTAGACCACCATCTCCTCTTCCTCACTTCCTTGTCAAGACTGGTCCTGCCGGTTAAGCCCGGACTGTAGCAGGTCTTTTGAGATTTGGAAAAAAGATACAACCTCCTTTAGTTTTTATCTAGTGAAGGTGCAGCCCTTTGACAAAATGAGCATCTCTACTACCATGGACCACGTTAATTTTATCCAATTGTATTTATTTTTCCTATTGGTAGTAAAGGATGTACAATGAAGAGATCTCTCAACCCCAGCACTTGTCTCCTCCTGCTCTGCAATTCTGCCCTTCAGTGTTAGTGTTCCCTGGATAGCATTACAGAAATGTATTTTGCAAATGTAAACAAATGTGTGTGTCTGTTTTTAAGGTCTTCCATTCTTTTGTAATGCACTAGAATAGATTCATTACTACAATTTGTTAGAATTCTCTGGTGAAATGATCTGGGTACAATGCTCTTAGGAGAGGTAGACAAGAAGGAAATTCTTTCACATATTTCTCTATTTCTTTCATAGTGAAATCTTGTCTCATATTGGGTGGGGCGCACTGTTCCCCTCTGTTAATATTTGCCCAGCATAACTTCCCCCTTTTGTTTTAGCATAGCATTTTGCTTTGAAATCTAAATAGTCTTTTTTTGTGCTACTGTGTGTTTAGTCTAATTACATTTACTGATATGACTGACTTTATTCCATTTTAGTATTTTATTTATTTGGATTTTTAAAAAATTATACTTTATTTTTATACTTTTAATTAAGATTTTTTATATTGGAGTCTGTTTTACTGTTTTAGAGTTTTGTCTTTTCACAACTTTAAAAATACTTCATAGGTTCCTTAAGAATCCAATAGTGGTACACAGGTATATCTATTACACCTTGGTACTGTTACATATACTCAGTATCTTCACTATTTGTTGAAGATGAGATCAGAACATTTACTCATCTAACTTCAGCTCATTTTCTAATTACAGCAGATTATAGTATATACATTTTTACTCAATCTCATAATCCTAACATTTGCCTCAGTATTTGTTTTCATAGATAAATAGAGTCAGTAATCACCACAAACTTCTTTGCTGTGGCTTTTCCAATCATTTCTTGGTTGGTTAAATCTTGCTCACAGATAGATTCCTCAAGAACAAATGGGAACAATTCCCTTGAATCCATCTTAAATATATATGTTGAAATAGTATTTTATTTCAGAAAAGTCTTAATAAATTATATTTTAAAATACTTGTGTTATTTTCTTTTATTTCAATTGATTCTATAATTCCCACTATGGTATCTTGGGTCTCCGTGGCTTATTTCCCATACCTATGAAGATGTAATAGAATATCATGAGCTGTTTTTGTTTGTTTTAGTATTTTTTTTCTCTTTATGAAGAAAAGAATTTGAAAAGGAAATCTGACCATGAGAAATAAAGAAATCTTTTAATACTCATGCCTCCTTTGTGGTCAGACACCAGCATGTAATTCAGCCAATGACCTTCTCCTGGTCTTATTTAAGTTACACTGGGATATGCAAAGTGGGTGGTCCCAGATTGCTGACAGCATTATAGGTCTTGCTGGAGCTTGGAACAGAGTCTTGGTCCAGCGTAATGAGTGGCAATTAGAGGGAAACCTTAGCACCCCCCAAACTATGTCATCCACCCAAAACACAGTGATAGTTACTCTGCAGACTTTGAGATGTAATTTTTCAAAGCTTCTCTTATAGGCTACCCATCTCCTTCTAGAACCTTCTGATAAATCTGAAGATGTTCAATGTTATCTTAAGAGACAATCTCTACAAGAATAGAAATCAGATTCTATAAGAGCATAGAGAACAGACCAAAGGGCAATTCCTCATGGCAGATGTCTACCCCTGGCAATGACAAAGAGAGTGGACCAGAGTGTCCTGAAGGAAAGGGCATAAGAATTTCAGGCCTCCCACGTAACTGATTTATTATCCAGAGGTGTAGGTTTTACAGCAAAGAAATAATCACACTGGCAGGTTAAGTCCCTAATGTTATGGGTTCAGACCAGGTTCAGAGCTTCTGCAGGGGCAGCTAGCTCAGTCTTACACTGGATTCCCAGATTCCCTGCTCTTTGGTTCTCTGAGTGTTCATCTGATTTCCTGCTATAATCAGAAAAAGCCTTGCTAGTGACAATCTGTAACTGTCAGGCACAGGGACAGAAAAGGGTCTCTAGATTCAAGGCCTACATGATAAAAAAGAAAAAGAATCTAAGGGAAGTGAGTAGCGCCTGTAAAAAGTGCCAAAACATACCTCTGATTTAATTCTTCAGCTGCTCAGCTAGTTACGTATCTGCTATTCTATAGATATCACACATATTTTCCTATTTTCAGTGTTTCCTCTTTTCACATTCTGTCAGAGATAAAGGAGAATGAAATATTTCTCCCTGCATATACTGCAATCAATTTTATCAGTAAGTACGGATCTCAAAATAAAACCATCCTGACCCTCTCATAAAAGAAGGTATTTTCAATTGCTTGCTGATAGCTTAGAAGTACACATCATTTTTCATACTCATACCCCTGGTAATTTGTCATGTGTTTGGACATTTCATTATCAGCAACATTTTACTATCTATTCATCTCTGCTCTTTCAAGAACCTGCTTTTAATATTAAGACAATAGACTTCATCCGGTCAATAAAAGAACATTCCAATATGGGGTGATTAAGGAGATTAAACCAGTCAATTGTAAAGGAAATCAAGCCTGAATATTCTTTGGAAGGACTGATGTTAATGCTGAAGCTACAATACTTTGGCCACCTGATGCTAAAGAGCCAACTCATTGGAAGAGACCCTGATGCTGGGAAAGATTGAGGGTAAGAGGAGAAGGGGGAGATTGAGGATGAGATGGTTAGATAGCATCATTGACTCAATGGATATGACTTTGAGCAAACTCCAGGAGATAGTAAGGCTTCCTAGGCGTCACTCATGGTAAAGAACTGGCCTGCCAATGTGGGAGACATAAGTAACACAGGTTCAATCCCTGGGTTGAGAAGATCCCCTGGAGGAGGGCATGGCAACCAACTCCAGTATTCTTGCCTGGAGAATCCCCATGGACAGAGGAGCCTGACTGGATACAGTCCATAGTGTCGCAAAGAGTTGGACATGACTGAAGCCACTTAGCATTCACACATGCCAGGAGATAGTGGGGGACAGAGGAACCTGGCATTCTGCAGTCAGTGGGGTCACAAATAGTCAGACATGATTTAGTGCCTGAACAACAACAAGAATGTACACTAGCATGTCAGACAACTTGGTTCAAATGGGCAATTTAGTCAATTCTCTCAAAACCTTGAAAACAGATCATGTCCATATTCAACTCATAGGGTTGTGATGAGGATAAAATTCAGAGAATGCGATGGCACCCCACTCCAGTACTCTTGCCTGGAAAATCCCATGGACAGAGGAGCCTGGTAGGCTGCAGTCCATGGGGTCGCTAAGAGTCGGACACGACTGAGCGATTTCACTTTCACTTTTCACTTTCATGCATTGGAGAAGGAAATGGCAACCCACTCCAGTGTTCCTGCCTGGAGAATCCCAGGGACAGGGGAGCCTGGTGGGCTGCAGTCCATGGGGTCGCACAGAGTCGGACACGACTGAAGCGACTTAGCAGCAGCAGCAGCAGCATTGGGCACCTCTTATATGAGCTGAGGGGCTAGGGAATGACAAGATGCTGCTTTAGATACAGAGGTCAGAGAAAGCTGCTCCAGCATTTTATTTGAGCAGAAAGCTGAATGAACTGAGAAAACAAGTCATGCAAACACCAGGGAAAAGAACTTTCTAGGCAGAGAAAAGAGCAATTTCAAGATACTCCACAGGGAATATTATTGCCATGTTTGAGAAGCTGGGTGAATTGTGACATCATCAATGAAGTCATAGCATAAATGTTTTTAATGTCCAAGTGTCCAAGTGTTAGTCACTCAGTAGTGTCTGACTCTGCAACGCAGGGCTTAGAAAGTTTTTCATAAGTATTAGCAATTCTTTTTAGTATGTGAATCTCAGAAACATAAATATCTCCCCTTTTTATTATTCTGTTTAATGTGAAAGAATCTACTTATGCTAATCTCTGAACCAAGACTCTCTTATTCTTTAAGTCAACAGGCTTGCTGCTGCGAAAAGAAGTAAGTTGACTGGGTTCTTCTTTGGGACAAAGAAAGGAGCGATGATTTTAGACTTGCCTTATGCAGAATTTTGACAGGATAATACCGTGCTTTTCTGAACTTGGGATGTCTATACTGATGGCCTCAAGGAGACGGAGCCAGAAATAGGTGGCGGGAGAGCTCTACTGCACAGAATTCCCAAAACCAGGGGATTTCTAAAGCTTTCCAGACTGAGAAGTCAGTCTCCACACAGAATGTATTTTGGAAGGGTGCTTCTCCTCTGTTGGAGAAGATATCTATTACACGAGGAATAGTTATTATAGAAAATTATTTACTTATAAATAAATAGTATTTATTGTAGAAATTAATAACATGTTAATTAAGAAGGTACAGACCTAAAAGAGGAAGAGCAAAGGGAGGAGAAAAGGATGGAGGAGGAGGAGGAAAAGGAGGAAGAAATCATCTATCAAGCTATCAGACAAACATACTGTTCATGTTTTTTTAATTATTTTTTTGCATACAGATTCTATGAAAATATGCAAAGATTTTTAAATGATATCTTTGTTAGCCTACTATGTTCACTCCACATTTGATCTTTACCATCTTTTCCCGACCATAAATACATCTGAGCATATCTTTTTTTAGTGGCCGCATAGTTTTCCAACAAATTTGAGCCAATTATTTACCCAATTATTGTAACCTTATGATAACCTCCCTCTAACATGTTAAAAATGTTTTCTCTTCACATAAAGCAATTGGTTTCCAATATGCATGGAAGAAAACAATACAGAATGATAACAATCTCCCACCAATAAGGTGAGAACTTCAATAAGTTTGTAGATTATTGAACCCAGATAACCTCGCAGGTGTAGTCACTTACCCAGAGCCAGACATCCTGGAATGTGAAGTCAAATGGGTGTTAAGAAGCATTACTATGAACAAAGGTAGTGAAGGTTAACAGAATTCCAACCAAACTATTTAAAATCCTAAAAGATGATGCTATTAAAGTGCTGCACTCAACATGTCAGCAAATTTGGAAAACTCAGCAATGGCCATAGGACTAGAAAAGGTCAGTTTTCATTCCAATCCCCAAAAAGGCAATGCCAAAGAATGCTCAAATTACTATACAGTTGTGCTCATTTCATATGCTTGCAAGGTAATACTCAAAATCATTCAAGCTAGACTTCAGCAGTACATGAAGTGACAACTTCCAGAGGTACAAGCTGGGTTTCAAAGAGGAAGAGGAACCAGAGATCAAATTGCTGACATTCATTGGATCATGGAGAAAGCAAGAGAGTTTCAGAAAAACATCAACTTCTGCTTCATTGACCTCTTGAAAGGCTTTGACTATGTGGATCTCAACAAACTGGAAAATTCTTAAAGAGATGGAAATACCAGACCACCTTACCTGTCTCCTGAGAAAACTGTATGTGGTTCAAGAAGCAACAGTTAGAACTTTATATGGAAAAATTTACTGGTTCAAAATTGGAAAAGGAGTATGACAAGGCTTTACATTGTCACCCTGCTTATTTAACTTCTATACAGAGTACATCATGCAAAATGCAGGGCTGGATGAATCACAAGCTGGAATCAAGACTGCTAGGAGAAATACCAATAACCTCAGGTATGCAGATAATACTACTCTAATGGCAGAAATTGAAGAGGAACTAAGGAGCCTTTTGAGAAGGGGGAAACAGAAGAGTGAAAAAGCTGGCATAAAATTCAACATTCAAAAAATTAAGATCATGGTATCCAGTTCTATCATTTCATGGAAAATAGAAGGGGAAAAGTGGAAGCACTGTCAATGGGTTCCAAAATCACCACAGATGGTAACTGCAGCCTTAAAATTAAAAGGCACTTGCTCCTTGGAAGGAACGCTATGAAAAACCTAGACAGTGAATTAAACAGCAGAGACATCACTTTGCTGACAAAGATCTGTGTAGTCAAGGCTATGGTTTTTTCAGTAGTCATGTACAGATGTGAGAGTTGAACCAAAGAAGGTTGAGTGCCAAGGAATTGATACCTTTGAACTGTGGTGCTGGGGAAGACTCTTGAGAGTCCCTTGGACAACAAGGAGATCAAATCAGTCAATCCTAAAGGAAATCAATCCTGAATATTCATTGGAAGGACTGAGGCTGAAACTGAAGCTCCAATACTTTGGCCACCTGATGCGAAGAACTGATTCACTGGAAAAGACCCTGATTCTGGGAAAGATTGAAGGCCAAAGAAGGAAGAGGCAGCAGAGGATGAGAAGGTTAAACAGTATTACTGACTCAATGGACATGAATTTGAGCAAAGTCTGGGAGATAGTGGAAGACAGAGGAGCCTGGCATGCCGCAATCCATGAGGTCACAAAGAGTTGGACATGATTTATCGACTGAACGACGACAACAACAATAAACAATTAGATAGAACAGCATCTGTCTGCATTTAAAAATTTAGGTAGGTAGGAAGATAGACAGAGAGACAGACAGTTAGTTAGAAAGACAGATGGACTATTAGAACTATTCAGTTTACTGACATCCTTAATATACAAATAAGGTCTTAGACTCCTTGCTAAGTTTCAGCCATGGACCGTCCCACTCTTAGCACAGCTGCTCACGGATTAGGATGTGCAGATGATGCAAGGCACGGGTCTGTAAAGTAGGGCCCAGAATCCGCAGCATCAACTTTACCTGGTAACTTGTTAGAAATACTAAGTATCTGGCCCCAACCCAGACCAGATATCAGAAGCTCTAAGGATATGGCCCAGCAATCTATTTTAGCAAGACCTCTTGGTGATTCTGATGCACACTCAAATTAAAGAACTACAGAAAGAGGGACTATGGCAGCTGAATACTGTTACGACCAGTAAATAGACCTGTGACTTCCCACCAGTTACATCCTCTGGGCTTTGTTTTTCTCAGTCACAAAACATCAAAAACAGGAAAAGGGAACAAACACTATATTTATAATCACAGAAGTGCTATAAAGATTAAATGACACTCTATAAGAAAGCAATTGATGGTGCCTGGTATAATAAATACCCGTTGATCATTTAAGAACCTATTATGTGATAGACACAGGAACACACAGTAAAGAAAGTAAAAACATTCTTGGCCTTCATTTAGCGAGAGAAGAGCAGTTGTGTTTTTTAAGCAACTAAATATCATATTTGCCTGGATAACATACAATTGAGACCCAAGGAAGGGAGTGGCTAATTCTATTTGGGAAGGACAGAGAGTCAGGAAAGTCTTCACAGACGAGAAGACTGTGAGCCATAGAGAGATCGGGGTAAGCTGTCTTGGAAGTTTGAAAAGTCCAGGCTTGTGCAGGGGGCAAGAAGAGGTCACTTTAGACATGAATGACACATGAATGAGACACAGAATTTCCTGTCATATTGATGTCTGCCAGGGGGAGGAAGAGTCAAAGAGGAAGCCACAAGTATTTAGAAGGAACAAAATTCAAGAAAGAGGAAAAAGATAAGGTAAAAAGCAAGCAAGATCATGGAGGTCTTAAATGGTCTTTATATTTCAGCTTCCAAGCAATGTCAATTTTCCTCTTTTTCTTTAAAACATTGTTCTAAAGAAAACTGCATTTTAAAAATAGTATTGATGGAAGAAAATAAATTACAGAAAGGCTATATCACAATTTGAAGCCCAGTGGAAAGGTAAAGTGACCTTAGGAACTTTTTAATATTTCTTTTCTTTCTCTCTTTCTCTTACTAATTGCCTGAAGGAAAGTAAGCATCATCTTTCAGGGAGAGGAAAATGGGGTGAAAGGGGAGGAAAAGAGGAGAAAAGAAAGAAAGAGGTAAGGAATAGAAGGAGCTCCTTGGGGATTCCCATATGCAGGGCCAGGAGCCTGCAGCCGACTTTCAAATACACTGAAGTAAATCATTTACTGCCTTTGGATTTCTTTGGCTCCTCTGTGGCCCATTATTTATGACTGAGTTCTTTGTACATAGTTATTTTTAATGACTTTGTTCCCAAACTAAGCACTTGGTACCATTGTGCCAGTACAGCCCCTCTGAAAATTGACCATTTTGTTCTGTTTAGAAAGAACTATAGATTTACAAATGCAGAAAATAAAACAGTGCCCATAAAGTAGATGTTCTGGGTCCTCTGTTAGCTTATTCTACATTTAAAATGTTTTCCCAGTCAGTCATAATCATGATTTACAGCTTTGCCCAAAGACAGAGGCCTGAGACCATCCACTCCTCTAACTCAACTGAGGATGACTTGAGTCCTCACTTCCTCTGCCTTCAAATCTCCGGTGAGGACAGGAGAAATCATGATGCTCTGTGTAAATATACAGATGTGCATTCTTGCTCTGTGGCTCGGGTTTGAAGTTTTCTACTCTAGAAGACATTTACCACTTTCCCTTGCTTTTCCCAAACATGAAGTCAGTCTTAGAATTAAGGAAAGTTCGTCTAGAGACCATGATGCTCGTTTCAATATAATTAAGTTGCATACATAGTCACACTCAGGGAGAGCTGGAACGTCAGCTTCTAATTTGCCACCAAACAAACATTGTCTCCGGTTATTTTCCAGAGCCTAGGGTGGTAACTTTAGTAATTGAAGAGGGGAATAAACAAAGTTAGCATAAAATTATAGTCTGACACAACCTTAAATTCTGCATTTTAAGATCGGGGTGAGCTCATCTGTCACAAGGCCTAAAATAAACAAGTGTCCAGGATGGAAACAATAGTGTAGTTAAAAGTCATCCGCACAAGTGACTCAAGCTTTCGCAGTGCCTTCTGCCTGGGGCAAAGTGAAATTCTGAGGGATGAATCTGACAATCTCGCTTTCAAGACAGTAACATGTTTAAACAACCACCACAAAATGGACTCACACAGACACACATGCTTTTATTCTCTTTGTAAAATGTTGAAAAATAATTGTGTTGATAAAACATAAAAGTTATTGAGTTGTCCGTGTTCTGAGTTACAAGGTGAATGCCAGAGGATTTACATTTTTCAGAACTTCGAATGGTTGGGAAATGAAAAGAGGAAGTGAAATGAAGTGCTTCTCTGCCTGAACTGTAACAGACCAAAGGACAAGACTCAGGAACAAATATCAAGGACTTGAAGAGTCTTCAAGCTTCCCCATCTCAGTAAATGGAAACTCTTGTTTCCAATTGCTCAGACCAAACTGTTGGGAGTCTTGACTCCTTTTTTCCTCTCCTGTCTTACATCTAGTCACGCTGTAAATTCCATCAGCATGGGCATCAGTCAGCCTGGCCCTAGTGACAGTCATTGTTTGCCAGTTTTCTTATCATAGTAGATTGTTTATTGGTCTCCTGTTCCCACAATTGCCCCTTTGTATTCTCTTTTCAACCCAGCAGCTGACTGATACTGTTAGAATTTAAGCCAAACCATAACAATGACTATCCAACTCTCTGAGAGTAAAGCCTAGCTGGTTTATAGTATCCTAAAAGCTTCCCTTGTGGCCCAGCTGGTAAAGAATCTGCCCACAATGTGGGAGACCTGGGTTTGATCCCTGGGTGGGGAAGATCCCCTGGAGAAGGGAAAGGCTACCCACCCTAGTATTCTGGCCTGGAGAATTCCATGGACTGTATAGTCCATGTAGTCACAAAGAGTCAGACACGACTTAGTGACTAAACCACCACCATTATGAGTTTTGGTTAAAAGTAATTATTTTCATCAGTAAAGATTTTCCTGACCACCTTACTTAAAGCTGAAGTTTCCTCCTTTACTCTCAGGATTCCCCAATTCCTTTCATTATTTCTACCACAGCAGCAATTATCTCCTACAGAATACACATTTTATTTATTTGTTTATTATATGTTTCTTTTATCAGGGATGTTTGTTTTTTATGGATGTTTCCACAGTGACTATAAAAGTGGCCCTTAATAGTCACTTAGATGATAAGAAGAACATCTTCAAATAGTGTAAACTGTACCACTTATAAGAGGGCTTCCTTGCTGGCTCAGTGGTAAAGAATCCACCTGCCAAGGCAGGAGATATGTTTAATCCCTGAGTCAGGAAGATCCCTGGAGGAAGGGAATGGCAACCCACTCCAGTATTATTGCCTGGAGAATTCCATGCCTGGCGGGTTACAGTACATGGGGCCTCAAAGAGTTGGACACGATTGAATGATTAAACAACAACAACTACTTATAAGATCAGCTTTGCTCTGGTTCACTATCAATATTTGGGAAACAGATATGAGGAACCTTAGGACTCATAAATAAAAAGAGGGAAAAAGAATTCTGAAGAAACTGTGACTATCCAAAGAAGTGAAGTACCCTTGCTTCATTGGTTTTGTGGCTCCATGGGACAGTCCATTGACTCATTTCTCTCCCAGGCCCAGCAGATGTCATTCTAGAATATTTAGAAGCAAATACTTAAGAAAGAGGAAACAATTTTAAAGACTGGTTTATGAGCAATTAGCCAACAGCATTTCCTAAATTCATTAAGGGTCTGACAACACTGTCCATATTTCCAAATCACAATGATATTTCCTGTAAAACACACATCTAGCATTAAAAAGCATTAATAATAATGCTACCGATTTCATTCATATTTTCAACTTTGATTTAAAATAACAGGTTTACTTGCCTCCAGACTAACTTCTCTAAACCTACTCTGGCTTTAGTTAGGCCCTGGATTAATGAGGCCATTCTAATTTTTCAAACATGGACTAGGATTAGAATTCTCGTAGTATGACCAAAGAAATGGCTTGGGCAAAAGAGATGAAGTAGAACTTTCCTTCTTGCCATTCTGAAGTGAGGAGATGCATGGCACCGAAGACCTTCAGCTCTGGTTGTGTGGCGTCTTAAACTGACCCCGATGGATCTGTGACAATGGACACTGTTGTCCACCGTTTGCTTCCAACCGTCATGGATGCTTTCAGGCTTGCTTCCCTGGAGTGGTGGAAGGAATAATGAGGTAGAAGTGAAAAACAAAACTTCTAGGTAATAAATAGCCTAGGTGAACAATAACATGGATGAATCTACCCAAGACTGTCTCTCAGAGGCTGAAATGAGTCACTTCACATTTAAAGATATTGCAACAACAAATTCAGATGCACAGAGGACTCATTTTCCTAACAATGCTGTCAGGTCCTATGTTTCACTGGAGAAGTCGAATCACAAAAATTAGAAAGCACCTCCTGGTCGGTACCCTAAAGAGGCATACGAAATTGCCCGTTCTATTATTTTCAGAGGAAAAACATCTTACTGCACTGAGCCAAGCAGATGGTGGAAAAGGATACCTTAAGGAATCCAAACCATTAAGGTAGGAGCAGCTTGGAAACCAGACCGAATCCCTGTGACATCAAGAGTTCCCCAGACCTGGAAGACTCCACGAGACATGGCATTTTTTACTCTCCCTGAGAAATCTGATGTTTATAAGGACAGTCTCAGTCTTGGTCTTTTCTGTTAAAAATGAATCAATGACTCAAAATCAAATAGTTTTTTTTAACTAGAAGAATTCTTTACACCCCCTGTCCATCTTTATGGCCAATGACAAAATATATAAGAACTGAAAGTACCAATTATTAATACCTTAAAATTGTTTCTCCTCACAAGAATTATTTTTTGGTTTGGGCTGTGTAGCATGAGCATTGGTCCACTCACATTTTCCTTAGCTGCTTACATGGCCATGTGCATATAATATCCCCCTTTTTTTAAAACTAAACTTATTGCTGCTTTTCATTTCATCCCCTCTGTGCTTCATCAGCCTTTCTGGGTACCATGCAGTGGAGTTCAGAGATCAGCATAAAAAAAATACCTCGGTTAAGAACATCTGAAGAGTTTTGCAAGGCTGTGTAAATATACAGAAACAAACTCACCTATATCAAAAGCGTGAAGAACTCCTGAACAGTAATTCAAGGTCAGTGATTTGCTTTTATCCCTTTCCAGCACTTTGCATAGCTGGCAGCTCTCCATTCTTTGGGGAGTACAGGGAAGACAGAGTCCACAAGACTTCACAGTCTCAGCCAGAATTTCCATAATCACATCAACAGATGGAATAATAATCACCACCAAAGTCACTGCACAATCTTTCTAATGCAAGGAAACTTCCTCCTGCTTCATTTCAAAACCATTTCCACTGGCAATTTAGACACTCGGTATTCTTATTTTCTGGAAATGTTGCCAAGTTAATGTGATTCTAAAATAACTGATGAGTCCAAGCCCTGCATTTGAATTCAATGCTCTGGAGGGAGCCACTGAATGCTTGTAGGGAGCTTGAGCAAAGGCAAGGCTCTCTTCAGTGCTACCTGGAACCCTGTGATGTTCTTGGCCCCTAGAAGCGATGAAGGCAAGGCCAGTCACACTCAACACTATCTCTAGGCCACCTGGGCCCTGTCTCCACAGCTGCAGTTTCAATCAGTTTCAAACTGTGCTTGATGGTGTCCTTCCCCAGCCTCTAGGTAGTACGTTCTCTCTATGGTCTTGATTATCCCAAAGGGAAAAGCCAGTTACATGGACTACATTGTCAAGTATATCATACCAATAAAATTAGATTCACACTTTCTAGAATCTGGTCTGCTATTGTCCTTAATGTTTACTGCTAGACAACAGCTCTGAATCTTCCCAAGAAGTGCCATATGAACAGCCTGACAAATTTAAGTTAATCATTAAAGAAACCTGAAAAGTATGTCTATTGTGTACATTTTAAAATTAGTTGAAATTTAAGGTTTTATTGATACATGCACTGTCTGAGAGCATTTAGAAACAGACATTGGTTTCTCAAAATAATTATTCTAATTATTCATCTATGAGAGAATCTTTTATTAATATAATGTCCAGGTCACATGCATGGACAATCTGAATAATCATGAAAGTATAATACTAATATGAATCTCTCTTCCACTCTTTTTTTTAAATTTTATTTTATTTAACTTTACAATATTGTATTGGTTTTGCCATATATCAAAATGAATCTACCACAGGTATACATGTGTTCCCCATCCTGAACCCTCCTCCCTCCTTCCTCCCCATACCATCCCTCTGGGTCGTCCCAGTGCACCAGCCCCAAGCATCCAGTATCGTGCATCGAACCTGGACTGGCGACTCTTAAGACTTCATAAAGTGTCACAGGAATTACTACATATGTTTATATTACATAATCTCCTAAAAAGATAATGAAAACAGGGGAGAAAGAATCTATTATTTAAGCAGAAAATTTTGTTGAGATCTACTGATATATGTCAAGCATTATAAAAGACTTTAAGAAGAATACAAAGAATCTTTTTTTCTCTTTGTACATTCTACCTCCTTGAAGTTTATGTCATTTTAGATAGGATCAGCTGTAGTCTAATTGGAAGTCTCTGAAATCTATGTTTATAATAGCAACCTCTCTTCTAAGCTTTACACCAACATTAACAACTATACTAGTTGGCATCTGTTTTTTATAGGGAAGGGGGGTGGTTTAAAGTTGCTAGAAAAAATGCATGATGCCCAGTTAAATTTGTTCCAAACTTACGGGACAAATTCATACTTTAAAAAAAAAAAAAAGGCTAATTGTTTATCTGAAGTTCAAAGTGAGCTAGGCTTCCTGAACTATAATTTGCTAATTCTGGCAACCCTGGGGTGGAAGCTGGGATCAGTTTTTATTCTTTCATGTTTTGATCTTTGCATTTTCCCATCTCCTATAACTTGGAGCAATAATCAAGCCCTAAGCATTTCCTTGTCTCAAGGATTTTTGCAGGATATACTTTCCTTGTTGAAACTCTATGAAAAGATTATCCATGATGTGTAAAGAGAAGAGGCGAGAGAAAGAAGATGGAGAAGGCAGAAGAGTGACTTGAGGGAGACATTTCCCTTAGATGACAGAGATCAGAGATGGCAGGTCTTGCATTTATAAGGAGCCAGCACAGTGTTCGCGAGCACTTGTCTTACAAGGATGATAAGGCAAGACGTTGAAGAGGATGATGTAGAAGAAAGGTGTGTCTAGAGGGTAGCACACATGATTGCAAAGTTCCTGGCCCCACTATCCAGTCACATGGGTCAGCAGTGAGTGGCCTAGAAGCAGTGAAAATATTACACCTGCAGGTTCTATGTGCACAAAATGATGGGTGCTTTGATGACAACAAGTGTCAGCTGCTGACACTTGTTTTTTTTTTTTTTTTATGCTTTGGCATCAAATAATATCAAGAATTTTCACACCAGGGGATTATAAGTAAATTTCCTCCTACACACCAGAACTATGGGCACTTAGAGTCTAATGCAATTTGATTTAAAGGGAATAATGAAAATCAGGTATTCCATATTACATTTATGGTATCAAGTTCAGACATTTTTGTGGTAGACACCGATGGCTACTCACCCCAAATCATTTATTTTCCCAAATGTATCCTTGTTGGCAGATTGCCTTCTGCTCTAAGAGCTGAACATACTAGAAATTGCTATCCCAGCTTCCTTATAAAGGATGAGTATATGACCCAATTCAGGCCACTAGGACCTGCAGAGTTTCTTCTCTGATTAAAACAAAACAAACAAGTCATGCAAAAAAAACAAAAATAAAAACAAAAACCTATCATAAGGGAAGGGAAAGACGCTCATAGGTACGATGATGTCACTGAGTCATTTGTTAGTCAACTCTGTAATGGCTGTGTTTCAGAACCTTTTTGTTTTATGAGACAATAATGTTTTTAGACATGTTTAGATGGTTTTTCCATTATTTGCATCTAAAAGAACTCCCAAAGGATACAACAGTACTGTTACAGATTGGGTAAATGCAGTTAAGGTGCATAAAGTTTATTAGGGACCAAAAACTAAAAAGGAAAGATTAAGCAACAGAAACAAGCAGAGGAAAAAGTTGAACTGGCAAGGAGCTTCGAAGAAAGTATTACCGGTCACAAGATCGTGCCCAGGTCACAAAGGCCAGAGCTTTACATTCCTGCATCTCTTGGAAACTGGGTGCAAGCTACTCCAGGAGGGATGTAACCTCAAGCAAGGGAGTTCTGTGAAGCTAAGGCAAATCTGATGGTGAAGACAGGTGGATGCTGACTTCCAACCAGGTGCCCTGCTGCTAACCATCAAGCCTTTCCTTGAAGGGTGATCTGGATATCTTCATTTCCTCAACAGCTATATGCACACATCTATATATACGTGTGGCTTCCCTGGTGGCTCAGAGGATAAAGCATCTGCCTGCAATGCAGGAGACCCGGGTTTGATCCCTGGGTTGGGAAGATCCCTGTAGAAGGAAATGCCAAACCACTCCAGTATTCTTGCCTGGAGAATCCCATGGACAGAGGAGGCTGGTGGGCTATAGTCCACGGGGTTGCAAAGAGTCGGACACAACTGAGCGACTTCACACTCACACACACATATATATATATGAACACAGAAGTACATACATACATGTATATGTGTATGTGTGTAGATATATATATGTATATGTATATATAAAAACTGTTAAATCAATCTGTATTCTAACACTTCAAATTCAATGTGATCAAAATTAAAGATGACTCTACTCCCATGTCAATAAGCTAGGGCTGACATCTCAAATTGTCTTTAATATATCTTAACTCCCCTTCTCCATCCAGTTAATGCATAAGCCTAGTAAGTGGTGTCTTGCTTTGGGCTGTCCCCCCACCATTCTCATTAATGTTAGTGAAATTCAAGTCTCACTGTGCTTCAACTAAGGTTAAAGTCATTTTTTTTTTCTCCAAACCCTTACAGTTCTCCAAAATAATACTACCGACTTGTTTTTCCTAAAGCCAAGTTCTGATCATCTTGTTGCTCCTCATAAAAGCTTTGACAGCTCTCCTTTAACTATCAAATTTTTTAAATTTCTTGTTTTCCATTCCAGTCTTTTTAGGGTTGTCCCTTTAACTTATCATTTAAGAAAAAAACAGTGAGTTGATTAGTGATTCCAACATGATGCATTCTATTTCTAACATTTCTGCCTTTCTTTTATTGATGCCATTTTAGAAATCTTTTCTTTAACCTGCAGTTATGCCTTCTCGAATTTTATCAGAGGGCAACCTGACTCGTCAGATCCACTGGGCAGTTTACCACACCGAGACTTACCAGCTGAATGTCAGTCCTAATCTTGGTATATGAAATATTCTGCCTTTTATTATGTTTGTGGGGCTTACAAACAAGCAAATAAGTATCTGCTTAAGGCACCAGAAAAATCAGGACACAGCATATTGAGTTTGCACATCCCCATGATCTACACATCTGTTCTGCATTTAGGCCAAAAGAGTCCTAGCACCAGCATACACTACTCCTATACCACTATAAATCTGGAGCTCAGCTTAGCAACTTCTTCCTGACACAGGCTTCAAATATATACCATGTGCTTCTCACTTCATGTCTTGAGTTTTCCTGTTATAGACATGAGATGCTGTGGAAACTACTCTTTGCCCACACGCAGATCTCATGGGGCAGACTTGAAGCAATGGAAGAAGACAGGCAAAGCTGTAGACTCAGCACAGACCTGACAAGTTGCACTTCCCTCGCCAAGGCTGATTCAACTCCTGCTTCCGTTGAATGTTCAACCTGCGGGCAGTGTATATCAACATTAGGCCCTCAACAAGGCTTCGTTCCTCAGGGAGGCTGGTTAGCCGCTTGGCGGCAGGTCAACTATCTCCACTTCGGAGGAGCAGCAGAGCATTCCTACTGAATGTTGACTTCCAGTCCCCATCTGCAGTGTGCCTCACTGCACCATCGTTCAAGTGCTAACAGAATGCCTACTCTGTGAAAACAGTATCCTACACGCCATCTTTGACCAATGTACTAATTCTAAAGTGAAGGACATACAAACATGGGCTCCTGACTATAACATCAACTTACTTATTGGGCTTCCCGGGTGTCTCAGACTGTAAATAATCTCTCTGCAATGCAGGAGACCTGGGTTTGATCCCTGGGTTGGGAAGATCCCCTGAAGGAGGAAATGGCTTCCACTCCAGTATTTTGGCCTGGAGAATTCCATGGACAGAGGAGCTTGGCAGGCTACAGTCCATGGGGTCACAAAGAGTGGGACAAAACTGAGCAATTAATGCTTTCACTTACCTATCATGAACCCCATAATCCAGGAATAGCCAGCCCGATCAAAGGTGGAAAGGTCTTCTGAGGGCTCAGCTGAGGTCCAAGTTGAGGCCAGCACTCTGTGGGGCTGGGGGAGGTTTTCTTTGGGTGCACAATCGTGTACTAAAGGGAGGAGGACAAGGAAACACAATATAGGTTACACTAAATTCAAGATTGCAGGTATCATCTGGCTTCTTTTTAAACAAAGAAAAGAGTTACTTTCCTGGGGGTAGGGTGTGGGGAGGGTAATGAAGCCTGACTTGATTGCTACACAGCAAAGACTGGGAGGAATATTTTGAATGCAGGGGACTAACCATGGTGTCTTTTGGGACTCCTATGTCAAATGTAATTGAGGAAATGTAACAACCACACCCTTATAAGGGCAACTATAGGCTCAAACCTCTTGGGAATGAAGATCTGGATCATCCTACTGGGTTAGCAGTGCAGGTGAGCGAGAGTTAGCTGAGAGCGAGAGAAATCTCACATGGGAGATCGTGAAGGGAGGCGAGGAGTACCACTTCTAGACTGGAACCAATTGTAGCAGTGGTTCTGGAGCCTGCCTTGCCAATCCCTTTTAAGGTTTTCTGGAAAGTTAAAATGTTTGACCACCCTGATGAATCAGACTTGTACTTCTATTATGAGGAAGAAATGAGAGGAGTATCTTAGATGAGACAAGGATGTTGTTAGACATGAATGGATCTGAAAAGGAGTTCCTTGTTTATATGACACCCCAGATTCATGCGCTGGCTTTGCTCTAGGGTCAGAGTAGGCCTCAGTAACAGCTTACACGATTCCAGTGTAAGCTGCCAGATTACTTCTGGCCCACTAGCACCACCACAGACCTATACCCTGTCTTACAGACAGCTCCTAATTACACCTATTTGCTCACATCCAGGGTTGAATGGTTCCTGGCTCCCTCCATGTTTCCCTAATACTACTGTGGCATGAGATGGCTCAGCACCCACTTGGCATCCATACATATGCACACATATGCAACCAGAAGTTGCGTATGCAACCCAGAAGTTTGGGAAGTAGATGCTTCATGGGGAAATATGTATCAGTGGAAGTTGGGACTCAACAGATAGATTTTTCTCCCTTCCTCCTCGACCATCATGGACTATTTGCAATTGCAGTGACTATATATGGTCTCTAAGAAAACATTCTGAATGACTGTGCAATCAGATCACCAGGAAACTGTGGTCTAGTAGGCAATGATGTCTTATATTTGTTCTTCTGCCTCAACTTCTGTACTCCCCAAAAGACCATGAGTGCAGAAGTGTTTGCTTTTGTCTATAATTTCAAGGGAAGCTGGGCTAGTACACAGGTATATAAAAACAATAAGAATTTTCATTTTAATGATTTCATAGTTGACATATATATACTATATATATAATTATATATGCTGCTACTGCTAAGTCACTTCAGTCGTGTCCGACTCTGTGCGACCCCATAGACAGCAGCCCATCAGGCTCCGCCGTCCCTGGGAGTCTCCAGGCAAGAACACTGGAGTGGGTTGCCATTTCCTTCTCAAACGCATGAGAGTGAAAAGTGAAAGTGAAATCGCTCAGTCGTGTCTGATTCTTCGCAACCCCATGAACTGCAGCCTATCAGGCTCCTCCATCCATGGGATTTTCCAGGCAAGAGTACAGGAGTGGGTTGCCATTCCTTTCTCTGACATAATTATATATAAATATATTATATTTATATATAAATTAAAAAGACAATTTAAGAAACTAAGGAGAGAATTATATATATTATATATATAATGTTTATATATAAATATAACATATAATTATATATAAATATGCTATATATATTAACTTATTTTATTTATATATATATAAAATTCTCTCCTTAGTTTCTTAAATTATCTTTTTAATTTTTGGCCACACTGCCTAGCATGTGGGATGTTAATTCCTAGACCAAGGATAGAACCAATGCCCCCTGCAGTAGGAGCATGGAGACTTAACCACTGGACAGCCATGGGAGTTCCTATATATGGTTTTTAATTGGTGGTGTCATCATAGAAAAAGTGAAATTTATTTGGATTTCCTTCAGTTACTTTGTGCCTTTGTGTTTTATTTTGGATAAGATTGGGCCTTATAACTTTTTCATAGCTAATGATATGTAATGGTCTTAATCAGACTTCATTATTTCAATTTACTTGGCATCTTCTTAACTAGGCTAATTTGTGAGAAAAGATGTGTATCTTGTTGTCATCATCTTTGTATCCCTCACTGAGGCTACCTTAATACTGTTAAAATTATAGGTACTTAAAATATATGTCTAAACTCCCCTTCCTCTGGGATGCTCTGAGATAATGAGTCATGGAGCAAAGGAGGAACAAAGAATAAATGAATAAATCTTAGGTAAACATGAGCCTGGGAAACAAAGGCTAGTGCTTATGACCAAATTCCGAGGAACAGGTGCTCACTGGAGCAATCAAAGAAAGTATAGTACTATTCAAAAAAAAAAAGTAATCAAAAACAGGTAACTAGGGAAATAGAGAATTTGGAAGACGAGACTTAAATATTAAGCAGGTGCAAAAGAAACTAGGGGTGAGGAGTGTTTACTGCCAAAGAGAAGAGGAAGGGACTAATCGCATTTTTAAAATGTATTTCTTGTTTGGCAGTGCCCACTCTTAGTTGCAACATGCAGGATCTAGTTCCCCCATCAGGGAGCAAACCAGTGTCGCCTGCATTGGGAGCTCAAAGCCTTAGGTGTTGAGCCACCAGGAAAGCTCCCTAACCATGTTTTTAAAGAATGGAAGATCCAATTTTCTTTTCTCTGAGAACTTATACTCCCATTGGGAAAAACAAGAAGTAAACATGAGAAGTAGTTGAGCGAGGCGGAAGACCAATGAAGTGCACAAATAACTGATTATGTAGAAGCGATTCTGGATTTCAGAGATGGTAAAACTTAATGACTGTTAAGTGCTGAAAGGAATTTGCACTGAATGATAATTATGCTTCACCTTAGGGAAATAAATACATCTTGGTAGACCCAGATATTCTACTCAGATGAACTTATCTAACAGAAATACATAATTATGTTCATCAAAAACACGTACAAAAATGCTTTTAGAAGGACTACATATAATCACCCTGGAAAAACCATAAATACCATCTCTAGTAGAATGAAAGAATGAAAATTAATTGTGGTATATTCATTCAATGGAATACTGTAAAGCAACTAAATAAACAACAACTATAAGCAATCCAATTAATATGAAGTTCAAAACCAGGCAAAAGTAATCTAGAGTGTCAGTAGTCAGGAAAACGGTTATCCCTGGGGATGGAAGATACTAGTAGGGGATATGAAGAGCACTTTTAGAGGCAGATAATGTTTTTATCAGATAAAGGGGCTATATTCACTTTGTGAAAATGTATCAAGGTGTATATTTATCATTTTACTGGCATATCTTATAGATTCAGATTTTCTAATCTATAAAAATCCATATATCACCAACTGTATAAAGATCTTGATCAATTTTGGCATCCCAACAGCTTTCTTATGCCCACCTCAAATTTCCCCCATTAGGTTATCACCAATCTGACTTCTGTCATCATATATGAGTTCAACCTGTTTCTGATTTTCATACAGTAAATAATAAACTACATATTCTTCTGTATCTTGATTCTTTTTCTCCATACCATGTTTGTGAGATTTAATATTATTGTTGTTCACTGCCATTCTCTTGTTGCTAGATATTTTAATTATTATATGCAATTTTAATTATGACAAATAAAGCAGATATATGTATGTGTGTATATATATATTCCTTTTGTGGATATTAAGAACTTTTTTCTTAGCTATATATAAGAAAGTAAACTTTCTGGGTTAAATGGTATATGTATGTACAGGTTAACTATATATTTGAAACAGTTTTTTTTAATGGTTGTACCAACTATAGTACTATCACCAGTAATATATATGAGTTCCAGCTGACCACACACTTGCCACTCTGCATGTGATCAGTCTACGTAGTTTTAGCCTTTGGGGTGATTATAAAGATATCACCTTGTGGATTTAATTTGCATTTCCATGATGAATAATCATGTTGAACAATTTTTCATATGCTTATTTGACCAATTAGATACCATACTTTGTGAACTTTTTCCAAGTCTTGTCTATTTTTTAATTTTAGTTGTGTTTTCTTATTTATGTTTTTTTAAAATTTCTAGATGTGACTCCATTGTCAAATAATTCATTGCAGATGTCTTCTGTTCCTGGTCTGCAACTTTGTCTTTTAATCTCTTTAAGGTACCTTTTAAAGACAGAATTTTTGATTTTAATAATGCCAATTTTACCCATAAACAGCTAATACTCTTGTAATCTGTCTAAAACATCTCTCTCAACTCCACGGTCAGGAAGACAGACTCTTCTTCTTTCTTTCGGAGGGTGTTTTCTTCTTTCTTATTGAAGTCTATCATTTATCACAAATATATATTTTTCCCATACAGTAGAGACAGGGGAACAGAGAACTTCATAGGTCATATTGTTTGATATCGTTCATTGAAAGTGAAAGTAAAAGTCACTCAGTCGTGTCTGACCCTTTGCGACCCCCATGGACTATAGAGTCCATGGAATTCTCCAGATCAGAATACTGGAGTGGGTAGCCATCCCCTTCTCCAGGGGATCTTCCCAACCCAGAGATCGAACCCAAATCTCCCTCATTGCAGGCAGATTCTTTACCAGCTGAGCCACCATTAGTTTTCAGAAATTTTGACCGAGAAATTTTTCAAACACTGACTGTCTCATATTCTCTTTCATATCATACATTGGATATTTACTATATTCCATATATTTTTTATACTTTCTGTACAATCTATCATTTATTTCATCTCTGTGGATCAATCTGGATATTATTGGTCTATTTTCTGGTTTACTAATCCTCCTTTCTGCTATGTTTAGTCTGATATTAAATGAATCTGCAATTCAGTATTTAATATTAGGTACAGAATTCCCATTTGTCAATTTTTTTAATGCATTCGAGGTCTCTGCTGAAATTCTACATACTACTCTAAATTTTGAATATATTAACCATAATTATTTTAAATTCCCTGTCTGATAAAGCTAACATCTGTACAGCCCTGTAGTTCATTTATATTGTCTGTTGCTTTTCTCATGATTTTTGCTTACTGTGTTTTTGTGTATTTTTAACACATTTCATAACATGTTATTTCAAGCCAGAGGATTAAAAATTAAAGAATGTCACAGTGTTGTTGTCTTAATCTAAAAGGGTTAACATTTTCTTTTTCTTTTGGATTTATTTAGATATACTTTTGCTTTGTTTTGGTAGGCAGGCAGAATACCAGCATGTCATCTTAATATCTCTGCTCTTCTTCTTTCTGGATTGTAGCTCCTCAAATCCTGCTTGCTTGTGCTCCACTGCCTTCAGATTGTCACCTTTTATAGTCTAGCCTGCTCTTAGCCATAGATAGATCGTAAATCCAGCACTAGTTATTCTCTTAATTCTAGAGCTAGAAACTCTGTTAACAGATGTTTGGTATTTTCAGGATAAGAAAGGAAACAGTGAAGAGCCTTCTGGA
Source organism: Bubalus bubalis (assembly GCF_019923935.1). NCBI lineage: Eukaryota > Metazoa > Chordata > Mammalia > Artiodactyla > Bovidae > Bubalus > Bubalus bubalis. Next base: position 99,320,611 of record NC_059163.1, on the reverse strand, counting down.
GCAGAATCATAGTCTGAGCATAAGCCCAATGTTAGAATGGGTGCATTTTTTGATGAAGATGTTATCAATTGAAATAGAAAGTTTGTGTTAGGTGGCTGTAAGGAAACAAAAATGCCTGAATGGAACTAGATAATCAAGAATTTATTTCAGAGCTGGTAGGGGGCTATTAAATCTTTTTAAGCAAAGGTACAATAGAATGAGTTGGGAAAGTTTAGTCTATCAAAAGAGTCTATTGCCTCTTACAAAAGTAAAAACATCTTGATTTTATGTAAAGGAGATGTCAGAACAGTATAAACCTATATAATCAAAGTGATCTGACTTCTTGAAGAATAAACTTCTAAAGATACTGTTTAAACCACTTTCATGTAGCATGTAGTGTATTTTGATTATCCATTTATCCATTGATGCACACTTGGATTGCTTCCATCTTTTAGCTATTGTGAGTAATGCTACTGTGAACATGAATATACATATATGTTTGAGTCTCAGTTCAATTTATTTTGTAAAATAATTTTTGATAAGTGACAAGTAGGTTATATCTACCCCCCCCCAAATTAAACTCACATTGCAATCACTGACATATCTAGGTTTTATTTTCATTTCACTACTCTCGCTGATGTTCATCCTTACTATGGCATCCTTGTAAAAAATCTAAATGCTGACCATAATAATGTAATATTACTATATGTAGTTACAATGCTACATTTTCTTTCCCTTTTAAACTACTTCATTTTTCTCCTATAGCAATTCTGCTGAGTTTTAAATTTTTATTTTACGTATCATTTTTCTATGACTCATGCCTGAAAAATTCCATGGACAGAGGAGCCTTGTGGGCTACAATCCACAGGGTCGCTAAGAGTTGGCCATGACTGAGCAACTGAGCATACTTCCTTTGAAAAAACAACTAATCACTGGCTAAGTGATTAAGAGCATATAGTGTGACTGGAATTTCAGAAACATTCCTGCACTATCATAAAGAATATCCTAGGAAAATGACAATGGATCAGAGAGAGGATGGTCAGGTCTGGGAGACCAGTCTGCTCTGAAAGGGGAGCACAGGTAATCAGTTGGGTTATGGACAGTCAGAAAGTCATTTTCAGGGAACACTGGATTTAGGCAAAGCTCTGAAGATTTAAACCGAGCAAGACATCACAGAGGTCTTCAGCAGAATGTCATCTACACAAAAGGACCTTTGGGTGGGTCCGATAGCACATGGCCCAGGGAAAATGCTTTGGTCTCTAGAAACACTGGAGAATAAGGCAAGAAACTAGCCCCGTGGAATGGGATACTGGAAAGGAACCCATCAAGAAATTGGGAATGAGAGACCAGAGAGTGATGATTTGTTGTCTGTTTCCCTGTTGTATCATAAGTAAGTCACATGAGTGTAGGAAACAAAGTCTGAGCCAGACAATAGCAAAGCTAATGAAACTTAAGTCTTTTTTACTTCCTTTCCTTAAAGCAGTATTGCTTGAAGATTGCAGAAGTAGTCTGTATCTCTAAGGGGCGTTAAAGTGACTTTGCAGTGAATGTTAAAAGACTTCAGAGACAACTATTCAAGCACATATGTTCCATTCCATGATGTTTGTCCAATCAGGTTTTTAAAGCTGTAGAATCCTAAGCTGAGATAGAATTTTTCATGCTCTCTCTTTGAGTTTGGGTCTCTGTGTAGTTGAAAAAAACTCTTAACTCCTATGTGACAAGAACATGCCCCTACTACTTTGTATATGTATTAAGAATATGTTAAGATGTAAGTAACAGCTGTAGTGACATTTTTGTAATATCTATATATTTATTCTCTCTATATTTTTTCTGTATAAAAAGAAAAAACTATGTAATTTATTATTTAACTCATCTATTTTAAAGGCTATGAACAGGTAGGATATTTAGAATTAGAAGCAGGAATTTAGGAGCAAAAAGTGGGAAAGTAAAGAACAGATTCAAGAAGTGGGAATGGATTGAAAACCTAATATGGGATCATTTAGATTTTAAAAATTATTTCATCATAAAAACAAGATTCTCTAAGGCATAAGATCCAGTATTGCTTTTAAATGAGAGAAAAACACAAGACTTGACACAAGTTACCAGGAAATTCTCAGTTGCCATAGGACATGCAATACAAAGGATACACTTAAAAACCAAGAAATTAGAAATGGAAATCCATGTTGACAAAAGAAGACAATTTTAGGTAGTTTAAAAACAATAGCAACCTCTGAGAGTTTGAATTTAGAATTGTGGTTTTATAAGGAATTCACTAGATTCTGTGGTAAAATTATGCTACTGAAGAAATACTTGGAAAACTTGAATGTTTTGCTTCAGTATTTTCTAAAGTTACATCTTATAATTGTCTAAGAAAAATGGGACTCACTTCTATAAGAATAAGCACTCTCTCAGGATCATGAAGTAAAATTTCTTCAGACTGGTAGAAGGCAATAAAGAAACTAGCTGAAGATAGATGGAGAGAAAACATCATAGATATTTGAACAATCTTAGAAGCTGCCTGGCAAAGCTGCTCTTACCTGGGAAAGACTATATTTTAAGCTTTCTACATATTCATATTGCAACTTTTTCCATCTCCTGTAAATTCCAGGGAAGATGTAAGAGAATTAAAAAGCAAAAAGTAATTCTGAAGAGGCCAATTAGCACCTTTACTTTTCTGCTTATATTAGAAATAATTAAGAGGAAATAAAAAGTTAAACTGAGAACAATTCCAAGGCCTTTGATATCAAGTTCACAGAAAAGACAAGTTGAAACTTGAGGCAACAAGTTGAATCTTAATGTCCTGGGTAAAATCTTGACCTTAAGGAAAATTTCAGGTTGACTTCATGATATTCTGTTTGAGACTATAATTAAATTTAAAAAAGAAGGAACACAGGTGAAAATTGACATGAAAGATAATCTAGTGCACCCAAACCTCCACTCAAATTCTGTTTCAACATCAAATATAATGTTTCAGTGAACAAAGACTTTCATATATTTATACTGTTTAAGGGGCTTCCCTGGTGGCTCAGTGGTAACAAATCTGCCTGCAAGGCAGGAGCCACAGGAGACGTGGGTTTGATCCCTGGGTCAGGAAGAGCCCCTGGAGGAGGGCATGGCAACCCATTCAAGTGTTCTTGCCTGGAGAATCCCATGGACTAAGGAGCCTGGTGGGCTACAGTCCATAGGGACACAAAGAGTTGGACACAACTGAAATGACTGAGTACACAAGCATACATAATACTTAAACTGAGGGGAAAGGCTGATTATTAATGCAATTAACCTCATTCCTAGCAAATCCTAACTATTTAGACCGTAAGGTCACCTTTTATAAAACAGGCCGAATCCCTTAGCTACATGGAGGATAATTAAAAGGCATTAAAACTAAAATTTTAGTTTACTAAATTTCAGGGATAAATGTCTGGAAAAAACAGAATAGCAATAGCATTTGGAAGAGCAATCTTGAATTATCAAATGTGTACAGTATAGAACCTATGATATACAGAAAACTTCTCACTGATTTGCTGGTAATTCTGCAGAGACACCACAGATTGGGAATTGTTCAGCTCTAATTCTTTCTAGCTACCTGTGGGAAACTGGGCGAGTTATTTAAGCATGTAGTCCTCTAATTCCTCATCAATAAAATGGGCATAATCATACCCACTTGCACAATTTTGTTAGAATTTAATGAAATCACCTTGTAAATACTTACACAGTGAGAGCATAGAAAGTGTTCAGTAAATGGCAATTATTGTCTTACCACCAAGAATCTCATCATGCATCTGCACAAAAGCTTTTTAACAATAATGACACTAATATTTATATAGACTTCACCATTTCAGAAGGAATCTGGTATCTGTTACCTGATGGATTCCCAGATTCAACTCAGCACAGGCAGGATTTCACTGCAACATTTCCACCCCGTGGAGGCAGTCCTCTATCCAGAAACAAGGCTTCTCTAGAATAGTCCATCTCCCTCAAGAAAGATAAAATTCTCATTTTTAATTTGCTCTATCAGTTCAGTCAGTTCAGTTCAGTTGCTCAGTCGTGTACAACTCTTTGCAACCCCATGAATCGCAGCACGCCAGGCCTCCCTGTCCGTCACCAACTCCCGGAGTTCACTCAGACTCACGTCCATCGAGTCAGTGATGCCATCCAGCCATCTCATCCTCTGTCATCCCATTTTCCTCCTGCCCCCAATCCCTCCCAGCATCAGAGTTTTTTCCAATGAGTCAACTCTTCGCATGAGGTGGCCAAAGTACTGGAGCTTCAGCTTTAGCATCATTCCCTCCAAAGAACAACCAGGGCTGATCTCCTTCAGAATGGACTGGTTGGATCTCCTTGCAGTCCAAGGGACTCTCAGGAGTCTTCTCAAACACCACAGTTCAAAAACATCAATTCTTCGGCACTCAGCTTTCTTCACAGTCCAACTCTCACATCCGTACATGACCACAGGAAAAAACCATAGCTTTGACTAGACGGACCTTGTTGGCAAAGTAATGTCTCTGCTTTTCAGTATGCTATCTAGATTAGTCATAACTTTTCTCCCAAGGAGTAAGCATCTTTTAATTTCATGGTTGCAGTCACCATCTGCAGTGATTTTGGAGCCCAAAAAAATAAAGTATGACACTGTTTCCACTGTTTCCCCATCTATTTCCCATGAAGTGATAGGACCAGATGCCATAACCCACCCATAAGAAGACTGGATTTTCACTGGTTCAAATGCTGTTCATATATTTTCATACAAGTCATATAGTATTAAAACTAAAATGTGCAAGAACACTTGCTTACAAATACTTCATAGTTATTTATGTTTTCCTGTCAACTTAGGAGTGATTTTTATATGTAACTCTTGATACATGCCCTCAACCTCATTACACAAGGTGAGATGACCCCCACCACACATACACACAATCAACGTTAATGCATTTTGTTTCTTCTTCCTAATCTAATTTCTTCCTTTCCTCAAACTTTTCCAACGTGCCTTCTGAAATTCTCATTTTGAGAGAATTGAGAATTCTCATTTCAGAAGGATTCAGAATACTGTATCCTTTTCATAAAGTATTCTCTGTGGTGCTGCCATACACAATTATGTTAAATTCTACTGAAAATTATTTTTGAAGGCTATCAGTTGGCTGTAGTATTACCACATCCTCATTATTTCTATACAGTTATTTGGTAGTTCTGTCTCTACTTTCATTTTTTATGTTGGAATTTGGCTAATAGTTGTGCTTTTCAGCCCGAACTCTATCAGCATCTGTAGTGCTCACTATGTCCTTTTTCATCCTTAAGGTTTGACATTCACAATTTGGTCATAATTACAGTTTTCACTTTCTTAGCAGTAATTCTACCATTCAGTCAATAGTTTGTAGATCATGACTTTGCTTTTCCAGAGTCATGATCTTTGCTTTTCCAAAGATAGTACCACTCTATAGCATCTGTCTTTTATGTTACATAGAACTTAGAATGTCAACTCCCTAATAGAGATAACACAATTGCCTCAACTTTGATTAGGACAGACCACTGGTATATCAAATTATGGCAGGGGTGAGCATGGTCAGAGTCATGTAGTGAACCTGAAGAGAGTGACTCTGGAAGAAAGACAACTCAAATGCTATCTGCTACAGGGTCACTTCTCTGCTTGAAACTTTTTTACATTTTTCTGTCTGTGGTCTTCAAGAAAAATCAAAATTTCTTAGAATAAAATCTAAGACACTTTGTGATCTCTACAGCCTTGTCACTTTCTCCACTACCTGCCTTTCCTTCTCTGCAACACTAGTTTCTTTTGGACAACTGAACACAATGAGGTTTCTCTTGCTTTGTGGTCTTTCCCTTGTTGATTCTTACTTGGAAGGGACTTTTGATCTCCCTTCTTTGGATTGCAAGTTCCTTCCCTTCCTTCCAATCATAATTCAGGCAGGGTCTTTTGAAAAGTGAAAGTGAAAGTTGCTCAGTCTGTCTGACTCTTTGTGACCCCATGGACTATAGTCCATGGAATTCTCCAGGCCAGCATACTGGAGTGGGTAGTCTTTCCCTTTTCCAGGGGATCTTACCAACCCAGGATTGAACCCAGGTCTCCCACGTTGCAGACAGATTCTTTATCAGCTGAGCCACAAGGGAAGCCCAAGAATACTGGAGTGGGTAGCCTATCCCTTCTCCAGTGGATCTTCCTGACCCAGGAATTGAACCAGGGTCTCCTCCATTCACAGGTGAATTCTTTACCAATTGAGCTATCAGGGAACCTTGGTGGGGGATCTTTTGAAAGTTTTTAATAAATACCTCTTCCCCTACCTCCTCTCTGGCAGAAGTAACCTGCCCCTGGTACCCTCAGCACTTTATGCAACCTTATATCATATCCCACAATATTATAGCTTCTGATTTCTTTTCTCTCTTGTACTGTATCTTTCTTTCTACTCAAAGAGGTGGGGCTTTTGTTTTTGTAGTTCTCTCTGTAGCATCTGTATCTAGCAAAGTACCCAGTATCTATTATATGCTCAGTAAATGTTTGTTGAAAGGAAGGGAATGGAATGAGTCATGACAGGCTCATCATCAATCAATGGAAATTGCTACTATCTGGTATAATTTTATATGAATTGGAATTAGGAAACTATAATATTAGCATAACAGACAGCTATGTAAATGTGATCCTTCTTAAACTGTTCACAGAGTATATAATAAAAACAACTGCTTTATTTCCTAGCCAAATTCTACTCTGAACTGCCCTTCGAGATTCATGACTTAAATAGCCCAACAGCATAGCTCAGGGAGGAAGAGCCAATAAATCAAATATCTTCTCACTTAATTATTGTCTTTGAAAATGTAAAGATGCCTGTTAGATACCAAAACATACTTAACAAACAGTTGCATTTGTGAATTTTTTAAGAATGTATTCTGTGATTACTAAGGATTGGACCAAGAGTATAAAAAATTACTTCAAACATTATATTAGTATATAACAAAATAAACATGCATGAGCTTTACCTAAGAACTTTTTAGAGAACAAAACTAGGAGTTCCAATATCATGTTCTAAACAAACTTTTAAAAAATTAACATTGACAGATATAAATATATAACAATAGTTTTTAAACCTATCAATGCAGAAGAATTCTTAGAGTTTTGAGGAAAAAAAAGGAGTTTTGCAGCAATACCTTTCTCAACTCACTGAATCATCATCCTGTTTACTACCAACCTAAATCCCTGAGCTCCTATTGGGAACCTGGCATGTCTTTCTCTTCCAATCTATTCCAGTTGCATGATATTTCAAGCACTCATTGTTCCTATTTGGAATACAGTTCATGCTCTGTCTCTACGGCTGTGTCATTCTCAGTACTGTCTAGACTGTGACTAGTCTCGCCATGGTCCTTTGAGAACCATCAAAACCATCAATTCAATACCCAGGTTTTAGTTCACTAACATTAAGCTTGTATCAACATCACTCAGAGGGTGACTGATTGCAGCTTTTGATCATTTTATTTCAAGTGGACTTCTCAATTGCTGTTTTGGTCACCTCATTCATCTTCTAAACTAACTGGCACAGTCCATCTGCTATTATTGCTACTATCTTACTTATATTTTTCTGGTTTTTTTTTTTTTCCTTTAATGTCATGCAAAATGTCATAACCTGAGGGATGTCTGCCAAAGAAAGGACTTAAGAAGCATTAAGAGAATCGCATAATTGCCCAGTGAGATTTGACTTGGCATGTTATGGATGTAGCCATGGGTGCCAACACAATAACCCATTTATTCTCCAATACTGACTCACCTGTGAAAAGCCTGCATCATGGGGAGCTGCCCCCATAGGAGTCCTGAGCATTTGCATAACCACACCCTCCTCCAACTGATTGATACCAATACTGACAGTAACCTGGAAAAGGTAAAGCAGATGTTCTACCCAAAGGCAAATAAGGGGGGAGGAGGTGCAGAGCAAGAAGGAAAGAAAATTTCCTCAATTCGGATGTCATGCTAGCCAGGCACCTTGGGTTCTGCTTTGTTATGCTGTCATTTTCACAACCAACAAAACTGGGCAGTGTTTCTGCACTTTCTTCAGTGCTAACAGGTGAGCAAGATTAGTTAAAGGTTCAGCTGTCTTTCAGACTCAGTATGTAAGTAAATAGACAGACAGATAGATAACAAAAACATAAATGAAATGACAGATTTATGTAGCTATATCCATCCCCATTCTTTGAATGGAAAATACTCAAGATAATATACTAAATATTTTCATATTTTTGTGTGTATTTACAATGGCATATTGTGTGTAATAATGGCAATTGTTTCACATAAAAATGTTAAGAAGAAGCTACAGTTTTCATGATTAAAACTCTATTAAAAGATAAAATCTGGTAAGCAGAATTCTATGTTTTTACTGGAGGTATCATTTCACAGATATTGTAGATGGCGAGTTGTGAGTGCTACCGGGATAAGCATAGGAAGTACCTTGGCAATCCCAGGAGAGATGATTCCTGAGGAGAGATTTGGGGTAGGATTCAAGGTAGACGTGGCTTTCTCAGTTGAAACTTGATGGATGGATAACATCTAAATGGAAGAGAATGCCAGCTTTCCCCCTTTGTTAGCTATAAGCATTGATGATTCCTTCCAAAGTTCTCCATACTATGTACTTTCTGAGATTATCCTGACTAAATGTGAACAAATATTGAGTACTATTTCCAGCAGAACGTGGAATGTGGCATTGATCTTGTTGCCTTGGGCAAGATTGCTTGGAGTGAGTTATGAGTTCCTGTAAAATTATTAAGCTTTCTGGAGAAGACTTCTCTCAACTCTGTAACCTGATCCTATAAACAAGACTTTTCTCTTGATCTCCTATTTTGTAATTCATCTCCACAGACAAATTTTGAATACCTTCCTGAATCCGAATTACCTTGTCTGGGAATCAGATGCTTTATATAATTTTTGTTGCATTTTTCAACCAGAAGCTGTGCCCCTTTCCTTGAACTCACACTTGTTGGAAGAATTTTACTCCAAATAGATTAGCGACTGTCATAAGGCCTAGCTCTGAGCATCACCACTGTAAAGACACTTGTCTATCTTGCAGTAGACAAATAGCTGCTTACAGATGTCCAAATTCTAACCACTGGAATCTTTGAATTTTTTTTTACATAGCAAGGGGGAATTAATGTTGAACATGTAATTAAAGTTTCTAATTATCTAGCCTTGAGATGAGGAGATTATCCCGGATTATCCAGGGAGACTCAGTGTAGTCATGAAGGTCCTTATAAGTGAAAGGAGGAAGACAGTTGGTGTCAGAGTGATGAAACATGAAAAGACTTGACTATTCATTGCTGGTTTTGAAGACAGAATGAAGTCACAAGCCCAGGAATGCAAGTGGCCTCTAAAAGCTGGGGGAGGCAAGGAAATAAATTTCAGCCTAGAGTCTCAGAGGAATGCAGCTGCACTGTCACCTTGACTTTGGCCCAATGAAGACCATTTCAGAATTCTGACCTCAACAGCTAGAAGACAGTATATTTCCATTGTTTTAATTCATCATACATGTTGTTGATTTGCCACAATAGCAACTGGAAAAAAATATACTTCCCTTCCACAGAACAGATCTTAGAATATCAAAGGTGGCTTGCATTGAGTACGAGTTATCATGTCCTTTTGGTTTCCTCAAATTGAGGGAAAATACAGTTTGTGGGTAATACCACAGGCTTTGGAATTCAACAAAGGGCAAAATGCTGTTTCATTAATTACTGGCTGTATGGCTGCTAATAAATGATTTGATTTCTCTGTGCTCATTTTCATTAAGTGTTTAATGAGGATAATACTCTTCTCATCAGGTTGGTTTGAGGACTGATTGAAATAAAGTATGTAAAGTACCTTACTTAGTGCATGGCAAATGTTATGAATTATTCAGTATAACTCCATGCCTTTGGTTCCAAAAGTAAGCTCTCCTGTCAGGTTAGTGTAGCGATATTAAGTTAATATGAGTAGAAAACTAGTTTGAAGCGATGTCAGGAAGTATCTTTCCTCATACACTGCTAAGGACTTGTGATTTAATTTGGTAAGCAAGGAGTGTCATTTAAATTTAAAATGCTTCTTGTCTCAGAAAGAGTACAACCTCTTGATATAAAGAAAACATGAAAAGTCATATTGAAGTCAAAATAAAGACTAAGAGTCAATATTTCAAAGCTGAAATCTGGGAAGAAGACCATCCAAAAGTGATAAAGCAGATGGATATAAACTGGAAGGCACAATCGCTGGGAGACTTGTTATTCTTTCTGATAACATTTGGTTTACTGAAAAGTAGCTTTTCCTACCCCTATCTGTCCCTAGTGTTTAGAAACATGTCAACAACCCAGCAACAATCTTGTAGATGTTGCTTTCTGACCATCTCTTCTTTTGTGTTGCATTCTATTTCCTTACTAATACTTCCTGCCTCTTTGGGGGAAAAAAACCCACTTGTCAAGAAGTAAATGAAGGGTAAACTAGCGGTGCTCCCTTTTAACATGGGAGGTATAAGTCTCCCAATTAAATCACCATAGGTAGTGACAGAAAGAGGATTCACTTTTAGAAGAGCAAATATCATGTACAAAAATGAATCGCAGGTTTTCATGTCTTCACTATTTTAAAGTGTCAGGGAGCTAAGCACTGTGGATAAGAAAAAAAAATTCTAGGCAAATAGAATCACAATTAGAAGAAAATTTGATACTATAATAAGTTTAACTGTCCTGCAAAATGTATATTGAAGCCCTAAACCCCATTACCTCAGAATGTGACCTTATTTGCAACAACCTTAATAGAGTTGTTGTAGATATAATTAGTTAAGTTAATACAAGGTCATATTGAGATAGAGTGGACACCAAATCTAATATGACTTATGTCCTGTTAAGAGGAAAAGAGACATGTACAGCAAAATTAGGTGAAGGAAGCAGTCAGACAAAGAGGTTAATCCAGACTAGGTTCCGTGCATCCTACAGGCAAATTTGGAAGGTAAATGATATGTGTCCCAGCTTATGGCAAAGGGGCTGGCTTTTTGTATACCCAAATAAGATCCTACGCTTTTCTGGGTGAGCCAAAGGTGATCTGAGGAGAAGGGGGCAGCGGTTAGCTATCAGCAGCCAATACTCATAGCACTTGGGAAATCGGTACAAGGTCTAGTAAAGGGAACCTGGGAAGGACACCAAAGGAATCTACTACAATGAATACAAGGATAGAGATTGGAAATTTAACCTAACAATCATTGGCAGTCTTTAGGAAACTACTAGGAAAATTGGGAAGGAAGTAAAAAGCAAAGACAAAGCAATAAAAAGAATCATTTTTATTATTAAAACCTACACAGAACACAGTTTTAAATGGCTAACTAATAGCCAGGACATGGAAGCAACCTAGATGTCCATCAGCAGATGAATGGATAAGAAAGCTATGGTACATATACACAATGGAGTATTATTCAGCCATTAAAAAGAATACATTTGAATCAGTTCTAAGGAGGTGGATGAAACTGGAGCCTATTATACAGAGTGAAGTAAGCCAGAAAGAAAAACACCCATACAGTATACTAACGCATATATATGGAATTTAGAAAGATGGTAACAATAACCCTGTGTACGAGACAGCAAAAGAGACACTGATGTATAGAACAGTCTTATGGACTCTGTGAGAGAGGAAGAGGGTGAGAAGATTTGGGAGAATGGCATTGAAACATGTAAAATATCATGTATGAAACGAGTTGCCAGTCCAGGTTCGATGCACGATACTGGATGCTTGGGGCTGGTGCACTGGGACGACCCAGGGGGATGGAATGGGGAGGTAGGAAGGAGGAGGGTTCAGGATGGGGAACACATGTATACCTGTGGCAGATTCATTTTGATATTTGGCAAAACTAATACAATTATGTAAAGTTTAAAAATAAAATAAAATTAAAAAAAAAATTCCAAACAAACCATTTCAAAATGAAATCCAACTAAAATATTCTAGTTAAATTTTAAATATATAAGACAAATATAATCCACAACTCCTTAGGAAAAGACAAAAGATTCTATTTCCCCACAAATGAATAGAAATCAGACTAATCTTAGAATTCTAAAAATTATCCCTTATCAGAAGACAATTGGAACAACATCTATAGTATCAGAGATTTTTTTTGAAAGAGTGCTCTTATCTAATTAAACAGTTATCTTTTATACACTGTGATATAACAATATCTAACACATTCAAGAGCTTAGAAAATATAACATGTAAATCACATGTATTACTTAGATGTTTTGGGTTGCAAGTAATGTCAACAACTATAGTGAAAAATGCACAGTGGCTTGGAAATTATAATAATAAAGTACCCAGAAGTATGGTAGATCTTAGACTGGATAATTCAGTGCCTCAGTAACATCCAGGACTGAAATCCTTTCCATTTTTTTCTCTGACCATCTTATTTTATTTTCAGTCTAACTTTCATCTTAATAACAGGACTGGTGTACCAGGTAAAAAAGACAAGAGATTATTGCTCCCTATGTAGCTATTATGGGCACAGAATCATTTCCCAGAGTATGCTTACTCACATTTTGTTGACCAGAATTAGGTCATGTTCCACTTTGTACTCTCATCATAAATCGATTATGTGTGAAGGGAACATGATTGCCATTATTTGCTTAAACCAAGAAGGATGGATGTCTATAAAATCATGTCTTAAAAAATAAAAGATAGAGAGGCATAGAAAGGATGCAACTAGGCAACCACCAATATCTGATGGATTATTTTTTTTTAAAGGAAATGTTTTCAGTGTTCCTTTAACTGAACAAGAGATGAATCATTTAAAAATCTCAAAAACTGTAAAGGTGTCAGAAAAACTGAAAGTTCCTTTCCTATTCACTCCGAACCTAAACTAGGTTATTCAGTTTGGTGATACCCTGACAAAAAAATGCTTATTTAGTTGTTGCTGTTTTTTTAGCCTATAATATGCCTGACATTATATTAGGTGCTGGAAACAAAGCAATAAGCAGCAACAAGCTTACTGTTTTGATAGATAATTCAACCTGTTAATGAAGGAGAGATCCTTGTTCTAGGTTATGGGGATGGCTGAATGCAAGGCACTGATGCTGATGAGATGAGATCATCAGCAGCAAATTTTGTAGTAACAGAATCATGCAATGCCCTCTTATTCTTGTGGAAGAATGTAATTGTCTAGTTAGAATAATTCCATGGGCTGTCAGGGAACTGAAGCCCAGCGTCAGGGAAAAGCAGGCACTGTGCTTGGTTGCTGTGAAAAACAAGGCTGTTGGCTGGGGGCAGGGGGTCTTCTGTGCAGGAGCACCATGGAAATGTGAACTTGAGGTTGGGCATTAGAGGCCCTCCCGCTTTCAGGTGGAAGGCAGTTCACAATATTAATGTAGGTCTTATACCTCATTTACTCTCATGTATAAGATTTTCCTGTGCTATAGGTGTCAGACTACAATTGTATGCAGTTATGTCTAGATACCATGTTCTAGTTAAAAACTGGTTTTTTATTTATTTTTCTTGAGATGTTTTGTTTCTCAAATCTGTTGATTAGTGTTGCCCATCACATCTAGAAACTTCTCAGCTGTTATTTTGTTAAGTAGTACTTCTGTCTCTTTCTTTCTCACCTCTCCCAATGGGATTCCAATTCTAGCTAAGTTAGGTTTTACTTTTTCAACAATCTATGTCTTCTACTATATCTTTTTGTTTTGTTTGCTTTTTTGTTTGTTTTTTTTTTGGATTCATCACTTTTGCCTCCCTTAATTGCACTCTGAGTCATTTGTCTTAGACTTCCTTGCAATTCACTAATTCCTTCTTCAACTGTGTTTTCCTTCCACAGTTTCCTTAAAACTGTGTTTTAATTACCATGAAAGTCATCCATTGATCTTTTTTATTGAACTGTAGTTGATTTATAATGCTGTGTTAATTTCTGCTATACAGCGAAGTGATTCAGTTCTATATATATATATATATATATACATTAGTTTTTATATTCTTTCTCATTATGATTTATCACAACATATTGAATACAGATGACCATTTTATCTACTACTGTGGACAGGAATCCCTTAGAAGAAATGGAGTAGCCCTCATAGTCAAAAAAAGAATCCAAAATGCAGTACTTGGATGCAATCTCAAAAACAACAGAATGATCTCTGTTCATTTCCAAGTGAAACCATTCACTATCATGGTAATCAAAGTCTATGCCCCAACCAGTAACGCTGAAGACGCTGAAGTTGAACGGTTCTGTGAAGACCTACAAGACCTTTTAGAACTAACACCCAAAAAATATGATCTTTTCATTATAGGGGACTGGAATGCAAAAATAGGAAGTCAAGAAACACCTTGAGTAACAGGCAAACTTGGCTTTGGAGTACAGAATGAAGCAGGGCAAAGGCTAATAGCGTTTTGCCAAGAGAATGCACTGGTCATAGCAAATACCCTCTTCCAACAACACAGAGAAGACTCTATTCATGGACATCACCAGATGGCCAACACTGAAATCAGATTGATTGTATTATTTGCAACAAAAGATGGAGAAGCTCTATACAGTCAGCAAAAACAACAATGGGAGCTGACTGTGGCTCAGATCATGAACTCCTTATTGCCAAATTCAGACTTAATTTGAAGACAGTGGGGAAAATCACTAGACCATTCAGGTATGACCTAAATCAAATCCCTTATGATTATACAGTGGAAGTGAGAAATAGATTTAAGGGACTGGATCTGATAGACAGAGTGCCTGATGAACTATGGACAGAGGTTTGTGACGTGTTCAGGAGACAGGGAACAAGACCATCCCCATGGAAAAGAAATGCAAAAAAGCAAAATGGCTGTATGAGGAGGCATTACAAATAGCTGTGAAAAGAAGAGAAGTGAGAAGCAAAGGAGAAAAGGAAAGATATACCCATTTGAATGCAGAGTTCCAAAGAATAGCAAGAAGAGATTAGAAAGCCTTCCTCAGTGATCAGTGCGAAAAATAGAGAATAATAGAATAGGAAAGACTGGAGATCTCTTCAAGAAAATTAGAGATACCAAGGGAACATTTCATGCAAAGATGGGCTCGATAAAGGACAGAAATGGTATGGACCTAATAGAAGCAGAAGATATTAAGAAGAGGTGGAAAGAATACACAGAACTGTACCAAAAAGATCTTCATGACCCAGATAATCACAACGGTGTGATCACTCACCTAGAGCCAGACATCGTGGAATGTGGAGTCAAGTGGGCCTGAGGAAGCATCACTATGAACAAAGCTAGTGGAGGTGATTGAATTCCAGTTGAGATATTTCAAATCCTGAAAGATGATGCTGTTAAAGTGCTTCACTCAATATGCCAGCAAATTTGGAAAACAGCAGTGGCCACAGGACTGGAAAAGGTCAGTTTTAATCCAATCCCAAAGAAAGGCAATGCCAAAGAATGCTCAAACTAACCACAAAATTGCACTCATCTCACATGCTACTAAAGTAATGCTCAAAATTCTCCAAGCCAGGCTTCAGCAATACATGCACTGTGAGCTTCCAGATGTTCAAGCTGGTTTTAGAAAAGGCAGAGGAATCAGAGATCAAATTGCCAACATCTGCTGGATCATAGAAAAAGCAAGAGAGTTCCAGAAAAACATCTATTTCTGCTTTATTGACTATGCTAAAGCCTTGACTGTGTGGATCACAATAAACTGAGGAAAATTCTGAAAGAGATGGGAATACCAGACCACCTGACTTGCCTTTGAGAAATCTGTATGCAGATCAGGAAGCAGCAGTTAGAACTGGACATGGAACAACAGACTGGTTCCAAATTGAGAAAGGAGTACGTCGAAGCGGTTTATTGTCACCCTGCTTATTTAACTTACATGCAGAGTACATCATGAGAAATGCTGGGCTGGATGAAGCACAAGCTGGAATCAAGATTGCCGGGAGAAATATCAATAACCTCAGATATGCAGATGACACCACCCTTATGGCAGAAAGTGAAGAGGAACTCAAAAGCCTCTTGATGAAAGTGAAAGAGGAGAGTGAAAAAGTTGGCTTAAAGCTTAACATTCAAAAAACTAATATCATGGCATCTGGTCTCATCACTTCATGGCAATTAGGTGAGGAAATAGTGGAAACAGTGGCTGACTTTATTTTTGGGGGCTCCAAAATCAGTGCAGATGGTGACTGTAGCCATGAAATTAAAAGACGCTTACTCCTTGGAAGGAAAGTTATGACCAACCTAGATAGCATATTCAAAAGCAGAGACATTACTTTGCCAACAAAGGTCCGTCTAGTCAATGCTATGGTTTTTCCTATGGTCATGTATGGATGTGACAGTTGGACTGTGAAGAAGGCTGAGTGCCGAAGAATTGATGCTTTTGAACTGTGGTGTTGGAGAAGACTCTTGAAAGTCCCTTGGACTGCAAGGAGATCCAACCAGTCCATCCTAAAGTTAATCAGTCCTGAGTGTTTATTGGAAGGAGTGATGTTGAAGCTGAAGCTCCAATATTTTGGCCACCTGATGCAAAGAGCTGACTCATTTGAAAAGACCCTGATGCTGGGGAAGATTGAAGGCAGGAGGAGAAGGGGACGACAGAGGATGAGATGGCTGGATGGCATCACCGACTCAATGGACTTGAATTTGGGTAAACTCCGAGAGTTGGTGATGGACAGGGAGGCCTGGCATGCTACAGTCCACGGGGTCACGAAGAGTTGGACACGACTGAGAGACTGAACGGAACTGAACTGATGAATACAGTTCCCTGTGCTATACAGTAGGGCCTTGTTGTTTAAGTATTCTGTATGTAATATGTAGTTTGCATCTACTAACCTCAGGTATCATCTTTTCAATTCTACAAGTTTTAGTCAATTCTTTTTTCAAACTCACTATGCCACCTTTTATATTTTGTATACGCTGCAGACATTTTCAAGCTCTTTTTTTAAAAAATAAGAAGCATAAATGTTTTGTATTCTGTGTCAGGTAATTTTAATAGCTGAAGTGCTTGTTAACTTATTGTTATTGCCTGGTTTCTTTGGTTCTCACTCACAGCCGATGTCATGTTTCCCCATGTGTTTTATTATCCTTGACAGCAAATTATTTGGGATATTATTTGGAGGAATAATTTGAGGCTGAGGATGATTATATATTCTTCTAGAGGATCTTTGTGGCCTTTGCTAGGCCTTTAGGAGGGTACCAACTCAGAACCAACTTTATGTCTGAATTTCATGTTTACAGTCACCAAATGACCCTAGTAACATGGAACACGGGCTAGTTCATTTCAGGTTCACTGTTACTAAGAGGAATAGCCCTACTGGATCTCATCTCAAAGTGGGTGTACAGGGGCAGTTTCAAAATCCTTATCTTAGTGAACCCTGGGCTTTTTACTCTTCTTATTTATTCTCCTAGAACCCTACCAAGCTGCTAAAACTGTAGTTCAGTTTCACAGTTGCTATTTCTAATGTGATAAGTAACCTTCAGAGCAAAACAGATTTGAGTTCTAGGCTTTCCTCTCCAGTTTCTTGCCTTCTCCTAGGTTTTGGCTGAGTAAATTTTCTAGACTTTAGATGGTCAATCATAACTGTTAGATTAGTTGTAGATACTGTTAGATTTTGTTTGTTTGTACTCAGGGATTTTTTGTTGTTGTTTGCTTTTGCTTTCATTTTGACATTTCCTCTAGCTGGTGTTTTAGCTGTTCCCAGTAGAACTGGGCCCTCTAGTTGTGTCTTGGCTATTTCTCCAGGCATGCATTTTTGGGGCTGCCTCAATGGCTCAGTGGGTAAATAATCTACCTGCAATACTGGAGACACAGGAGATATGGGTTCAATCCTTGGGTTGGGAAGATATCCTGGAGGAGGAAATGGCAACTCATTCAAGTATTCTTGCCTAAAAAAAAAAAAAAAACACAGACAGAGGAGCCTGTTAGGCTACAGACCCAAAGGTAACAAAGAGTCAGACATGACTGAGCGACTAAGCACCATCCAACATACTCTATAAACAGTATTCGCTGGATTCCTAAATTGAAGGATTTGACTGTAATTATTCAGTTCACCATTAGCAAGATGAAATCTCTTTAACACCATAGTTGACAAAGATTTCTCCTATATTTGAAAAAAATTAAATAATTACTAGTTTTACTGTGGTTCAGCCCTTCTCCATGAAGTCCTTTATTTATATACATAGCATATGGCTTAGGAGATCTATGGACTTCCTTGGTGGCTCAGAGGGTAAACTGTCTGCCTACAGCGCGGGAGACCTGGGTCAATCCCTGGGTCAGGAAGATCCTCTGGAGAAGGAAATGGAAACCCACTCCAGTACTCTTGCCTGGAAAATCCCGTGGACGGAGGAGCGTAGTAGGCTACAGTCCATGGGGTTACAAAGAGTCAGACACGACTGAGCGATTTCACTTTAGGAGATTAAAACAAAAAGGTTCCTTTTTTCTTAAGAATAAAATTTGAGGGGAAAAGTCTTTTATGGCCATTTATATGGCTAAGAAACTCAATATTGATTTTCGGTACCTTTGAAAAATCATACTACACTTTCCAAGTATTTTTTGTCCACGTGTTTTGCTATTTAATTGGTGTGGCTAAAATATATCCAGTGGTAGATAATATCTGTCAATAAACCACTACTTGCTTTGTTCTTATCTAGGAACGGTGACTATGTCTATTTAACGCTAGTTAAATCTGTATGATGATCTCAACTATAAAGAAAAAAAAAGAGTAAAGATTGCTAGGGATACATCAATATCTTACTGGTATTTATCATTTTTCTTTGCAGAGTAGAATTCTTGGTGGATATTCTTCTTTCTTTCTTTGTGGACTTTCAATATTTTTCTAACTTTCCTAACAGGTTGCATTGCTTCCATAAACAATTTTAATATGCAAAAAGCATTGCAAACATTGCGAACAACTCTGTCACCATGATCACCATTATGTAAGCAGAAAATAAAAATCTGGAGAAAAAACTGACAAACATTACTAGTATTTAACTCTGCATGTAAGAATAGTAGTGCATTTAAATATATATATATATGTTTCCTGATATTGTCTGAAAAGCATTTATTGCTATTTTAGTGGAAAAGAATAACTAACAAAACATAAAGATTTCTGAGTACAATAATTATTCCAACTGTGCTTTAGGAATTTTCTTTTAATTTAAAAGGGCACAGGAAAGAGCTGTCTTGGAGAATTTTTTAAAAAGCTGTGATGATGTTTTAGTTGAGAGATACTGATTAACAAAAACACTAAATGATTGTTTCATTTAAAAGTAAGTTCAGATATAAGAGCCACAGCAAAAATAGCTTAAGCAACACATTACTTAAATCATAAGTAATTAGATTTAAGGAAGAAGAGGCATCAGAATTCTCACTTGGTTTGAGGATAGGATAGCCGTTCTAAAATGTAAGGGATTTGGAAGCTGAAGCGGATTGGGAAGGGTTGTGCTGAACCACACTCTGAATACCTCGCATGCTTTCAATTACCATTTCTAGGTGTGATGAATCTGTTTACTGGACTTCTTTTGCACACAAACGTATTAGTTTTCTATGGGTGCCATTACAAAATACCACAGTTTGGGTGGTTTAAACAACAGAAATTTATTTTCTCATATTCCGGGGGCTAAGAAATCCAAGATCAATGGTTTGGTTCCTCCTGAGGCCTTTCTCCTGGGCCTGCACATGGCCACCTTCTTGCTAGCAAATGTTCTCACACTGTTTTCCCTCTGTGCACAAGCATTCCTGGTATTTTGGGGATTCAGATTTCCTCTTCTAATAAGGATACTAGTCATATTGGAACCCACTCACCCTCATGGCCTCATTTTAATTTAGTTAGCTATTTAAAGGCCCTATCTCTAAATACAGTGACATTCTGAGGTACTGTTCGGGCTTTAACATATGAATTTGGGAAGGATGTAATTCGACCTATAAAAAAGATAAATTACATTCATGCAAAAAGTTATGAATAAATATTGGTATTCCCAGCAGTATTTTGGATATATTTTAGTAAGTTTAATATATTCAAAGAATAAAATGTAAGAGAAATTTTAAGAATAGCTTATTGGAAATTCTCATGAGTTAAACCAAGTTGCAAGAATAGAAAATGGAAAATGATAACTAACCTACAAAATCAACCTTTTGTAACATACATAGACACAGTTATACATAAAACATAAGGGAAAATAATGGCTATATCCAATTGGTGAAATTTCATGCATTTTCGAGTATTCTATACTGAGACCTGTCACTTACATAATAAGGAGAAAAGTGTTTAATTTTTAAAGGGAGAGACAAACTGATTTTTATGAGTATTAGTCTTCGGTTGCAATCAATAGAGAAAGTTCAGTTCAGTTCAGTTCAGTCGCTCAGCCGTGTCCAACTCTTTGCGACCCCATGAATCGCAGCATGCCAGGCCTCACTGTCCATCACCAACTCCCAGAGTTCACTCATACTCACGTCCATTGAGTCTATAGGCAAAAAGAAAGTTTACAAGAAGGTTATTCTGGTGCTTAGTATACAGCTTGTTTCTATCTTTGTTACTCTTTTTTAAGAAATATAATCTAAAATTTTTGATATTTCCTATTTAACCAAAATCAGATGTCATTGTCAGGGAGTGGACTAGGGTGTCAGGACACACAAGTTTTAATAGCTTATTGTTCACTTTTACTTAAAAGTTATTAACACTACCATCAAGGTAAGTTTATAAATGGCCTAAAACTTCTGGACAAAATATTGACTACTCTTTTCAAGTTTACAAGTATTCTCTCACAACCACTGTTAAAAATCCATAGTAGTATGGAGAACAGTGTGGAGATTCCTTAAAAAACTGGAAATAGAACTGCCTTATGATCCAGCAATCCCACTGCTGGGCATACACACTGAGGAAACCAGAAGGGAAAGAGACACGTGTACCCCAATGTTCATTGCAGCACTGTTTATAATAGCCAGGACATGGAAGCAACCTAGATGTCCATCCGCAGATGAATGGATAAGAAAGCTGTGGTACATATACACAATGGAGTATTACTCAGCCATTAAAAAGAATACATTTGAATCAGTTCTAATGAGGTGGATGAAACTGGAGCCTATTATACAGAGTGAAGTAAGCCAGAAAGAAAAACACCAATACAGTATACTAATGCATATATATGGAATTTAGAAAGATGGTAACAATAACCCTGTGTACGAGACAGCAAAAGAGACACTAATGTATAGAACAGTCTTATGGACTCTGTGAGAGAGGGAGAGGGTGGGAAGATTTGGGAGAATGGCATTGAAACATGTAAAATATCATGTATGAAACGAGTTGCCAGTCCAGGTTCGATGCACGATACTGGATGCTTGGGGCTGGTGCACTGGGACGACCCAGAGGGATGGAATGGGAGGGAGGAGGGAGGAGGGTTCAGGATGGGGAACACATGTATACCTGTGGCAGATTCATTTTGATATTTGGCAAAACTAATACAATTATGTAAAGTTTAAAAATAAAATAAAATTTAAAAAAAATAAAAAAATAAAAATCCATAGTAGTGATCTGTTTCTTACATTGTACTTGTCAAAATTATTTAATCCCCCAATGTGGTGCTTTAGAAAAATCCCCTGGAAGTCTAAATAAATCATACCTACTGGCTTTTCCTTTATTTTCTTAAAAATATCCTCCCAAGCATCTGAGATATCAGTTATGATTCATACCTATAATACTATGAAAGCAATATTATTCTCAATGCATATAAAAGCCTAATGTTACTTTCAGCTCTTCCCCTAAGTATTAAAGTTGTTTCAGTGATTTAGAATGCCATAACATCACAGTTTAAATGGGCTATAAACTGAAATTTAGGAGGAAAACTTAAGTTTCTCAGGTCTGTTTATCCTGTGAGGTGATTATGGAAACTCACCAAAAGAGCAAACACTTGTAAAAAGTGCACTGTTAAAAGGTCATGAATAGGAGAAATGTCAAAGATAACCAAGTCCAGATGTCCAAAGATCAACTAACTGATGTCAGCATACAGGAATCATGCAGATAACAGTCAGAGAAAGACAGTTAATACAAAATACCAGCAAAACAGGAGGCTTTCCAGGCGGCACTAGTGGTAAAGAATCCACCTGCCAAAACAGGAGACACAAGAGACGTGGGTTCAACCCCTGGGTTGGGAAGATCCCCTGGGGTAGGAAATGGAACCCCACTCCAGTATCCTTGCCTGAAAAATTCCATGGGCAGAGGAGCCTGGTGGGCTACAGTCCTTGAGGCCGCAAATAGTCAGACACAACTGAGCCATGGAGCATATGACATGAAAGAAATGACAGAACTTTTTGATACTTTCTTTATTGCATTTCAAACCATGTGTTTTACTCAGGTTTTCTTCTCATTTCTAGGCACCAGGATAATCATGTGTGTGATTATATCCTAATGATTTGATTTTTTGAATCTACTTCCAAACACATTGTGAAAAGAGTCCTAATTGAACAATAAGAAACCCTGACTGATGGATGTCTCTATTCTGTTGAAAATTCATGCTAGATTTGTGTAGTTTCCCACAAAAAAAGTAGAAAATAGCTTATTGAAAAGAACATTACTTTTAGTATTAAAATGAATATTTTATTATTCTCCTTTGAATTTTTGATCTGTGCTCCCTAAATAGGCTTAGCATTCTACATCCCATACTCCCTTAACTCAGAGTTGTAGGTCTGGCCAGCATTTATCACAGGCAACACACTCTTAAAATAGTTAGGAAAGGGAAATCGCTGTCCCATGCCAGTGTCTAAAGGTCAGCCATTTCTCATTTTAAATCAAAGCCTTTTTCACTGATGCCTATGAAAGGCCTATAAATTCCCAAGGAAAACTTTGCCCCCGGTATGATTTCTGTGATTATCCAGGAGGAGTAAGGATGAAATGCTCTACGTGATCTCATGGGATCCCACAGCTTCAATCATCACCTCTGTGGGGATGATTCCCAGATTTGTGTCTCCAAACCTGTGTCCCCTCCCAGCCTTCAAGCCCATGGTTTCGGCCGCACACTGGACATCTCCACCTGGGAGTCCTGCTGAGCTGCCACACGCGATGCATTCTATACACTGGATTTTCTCATTCACACATGCCCCCTTATAAGAGTCCCAGTCTCTCTTAATGATGTAATTATCTTTCCTGATGCTCAGAACTGAGGACTCAAAGTCAGTTTTTTAAAATTTATCCAATTTATGGTTTTCTCCCGTATTAAATTAGCTGCCTATATTGATGACACTTTCTTTTTTTTATTATTTTTATTGGAGAAAAATTACTTTACAACATCGTGATAGTTTTTGCCATATATTAACATGAATCAGCTACAGGTATTATTTCTAATTTCCATTTCTATTTTCTCTGACACCATCTTAGTAAATTCTAAATCATTTTTGAATGGGTTGAATTCTAAATGCATAATAAAGAGTATCATTAAGTTGAGGTTGAATTCTATGTAAACAATGCATGCTGTCTTTAATTTAGGCACTACTGTGTTTATAAATTCTAACCTTTATTCTTTAAATTTCTGTTTACCGCCTTCCCAGTCCCTCATTCATTAGCTCATTTGTTCAAAATTATCTTTGAATGTTCTAGTCATTGAAAACAGAGTATAAGGTACTTGTTTTCACAGAGTGAAAAAGTAAAGGAATAAATTATTTTAGGTATTCTTAAGCACTGTGAAAAATGTTATAATGCAGTTTGATAGAGAATGACAAAGCAGTGCCACATTAGATAAAATGATTAGGAAAATCCCTTCTGAATGATCAGAAGTAGCCAGTCATGTGAAGATCTGAGGAACAAGCATTTTCAGAACAAAGTAACACAAGCAAAAAAGGTTAGTATGTTTAATAAGCGGAAGACTAACTGGGTAGACATTTTCTGAAACCAGAGCACGTATATATGATAAATACTTAGAAAGTCATGAGAACAACTCTCGTAGGGTATTTGAATCATAAAAAGTAGGATAGGAGGATCAATCAGTTTTTTTTTTAATTTATTTTTTAACACGAATGTGATTTTATCCAAAAAGAAGACACTAACTGCTGGGTGAAAACTGATTTCAGGGACTTCTGAGTCCAGATGGCAGACAGAGTTCACACTGAAACTCCCCTCTCCCTGCTCCCTTCGAATGAAATTGATCAAAAAAAGAAACATAGTTCTTTCTAAATTTTATTTCTGAACCGAAAGGAAATGCTTGATGGTAAGTAAAGTGTGCAGGCATGAAAAATAACCTGATACAGATATTTGTCACTAGACTAGCAATGCCTATGCTGGGACAGAACCCTCTGCTCTGGACCATAGGTCTATAAAAATCATCTTAACCCCTTGCCATGACAAATAAGAATCTAGGCAATATACTTCCTTCATATCTATCAGGCTTGCTTGCCACGCACCCTCTGAACATCATGCATTGTACACAGATCAGAGTATTCAGATTTTCACACATATCCTGTCTTTTTTACTGTTGACGTCTTTGTAACTGCTTTTCTTTTGATCTATGATACCTATCACATCTCTTATTCCAAAAACATAAATATATTTTCCCTTATTTATACATGGAATTTTTACAACTGCTATACTTGTAGTTAAAGCATGACTAAAAGTGGCTTAATAAAGAGAACAATATTACTTCTTGCCTCATATAGTGAAATCTCAGCCACGGCCCTCCATGGTGATTGCGTGTGTCAACAGCATAATCCTTCCTCTTACATTCTTCAAACAAGAAACCAAAACCCACTGGCAGGTACTTAGCAAAAAACTAAGGAGCCTGGCAGGCTACATACAGTTCATGGAGTGGCAAAGAGTAGGACATGACTGAGCAACTTAACACACAAGGTAGAATTATTATTTTGGGGCATTAATTATAAAGATGACACCAACTGAAGATATTAAAAAAAAAAAAACCCTAAAGCAAAGTGCTTAAGAAGTATGAGTTTAACTGTCTTGTAATGGACTGTGATTAGTTTATAAGATAAAGTGTGGCTAGGACAGTGTCCAGAAATTTTATACACATATGAACTTTGATCATACCAGAAATCTGACTTTTAGATGCCTGATTTGATTTTATGTTTGTTATTGTTGTGGTAACTCCAGAAAGAATGAAGGGATGGAGCCAAAGCAAAAACAATACCCAGCTGTGGATGTGACTGGTGATAGAAGCAAGGTCTGATGCTGTAAAGAGCAATATTGCATTGGAACCTGGAATGTCAGGTCCATGAATCAAGGCAAATTGGAAGTGGTCAAACAAGAGATGGCAAGAGTGAATGTCGACATTCTAGGAATCAGCGAACTGAAATGGACTGGAATGGGTGAATTTAACTCAGATGACCATTATATCTACTACTGCAGGCAGGAATCCCTCAGAAGAAATGGAGTAGCCATCATGGTCAACAAAAGAGTCCGAAATGCAGTACTTGGATGCAATCTCAAAAACAACAGAATGATCTCTGTTTGTTTCCAAGGCAAACCATTCAATATCACAGTAATCCAAGTCTATGCCCCAACCAGTAATGCTGAAGAAGCTGAAGTTGAACAGTTCTATGAAGACCTACAAGACCTTTTAGAACTAACACCCAAAAAAGATGTCCTTTTCATTATAGGGGACTGGAATGCAAAAGTAGGAAGTCAAGAAACACCTGAAGTAACAGGCAAATTTGGCCTTGGAATACGGAATGAAGCAGGGCAAAGACTAATAGAGTTTTGCCAAGAAAATGCACTGGTCATAACAAACACCCTCTTCCAAAAACACAAGAGAAGACTCTATACATGGACATCACCAGATGGTCAACACCGAAATCAGATTGATTATATTCTTGTGACTTGTGACTAAGGAGGCTGAGAAGCCCCAAGATTTGTGGATGGCAAACTGGAGACCCCAGAGAGCTGATGGTGTAAGTTCCAGTCTAGAAGCAGGAAACCACTAATGTCCAGCTCAAGCAGTCAGACTTTGGGTGCTCTTTTTACTCCCAGGAAGGTCAATCTTTTCTTCTATTCAGGCCTTCAATTGATTGGACAGGGTAACCCACATTAGGGAGAGCAACCTACCTTGGTCAGTAGTGATTCAAAGTTGTTGTTGTTCAGTCACCTAGTCGTGTCCGACTCCTTGCGACGCCATGGACTGCAGCACGCCAGGCCTCCCTGTCCCTCATCATCTCCCAGAGTTTGCCCAAGTTCATGCCCATTGCAACATGACCATCCAGCCATCTCGTCCTCTGACACTCTCTTCTCCTTCTGCCTTCAATTTTTCCTGGCATTCGAAGCTAACATCATCAGCCACACAGACACACCCATAATAACATCTCACCAAATATCTGGGCACCTGGTGCCCAGTCACATGGACACAAAAATTAACCATCACACTTTATTGAACAAAAATATCTGGTTCATTAAGAAATAAATATTTCAAATAATTAGATCACAGATATTAAAAGCCATCTCAGTATTTTCTTCTTAATTGATCCATTTTTACTCAACTGAAATTTTGGACAAGTATTTTCTTGGAGGCCATTGCTTCAAGGAGCTTTGTTTATGGTTGTTAAAATTGTATCTTTCTTCAAGTAATCCTTTATATTTCTAATCAAATGTAACTCTTCTCAGTTCTGTCCTCCTGTACCATTTATATACACCTCTGCTAGCAATCAATTCAGTCTGTCCCTTGGTAGATATAGAAAGATGTCTGTGTATTGCCTATTTCTCTGAGTTCCTTGCTTATTAGTATCACAGTCATTAATTTTAAATCCCTGTTGAACATAGTGGACTGTCTTGTTCCTGGTAAAATGCTCAAAAAAGTGTTTTTTGAGCTAAATTGCTTAAATAAAAAGACTTAATTTCCTATTTAGAAATGAAAGGATTTACCACAATGAGTAGGGAATCATATTTAAAAAGCATCTAGTTAAAATTTTGGACACATACTTTTCACATTAAAGGCTCAAGGCCAATGCTACATTTCAATTTCACACCATAGAGCAATTTCCTGATGAATATTCTAAATTGCAATTCTCTGAGAACTTGAGCAAAGTCATTCCCTCTCTCCTCATACAATTTAACTTAACCCAAAATGACCCACATTTGAAACCTGAGTCAACCTGTGGGTAGAGAACCCCGTAGAGTAGGGAAACTTTATGGCTAGTTTCAATTGCGTTCTTGGTTCAGGGGGCATAATGGCTTCATTTAATTCCTCAGAATAAACTACTCATTCCTCCTTGAGTATTTTCTTACAGAAAACAGTTGAATCTGTAAAATAAATGATTAGCCAATAGTGGCCTGAAAATAGTACTGATAAACATCTTAAATGATGTAAAAGTAAGGTCACTAAAATAGAACAGGACTTCCTGGTGTTTCATGGCTGAGACTCTGTGCTTCCAATGCAGAGGGCATAGGTTTGATCCCTGGCCAGGGAACTAAGATCCCATCTGCCACTCAGCATGGTCAAATAAATAGTAAACAAATAAAATAAATATGTGATGATGGATACTAAAATGCTGATGGAATAAGAAGTGATAACAGGAATAAAGAATTTAATCAAGTGAATTATTAAATTTTTATGCCATGAAATTTTTGGAAAGCTTTTCCTCCTCTGTATTCCCAAAGCTATCACTAGCCTTCAAAATTTGGTTGGCGGGCAAGATCCTAAAGTTACCAAACCCAGATACCTATATTTTGGGCTGCAAATGGGCCAGATATGAAGTTGCACTTATTGGCACAACCCTAAAGAGAAGGGAATGTTCCATGGGACTTCAAAGCAACCAGATTTAGAATCAATGCTGAAGATTTTAGAGATGGATTGGTTTGCCTTGTAGAGCAGAGAAAGACTGGCACCCTGGGGCAGGGGAAGGGGGGCTTGCAGTAGAAGGCTTTGTCCATCTGGAAAGAGGGTAGTGGGTTGTTGTTGCCAACTCCTCATTGCATATCTGGGTTTAGACATCTCTAACTCAAATTAAATAAAAATGTATGTTCAGTTTAGTTCAGTTGCTCAGTTGTGTCCGACTCTTTGCGACCCCATGGGCTGCAGCACGCCAGGCCTCCCTGTCCATCACCAGCACCCATAGTTTACCCAAACTAGTGTCCATTGAGTTGGTGATGCCATCCAACCATCTCATCCTCTGTCGTCCCCTTCTCCTCCCACCTTCAATCTTTCCCAGCATTAGGGTCTTTTCAAATGAGTCCGTTCTTCGCATCAGGTAGCCAAAGTATTGCAGTTTCAGCTTCAGCATCTGTCCTTCCAATGAATATTCAGGACTGATCTCCTTTAGGATGGACTGGTTGGATCTCCCTGCTGTCCAGTGGACTCTCAAGAGTCTTCTCCAACACCACAGTTCAAAAACATCAATTCTTTGGTGCTCAGCTTTCTTTATTGTTCAACTCTTACATCCATACACGACTACTGGAAAAAACCAAAGCTTTGACCTGATGGACCTTTGTTGGCAAAGTAAAGTCTCTGCTTTTTAATACGTATGTTACACTAAGGCAAAATGTTTCATACTTTAGAGTCATGCATAAAGAAAACTTAAAGAAGGATAGATCTGTCCTCTATCCAGGTCTATCCTGGAGAGATCAGTGTTGAGAAAGGCAATGTGAACTCAGGTCAACAACCCAGCATGCATAACGATTCTCTTGAGTGTAAGTGCTCCATCATGCCTTGTGACCCTATGGACTCTAGCCCACCAGGCTTCTCGGTCCACGCAATTTCCCAGGCAAGAATACTGGAGTGTGTTGCCATTACCTACTCCAGGGGATCTTCCTGACCCAGGGGTAGAACTTGTGTCTCTGGCATATCCTGCATTGGCAGGTGGATTCTTTACCACTGAACCACCTGGGAAGCCCAAGGATAATCTAGCTGTGCCATAATAATCAAAAGTAGTCAGAGGCAGGGTTGCCTGAAAAATTACCCTGCTTACTGTTTAGAGAGGAGAAGGCAATGGCAACCCACTCCGGTACTCTTGCCTGGAGAATCCCATGGACGCAGGAGCCTGGTAGGGTGCAGTCCATGGGGTCGCTAAGAGTCAGACACGACTGAGCGACTTCACTTTCACTTTTCACTTTAATACATTGGAGAAGGAAATGGCAACCCACTCCAGTGTTCTTGCCTGGAGAATCCCAGGGATGGCGGAGCCTGGGGGCCTACCGTCTATGGGGTCGCAAAGAGTAGGACACGACTGAAGCGACTTAGCAGCAGCAGCAACTGTTTAGAGAGAAACCTTACCTCTAGGAAGCAGCTAAGATATTGTAGTACTAAAATACCATGAACACGCTGGCCTATTTCTTTCATTAACTGCCATATACTCAGAATCCAGCACAATGTTCTGTCTAGACGAGACACCCAAAATGTTTGTTGCAAGTTCGAATGGGTAGACTGACCCAGTGAATATCTACCAGCATATTCACAGCCTTAGCCCCTTATGTTGTTTAAATAAGTTGAATTTCTAATCTTTTAATTTTACTCTTTAATATTCAACTATTAAGATAAATAACATAAATATTAACAGTGTAAAATGAAAGGTAGAGAAGGGAAACTTAGGATATCCTGTTAAATTCAGTATCATCTGACTCCATCTTTGAGAAATTCCTCTAGATTTCAGTTTCCTCAGGTATAACATAAATGGCTTAGAGAAAATGATTCTTCAGAACTTTCAGTATAAATTTCCAAAGTAACTGTTTTGTTTGTGTTTTTGTTTTACAGGTATTGATTTCTTTTTCCTTCTCTGTAATTTTTAAAATTCTTTCTCTGTTCCTCTGAATTCCCTTTTCTCCTTCTCTTTCCTTTTATCTCCCCTGGACCCCCACCCCCACCCACTCCTGCTTCACTCTCTCTGTCTCTCTCTCTCTATCCCAGCTCCAGCCCCTCCTCTTTTCCACCTCTTTTAGATAGACAGACGATAGATCAATTGATCTCATCATTTTTGAAGGCAGATATCAAATGTAATTATACTAACTATTGCTGTCTGGATGGGGTCACAAGAATATGAGATCTTTACTTTCTGACTTAAGTAGCTGAATAATGTCAGAAGTTCTTCCAGATCAGAAGAGTCTGTATCCTTAACGGATCAAGTGATTCCTAGAAATATCTTGCAAATTGTATGTCACGACCTTGAGGCTTAAGAGCGTTATGTACATGTCTGATGTAATTCTCATTAATGATGATTATCTTTTCCTGAACAGGGGGAAAAAAGAGAGTCTCATTTAATGAAAATGTTTATCCAAGAACTTTTTCCCCAGTAGCCCAATAACTAAAACATATTTAAGTATTAAATCAAATTTATATGGCATTTTGTAAAGCATATAACATAGCTTTGGCTATGCAGGAAAGAAAGCAGGTTTTCAGAAATTTATGGTGTGGTGTCTGGAGACAGGTTTTTACAAGAAGCCCATTTCTTTTCAAGGAGCTAGTTATGGGCAGTGCCTTGAGGCTTCAGCAAAGGCTTTGTCTCCGGAAGCTTCACCACCTGGCATGGAGCTTTTGCTGGGTGTGTTTTTTCATTATTTATTACAGTCATAAGAAAAGTCTAGTATGAATATACTGCAGAAACTATAATCATGAGTGTATTATTCTAAAGCAATTTTATGACATTTCAATTCAAAAACATATTTTTAAAAAATAAAACAAAATACACAAAACCAGGTTGACCACAGAAAAAATTATTTTCTCCATTCCAAGTTTTTAATGCAAAAAAATCAAATGCTCCTGATCTTCATTCTCACTCTTCCAAGGAAATAACTGAATATTTTCTTGCATTTATATAGAACTTGCTATGTGTGTACATATCTTTCTTGCATTTATTATGCATTGTGAAAAATTAGACCTATCACATTAAAATCTGTCATAAAAATCTATTGAGTTGTTATGCCATAACTTATGTAACAAGTATCTTGATGATGGACTAAAATGTTTTCCCCATTTAAAAAAATGCAAATATTAAAATGTGGGTGTTTATATATTAACACAACATACAAATGTTACATTAAATCTCTTTGCAATCATATCTTTGCCTGTTTGAATGAGTAGAGCTACTAGAAAAAGTTCAGAGAGATGAAACTGCTGGGTCCAAGAGTATACGCACATAAATTTTGATAGATGATGCCAAATTGTTATCCAAAGGGAACATGCCTACATTTCCCTGTCCACTCAAGTACTGGGTGATACTGCAGAAATCTTTTCCTCTCTAAATGGTGAAAAATTATATCACATTGTTCTAATTTCCATCTTATTATGAATGAGGCACAATATCTTTTCATGTGATTGTTGGTATTTCTTCCTATGGATTCAAAATGTTAACACATTTTTAATTTGCAGCCTCAGTAAGTCCTCTTAGCTTCTGCCAAGTTTCCCTAGAGGCAACAAAGCATTCTTAAAACAAATAATGTGCTCCCTCACCGCTTCTCACCAAACAGTCCAAAATCATGACAATAGAGCCTCGTTCAGAAAACGTTATAGAAGAGAGAGAGAGAAAGATAGGAGAAGGCTAGAGAGAGACCAGTAGAGAAGTGTGAACTTCTGAGTGATGTCATTTTGAATTTCGTACCTGACACAGTGGACGTGAGTTTGAGCAAACTCTGGGAGATAGTGAAGGACAGGGAAGCCTGGCAGGCCGCAGTCCACAGGGTCACACAGTCCGACACGACTTAACGACTGCACAATAACCTGATACAAAGAGGTATGCCCTGGTCCATTAGTAGGAGAGAAAAACTGTGGCCATTCCAGGAATCTGCTGTGGCTCTCAGCAGCTCTCTTCACTCGGGCAGTGGCAATGGGAAAGAGTTGAGAAACTACAGTAGCATCATGGTTCTGTCCTGGGTTTGCAACCAAAGGTAAATTTATTTCCCAATGTCCTCTTTTAACAGCATTCCTGTAAATAAGTAAAGAAATACAAGCAGCTATAAATCTCTTACTTATGTGTCCACCCCTACAGAGATTACATCCCTGGGAAAATGACTTCAATCACCAGACTCTCCCACCTCGCCTGTATAAACTGAGCGCAACATGACAGGCAAGCAATGGGTTCTAGTAAAACTTACCCTCATTTCCAAGCATGAGTAACTCCGATGTGACTACTTTTGCTTACAACACATTTGATGACATCTTATCACTCTGCAGTCCTCACCTTATTTACGTGTCAGGACTATGGAGTGATAAAATTGAGGAATCATACACAAAAATCCAGTCTCCTTACTTCATCGCCACCCTTTAGAAAGGACCTTTCCATTCATCTTTCTCCATTTCTAAAAATAAGTAAACAGTAACTAAGAACAAGCCTGGCCTTTATTATGTATTATGATTTATCAATCATTTTCATGATCACCTCATCCTATGCACGGTTTGCTGACTTGTGCTGAAAATAAAAATAATTGACAGAGGTGGGGCCCATACCCAGAAGAGCAGCGATGAGAACAGGAGCTGGGTGTGGAGTGAGCGGGGAATAGAGAATCCTTAAAATGATAAAAATCAGTAGTTGATCTTTTTTTTTTTTTTTTGATCTTTTTAAAAATAGAGAAGGGCTCAAATTTCCTGCTGCTGCTGTAGGATTATTTTTAGATTTGTATAAGGAAACAAGTTCTAAAAGAGGTACCACTGCCAGTGCCATGGCTCTTGAGGCAAAGGCAAGGTGGTGTCTTTGGATCTGAAGAGCAGCTTGTGTGTAACAAAAAAGCTGGTCCTCCTTCAGTGTTCCTGTGGCCTAGATATGTGCATATTTTCTTTGATATTAATGGGACTTAGAAGCCCATAGAGACCGTAGACTTATGAATGTGTAAGAAGGACTTCAAGTTGATAGATCTGTACATTTGGAAATAATTTTACTATATTCTTCTTTATTCTTTCGCTGTTTTAAAAAAAATAAAACAATATGTATATTTAATGGAGTACAACCTGCTGGGTATGCAAAAAACTACACAAATCACACCTAGACTCTAAAACAAGACAGATTTTTGCCAAATTTTGGAGTCAGTGTTAGAAGAGGTGTGTTTTTATTGATTGCTAGTAGTCAATTACCCAGGAGCCAGGGGAATAAGTCAGAGGTATTTTAATAATTTTATTTATTCAGAGGAAACCAAATAACAGGTTCCCATTGAATAAATATGATTCTGTTTACTCAATGACAAATATAAATTGAAAAATAAGCTTGTTTTCTAGAAACTCCAGAATTATACAATCCATCTTAGAAAACAGAATTCTTTCTTACAATAGAGTTTGGGATTCTTTTTTCCCTAAGTACTGTGGAATCTACTCGTTGATATGTTTGAGTAGTAAGTTTCCTTTGGGCCCTATTTTAGTCATTTCCTACAGTACATGAACAGGATACGGTAGGAGTGGCTGCTTCCCATTTATCTAATCTATCTCTAACCTCGAAAACTAAAGGTTAAATTCAACTCCATTCTTGCCCATGGGCTGACAGAGGGGAATCATTCAGCCACAGCAATCACCCACTTAATTTTCTTTACAGTGCCTTATCCTCTCCTGATAGCAATGGTAAGCAGCCAGAGGAATACAATCTTTGTCTCCCATTCAAATATCTGAAAGCTTTCTAGCATGAACAAAGAGAAAAAGTAATAAAATGTGCATCACTACAAACAGTTTCCAAGAAATATCATGCACATATGAATTTTTGTATCATAATAGTTCCCTCCTTTTCTATGGTGAAATTGCGATTGCTAAATGTTTAATAATAGTGTAATAATTATAATCTCCTTTCCTTCATGTATGAAGATGATGTTATTGATCTTGCAATTTTGAGCCTGTAACTCAGATTACTGTCTAGTTATAAGAAAAATTTGGAATTTTCTATTGGGAAAAAAGTAGAAAAAAATAATACATGACTTACGGACCGTGTGAGAGGGAACTCTGTAATTTTACATTGATCATCTGTGTTCTGTATTTTTGTTGTTGCTTAGTCGCTTAGTCATCTCTGACTCTTTTGCGACCCCATGGACTGTAGCCCACCAGGCTCCTCAGTCCACGGAATTCTCCAGGCAAGAATACTGGAGTGGGCTGCCATTTCCTTCTCCAGGGGATCTTCCCAACACAGGGATCAAACTCACATCTCCTGCATTGGCAGGCGGATCCTTTACCAGTGAGCCACCGGGGAAGCCTGTTCTGCACAGGGACAAGACATAAAAAGAATAATAAAATGAGGACTGTTTACAAGATTGAAACACTTGAGAAAGCATTGCTGCGTTTTACATTGGTCTGTGGATGAGTAAACTTTTTACTCTTTATAAATGAGAAAAAGTAGTTTTTAACTTTCCTCACCAGTTACACGGTATCATCTCATCCCAGAAGAGCTGCCTCTTGAGAAAAATTAGTGATTAACCTGGGATTCTGGGAGTTTGCTTTGCTTGCTGGTAGAGATCATCTAGCTTTATGTATTTGTTCAAGATAGAAATGTGAAAAATAAAAAAATTAGGAACAAACACAGGGCTAGAAATTTGATGACAGTTAAAAATATTATTTGTAAATCCATCAGTTTATAAACTTTGCAAAAACTTCTCTCCCATTTTCTACTTGCTTAAAAAGTATTGTATTCCGTATTCTCTCAGGTTTGAATTCTAGAAGTAAACTTTAAAATATTATTTAAGGACTAACTAATGCCATAGTATAACTTTGAAAGCTTTGTAACAAATTGATATGATGATAAAAAGCACCCCCACTCCCAAACTGAAATGTGATTCATGGCCTCAGAAACTATGAGTTTGGGATGTAATCTGATCTATCCTCTACTGTGGGAGGAATTAGAATGGCTTTGTGTCTGCAGGGTTACTGGAGGCAAGGGAAATGCAGATCAGGTTATATTCATAAACTTTTTAGAGCTCATTGAATGATGACCCAAATAGAAATACCATTAAACTTGCATTTAGAATTAAAATTCAAAAGGATGTGGACGATAATTATAAGCAAACATAAAATGAAAAACTTGCAAAAATAAGGCATTTACTAATGAAATACCATAAGGTTAGATGTAATTCACGTTTTAAAAAGGACTGGCCATAAATGGCATCTTCTGAAATTCAGTTGCCTAAGCTAGGTCTCCACCTCCCGAAAAAAATGCTTCACTATAGGATACTCCTAGCAATTAGTGGTTATGGATAGAAAGAAGCCAAGGCCAGTTCTGACTTTCTCTTCCTGTGATGCCAAATCTCCCAGGAGAGTCAGCTTTCTACAGACAGAAAAGAATCCTTGGATAAGACATTTTGATAGTCTTTAGTGGCTAACTCTTCATGCAGAAAATCTCACCAACATTCTGTTAGCAAGTTGATCATCTCTGATTCTATATGCTCTATTTTCTTTTATAATTACATATATTTTCTCAACTGAACACTAGAAGTATTTAGTAAGAATCATTTATAAGTTGTTATTATCTTTTAATTAATCATCTAATAATTACTTTTACAGTGATGTGGCACTCAACTCACCATCTTCTGATCTTAATTTGGCTTCACAAGCAGTCATTCCAACCAGAAAGAATGCACAACTTGGTCATGTATGTGTGGCTCTCGTATTTCTCCATGATTTTCCAGCAGGTTTGTCAACAAAAAGATTGGTCACTGAGGTTGGGGAATGTAACTGAGCCTGTAGCTAGAATAAAGGCAGCCCATTTTCATAGGGATCAGTCCTGAAGGAAAGAGACCACTTTAGCCATTACAGAGATCGGAAGTATTTTTCCTTCATTCTTATTTCTAAATCCAAACTAGCAGGCCTAACCAATCAAACTGGTGGCTATAACTGCAGACAAAGCATTAAGAAGAATTAAACGTCTCTCTCATGATGTATTACAGAATTTCAGACTGTGAGAGGATTGCAATCAAGTAAGGCATTGTAGATAGTAAAGCACCACACTTTAGCAGCACTTCAGTTGCTTGTCCTCCTGTCAAAACTATGAAACACAACCTTTCCTTGGAAAAGGAAGTGATGCCAACTTTTCCTTGTCATCTTCTAGTCCTGTGTCTTGTGATTGGTTCCCTGATATGCTTGTGGCTTACTACCCTTTTCCATGTAAATACGTTAGGCTGTCTTGTAAGAGGGCCATACTGTACCGGCACACGATTCCCATTCTTAAGGTTCAGTTCAGTTCAGTTCAGTTGCTCAGTCGTGTCTGACTCTTTGCGACCCCATGAATCGCAGCATGCCAGGCCTCCCTGTCCTTAAGGTTAAGATTATTGATGTCTCTACTGGTTTAGAATAGCACCAGTTTGACCCTTTAGCTAAGTGGTCTATGGGAATTGGTTCTCAATTATTCTTTACTAATCAAAATTCAAAAGCACACAAGAGTTCCAGGAACAAAAATAGGCAAACTTAATCACCTATCAAAAGTTTACTTTGCATCTAGCATAGGAAGACAACCCAATCTTGAAAGAAAATCAGAGTGCTTACCTTCTAATCTTGTTACTTCCCACCATCTAGGTAAGTGACTTAGAGAAAGGCATCCTGTATATACTTTAAGCTTGTAGAGTTCTAAAAGCCAGACATGAAATCCTGTTCTTGGGTAATATGACGAGTCAAGATTTCATTAAATATATATTTTGTGTGTAGAAGAGTCTAGTATGTATTTTAAAATATTTCTAAGTTCTGGCACAATTTTATAATTCTTAGTTTCCCTTTCACTTTATAAATTTGCCTCTTGCTGCTAAGTCACTTCAGTCGTGTCTGACTCTGTGCGACCCCATAGACGGCAGCCCACCAGGCTCCGCCGTCCCTGGGATTCTCCAGGCAAGAACACTGGAGTGGGTTGCCATCTCCTTCTCCAATGCATGAAAGTGAAAAGTCAAAGTGAAGACGCTCAGTCATATCCGACTTTTAGCGACCCCATGGACTGCAGGCTACCAGGCTCCTCTGTCCATGAGATTTTCCAGGTAAAAGTACTGGAGTGGGGTGCCATTGCCTTCTCCGAATTTGCCTCTTATTTAGTCACAATTAGAAAACTTTTAAGGTACGGGATTCGACTCACCCGTCCATTTACCAGTCCAGTAAGAGATTCGACTTCTGTCACGGATGCAAATATACACTTCTACTATTACTCAAAAATATTTTAGAACTCAAAGGGAAAATACTGACAATAACCTCTTTTGCCCACACAAACAGTAGTCATTAAGGAAACACAATATTTTTAGGCAAGGAACAATTTTGTCGAGCAGTTAGTTCCCAAGGTGAAAAGTTCCCACTTTAAAGTCCCACACGGAAATAAGGTCTGGGGACACAACAAAGATGGTTGAATTCAGTGTGAGTCAGTCCTGCGTTTTGCAACCTTAAAAAAGAAGATAGTGTTACTAATTAGTGCTTTGAACTATAACTTCAAATGGACTGTGAGTTTCTACTTACATTGCTGAACTTTCTGAAAGTAATAGTTATTTGCTAAAGAAATGGTAAAATGGCAGAAAGGCTGTGGTTAGTCACATTTTCATCCATTAAACAATTTTATTCTAATTTTTTGTGTGTATGTGCATGCATAAAAATTTGTGATACTTTCCTTTTCCTTTGGAATTGGCTAAAATACAGAAATGCCAGTCAGCTTTCCATCTCTGGTCTGTGAATGGAAATTCTGAGGACAGAAAAATTTATCTCACCCACCTTATGAAACCTACAAGAATCATGAAATAGCTTTTGGGGAAGTCTTGATTATTTTTCTCTCCTTTCCTCTGCACTTCCTTCTCTTGAGAGTAAGATGTTTGGGGCATGGTTGAAACAAGTGGCTAGAAAGGGGATAAAGGGAGCTTGGGTGGGATCCAGACAAAGCCAAGGACATTAGAGCCATGTTAGTTATATTGCTTTTGAGCAGAGCAGAGAAATTCAGAGGCAAGTTCTAATTCACTCCTGGTTCCAAGTGAATTCAATCTGAATGCTGTGTTTGCAGAATTAATTGTCTGATCTTAATCCCAAATAAGTTAGAGATGCCAGTGTGAATGTGCCCACAGCAACCTTAGCTGTGCCTTCTCATGCATAAGGGTTATTCTGGTACATGCGGCCTCTCATTACATGGTTATGTAAGACAACATCTGAGCAACTCTGGAAATGCTCAATTAAAACAGCAACCATTTTGAATCTGCCTTTAACAGTCCACTTTCCTTTATTTGAAAGGATAAGAAAGTTGTAGGACAAGAAAGTTGTTTTTAAATTTAGAAAAGTTTTCAACACACATAATGAGGTTTATAGACTTGCTTTCAGTTATTTTCCCCAATAATCAAAATTATATTTTTTGTTAAATTCACATTGTTAAATGACTTGAATTCAGGAAATATTCAAGAATTGTCATTAAAATCAAGAGAATGCTCAGTTTCTATACAGCAGTAAAGACTGAATCTGGATTATAAAGTATTAGAAAAGGCATTGCTTTTCATTACAAAAGGATTGTGATGTCATAGTTTCAACCGAATAACTTCTTTCTGACCCAGAAGAAGGGTAGCCTAAATTCAATGAAAATATTCATTTCTTAGGCATCTCTATTAATCCACAGTTGTGCCAGCTTTACTGTGGTGTAAGTGGTGTGCCATTTAGACTAAATTAAATCATAGTGTGAATCCCAACTATATTCCTTGATGACTGTTTTCAAACTTGATTTACTCAGCTATAAAATGGGATGATGACACTCACCTCTGTATTTTGAAGTAATATAATGAAAGCATTGAACACAGGCTTGCACAGAATACTCAGTTTATATTATTGTCTCCCATCCTTTCTTTATATGTATCAAAGTGTTACTATGCATATGTGGGATCACTTGCAGGCAGAGTTTTTACCACATAACTACATAAAATAGTTTGAGGAAATGACCATGGTATAGAGAGGAAAATACAGGCTTTGGAATCATAGAGTTTTGATTTAATTTCTCAGCTTTACTATGCCTTTCTTAGATTTGTCATCTACATATCTCAAGTTTTGCACTGATGAAATGGGGATAGAAATATCTACTAGGTAAGACTGTTGGTGATTAAATGTGCAAAGTTCCCAGCATAGTGCCTGTCACTAGCGGACCACTAATGAATGACCATGGACTTCATTTACTGGCCTAATTTTGGTTGAAAGGGAGCAATATCAGTAATATCAAAAGTTACACTGGAGTCAGTCATAAGTGGAGTGTAAGAAATAAAAGTGATAAGAGTAGAAAAAATTTTTATAAAAGGATATAAATATAACTTTTGACAGTAAGTGATTGTCATTCACAAAATACTTTGTCCTAGCTTAATACAATCCTGTATTAATTGGAATATAAAATTATTACATTGCTTTAATTATTTCTTACCTAAGGGAAATTTTTTTTTCTTCTCAGACTGAGTGTAACTACGGCAATATTTCCTAGGGAAAATGAAAGTCTGACATAATTATAGAAGGGTTATTTTTGTCATCACTTAGATGAGACTCAAACTTTGACAAGCAGTTTGTAATCATTTATTATGAAGCCATATCATACCTTCCTTTTCATCACACCACTTAGCATGTGTTACCTATACCTTAAATCAGAACTAAAATTCTTTAAATTCCTTTCTCTACTGAATTTGTATGGTGAATCAGTTTGCCTATTATATACACAAAAATGAATCAACTAATCCATTATCTCCATTAATTTTGTACACTTAAAAGGCCTACCAAATGCTTGGAAGGAAATGAAAATTCATTTATTTTCATCTATCTTCAAGCAACACAAACTGTTGGAGTCATCTACCTATGTATGGGACTTCTCCAGTGGCTCAGTGGTAAAAACTCTGCCTGCAATGCAGGAGACACAGTTCACTCACTGGGTTGGGACGATCCCCTGGAGGAGAAAATGGCAACCCGTTCCAGTATTCTTGCCTTGAAAATCAAATGGGTAGAGGAGTATGAAGGGTTGTAGTCCATGGGGTAGCAAAGAGTCAGACATGACTGAGACTGAGCACACACACACACACACACCTACGTATACTTTCTTTGTTCTGTATTTTGTAGTCATGGTGTTTGCAAATGTCCATGATGGAAAGCCAGTTAAAAAGCAATAAAGAATTACAGTGTTTTTTTTTTCTTGCCCATCCCGATCAGATTCTACAAGGGTTTCCAAGAAAGCAGCTTACGTTCACTCAGAATGTGTATATCCATCTGCTTCACATCCTTGTGCCAGAGCCTCTCATAAGAATATTCCCTACAGCCAACACAAGGTGGCCAGTCTTAATATTAGGAAAAATGTAGTAACATAGGGAACAGAGTTAGAACTAAATTCCCATGCCACACTGAGCCATTAAGCTATGGCTTTATTCAGAGCTCAGTGGCTAGAGGGGAGAAGGCAGCTCAGATATTTTAATAAGATCAAGGTCATTAGTAAGTCATTCTTAAACCTGTGTAGGATAGAAAAACTTAAATCACCAGCACAATTAATTTACTCTATTTATTCAACAAACATTTATTGGGTTTATCTATAAGCAACTGAACAACAAAATAGGCCAGGTTCCAAAATTAACAACTGATATAAAAGACAAAAATTCTCACCTTTATATGTAACTTAGATTCTGGAAGCAGTAGGCGGATACATAAAGAAGTAAACTAAAAATACTGTCTGTTGGTAATAGTAGGGAAAACAAATCACCAAAGTGCAATGGGTTGCTAGAGTTGAGAAGTGCTGTAATTTTATATAGTGGTCAAACACAGCCTCCTCACTGAGGAGGTACAGTTTGAACAAAGGCCTAGGCAGTGGGCAGCAGAGCAGAGCTATGTGGATATCCAGGGAGAGAGTGTTCCCACAGAAAGGGCAGATACTGGAGGTACTGAATGGGAGCAGACCTTGCGTTCAGAGCCTAGCAAAGAAGGCAGGGTTGTAGGAGCCAACTGACTGTGGGCAGAGGCGGAATGAGATGGAAATCTACTGTCAGAACTTATGGGCCCCTGTAAGGATTTGGCTTTCACTTGGAATGAGAAGAAGAGCCACTAGAAGATGTTTGGCAGGAGAGTATAATAATTTGAGTTGCATTTAAAAATAATTCATCTGTTTTCTACATGTAGAAATGACTGAACAGAAGAGTGGGCAGAAGACTACTGCAAGCAGTCGAGGAGAGATGATGATGTCTAGAATCAGGGTTGATGTAGGAAGAGTGGTGAGACGGTTGGGAGATATTTGGAAAAAAAAAGCTCCAAGCATACATTTTTGCAGTATCTCATATCAGCAATATTAAGGACCTTCTCAATCCAAGGAAGCAGAGTTTCCTGGAAAATCTTTATTGCCTAATTAACTCAGGAAAAATACTTTCAAGTCGTGTCCTGCGCCTCTGTCACTTCGCCTTCCTTAGACTACTGGAATCCCAGGACTCAGCAACACTTCTGGGTGAATGGGTGGACCATAAACAGTAATCTCTCCTTCCATATTCTTTTAGGAATGTTGTACTTGGCACAATAGATTTCCAGTAGCTAAAGCCTCATTTCCTTTGGTCAACATACCATCTGGTGGTTAACAAAGACTTTCCTGATTAACCTTAAGATATAGAGCAAGCTGGTTGGGTAGGAGCAACATCCAGCTCTGGAAATGCAATGGAAGTATTGAGTCTGCACTCAGTGTAGAAAGCTGGCATGATCCCCTCCTCCCAAACATCCACCGTTTTAAAAAAAAGGACAGAAATTAAACAGTGATCATACGGAATTCTGAGACTTAGAATTCCCTGGAAGTCAGAACCATGGAGCTTTCTATTTTAGTTCTTCTGTAAAAATTAATTGCTTGATAGCAGTAAAAGTTAGGACTTAACACCAAAGAATAAGTCTTTATGTACCTTCAAGAATACAGTTATATAACTGCTGTCGTAATTCATGTCCCACATAAATTCTGAAGTTTCAATAATATTGCATAATATTCATATATTAATAGTTCTATCCCTATCTTGATCTCAAATCCCATAAAAGGAAGTATTATATCTTGACATGCCTCCACTCAGTTAGATACTCCATAAATATTTTTTGAACTGATGTATACTTTATACTTTTCCATTTTCCTAGAAAGATACATTTGAAGGTCAAATATGATAAAGCATATTTGTGAACATCCTGAAACAGCAAAACACCATCTTCAGGATGACATCAGAGTATAAGAATCTCCATTTCCAAACAAAGTCCATGGCTACAGGATGCTGGCAGCTGTTGAAGGGGCAGCCTCACTCCACACTGAAAAGTCTGACACAAGTGATGGAAAGACAGCAAAAGCATCATCTGTGTGTCAGTCATATTATATGCATTAACTCATGTAACATCACAGTTTATTTCAAACAATATCCACCACCATTTGTGAATTTTTACTATGTGCAATCAAATTTTAAGTGTTTTACAAGTATAAAATATTTCACCAATTTTATAAATGAGAAACAAGGGCTTATAAGTTAAGTATGTGACCGTAAGCAAAGATTTCTACCCATGCAGAAAGCTTTCACTCTTAACCAGCACACAGTGAATCTGCATTATGACTGGAACATAACTACACATGTATGTCAGTGGTGTGAAGATGGATGTATACACATCTTTTCATTATTTCATGAATAGTTTTGCTCTAAATTTGTTCGTATCTCTTAATATAGCACACCCAGAATACCAAATTGTTCTGCTCTTTAACATCACACTCTTCTTTTTGGTACTTTTGGATATGTCAAGGGAAAGGTCCAGGCTTTGGAGAAAGGTTATTTTACTTACTACATGGCCACAAGGAGCATCCAAATACATCATGGAATTTCTAAAATGCTATGAAGAATGCCTTTAGGCAAATTAATAAGACTGGAGGTTTCTACCCCTCAGTGTTTCACTCAGGTACTGCAATTTGCGAACTCTCAGCCAAAGGTTTTTAATGTGACTACATTTTTCATTAATTATACAAGATGGTTTACCAGTATTCATAATAATAGACTTATATGTATATATTATAGTGTATAATTGTGTGTGTGTAATATAATTATCTGTGGTTTTTTCCTTTCTTTCTCTTTTTATTAAATAGAATTCTCAGTCATGGGTCAATTCCTTTTAGGTATGGGATTTTAACCAAAGACATAAAATGAACTTACAGACAAAATGTAAGGGCATATTGCATTGTTCCAGAGTAAGTATATGCATATAGTTACATCAGTAAAGCTAAGATGAAAAAACAATTGCTATTGAAAAAAGCTTTGTCTGTGTATACCTATAAAATCCTCGTGGATTAAATGCCCACAGTTCAAATGAGTCAACATTTTCTGGTTTGATATGATAAATTTGAGAGCAAAATAAACATAGTCCTGTTGGGGTTCCCACCACTAGCTACAAAAGCTGAACCAATTATCAGTTAGATGTTAAATTTCTATCTGTTAAAACATATTAAAATTTTATTCTTCAGACTCATTTGTAACAATGCATTCCTGAGAAAGCGAGTATTTCAGAACACAAAAACAACCTCAACTTATATAAACAAACGTGTGTAACTTCCTTGGGAAAGGTTTGTTGTTTAATTTGTTTTTGAAGGAAGTAATTGATTTTTCTTGGCAGATTTGATAAAAATAGCGAGGCCTTGATTGTCTAATCTGAGGTCATGTTCTCCTCAGGAATCATCAGTGCCTAACTCAGATTTAAGTGAATTCAAGCTTTCCTGGGACTCTCTTTTGATATATGACTATAACATGCTACACACAGCTTCTCTGACATCAAGTTACTAACATAAACAGATTGTAAGTAAAATATATATATATATTTTACTTATATATATATATAAAATAAACATATATATTGTTTAGTTGCTAAGTTGTGTCCAACTCTTTTGCAACCCCATGGACTGTAGCCTGCCAGGCTCCTCTGTCCATGGGATTTTCCAGGCAAGAATACTGGAGTGGGTTACCATTTCCTCCTTCAGGGGATCTTCGTACACATATATAAAAATATGCTGGGTCTATATCCAAAGTAATTAAAGCAGAATCTCAGATATTTATGTACCCACGTTCATATAAACATTATTCACATCAGCCAAAAAATAGAAGCAACCCAAGGCCCATCAATGGATGAATGGATAAGCAAAATACAGTGTATATACATACAATGGAATGTTATTAAGTCTTAAGAAGGAAGGAAATTCTAATATATGCTATCATGTGGATGAAGCTGGAGCTCATGCACTAAATGAAATCAGTTCGTCACACACAAAAATGCTTTATGATTCCACTTATATGAGATACCTCAAATCGTCCTAGAGATAGAAAGTACAATGGTTTTGTCAGGGGCTGGAGGGCAGAGGGATAGGAGATTTGTTGTTTAACGAGTATAGAATTTCAGTTTTGCAAGATCAAAAAGTTTTGGAGATTGATTGCTGAACACCATGATTATACATAACACTGCTACGCTATATACTTCAAAATGGTTAAGATAGTAAAGTTGATGCCATATGTATTTTACCACAACTTTTTAAAAAGTCAATTGTGAAATTACTTGAATAAGGAGCATTAATGTCAGAGCATTATCTTATTTTTTTTTAAAGAAAGAAGTTTTAATTTAAAAGATAGGCATAAATTGTATTTAATCAAGAGTATTTGCACCATGAGTAAAGAAAAGTTACAGTAAACTTATGTGATAGTACTTCAAGTAGCAAGTCTAGTTCAGGGGAAGGAAGTTTTATTCGACTTTGTGCAGGTTACACCATATCTTGAGTATTACATCTAGTTCTAAATACCACATTTAAAGAGGCAGATCTTCAAATCAAAGGCATTTAAAGGAATTCAAATGCAATGGTGACTCATTGGTCACAGAAGGAGTTTAAGTTCCCTGATGGCTCAGTGATAAAGAATCCATCTGCCAAAG
The DNA here is from genome assembly GCF_019923935.1 of Bubalus bubalis. Classification (NCBI taxonomy): domain Eukaryota; kingdom Metazoa; phylum Chordata; class Mammalia; order Artiodactyla; family Bovidae; genus Bubalus; species Bubalus bubalis. Next base: position 99,275,988 of record NC_059163.1, on the reverse strand, counting down.
CAGGAGACACAAGAGATGCAGGGTTCTAGCCCTGAGTCAGGAAGATCCCCTGGAGAAGGAAATGGCAACCTATTCCAGTATTCTTGTCTGGGAAATCCCAAGGACAGAGGATCCTGGCGGGCTACAGGCCATGGAGTCGCAAAAGTCAGACACGACTTAGCAACTAAATAACAAAAAGAAAAGAAATGATAAAAATGTAAACCACATGAAACTTTTAAGATTTAAATTATGTTTGTATCCTTGATTACATCTTGAATAACTAATCCTGAAATGTAAAAAACAAAAAACAAATGCAATGGTGAGAAATCTGGAAACTATGTCATATGGTGGACAGCAGAATGAAGCATTTCAGGTTTTGGGCTCTGTTACAGGAGACAACTGGGCTTAAAAACCAGGCTCTGTCACTGACTAATCTGTGACTCAGAGCAAGCTCTTTAGCTTCTATAACTGTTACTTGAGTCCTCTCCTACAAAATTATGATCCCCCAAATATTAAGTATTCTGAGATATCCAAAAGGAAAAAACACATATTGTAATTTACAAAGTGCTTAATATTGGCTAATATTACTATGATTTTTATACTCTACTAGTAAACGGCCTTTTCAAGGACAATGACATGGTAAAGTACAATAAATAATTTTAAAGTGTTTTTAGGACTGTCCTGTGAAAGAGTTCTATCAATTTTTGAACCAGAACACATAACTAGAAGAGTTTAATAGAAAGCTAAAGAAAAAAAAAAGCTAAAGAAGATCAAATCAGTCAATCAGCTAGGGAGATCAAATGAGTCAATCCTAAAGGAAATCAATCCTGAATATTCATTGGAAGGACTGATGCTGAAGCTCCAATACCTTGGCTACCTGTTGTGAAGAGCTGACTCATTGGAAAACACCCTGATGCTGGGAAAGATTGAAGGCAGAAGGAGAAGGGGACAAAAGAGGACGAGATGGTCAGATGGCTCACTGAATCAATGGACATGAGTCTGAGCAAGCTCCAGGAGTTGGTGAGGGACAGAGAAGCCTGGCATGCTGCTGTCTGTGGGGGTGGCAGGGTTGGACACAACTTATTGATTGAAAGATGACAATGAAAGAAAAGAAATTTATCTTACATTGAAGAAGGTTATTACATTCAGTGTATGAAAATTAAATAAGTTGCCCTAAGAAGTAGTAGGGCTTCCCTGGTGGCTCAGAGGTTAAAGCGTCTGCCCACAATGCGGCGGACCTGGGTTCAATCCCTGGGTCGGGAAGATCCCCTGGAGAAGGAAATGGCAACTCATGCCAGTATTCTTGCCTGGGGAATCCCATGGACAGAGGCCCCAAGAAGTAGTAGGGGCTTCCCTGGTAGTTCAGCAGTAAAGAACCTGCCTTCAATGCAGAAGATGCAGGTTCGATTCCTGGGTCAGGAAGATCCCCTGGAGGAGGGAACGGCAACCCACTTCAGTATTCTTGCGTGGACAGAGGACCCTGGAGGGCTGCAGTCCACGGGGTCACAAAAAAGTTGGACACGACTTAGTGACTAAACAACAACAACAAAGAGCAGTGAGCTTCATTGCGTTTCTTCATTGAGCAAATGGAAGTTAGGGATATGTTAAGACGAATTTCTACTACGATTAGAGTGTTGTGCTAGAATATCCCTTCTAATATTCTATGCTTCTCTAATATATATATTTTTTACCAGTATTGACTTCAGTTTTCCTCACAAAGCAACTGCTTAGTTCTGAAGGACTGGCCCAGACAGAGGTTCTAGTTCCCATATAGCATAGGTAAGTGGAAAAAAAGATCAAAACTACCCATAAGATGATTCAGAAATCACCATTTTGCATGTTTGCATCCACAGGAGCGCTGATCGTGGTACTGATGCTGACTGAGAGACTGTCTTTGAGTGACAGTGACAGATGCTTTACTTTGTCCTTTTGAAATGTTGTTAATGCTTGAACACACAGTTAGACCTGATTTATAGGCACGTTGAGATAAAAGCTGCGGTAGAAAAAGAACTCCAGGATGTAAGGGAGTTACCTTCACAGTTACTGAAGAACAGAGGCAGAAGAGTGAGGAGTGTGAGGGAAGAAGAGGCTTTTTAAAATGATTTCACAGAATGAAAAGATGTTTCTCTGTTGGAGGAGAAACGAAAGAATTGGTTTAAAGGTGGACTCTTAACAGAAAAAGAGGACCGTCATGGTCAGAGTCACTGAAGCCAACTAACAGTAAAGCAGAGTGTGGACCTAATGGCACTAAAAAGACTTCAGAATTAAGGTCATGGGACAGACTCAACCACTATATTGTGTACAGGAGAGACCACACATGGGTATTTTATTTGATTTGGAATATGCTATTTTATGACAGACACCAAGATGTAGGTTGGAAGATGCAAAACAGGAGATTGTTTGAAACCATGTCATAAAATTAATGATCAAAGAAATTGAAGAAGATGTAGCTTTCATGAGAGAATATAGGTTTCATAAGATACCTGAAAGATTCTTGTATAAAATACTGTTTTTACAACATCAGCTGAAGAGAGTCAGAAATAAATGCTAGCCCACCATGGAATCAACCAACTCATAAAATAGATTTCCCGCTGATGCAGGTACCTTGGGGGACTCTGGATGATGGAATTTGAAATAGATGGCATACACCTAATCCTAATTTTATATTTTAAAATGATAGCTTTTCTCATGGCAGAGAGGTGGATTAATTCAAGACAGTAGGTTCCACACCTTTCTTGAAGTTTTCAGATTTTTTTAGGGTGAGAGGGAGAGAGTATCAGTGGTAAATCCATGAATTTCAGAACAGTGAGAAGAAAGGTGAAGACCGAGGGAGCAGATAGGAAGACGTCATCAGCATCAAAAAAAGAGTACAGTAAAAATAGGCTTCCTGGAAGAAAGGAGGCAGAGTCAGTTTAGGAAGCTAGTTAATACTCCATTCAACAATTACTTATGAAGGGGCTACAGCATGCTCTGGGGCTCTATGTAGGGCTATAATAATGAACAAAAATGCTGAAGATACTCTGATTTACTGGTTTGGGGCTTCAGATCCAGAGGAAAGATCTGGTGTTTAATGCCTTAGAAGAATTCATTGAATGAGATTTCAAACAATTTACTCAGAAACAGCACTTCACATGATATTATCTTTAGTGGAAGAAACAAAATGATTTTAAGACAGAATTATATATGAAGAACATAACTGTATGTAGGAATTTTAGAAGTTTGTATTAAGTTGAATAGGATAGAAATCATTTGATGTGTAGAAAATCACAATAAAATATAAGATAATTACATAAAAGTGAGAGCTACATATCATAGTCTTCAGAGATGGTATACTTTGGTCAGTACAAAATGAATATATAATTTTAAATTAAAATAGTTATTACTATATATATTACTATATATTTTTATTGAATAAAGCATCCACAAAGTCCTTTTGTCACAAAAATTTTTCAATGTTTTTCTGAATATTTAACATTTGTCAAAATATTTTGATTATTAGCTATCTCAGAGGCTTTGCAAATAACAATTTTTCAAATTTTCAAATTTCACACTGCTCATATTAGTCTTAACTCTAACCAAGAGGACATAATTTCTCTCCCACGAAAATATTTTTTAACTCTTTTTACTTCACATAGCTGCAAAATCTGCATATAATTAGCATGAGCATATTTTTATTAGTTTTGATTCACCCAATAAATTATTTTCTAATGGCAGTTTAAAAAGGGTTGGCATGTGTCTGACTTCTGTCGATTCTTTCTTTGTCCACACGCTGGCACTGAGGTTGCCAACAAAACTAGAGATGGATCATATGTTAATTATTGCAATATCACTGGTAGACATCACTTGCCAAATTGATCATCATCAATGTTATGTGTAAAATTTTTATTGAAGTACAACATACAAACAAAATATGCATAAATCTTAAGTGAAGAGCTTGACAGTTTTATGTAAACCAAACTCACTCGGTTAATACCAGCTCTCTGAAATACCCTCTCTCTCCCACTTTCATGCTGAAATCTGTCATAGGTGTAACTAAGATCCTGAACACTAACACCAAAGATTGGCTTTGCCTATTTCTGAAACTTCTATAAATAGAATAATAAATATGTGCTCTTTTGCAACTGACCTTTTCCACTCAAATTATAAGACTCATCCATTTACAGTATGCTGTTTCAATTCATTTAGTCTTATTATAGCCTAATACTCCATGGTATGAGTATACCAATATTTACCCACTCTACTCTGAATGGATATTGGTTTGCTTCCAGTAGGGCTACTAAGAATAAGGTTTTGGGGAGTTCCCAGGTGGCCTAGTGGTTAGGATTCCATGCTTTCAGAGCCACAGCTCAGGCTCAATCCCTGGCTGGGGAACTGAGATGCCGTAAGCCATGTGGCACAACCAAAAAGAAAAATAATACTTCTAGCAAGCATTCATATAAATGTCTTTGGACGAACACATGGGTGCATTTCTATCAGATATGTGTACACAGAAGTGGAATTGCTGGGGGATAGGCGTGTGTATACTTAACTTCAGTGAATACTGCCAATAAGTTTTCCAAAGCAGTTGTACCAATGTTTGCCTTCTCACCAGCAGTATATGTTTGCACAGTATTCTTGCCAACATGTGGGACTCTCATGTACTCCAAAAAATTTCTGGAGACAAATGAAAATGTAAACACAATGATCCAAAACCTATGAAATGCAGCAAAAGCCATTCTAACAGAGAAGTTTATAGCAATACAATCTTACCACAAGAAACAAGTATCTCAAATAAACAACCTAACCTTACATGGGAAGCAACTAGAGAAAGAAGAGCAAAACCCAAAATTAGTAGAAGGAAAGAAATAACAAAGATCAGAGCAGAAATAAATGAAATAGAGACTACAAAAAAAAAAAAAAAAAAAAAAAAAAAAAAAAAAAAAGATCAATGAAACCAAAGCTGGTTCTTTGAAAAGATAAATAAAATTGATAAATTTTTAGCCAGATACATCAAGAAAAAAAGGGAGAGAGCTCATATCAATAAAATCAGAAAAAAAGTTACAATCACAAAGGATCATAAGAGACCAGTACAAGCAACTACATACCAATAAAATGCACAACCTACAAGAAATTGACCAATTCCATCTTAGCCTTTCTGATCAAGATGTTGCAGTATCATAATGAATTAGTTTGAATTTTCCTGATGACTAATAAGATTGATCATCATTTTTCTTGTTTGCTAGCCACTTGGTTATTCTTTTTGATGAAGGTCCTACTCAGACATTTGTTCACTGTCCTATTAACTTGTCTATATTTTCCCAACTTTGTGAATTTTCTCTTCACTGACTTACTGGTGTCTCTTGGTCAAAAGAAAAGCTTAATTCTAGTGTAGTTCAATTTAGCAACATTTCCTTATGGATGGCACTTTCTAAATTTTCTTCATTGACCTCTACAAGGTATCTTTACCAATAATGTTGTTTAATTGCTCCCAAATGCTTGGTCAGAACATCTAATGCCTAAGAACCAAACAGGATTTGGATATGTCTTATACTGAGCCATTGCAACTGGACTTCCATTACATATATGAAAATAATTGCTGAGCATAATAATTAAAGAATCATTTATGAAATCATGGAATGCTCAAACCTTAGGAGAAAAATCTCCTTTCAACACTGCTGGCTTACATTTAGTATAAGAAAAAAAATAATGTATTGCTAGACTATCTTGAGTTTCATATTTTTATAAAGCTAAAAAATTGGAGAGTAGAAAATCTCACTGCAAGTCTATTAAATGTTATAATATCCAAAAAGATCCTGCTCATTTTTGTGGAGTAAGGAACTTAGTCAAACATCATTAACATCCAGATATAACTTAAAACTCATAAATGCTTTGATTACTTTTGCCAAGAACAATATTGTTGTTGCTGTTCAGGCGCCCAGCCATGTCCAGCTCTTTGCAACCCCATGGACTGCAGCCTGCCAGGCCTCTCTGTCCCTTACCATCTTCTGAAGTTTGCCCAAGTTCATGTCCATTGTATATCGGTGAAGACATCCAGCCATCTCACCCTCTGATGCCCTCCTTTCCTTCTGCCCTCAATCTTTCCCAGAATCAGGGGCTTTTCCAATGAGTCAGCTCTCTGCATCAGATGACCAAAATATTGGAGCTTCAGCTTCACTATCAGTCCTTACAATGAGTATTCAGGGTTGATTTCCCTTCAAATTGAATGGTTTGATCTCCTTGCTGTCCAAGGGACTCTCAGAAGTCTTCTCCAGCACCCTAGTTTGAAGGCATCAATTTTTTGGCACTCCACCTTCTTTAAAGCTCAGCTCTCACAACCATACGTGACCAATGGGTAGACCATAGCCTTGATTATATGGACCTTTGTCAGCACAGTAATGCCTCTGTTTTTCAACCCACTGTCTAGGTTTGTCATAGTTTTCCTGCCAAGAAGCAAATGTCTTCTGATTTCATGGCTGCAATCACCATCTGCAGTGATTTTAGAGCCCAAGAAGAGGAAATCTGTCACTACTTCCACTTTTTACCCCTCTATTTGCCATGAAGTAATGGGGCTGATGCCATGATCTTAGTTTTTGGAATGTTGAGTTTTAAGCAGGCTTTTTCACTCTTCTCCTTCACCCTCATCAAGAGGCTCTTCAGTTCCTCTTCAATTTCTACCATTAGAGTTCCATGAAAATAAACTGATACACTAATTTTTCAAGTTTCTATTTCTCTGTCCTTTCTCAAATGAAGATTCTAGCCCCAAAGAACTAATGTCTTCTGCCAGAATACTCAATGGGTTGAAAAAAAGTTATCCTACTTGGTATTAAATAAATATTAGTATTTATGAAAATAGACTAAATTACTATAGACTCAGATTACTTCAGTTCAGTTCAGTCGCTCAGTTGTGTCTGACTCTTTGTGACCCCATGGATGGAAGCACACCAGGCCCCCATGTCCATCACCAACTCCCACAATTTATCTAAACTTATGTCCATTGAGTCGGTGATGCCATCCAACCATCTCATTCTTTATCGTCCCCTTCTCCTCCTGCCTTCAATCATTCCCAACATCAGGGTCTTTTCAAATGAGTCAACTCTTTGCATCAGGTGGCCAAAGTATTGGAGCTTCAGCTTCAACATCAGTCCCTCCAATGAACACTCAGGACTGATCTCTTTTAGGATGGACTGGTTGGATCTCCTTGCAGTCCAAGGGACTCTAAAGAGTCTTCTCCAACACCATAGTTCAAAAGCATAATTTCTTCGGTGCTCAGCTTTCTTTATAGTCCAACTTTCACACCCATACATGACTACTGGAAAAACCATAGCCTTGACTAGACGGATCTTTGTTGGCAAAGTAATGTCTCTGCTTTTCAATATGCTATCTAGGTTGGTCATAATTTTTGTTCCAAGGAGTAAGCATCTTTTAATTTCATGGCTGCAATCACCATCTACAGTGATTTTGGAGCCCCACAAAATAAAGTCTGCCACTGTTTCCACTGTTTCCCATCTATTTCCCATGAATTAATGGGACCAGATGCCATGATCTTAGTTTATTGAATGTTGAGCTTTAAGCCAACTTTTATAAGCAAACTATAATACTATAGACTAGTATTAGTATTAATAACATTAGATACATTTATTTATCTACAGGTAATTTTTTAATTCTGCAGTAAACTAGATAAGAAACATTAAAAAAAATTTTTTTTTATTCATTCAGTTCAGTCGCTCAGTCGTGTCCAACTCTTTGCGACCCTATGAATCGCAGCAAGCCAGGCCTCCCTGTCCATCACCATTTCCCAGAGTTCACTCAAACTCAAGTCCATCGAGTCGGTGATACCATCCAGCCATCTCATCCTCTGTCATCCCCTTCTCCTCTTGCCCCCAATCCCTCCCAGCATCAGAGTCTTTTCCAATGAGTCAACTCTTCCCATGAGGTGGCCAAAGCACTAGAGTTTCAGCTTCAGCATCATTCCTTCCAAAGAAATCCCAGGCCTGATTTCCTTTAAAATGGACTGGTTGGACCTCCTTGCAGTCCAAGGGACTCTCAAGAGTCTTCTCCAACACCACAATTCAAAAGCATCAATTCTTTGGTGCTCAGCTTTCTTCACAGTCCAACTCTCACATCCATACATGACCATAGGAAAAACCATAGCCTTGACTAGATGGACCTTTGTTGGCAAAGTAATGTCTCTGCTTTTGAATATGCTATCTAGGTTGGTCATAACTTTCCTTCCAAGGAGTAAGCCTCTTTTAATTTCATGGCTGCAGTCACCATCTGCAGTGATTTTGGAGCCCACAAAAATAAAGTCTGACACTGTTTCCCCATCTATTTCCCATGAAGTGATGGGACCGGATGCCATGATCTTCATTTTCTGAATGTTGAGCTTTAAGCCAACTTTTTCACTCTCTTCTTTCACTTTCATCAAGAGGCTTTTGAGTTCCTCTTCACTTTCTGCCATAAGGGTGATGTCATCTGCATATCTGAGGTTATTGATATTTCTCCTGACAATCTTGATTCCAGCTTGTGCTTCTTCCAGTCCAGCGTTTCTCATGATGTACTCTGCATAGAAGTTAAATAAGCAGGGTGACAATATACAGCCTTGACATACTCCTTTTCCTATTTGGAACCAGTCTGTTGTTCCATGTCCAGTTCTAGCTGTTGCTTCCTGACCTGCATACAGGTTTCTCAAGAGGCAGGTCAGGTGGTCTGGTATTCCTATCTCTTTCAGAATTTTCCACAGTTTATTGTGATCCACATAGTCAAAGGCTTTGGCATAGTCAATAAAGCAGAAATAGATGTTTTTCTGGAACTCTCTTGCTTTTCAATGATCAAGCGGATGTTGGCAATTTGATCTCTGGTTCCTCTGCTTTACATGCACAATTAAATGATAAAAAACTTTTTCAGATCTGATGTTTATCTGGAAGCCACAAAGTTGGCAAACTGTCGTTTGGGGAACTGAAAATAAATTACATCAGTTTTAAGCCTTATAGAATTAATCTTTCTTCTTTGTCTAAATGCCAGTATTCTATATTGCTATTTATTTTATTCCAGAGAAATCATTTATGCCTCCTCAATTTATGTTATAAATAACAAATATTTCAATTAATATTACTCGTAATGTTTCTCTGACTTCACTCACTCTTGAAAACTGCCTAAGTCCACTTGTAGAACAACAACAAAATTATACCTGAATTACAGATTTGAGGGAAGAAAAATTAGAAAGTAGTAGACACTGTTGGGTAGCACAGAGAAGAATTATGCTCTAAAGCTGACCTCCACAAGGCATTGAAACCTCTCGGGAACCACACAGGACCATCAATATAGGATGAATGCTTAAAATTTAAAGAGAATGGAAATTAAAGAAAATCAGCCCAGCTTGTTGAACAATGGATCACTGTCTAAAGAATAGGAAATCAGGGTAGAGACAAAATCCCAGGCTCCTAGTACTAGTGTTCTTCCAGACTCACTAAAAGTAAATTTTAAGAGCTTATCTATGTGGGCAAAGTCATACTTAATACAATAGTACAAAAGAAAAGAATATTACAAACACAAGTTATACTACTTTTCCACCGGAAGAAGCAACTTACTTTATTAAGAGTGTGTTTATAACAACATTTCCTGTTAGTTCACAATTATTTCTTTATTAATACTATTTTATGCAAGGCTCTGAAACTGATACACAGTTAGGCAAGACATATCTCTTTCTCCAATTAGTTTAAAAAAGTAAGGAAGAAGAGGAAGAAAGAAGAAATCACTTTATTAGTTAATAAATAACCACCTATAAAAAGCGGCTGAAAAGAAGATGCCAATAAAGTGTCACAATGATTCAAAATAGCAAAAACTTATAAATGAACAGTAAGATCTAGATTTTCTAAAAGATAGGGCTCTTCCATATGCCCTTGGATGATAAGATCAGGCAAGAGAATAGAAAACTCTTTTAGAAAGGATTATTAGAGGACATGAAATAAGAAATTAAAGGAGGTTTAAAGAACTGATCTTTTTTTTTTTAATCCCAACCACAGAAAAGATTAATTCAGTGAAACCTGGAATGACAGCTGGCTCCCTCACGTCTGCTCTCCCTCTTCCAATGCTTCTACACCACAGCTTAAGTCATCTTGAAAGACCCAACTCTGAGAGCTCACTCTGGCTAAAAGTCCTTCCTGACTACACTGGCCTTTAGGGTGAAGTCCAAACATCTTGAACAAGTGCACAAGCCTCCAGGCCCTGGGCCACCTTTGTCAGCCCACATTGCAGCCATGGAGATCCTCTTTTAATTTCTTAAAATCATAATGCGTTCAGGTTCTTTCTAATGCTGTCCCATCTGTCAGAAATATTTTTTTATTTTTTTCTTCCTTTTGAGCACTTGTTCAAAAGCCATTTTTCTCAGACTCTAAACTCCTTGAAAGCATAGTCACATATTTACCCTATGTACAACATTTACCAGTTCCAGAGGAGTCTTATTTTTTTCACCCAATACATGTAATTATGCCTATGAAAGGTCTTTTGGAAAGCATCATTTATGGGGTTTGAAACCCCTAGCATAACCATTTCACAATTTCTCCTTGTTTCAGGAAGAGATGGAATTAAAGGACTGTTAACAACTCTTCTCAAACAAGGTGCAGCAAGATATCTGGATTTGGGGGCCCCTTCCAAAAGATAGGGTGGGAGCTAAATAAGAAAGCCTATGTAATATTACATAAACCTCTTTTTCAAACCCCTTAATTGAAGAATTGCGATTGTTTTGGATAGAGAGAAAACAGAACCAGATGAGGTAAGAAAGTTGTGAATAAGATTACCAGGAAAATGGTGCCAAGAAGTTGGGATGGGGGCAGATGGGGTCAGAACAGTCCACAGAAGTAACTGCTCAGTTGGACTCACACACTTCTCCACCATTGCCAGGTAGGGAAACCAGTTTGGGGAGTCAAGCTAGTCCTACAATTAAAGCATGTCACATTGAGCTGGAGAGAGATATGAAGTTGCAAATAACAATCATATTGGCACCATTTGAATTGGAAAAAAAAAAATCATAACTTTTTGACCATCGCTGCCTTAAAGATTATACAATTTTTGACCGAGTATAATAACAGAGAATCAAAGTAATCTTACCCAGAGAGGAGACGTGGCCTTAATTTGGGTAAGCTCTGGAATATTAAGTGCTTCAGAGCCTGGTAGGCTGCAGTCCATGGGGTCACTAAGAGTCGGACACGACTGAGCGACTTCACTTTCACTTTTCACTTTCATGCATTGAAGAAGGAAATGGCAACCCACTCTAGTGTTCTTGCTTGGAGAATCCCAGGGACGGGATGCCGGGTTGGCTGCCATCTATGGGGTCGCACAGAGTCGGACACGACTGAAGCGACGCAGCAGCAGCAGCAGTTCAGTTCCGTTTAGTCGTTCGGTTGTGTCCGACTCTTTGCGACCCCATGAATCGCAGCACGCCAGGCCTCCCTGTCCATCACCAACTCCCAGAATTCACTCAGACTTACATCCATTGAGTCAGTGATGCCATCCAGCCATCTCATCCTCTGTCATCCCCTTCTCCTCCTGCCCCCAATCCCTCCCAGCATCAGAGTCTTTTCCAATGAGTCAACTCTTCGCATGAGGTGGTCAAAGTACTGGAGTTTGAGCTTTAGCATCATTCCTTCCAAAGAAATACCAGGGTTGATCTTCAGAATGGACTGGTTGTATCTCCTTGCAGTCCAAGGGACTCTCGAGAGTCTTCTCCAACACCACAGTTCAAAAGCATCAAGTCTTCGGCGCTCAGCCTTCTTCACAGCCAACTCTCACATCCATACGTGACCACAGGAAAAACCATAGCCTTGACTAGATGGCCCTTTGTTGGCAAAGTCATGTCTCTGTTTTTGAATATGCTATCTAGGCTGGTCATAACTTTCCTTCCAAGGAGTAAGCGTCTTTCAATTTCATGGCTGCAGTCACCATCTGCAGTGATTTTGGAGCCCACAAAAATAAAGTCTGACACTGTTTCCACTGTTTCCCTATCTATTTCCCATGAAGTGATGGGACCGGATGCCATGATCTTCGTTTTCTGAATGTTGAGCTTTAAGCCAACTTTTTCACTCTCCACTTTCACTTTCATCAAGAGGCTTTTGAGTTCCTCTTCACTTTCTGCCATAAGGCTGGTGTCATCTGCATATCTGTGGTTATTGATATTTCTCCCGGCAATCTTGATTCCAGCTTGTGCTTCTTCCAGTCCAGCGTTTCTCATGATGTCCTCTGCATATAAGTTAAATAAGCAGGATGACTATATACAGCCTTGATGTACTCCTTTTCCTATTTGGAACCAGTCTGTTGTTCCATGTCCAGTTCTAACTGTTGCTTCCTGACCTGCATACAGATTTCTCAAGAGGCAGGCCAGGTGGTCTGGTATTCTCATTTCTTTCAGAATTTTCCACAGTTTATTGTGATCCACACAGTCAAAGTCTTTGGCATAGTCAATAAAGCAGAAATAGATGTTTTTCTGGAACTCTCTTGCTTTTTCCATGATCCAGCAGATGTTGGCAATTTGATCTCTGGTTCCTCTGTCTTTTCTAAAACCAGCTTGAACATCAGGAAGTTCACGGTTCATGTATTGCTGAAGCCTGGCTTGGAGAATTTTGAGCATTACTTTAATAGCATGTGAGATGAGTGCAATTGTGCGGTAGTTTGAGCATTCTTTGACATTGCCTTTCTTTGAGATTGGAATGAAAACTGACCTTTTCCAGTCCTGTGGCTACTGCTGAGTTTTCCAAATGTGCTGGCATATTAGTGCAACACTTTCACAGCATCATCTGTCAGGATTTGATATATCTCAACTGGAATTCCTTCACCTCCACTAGCTTTGTTCGTAGTGATGCTTTCTAAGGCCCGCTTGACTTCACATTCCAGATGTCTGGCTCTAGGTGAGTGATCACACCATCGTGATTATCTGGGTCATGAAGATCATTTTTGTACAGTTCTTCTGTGTATTCTTGCCACCTCTTCTTGATATCTACTGCTTCTGTTAGGTTCATTTCATTTCTGTCCTTTATCGAGCCCATCTTTGCATGAAGTGTCCCCTTGGTATCTCTAATTTTCTTGAAGAGATCTCTAGTCTTTCCCATTCTATTGTTTTCCTCTATTTCTTTGCATTGATCACTGAGGAAGGCTTTCTTATCTCTTCTTGCTATTCTTTGGAAGTCTGCATTCAGATGTTTATATCTTTCCTTATATCTTATCTTAGCCTACAGTAATCCTTTCATAAATATTTGTTGAGTTAATAAATAGATGAGTCAGTGGAAGTGATGTCAGCCTAATCAAGTTTTTTAAAAATGGCTTACACATAGTAATTGCTAAATCCATAAATACATTGACTCACTCAGGAATAAGCCCTATATAAATACATTGTTGTCATATAAGTATTGGGCAATTTCCATGTTTTCAAGCATTACTGGGGGCTTTCCAGGTGGCACTAGTGGTAAAGAACCTGCCTGCCCATACAGGAGGCATAAGAGATGTGGGTTCAATCCCTTGGTCAGGAAGATCCCCTGGAGAAAGACATGCAACCCACTCTAGTATTTCTTGCCTGGAGAATTCCATGGACAGAGGAGCCTGGTGGGCTACAGTCCATGGGGTCACAGTCATATAGGACTGAAGCAACTTAGCACACATGTTAAATTTTTTCAACCAGACAAATCCTTAATTCATGCATGATCCATACCATTTCTCAGTATTATGGCCTCAGTTTATTTTTAGTTTATAGCACAAAAAGAATTGGACTTTGCTTGGAAATTTTTTTTTTTTTTCCTGAGCTATGTCTTGGTTTTGTACGAGATAGGGACAGATGTGAAGGAGAAGTGATCGATTCCAGAAAGTGCAGGATATTTCTAAGAACAAGTAAGTTACAGAGGTCTTGTTTAATACTGCTTGAACTCATCTACATATGAGAAAAGAGAGACATGATATGAAATTAGGTAGTTTACTTTAGAGGAACAAGACATTTATTTACTCATTATTTTTCCTTGTTTTGAAATAAGCCTTGAATTTCACTATAAAGAAGAAAAAGAATAAATAGGTGATATGTTGCCCCATTACATAAACAGAGAGCTACTATTATGTTTATTAGTATTCAGTTACATCTATAGGATATCAGAGACTCTTCTTTTATTAAAATTCAGAGTAATAAAAGCAACTGACATTCAGTGAATTATTATGTAGCAGCAATGGTCTAAGGTCTATTTAGATTAATTTGTTTAATTCTCGCCCTGACTCTGAGTGGTAGATACTTATATTATCAACCTCTTTTAAAGATGAAGAACACAAAGACACAGAACATTTAAATAAGCTGCTCAAGGTTATCCAAGGTAATGGTAGTGTTGGAACTTGATCCTGGATCTGCCCTAGTATAGATGTTAGTAATTCTGTTATACACAATAAAAATTCCTCGGACTCTGTGGGAGAGGGAGAGGGTGGGAAGATTTGGGAGAATGGCATTGAAACATGTAAAATATCATGTATGAAACGAGTTGCCAGTCCAGGTTCAATGCACGATACTGGATGCTTGGGGCTGGTGCACTGGGACGACCCAGAGGGATGGTATGGGGAGGGAGGAGGGAGGAAGGTTCAGGATGGGGAACACATGTATACCTGTGGTGGATTCATTTTTATATTTGGCAAAACTAATACAATTATGTAAAATTTTAAAATAAAATAAAATTTAAATTTAAAAAAAAATTAAAAAAAGAAAAAAAAAGAACAAAACCTCTAAAAAAAAAAAATTTCCTCTTTGAGGAACAAATCTGTATCTAAAGTTTATTAATTACCTCCAATATTTTCTTCACTAGTCCATTTAGAAAATAAACTTGGACAATCTTTAAAAAAAATAAAAATATAGAATGTCCTCTCTAGAGCATGTGGACTGAGATACAAGCAGGACAGAATTAGAATTTTTCTAATTCCTACAGGTCATTTCTAAACTGAGAAAGCGTCTATTCTCTATTTTAGCGAATCATCTGAGATCAGGATTTCAAATGATCAGGCTAACCATACAAAATTGTTTGTGTTACAGGTCAAAATTGATCAACCATTGATAGTTTTACCTATTTGCCAACAGTTTTACCTATTAACTTTCAGTTTTTTTCTGAGGTACTTCAAGCCAGAGTGTTTACAGTAAACAATGAAAATTAAAAAGTCTATTTACAAATCCAGAATTATTCAGGACCCAGGAAAGAGGTGGTGTAGGGGAACAGAAGACACAACCACCATATTCAAAAAACCTAGAATAAGGTGCTACATGAAATGACCAGGGTCAAAGTCACACACAGTCATTACATCGTCTTGGAATTGTAGCTAGGGAAAGCTACAGAAATTTAAGTCAATGCCTAGATGGATGTGAGCTTTGATAAAAGGGACTGACAGAAAAGGCTATGAAGCTGTTCAAGGCAGAAGGAGCAGCATGATAAAGAGGAGATGATTGCGAACCATCATGAAGTGTGAAGTGAGTCCAGACTACCTGGGTCTTGATTTCATGGAAATCCACGAAGAGTTTAGGCTAGGTAGAGAGGAAAGAAGAGCAGAAAGTGGGAGCAAAAACTGGACTTGATTCTGCCAGGAGTGACATTAGGCTTTTCCATGAGAATCTTGCAGGTAAAACGACATGAACCAGGAGGATTAAACTGGTTAACGGGCACAGTATAAGAGACCAGGGCAGAGCAACTAATGAGACATTTAGCTAAAGGATCCAGTGCCAAGTGTGAGGGCTAGGGTCAGAGTAGTAAAAATGAGAACAATATTTTGAATTCAACACATTAGAGAAATAGTTTGAAGGAAGACATAATACGATTTGATTTTTTATTTGAACTGTGGAGTAGAAAAATAAGACATTGAACTTAAGTGATTAAGAAAAATGGGAATTTATTGTTTTAAAGATAAGTAAAATGGGAAAGAGTAAATGGCTAGAGAGATGACTTATTCTAATAAATATATAAAGTAATGCATGCTTATTATTGACTGCTAACTGTCTCAAGCATTGATTGATAAGGAATGTCAGAATGTAAACACATACACACATATGTAGGTGCATTATACTTTCTGAATCTTTAAAACAACACTGCATGACAAATATCAATATTTCAATTTTATAAGGAAATGGCCTTCCCTGGTGGCTCAGTTGGTAAAGAATTTGCGTGCAAGGCAGGAGACCTGGGTTCAGTCCCTGGGTTGGGAAGATCCTCTGGAAAAGGAAATGGAATCCCATTCCAGTATTCTTGCCTAGGAAATCCCATGGACAGAGGAACCTGGAGGGCCACAGTCCATATGGTCACAAAAGAGCTGGACACTATTTAGCGAATAAACCATCAAACCACCAAGTGAGGAAATGGAGACTCACAGAAATAAAATACTTTTTTCCAAAAGTTGCACAGCACTATTATGACTATTAAGAACAAAGCCAATACTCTCATGTTTCACTCAAATGGAATTTGAAATGGCAGCTGAACCATCAAGCAACTGAATCTTAAATATAGCACATAACAGAAGACTAGAGCTTGAATAAGAAGTCAAGACAGAATCATTAGATTTGGAAGTCATCAGGATTAGCTGAGCTTTGAAAGTAGGGTTTAGGAGTATGGGAGGAAGACAAAAGAAATAAAACTAAAATCCTGGAAGTTACTTAGAATAATGAATAGAAATTACAGAAGACAGATCAAAAAAGGTAAGAGAACCAGAGTTAGAGTGTTGTAGAGAATGGTATCGGAGAAGGCAATGGCACCCCACTCCAGTACTCTTGCCTGGAAAATCCCATGGACGGAGGAGCCTGGTGGGCTGCAGTCCATGGGGTCGCTAAGAGTCGGACACGACTGAGGAACTTCACTTTCACTTTTAACTTTCATGCATTGGAGAAGGAAATGGCAACCCACTCCAGTGTTCTTGCCTGGAGAATCCCAGGGATGGGGGAGCCTGGTGGGCTGCTGTCTATGGGGTCATGCAGAGTCGGACACCACTGAAACGACTTAGCAGCAGCAGCAAAGAATGATATCATGTGGCTCAGTTACTTATCAACAAGTATGCACTGAAAATTTATAAACCCTAATAAATGGCAGCTTCTGTGATTATGGCAGGGGAAAAACCTCTGCCTTCATGGAGTGAGGAGGGGTAGAAGACAGATATTCATCTAATAATCATACCCATAGTGGTAAATTTTTTTTTAAATACAAGATACCTACACATTTTATGGTAAAGTTTTCGGCTAGAATGGAAGGGTTCACAGAAAGCTTCCTTGAGAAAGGGGCAAATAACCTGACATCTTAAAGGTCCAAAGGAAATTAAACACTTGGAAATAGTTCTAGAAGAACGTACTGCTGACATAGAGAAAGAATATGCTCAAAAGGTGAGTGTCCAGAAGGAATAGAGACTGGGAGGAATAAACAACAGAGGGCTAGAGTCCAGAAGGGCTTAGAGTTTTAGGAGCAACCCACTTTTTCTGGATCAAAAACTTCTGGAGCCTAAATTGTCCTATCCTGGGCTTTTCAGAACCTCAGTTGTTCAGATATATGGTAATTAAAGGCAGCTTCTGTCTGTACCTGACCAGAAAAGGATTTTTGCACTGCTTGCTACGCATTGGCTTTACCCACAGTTTCATTTGATGTTACAGAAGCTATATCACCAAAACTTCTATTATTTTTAAAACTTATACATTGCTAATAATATTTATACTAATTAGACTGTCACCTTGGAATTAAATTACGATGTCAATAGAGAATCTTGGCCTACCATGGCTGACAAAATGTACCTCAAAGGGGCCCTAAAATGAAAAAAAAAAGGGTGAATATCAGAAAATGTTGAGATAAATTTTTTTGACAATAATCCTTGACGCTTGCACTCTGATTCTTTTTCTCTTATCTGTAGTTCTAAAATGGAGTCAACAGCAGCAAAATACAAGTCTTTGTCCCACAAAGAAATAAAAGCCCATGGTCCTCTCCACCTTTATGTGGTCATAAAATAGGAAGAAGAGCAAGGTGGTGACATTGCTCAAAAGAGTGCTGCGTGCCTGTGTTAGTGAGCTGCGCAATTGCCCCTGGTTCCCTGCATGGTCATAAACACCACACTTCAAGGAGCCACATTTGCAATAAGCAAATGTATTTGGGGGAGCAGATATCCATATGGTTAATACATTCTGTATCCTTTGTTAAGAAGTGTCTTGGTCTCCTAGCAACACTGTAGGGAAATCCATCAGGGGTATGAAATTAGACAGCCATGTAGGCGGAATACCTGTAGAGTGTTCAGTTTTATGAAACGCTTTCACTAAAAATTATATATATTATGCAAAACAGTACAGTAATGTAAGGTTAAGATAAAAATTATTAAACTCCCCCACAAGCAATTCAAGGTTCCAGTAGCCAAGGGTCTACAGTGTACAGGAAAAAAAAAAAGAAAGAAAGACATTATGTGGGATGCCAGATGGGTTAATCATTCTTGACTGGGGAAATTTTTTCTCCCCAAAAAGAGATCACAGAGCATCTTGATACAGGCTCTTCTCTTGTATAAACCTTCTCCCAACTTTGGAAGTAAAGGGAACTGAAACATTTTATGCCATAAATAAACAAACAGTGAGTAACTAAATTAGAATTTCAAAATTCAAGGAACAAAGATGCACAACCCTGTACTTTATAGGTAGTGATTGCAGCTGTGAGTCATATCCCAGCCTGGGCAGGCCCACTCCCAGCTGTCTTACATCTCACGGTGTTTGAGGACCTAGCTGCATGCAGATTTCTGGGTCACAACCCCACAAATCAAAGTCCAGGGGGGCTGATTCCTGGAGGATCTGCCTATGGCCAATCTGCC
Source organism: Bubalus bubalis (assembly GCF_019923935.1). Classification (NCBI taxonomy): domain Eukaryota; kingdom Metazoa; phylum Chordata; class Mammalia; order Artiodactyla; family Bovidae; genus Bubalus; species Bubalus bubalis. The sequence continues at coordinate 99,257,214 of NC_059163.1, read as the reverse complement.
CAAGATGACTGTGAGAAACACAGCTGCATTTTATAGAAAGTATTCTTAATGGTGTTTGCCTATTCCTCACTCCACACCATTACTTTTCACTGGAGGATGAGAAAATTTGCTCTTGCAAAGGACCTATAATGTTTTTCTTCTCCTCAGTTCAGTTCAGTAGCTCAATCATGTCTGACTCTTTGCAACCCCATGGATCGCAGCACGCCAGGCCTCCCTGACCATCACCAACTCCCAGAGTTCACCCAAACTCATGCACATTGAGTCGGTGATGCCATCCAGCCATCTCATCCTCTGTTGTCCCCTTCTTCTCCTGCCCCCAATCCCTCCCAGCATCAGAGTCTTTTCCAATGAACCAACCCTTCGCATGAAGTGGCCAAAGTATTGGAGTTTCAGCCTCAGCATCAGTCCTTCCAGTGAACACCCAGGACTGGTCTCCTTTAAGATGGACTGGTTGGATCTCCTTGCAGTCCAAGGGACTCTCAAGAGTCTTTTCCAACACCACAGTTCAAACGCATCAATTCTTTGGTGCTCAGGTTTCTTCACAGTCCAACTCTCACATCCATACATGACCACTGGGAAAACCATAGCCTTGACTAGACGGACCTTTGTTGGCAAAGTAATGTCTGCTTTTAAATATGCTATCCAGGTTGGTCATAACTGTCCTTCCAAGGAGCAAGCGTCTTTTAATTTCATGGCTGCAATCACCATCTGCAGTGATTTTGGAGCCCAGAAAAATAAAGTCTGACACTGTTTCCACTGTTTCCCTATTTATTTCCCATGAAGTGATGGGACCAAATACTATGATCTTAGTGTTCTGAAATGTTGAGCTTTAAGCCAACTTTTTCACTCTCCTCTTTCACTTTCATCAAGAGGCTTTTGAGTTCCTCTTCACTTTCTGCCATAAGGGTGGTGTCATCTGCATATCTGAGGTTATTGATATTTCTCCCAGCAATCTTGCTTCCAGCTTGTGCTTCTTCCAGCCCAGAGTTTCTCATGATGTACTCTGCATATAAGTTAAATAAGCAGGGTGACAATATACAGCCTTGACGTACTCCTTTCCCGATTTGGAACCAGTCTGTTGTTCCATGTTCAGTTCTAACTGTTGCTTCCTGACTTGCATATAGGTTTCTCAAGAGACCAGGTCAGGTGGTCTGGTATTCCCATCTCTTTCAGAATTTTCCACAGTTTATTGTGCTCAGTGTCATACAAAACAAAAACCCTTCTAAACAACAAAATGAGATTTTTCTTCTCAGTTGATTAATTGCATGTGTAGTTCTACTCATCTTCCTTTCCTACAACCTTCCAACTAATTTCATCAAATATTTATTGTCTACTGTGCTTCCACAACAAAACTACAAGCCAGAAATATTATAGAGCTGATTAAATATGCATTCTTGGCTTCTGTTTTAGGTACTGTATGGAGTACTGGAGATATGACGAGTAAACTAGATTGTTTCTGTCTGTATGGAACTTGTATAGAGACAAACAAGCAGCATGCCTTAAAGAGAGGTGCTATCAAAGATCATTTGCTTAAAAAGTTAAACACATTACAGCTTCTGGAAGAATTTCGATTCTGGAGTTTAAATACAGTCTCTATATAAAAATCATTTGGCATTATCCATATTTATTTTCAAAAGCCATCAAAGACACAAAACACAGAAGGGTTAAAGATCAAAAAAAGAATGGTTAAATTGTGTTGATGCTATCAGAAAAACATGAAATATCATGGGACAGAGTAGGTAATGATTTATTTCTCCTCCTCTATGCTTGAGTTTCTCTGTACCACACACTTTATTTCAAATTCTGGATCAAGGATGAAGAGTTGGAGGTAGAAAAACATGATGTTTTCATGGAACTATAGATCTCACTTTTATATCTACTTTGATTAGAACTAGTTTCCTAATAAAAGTACCTGCCTCACTAAGCAAAAAAGCTAAAATCTGATTATGTTTTTAAAATCAGGATTCTAAGCTTTTCCTTCTTGGATACAAAGAGAAAAAGATTTGAGTAGAAGCTATTTAAGAAGCCTGATGCAAACTCAAATACAGTCTAGAACTATACGACAATTCTCCTTCAAATTTCACCATCAAGATTGCCAGGTGCTAAGGGTTTCAGAGTTAGATTGTGTATTTGACATCTGTTGTTTCTGCTGCCCTAATCTGAGTGCACTTGGGTTACCTTTCATTTCACTAGAGAAGCCAAATGGGAGAAAGTGTTTCCTCTCCGTATTTGGCAGACAAATCTTGGGCAGGTGAGTCCCAAGACAGAGACATCAAGGTGCAAGACCAGACAGAGATTCTTGGAAGCAACTGTGATGGACTGAAGACTCCAACAACATGCAGAATGATGTGTGGTTAACAGTGCAGAGTGATGGCCGCTGACACAGCATCCTAAGCTGAGTCCCCATGAAAGGATTTTACCTTTGCTTGGACTTCTTTGGTTACTACTCAAAGATCTTTCTCCAAACTTCTCATTACTTTTGTGATCTGAAACTTTCTAACAAATTATTTTTCTGCTTAAATTAATCTGAGTCAGTTTCTGTTTTCATTCACTAAGAACTTTGACTCATGTGAGTAGGAAGCTGGGGTCACAAATTACGGAGAAATGCTACATCCGATATAAGAGAAAAAAGTATCAGCTCTGAAGAGAAGATGAGGGGGGATGAGGTTCCTAACTTGGATCCAGCACATATGAGTGAACTAGGATCACTACAGGGAGAGAAAGTGAAATAGGAAAGCTAGAGGTGACACTTTAATAGATACATAGACAGATTATGTCATCTAGGAGACACCACTGCAACTAGCGGGGAGCTATTTTCAGAACATACTTGCTCCAGGCCTAGAAGGACTTCTACTACACTCATTCATTTATTCTTTTACTCAGTCTGTCATTAATGAAGACCAGTACTTTGGCCACCTCATGAGAAGCGTTGACTCATTGGAAAAGACTCTGATGCTGGAAGGGATTGGGGGCAGGAGGAGAAGGGGACAACAGAGGATGAGATGGCTGGATGGCATCGTTGACTCGATGGACATGAGTCTCAGTGAACTCTGGGAGTTGGTGAGGGACAGGGAGGCCTGGCGTGCTGTGATTCATGGGGTCGCAAAGAGTTGGACATGACTGAGCGACTGATCTGATCTGATCTGAATATGAGACAGCAGTATTGGTAAGAAAGAGATGGTATTCATCTCCCATAAAAATTACACATGGGCAAGACAGATATTTAACAAATAATTATAAATACAGTTGATCCTCAGTATTTGGATTCTATATTGATGAATTTATCTTCTTGCAAAAATGCATTTGTAGCCCCTAAATTAATACCCACGCTGCTTTAGCAGTCATAGGTAGGTATGTTTAGAGGTGTGAGAAATTAAAGTTGCATAATACATGTGTTCCCAACTGAAGCTGAACAAAGAGACATTCTGCCTTTTTCATTTTCTCTCACTGAGAGGACTGGGGGGTAGACACAACAGGGGACCGTGGGATGCAAGGAGTTCTGACTCTAGAACCTGTTGACTGGTTTGAATCCCAACATGGCGGGTTAGGGTGATTTCTTTAAGCCAGTCACTCAACACTTCTGAAACTTGTTTTCTCTCTTGTAAAATAAAGAAAATAGATATACAAGGATGAGTTGTTTTTAGGATTTAAGATTATAATCTATGTGAGATACAGAAACATAAATGTATAGATACAGATATTTATGGATATATTTCCCAGGGAGCAATGTTTCAGTATTTGGTAATTAAGTATTCGGAGTATAATTATAGCAAATAAATGAGAATTGACCATAATGAATTTAATTTAAATGACAAATACAGGGTGTTAGGGTGGGACTACATAGTTAACACCTAATTCAATCAGAGAATCAAGAAATGTCACCATTAAGAAGCTAGTACTTGAAGCATGAGCAATATTATGGCACTGAAATTTTGGAAAAGAAGCTCTAGAAGTACAGAGAGATGTGGTGGTCTGGCTAAACCAGAGCACAGTCGGAAGAAAGAAGAGAGGGAGAAAAAATGAGGCTGGCAGGCAACAGGAAGTTAGTTCTTCATTTCCAGTGTGGGCCACTTTAAGAGAAATTCGGGATTTATCCTGAGGGCATGGGAAGGAATTGATGAATTTTCTGTGGAACTAAGGCTTGGCCAGGTTTTCCTGACTCTTATTATCCTTGTCCGCCTCGATCGTTTTAAACACATAAAATAGGTAGGAATTAGGAGAATTGAGATTCCTTGAGAATTTAATTCTGAAATTGGTAACAAAAGCACATCTCAGATGATCTAAGTCCCTTCCAGAAAGGAAATTAAAGGAATTACTGACTGACTCTAGAATCAAATTGTAAATAAGATTACTCTCTCCTGGAAAATCCCATGGATGGAGGAGCCTGGTGGGCTGCCGTCTATGGGGTCGCACAGAGTCGGACACGACTGAAGCGATTTAGCAGCAGCAGCAGCAGCAACAACTTACTTGTAAAATAAAAGAGCAAATAAATTAAGAAACTATTCATTTCAGTGTCTTAAAAGGTTACTTTTAAGCTAAAGAGAGTAGTTGTCTTTTCAAATTTAGAATGTAACAAAATTTTGTTAAAAAAAAAAAAAAACTTCTGAGTATGTTTCCTAAGCTATTCATCTTTGCTGTAATCTAAGATCTATTCTATAGCTTGAAAACCATAACTGTTTTCCCTAATTTAAAAACATTTTATTAAGGTAAAATATATTCAATAAAATTCACCCATTTTAAGTGCACAGTTGTTGAAATCCACAGCAATCAAGACTGAGAACATTTTTCATCATCTTAGAAGAGTCCTCTGGTAGAAAGTTTCAATCCATTCTTTCTTCCTACCTTGGGGCCAAGTCAACACTGATCTGCTTTCTAAAATAATAGGCTTGCTTTGTTTGGAATTTCACATAAAGGAGATCACACAGTATGTGGTCTTTTGTACCTGTAAAATTTTAGATCTCATCGGTCATTGAAGTTTTATGCAAAAATTTTCAGTCTTTTTTTTCTCTGTGCACTTTATTTTGGATAGTCGTCATTGGTGTCTTCAAGTTTTACTGATTTTTTTCTTCAATTTCAAATGATTTTTAATACCATACTGTAGTGTATTTTTAATTTCAGATACTATAGTTTTTAATCTCTAAAATTTGTTTGGATTTTTATACCTTGTAACTTTGTACATATTATTTTCATGTCTTTTTATATCTATGAATATAATTGCATGCTTTATACCAGTTCTTTTAAGATCTTTGACAATTCTATTATTTCTGCCATTTGTGTTTCTATTATATTGATTTTTTTTTCTGGCATTTTCTTGCTTGTTTGCATGGCTGGTTATTTTTACATGGGCTCCAGACATTGTGAACTTTACATTATTGAGTGCTCGATTTTTCCCCCTTTAAAAAGTATTGGATTATCTCATAGTATGTGTTACATTGTTTGAGAATCAGATCATTTTGAGACTTACTTTATGAGCTTTGTCCTATTGAGTCCAGAATAGCCTTTTCTCATGGGGATAATTCTTACTTCTTACTAAATATTGCCCTTTTGAGGGCTGTATCTGGTGCCCTGTGTACTATGAGGTCTCTCTGCTATGGCTGCGGGAAACACAAACTGCTTCTAGTGTCAACTCAAAACACTGTTCTATTTACTGCTTTCCCTATGTTTTTCCCTGGGTCCTGGAGAGTTTTATCTGACACAGGTAAATATAAAAGTTCCATGGGATCCCTTTACAGATGCTGGGAAGTCTCTCTGCAGGCAGCTTCCTTTTCTTTGATACTCTGCCCCACAAATGCTATTCACCTTGGTTTCCCTGAACTCTGATCTCTGTCTCTTTAATTCAGTGAGACCACTAGTCTCTATGTAAAATCTCCCTCCTTGCTCCTGGACCAGGACACTGCCTCCAGGAAGTAAGCTTGTGAAACCATAGGATTCATCTAGTTTGTTTCTCCTTTCTGGATCTCAATCTGTACAGCCTGCTATCCAGCCTTCAAAAACTCATGTTTCATAAACTTTATTGATTATTCTAGTTGTTTATAGCAAAAAAGAAGGCAATTCTCATAATAAGTAGTCCTTTTCAAGCAAGAAAATAAGAAGAAATATTAAATTATACTATCTTTTGTGTTTACCAACCTAATTACCTTTACTGGTTCTCTTTAGTTTTTTTTTTTTAATAGATTAAAATTACTGTCTGGTGTCACTAGCTTTCTTTCTGAAGCATTTTCTGTAATATTTCTTAAGGCAAATTTGCAACAAACTCTCAGTTTTTATCTGAGAGTGTCCACTCTGTCTTCTGTTTTGAGGGATAATTTTGCTAAATAAAAGATTCTTGGTTGACAGATTTTACTTTCAGCTCTTTGAGTACGTCATCCTACGGCTGCCTGGACTTCACTGTTTCCAATGAGAAGTCAGCCAGTAATCTTACTGGGCTTTCCTTATATGTGATGAGTCATTTTTCTTTTACAGTTTACAAGATTTTCTCTACTTCTGGCTTTCAACATTTTTACTGTAATGTATCTGACTATGGATCTCATTGAATTTATTCTATTTGGAAATCATTGAGCTTCTTATATGTATAGATTCATGTTTATCATCAAACTTAGTAATTTTTTGCCATTACTATTTTTTTTCATTGTGCTTCTCCCTCCTCTCCTTTTGGTACTTCAATTACATATATGTTGGTGCACTTAAAAGCATTCCTAATGTCTCTAAAATTATGTTCATTTTTCTTCATCCTATTTTTTCTCTATTTTTCGTATCATGTAATCTCTTGATCTTCCTTCAAGATCACTGAATCTTCCTTCTGTCAGTTCAAATGTATTGTTGAAGCCTTCTACTATTAATAGTAACCATATTCATCAACTCCAGAAATTCCACTTTGTTCTTTTTCATAACTCCTGTGTCTTCACTGGTATTTTCTATTTGATGAAACATCATCATATCTTCCTTCAATTCTTTAGGCATGGTTTCTTTTGGTTCTTTGAACATAATAATCATGGCTGTTTTAAAGCCTGTCATTTTCTATTGCTTTATTTTTTTCTTGTTTATGGGTCATACTTTTCTAGGGTTGTTTTGCATATCTCAAAATATTTTTGTTGAAAATTATACATTTTAGAAAACATATTGTAACAAGTATAGGTACTGATTCCTCCAAACCTGGGTGTTCTTCCTCTTTGCTTGATGGTTTATGTGTTTAATGACTTGGCTCAACTAATTCTGACAAGTTTATTTTGTTTGCAGTATGCAGTGTGTGTTGTCCTGGCTCAGATTTTTCCCCTTACATTAATCTTCTAGTCTGACTACATAGGAATAACCCCTTGGTTGGCTTAAATCACTTATTGATCAAAGGTTATGCTTAAGTCTTCTTAATCAGTTTTATTTTTACCCTTTACTACTGAGTACACATGTGGCTTGGGCTGCTATCATGGTTCAGAGATTTTACAGGTTCTGCCCTATATTTAGCCAAGGACTATAAGATTAGTTGGGCTTTCCTTGTGGCTCAGCTGATAAAGAATCCACCTGCAATGTGGGAGACCTGGGTTCAATCCTTGTGTTGGGAAGATCCCCTGGAGAACGTAAAGGCTACCCACTCCAGTATTCTGGCCTGGAGAATCCCATGGACTGTATAGTCCATGGGGTCACAAGGAGTCAGACATGACTGAGTGATTTTCACTTTACTTTCATAAGATTAGAGGCTCTTCCTCTGATCCCCTCTGAGATGGTACAACCTTGGGCATGCATAGAGTCTTCAGACTGCCAGGAAGGAAAGTAATTTTATTTTTAAATCTGGCTTTCTAGGTGTTGCCCCTAGGTTAGAGCAGCTAAGGGTTTGATTAGTGTTTAGTCAGAGGTTCTCTTTAAGCCCCTTTTCCTAGTAAGGCTTCTACCCTGTGTTAATGGATGGGTCTTTGTGTAGCACTGGGAATGACCTCAAGCCTCCCCAGCACTCTGCTCAGTTCCTGAGCGAGTGTGGCCTAGTGTATGAGTATACCGTCCCCTAGCTCAGGTGTGACTGTGATCACAGGAGGACTCCTTTTAAGCTATCTCTTTTCCTGATTCTTCTTTTAAATTTCTGGCTGTTCTGCCATTTTGCTTGTATCATGGAGTTAGCAGCTTTCTCTTGCTCTCTGCCAAGATCTCTGTTGCTTTCAACAATGTCATTAGGCAGGAGTTCTCTATTCTCTGTTTCAATATAGTCAATCTCCTCAAGCAGAACTTTGGAGCGTTTGATCTTTATGCCCTGCCTTTCTCACCAGGAAAGGCATCTATACACCACTGCACCAAACCTGTGGGCAGGGGGCATACTTTTCCCAGAGTAATACCCCCTGGACACTGGGGAAGTGGTAGCCCTTGGTCTTCTCAGTTGGTCCCTCCTATAATGGAATCTTCAGTCCATGAGTAAAATGGGATAGGAGTGTCCCAAGTGCCAGTGTTCATGGGTTGCCAAATAAGAAATAGACAGTTCCTTCTAAGAGTACGAGAGAGGTGGGGGAAGAGAGACTCAGACCTCTCAGCTGCATCTACCAGGAATACAGCTCCTGACATGAGACTGAGGGGAAAGAGGATGAGAAATGCTGGCAGTATGTTCTTTCTCAAGTGAAAAACTAGCAGTTGAGGGAGAAGGAGTCCCAGTCTTTCTTCTTGGTGGCACATGACCAATGTAGAACTCTCGTAACACAAAGCACTGGGGATAACAGGATGGGCAAGGGAGCAGGTTAGGACTCAAATGCCACAGACCCTCACTGTTCATAACAACATAGAATAGATCTTCCTGAATGAAAATTTCTCTACTTGCTGTATGCCCTTATGACAATGTATGGAGAATTTAAATGATTGCTTTTAAAAAATATATTCAACAGTTACTCATCTGGAGTTTCATTAATCCCTTTAACTCTGCTATTCCAAAAGTCTTATTTAGATATACTTCTTTATTTCCCAGAATTTGATCATTTTTCACCTGAAAAATTTTAAACTTTTCCCATTTAATTTTCTTGTCTTCCCAGAGCCTCAATCTTGCCAGTTGTTCAGTTAAAACAGTTTTCATTTTGAAAATAAAATAAGACTAAACTAAATAAATAATTTCCTTTTTTTCTTGCAATTCCTCCATGTCACTGCTGCTGCAGAAGATTAAAGTAACTTTTCCTTTCTATTTCTTCTCCATCCCTTCATTCATACCTTCTTTACTTCCAACATTTTCACAATTCTCTCCAAAATTTTATTTGTAGCTATTTCCCCTTTCCTATCAAAGACACACTAGCCCTACCATGTCATTTTTTTTAAGTGAAAAATAATTTCTCCCTCTGCAATAAGATTAAAGATGTTAATTTATGTAAAGTATTTAGAAGAGTAACTGGCATATGGTAAGTAGACAAAATATATAAAATAATTTTTATTTTTAGTGAAAGGCTAAAGCAGAGTCCTAGAAGTTGGAACTAGAATTGGCTTTAACTTTCAGCTATTTCCAAACTCTGCATTTTATGGATGGGACATCTATAAAGAAATAAATGATTTACCCAAGACTTCAGATCAAATACATACATAGATATTATCTCATTTGTTGCTTACAATGACCCTGGGAAGTAGGTTGATTGGGTAACATTATCTGAGGCACACAGAAGTTAATGACTTGCCTAAGCTACCATTAAGTAAGGACAAGACCAAAACGAGAGCCAGATCTCCTGATGAGCATTTGCACAGGCTCACCTAACATGTTTTTTGCCATCTGCACCACCAGGAAGCTCTTCCCTGGTGGCTCAGATGGTAAAGAATCTGCCAGCAATGTGGGAGACCTGGGTTCGATCCCTGGGTCAGGAAGATCCCCTGGAGAAGGAAATGGCAACCTTTTCCAATATTCTTGCCTTGAGAATCCCATAAACAGAGGAAGCTGGCAGCCTACAGTCCATGGAGTTGCAAAGAGTCAGACAGGACTGAGCGACTAACATTTTCACTTTCACCTAACATGTTACTGAGTTCATTTTGGATATTAAAAAATGCAATTTAATAGTCCTCTAGAATTTACTAAGGGTTTTCACATAATGTATCCCATTTGCTCTAACAAGTGATGGCACAGGTATTGCAACATGAACAAAGGAATGTGATAGTCCTCACAGAGATTAGAAGTCAGGGTGCACAGCTAGTAAGATGTAAAGCCGAGAGCCCAGGTCTTCTCGCCCCAAGGTCAGAGTCTTACCTCTCCACCAGGCTGCCTTAGCACAGCTCTCAGGATATTCATCTTATCTTCCTAACACAGAGAACCCTCCTACTTTACATTAATAGCTCCATTCAGTCAGGTGTCTTCATAAAATAAATTATGCACTTTTGTTCTGCAGCTAAGATTTTTAAATTTCAGGAAGCAATTTCATATTACTTCAATCTTTTTTTTTTTCCATTCATTTCTGAATTACCCAGGTGGGTCATTTAAAACTTGAGACCTTTACAGTTCTTCCATCTATTTGTCCTCTGGGTTCACACCGCAGTTTTTGCTAGCAAGATCCTACTCCTTTGTCTTGCTTTCTTTTAGTAAAGAGTATATTACACTCAGACATGTTCACAAACTTTGAGCACTGGCCCACTCGCTCATTTACCAGTCTTATGCCAAACTCCTCAAACGTCAAAAGACATGACAGTTTTTAAATAATAAAATAGTTGCATCTCTTTGAAACATCATAAATCATATAAGTTTTCAGAAATTTTCCTTAAAGTTATAAAAGTAGAAAAAGGCAAATAATATCTTCTCATAGATTAAAATATATTAATATTAATATTTTTCCAAAATAAACAGTCTTCAACCTCAATTAGGGTAATTAACTCCTGCTTCTGTATGCAGTGAAAACTAATTTTTCTCACATTAGGTCTTACTATGTTTGGATGCATTTTCTACAAATAAAAATAGCTTACTTACAGTATCTTCCTATATGATAATTAAAATTTTATTAACTATTTAAAACAGGAAAATAGTTTTTTTTCCTATGTTCAATTTCAAAAAGATTATATATTTCTTCTAAAATATTATTAAAATGCAGAAAATAAAGAAGAGATGAATAATCATCTGAAATATCACATTGATAACCACAATTAAAATTTTAAAAACATGTTTTCAGATATGAAATAATTTTTAATGTTCTTTTGTAACTTTTTTTTCATTCACCAGTGCCCATGCTAATGTTTCTATGTCAATACATATAGACACATGGAATCTTTTCTCTTGGTTTTTAAATTTGGGGGAGTAGGGTACTTGGTTTATTTTTTACAACAAATGTAGAATTTTAATAATGTATCTCCGTATAAGGCACTCTTATCATTGGTAATTACAAGGTCTAGTCTTAGTTTATATTATCTTTACCTTCTTTCTCAATCCTTGGTCCCTTCCACCCCTCTTACACATATACTACCTATAATAAATGTGACATACACCTTTGAATATCTGTGTATCCTTTGTAGACATATATATATATATATATATATATATAAATAGATGAACACATGTTAGTATATTAAACTAGCAAATAACAATATACACAAAGTACACTAACACAGCTGAATGCAGCAAGCCACATAGGAATAGATTATTATTCATCATCCCCTTTCACATGCTTTTCTTTTAGACCCATTTTGGCCACAGGCACCATCTTGAAAGTGCTATCTGCATGATTCTGCCTCATCATTGTACAAAGAAAGCAAACACAAGACCGAGAGTACAAGGAATCTTTCTCTGGAACCTCTACATTCTGTTCAAAACCTGAAACTGCTTCTCCATTTGCAATCTGTGACCATGTGTCTCTGTTCTTCTCCCTTTCAATTGTTTTCTATCTTTCATCACACCTCTTTCCACAAGATAACATTCTTCTTATTTCAAAGCAATGATATATATTTTATAGTAGCATTTTTAATGCATTAGAAATTTAACATGTCTTTTAAAGATGATATTGGTATTTTTATTATCATTATTATTGCCAATGATGAAGTTCTCATAAAATTGTAAAGCTCTGGAGTGGACTATCTCAATCTTACTTTTCCCATGAGCCTTGTTACTGTTAATACATGAATCTGGAGAAATGTTATTTATTTCAAGAGCACATATATTTCCCTAGGGATGGGTCTCTACCTATTGCCTTAAGCACACATGTCCCTTGAGGATCTGTGGTATTCATAGGAGTGAAATTGCTGGGTAATTGGTTATATGAGTATATAATTTAACTACACACTGACAGATTTCTCTTCAGAATCACTGTACCAGTTCATATTTCCACCAATGTCTTCCCTATATCATGGTTTTAACAACTACATGACATTTCATATTATGGAAGGAAGCATTATAATTCACCTCACCGTTCTTTTACTTTTGAATCTTTTTGTTATTTCTACTTTTGGATATATTATATTAAAACTCATAGATACATATCCTTCTATAGAAAGATTTGTGCCATGTTTTGACCATTTTTTAAAGACAATTTCTTAAAAATGTGGAAATAGTACAAGATAAAATAACAAGCATATAATGCTTTGGAGGCATATTGGCTAATTGCTTTCAAGAAAGCTTGTACCAATTATAGTCCCTTTCAGAAATCCCTCATATGTTTGTTCGTTTACAAAATATTTATTAAGTGCTAGTATTTTTCAGGTACTATTTGGGGCCCTGGCCATTAGACACAGAATGATTCTCCATTCCTTAGGGGAGGAGGAATTGTGGGAGAAGAAGGAAGCTAAGAGAGAAAATGATCTGTTAGGAACTAGCTTCAGGCTGTCCCCATAGGAAGCTCTGTTAGATAAATTACAGCATAGAAACAGTCCTACTTGAAGCAGGAGGTTAGGCCGTACGTAATCTGTGTCTCCTGAGGTGGAGGATGGGGAGTGGGCTGAGCAGAGAAGCTCTCCTTTTGGTCAAATCCAACTCTCCATCAAAGGGGCAGCTGTGCTTTGTCAGCTGCCACCACTCACACCGGCAAGGGTGGCAGGGAGTCGGGGGTGGGATCAGCTACCTGTGACAGGGATCCGAGGGAGGTACAACCTGTCTGTGGGTAAGAACTGGACAAAGGCTAAAGCCTCAATTATCTTTTTAAGTTAAGGACTCTTGAGGCCCTCCCTTTCAATATGAAGGAGGATGAAGAGACTCAGTTTTCATTTCTTCATCTCATTTACCTTCTAACAAATAACTTCACAATGGTAGGGTCTACCCAAGTCATCCCCATAGCTGTTTGTCGGTGCTACAACCCACAGTGAAGATCTGAAACAACCAGGAGAAAATTTAGAAGCCTCCTTCTCTTTCTTTCAGTGTAGATAATATTCATCTCATCTTAGGTAAAAAGTAATGTGTAGCTTGCCTACTTCTTCAGGCCAAAATTTAATCTTATTTCCACCAGATGTGCTCAATAAATGAAGACAGGAAATAACATCTCTCCATTTCCAGGTAAGAGAAGATGAGTGAGACTGTTGGGTGCACATGAGGCAGAAACCATCATCACAACCAGAGTGACCAATCATTTGGGTTTGCCGAGGACTGAAGGGTTTCCCCGGAAAGGACACAGAAATTTCAGCATTAAAACTGGAATCATCCCAGGCAAATCAAAACATGTGGTCATCCTAAGTCCAAATAACAAATTCAAATTTTACCAGTATCTGTGGTTAAAAATTGCAATTTTCCACTTTCTTCTTCAACAGAGTTTATAATATCCTTTGAGTTCACTGTACCTGTGTAGTTTATGAAGTCAAAAGAAATTGATCCAAAATTTCATGTTTCTCACATGAATTACTAAAGATTTACTCTTAAGCAAGAATCTCTTTTTAAAAAATCTTTTTCAGAGCTACAAATATTGCCAAATGTTAGAAGAAATCAAAGGCAAAAAGAAGCTTAAGAGGTATGCTGCTGCTGCTGCTAAATCGCTTCAGTCGTGTTGGACTTTGTGCGACCCCATAGTCGGCAGCCCACCAGGCTCCCCCGTCCCTGGGATTCTCCAGGCAAGAACCCTGGAGTTGGTTGCCATTTCCTTCTCCAGTGCATGAAAGTGAAAAGTGAAAGTGAAGTCTCTCAGTCGTGTCTAACTCTTTGCGACCCCATGGACTGCAGCCCATCAGGCTCCTCCATCCATGGGATTTTCCAGGCAAGAGTACTGGAGTGGGGTGCCATCACCTTCTCCGTTAAGAGGTATCAGATCAGTCACTCAATCGTGTCCGACTCCCTGCGACCCCATGAATCGCAGCACGCCAGGCCTCCCTGTCCATCACCAACTCCCGGAGTTCACTGGGACTCACATCCATCGAGTCAGTGATGCCATCCAGCCATCTCATCCTCTGTCGTCCCCTTCTCCTCCTGCCCCCAATCCCTCCCAGCATCAGAGTCTTTTCCAATGAGTCAACTCTTCACCTGAGGTGGCCAAAGTACTGGAGTTTCAGCTTTAGCATCATTCCTTCCAAAGAAATCCCAGGGCTGGTCTCCTTCAGAATGGACTATATAACTTAAAATTTAGAGGTTTCATTCTAAATGAATGACAGCAAGTCAAAGAGCTTGCTTTAGTTTCTAGGTTTTTACAAATCCACATTCTCAGACTACAAGGGGGTTTTATAAAGGCATCCCAACTCAAATGTCAATGTTCAGTCATTTCATCTGTCAGTCTCCTTCACCATGCGGATGCGCAGGGAAATTGTGGATAGACAAAAAGCTAGAAAAAGATAGCAAGGAGAAGAGAAACTAGAGAAGAGAGATGAACCAAGCAAGCTGAGGTGGGCTGGAAGAAATATTTTTAGGAAGAAAAATACCAAAGGGTGAATTCCAAGTTCACTTTTCTCTCAGTAAAGTTTTCTATCACCACCTCCAATGAAGTCTTTTCTACATGTAAATGTTGTGTAGCTTACATCTTATAGGAACTAAGAAACAGGGTTTTGTTTCAGTCCAAGGTTGACAGAGTCTGATAGAAGGACAACTGGGAGAGCATAAAACACTGTTCTCACAACTGCAATACTTCACTGGACACAAGGCTCTGAGCCAGAGATCACCAGACTCGACTGAGCAACTGAACTGAACTGAGCTGAAAGGTTTCCCAGGTGGCGGCAGTAGTAAAGAACCTGCTTGTCAATTCAGGAGACATAAAAGATGTGGGTTTGATCCCTGGGTTTGGAAGGTTCCCTGGAGGAGGGCATGGCAACCCACTCCAGTATTCTTGCCAGGAGAATCCCATGGACAGAGGATTCTGGCAGGCTACAGTCCATGGGGTCGCAAAGAGTCGGACATGACTGAAGCAACTTAGCTATCAAATGAAGGTTCGGAACACTCTTACTTGGATGTTAAGGGGAAAGATGATTATATTAGCTGGCATCTGGACAACACTTGTAGACTTTATGGCTCCCTAACACCCAGGCGAAATTCATCCTAAGTGCCTTATCGGTTAAGTCCAAGCTTAACCACATCTGCAGGCACCAATTTTTGCTACCACCAGGATATCAGACAAGACAGCCTCTGCGTGCATGATCTTTGTCACTATGCTGCACCATGGTAACCTATTTCTGACAAGATACTATCTCATTATGTATCAGTCACACCTTCCCATGATTTGATACCTACATCTATATTTTATAGAAACTGAGAAGACAAAATACATTTAATAAGGAAAAAGTTCTGCTACAAAATCTGCTATTAAGTAGAACCTCTTTTTGTTGATGGGCTTAGCCACATTGCACAAATTGAGTGATTGCTCTGAGAAAATATACAGTATGTAAACCTACCAGGAATGTCAATTTGTTCTTCTCTGATGGATCAAGGACAGAATGCTGGCCATTCATTTTGGGGAGTCACAAAAATAAAAGATGGGGAAGATTAGTGGACATGGGAACCTTATCAGGAAATGCAGGTTGTTACCAACAGTAAAGGAAATGACTGTTATACTTGCAAATGAGGATCTCTATCATATGTTTCACTGGGTCACTGGAAAAACTTCCTAGGAGCTTTTCAACAAAGCATATCTGTGCCTATGCATCCCTCTGGAAATATTTATAAGATTGAAAAGCTGAAATCAGCTTCGCCATTAATATCAATCTCGACTGTCTTCCAAGACCAAAGTTGATTTATTTTTCTAGGAAGATACACTAGAAAGTAACTGATAGTTTTAATTAGGTCACCTACTCCAGTCTCTGGGAACAGCTCATTGCAATATGCTTATTTGTTTTGCATCTTATGTTACTAAAATATTGCAAAAAAAAAATAATGCTTCCACAATCTTCTAAGGAGAACTCCTATAAATGTATATAAGGAAAGTGAAGTTGTTCAGTCTTGTCCGACTCTTTGCAACCCCATGGACTGTAGCCTGCCAGGCTCCTACATCTATGGGATTTTCCAGGCCAGAATACTGGAGTGGGTTGTCATTTCCTTCTCCAGGGGATCTTCCTGACCCAGGGATCGAACCTGGATCTCCCGCATTACAGGCAGACTCTTTACCATCTGAGCCGCCAGAAAATCCCTAAATGCATATAGGGAAAGCTTCTCTAATTAACTTTTTTACTAATTGTGATAAAAATATTTTTTTCTTGTTCTTTGTTCAACTCATCTCCATCTAAGTCAGTAGCTTCACTACTATCCGTCTTCAGAATTTAACCTTGAAGTCTTAGCTCAATAGGGCGCTTTTTTCCTAAATACCATGAAATTAAAAAAAAAAAAAAAAAAAGATATTTAATGACTACTTCTTAAAATGAAAAAAAAAAAAAAAAGCAAAGAACCGTAATCTGATTCTTTTACGAATTGCAGAGCTCTGGCCTCCTTCCTCACTGCAGATTAGATAATGGGGAAAACACAGAGGTAGTTCTATCCCAGGCAAAATAATCAAGTCACATTTGCCCATTTTCCAGTCTGATGTTCCTCTAACTCTAATGGACTGCGTGGTTCTTTATTCCTTAAATCTACTAGGAATGAAGAGCATGCCTGTGCTCTTCCCGAGTGAAACTGTGCCCCTCAACTTTACTCTAATTCCATCTGCTTTTCACAGAGGAAAAGTAAAGCAAAGGTCTCCTCTATGAGCAGGAGCTACTGCTGCTATGAGAATTTTCCACTTTTTAAGCAGTCATTCAAAGGAAAAAGAAAATCAGCTTTTTCCTATTTCTGTCCTCCACATTCCCCTAATTTCCAAGGAGAGTTCTCTACTTGATGGGTTCTTTGGGCTTCTGTGATGCTATAGAAGAGAGAGGGAGTCACAGAGGTAGTGAGTAGGAAAAGCAGAAGAATTAGTCCAAGGTGGTTAGGTAATTTATAGGATAAAATGAAGGCTTCCCAGGTGGCACAGTGGTGAAGAATCCACCTGAAATGCAGGAGATGCCAGAGACGTGGGTTCAATCCCTGGAAGATCCCTGGAGGAGGATATGGCAACCTACTCCAGTATTCTTGCCTGGAAAATTCCACAGACAGAGGAGCTTGGTGCACCACAGTCCATGGGGTTCAAAGAGCTAGACACGACTGAGCACATACACACATGCTGAGTGAAGACTAGGAAAATGAGGAGAGAAAAGCCACTGGGGTGGAAGCAGATAAGAAAACACTTGAGAAGTTAAGAGTCCTAAAGAAAGAGGTGTTGAAGCAGCTGCAGAATATGCTGGGAGTAGCTAAACAATCAGAGAAGGCAATGGCACCCCACTCCAGTACTCTTGCCTGGAAAATCCCATGGATGGAGGAGTCTGGTAGGCGGCAGTCCATGGGGTCGCACAGAGTCGGACACGACTGAGCGACTTCACTTTCACTTTTCACTTTCATGCATTGGAGAAGGAAATGGCAACCCACTCCAGTGTTCTTGCCTGGAGAATCTCAGGGACGGGGAAGCCTGGTGGGCTGCTGTCTATGCGGTCGCACAGAGTCGGACACAACTGAAGTGACTTAGCAGCAGGAGCAGCTAACAAGTATGCTGCAACATGTGTGTTTAGATACCCTGCGTGACTTACATGAAAGACTAGTAAAAAGTTTGAAATTTTTTTTAATTTACTTTGATTGTCATGACTGCACTTCTGTAATAATAGCTGTGCTCTTAGACTGGATCCTATAGCTCTAGTCTAACAAGGATTATGCTTCTTTGATACGTAAGTTTACTTGTCAGTGAATAATATTAATCCTACTCTGCCCACTATGGTAGCCACCAGTCACATGTGGCTATCAAGTGCTTGAGGGGTGGCTAGTCTGGATTGAGATGCACTGTAACCGTGAAATACATACAGAATATTGAAGACCTAGTTTAGAAAAAAACAAAAAACAAAAAAACAGAGGAAGGAAAGGAGGGAGGAAGGAGAAAGATAGGAAGAAAGAAGGAAATAAATCATATTAATAATCTATATATGAGTTACATGTTAAAACAGTAATATGTTAGCTGTATTAAGTAAAACATATTATTGATATTAATCTACCTGGTTCCTTTTGCATTTTTTAACACGACTATGAGAAAATTTTCAATTGCATATGTGCTCACATTTTTGGCTTACATTTTACTGGTAGCAGTATACTAATTTATAAAAGAAACTGAGTGAGCATCCTCTGTGAGCAGGACACCATGTGAGATGTTTCTGTGGGTTAGGAAGCAGTTAAGTTCACAAGCTACGGAATTCACATTTCAGGGTTTACTCCTGGCACCATCAGCCACGAGGGATTCATGTGACCCATGTGATCTTAGATAAAGCATTCAACATCTTTATTTACATATTTATTTGCTTGTTTGTTTTGCCTGCACCACACAGCATGCGGGGTATGGGATCTTAGCAGTACTCCCTCCCTCTCCCCTTCCCATCCCCACCCACCCCCAGGAATTGAACATTGACCTGAAAAATGGAACTGATAATTGTACCTTCATCACAAGGTAACTGATACAGATAAAACACTTATAAGAACATTGTAACATGCCTGGCACATAATAAGAAATTGATCAATCTTAGCTTTTATTACTATTAGGGAGGGAAGGGTACCAAAATGTCTTGAATGCTCTTTAGGTTTTATGTCTTTCTTAAAGCTCCATGAGGGCAGGGAATATTTCTATTTTGTTCTCTTCTTTTCTTTGCAACTAATAACACAATAGGTAGCAGGAACATATCTAACTAAATACTGAGTGAATGAGTCAGGGATGAAGAATGAACTAATGGACATTATTATTACTCTCATTTTACAGAAGAGGAAATGGAAACTTATGGAAATTCAGAGGTTAAAAAGTTAGAGAAGCAACAAAATCCAAAAATGACAGTGCCAACATTTCAATCCAAATTTACATGAACATTCATAGACTGAACTCCAGGTGCATCCTATCTAGAGAAATAAAATGCATTTCAAATGAAAACAAATAATATTAATATTACTAGCCCACAGATGATGCCATTTAAATAACCTGCTTGATGATTACTAGAAAAGTTGGGCCTGGAAAGACTTCATATCCAGGAGGGGTGTTGCAGAAAAGGTCTTAAAGGGCTGAGATAGAAGCTGGACCTCTACAGGTTTATCAAATTTGATTTAGTGGGTGCTTGGTCTGGGAAAAGGGATCCCTTGGCAAATGGAACAGACTGAGCACAATTGAAGTGGAAATCTTAAGGCAAGTTTTTGGGCTGTGAAATGGATCTTTTTTTTTTCCTGGAGAAGATAACTTGTGTAAATTTATTAATAAGATTTAAGCAGAAATAAGCTTGTGTTTAGATCTTAGGCTATGAATAAAGGCCAAGTTTAGAAGTTAAAAAGGTATCAAGTAAATAATAGGATATTACTTTCTGTTTCCCTCTTTAGTTCTGTCAAGATAAGATAGTATCAGTGTGCAGGACACAACAGGAGGAGAGGGATGTTGGAGGTGGGGAAATACTTAAGGATACTATTGCAACATCCTGTCATGAGATAGTAAAGATAAGAATTAGAGATTTGAAATAGGAATGGGAAGAAACGGAGCAATTTCAGAAACTCTGAAGAGAGTGTTCTAATTCCAAAGACCTAATCTGGATGACCCTAAAGTCTGGGTCACATATTTTACTTTGCTAAAATATGTGACCCAATTAAAGGGCAATATTCATTTTCCTTTTCTTTTAATATTCATTCTTTATTTCTCTTAATTTGCACATAGCTGACATTTGGCTTGTTCCGAGGTCTAGCCATTCTACTCAGAAATGCTTACTAAACTGAATCCCTCCTTTTGTTCCTATGTTTTACTACATAGGAACTTGTTATTTATATTCCTTTTTTTTTTTCCTTGTTGGAGTTATTTTAAAGAGCTCCTATGTTGGATTAAAATATTTGTTTATAATTTTTTTCTTTCTGTCTTCAGTCTTGGCTTCCTATGGGTAAAATGTAACACGTCTTATCCTCCAGCCCAGAAATGTCTACTCTTAAGTCTAACATCTACTCTGTGTTCTAAAAATGACTAGCTCATAGTAATGACTAGTTCACAATTTACTGAGGGATTTTAATAAAAAGAATTTGCCTTTTAGGGCTTTATTCTGTGAAGCCTATATGCTTTTATCTGATTCTACAATTAATCTTGTAGAATTTAATATTGTAAATTGTCCATATTTGAGTGTCTTCCTCATTGGTTTGCAACATCTTTGAGAGTAACAACTTCTTGACTATTGAAAAAAGATTAATTTTTTGACTTTAAGTTACTGAAGTTCAGAAAGTTGGGGTGGAATTTTAACAGAGAAAACAAGGCTGCCTCTGTGCTGGATCTATTCCCTTTAGGGCTACTTTTGTACTCTGTTGTCTGTGCTCAGTCATATTGGCTCCGCACCACTGTAAAAGAATGTTGCCTGGAGCCTGAAATGTACATGACAGCCCATTCTCAAGGCTCTGCCTCCCAGACTCTACCTTGAAAACTGTAAAACTTTTCCATTCATACGGAAGTAAAAAGTTGCAGAACAGAAAATAACAATTGTCTTGTTGGAGGTTTATAGGAACATTATGACCAGACCTATATGGACAGCTGCAAAAATAAAGGATTCTGACACCAAGAAGTTTACAACAACCAATCACCCTCCCTCCCCTTCTAGTACAAAAGAAAGGTGAATTTAACTCAGGTAAAAAGATTCTTTGGGATGCTAGTCTACCATCTTCTTGGCTTACTGGTTTTCTGAATAAAGCCACTATTCCTTGCCCCAACACTTTCTTTCAATCTGTTGGTTCATCATGCATCAAGCAAGTATGTGCTTGGACTCAGTAACAGAAGGAAGAGGCTTCAAGAAGATGCTGGACTTCCCGTGATAATGGTTTGTGAAATTTAAGTATTTAATTAGATAAGTGTTAGATGTATGCCTCTATATGCACTCTAAAAAGGTGGACTATGTTATTCCTGTGGTAGTAGGAAATCAAACATACCTCTGGTCAGTTCTTACTGACCAAAAGAATGTTGTTTCTGATTTATTGCGCATTTTAGAACTAAAATATATTCATTCTTGGAACAAGGGAACACAGATTAACAACTGTTTTGTTTTTTCACCCCAATCTTAGTTTGAATAACTACAATTCAACACAAAGAAACATCTCATACAGATACCATATTGATTAGATTAGATATGTATTTGTCAAAGTAAATCTGTGCATTAACATGAAACAGCAAGAGTGTTACATATGTGTTTTTTAACCAATGTTTACACTTAAAATAACACTAGATGAAGTACTTGTGTCATTCTAATCTAGCAGCCACACGAAAAATAATGACTTGGAATCTATAAGACAACCGTTTTTCACTAACATCACAATACCTGATTAGAAAGGCTATGGAGGATTATTTCTAAATTCTTAAGTAACAGAATTGCCTAATGAAAAATTTACTTGTAGAATTTGCAGAAAACATTTATAGAACAGTCTAGAAAGAATGGTATGACAATAAGGAGATTCACAATTATAATAAGCAAAGTATTACCTACTGCGGGAGACCAAAGGAAACATGACTGGCAGGAAGGAGGAGGGTCCCATGGAGATTGTTCAAGGGAAGAATGGAGCAACTAGAGTCAGAATGGATACAGAGAAATAAATGTAGAAGACTTGCTAGTTGACAAAAGCAAGATGACTTTTTGATAAAAAAAAAATGAGTAAACTGAGAAATGGGAGACTGGGTTAAAAAGTGGTGAGGTGAGGTCAAATAATTTTCTTCTTTGTCTTCAAGTGAAGTCGCTCTGGCATGTCCGACTCTTTGCAACCCCATGGACTTTTGCCTACCAGGCTCCTCTGTCTTTGGGATTTTCCAGGCAATAGTGCTGGAGTGGGTTGCCATTTCCTTCTCCAGTGGATCTTCCCGACCCAGGGATCGAACCTGGGTCACCCGCGTTGTAGACAGACGCTTTACCGCTTGAGCCACCAGGGAAGCCTTGCTTTGTCTCGAGAGCTCTTCAATTCTTTGGCTTTAGGTTTAAATCAATCATAAACTTTAGCATAGTTCAGGCAACAACTGAAGCAATGCTTGGAAGACCAAGATGCTGTGCTCTGGAGTTTCAAAAAGCTTTAATCCAACCATACATTTTATTTTCAGGCTTTTCAGTTTTCACAGCACCATATTATTGACACGTATTTTTTAACTGTTGTTGTTCCTATCAATCCTTGTCAATTCTGAAGAACTTCTCCATTTCCAGAGGCTTTGCTGTGGTAAAAAAGCAACTGACAAACACCTACGACATTGTACCCTGTGGGCACTCCATAAACACTTGTTTCCTGCCTGGCTGAATATGTCTTCAGGAACAGAGGCAATAAACACAACTGCCTCAGAAATAACAGATGGTGGTATCTGGTAAGTGTTTCCCCTGAGGCCTTGTTAAACACATAACTGATGTCAGGAGACAACTGCATCTTACGCCCTTTTCAAAACAAGTAATACTTCATACGTGCATATGTGTGAAAGAACGAACTAAAGTCACATTGATTCCTAATCACCTGAGACTTCTATGAGGCTTAGGAAAAACCAGCCATAATGAGGGAAACAGTTAATAGTTGCAAAACTGGTCAAGCCAAGGAGATGATATGTTGTGAGGTAATAACAGATCTGGATGGATTTTGAATTAATGTGTTAATCACTTTGTCGTTAGGAATGAAGGGAAGAAACTGAGAAAAGTTGGGGGGAGGACAAGAGCAAGTATATATCAAAAATGTATCATTCATAATCCATAATTCATGTTATCACCCTAAAGTTTAAAACCTTAAATCATGATACTTCCTTGCTTCAGTTCAGTTCAGTTCAGTCGCTCAGTTGTGTCCGACTCTTTGCGACCCCATGAATTGCAGCAGTCCAGGCCTCCCTGTCCTGTCCATCGAGTTGGTGATGCCATCCAGCCATCTCATCCTCTGTCGTCCCCTTCTCCTCCTGCCCCCAATCCCTCCCAGCATCAGGGTCTTTTCCAGTGAGTCAACTCTTCACATGAGATGGCCAAAGTATTGGAGTTTCAGCTTTAGCATCAGTCCTTCCAATGAACACGCAGGACTGATCTCCTTTAGAATGGACTGGCTGGATCTCCTTGCAGTCCAAGGGACTCTCAAGAGTCTTCTCCAACACCACAGTTCAAAAGCATCAATTCTTCAGCAATCAGCTTTCTTCACAGTCCAACTCTCACACCCATCCTTGCTTAAAGCCCTAAAATTCACTAGAAAAAATGTGTGACACGAATATTCAGTTCTGGGGTGAGAGACGCTTTCTAAATCATGAAAGAACAATAGATTTCACTATAGAAATCTTTAAAATTTTCTACATAAAAATAAAGGCCAAATAAAAAGTGAGGAATATATATATATATATATTCCTATATTCAGTATTAAACTGTTAATATCAATATATTAAGTACCCTAGAAATAATATGGAAAATCACCATAAACACCAACACAGAAATATGATAGTTCTCAAAATAGAAAATGCATACAACTGCCTTTTTTTTTTTAAAGAAAATTCAGAAATATTTCTAATCAGAACACAAAACAATTTTATCTATTGAGTTAGCACAGATTTTTTAAAAAATAAGAGTTTGGAATATGTCATAGTTCCTAATATGAAAAAGAAGATGAGCAGATTTCTTTAGAATTGGAATAATAATGTTATAAAAATTCAGTTCCCTACCTTTACCTCTCAGTATGTCATATGAATTCCTCCAAATTCTTCCTACCCCATGCCCATTGTTCCTAATTTTTGCACAGCCGTCTCCTTTTCAAGTTACAGACAAATTGGAATTTGCAGTTCTCCAAACATGCCATGTTATTTCACACATTTGGGGCCCCCAGCCTGGAATGTGCTCTACCTTTGTTCACCTGGCAAATTCCTATTCACTTTCTAAGACCCACGCTCAACCTTAAATTTTCCCAACAACATCCCCATCACCCTCTTCTCCCCACCATCTCAATAAAGAAACTCTTTCTTCTGCATCTTGACTACATTTCTATTGTTCCATATTTTCTACCATATTTTACTAATTTAGTTACCTACATATCTTCTCTATTCATTTTGGATTGCTTGAAGAACAGATGCGATGTTTTAATCATCTCTGTATCTCACGTTTCTGCAAATGAGCTTGATAAAAGAAATTAAGCATTTGCTTACATGAGGTGAATTAAAACTTGTAAGCCTCTGTTGGGTGTTTCAGTGTCACACTGGCATATATGCAGCAAAGGCATAACCATAAGCTAGATCATTGCATGTGCACGCATGTACTCATGGACACACACACACACACAGCTTCTCTATGGGTGCCTAGTTCAGAGCTTTTGTTAAACTGGAGGTTTTTATACATGCAGTTCCTACAAAAGTATTTTAAAATGTAAAAACTGCATTATTTAATTACTGAGTATTTACAAAACTATACCCTCAATGCCAAAGAAAACAAATGGCTTCATTTCTTTCACTCTGAAACTACCATCAAGGAAGAATATTATGAACAGACTTAATGGCTAACTAAATAGAGCTGTGAACCATGAACATCCAGATGTTCAAGCTAGATTTAGAAAAGGCAGAGGAACCAGAGATCAAATTGCCAACATCCGTTGGATCATTGAAAAAGCGAGAGTTCCAAAAAAACATCTACTTCTGCTTTATTGACTATGCAAAGCCTTTGACTGTGTGGATCACAACAAACTATGAAAAATTCTTAAAGAGATGGGAATACCAGAACACTTTACCTGCCTCCTGAGAAGAAATCTATATTCAGGTCAAGAAGCAACAGTTAGAACTGGACATGGAACAACAGACTGGTTCCAAGTTGGGAAAGGAATACGTCAAGGCTATATATTGTCACCCTGTTTATTTAACTTATATGCAGAGTACATCATGAGAAATGCTGGACTGGATAAAGCACAAGCTGGAATCAAGATTGCTGGGAGAAATATCAATAACCTCAGGTAGGCAGATGACACCACCCTTATGGCAGAAAGTGAATAAGATCTAGAGAGCCTCTTGATGAAAGTGAAAGAGGAGAGTGAAAAAATTGGCTTAAAACTCAAGAGTCAGAAAACTAAGATCATGGCATCTGATCCCATCACTTCATGGCAAATAGATAGGGAAACAATGGAAATAGTGACTGACTTTATTTTGGGGGCTCTAAAATCACTGCAGATGGGACTGCAGCCATGAAATTAAAAGATGCTTACTCCTTGGAAGAAAAGTTATGACCAACCTAGACAGCATATTAAAAAGCAGAGACATCACTTTGCCAACAAAGGTCCATCTAATCAAAACCATGGTTTTTCCAGTATTCATGTATGGATGTGAGAGTTGGACCATAAAGAAAGCTAAGCATCAAGGAATTGATGTTCTTGAACTGTGGTGTTGGAGAAGACTCTAGAGAGTCCCTTGGACTACAAGGAGATCTAATCAGTCCATCCTAAAGGAAATATGTCCTGAATATTCATTGGAAGGACTAATGTTGAAGCCAGAACTTTGGCTACCTGATGCGAAGAACTGACTCATTGGAAAAAACCATGACGCTGGGAAAAATTGAAGGCGGGAGGAGAAGGGGATGACACAGGATAAGATGGTTGGATGTCCTCATCGACTCAATGGACACGAGTTTGAGTAGGCTCTGGG
This sequence comes from Bubalus bubalis, assembly GCF_019923935.1. Lineage (NCBI taxonomy): Eukaryota > Metazoa > Chordata > Mammalia > Artiodactyla > Bovidae > Bubalus > Bubalus bubalis. The sequence continues at coordinate 99,231,247 of NC_059163.1, read as the reverse complement.
AGTTGGTGACGGACAGGGAAGCCTGGCATGCTGCAGTCCATGGGGTGGCAGAGTCGGACACGACCGAGCAACTGTACTTAACTGAAATAGAGCTGTAATAAAGACTCTTTTGGACTCTGTGGGAGAGGGAGAGGGTGGGATGATTTGGGAGAATGGCATTGAAATATGTATAATATCATATATGAAATGAGTCGCCAGTCCAGGTTCGATGCACGATACTGGATGCTTGGGGCTGGTGCACTGGGACGACCCAGAGGGATGGTATGGGGAGGGAGGAGGGGGGAGGGTTCAGGATGGGGAACACATGTATACCTGTGGCAGATTCATTTCGATATATGGCAAAACAATACAATATTGTAAAGTTAAAAAATAAAATAAAAAAGACTCAATACTTACTGTCCCAGTTTGCTTCCCTAGGCCCCATGACTTGCTGAAATATCAAGGAAGCATGACTAGTTACTTTCACTCATATTTTTACTTACCCCAGAAAACAATTTTTTTGCTGCCATAAAACAAAAATAATCTTTACCAAAAGTAATTTTTGATCATAGATTTTATTTCATGTAGATCACCAAGGGATTTTTACCAGTCTTAATAGTGTTAGATTTTCAGACAGATTATTCCATTATAACTTAGATGATATGCATTCTTACGTGTGATTAAAAAGTAGACATGGTACATCAATATCTTATCAGGATTCTTGTTGGATGAGTCTATATTAATTCATATTCCATTAGTGAAATATGGTCCTGCATTTATCATGGTTTTTAACATTTGAAACATTTTAGAAGGAAAACCTTTCTTTAGGTATACTTTTGCTTTTATTGTATCCATAAAAAGGAAATCAATTAATTGGAATTTTGTTGATGACTCAAGGATCATCAGTATGAACATATATTATTTCGTGGTTTAAACCCTAAAGTCAATCCTTAGGCATAAACCTATCCAGAGGCATTTTAGGATTTGCCCCTACACTAAGGAATTCCAGATTATTCTGCTTTTAGGCCTTTGCTTGTTTTCAGCTGAAACATTTTTTGAAAGTGAAAAGTGTTATTTGTTCAGTGGTGTCCAACTCTTTGCAACCCTGTGGGTTGTAGCCCTGGCAAGAATTCTGTAGTGGTTAACTGTTCTCTTCTCCGGGATCTTTCCAGCTTAGGGATCGAACCCAGGTCTCCCACATTGCAGGCAGATTCTTTACCATCTGAGTCACCAGGAAAGCCCCAAGAATATTGAGGTGGGTAGCCATTTCCTTCTCCAGATCTTGCCAACCCAGGGATCCAATCCTGGTCCCCTGAATTGCAGGCAGGTTCTTTACCCTCTGAATCACCAGGGATATTTTTTGGCTGTTTCTAAATCAATCTCTAGGTGGCTCAGTGCTAAAGAATACACTTGACAATGCAGAAGATGCGAGTTCAATCCTGTACAATATTATGAATCTCCAAGCATAGTTCTTCAGACACTCTGTCTACCAGATCTAATTAGTAGTTCTAATTAGTACACATTTCTTGATGGTGTCATGTATGTAGCTCTCTGATTCATTGCATCTTATATTTGGTGGTTTTTATACATACAAAAGCTATAAATTTGTGAATATTAATTTTAACATCTTTTAATTTACTGAATTTTTTGATTATCTTGGATTTGCAGTTATTTTTGTCTTCAGATAGTAGTATTTTTATCTCCTCCACCTTTCTAACGTCTATAGTTCTTTTTCTTGTCTAAGTGTATTGACTTAATAAGGCTAGTTCAATATTAATAGTACTATGAAATTAGTTACAGTAATTAGTATGGCTAATGTCCTTGTGTTTTCCTAACTTTGTTAGAAATTCCTCAATTAAATGTCATGGCAGTACTCTACAAAGATAATCATAGAATTATAGTTATAACTTATAGAATACATTAATATATTTCATTAATGAATTTCTTAATATTGAAACATCCTTATTTCTCTAGAATGAATTCCTCTTGTTCCAGTGTGTGAGTTCCTTAATTCTATTTTCTAATATTTTATTTTGAATTGTTTATACTGATACACATAAGAAGGATTTGTCTGTAGTTTTATACTATGTTTTCCTAGTTTTGCTTGTCAATATTTCATCTACTTCATTAAAAAATGTATCAGAAATTTTTCTATATTTTCTATGCCTTGGAAAAAAGTCAATATAATTGGGATTGACTGTTTTATTATTATTTAATTCCAATAATATTAGAATTAAAGGTTGTTAGAATTCTTCAATTAAACTGTCTGAATGTGTTGCTTTTGAAAGACTACCTCTTTGGCACTGTATTTATATATGGAAGTGCTTCCCTGATGGCTCAGATGGTAAGGAATCTTCCTGCAATGCAAGAGACCTGGGTTTGATACCTGGGTCAGAAAGATATCCTGGAGAAGGGAAAGGCTATCCACTCTAGTATTCTTACCTGGAGAATTCCATGGATAGAGGAGCCTGGGACCCCAGTCCATGGGGTCCCAAAGAGTCAGACAGTACTGAGCTGCTAACACTTTTCTTTTACTTCTTTATATATGGAAATATTTTTACTGTTTCTTTCTCTTTAAAACCAGTTTGTAAATTATGTCTTCTTAGAAAATTATCCCTTTTATCTAAATTCACTTTATAGCTTTTTATACTCAGTTTATTTCATTAAATTATGAAGTTATTATTACTTGTTATTTCTTATTCTATATAAGAAATTGTCATTGTTATTTGTTATTTTGAGATTAGTCTAATTTATTTGCTATTTAAATTTTTAAGGAATTAACTCATTTATGTATTGTTTTTAAAGTTTTTAATTCATTACACTTCTTTTTATATTAATTCCTTCTTTCTGTTTTCATTCTTTCACTTTTATTTTCTAAATTTTGATGTTAAATACTTAGAAAAATTTTATTTTTACTCATAAAAATGTTCAGCTTTAAACTTCACTGTGAGTAGGGCTTTCACTGTATATTATAGTTCCTGTTTTTACCTTGTATTTTCTTTCAGATCAAAAGTTGTTAAAACAGACATTTCACGTGTCCAAGAAAAGATGTGTCCTTACTTTTTCTGACTTTGTAACTGACTTCTTGCTTTATTCTCTGGTGCTCAAAAAATTTTGTCTATAATACTTGTATCTTTTGGAATTTATTGAGGTTTTATTTTTTGAGGCCCCAAATACTTATATTTGTGAATTTACCATAGATACGTGAAAGCAAATGTTCTCTGTTATTAAGGGACTGAGTTTGATAGATGTTCATCAGCTTTATCTTCTTGCTTATGCCACTTAGGCTTTTTGAATCTTCTTTTATATAGAAGTATTTGTTTTGCATGTACTGTAGGTTTATAAAAGTGATAATATAAACTTAAATTAGGCAAAGCATTTTTAATAATCAATCAGAAAAATTATACTGGTGAAACTGTCAAAATATAAATATTCTCTTACTATTAGTTATAAATTCAAAGAGAAATAAAAAGTTATAAAATGAATATATGTTTAGTATTTAATACATAACACTGTTTAACTTACTATACAGTGCAAGCATTTTGTGTATGCTTGGGCATATTGGTATATTCCTTTCTAAGTTTGGATCAGCATCCAAGACTTAATCCTTTATACATTTCCAATGGTGTAAAATACCTCTGAGAGTTCTTTTAATGTGAAGTTTTTTGCTGACATCACTTTCTCTAGGACATATCCTCTGGCTATGCATCTATAATCTCTTAGGCAGCAACAGTGGCAACATTCCCATGGGGAGCTATTTCTTCTAGGATCCATTTATATCAATTCAGATTTCACTTTGAGAGTTACAACTTTTCACTTCTTTGCTGCACTTTTATATCTGATGAACAAGCCTCTGTTCATATTATGTATTTTTGTAAAATAACATGTAGGTTTATCATTGAAAGACAAATTGTGCTTAGTCACTCAGTCATGTCCAACTCTTTGCGACTCCATGGACTTTAGCCAGGCTCCTTTCACCATGGAATTCTCCAGGCAAGAATACTGGAGTAGGTAGCCAGTCCCTTCTCCAGGGGATCTTCCTGGCCCCAGTATTGAACCCAGGACTCCTTCATTGCAAGTGCATTCTCTATCATCTGAGCCATCGGGGAAGAAAAAACACATATATACACTTTACTGCCTGTTAGTGAACTGCATAACAGATGCTCATTGACCAGTCACCAACATACTTTGAAAGAAATGACATAATCCCTGATCAAAAAGTGAATCTGTTATTTACATAGCAATTTATAGAATGAAGGGCTGGTAAAAGAGTTTGTATTTTATGCAATTACACACAGCTAAAATAGCATGGTAATAGAAATTTGAAATATGTTGTTGGGGAACTGATGTTCTGAACCATCCATGGATGATGGTTAGAGATGATACCTGAATTTTAGCCACTTAATATTATTCTGGACTCAGAAAAGTAAATGAAAGTTTTCTATCAATTTTGTGCTTTCTATTTTTCTATAATCTCTTGAAATGTTTGCTTTATTAAAGGTACTACTATGCTATCAGTTGAGAAATACACTAAAACTGTTACCTTTGTCTAAAATCATACTTCAGACATTCCTGTTTCAGCTAGTGCTTTTTGACTTGAATTCTACCTTGATGGACATTAAGACTGTGATTTTCTGTTCTCTTTTTGTTTGCATTTATTATATAGATACCTTTGCTTATTATTTTATTTTATCCTTTATGAATCTGATGTTCTAAGTGGCATTCTTGTATAAAATGCAGAATTCAATTTTATTTTGTGGCCTATACTGAAAACAAATTTTTCCAGTTTTATTGAAATATAGTTGACATATCATATTGTGTAAGTTTAAAATGTATAATATAATGATTTTATATATGTATATATTGTGAAATAATTACTATAATAAGGTTAGTTAACATCCATCACTTTATATTGTTACAATTTTTTGTCCTTGTGATAAGAACTTATATACTTTCTTGGCAAGTTTCAAAAATACAGTCCAGTATTATTAACTATAGCTAACATTATATGCTCCCAAACTATTTATCTCATAACTGGAAGTTTGTACTGTGGCCACTCTCACCCAATTCCCCCATCCTACTCCCTGCCTTTGGCAACCACCAATGCATTCTCTGGGCTTCCCTGGTAGCTCAACTGGTAAATATTCCACCTGCAATGTGGGAGACTTGGGTTGGGAAGATCCCCTGGAGGAGGGCATGGCAACCCACTCCAGTATTCTTGTCTGGAGAATCCCCATGGACAGAGGAGCCTGGTGGGCTACAGTCCATTGGGTTGCAAAGAGTCGGACATGACTGAGAGACTCGGCACACAATGCATTCTCTGTTTCAATGAGTCTGTTTTTTTATAGATTTCACATATGAGTGAGATCACACTCTACTTGTGTTTCTTGGTCAGACTCATTTCATTGAGCATAATGCCCTCTCAAAGTCTGTCCATGTTATTGCAAATAGCAGGATATCCTTCATTTTCATGGCTGAATAGTATTCAATTGTGTGCATATATACCACCTTTTCTTTATTGATTCACCTGTCAATGCACACTAATGTTGTTTTCATGGCCTGGCTATTATAAATAATGTTGCAATAAAAATGGGGGTGCAGATATCTCTTTGGGACATTGATTTTTTTTTCCTTCAGATATATACCCAGAAGCAAAATTGCTGGATCGTATAGTAGTTCTATTTCTAATTTTTTGAGGAATCTCCATAGTGCTTTGCTTAGTGGCTGTACCAGTTTACATTCCCACCAATAATGCACCAAGGTTCCCCTTTCTCCTTATCCTCACCAGCAGTCATTATCTCGTGTCTCTTTGATAACAGCTATTCTACCAGGTGTGAGATAATAGCTTACTGTGGTTTTGATTTGCTTTTTCCTAATAATCAGTGATATTGAATACCTTTTCACACAGCTGTTGGCCACTGGAATATCTTCTTTGGAAAAATGTCTATTTTTCAGGTGCTTTATCCATTTTTGATTATTTGGTTTTTGCTATTGAGTTGTATGAGTTATATATTTTGGATATTAACTCCTTATCAGATGTATGGTTTGCAAAACATTTTCCCCACTTTTTAGGTTGCCTTTTCATTTTGTTTAAAATTTATTTTGCTGTTGCAGAAGCTTTTTAGTTTGATATTGTTTCATGTGTTTACTTTTGCTTTTGGTGTCAAATCCAAAACAAGCCTCAGCATGACCCATGTCAAAGAGATAGATTTTCCCTATGTTTGCTTCTAGGAGTTCTGAAAATATTTTTATAGATAAGTAATTCTATTTATTTTTATAGATGAACTAGGTATGTCTGTATTTTCTTAACTATCAAGAGCAATGTTTTCTTCTATACATTTTCTATTTCTTTAATGCTCTTCATCCTGTTAGTGTTTAAATTTTACATATTAGTGTGATAGTTTCTCACATCAACTATGACAGTAGTTTAATCAAAGTCAAATATTTTAATGCAAGTATCACATTTATGATTTTGATTAATGTTGAAATTAAAATCTATGATTCAGGTCACCATTCTAGTTACAGATCTAAGGAAAGATATTTCAAAACTGACTTAACCTATAATTAAATCTTCTCTTTGATTCTACATTGAATGGTTGTGTTATCTGTTTCATCTTTTAAGGGAGGTCAGCTACCTCTGCCATAAGAGCCTCATTTTTGTGATATATGTGCTTCAAATTATAAATTTGGACATTGTTTTAAACTATAAATTTGGACATGGGGTATTCTTGCTCAAAATATGTATCATCCAATACTAAGAGAAATATAAACAGAAAGCCTACTATACAAATTTTATTAAAAACAAGTTGATATTTGAATTCTATATTTTCTAATACCTCTTTTCTTTTCTCTCTACTTCTGAAAACACTAATCTCCTCTTCTGACCTCACTATTCCCAATCATTATGCTGTTCTCAGGTTTCCCACAATACCCCACCATGATGATCCATTTGACTTTTTATTAAAACTTACTATTCCCTTATTCCAATCTGAATCCTCCCACTTAAGTAAATTGGGTGTTTGGGAATCAACATCTTCTAGCAAATGATGCATTTTCTTTTTCTAACAAAATTTATCAGATTGGATTAACCTAAAGAACTCATTTCCTTGAAATGTATTATTTTCTTTAGAGATTATTTATTCACTTTTTAAAATAATGTATGCACAAGTGCTTCAGGAAATACTGAACACTACAAAAAAAGCAAGAAAAAGATGACAGAAATTTCACACAGGTATCTTAGGAGAGATATAAAAATAACAAGATTTTTGGCATCCCTGATTGTTTTATTCCAATCAAATGGATTTTAGAATAAATTGAAACTCTATCAGTAGTTTCATTCATCCAGAAATGTCTATTAGGGCTCCACTTTATGTTATGTACTGTGATAAATATGGACAGCATAATGGCATATGATACAATCCCTATTAGGCACAGAACCCAGCAGATGCTTTTCATACAGGTTTGTAAGTTTTAGAGGGAAGAGGGCACCGTGCATTATTATGAAACTGCATGGATGGGGCAGTGAAGTCAGGAAACAGTAATTGCAAAACTTCAGAACTGTGAGAAAACAGAAGTGTGTAAATAATGAACACACACTCATAGTGTGGAATGGAAATGGAAATTTCAAGAGAGCTGAGGTTGGAAAAGTGAAAGAAAGTATAACTTGTATGTCCTGCCAATAAATTCAATTTTCATCTTTAAGACAGTGCAGAGTTACTGATGGATAAAGCCTTTGAATGTGTGGATCACAATAAACTGTGGAAATTCTGAAAGAGATGGGAATACCAGACCCCCTGACCTGCCTCTTGAGAAACCTGTATGCAGGTCAGGAAGCAACAGTTAGAACTGGACTTGGAACAACAGACTGGTTCCAAATAGGAAAAGGAGTATGTCAAGGCTGTATATTGTCACCCTGCTTATTTAACTTATATGCAGGGTACATCATGAGAAACACTGGGCTGGAAGAACTGCACAAGCTGGAATATTGCTGGGAGAAATATCAATAATCTCAGATATGCAGATGACACCACCCTTATGGCAGAAAGTGAAGAAGAACTCAAAAGCCTCTTGATGAAAGTGAAAGTGGAGAGTGAAAAAATTGGCTTAAAACTCAACATTCAGAAAACGAAGATCATGGTATCTGGTCCCATCACTTCATGGCAAATAGATGGGGAAACAGTGGAAACAGGCTGAGTTTATTTTGGGGGGCTCCAAAATCACTGCAGATGGTAATTGCAGCCATGAAATTAAAAGACGCTTACTCCTTGGAAGGAAAGTTACGACCAACCTAGACAGCATATTAAAAAGCAGAGACATTACTTTGTCAACAGAGGTCTGTCTAGTAAAGGCTATGATTTTTCCTGTGGTCATGTATGGATGTGAGAGTTGGACTATAAAGAGAGCTGAGCACTGAAGAATTGATGCTTTTGAATTGTGGTGTTGGAGAAGACTCTTGAGAGTCCCTCGGACTGCAAGGAGATCCAACCAGTCCATCCTAAACAAGATCAGTCCTGGGTGTACATTGGAGGGACTGATGCTGAAGCTGAAACTCAAGTACTTTGACCACCTGATGTGAAGAGCTGACTCACTGGAAAAGACCCTGATGCTGGGAAAGATTGAGGGCAGGAGGAGAAGGAGACGACAGAGGATGAGATGGTTGGATGGCATCACTGACTCAATGGACATGGGTTTGGGTGGACTCTGGGAGTTGGTGATGGACAGGGAGGCCTGACGTTCACGGGGTGTCAAAGAGTCAGACATGACTGAGCAACTGAACTGAACTGAACTGACAAGCAAGTCAGTGACATGGCTTTCTACAAAGAAACCAAAAGAGGGAAGAAAAATTGAGGAATGACACTTAACTTTATTCTACTTCAGGTTTGTTATTACACAAACTTAAAGATTGTTACTGGAGAAGGCAATGGCAACCCACTCCAGTACTTTTGCCTGGAAAATCCCATGGACGGAGGAGCCTGGTGGGCTGCGGTCCATGGGGTCCCAAAGAGTCGGACACAACTGAGTGACTTCACTTTCACTTTTCACTTTCATGCACTGGAGAAGGAAATAGCAACCCACTCCAGTGTTCTTGCCTGGAGAATCCCAGGGATGGGGAGGCCTGGTGGGCTGCCGTCTATGGGGTCGCACAGAGTCGGACACTGAAGTGACTTAGCAAAGATTGTTATTATTTTAAAATGGTTCTCTCCTGATGGTTAGTTCAAAAGGTAATAGTATTTTCAAAAGGGTCCTTTAATCTTGTTCTAGCAGAAGGTAATATAACTTCAACCCAAAAACTTTCCTTAATCAGACATCTTTCACTGTAGCTCTGGCACTTATTTCCACTTCTTCTTTTCCAGACGATTTTTATCATCTTAAGATGCAGTTTTTTTAATACTGCCAATGGAGTTCTCAAATCAAGAATATTGATGTGGTTTGCCATTCCCATCTCCAGTGAACCACATTTTGTCAGAACCCTCCACCATGACCCATCATCTTGGGTGGCCCTAGATGGCATGGCTAATAGTTTATTGACTATGTCAAAGCCTTTGACTGTGTTGATCACAATAAACTGTGCAAAATTCGTCAAGAGATGGGAATACCAGACAACTTTACCTGCCTCCTGAAAAATATGTCTGCAGGTCAAGATGCAAAAGTTAGAACCAGGCATGGAACAACAGACAGGTTCGAAATTGGAAAGGAGTACATCAAGGCTGTATATTGTCAACCTGCTTATTTAACTTATATGCCAAGTACATCATGAGAAATGCTGGGCTGGATGAAGCACAAGCTGGAATCAAGATTCAGTTCAGTTCAGTTCAGTTCAGTCACTCAGTTGTGTCCAACACTTTGCGACCCCATGAATCTCAGCACACCAGGCCTCCCTGTCCATCACCAACTCCCGGAGTTCACTCAGACTCACGTCCATCGAGTCAGTGATGTCATCCAGCCATCTCATCCTCTGTCATCCCCTTCTCCTCTTGCCCCCAATCCCTCCCAGCATCAGAGTCTTTTCCAATGAGTCTTCGTATGAGGTGGCCAAAGTACTGGAGTTTCAGCTTTAGCATCATTCCTTCCAAAGAAATCCCAGGGCTGATCTCCTGTAGAATGCACTGGTTGGATCTCCTTGCAGTCCGAGGGACTCTCAAGAGTCTTCTCCAACACCACAGTTCAAAAGCATCATTCTTCGGCGCTCAGCCTTCTTCACAGTCCAACTCTCACATCCATAAATGTCCACTGGAAAAACCATAGCCTTGACTAGACGGACCTTTGTTGGCAAAGTAATGTCTCTGATTTTGAATATGCTGTCTAGGTTGGTTATAACTGTCCTTCCAAGGAGTAAGCATCTTTTAATTTCATGGCTGCAATCACCATCTGCAGTGATTTTGGAGCCCACAAAAATAAAGTTTGACACTGTTTCCACTGTTTCCCCATCTATTTGTCATGAAGTGATGGGACCGGATGCCATGATCTTCGTTTTCTGAATGTTGAGCTTTAAGCCAACTTTTTCACTCTCCACTTTCACTTTCATCAGGAGGCTTTTGAGTTCCTCTTCACTTTCTGCCATAGGGTGGTGTCATCTGCATATCTGAGGTTATTGATATTTCTCCCTGCAATCTTGATTCCAGCTTGTGCTTCTTTCAGTCCAGTCTGTCTCATGATGTACTTTGCATATAAGTTAAATAAAAAGGGTGACAATATACAGCCTTGACATACTCCTTTTCCTATTTGGAATCAGTCTGTTGTTCCATGTTCAGTTCTAACTGTTGCTTCCTGACCTGCATACAGGTTTCTCAAGAGGCAGGTCAGGGGGTCTGGTATTCCCATCTCTTTCAGAATTTTCCAGTTTATTGTGATCCACACAGTCAAAGGCTTTGGCATAGTCAATAAAGCAGAAATAGATGCTTTTCTGGAACTCTCTTGCTTTTTCCATGATCCAGCGGATGTTGGCAATTTGATCTCTCTTTCTGCTGCCTTTTTTAAAACCAGCTTGAACATCAGGAAGTTCACAGTTCATGTATTGCTGAAGCCTGGCTTGGAGAATTTTGAGCATTACTTTACTAGCGTGTGAGATGAGTTCAATTGTGCAGTAGTTTGAGCATTCTTTGGCATTGCCTTTCTTTGGGATTGGAATGAAAACTGACCTTTTCCAGTCCTGTGGCCACTGCTGAGTTTTCCAAATTTGCTGGCATATTGAATGCAGCACTTTCACACATCATCTTTCAGGATTTGAAGTAGCTCAACTAGAAATCCATCACCTCCACTAGCTTTGTTCATAGTGATGCTTTCTAAGGCCCACTTGACTTCACATTCCAGGATGTCTGGCTCTAGGTGAGTGATCACACAATCGAGATTATCTGGGTCATGAAGATCTTTTTTGTGCGGTTCTTCTGTGTATTCTTGCCACCTCTTCTTAATATCTTCTGCTTCTGTTAGGTCCATACCATCTATGCCCTTAATTGTGCCCATCTTTGCATGAAATATTCCCTTGGTTCTCTAATTTTCTTGAAGAGATCTCTAGTCTTTCCCATTCTGTTGTTTTCCTCTATGTCTTTGCATTGACCGCTGAGGAAGGCTTTCTTATCTCTTCTTGCTATTCTTTGGAATTCTGCATTCAGATGCTTATATCTTTCCTCTTCACTTCTCTTCTTTTCACAGCTACTTGTAAGGCCTCCCCAGACAGCCATTTTGCTTTTTTGCATTTCTTTTCCATGGGGATGGTCTTGATCCCTGTCTCCTGTACAATGTCAGGAACCTCATTCCATAGTTCATCAGGCACTCTATCTATCAGATCTAGGCCCTTAAATCTATTTCTCACTTCCACTGTATAATCATAAGGGATTTAATTTAGGTCATACCTGAATGGTCTAGTGGTTCTCCTACTTTCTTCAATTTAAGTCTGAATTTGGTAATAAGGAGTTCATGATCTGAGCCACAGTCAGCTCCCAGTCTTGTTTTTGTTGACTGTATAGAGCTTCTCCATCTTTGGCTGCAAAGAACATAATCAATCTGATTTCGGTGTTGACCATCTGGTGATGTCCATGTGTAGAGTCTTCTCTTGTGTTGTTGAAAGAGGGTGTTTGCTATGACCAGTGCATTTTCTTCACAGAACTCTATTAGTCTTTGCCTTGCTTCCTTCCATATTCCAAGGCCAAATTTGCCTGTTACTCCAGGTGTTTCTTGACTTCCTACTTTTGCATTCCAGTCCCCTATAATGAAAAGGACATCTTTTGGGGGTGTTAGTTCTAAAAGGTCTTGTAGGTCTTCATAGAACCGTTCAACGGCAGCTTCTTCAGCATTACTGGTTGGGGCATAGACTTGGATTATCGTGATATTGAATGGTTTCACTTGGAAATGAACAGAGATCATTCTGTCATTTTTGAGATTGCATTCAAGTACTGCATTTTGGACTCTTTTGTTGACCATGATGGCTACTCCATTTCTTCTGAGGGATTCCTGCCCGCAGTAGTAGATACAATTGTCATCTGAGTTAAATTCACCCATTCCAGTCCATTTCAGTTCGCTGATTCCTAAAATGTCGACACTCACTCTTGCCATCTCTTGTTTGACCACTTCCAATTTGCCTTGATTCATGGACCTGACATTCCAGGTTCCGATGCAATATTGCTCTTTACAGCATCGGACCTTGCTTCTATCAGCAGTCACATCCACAGCTGGGTATTGTTTTTGCTTTGGCTCCATCCCTTCATTCTTTCTGGAGTTATTTCTCCACTGATCTTCAGTAGCATATTGGGCCCCTACGGACCTGGGGAGTTTCTCTTTCAGTATCCTATCATTTTGCCTTTTCATACTGTTCATGGGGTTCTCAAGGCAAGAATACTGAAGTGGTTTGCCATTCCCTTCTCCAGTGGACCACATTCTGTCAGATCTCTCCACCATGACCCAGCCATCTTAGGTTGCCCCCAAAATATCAATAACCTCAGACATGCAGATGACACCACCTTTATGGCAGAAAGCAAAGAAGAACTGAAGAACCTCTTGATGAAAGTGAAAGAGGAGAGTGAAAAGCTGGATTAAAACTCAAAATTCACAAAACTAAGATCTTGGCATCCAGTCCCATCACTTAATGGCAAATAGATGGGGAAACAGTGACAGACTTTATTTTCTTGGGCTTCAAAATCACTGCAGATGGTGACTGCAGCCATGAAATTAAAAAACGCTTGCTCCTTGGAAGAAAAGCTAGGGCCAACCTAGACAGCATATTAAAAAGCAGAGGCCTTACTTTGCCAAAAAATTTCATCTAGTCAAAGCCATGTTTTTTTCCAGTAGTCATGTATGGATGTGACACTTGGACTATGAAGAAAGCTGAGCAGTGAAGAATTGATGCTTTTGAACTGTGGTGTTGGATTAAGACAAGATTTTGAGAGTCCCTGAACTGAAAGATCAAACCAGTCAATCCTAAAGAAAATCAGTCCTGAATATTCACTGGAAGGACTGATGCTGAAGCTGAAGCTGGCCAACACTTTGGCCTCTGATGTGAAGAACTGACTCATTGGAAAAGACCCTGATGCTGGAAAAGATTGAAGGCAGGAGGGGACAGGGACGACAGAGGATGAGATGGTTGGATGGCATTACTGACTCGAAGGGCATGAGTCTGAGCAATCTCTGGGAGTTGGTGACGGACAGGGAAGCCTGGCGTGCTGCAGCCTATGGGGTTGCAAAGAGTTGGACACAACTAAGCGACTGAACTGAACTGAAAATGCAGTTTATAAGCATTTTTGTTGCCTCCACAATAATTGTCTTTTATTTGCTATCTATTGGCACCTTGAGTATGTGTAGTCTGTGAGAGTAGTTGGCAACTACTCAGTCTTTTATGTCAGATTTGTTTTTGACACACCAACCTTGATTTGCAGGAATAGAAACAAAACAAACAGAAGTGAAAGTCAGTGGATCCAGCAATGCTTTTCTCTTTCAAACACTGTGACTTTATCAAGTCCCTTGGCCTTTATGGATTTTAGTTATATTAATTCCTTAATATGCAAAACAAGGGGATCAATATAGATCAGTTCCAATCTTGTAACCTGGAACTTTAGGACTCCCAGGGATGCCCTAAGTGTCTCTTAAAAAGATATGACCATGAAAGTAGATCTGTTTTTACCTTTCACTGCAAACTGAGCAGCTATTCTTTTATCTGTTGTATAAATTAGATTTGGGTTCCAAAAGCATCGCAATTGGTGACTGCAACAATGAAATTAAAAGATGCTTGCTCCTTGGAAGGAAAGCTATGACAATCTTAGCATATTAAAAAGCAGAGACATCACTTTACCGACAAAGGTCTGTGTAGTCAAAGCTATGATTTTTCCAGTAGTCATAAACAGATGTGAGAGATGGACCATAAAGAAGGCTGAGTGCCAAAGAACTGATGCTTTCAAACTGTGGTGCTGGAAAAGACACTTGAGGGTCACTTGGATTGCAAGGAGAGATCATACCAGTCAATCCTAAAGGAATTCAACCTTGATTATTCATTGGAAGACTGTTGCTGAAGCTGAAGCTCCAATACTTTGGCCACCTGATGCAAAGAACAGACGCACTGGAAAACACCCTGATGCTGGGAGAGGTTAAAGGTGAAGTAGAAGGGGGCGGCAGAGGAAAAGATGATTAGATGGCATCACCAACTCAATGGACATGAATTTGAGCAAAGTCTGCTGGACAGTGGAGAATAGAGGAGCCTGGCATACTGTAGTCCATGAGGTCACAAGAGTCGGACATGACTTAGTGACTGAACAACAACAATATAAATTAGGTATCTGTGTATGAGTTCATTTAAAGAACAGGTCAATCAACTAAAAAGAATTTGAAAAGAAGTATCTATATAACTCCCTAAGGTCCATTTCAGTTGTCACATTTTATCCTATCTCTTCTTGTTTTTTTATTTCCCAGACATACTTCACAGTTCCTGTGTGTTGGCAGCCTATATTAAAATGCTGCATCAGAGATACAGCAAATGATACAGTAAATGTCTCTTAAGAAAAGAATGGACAAACACACTAATTGGTTTGTTAACTCCATCTCTAATACTGATAGATAGATAACCATTAAGTTCCAGTCACTCCTCAAGACAACAGAGACAGAAAGTTGCAAACTCAGGCAATTACTTACATTCTTGGAATCATCAGTCAGCTAAATCAATGCATTAAGCATCAACTGTTGGGTTGGACACCTAATCTATTGCATTATTTTTTTTAAATCCTAACTATGTCAAGACCTACAGGAGCCTGTTTTTTTCTTGAAGACTTTACAGACTATTAAGAGGAAAACATGTCAATAGATTATTGCAGTAAATTTGGCAAAACTAATACAGTTATGTAAAGTTTAAAAATAAATAAAATTAAAAAAATAAAAATAAATAAAAAAATTAAAAAAAGAATATATATATATATATTCTTCAATAAAAGAATATAAAACTGAAAAAAAAACTGGTAAGTAATATTATAAAATTATCATAAAAGTGCTATCAGCATCCAGAAAAAAAGGAATTTCTGACTCTGGCTAAAGTAGTAAAAATTCATAAATAAATGTATAAACTGAGTTATGAAGAATGAAAGAGACTGTGCTGCATGGAGCAAATCGCTATACCATGATGGCAGCAGGAGCACATATGCAGAAGGCATGGAGGGAAGAAAACCTGGGGAGTGCAAGGTAACTCAGGAGTTCTGCATGGCTGCACCGCTCAGTACGTTAGTGGCTGACCATCAAGAATAAAAGGCTGCAGAGTTATTTTCCTTCAGATTAGAGATGTTCTTTTATATTATTATAAAACTTTACAGCTTCATAATTTAGGGAATGGAGACTCAACAAAGACTTTTAAGGGGCAATTTGGCAGGATAGATTTGTCTTCTAAAAAAAAGATAACATGGATGTGGAATATGAAAGGTGGGCTGGAATAAGGAGGATGCAACGAGAAGAACAAGAAAAGAGGCTGCTGCAGTAGGTCAGAGAGAAGGTGAAGAAGGCCTGAGAGATGAGAAGAGCAACCAGACTGGAGAGAATACCTCGGGATGAGTTAAAAGGATCTGGTGACTGGAAATAATGAACTAATAGAATTCTAGCTTAGGAAAACATGAAAGCTATTCTCTGTTCTATTCCATTAAAGATGAAAAAGCATTCCTCATAAACTCTATTTTTTACAAAACATGACTAGCAACTGCTATCTCTCTCAGATAAATATATAGCCAGTCCATTTGTGAAGACTAATGGATAACTTAATTAAGGCCTGACAAGATTCTCTAGGATAAGAGATAAAGGACAATTCCTATTTAACAGTCCCCCGTAGATGGATGACATAGGCATTATTAATAATTATTTAAGGCATTCCCCATCCTAATGAAGAATTAACACAGGAGCTCACCTTATCACTTGGAACATCTTGCCACATAGTCCAATCTAGAGTCTATTTTGCTTAGTCAAAAAGCCTGACAGTTAGCCATGGCAGGCTATTAATCTTTGTGCTGACTTCAAGTACAATATCAGGGTTGTAATTTGGCTTAGGGTTTGTCACAACGGATTGTTTTCTGAGATAGCAGATGGTTGGGAAACCATCTGCCATGATAGACTAAACTGACTAGAATTTCAATTGTCTGTTCCAGGAGCGATGATGAGAAAGGCGCACGCAGGAAATAAACTCCTGATTTAACCGAAAATGACAACGAATTCGTGGTCAGAACATTGACAGGTTACAAGGAGGAAGGGAAAATGAGAGGCAAGTGGGAAGTTCCTAATTAACTCCAATCTACTTCAAGTAAATTTCCCTAACTCAATGTTATTGCACAGATGAGGAAAGTCGATTTATGCAATTCAAGGCTTGATTTTATAATTTTGCTCTTGAAGAAGGAGATAATCAAACAACAGAAGGAGTATAATAACTAGAGACCTGGATTATGGTGATTCAGAGTGAGGTATCAGGTAATTGAATCTAGACAGTTTATTCAGAGCAGGATGCAAATAAGTAATTTGGACATCTTAAATGAGCTCTGCCAAGTTAAAAGCCTCATGAAAATTTTGTAAATATGCCATGTGCTTTAATGCAATCTGAGAGTAGAAGGTAGTTTACAGTGATTTTGGACTTCTATTTGGCCATTATTATTATTATGGCTTTTAAAATGTTTCCCGTGACATCCTTCCTGTGTAAATGAATATGTCCCAGGGACACTCTAGTAAATGAGATGAATTAATGTAAAATCCTAAATAATTCATGTGCTTGGAAGCCACTGAGACATTGCTCATATTTTTATAGAAACCAAACCACCTTGTGATGCATTAAAAAAGTATCTGCATATGAAAATATCTCAAATATTAAGTATAAAGCTGTGCTTAATCCAAAAAAAAAGAAGGAAACATATTAAAAGACCATAATAAAAACCACTTTATACTAGTAGAGATAACTAACAGGATTTTGATTTGATGTTTTGTTTTGTTTCATTTTTTGGAGCTCATTTCACTATCTTTGCCATCATTTCTATGGTTCTGAATTAAACTGGAGTGACATTAACAGAGCAGGAGAGCAAGTGAGATATGGAAGGGAGACTGGAACTAAAACGGCAACACTGAGGAGCAGAAGGCAGTCTGAGATGAACAGAGGCTGAGATATTTATGTTCCTGCCCTGTCAAGGTCTGGTTTTAGGCTTGTTATATAAAATTCTCAAGGTCACTGTTTTCTTATCTATAAAATACAATAATAGTATCAGTCTTAAAGCTTATAGTGAAGTGAAAGTCTCTCAGTCACGTCTGACTCTTTGAGACCCCATGGATTATACAGTCTGTGAAACTCTCCAGAATATTGGAGTAGGTACCCTTTCCCTTCTCCAGGGGATCTTCCCAACCCAGAGATCAAACCCAGGTCTCCCGCATTGTAGGTGGATTCTTTACCAGCTGAGTCACAAGGGAAGCCCTCAGCTTATAGGGCTATTATAAAAATTAAATGAGATAATATTAATATGCAGATTGAAGGGCATGATACAGAGAAGGCACACAAAATTTTGAACCTACCTGACGATTCTGCTGCAGGAAAGGACCTCATACTGCCAGCTTTTTCTAAAAAGGAATTTCTAGATGTCCCTTCAATAATAACTGGGAGACATAAACTGGGATTGTGAGTGAATTTGGAAGACCATCTTCTTGGTCTTAAAGTTTAACCCTATCACTTAACAGTAGTTAAGTTCACAGTTATTTAGACTCAATTTCCTCATCTATATAATAAGGATAATGTTAGTATTTACTTTATTGAAGGTTTGCTAGAATTAAATGAAATAATCTGCATTAAGTATTTAGTACAGGTCTAAGCACATGGCAATGACTCAAAATGTTACCTCTGAGTATTCCATTGATTAGCTCCACATAACAAGAGCCATGAGGACAAGCACAATGATTTTCCTCTCCAGCATAGCACTGTGCTATGAAAATGCAATAAACAGAATTTTCAGCATAAATGTTGCTTAATTATGGTTTGTTTGAAGGAAGTCTTGCCCTTTAAGCAAATAATTCTGAGTCATTTGTGTTCCTATTTCAGGAAAAAAAGCTAAAAGATATTAGCAGCTCCACTTCTAATACTTGAAAACATTGGAGATTAAACGTGATCAAGAACTCAAAGATAATCAACTCTTGAAATAAGGAAACTTATTTCAGGATGGGGGGCACGGGTGTACCTGTGGCGGATTCATTTCAATGTTTGGTGGAGCTAATACAATATTGTAAAGTTTAAAAAAAAATAAAATTAAAAAAAAAAAAAGAAATCAGGAAACTGTACTAGGTGAGTTTATCTGTGCAGATTCTCTCCTATGGGTACAATTCCAGTCCTTGCTGTGTGGGATGACTGAAATTCAAATACAGACCATACTCTTAGTGGCTTGATTAGTCAGAGAACAGAATCTAGAACTGCCAAAGTAGCTAGAAATATACTGAAATGCCAAAGTAGCTAGAAATGTACTGAAATATACAAGGGAGACATCAAGGAACCTGACCGAAGGTTGAGGGAAATGAACTGAGGCTTCAACCATCACTATAACACGGATTACAATATTCAGAGATTGGCTGCAGCCAAAGTTAACTGCTTGCTAAAATTAACTTAAAGAAAAAATGGTTTAAATGAATGAAAAGACAGGAAATCTAAGCTGATAAATAAAAACGATTTAAAATGAATAAATTGAAATTCTAGAACTAAAGAGTACAATATCTCAAATGAAAACATCAGTTAACTTGAAGACATATAAAAAGAATTAATCAATCTAAAAATCAGAGAAAAGAAATGAAGAACAAAACCTCACTGACTGTGACAAAACAAGCTGATAAACACTAGTAATTGAAGTTGTTTAAGAAGTAAAAAGGAGATAAAAGAGCAGAAAAAAAAATCTAAAAAAATAAAAGGAAAAGTGTGCCCAATCTCATAATAAAATCTATCTAAAAATTTTAGAACACCCTAAGCAAATGAAAAATAAAATGGGAATTATTCATGTGATGATTAATTCTGTGTCAACCTCACTGCATCATAGGGTGCCCAGATTAAACACTGCTTGTGGGTATGTCTGTGAGGGTGTTTTTAGATGAGATTAGCATTTGTATTGGCAAACTTGGAAAGTCAACTGCCCTCCTCAGAGTGCTGGGCATCATCTAACTCATTGAGGGCCTGAACAGAACAAAAAGCAGAGGAACAAGGAACTCAGATGATTTCACTGTGAATTCTATAGTACATTTCAAAAACAATGCCAATCTTACTAGAATTAGAAATAGAAAAGAACACTTCAAGAAATAGAAAAGAATACTTCCAATTTCTTTAAGCAGGCCAGGAAATACTAACACAAAATTGACAAAGACATTACCAAGACCTAAAATGAATGACCAATATCATTTATCATAGTTGCAAAAATTGTAAACAAGGTATTAGCAAGTTTAATTCAGCAATATATAAAAAGGTATATATATATATATCATGACCAAATGATTTCTATATCAGGAAAGTAGAGATTAAACATTCAAATCAATCAAGCTATATAGTAATTTCTATATATTAACTGAATTTAAAAAAGCAAAACATAGTAAACTCACATAGATGTAGAAAGATACAGAAGCATTTGCCAAAATTCAACACCCACCCATTTTAAAAACTCTTACTTAACTATGAATAAGAGGCAACTTCTTTAATCCAAGAAACAACATTTACAAAAAACAAACAAATGTCCTATATACCACATGGTCAAAAACTAAAAACTTCTCCTTTAAGATTAGGAAAAAGAAGATATCTGCTTTCAGTGCTTCAATTAAAAATTTTACTAATGGATATAGCCACAGTGGCAAAGTAATTAAAAGGCATGAAAACTGAAAAAGAAGTAAAGCTTGTTTATTTTTTAATTGCACTTGAAATCTTAAAGAATCCACAAAACAATGACTAGAACTAAAAAGTGAATTTAGCAAGGTCACAAAATACAAAATTGAGACAAAATTCAATTACATTTCTACATTCTAACAGAAACAATGGGAAAGAGAAAATTTTTTTGATTTGTATATTTTGTTATAATGAATAAAACTCCCCACATTTCAGCAAAAACTAAAATGAGAAGGAGAAAAACAATAAAATATTGCAAGTTCACTACATTAAAAACTACAAAGTAATGCTAAGAGAAACACTTTGGCCACCTAATGCAAAGGCCTGACTCATTGGAAAAGACCCAGGTGTTGGGAAAGATGGAAGGCACAAGAAGAAGGGGGAGGCAGAGGATGAGATGGTTAGATAGCATCACTGACTCAATGGACTTGAACTTGAGCAAACTCTAGGAGACAGTGAAGGACAGGGAAGCCTGGCATGCTTCAGTCCATGGGGTTGCAAACAGTTGGACATAACAACTGAACAACAACAACAACAAAATAAATAAACAGGATCAATACTGTTGTCAGTTTTCCTGAATAGCAGCAGCTTTCAAACTTTTTTGTTTCAGATCTCTAAAATAGCCTTACAATTATTGAGGATATCGAAGAACTTTATTTTTTGTAAGTTACGTCTGTACCAAAACTGAGAAACGTTAAAATTCTAATAATTATTTTTAAAATAGCAATCCATTACATCATATTAGCATGTCTATAAAAATAAATACATTCTCCAAAACAAACAAAAAATAATTATAAGAGTGACACTATTTTACATCCCTTGCAAATCTATCTGGCTTAATAAAAGCAGTTTCTGGTATATCTAAGATAGCAGCTTTTACATTTAGGTGCATGTGATGTTATTTTATTGAAATATATGAAAAAATGCTGGTCATACACAAATATGTCATTGGATAAAGGAGGAATATTTAAATGTCTTTTTCAGACAGCTGTGGTTATTCTTCTTTGGTACCATACAAAACTTGCCTAGGAAATTGAAGAAACTATCACAGTACATTCTAACAATGGCTACGGTTAAGGGAAATGCCTGGCCCTACAAAAGTGCATAGAGAGAGCCACTAATTAGGATGTGGATATCAGAGAAGACTTTCTGCAAGAAATGATGGCTAAGCTGAGGGTTAAAGAAATGTGAGTTAATGAGGGTTAAAGAAAATGTGTTCTGGGAAGGGGAAGTAGTCAAGAAAGGGCATGATAAGTTCACTGAATCAGAAAGACTCATAATGACTTTAGTTTAGTGGTTACACTGAATGCTGAGAGGGGACAGAGGAATGTTAGAAGGAAGCCCAAAGATGAAATTGAAGAGGTAATCAAGATCTTGAATATGAAGGCTGTTTCTAAGTCAGGCTAATAACTTTGGACTTCTCTATGGAGAGTGAGAATTTACCGAGGGATTTAAGCATAAGAATGACAGCTCATGAAAGCTAATAGTTTAACGAGAGATAGACCGGTCAGCTGCATGAGATACAGTTCAGTTCAGTTCAGTCGCTCAGTCGTGTCCGAATCTTTGCAACCCCATAGACTGCAGGACGCCAGGCTTCCCTGTCCATCACCAACTCCCAGAGTTTACTCAAACTCATGTCTGTCCAGTCGGTGATTCCATCCAACCATCTCATCCTCTGTCTTCCCCTTCTCCTCCTGCCCTCAACCTTTCCCAGCATCAGGGTCTTTTCCAATGAGTCAGCTCTTTGCATCAGGTGACCAAAGTATTGGACTTTCAGCTTCAGCATCAGACCTTCCGATGAATATTCAGGACTGATTTCCTTTAGGATGGACTGGTTGGATCTCCTTGCAGTCCAAGGGACTCTCTAGAGTTTTCTCCAACACCACAGTTCAAAAGCATCAATTCTTCTGTGCTCAGCTTTCTTTATAGTCCAACTCTCACATCCATGCATGACTACTGGAAAAACCAAAGATTTGACAAGACGGAACTTTGTTGGCAAAGTAATGTCTCTGCTTTTTAATATGCTGTCTAGGTTGGTCATAACTTTCCTTCCAAGGAGTAAGAGTCTTTTAATTTCATGGCTGCAGTCACCATCTGAGTGATTTTGGAGCCCCCAAAAATAAATTCAGCCACTGTTTCTACTGTTTCCCCATCTATTTGCCATGAAGTGATGGAACCAGATGCCATGTTCTTAGTTTTCTGAATGTTGAGTTTTAAACCAACTTTTTCACTCTCCTCTTTCACTTTCATCAAGAGGCTCTTTAGTTCTTCTTCGCTTTCTGCCATAAGGGTGGTATCATCTGCATATCTGAGGTTATGCATATCTGAGGCATATCTGAGTAGTAGAGAGGACCAATAATAAAGTCTTGAATGCATACACTGATTTTTGGCTACATCAATATTACTTGTGACCTAATAGAAAAAAAAATGGAAGATGATGAAGGTACATTACAGTGAGCTAAGGAATGAATGGGAAGTGAAGATGATGAGAGCAGGCTCAGCTTTTAATAAGTTTATTGGGGAGCAAAATGGGCAGTAATTAGAGGTGAAAAAGCAGGAATAGACTGAGGGTCAGAGGCCTGTATACTGACAAATGTCAAAGTTATGGATCTCGAAAAGAACACAAGATGTACCTTGCTTGCATGGTATGTCAGACCTGCTCTGATGAAGGTAAAGGTTGATTGCAATTTCTGCATTATTTTCGAAATCATTTCCTTTACAATGTTTTAAACAGTTCTGAAATAGGTCGTGATAATTTCCTCTTTTTGTTTAGCTATCATTTACCTCTCAGAACATGAAAAAAATAGATCATGGTTCAAATACAAAATAAATCATTTTTAAAACCCAAATCAATGATGTCTGAAGTAATGAGCTTATATTTTATGCCAAAATTGGGGAGTATTATTAACTATCAATTTATTTGAAGGATGAGGTCTAATCCTCATGCATGACATATATCACCTATTCGTTTAAGTATTCAGCTAATGGGTCTTGGGCTTCTTATATCTGTGGATTTGTAATACATAAACTCAGCTGGTTACAAGTTCCATAGTAATGGATTTTAGTATCGTTTAAGTGGATAAAAAACACTTGGAACCAGTTTATCAAACAGGATTAAGAGGTCTTTAGAAACATTACCCTGCCTGGAACTGACGTAAAATTTGATCCATAATCTGTTTCACAATTTGGGGCTGCTGAAAAGACTTTTTGTCACTGACAAATCTTCCTGCTAAAACAGTTAGGTGAGGAATTTAAGCTTACTGGCTGAATGATTCTTGATAATCATATATAGTTGATGAAGTCCACTTGGGTTTATCTGTGGGTAACTCAGGGTCTTGAGGTTGACAATAGTTTATAATAGTCATTTTTCTTCTGTATTTCTCTAGTGTGAACAGATGTTTGTGTGTGTGTGTGTGTGTGTGTGTGTGTGTTAGTCACTCAGTCATGTTCGGCTCTTTGGGACCCCATGGACTATAGTCTGCCAGGTTCCTGTGTCCATGGAATTCTCCAGGCAACTAGGCTGCCATTCCCTTCTCCAGGGGATCATCCTGACCCAGGGATCAAACCTGGGTCTCCTGCATTGCAGGCAGATTCTTTACCACTGAGCCACAGTGTGAACAGATAGATTTATTTTATTTCAGAAATGTTGAAGCTATAATAACTGAAGGGATTGACATAGAAACAAGATAGGACCATCAGTACATCAGGGGTGAGCAAAATATTTCAAAACATGTAAGTACTGGTGAAAACAGCCCAAGGCTCATAAAAATTCTTTTATGTTTTGATACAGGTGTTTGTGTTAGTATATGATTAGATATTTTAAAAGGGGAACAATTGAATTGCATTCCAGTGTTAGACAATAGAGGATTACTTTGATATGTATATGATTTTCTTTGCCAATGTGAATAGTAGCACAAGTACAATGTCAGTCTAGAGTAAACCAAAGCAGTGATGGCTTATTTGTATAACACATTCTTCATTGGGGTCATTTGTTCTTAGCAACAAATGAATGTGTGAGCTGATACTGAATCTACCTTAAAAAGTGAATATTAGCATATAAAAAATGCAGCAGGAACTATATGCTTTTTCAAGATTTGATGAATGGGATCATGGTATTCTTGGGTCAATGGTAGTAACACATTGTACTGGTAGGTATTTAGTATGGGTGCTGTTTACACTTGTAATTATATATTTCAGACTATTTGTTTTTAAAAGTTTGATTTGCTGATGAAACTCATCACTCACTGCCATGAGATGGCCCCCACTTACCAATGGCCAGAAACGGGAGAAAAAATCATCATATAATTACAATACTAACTATAGAATACTTAATATTAGTTCAATATCTAAAATGCTCAAGTAACAATGATGGAAATATCTGTCTTCTGAAAAGATTTACTTTCCCTGAAAAGATTTACTTCCCAGGTTTCCATGTTGGAGGAGATAACCATTATATTCTAATCTCTATTTCTTTCATGTAAGGTAATTCTTGTGTAAAATAGTACAAAAGACCTTAAGTCCCTTTTGCAGATGTGTATCTTCCTGGCTCATACCCTTACCCAAACTCTGGAAACTTCAATTTAGTGGTCAATGTATGTCTCCCCATATGTAAGCACTCTCAGTTCAGTGCAGTTCAGTTGCTCAGTCGTGTCCTACTCTTTGCGACCCCATGGACTGCAGCATGCCAGGCTTCACTGTCCATCACAAACTCCCAGAGTTTACTCAAACTCATGTTCATCAAGTCAGTGATGCTATCCAACCATCTCATCCTCTGTCATCCCCTTGTCCTCCCACCTTCAACCTTTCCCAGCATCAGGGTCTTTTCCAATGAGTCAGCTCTTTGCATCAGGTGGCCAAAGTATTGGAGTTTCAGCTTCAACATCAGTCCTTCCAATGAACGCCCAAGACTGATCTCCTTTAGGATGGACTGGTTGGATCTCCTTGAAGTCCAAGGGACTCTCAAGAGTCTTCTCCAACACCACACTTCAAAAGCACCAATTCTTCGGCGCTCAGCTTTCTTCACAGTCCGACTCTCACATCCATACATGACCACTGGAAAAACCATAGCCTTGACTAGACAGATCTTTGTTCACAAAGTAATGTCTCTGCTTTTTAATATGCTGTCTAGGTTGGTCATAACTTTCCTTCCAAGGAGTAAGCGTCTTTTAATTTCATGGCTGCAGTCACCATCTGCAGTGATTTTGGAGCCCAGAAAAATAAAGTCTGACACTGTTTCCACTGTTTCCCCATCTATTTCCCATGAAGTGATGGGACCAGATGCCATGTTCTTAGTTTTCTGAATGTTGAGCTTTAAGACAACTTTTTCACTCTCCTCTTTCACCTTCATCAAGAGGCTTTTTAGTTCCTCTTCAGTTTCTGCCGTAAGTGTGGTGTCATCTGCATATCTGAGGTTATTGATATTTCTTCCAGCAATCTTGATTCCAGCTTGTGCTTCATCCAGTGCAGCGTTTCTCATGATATACTCTGAATATAAATTAAATAAGCAGGGTGACAATATACAGCCTTGACACACTCCTTTCCCAATTTGGAACCAGTCTGTTGTTCCATGTCCAGTTCTAAGTGTTGCTTCCTGACCTGCATGCAGATTTCTCAAGAGGCAGGTCATGTGGTTTGTTATTTCCATTTCTAATAATTTTCTACAGTTTGTCGTGATCCACTTAGTGAATAGAGTGTAAGCACTCTATTCCAACTGCAATCAGGAATACTGTAATCTCAATATGACCAGACCCAAATGCACAACCTCACAGAAACTTTGGAGCATAACTCAGTATTTCTCTTCATTCTTCAAAATAAAGTAGTTTCCCAAATGTATTAATAAGAATAAGAAATTTTACTTTTGGACTTCCCTGGTGTCCAGTGGTTAAAAATTGGCCTACCAATGCAGGGAAAAGGGATTTAATCCCTATTCCAGGAAGATTCAAAATGCCATGGGGCAAATAAGCAAATGCACCACAGCTACTGAATCCCACCTGCCTAGAGCCCAGGCTCCACAACAAGAGAAGCCACCACTATGAGAAATCCACACACCAACCCTAGAGAAAGCCTGTGCACAGCAACGAAGACATAGCACAGCCAAAAGTAAATATATCAAAGTTTTTTAGAAGAAATTTTACATTTTGTTTGAAAAGCAAGTTAGTTATTTTACATCACATGCTATATAAAATCACCCAATAAATCCCACCTAGACATCTTTAGTCCTCTTTCATCTTTATCTTTACTTCATTATTATTCCATCATCCATGCATCACTATGTCTTCTCTGCTTTTTGTTCCTTGATCCCCTCCTTCTAGCTTCTACTTCCCTTCACCCATCATCTAAAACTGCATTGATCTATAGGATAACCACTAACTATGCACGGCCATTTAAATTTGTTTTATTAAATTAAGAATTCAGTTTCTTAGGTACACTAGCCACATTTTAAGTGCTCAGTAGCCTTGTGTGGCCAGTGGCTACCATATTGGAAAGCACAGATAAAGAACATTCCCTTTATTGCAAAAATTTTTATTGGCCAGTGCGAATCTAAAGCAATTAAACTCAGATCCAAGCTCAATACTTCATTTTTCAAAAAAGAAAAAAAAATAGAAGAAGAAAGTGGAGAGGAGCATGAGGAAGGAAAAAGAAGAATCCATGTTGCTCACTTACCCTTCTCTTGGTAGGAAGCAGTTCAAGAGTTCCTCGATCTATCAGGAACTTGATAGCAATTTATTCCCAAATCTACGTTCTTCTCTTCTAGAAGAGAAAAGAGACACATAAAGAGGGTAGGGAGGAAAAGTATACAAGCTGCCTCTTCAATGAAACTAGGGGAGACAATATTTGAAAACTCCAAATTGTATTTGTGAGCAAAATCAAATAAAATCAGCAAAATCTGCAAGGAAAACTATAGCAGCATGACAGGTAAAAAAGAGAGGATAAAGGTGGATTCACTGGGCCAGATCTCGAAATGAACAGCAAACATTAACTTCTGGAGAGGAAAGCCCCCTCTCAAATAGGAACTACTGCAGTAAGGCGGATTTCCAATGGGGCACAATTACTGTGGCCGCTGTGACATAAGGTGATGAAAGTCCCCAGGGGTCCTGGCAGTGGCAGATCTAAAAAAGCACCATCTTCCCAAGAGAAGAGGACACTTTGGAAGAAAGGGCCTGTGCTCTTGGTAGCAGTGTTCAGTGAAGGGTTCATGGTCTCAGGCTAGGTCTGAAAGGCAGATGCATGGCTACACAGGGGAATCATGTTTAATCAAATATTCCAACTCTTTAGCCCCACTGTCTTGGATACCTACACCTCAATTAAAGTGTCCTGATAACATCTTTTTGAAAAATTCAATTCATTCAAATCTGAGTAAAAACAACAGTAACAAAATAAACCAGCATCCTGCTTCAGGTTGAATTGTGCCTCCCAAAAAGATAAGTTGAAATGCTAACCGCTACTACCTCCAAATATGACCTTTCTGCAGATGTAATTAAGATGTTAAGATGAAGTTATATTGGAGTGAGATGCACTCAATGCAATATGACTTGTGTGCTTATAAGAAGAGACACAGAAACACCAAAAGAGAATGCCCTGTGATGGGAGGCAGTGATTGAAGTATTGCAGCTGTAAATCAAGAGATATTAAAGATTCCCAGCAAACCACTAAAAGCTAAGGATTCTTATCTACAGTTTCCAGAGGGAACATGGCCAATCTGATATTTTGATTTTGGACTTCTAGTCTCCAGAAGTATGAGACAATAAACTACTGTTGTTTTAAGCTGTCTACTTTGTGGTACTTTTTTATGGCAGCCCTAGGAAATTAATACAAGCTTCTCAGAGATGCTATAAAAACAGGGAATGCTTTATTCTGAAAGAAAATTCCCTAGTAAAAAATTTTGCCTCAAAAAAATAAAATCACAACACAACCTTTCGATTAAAGAAGTATTTATAGCCATGAAGGAAATACAAGGGTTCAGGAAGATAGGCCTGGAGAAGAAAAGCTGGATGTCTAGACATATGGTGATAAAGTGAAAAACTGATAAAATTTGGGGGAAATGGAAGAAAAAGAATTATTTTGGAAACAAAACTACAAGATCACAAGATATAGTAAAACCAAAGAAAGCAAAATAAGAGATGCATGTGAGAAAATGAAATGAAATTAAAATGAACAGAAATAAAGATATGAAAAGGACTAAAGAGAATATGATACATAAAAGATAGAAAAAAATACATATAATATTCACAGAATTGTAACCCCAAAGAAAACCAAAACAATGGAAGAGAATGGATATTTTAAAATAATTCAAGAAAACTTTCTTAAATAAAGAAATTGTGAAAGTGAAATGTGAAAGTCACTAAGTCATGTCTGACTCTTTGTGACCCAATGGACTATAACAGTCCATGGAATTCTCCAGCCCAGAATACTGGAGTGGGTAACCATTCCCTTCTCCAGGGGATCTTCCCAACCCAGGTCTCCCACATGGCAGGTGGATTCTCTACCAGCTGAGCCACAAGGGAAGCCCAAGAATACTGGAGTGGATCTCCAGTAGATCTTCCCGACCAAGGAATTGAACCAGGGTGTCCTGCATTGCAGGCAAATTCTCTACCAAGTGAGCTATCAGGGAAGCCCTTAAAGAACTTGTATCTTCTACCTCCTAAAGAAGAAGAAATCACCA
Organism: Bubalus bubalis; assembly: GCF_019923935.1. Taxonomy (NCBI): domain Eukaryota; kingdom Metazoa; phylum Chordata; class Mammalia; order Artiodactyla; family Bovidae; genus Bubalus; species Bubalus bubalis. The sequence goes on along the minus strand of NC_059163.1, from coordinate 99,202,277 downwards.
GAAAAGGGAAACACTATAACATAGAATCGTCAATACTGAAACAGAATTTTTAAAAAAAATTACTAAGAAAAGGTTAAAGATAAAGAATCTTTGGGCAGCAGGGAAAAGGTAATTTTAAGTGACAGAAAATACTTTCCTTGGCAATTTTCTACCCAAAGATAGTGAAGAAACACTTGCAGGGAAAGAAACTGTGAGCCAAGCTTTTTATACCTAGTCAGACTGTCCCTTAAGTATAAAGCTATAGAAAAACATTATTTTTTTCAAACATATCTGCACAAACTCATAGAACATCATTCATACAAGCCTCTCTTAAGAATACAATTACTAGAAAAGACCCAACTCACTAAAACATGATACAAAAATAGCAGAAAAACGGCAGGTGGTAACATTTTAATATACTTAAGATGTATTTAAGATAAAAACAGTTAAAGGATATAAAATAAAAAGATATGTGGTATAATTTGAAAAAGTATAAATAGCATTTTAAAAGGGAGAAAATGGTTTAAATAGACCAAGCTCACCATTGCTTTTCTTAGAAAAGCTAAATATTAAATTATTTACAATTGGCAAATCACATAAATTTGAACTTTGCCTCTGACTGTCTATCCAGATAAACTCTACTGTTCTGTGGAATGATGGAGTGACTTTCAGGTTGTTATGCAGGTCTTGATCTGTAGATAACTACTAAACAAAATAAGTAATAAAATGGGGACAGTTTATGTGTCAGAAATGGTACAATATGTCATTTATTGAATCTACACCTCTCTGGTCCTGCAATAACTGGCTTCCTAATCTTAGTTCTTCCCCTATGCTCTCTTTTTTTCCTTTTCTATCTCTTTCCCTCTCCCCCTCCTCTTCCCTCCCTCCTTCTTTCTCTGTCTTTTCTACATAAACCACTGCAAATTGACACTGTGTATATCAGCATGAGGTCAGAATATTTCAAGTAAAACTACTTATACTGTGGTTGTATAACTGATCATCTAGGAAGACAATGCAATCTAAGTGATCACAGCAAAAATTGGCAAATAGAAAGGGAATGTATTAGAATAGCTCACAGAATCTGAACAAAAGTAAAGAACCAGACTACAGAAGGATAAAAGTCAGCTCAGGGGAGCCTAAGATTCAGGAACTGATGAAAAGCCTTTTCAGATGCTACTCTTGAGGAGAATGAGCTCTAACTTTTTGAAGCTTTTTTTTCACTTTGAACAGTTTAATTTATACTGCAAACTTAATGCTTTAGTTGCAAATTAAATTTTAAACTTTTCATTTTCTATTGGAGTATAGCTGATTAATAATGTTATGATAGTTTCAGGTACATAGCAAAACTTGACTCAGCCATAGACATGTATCTATTCTCCCCTAAATTCCTCCCCCCTCCAGGCTGCCACATAACTTCAAGCAGAGTTCCCTGTGCTATAAACGAGATTTGTATCGGTTATCCATTTTTTAGCATATAGCAGTGTGTACATGTCAATCCCAATCTCCCTAAGCATTCTTGATGCTCTGCTTAAAAGTAAAATCCAAAGAAACTACATGGATTGCACGTTTTAACATTTTATTGTATCCAATAGAAAAATATAGCAGGCCCACAGGGAAGAAAATTAACCAGAAAAAAAGTAGAATGAATTGAATTTAGAGTGACAAAAGCAGTGAATGTCCACTAGAAAAGTCATGATCTTTGTGCCTACGCTGGTAGGTTAGAAGAAGGGGTTCAAAACAAATCATTCAAATCTCAGAGATGTTAGAAAAGCTAAGAAGCAGAGAAGAACTGAAGAATACTCAAGAGTCAGAAGCAATTTATAGGAACTCTTTCTGCTCATCCCTTCCTCCTGTTCACACCTCTTTTCCCAAACTCCTTCATCCCAAGGAACTTATTCTGTACTCTTGCTTGTTTGTATTTTTCTCCCTCTGGCATGGCTCCTGCCAAAGACATAAAACTGTTCTAGTTGTATCCACCTCTCTGGAATTCTGAGACAACCTTTCCTCCAAGAGAATGTGTGTGAAGTTTCTTATCTTCTCCATAGCACTAACTGAATTAGTAGTAGATGCCTATCAAAACCATTTCAATACCCCTCTATCAAATCTGTGCCCACTTGATGGCTGCTTTGGAACTTTCAGCTCAAAGAGCTGGTTTAAGATTATGAAAATGTATTTGATCTCCTTAAGTCAGGTCTGCTCTGAAGAACCACTGGGTGATTGGGAAGATATTGCCTAACCCAGAAACAGTTTGTCCAAGGCCAATAAGTTGGCAGCAGTTTTTCGTGAGTTTTGCAATTCTGTACAAAGTTTTATTTTCTGATTTGATATTGTAAAGATTCCATCTGCAGTTTGGGGCAGTTTGGAATGCACTGGCAAAAACTTAGGGAATAATCATATCTTTCTTAGGTGGGTTTCTATTTTTGTTATGGTGCCATCTGGAATTAAAAACAAAAACAACAAAAAAAGCATGAGAGTCCCTACATGAGCCATCTGCTAGTGAAGGCCTTTGGCTATTTCTTTCCATATCTATTGCCAAGGGAGGTCCCCAAGACATTATAATTCCATGTTTAGGATTCCAAATCCCAGCCTTTTAAACAGGAGCAAAACAGCAGCAGTGGAAACACAATAACAGATCCTTGTCATTTTTGTACACTTGAATATTTTTATGTTCATAAGAAGTTCGTTTTGAGATAAACATGAAGATGAAAGAGCAGAGTGGCATTTTAATCACTCTGAAGCAGGAAAAAAGATAACTATATTTTGGCATGGAAACTTTCTACTTTTAGTAAGAGAAGAGTGAGAGCAGGCAGAGAACACCGTCAGCTCCACCAGGTTCAACTCATTCTTGAAACCAAACAAAAATAGCCTCTCACAGTTCCCATTGTTCTGCAGCTGTTGGCTTTAAAGCCTTGCTGTCTCCTTCCTTGTGACTAATCATCGTGGTTGCCTGGTTTCCTTTCTTGATTTCCAACCAGAAGTTGTGATGTGTCACAGGAAAAGAGGGCAACCCCCCAGCATTTCTTTCCAGGCCTTGTGAACACATCGTCCTGAAGCACTTGTCATTTTCTTCAGATCCTTGAATTTCTTGATCTGCCTGGACTCAGGCTGTGTTTGTGAGCGCAGTTGTGTTTTAGCCATTTGATAAGGGAGCACATAAGTGGCTTCCTGTTTTAAAGAACTCAAAAGTTATGAATCTGGAATGTGTGCACCAGTCTTAGGCCTAAGGTATTTTCCTCTTGGAGAATCTGATTCTACTTCTTGCTCCTTTATTGAAAAGAGTCTCAGATTACTGAAAATATAGTCTGCTTCTGAGTTTAGCAATTACTGAGTCACATCATGTGTATTAACAGAATTCTTTTTATTAAAAGTTGAATGTTAAACTTCTAGCAACTTAAATCTTCAGAACATCGACATGAACTACAAAGTGAGTTGCAGAAACTCCATGTACTAAAGCCCAAACACTCCTCCCATAGAAAAATTTTTAAATTGAGAACACTGCCTGGTATATAGTAAACACTACATAAATGTTTGTGTTTATCATCAGAATTTATCAATTATTTTACATATAAATCTAGTAAACTTAGTTATGTTTATCAGGAAATAAGAAAAAGATTATCAAAAAGTATTTTTTAATGATGGCAAATGGTAATAACAAAATAAGAATGTTGTGAAAATTTTTATCTGGCATCCATCTATAATAATGAGACAGATAATTTAAAAATACAGCTGCAGTAACTGACCCATTTAAACTGTGAAAGGCTCTGAAATACATTAGAGTATTTTTAGAGACACTACCCCAGTGATTCCAGCAACCCCCTTAAGTCATCAAGGGAAATACAATTAGGTTTTTCTCTGTTCTAAGAATGCAATGCAAAGTAATATAAATATAAATAAATAACCAATAAAGTTCAAAAGAGGCATGCTGAAGCACTAAATGGGATTTTCATCAACTACCTTGGAAAATTTACTCAAATAGGGTGGCTCATTCATCAACAATTTTATTTTATTTTATTTTTTAAGTAACTCTAATCTCTTTGTGTGTGTGTGTTGTTTTGTTTTATTTTTTTCCAGATTTTCAAGCTGGTTTTATTTTTATTTTTTACTTTACAATATTATATTGGTTTTGCCATACATTGACATGAATCTGCCACGGGTGTACATGTGTTCCCCATCCTGAACCCCCCTCCCACCTCCCTCCCCATCCCATCCCTCTGGGTCATCGCAGTGCACCAGCCCCAAGCACCCTGTGTCATGCATCAAACCTGGACTGGTGATTCATTTCACATATGATAATATACATGTTTCAATGCTATTCTCCCAAATCATCCCACCCTTGCCCTCTCCACAGAGTCCAAAAGACTGTTTTATACATCTGTGTCTCTTTTGCTGTCTTGCATACAGGGTTATCGTTACTGTATATCGTATACTGTATTGGTGTTTTTCTTTCTGGCTTACTTCACTTGTATAATAGGCTCCAGTTTCATCCACCTCATTAGAACTGATTCCAATGTATTGTTTTTAATGGCTGAGTAATACTCCATTGTGTATATGTACCACAGCTTTCTTATCCATTTGTCTGCTGATTAGAACAAATAATTTCACAATTTGTATGGAAATACAAAAAAAAAAAACTCGAATAGCCAAAGCAATCTTGAGAAAGAAGAATGGAACTGGAGGAATCAACCTGCCTGACTTCAGGCTCTACTACAAAGCTACAGTCATCAAGACAGTATGGTACTGGCACAAAGACAGAAATATAGATCAATGGAACAAAATAGAAAGCCCAGAGATAAATCCACGCACCTATGGACACCTTATCTTTGACAAAGGAGGCGAGAATATACAATGGAGAAAAGACAATCTCTTTAACAAGTGGTGCTGGGAAAACTGGTCAACCACTTTTAAAAGAATGAAACTAGAACACTTTCTAACACCATACACAAAAATAAACTCAAAATGGATTAAAGATCTAAACGTAAGACCAGAAACTGTAAAACTCATAGAGGAAAACATAAGCAAAACACTAACCAGTATAAATCACAGCAGGATCCTCTATGATCCACCTCCCAGAATATTGGAAATAAAAGCAAAAATAAACAAATGGGACCTAATTAAAATTAAAAGCTTCTGCACAACAAAGGAAACTATAAGCAAGGTGAAAAGACAGCCTTCAGAATGAGAGAAAATAATAGCAAACGAAGCAACTGACAAAGAATTAATCTCAAAAATATACAAGCAACTCCTGCAGCTCAATTCATCAACAATTTTAGTTCTCAAGGTGGCCTTGCTAATTACTCTGATGCTGTATAATTTGAAGAAAGTCCATCACACAGACCAATGCCATCTGTGGGCATGGCTTAAAGACTGAGGTGAACTCCACAGTCCTCTTCCCAGGCTGAACCATGACTGGCTCCCTTTAGAAAAGATCTGTACAATGGTTAGGAAGCCTCTGGCTTGCCTTTCAGAAGAATGCAGGCTTTTTGCTCAGAATGAGTCATCAAGATCTATTTGCAACCGCCTAATTGGTGTGTATACTGGCATTGGTTCCCCAGACTCGGCCGAGGCAGCCCCAGGCAAACTCATGATTCACAGTACCCTTCAGTTATGTCTCCTGCCCAATTGTGTTTGCTACAGGCTCTCTTCAGGTCACCACACATTTTTTCCTCCTTCATCATCAGCAAAACCACTCACTGCCACACTGCACCTCACACATCCAGTTTGTTTATTTACATGCCTTTGTTCCCAAAGTGGTCTCTCCCTTTTTACTCTTCCCAGACAGTTACCAGGACATATGCTCCTAGCTCAGTAGCTCTCAACTTGGGCCAGTTTTCTCTAAAAGCAATTTATAATTGTCATAACTTGGAGAGCGGTACCACCAGCAGGTGGCAGGTTGGCCAGAGTGCTGCTAAACATCCTATAACCACATGCCAGTCCTCCACCACAAAAGAGCTCCCAATCCAAAAAGCCAACAGGGTCAAGATTGGGAGACCCTGCAATCTCACAGATCTTTGAGTCTGAGTTCAAATCTTACCTCCTCTGAAAATTTGCCTATCCTGTACTCCTCAATGGATGAATGGGTAAACTCTCCCTACTCTTTTTCCTTTTAGTCCTTGATTCAATGTTCTTTCTTTGGGGTCCCATACTGTAGCAAAATTGCCTTTGTATAAATCCTTTTCACCAGCTGACCAGAAGCTCCTGCTGAGCAGGAGGTGGGAGTGGAGGGGAGTGAGGGGGAAGGAGTGTCTTTTTTGTCCAATTATGACCAGCACTCAAACCAATATCAGGTTTATTATATTTTTTTTTTCAGTGTTTGAATAATTGAGTGAAAGGGAATAATTTTACTTTAATTTTTATGCCTTTGTTTTCGTGCTAATTATTTGGCTGCATTAGAGACATCTTGCTGATCCTCTTGAGAATCTTTAAATAAAGAGTAAGCAGTCCACATCTTCTTACATTTCATTATGTCTCTGTTCTCAAGTGTCTCAGCATCTTTGATGATAATCAAACAGTACATTGTAACAGTACATCGATTGCTAACAGTGGATCCCATCTTTTACTGCTAATAATCTGCATTGGAAGTATTTTCTATTTAAGAGGAAAATCACTGAAGTCACACTGCTTGTGTTTTAGTCTCTAAGTTGGGTCCAACTCTTCTGAGACCTCATGGACTGTAACCCACCAGGCCACTCTATCCATGGGATTCTCCAGACAAAAATACTGGAGTAGGTTGCTATTTCCTTCTCCAGAAGTCACACTGTCTGTGTTCAAATCTGGGATCTGACACCTACCACCTATGTGACCTTGAACAAACTGCTTAAAATCTCTCAGCCTCAATTTTCGGTCTGATAAACTGTGGTGATTATAGCACAAAGCTCATAGATTTGTTATGATGATTAGCATTTGTAAAATTCTTAGGACGGCACCTGGCATCTAACAAAAGCTATGCAAGTGGTTGTTTAAAATGTAGGACAATCTGGTATCAACCCCTGCTGCTTTTCATGAATGCATCAAGCAGGTAAATCCATCTCATTCTAACATGTTACTGTGATCTGATACATTCCTCAGTAACATGCTAGAATGAGATGTATTACCTGGTTTCATACATTCCTAAAGAAAAATGGATGGAACCATGCTGAAAGATAAGAAAATTCACAATTTGCCCATTATATGTCCTGGTCAGACCAAAACAACCCTTCAGAACTCATCAAGCTCTTCTGTGGGCAGGTGAAGGAAGGTCTTACCATCTCGACACAGATACAAAACCACGGATCATCTATGGTTGCCACTGCTGTTGCTTTCTAATTTTTCTGCTTCAAACAGTGGCATTTTAATCATTCTGCCCATAGCAACTAATGTCCTTTAAATTAGCATTAAAAATTCATTCTTTTGGTTTATCCTTCCTGAATCAAGCTAATTAACTGTCAGTGGAGAGCCCTTTAAATTATAATCTGAATATGTTACATTTTCTAATTTATAATGCCTCATCTAGGCAAATTGAAAATTCAAAAAGGAATGAATTAATTAACGTTAATTAAAGAGTACAGCTTGGAACAAAGATGCCAGGTCAATCTTTGGAGTGTTCATAGAAAGGCATTGTTGGGACTAAGTTGACGCTTTGCAGCATACAACTTCAGAGAAAAGACTTTGCTATGTTAACTCTGTAAAGAATGCGAAAAGGAAGCATAGATCAGACTAGAAGTAGCACTAAAGACACTAAAGCACTAAAGACTAAATATACCTGTACATTATATATATTATATATATAATATTACATAATCTCTGTAATAAGAAACCAAACAACCTCTGATAATTTTTACCTTTTTCCAAAAATTTCCTTTTATATCTTTAATCAACAAATATTTTCCAAATGCCTCTGACGTACAAGGTTTCATTAGACACTGGGGGAATGCAAAGATAGGAGGGTCATCATCCACAGAATTTACAGAGGAACACAATCCAATTTCTGTGCTCATGAAGACATTCTCTATCTGCACCATGCAATACAGTTGTTACGTGTACATATTCAGCACTGGAGATGTGGCTTGTGTGGTTGAGGAATTAAATCTTTAATTTAGTTTAATTTTAGTTTTGATATAGAACACCACATGTGGCTACCATATTGAATATTTCAGGTCTAGAAGGTGAGAGATATCGCATCCTGCTTATTTTTGTTACTTAAAGATTTCCAGTTTGTTACTCAACCTTTCTCTCATGCCATGCCATTGAACTCTTATATCTCTCTCTCTCTCTCTCAGGCATATGCTTGTCTGCACACACACACACCTCTTTGTTTTCTATTTATCAACATAAACTCATTTTCTTCAGGGTTGTAATGATTATCTTGGAGAGACAAAGCATATCAGAGTTTCTAGAATGAAGAAGAGAAAACAGCTGCATAATAAACATTATAATTTTATAAGAAAATGGAAAATACTTACATCCAAACTGTAGGAAAGTATATTGTAGGGGGAGGATGGGGGATACAAATGATTCTCAACAGAAACCAGTTCTTGTTCCTAAGGGGGAGTATCAGAAGAGAGGCGCTATGAGATTTTTATGTTGAACTAATTGGTATTTGGGTTTATACACTTTAAGAGGTACTACCTTAACTTTCAAACAGTTAAAACACATTGTCGTTAGAGTGCTAGGGGCTCTTTTTACCCTTTAAGCTAGCATGCACATAACCATTATCTCAAGGGACTTCAGAAACTCATTGAGTTTTCTGGGGACCAGTTGCTGGGTGGTCCCATGGTTCTCCACAGAGTTCACAGAGTTGCCAACATAATTACTATTCGTGTATAGTGGGCAATATAATTTGGATTTTATTGATACCTTAATACTCTTAAATGAAAACAAAGATGCTAGGAATATAGTTATGAAAAACTGGTTTTATTCATAGTTTAACAAACCACTGTGAGTAAACAAAATACATTCAAAGTACAATAACAGTGGGACAAATATTTAAACGTTTTCTTTTTCCCAAATTCAAATCTATAATTCAATAGGAATTTGATGAGTAAGAGCCAATTTCATGAAGGTTGGTAAACTTAATTCATTTTTCAAGTCATTTTATACTCATCAAAAACGGATTTCAGATTTGATTATCTTTTTTGAGTCATTAAATGATGCCCCTTTTTTCACCCCTTTTTGTGCTTGACTTGAATAATACCAATATTGCCACCTATAGGTCAAAATGATTTTTTTTCTTTTTTGGTGAGTTTTTTTTTTTTTTGGTTTGTTTCTCAAGACCAAGATGAGGAAAAACTAAAACCCTTAGAGACTGGATCATTCTGGACAGTTGAGTCTGACAACTTAGGATCCAGGCCTTACCCACTTTTTTCCTTTTTTTTTTTTTTTAAAAAAAAAGTGAGGACAGAAAACTAATTTCTCAGCTACTGCACTGAAAATAATTAACATTTTTTTATGACTAAGAAGGGTAATCATCGGTATGAATTATTCTTGTTTATTTGGCTCTAAGTAAATTTATCTCAGACTACTGCATCCTTTGCATATTTCACTCAATAGAATATTGTCTGGACCACCCATTCACTTCTCACTGCCATCAGTATATATTCCCCTTTGGCAATTTCCACTCTTTCAGATGTTGATCCCAGTTTCAGTAACTAGAAACCAAACAACAACCCTAGTTAGTGTTGTTAGCAAAATAAGGGTAATTTGGGTGTGAGTTTGTGACTAAAGAATTCTTATTTTATGTATTTTGTGGCCTTGACTTTTTTCTCCTCAGATCAATTTTCATAACTTGCTTCTTGATACACAGCTATATTCCTAACAGGTGAGACTACTGAAGAAGAGTTCAGATAGGTGACTCATTAATTCTAATTATTTCTAAGACATTATGTCTAAGATTGCTTCCATTAATTATCTTCATTTTTATTTTCATATGTGATAATTCTTTATACTTGAAATAAAGTGTCAATTTTTAATAAAATATCTTTATGATGTTAAATGTATTTGAAAATCTGTTATCTTCCCTAAGACTTCCAATACCAGTTTCAGTATGCCATGTAACAGTTACTAAAAATGTTATATTTTTCTCCAAATTAGCAAAATGTATTATTCTGAGCAAGAATTAATGAACTTTAATCAACCATGTAGTACATAGAACATTATTTTTTAGTTTTCAATGCACTGCCCTCATAGATAAGTCATATTTGGAAGGCTTTTAAAAACTAAATAACTCCCAAACTTTTAACTTAGAAGTACCATATTGAGGTGATTTGGGTAAAGCCTTGGACAATATTTCAACACTTCAGAGACATTAGAAGTAGACATTGTACTCTATCTTCTACTACTGTGGACTTTAACATTCATCAAAAGCATTCTAATTTATAACCTTTCTGGGGAAAACAGTTCCCGATAGACATCCATGATCTATTTTGGAAAAATTGCTTATTATATTTCTATATCAAATATTTGATTTTTATTATATTTAAAGAAAATTTCAGATATGCAACTCATAAATAAAAATTAAATTGGAAGAACTGCTGAGAAAGTATACTATCCAGTCTATCATGAAAAGACTGCTATACAGTGTTTCTCCAGAAACCCTGTGAAGAAGAAAATTCCAGAGTATTTGGGAATACTCACTGAATTTGGGAAGCACCTCATAACAGGCTTCCCTCATAGCTCAGTTGGTAAAGAATCCACCTGCAATGCAGGAGACCCCAGTTTGATTCCTGGGTCAGGAAGATGGGCTGGAGAAGGCATAGACTACCTACTACAGTATTCTTGGGCTTCCCTTGTGGCTCATCTGGTAAAGAATCTGCCTGCAATGCAGGAGACCTGGGTTCAATCCCTGGGTTGGGAAGATCCCCTGGAGAAGGAAAAGGCTACCGACTCCAGTATTCTGGCCTGGAGAATGCCATGCCAAAGCCTTTGACTGTGTGGATCACAATAAACTGTGGAAAATTCTGAAAGAGATGGGAATACCAGACCACCTGATCTGCCTCTTGAGAAATCTGTATGCAGGTCAGGAAGCAACAGTTAGAACTGGACATGGAACAACAGACTGGTTCCAAATAGGAAAAGGAGTTCGTCAAGGTGTATATTGTCACCCTGCTTATTTAACTTATATGCAGAGTACATCATGAGAAACGCTGGACTGGAAGAAGCACAAGCTGGAATCAAGATTGCCAGGAGAAATATCAATAACCTCAGATATGCAGATGACACCAGCCTTATGGCAGAAAGTGAAGAGGAACTCAAAAGCCTCTTGATGAAAGTGAAAGTGGAGAGTGAAAAAGTTGGCTTAAAGCTCAACATTCAGAAAACGAAGATCATGGCATCCGGTCCCATCACTTCATGGGAAATAGATGGGGAAACAGTGTCAGACTTTATTTTGGGGGGCTCCAAAATCACTGCAGATGGTGACTGCAGCCATGAAATTAAAAGAGGCTTACTCCTTGGAAGGAAACTTATGACCAACCTAGATAGCATATTCAAAAGCAGAGACATTACTTTGCCAACAAAGGTCCGTCTAGTCAAGGCTATGGTTTTTCCTGTGGTCATGTATGGATGTGAGAGTTGGACTGCGAAGAAGGCTGAGCACTGAAGAATTGATGTTTTGAACTGTGGTGTTGGAGAAGACTCTAGTCCCTTGGACTGCAAGGTGATCCAACCAGTCCATTCTGAAGGAGATCAGCCCTGGCATTTCTTTGGAAGGAATGATGCTAAAGCTGAAACTCCAGTACTTTGGCCACCTCATGCGAAGAGCTGACTCATTGGAAAAGACTCTGATGCTGGGAGGGATTGCAGGCAAGAGGAGAAGGGGATGACAGAGGATGAGATGGCTGGATGGCATCACTGACTCGATGGACGTGAGTCTGAGTGAACTCTGGGAGTTGGTGATGGACAGGGAGGCCTGGCGTGCTGCGATTCATGGGGTCTCAGAGAGCTGGACACAACTGAGTGACTGATCTGATCTGATATAGTCCAAGGGGTTGCAAAGAGTCAGACATGACTGAGTGACTTTCCCTTCATATTATAACCCCTTCTTAGATATTAAAAATTCACTTTATGGTATTAAATACTAACAATCACATAGTGTATATGCCAGTTTCTGACCCAAATTTCCCAAATTTACTGAACCTTGGAATCCACTGTATCTGATTACATATTCTGGTCAGCACTGGGCTACTCACAAATATTTGCTTCTCACCTTTTTCAAGGCCATGGTAGATTTTAACTTCTTTACTTCTTCTAAAATCTGAAATCATAGAATCATCTGTATCTGTCCAGGTAAGTGCTGCAATCATCACCAATGTCATTTCTGCCCATAGCTTTAAGGGCCACAGTAGAATCTGCCACATCCCCTTTCCCTGCAAGCATGTGTCACAGTGGAATCTGGGTCAGCCTGTGTCAAGGAATGACTATACGTCCCCTGTTACCTACAAGAGGTGAAGTGAGCAAGAAATATCTTTTGTTAGGGTTTAAGCCTTTGAGATCTGAGAAGTATGAGGGCTGTTTGTTATGGTTGTATAATTTAGTTCATTTTGAATGATACACTGGACTGTGCGCCCAAAAACTTTAAAGCATGAAATTATTTTTAAGATTCCCAAGACGAACCATAGCTCCAGAAATGAATTTTAATGTCGTTCTATAGTAGCTTTGCCTTCTTTAAAAATCTTAGGTATTTCAATAAAGGAAAGTGAATGCATTAAAAATGTTCATTTGGTAAAACTGTGATCAAGCCAGATGACCTCAGTTCAGGGTTGGACTACAATCTCTGAAACTCTTGCAAGCACAAAATAGAGTTTAGTAATTATCCACTCTATTGGCCTACCTCCCCAACAGCATTTCTTTCTGCATACTATTTCTACCAAAGCAACTTCATATCGTTCTTGCTTCTCCCATAGGATTAAAAATTCCTACAGTATAAGCCAACCTATGAACTTGATGAAGAGGCTGATTTAAAGTTGTTATTGTTTTTCCTGCAACTACTTTCCCTGTTTGCTTTCTGAACATTAATAAAAAAGAATAAATTAAAAAAAAATTTCTGGTGTTCCAGTCCCAAATGGAGTTCAAATTTCTCTACTAAATAAACTAGAAATAAAAGAACTTTTTAAATTGCAGACTGAAGGAGGGACAATCGATATTATGTATAAGGATATAAAACAGCTACCTTTTCCTGCCAGGAAGCAGGTTTCTAAATAAAGAAAATTTAACAATACCAGTTTACGCTTAGGTTTGATACTGACCTTTTCAAAAACGATTATACGAGAAAACTCAACATGAAATAATCTCTCAGTTGTGAGAAACACATTTCTGTGGGCTTTTCAACTACACTAGTCTTTAGTCCCTGTTCTTTTTTCCCCTCAGAATCCTGGAAAAAACTAAACCATTGACATAGTTTAGATCTAACTAAAAAGAATAAGAGCTTATTTTCTGCTAAAGTAGTAAAGTGTTACCTTGATTTTTTTCAGCTTCTCAGTAGAAATATTAATTTCTTTATCTTCTAGACTTTGCTTATTTCTTCATTTAATGACCACATAGTGAGTATTCGCTATGGACTAGTTACTGGATATCACAAAGAAAGTAGTCAATACATCTCCTCTGCCTTTGAATCAAATTCAGAATCTTGAACTTGACTCTACTACAGTAACCACTAATTATGTGTAACCATTTAAATTAAGTTAATTAAAATAAAAATTTGCTCAGTCACATCAAAACCTATTTGAAGTGTTCAGTAACCACATATAGTTATTGGCTACACATTAGACATTATAGATCCACCATCACCCAAGGTTCTATGGAACGGTGTCGATCTAGAACATTACATCATCATACAAAGTTCTATTAGATAGTATAGGGTCTAAATAATAAAACTGACATGTTAGTAAATAATAATATAGTGATGATAGTCTTACATGAGAAGCACACAGTGTCAGGCATCTATAACTTTAATGGGGAGATTAGAGAAATACAAAGACGATTAGGTAGAAAACAGCCAGTATAAAAGAAGGGTCATTTGAGACAGAAATGTCAACATGTTTTAAGGCTCATGTATTTGAAATAATGTGTATTTTGGAACAAGGAGGAAATTTAACATGTCCAAGCCAGGCTTCAGCAATACGTGAACCGTGAACTTCCTGATGTTCAAGCTGGTCTTAGAAAAGGCAGAGGAACCAGAGATCAAATTGCCAACATCCGCTGGATCATGGATAAAGCAAGGGAGTTCCAGAAAAACATCTATTTCTGCTTTATTGACTACGCCAAAGCCTTTGACTGTGTGGATCACAATAAACTGTGGAAAATTCTGAAAGAGATGGAAATACCAGACCACCTGACCTGCCTCTTGAGAAATCTGTATGCAGGTCAGGAAGCAACAGCTAGAACTGGACATGGAACAACAGACTGGTTCCAAATAGGAAAAGGAGTACGTCAAGGCTGTATACTGTCACCTTGCTTATTTAACTTATATGCAGAGTACGTCATGAGAAACACTGGACTGGAAGAAACACAAGCTGGAATCAAGATTGCCTGGAGAAATATCAATAACCTCAGATATGCAGATGACACCAGCCTTATGGCAGAAAGTGAAGAGGAACTCAAAAGCCTCTTGATGAAAGTGAAAATGGAGAGTGAAAAAGTTGGCTTAAAGCTCAACATTCAGAAAACCAAGATCATGGCATCCAGTCCCATCACCTCATGGGAAATAGATGGGGAAACAGTGGAAACAGTAGCTGACTTTATTTTTTGGGGCTCCAAAATCACTGCAGATGTGATTTGCAGCCATGAAATTAAAAGACACTTACTCCTTGGAAGGAAAGTTATGACCAACCTAGATAGCATATTCAACAGCAGAGACATTACTTTGCCAACAAAGGTCCAGCTAGTCAAGGCTATGGTTTTTCCAGTGGTCATGTATGGATGTGAGAGTTGGACTGTGAAGAAGGCTGAGCACTGAAGAATTGATGCTTTTGAACTGTGGTGTTGGAGAAGACTCTTGAGAGTCCCTTGGAGAGCCAACCAGTCCATTCTGAAGGAGATCAGCCCTGGGATTTCTTTGGAAGGAATGATGCTAAAGCTGGGAAAACTTTAAAGCGGGGAAACTCCAGTACTTTGGCCACCTCATGTGAAGAGTTGATACATTGGAAAAGACCCTGATGCTGGGAGGGATTGCGGGCAAGAGGAGAAGGGGATGACAGAGGATGACATGGCTGGATGGCATCACTGACTCGATGGACGTGAGTCTGAGTGAACTCCGGGAGTTGGTGATGGACAGGGAGGCCTGGAGTGCTGCGATTCATGGGGTTGCAAGGAGTCGGACATGACTGAGCAACTGAACTGAACTGAACTGAGAATGTAGTATGGACATAAGGGGACAGTATGAGATGAAGCTGTAAGCTTTAGCCCAGGTCAGACCTTGAAGGGTTTGTGTGTTATACTAAAAGTTATCAACATGAATTTCAAGGAAAGTCAAAACATATTTTAAGCAGAAGTATAACATGGTCATATACTTTTTTAGAAATATAATTTAAAATCTCCCAAAGATGAATTAGTAAATTGAGGCCAACTTCTAAATCGATTACGTAGAAATGACAGAAAAGAGAAGACCAAATAAAACCAAACCAAAATGCTAGATTAAATATATATACATACACAGTTTTGTGAATTAAAATTTAAAAAAAAATAGCATGATTGAAGCCATTGGTCTATAAGCCTTCATATTCATAAGTGATCCAAGTCAGGTAAGGACCACACCTAGATTTTACTGCCTGAAGCTCAAGATGAGTAAAAAAATCAAGCTATTTCTTGAGTAGATTTTAAATACTCCTAATATCTTGCAGGAAATAAATAACCAAAACAAATGGAATAATAACTTTGAATTTCTAAAGGAAAATAACTATCAACTTAGAATCACAAACCCAGTTATACTGTCATTTAAAACTCAAGGCAGTACAACTCAGCCATTGATCACTGAGCTTATGGGCAGATGAAGAACACAACTAGCCTCATGAATTAATGTAAATTACAGGATACATTAATCACCAATACTTCGTGCACATCTGAAGTCCTAGGTTCTTCCCAAAGCTATGCTAAAAAAAAAAAATCAAGGAAAATAAAGATATTTTCAGATATTAAAATAAATCAAGAGATTTACCACCCATAGTCCCTTGTTAAAAAATTGATTAAGAGATGCACTTAAGGAAAAAACAAGCATCAAAACCAGAGGGAAATCATAATATACAAGAAACAATGCTGTCCACAGAAATTTAAAAATAGCTTAGTAAGAATAACTATTAATTGGAAAAATAAATTGTAAAAAAGCTGTAAAACTTATTTTATTAACTTTAAAAGCATAATATCCAATATATTATGTTAAAAATAAAATTAAGGACTTCTAGTTTGTGGTCTGGCATGTAAAGAGCTTAGAAGTCATCACACCACCCTAACAACAATCAAAAAACTGAAAAAATTCAAAATCAACAAGTTTTCTTAGATCCATCCGAAAACTGAGGTCAAAGGGAAAACCAATGCACCAAAAACTGGAGAGACACAAGTTCACAACTTGAAGGTTCATATGTAAGGGATTTACTATACATAAAAATTTATCACTTTCCCATTTGCCACCAATGTGAAATTAAAAATACAATAGTACTTAGCATTCAAAAAGATGAAATACTTAGGTATGAGTCTAACAAAATATGTACAAGCTCTATATGAGTAAAACTATGAAACTTTTATAAAAGAAATTAAAGAGGAATAAAATAAGTGGAAAGATATATCATGCTCATGGATAAAAAGACAATATTGTCAAGATGTCAGTTTTCTTAATAAAAAATGCAATGCAATTCCAAAGTCCATTATATTATGGATATCAACAAACTAACTCCAAAATTTATATGGAGAGTCAAAATGTCCATAATAACCAACATAACATTAAAGAAGAAGAGCAAGGTTCAAGGACTGACACTTCCCAGCTTAATAAGAGACTTATAAAGCAACACTAGTCAAGGTAGCATGGTACGTTGAAAGAATAGACAGATCAATGGAACAGAACACAGAATCCAGAATTAGAGCCACACAATTTGGTCAAGTGACGTTGACAAAGGATCAGAGGCAATACAGTAGAGAAAATCTAACCTTTTCAAAAAACGCTGGTGAAACAACTGGATGTCCACATGCAAGAAAGAAAAGATGAGTCTCTCTTCAGGTGAGAGACATGGATGTTATACCTTTCTAACTCACAGAATTAAGTGTAAAATACAAAAGCATAAAACTCTTAGAAGATAACATAAAAGATCTAGATAACATTACATTTGGCAATTACTTTTTAGAAACAACACTAAAGGCACAATTTCTGAAAGAAATAATTGGTAAGCCAAATGTCATTGAAACATACATATATATGGATAACTGAATCATTCTGTTGTACACCTGAAACTAACACAACATTGTTAATTGACTATACAACAATATATAACAAAAATTTAAAAAAAAAGCACTCCTACTCCATGAAATATACTGTAAAAAGAATGAAAAGACAGCCACAGACTTAGAGGGAATATTTGCAAAAGACATATCTGATAAAGAATTTGTAACCAAACTATAGAAAGAACTCATACATCTCAGTAATAAGAAAACAAACATCCTGACCAAAGAAGGGGCCAGAGACACCAAAAAAGATAAACAGATGCCAAATAACTTGAAAAGATGCTCAGCCTCATATGTCATTGTGGAACTGCAAATTACAATAATGAGATACCACTACACACCTATTAGAATGGTCAAAATCCAAATCACTGGAGACACACAAGCTGACAAGGATGTGGAACGGGAGGAACTCGCATGCTTCATTGGTGTGATGGCGGCACAACCACTGTAGAAGTTGTGAAGACGACGTTACCTGGGCCAGTGTGACCGTGGTACAGTGATAGATGGGGAAAACTGATGTAATATCATAGAAAATCCAGGAGTATAACCACATGAATAAGAAAATCTGACATATGCCCAAGAAGGCAATAAATTAATAAGGAACGGATAAGCTATTTAATAAGTGGTGATAAGGCAACTGATTATCCATATGAAAAATGAAATAAAACCAGATCATTACACAATATACTAAATTTAATTCTACTTGTCCTTGTAAATGTACAGTAAGATAACAAGTAAATTTCTTAATCAAGACACAAAAGTACAAACCCAAGAATTTAAGATTAATAAAGTTAATCACATTAAAATGATAAACATAAAACAGAGGCTGTTATAAACAAAGTTAGAAGACAAAACAGACTGAAAAGATTCTTGCAATGCATGTAACTGGCAAAAGATGAGAATTCCTGTAGCTCCTACAAAGAAAAGAATTTCTACAAACTTCACTCATCTGGTGAGAAAAAAATGGCAAAGAATATAAGTAGGCTCTTTACAGAAGATAAAGCCCAAATTTCCAATAAAGAAATGCAAATATAACATTTTCAAAATTTTTCAAGCAAGACCATTCTTAGATATTGAGATATCTGAAGAAATAAATTTGTTTAGCCACATTGAAGAATAAATCTTCAGTTAATTTGTTGCAAATGTGCTTACCTTCAGTCCAGCAATAACACTTTCAAAATCTTAAAGAAACTCATATATATATATGCAAGGAAATATGCACAACAGTTGTTCATTATGAAATTATCTATAATAGCAAATGTTTTAAAACAATTAAATACCCATCATGGTGGATAAATATATTATGGTATATTCATAAAATGATATCCAAGAGAATTCTATATGTCCAATCAACAAAATGAATGTTGTCATAAAGAACACATACTAGGTTGGTGCAAACGTAATTGCAGGTTAGATAGTGAATTTTAAATTATAACTAGGCTCATCTTTATTAATCAAAATAGGACCCATTACAATCAACACATTTTTGTCAATGAGAAATGTTTATTTATTCCTGTAGTGTAAAAATCCATGCTTCAGGATTTGACAAACTCTTAGAATGCATTTTGTGCATCCTGTTGGTTGCGGAAGTGCTTTGCTTACAAATAGTGGAGATGCTTGAAGAAGTGGTAGTCAGTTGGCAAGATGTCAGGTGAATATGGTGGATGAGGCAAAGTGTCATAGCCCAAACTGTTCAGCTTCTGAAGCTTTGGTTGTGCCAAGTGCAGTCAGGTGTTGTGGAGAAGAACTGGGCCCATTTTGTTGACCAATGCCGGCTGCAGGCATTGCAGTGTTTGGTGCATCTCATTGATTTGCTGAGCATACTTCTCAGATGTAATGGTTTTGCCAGGATGCAGAAAGCTGTACTGGATCGTCTGTACTGTACAGATGATCAGCAGATCACCAAATAGTAACCATGACCTTTTTGTTGGTGCAAGTTAGGCTTTGGGAGCTTCTCAGCTCAACCACTGAACTAGTCACTGCCAGTTGTTGTATAAAATCCACTTATCATCACACACCACAAACCAGCTAAGAAATGGTTTGTTGTTGTGTAGAACAAGAAAAGACGACACTTCAAAATGACCTTTTTTTTTTTTTTTTAATTTGCAGTCAGTTCATGAGGCCATCACTTACTGAGCTTTTTCACCTTTCCCATTTGCTTCAAATGCTGAATGACCATAGACTGGCCAGTGTTGAGTTTGGGGACAACTTCTTGTGTAGTTGTAAGAGGATCAGCTTCAATGATTGCTCTCAAGTCACTGTCAACTTCCAATGGCTGGCCGCTGCACTCCTCACCTTCAAGGCTCCCATCTCCTTTGTAAAACTTCTTAAACCACCACTGCACTATACACTCCTTAGCAGTTCCTAGGCCAAATGCATTGTTGCGAGTTGTCTCTGCTATTTAATTGCTCATTTTGAACTCGAATAAGAAAATTGCTCAGGTTTGCTTTTTGTCTAACATCACTTCCATAGTCTAAAATACATATAAAATGAAGTGATAAGTCACTAGGAAAAAAAAATCATAAAGCGAGAAATGCTCATTGAAATGATGTATAACATAACCACATTTATTTAATAAGGTATTCCAATATCAAAGGCAGATTTCAACAATGCAAAAATTGCAATTACTTTTGCACCAACCTAATAAAACTGTCCCTTGGTGGCTAGAACTGAGACTATAAATAATGAGATATCAATAGTAAGTCAATAAAACCCTCAAACTTGCTGATCACATCTGCACTTGTGGTATTTGGAATGTGCTTTTCCAAGGGCACCTGTCAACATGTCAGAAAGAATAAAGTACATGTCAGGTCAGCTTCTGGATCTCTGGTATAAATGCTCCAGATTAAGGCATGATTGCTAATTAAAGAGTTTAGTTCTTGCATTGCGTTCTTTAAACCTTGACTTTATTGTTTTTTTTTTTAAAGCTCCAACTTATTATGTCCCTTATGCCACTAAATGTCTTCTTTCTTAATACAATTAAGCATAGACAATATAACTCCTATTCACTGAATTACTGCCCTATAAGACTTTGTTGGTCCTATTGTTGATTCTAACACTGGAGTGAGGAAATGTACTCACGAAGGAATATAAAAGACTTTGTTCCCCTTATAGTTGCTTCTTTGCCTGGGAGAGGATTTACATCATACAGCTGACATGCATTCATTCCTAAATTTAGACACAGATAAGCATGTGTGTGTGTGTGCCTAAAAGAAAATAACTTGTTTTCTTTCCATTGGGAATAAATAATCTTAAAACTATACCCAAGAACATTAACTACAAATTACAACAGTTATTCCCTTTTTCTTTCTTTCTCATTCAGGCTTTCTATGTCTCTGTCTTTGTCTCTGTCTCTCTCTCTTTAGTACTGTCAACCTCCTGTTTTGACTTTGTTAAATTAGCATCTGTTGAGTGCAGATGGAGTGCCACATGGTGACCTGGGGTTCAACAGCAAACCACAAGAGAAATTAAAATAGTTGAAGCACCTGCTTAGTTGCTCAGTCGTGTCCGACTCTTTGTGACCCCCTGGACTGTAGAGCACCAGGCTCCTCTGTCCATGGGGATTCTCCAGGCAAGAATACTGGAGTGGGTTGCATGCCCTCCTCCAGGGGATATTCCCAACCCAGGGATCGAACCCCAGTCTCCTGCATTATAGGTGGATTCTTTACCGTCTGAGGAGCCACCAGAGAAGTGCAAGAATACTGGAATGGTTAGCCTATCCCTTCTCCACGGGATAGGCTTCCCGACCCAGGAATTGAACTGGGGTCTCCTGCATTTCAGGCAGATTCCTTACCAGCTGAGCTACCCAGCTGAAGCCCAGAAGTATGTTAATCACAGGTCCTGGAGGAGGGAGGTCAAGGCAGAGTGCAAACAAAGAGAGGCAGGACATGAAGCACAAGCCTATATTAGGGTCCATGGGTGCAGTGTTTTGGGATCCCCAGGCTGGGGCCAGACTGCTCAATTTAAATAAAAATAGTAGGGTTTTGGTAAGCCACAAATGAGTGAGGTTTTATAAGGGGCCCATAAGGAATACAGACACTGAGAGGCATTGGAGATTGTTGATCACAAGGACTGCTGTGGGAGTCATATTAGGAACTTACATCTGCTCATGACTGTGAGCTGTTCTAGGGCATGTTCTTGCATGAGGGATGAGTGTCAGCTTAAAGTCTCTGCAGGCTAGAACCCAGTCATATAGCCCCAACCTAACTACAACAGAGGCTGTGGAATATGGCCTTTCTATGTGTCCAAGAAAAGGAAGAAGGACTGCTGAGCACCTAGCAAGCCTCTGATACTCTAACTTCTGATGATACTAGTAAGGAATTTTCTACTCACTGGTACATGCAGTAAAAGTTCCTGATAAATTGGCCAGAAATCTCATTACTACTACTCTGCAAAACTCTGGGAGTTTAGCTGGGTTAAGTCTAAGGCTAACTATATCTAGTAGTTAGCTGCCTGAAGGTTCAGCTAACCCAGGATTCTGAGACCAATCCTGTCTCCTTTCAAGTCAATTTTAGGAATTTAGATCACTAATTAAGTTATCAGCAAGAAGTTTTGTGTTCTGTTACTACAGCTGGGATTCTGTGCCTGTTTAAAATGGTGGATCCAGGAGACAGAGTGCCTGTTTGCATTCTGGATTGCTACCTATGCACTTTGTAAAAGTTGTCTCACTTCCATTCTCTGTAAAATAGGAATGATATACTTAACTCCCTAAAAAGCCTGTGAGAAATAAATTTCAGAACCTGTGAAAAGCACCAAGCACAGCATCTAGTTTCTAAGCCATTATTATGAACACTATCATCAATATTTACCAATGTAAATTACAGAAATATGAATGACTATCAGTCTTTGGGTATGTCCAGGGAAAGGCACTCTCTAGCTTTGGGAGTCGGGACAGAACAGAGAGACAGTTCAGAGATTGAGACCATGAAAAAAACTGAGTGAGTAGGGCCCCAAGAATGAGAAATCTTGAGCTCCCTCATCTGAAAGCCCATGAACAATAGTGAATCAAAAGAAAAGGTGGGTCGGAATTGAACAGAATCAAGAGAAAGGCAATTTGCAGCCAAGTTAGGTCAATTACCCAAAGATGTCCAGGCACCATGATCCTGTTCCAGTAGTCTGAATGGGTAGAACCCACTCAGGAGGAAGGAAGGAGGAAAAGTGACTCATAGGAGGAACAACAAGGAACAGAAATAAAATACGAGTTCAGGATTAGAAAAATTTTGCTGAGTCTGCCTTTTATTCATATTTAACTTGCTGCACCTTTCTTCTGAAAATCTTTACCTTCGCCTGTTATTTCATTTCCCCAAGAATGAGGGCCTGCCTCATTCTGATCAGTAATCTTGCATCTCCTCTTTGGTCTCTCAGATTACCTCCCTCTAAAACTGCCACATCTCCCTGGACCTGGATCTGTTCACGTTCTAGATCTGGTCCCAATCATCCACCAGCTCACCTATTTGATTATGGACCAAAATTTATTTTTAACATCTACTTTCTGGCCCTTGAAAATTCTATTGATTTATCAGTTTCAGGGTCTAGATAGTCCTACTATAGGTCAAGTCCTGATCCTGCCTCTGCTCATGTTTGGGAAAGCCTCTCTCTAAGGAAGACTATATTAAAGTTAGTCTTCAAAGTGAAACTGAAAGTGTTACTCACTCAGTCATGTCTGACTCTTTGCAACTCCATGGACTGAAGCCCACCAGGCTCCTCTGTCCAAGGAATTCTCTAGGCAAGAATACTGGAATGGGCAGCCACTCACTTCTTCAGGGGATCTTCCTGACTTAGAGATGGAACCTGTGTTTCCTGCATTGCAGGCAGATTCTTTACAGTCTGAGCCACCAGTAAAGTCCTAAATTCAAGTTATATCAATATAACTCAGTCAATAGGAAAACTTTCCTCTTATTGAAGTTTACTAGATTTGTTTTAAATTTGGACTTAAGTTTTTTTTTTAATTCTATAGCATCTCCAGAAATAAATACCAACATTTCTTCATTAAATAAGGCTTTGCATTACTTATTTTCATATTTTGAATCAGTAGATTTCAAATCAGCTCTAGGTTCCCTGTGTAAGCACTTCACATGTTCACTGCTTACATCCCAAGCAAAAACTGTTCTCTAACCAGGCAGCCTGGTGATACGCCATTTGAAAGAAAACATTACTATTTGAACCATTATGAGCAACTGTGATTGGTTTTAAAGAACTCTTTCTATCCATTTCTAGCATGACTCACAGAAAAAAATCTGTTTTCTCCTTGTCTCCAGTTTAAAAGAAGACTTCCTTCAGGTTATGGGGACAAGGAAGAGGGGGTCTATGCTGAGCAAGTTCCTTCTTTCAGTATACTTTCTTAAAGATTTCTAATCCCATTTCCTCTTTGAAATAGTTTACTAAACCTCTTAATCTACCTAATTACAGACTAGATAAACTTGCTTTGGTAAAAGCTACCTATGCCTTTGAACATAACATAGCATGTCTTTCTCCTCCAAATCACTGCTTATAAGATTTGAATCTCTCCTTGTGTTACAGTTTAACAGCTTCTAACATGAAAGTGCATTTTCGGGATACTGAATAGAAATAAGACTAAAAATATATTCCCAAATGAATTTAGATTACACTGAAATCTAAAACTCTCGATAAACAATAGTGAAATGCAGGACAAATTTTGAGCTTTTAGATTTCTTCATAAATGAATATAATTAATAACATAATTTTACTTGGCTTGGATTTTAGATGCTATGATTTTACTCCTGGAACACAATGTAATTATTTTTGAATCATAATTTTTTATTTAGAAGTTGAAGATACAGAATTCTTAGACTTGACAATGAATTAACATTTGTTTAGGCTTCCATACAGTTACTATTCTCTAGCAAAGAATAAACTACATTCATCTTACATTAAAGTTAAGTCTCCAACTTACTCCCCTAATAGAGAAAAGCACCACGTATGCATTTTAATTTAAATTGGTATCTTCACCTTTAAGTAAAGTAAATATAATTGTATTTATGCATACACATATTGATGATAGAAGTATAAATCAGTATTACCTCCAAAGAGAGGAATTTGGCATTATATATCAAGATTAAAAATCCCCACATCCTTTGAGCCTGAAATTTCATTTTCAGGAATTTTCCTTAAAGATACACTGGCTCATGGATTAATTAATGTATGTACCAGGATGTTCATGGCAGCAGAGCTTGTAACAACAAAAGACTGGACACAACTTAAAGGTCTATCGATACAAAACTTGCTAAATAAGTTTTGTTAAGTGCATGCAGTAGAATAAAATATAAAAGCTAATGTATTCATTCATTAAACAAATTTAAGTATTTATCATGTGTCTACTATATTCCAGGCACTCTCTCCTAGGCACTGGAGATGCATGCAGAAAAAAAAAAAAAACAAAAAAACAACTTACTCTCATGTAGTTAATATTCTAGTTGGGTGTCATAAGCAATAAACAAATAAATGATGATGATTAGTTTGTTTTGGAGGAAAATATAAGGAAGATAGGAGTGTGGGGGTGTTGAGATATAAAAAAAATGAAATGATATCTTTAGTACTAATAGGGAAAATTTTCTAATTTATATTGTTAAATGAAAGAAGGAAGGTACATAACAATATGTAAAACACACACACACATTTTTACACAACCAGAGAGTATTTGCTTACATAAATTAGCTCTGAAAGATATGAAGAAACTGGCAACATTAGTTATCTCCTCAGAGGAATATTGGGCGAACATGAGCAGGAGATAAAGATTTCATTTTCTACTTAAGAAAATGTTGTGCCATGCAGTGTATTTATTTTAAAAATTAAACAAAGAGTTAGTATAAAAAATACATTTAAATTTCCATATACCCATTAAGTCCTAATGCCAGAAGAATCACTTTACATCCTTGGGAAGTATGAATGCTTTGCAGTTTTTGGTAAAGTATTTCTGACTGTAAATATTTTAATGATATAAAAAAGTTCTCATGCTTTTTCTGGACATCTCTCAGAATGATTTCATCTGCCCAGACCCCTGTTCCAAAAGGTAAAAGAAGGAAATAAAACATGAGGACTTATATTTTTCTCACAAGCCATTTGCCTAGTATTGAAGGTGACTGCTTACTGTCACTGGGCACTTTAAAAATAGACTCAATATTTTAATGGCTCCAGCCCAATTGTATGATGCATCTGAGAATTTGCAGAATTAATGAGTAACATGAAAGTGAGCCTGGATTGGCTGTATATACATATAATGCATACTCTAGGCTAACCATAAGAAAGTTAAAAAAAGAAAGAAAACATTTCCTAAGAAAAGAGAAATGTAAAATACTCAGTTGAAACGACAAAAGGCAGTGCAAGTTGAGTAAACTGAGGTCTAGAGAAAAAGCAGAATGGTTTGCTCAGGAATTCACGGTAAGATGCTGCACCAGGACTAGAAGCAAATGTCACTTCAGTTCAGTGACTTTCAGATGTAAGTAAATTCAATCTCAATCTATATCTGCCCAAGTTCTACTGCATTCTTCTCACAGGAAGAATGTCTATGAATTACCTAACTTCACAAACTTGGTCATGTAAGCCTCTGTGGATATATGCAGCCACCAATATATTGGAAATTCTATCATAAAAAAATAACTACCATCTATGTTTCTAGTAGGTGGAGAGTTGGCCTGATCTATGCTTTACCAGACATCAGGTATGATTTCCAGTCCTTGCTGGAAGGTAGGGACGGAGCACCGTCACTATTTTGTCTTGAAATTAGCATGGCATTCAAGACTTAAAAAACCTTCACATGTATGTGAACATTTTTTAAACTCCATGATATATAAACACAGTTTTAGGTCAGGTTCCCAAAAAGGACAAGCAAGGACACAACTTCAGACAAAAAGTTTCAACCTCAGCCTCATGCTTGTAGGGGAGCTCTGGGACCTAAATCTGCCTCGGGGAAGGCAAATTTGCTGAACCTTCATGACCTCTGCCAGACCATCCTTGGTAAGGGCTAGGACATGCCAACCCCCATGGATGTTGATGGGCACCATGGCACCAGCAGCCCAAGGGCAGTCCTCCAAAGAGGGTTACAGAGGCCATCCTCTAAGGCCAAGCACACTGAAAGCAGCGGATGGATACACAGAAAGAGTCAGAGGGATCTGAGGGGACCTGTTGGGATACCACCAGCATCTGATTCAGATATTATTACACCACACTTCCTAAAGATAAAGTACAAAAATATGATTAACCCCTGAAACCCGTGTCACATCATGGCAAATGCATGGGGGAAAAGTGGAAACAGTGACAGATTTTATTTTCTTGGGTTCCAAAAGCAGTGCAGACAGTGACTGCAGCCACAAAATTAAAAGATGCTTGCTCCTTGGAAGAAAAGTTATGACAGACCTAGACAGCATATTAAAAAGCAGAGACATTACTTTGCCAACAAAGGTCAGTATAGTCAAAGCTATGGTTTTTCCAGTAGTCATGTATGGATGTGAGAGCTGGGCCATACAGAAGGCTGAGCACCAAACAACTGATGCTTTCGAATTGTGGCCCTTGAGAGTCCAAGGAGATCAAGCCAGTCAATCCTAAAGGAAATGACCCTGTATGTTCATTGGAAGTACTGATGCTGAAATTGAAGATCCAATCATTTGGCCACCTGCTGAGAAGAGCCAACTCACTGAAAACACCCTGACACTGGGAAAGATTGAGGGTGGGAGGAGAAGGGGGCGACAGAGGATGAGATGGTTCGATGGCATCACCAACACAATGGACATGAATTTGAGCAAACTCCAGGAGATAGTGAGGGACAGGGAAGCCTGGCATGCCACACTCCATGGGGCCACAAAGAGCTGGACACGACTTTGCGACTGAAAAACAACAATCCCTGACCCCTATTATCTAAAGACAAATCTTTCCTTAGGAACACAGGTGAGGACAATATCTGCTTTTCATTTAGGACAAAGGCTCAATACTGCTACCAACAAAGCCCATTAACAATTCCTAGGAAATAAAAACAGAATCTGGGTAATAAGATAAAGTCTAACTTTTTTTTTTCCTTTGTGCTTCATCTAGTTTCACTTGCTCATAGAGGGCCACATGAAGAGAACTCAAACCTGGCACTTAAGAACAGCGTTCCCAATGCAAAATGCCCCTGACACTGCAGCTTAGGGCCTGGAGCAGAAATGCTGCTCGGGACACTGCAGCTCAAGACAGTGGGTTGGGTGGATGTGCAGAAACGCTGCCCCAGACCCTGAGATCTGAAACTAAGCCCCTGCAGAAGCGCCTGCTCCTCTAGAACTCCTCCCTCTTCTCACTGAGCCCTGCCCCCTCCTCCCCTGCCCCTGAGACTCCTAAGAGTAGCTCCACTCACACCCTTTCTGGGAAAGCCTGTGCTCTAGAGCCCAAGCTCCTGCCACCCCTTTCTTTATTGAAAGAATAAAGCTTTCCTTGCAGCACGTGGGATCTTTAAATTGTGGCATGCGAACTCTTAGTTGCAACTAAGAGTGGGATCTTAGTTGTGGGATCTAGTTCCCTGACCAGGGATTGAACCCCACATGCTGCAACTCAAGATCCCGCATGCCACAATGAAGATTGAAGATTCACGCGCAACTACTCACACCCAGCCAGCCAAATAAACAAAAAAATAAAGATAAAGCCTTCTTTTGCTTCTGAAGGGAACTTGGTCTCATTCCATTGACTCAAACAACACTAGGCAAGAGGGCCCTTCTTGACCCGAAAAGGTCAGTAACAAAACCCCCATATACAAATATTTTTTCAGAATGCATGCACATATTCTAGAACAAATATTTATAGAATTACACATATACTTTTAAAGACATTTACCTAAGTAAAACATTATTCTTATTTACAATCATATTATTTCATGCCCCCCAAATTTTCCCCTGGAAAGTCATTTCTCTCCCTTTAAATCCAGTCCACTCATTCAGGGTCATGATAACTTTACTAGAATTAGAGCATGCTGAAGCTCTTATTTTACACACCTTCTAATTTTTTTATAATGGATAAAATGATCAATTTTTTCTGTTATCAGTCAAAAAGAAAAAAGCCATGTAAAAATCATACATTCACTTGGAGCACAGACACATGGATTAAATAAAAGGATGACTTTATTTTGTCTGAACTCAAAATCACACAAACCCAATATGACAATACTCATCATAGCTCATCAGAAGCTGTGCTGGCAGTCACATGTTTGACTAAAAGATCAAAATATGCAAACAAATAGTTACTTAAGGAATTCAGTTATTTCATTCGACCAAATATTTCAAAGCATAAGTGAAAAACAACACAGGGTATTCTTCATTGGTGGAAAAGATGAAGAATAACTTTGCTTCTCTTTTACTCATCTCTTGGATGGTTTATTTACTCATCTCTAAAGCTAATTATTAATTTACCAAGAATACTAGTCTCTGGGTAAAATTCAAGCAAAATCTCCTGTGGACTTCTCTGGGGCTAACCACTTAACACCTTAATATTCAGACTTCCCACACTTCATTGCAAAGTTTGTGTACTTCACGATGGCACTGAACTGCAGGGCTGAGGAGTTTCTGAAACCCACTCAGGTCCAGGAGCCACGCTGCGGCTGTCAGGGCTGTGTCTACCTACATAGAGGGGGCCACAGCAGCTAATGGCGGGCCTGTTCATCTGACTGAACATATCTAACCAGATGCTTCTCCCTGTGAGTCTGAAAGTTTAGACTTCAGCCTGGAAACATTCTCAACAACCTAGCTATCCAGTCATGAACAATTATGTAATTTCCAAAGTATTCCAAGCTTGATTTCAAGCTGCTGCCAACTAAAGAATGTCTCTAGCCATCGGCTCTACAAGGACTGAGTCGTCAGCCTCCGCAGTTGCTCACCGTTAACACACCCTGACAGGAGTCTAGGGAGGAGACCAGGAATGAGGCGCTCTGTATTCTGGGAAAACTGACAGAACAGGCCTTCAAACAGTTAGATGTTTTTCAGGAGAAAAATCTTTACGAACCCAAACTCCTGCATCTTCCTGTACATAGAAAAACACTAAAATCATGAAGACTTCTTTTCCTCGTGACTAGCAGCAACTTTCTGCTGAAACGCAAGCCTGATTACATGTACTCCCCTCACCAGGATCACATATATACTGACTGTCTCCCTCACCTCTTTGGAACAGTTCCTCAGAGCCATCTGAGAGGCTGTATCTGGGGCTGTAGTCCTCAATAAGTCCTCCAATAAAACTAAAACTCATAGCTCTCACATTGTGTATTTTTATGTCAGTTGACACGGCTGAGGGAAAATTGTGTAGCCTCACACACACACACAACACAAGATATGTTTATGTATGGATGAAAATACATAAAATTTAGCCAGAAAACTGGTTTAGATACGGGAAAAATATACATATTCTTCTTATATGGGTGAGGTAATTGAGCTTAACAACCACATTCCATAAGAAGACATTTTGTCATATAAAATGGAAATACTCTCACAGTCAGAGAAAAGATAGCCTTTGCAGATTCTATGATGTCCTTAAATCCCCTCTTAGTAACATGATTAGGATCTAACATTTGGATTTTATGACCCAAACAAAATTATTTCTTTATGTTCCAAAATTAACCTAACTCTTGTGCCAGATATTTATGACTAGTGTTTTTCTATTCATTAAGTCCAAATGTCACAATTTTTTAAAATAAGTAGATATAAATACTCTAATCCTTAAAATACCCAGGCTATTCTGTGTCCTCAGGGAGCTTCCACAGCCTCTGTCTTTATAAAATGTGGACAAAACAAGGCTGTCAAGTATCTACCTTCTCATTTTCCACTTTTGAATTTCTTTCAGTTGCCTCATTTACTCAATGCTGTTCCAAAAGTCAAAAATACCACATTTAGTAAAAATGTCCCCAATTGTTATCCAAAATTTAATTTTTTTCCTTTGATGGAAAATAATTCCATTGTTATTCCATCAAGTATTGGAGAATTTGTAAAGGTTTAATTCTTTCATTTCTGACCACTCTCCTTGTTGTTTTTGTTTAGTCACTAAGTCATGTCTGACTCTCTGCAACTCCATAGACTATAGCCCACCAGGCTCCTCTGTCCATGGAATTTTTCCAGGCAAGGATACTGAAATGGGTTGCCATTTCCTCCTCTGGGGGACCTTCTCCATCCCAGGATCGAACCTGCCTCTCCTGCATTGGCAGGCAGATTCTTTACCACTAAGCCACCAAGGAAGCCAGTATGCCACAGAGCACAAGTCAAATCATGAGATTCATGTACAGCAAGCTGAATGCCTCTCATCCCTGCGGAAACCAGAAATAGACTCAACTGCATAGTTTCAAAGGCCCACCTATATGAACCAATTAAAAAAAGAGCTCCATCCTTTACTCTTCTGAGTACCAATTCAATTTCTGTCTCCACACTTCAGTATTAGTACCTTTGCTCTCTCCAAAAGAGTGCAGCAGTTATTCCCACTGTGCAGACTTTTCTGGAGCTGATCCAGGGACATGGTGACACTTGCTCTGTATTAGCCTCAGGTTATTGCCAACAACTCTTCATCTTGTGTGAGCTTGGATGGAACTGCTGCTGCTGCTGCTAAGTCGCTTCAGTCGTGTCCGACTCTGTGCGACCCCGTAGACGGCAGCCCACCAGGCTCCCCTGTCCCTGGGATTCTCCAGGCAAGAACACTGGAGTGGGTTGCCATGTCTTTCTCCAATGCATGAAAGTGAAAAGTGAAAGTGAAGTCGTTCAGTCATGTCTGACTCTTAGTGACCCCATGGACTGCAGCCTAGCAGGCTCCTCTGCCCATGGGATTTTCCAGGCAAGAGTACTGGAGTGGGGTGCCATTGCCTTCTCCTTGGATGGAACTACTGCATGTGAAATACTGATGCTAAGGATAACTATGGAGACACCTGGCATTTGCTCTCCAGTCCCCTGACATTCATGTTTCTACTTGGATTTACTTGGCTCACACTCAAAGTTAGATTTTCCTGGTGGCACCCTGGCTGGCAGGAGAATCCTATCTGACCTGGTGGAGTGACCCTGTGATATGGAGAAACCTCTGCAGGGAGCTGAGTCAAAGTAAGAGATAAATTTGATTCTTTGAAAAACCTGCCTCCATTGGAGCTAGAGTTGCTCCCTGCAGGAACCTTCAGTGGAAGGGATCCCACACAGCTGGGTTCTGTGCACATGGTATTTATGCATGCCACCTACTGACATGCATAAAATGCATGAGCTGAGATTTACTCCAGCTCTAGAATACTCATGACGCCTGACAAATATGTAACAAAATCACAATAAACAGCACTCACCTTTGCTGTTTCTATCATTATTTATAAGAAATTTCAAAGATATCTTTTATGTTTTTCCCTTAGGAGAAGTATTATTTTTTTAATGTGTGGGCTCTATAGAGGTTTATAGAAATACTGCCTGGATTATGACCAGAGTAAAAATTAAAATGTATGTTTAAAAACATTTGGTTCTGAACCAAATCAGAGAGGAAAGGCCTTCACTAGTGGGCTGGATAACAGAAGGAACTAAATATAAGAATGATAGCCCAAAAAAAAATGTAACAGAATTATCATTCATGGGTACTTTTGTTCTTACTGATGTGTTTCAAGGAATGCTACAGTCAATAATAAATGATCTGAGAAAACATTTCATTGAAATTTATTTGAACTGCAAGTGAAGAGACTAGATGATAACTTATTTAATATCAGAATTCTTGCAGTTTCGTTTGCCCCCTCCCCCATTACAAGTACCCTCTCCATCCCTCCCTGTCCCCATCTTGCCCTGGGAGGCTGACCTCTGGGAAATGCTTCTTGTTTCTGGTGGTGTTTAGCCACTGAGGAGCAGGGTGCTGGGAGGCTACAGGCGAGAACAGTTGTTAGTTATGAGAACTTGGGCCACTTTATAAGGGACCATAGGTTCTGTGAAGTAAAGTGGCCCAAGTTCTCACAACTAGCAACTAACCAAGCTGAATGAATTAGTCCTACCCTTGAGGTCTCCTGATTCCCAGTCCAACTCTCAGCTCCTTTCAAAGTTCTGCATCACTCTCGGTGTTACTGGCTTGTAAAAGGGAGAGAAAAGTCAAGTATGGAAATTACACTGCAATGCAAATTTTATGTTTAAATTAATTTTGTATTTATTGATATATACTAAGAAGAACTTTGATACATATATGAAATCAGAAAGAAGGTTACTCAGGACACACAGCAAAGGGTTTCTTTTTGCCTTCATACATTTTGTGCTAATGTTATATGTCAGCATTCTAACTTTTCTACTGCAAGTATAATACATTTTTTTTAATTTAAATTTATTTATTTGAATTGGAGGCTAATTACTTGACAATTGTATTGGTTCTGCCACACATATAATACATTTTTAAATGACTTTCTATGCTTAGTTGCTCAGTTTTGTCTGACTCTTTGTGACCCCATGGACTGTAGCCCGCCAGATTCCTCTGTCCATGGGGATTCTCCAGGCAAGAATACTGGAGTGAGTTGCCATGCCCTCCTTCAGGGGATTTTCCCAACCCAGGAATCAAATCCAGGTCTCCAGCATTGTAGGCGGATTCTTCCCATCTGAGCCACTGGAGAAGCCCCTTAAATGATGTAAATACCTAAATTATTACATATACTAATTTATTGATATATCCAATAAAATGTTTTGAAATGTAGTGATATGCCTTTTAAATATAATTGAATGGAATGGGGAGGAAGAAGTGAAGAGAAGTCAAAGTCGCTCAGTCGTGTCCGATTATTTGTGACCCCATGAACTGTAGCCTGCCAGGCTCTTCTGTCCATGGAATTCTTCAGGCAAGAATACTAGAGTAGGTAGCCATTCCAGGGGACCTTCCCAGCTGAGAGATTGAACCCAGGTCTCCTGCACTGCAGGTGGATTCTTTACTATCTGAACCACCAGATGAGCCCAAGAATACTGGAGTGGGTAACCTATCCCTTCTCCAGCAGATCTTCCCAACCCAGGAATCAAACTGGGGATTCCTGCATTCCAGGCAGATTCTTTATCAGCTGAGCTATCAGGGAAGCCCATCAAATGGACTCAAGAGTGACTAGAGGGGACATCCCTGTAGGTACAGTGGTTAAGAATCTGCCTGCCAGTGCAGGGGACATAGGTTCAATCTCTGGTCCGGAAAGATTCCACATGTCACAGAGCAACTAAGCCTGTGCACAATCACTGAGCCCACATGCCTAAAGCCTGTTCTCCACCAACAAGAGAAGCCCAAGCAATGAGAAGCCCACTCACCATGACCAGAGAGCAGTCCTGCTCACCGAAACTAGAGGAAGTCCACGAGTAGCAACGAAAATCCAGCAAAACCAAAAATAAATAATCAACAAATTTAAAAAAAAAAATTAAAAAGAGAACAAAAAGAAATGCTACCTTGAAAAAAAAAAAAGCAGAAAGTCTTTGCTTTAAAAAAAAAAAAAAAAGTGTCTGGGGGAGTCTGAAGCCCTGATTTCTAGCTCTAGCCCCATCACCACATCACTGCAGTTCTTTCTCTGGGTGCTGGGTGTTAGTTTACACCTCTCCAAACAAAGGGAAGTCTCAGATGATCTACATTCTCTTTCATCTCCACTAGTCAATAATTCTACAAAAGAGAGAATTAAGTCAAGAGCCCCTCCTCCAGTTCAGTCACTAGTAAAATAGAGAATTTTTTTCAAATAACTGTTGATGTGTCTTTTATACTTTTGTTTAAATTTCACAAATACAAATAAAAGGAGAAAATGCAATTACTATTTCCTCACTAATGCTGGAGTTCCTGAGAAATAAAATGTTGAAAATGTAGTTCTTTTATCTCCTAGCTAGTCTAATAAGACTATAATTGCAGAGTAATTTTTCTTAATGTTTTTAGATAATTAACCACTTTCAGGATCTTCTAAGGGTTGTCTACAATTTCAAGGTTCTACAAATTAAGGCATCCATGTACTTCTGTTAAAAATTCCTTTTTTCAACATGCAAATAATTATATATTTTATGATTAAATATCCATTTCCAATCTTTCCTAACAGTTTTCATAACTGCTAAATAAATTGTTAATAATTGTGTGAAAATAGGGGTAAATCCAGTTTTATTACTGCATACCACAGTGAGGCTGATCGAGTTACTTCATTCCTTGTGTCTTGATTTTCTCATCTTTAACACAGAATGGGGACATCCCTGGCTGTCCAGTGGTTAAGACTCTGAGCATCCAATGCTAAGGAGCCTGGGTGTGATCCCTGGTTGGGGAAGTAGGATCCCACAAGCTTCGTGGTGAGGCCAAAAAAACCAACAATGAACAGTTTGCTATTATGAAGTAAAATGAGATAATATAAGGAAAAGTGTTCAGAATACAGTACCGGTTTTATCCAATATAGTTACTGTTTGCTCTTTTTTTTTTTTAGTACATAGCACAATGGCTGACCAAATTAAGTAGCCAATAAATATTTTATCAATGAAATGATGGTTGAATGAATAAATGAGAACAAGTTCAGTTCAGTTCAGTCACTCAGTCGTGTCCGACTCTGAGACCTGCATGATGTACTCTGCATATAAGTTAAATAAGCAGGGTGACAATATACAGCCTTGATGTACTCCTTTCCCAATTTGGAACCAGTCTGTTGTTCCATGTCAGGATCTAACGGTTGCTTCTTGATCTGCATACAGATTTATCAGGAGGCAGGTCAGGAGGTCTGGTATTCCCATCTCTTAAAGAATTTGTTGTGATCCACACAGTCAAAGGCTTTGGCATAGTCAATAAAGCAGAAATAGATGTTTTTCTGGAATTCTTTTGCTTTGTCTCTGATCCAACATATGTTGGCAATTTGATCTCTGGTTCTTCTGCTTTTTCTAAATCCAGCTTGAACATCTAGCAGTTCATGCTTCATGTACTGTTGAAGCCTGGTTTGGAAAATTTTGAGCATTACTTTGCTAGCGTGTGAGATGAGTACAATTGTGTGGTAGTTTGAACATTTTTTGGCATTGTCTTTCTTTGGGATTGGAATGAAAACTGACCTTTTCCAGTCCTGTGGCCACTGCTGAGTTTTCCAAATTTGCTGGCATATTGAGTGCAGCACTTTCACAGCATCATCTTTTACAATTTGAGATAGCTCAACTGGAATTCCATCACCTCTGCTAGCTTTATTCATAGTGATGCTTCCTAAGGCCGACTAGAATTCGCATTCCAGGATGTCTGGCTCTAGGTCAGTGATCGCACCATCGTGGTTATCTGGGTCATGAAGATCTTCTTTGTATAGTATTCTTCTGTGTATTCTTGCCATCTCTTCTTAATATCTCTGCTTCTATTAGGTCCATACTATTTCTGTCCATTACTGTACTCATCTTTGCATGAAATGTTCCTTTGCTATGTCTAATTTTCCTGAAGAGATCTCTAGTCTTCCCCATTCTATTGTTTTCCTCTATCTCTTTACATTGATCACTGAGGAAGGCTTTCTTATCTCTCCTTGCTATTCTTTGGAACTCTTCGTTAAAATGGGTATTTTCTCCTTTACCTTTAACTTCTTTTCTCAGCTATTTATAAGACCTACTCAGACAACGATTTTGCCTTTTTGCATTTCTTTTTCTTGGAGCTGGTCTTGATCACTGCCTCCTGTACAATGTCATGAACCTCCATCCATAGTTCTTCAGGCATTCTCTCTATTAGATCTAATCCCTTGAATCTATTTGTCACTTCCACTGTATAATTGTAAGGGATTTGATTTAGGTCATACCTGAATGGTCTAGTGGTTTTCCTTACTTTCTTCAATTTAAGTCTGAACTTGGCAATAAGGAGCTCATGATCTGAGCCACAGTCAGCTCCCAGTCTTGTTTTTGCAGACTGTATAGAGCTTCTCCATCTTTGGCTACAAAGAATATAATCAATCTGATTTTGGTATTGACCATCTGGTGATGTCCATGTGTACAGTCTTCTCTTGTGTTGTTGGAAGAGGGTGTTTGCTATGACCAGTGCATTCTCTTGGCAAAACTCTGCTAGGCTTTACCCTGCTTCATTTTGTACCCAAAGGCCACATTTGCCCATTACTCCAGGTATCTTTTGACTTCTAATTTTTGCATTCCTGTCCCCTATAAAAAAGTACATCTTTTTTGGGTGTTAGTTCTATAAGGTCTTGTAGGTCTTCATAGAACTGTTCAACTTAAACTTCTTCAGCATTCGTGGTTGCGATATAGACTTGGATTACTGTGATATTGAATGGTTTGTCTTGGAAATGAACAGAGATCATTTTGTCATTTTTGAAATTGCAAAAAAGATAACTACTGCTGTTAAAATTCTCTGTTGAGATTTAGATTAGTGCCACAAAAGCCCATGTTACCCATCTAGATCTTCCATGTGGAGGTTGTTCATTATCTTAGTTACCTGTGTTAAGGACAATTATGTTAAAAATGCTAATGGATGTGAAGTACTACAAGTCATGTTTTAAAAATACTCAAGTAGTTCTAACCTGAATTTTAGTGGCCAATAATCAATAATAATTTAATGTGTTCTTATGAGAGCACCTATCAGAGATACACAATAACCTATCAATGGAAACACTTTCCTTTCTTCTTTTTTTTCTTCTCTTCCTTAAAGAAGTTCACATTTTAGTGGATGCAGCAGTCAGTATAATCTAACCTATATTGTGGTTTTAAAAAATCTCCAAATTTTAGTCTTAAAACAGCTAAACTTTATTTTTTACTTATGATACATGTCTATTATAAGTCTCTTAGGAGCTCTGCTCCTTGCAGTTATCCATGGACCCAGGATGATAAAGCAGGTATAATCTCAGCCATTTCCAGTTGCTATACCAAGGGATATCATTCTGGAAGGTTTCACATTTGCAACTAGATGCACAGCCTTAGAAGTGACATGCCTCTCATCTGCTCACCCTAGCCAATGACAACAGCCTAGGAAGCACAATCCTACTACATCCCCAGAATGCAGAGAACCAGAAATATGTGGGAAGATGCGCTAATGACTATCATAGAGACATAAACAATGTTTGGAACAAACTAAATCTATCCTTATCTCCCTCAAGTCACTGAAAAATCTTCCTTCAAGCCATATTTATTCTGGGGAGAAAGAAGCAAGATTGGGGAGAGAGATGATTAGGAAAAATGGGGAAAGGGAGAAAGAATAGAAAGATAAAAACATCAGGAAGAAAAGCAGGAAGGTAAAAAAGGAGCAAATCAAAGAAAATATGATTATTCCAAAATATTCATCACCAATGAAAGGGTATGTGAGCTCTAGCATTTTTAGAGACTTCAACTTCTCTTTGAAATTTCCAAAACTACTAAGGTTTTTAGATTTTCTATTTATTGTTTTGTAATAAAATTATTATTTGAACATTTAACCATTTTCGGTGGTTTCAGAGACATCATACTGTAGGATAGTTATTTTTATCCCTAAGACCAAACCTGAGGCCTTAGGCGGTTTAATGAGAAGCTACTCCACTAGTGTGGGATCCAAGGTAGCTCAGACGGTAAAGCATCAGACGGTAAAGCCTGCAGTGCGGGAGACCTGGGTTCGATCCCTGGGTTGGGAAGATCCCCTGGAGAAGGAAATGGCAACCCACTCCAGTACTCTTGCCTGGAAAATTCCATGGACTGAGAGGATCCTCAGAGCCTGGTAGGCTACAGTCTGTGGGGTCGCAAAGAGTCGGACACGACTGAGTGTCTTCACTTCACTTCACCCCACTAGTGTAGTGAGTTGGGTCACAGAGCAGAGGGCAGAAGAGTAAACGGGAAGGAAGTAGAGTGAAAAGAAATAATACAGCAGACAATATGGTCCCAAGAAAATGATCCAAGAATGAGAAAACCCTGACCCCTATGTTGGTAAAATAAAGTAGCAGGGAGCTTTCAGTTTCTGAGTTCTCTGACCTTTTTTAGGAATGGCCTATTTACACTTTGGATGACATTCCAGATGGTTTCAAAGCCATGACAGTAATCAGAGCAAGAGGTTAAAGATGGTGAAACAGGAATCGAATTTTCCCAGGACTTGCTCAGAATCCAGGGCCCAGTTGGGAAAGGAAGCTGTGCTGAAGTCACCTGTGCCAGCGCCCTGCTAGGGAAGCCCCAGGAGCAAGATGTGGAAGAAGGACTTCAACCTGCAACCATGGTCACTGCCAGGAGCAGCAGATGGCACTTGCTGGACATGGATGTCCATTAGCCCAGAACACCTACTCACAAAGAACCGCCTGGCCATGTCCATTATTACTCCCTAGGTTCAGCTAATCTGGGCAGCCTCAGGAAGCACAAAAATCACACACAAAAAATATTACATTAAGTTTATTACAATTCCCCCATTGCATAGTAGGTTCTTAATCTCCTGATATATGTTTTCTAAATCTGTATTTCATTGTTGTATCTCTACTTTTCCTGAAAAGATTTCTGTATAATTCTCAAGTATTTAAGTATTCAAAGTAAAATATTGTTTTGGAGGTAAGAGTTCCATTCTTTTGCTGGAAGAAAACTTTTCTTGGGAAGAAGTTTTTGGCAGCTGGTCCCTTGACAAACATCTAAAGAGCCAATTACTGCACGTAATTTTAAAAAGCTGAAAAATGAATGATGATGTTATGGGTTCATTACCCTCAAAACATTGTCAATGTGTTCTCAGAGAATTCTGGGAGTGGATGGAGGGTGGAGGAAGACTGTTCCTGAGAATCTCCCCCAGGGAATTCTCTTTGTGAATGTTTTCCCTTGAACTGCTTTACTAATTCAGCCCTGGGCTGAGCCCTAAAATGTTGACACAGCCTGTGGAAAGGGGTTCCTTCTCCAGCTCTCCTTCTGACTCCATCCCCACTCCCCAGCCCCTACCGATGTGGCTCCTGCTGGGGGCCCTGCCTCAGGTTGGCAAAGCCTGAGCATGGCTGTCAGAGAATCACACTTCCCCACCCACCAAGGGCAGTGCCCACAGGCCTGCCATATGCTGCTAGATCCAGGAAAGAGCCTCTGCCTACAATTATGAAATACGAATTCTCTGAAAATTCCATTGTCAAATGCTCCTGGAGCAAATCAACTTGGGGGTAAGGTTTTCACAAAGTTCTGCTCACCCCACCCCCACCCCCAGCACAGTGTACAAGAAAAGGAGAAGATGGGTTGACATTTGAAATGTCATTGCTTTATTCTATCCAGTTTCCTCATAACCATGAGATACTAAAGAGCAGAAGAGAATATTCTCTCCACCATGATATTATGCAATAATTATTTAGGGGCCTGGGACCTGAAGCGGAAGCACATATTTACATTGCGCTAGATCATTTTCTTGCCTGGAAAATCCCATGGATGGAGGAGCCTGGTGGGCTGCAGTCCATGGGGTCGCTAAGAGTCAGACACGACTGAGCGACTTCACTTTCACTTTTCACTTTCATGCATTGGTGAAGGAAATGGCAACCCACTCCAGTGTTCTTGCCTGGAGAATCCCAGGGACGGGGGAGCCTGGTGGGCTGCCGTCTCTGGGGTCGCACAGAGTCAGACACGAATGAAGTGACTTAGTAGCAGCAGATCATTTTCTTAGATTAAATTTCCTAGGACATGCTACTCAGAATGTGATCCTGGACCAGCAGCAAGGACATGTGGGAGCATGCTACACATACAGGATTTGAAGCCCCAGCCCAAATTTCTGAACCACAACATATATTTTAGCAACATCCCTAGGTGATTTATGTACACATAAAGGTTTGAGAAGCAACACTCTCAAACACATTTATACCCTTTAGAATATATGGGACAATTGAAAGAACAAAGGATTTGAAGCCCAAAGATGGGCTCAAGAACTTGGTGAGGATGAATTCACAGATAAATTTCCAGGTGAGGGAGAGAACAGAAAGCAAAACAGAGGCAGCAGAATTCGGGTCTCAGGCAAATTGCCCAGACATTTTCACAGACAGTACTCCTGACCTTGAGAGCAACTAAATGCTATCAAAACTTCCTACTGTGGTACTAGTTTGCTCATTTATTTTACAAAAACTTCCATAGCATTTACTATAGGCCAGAGACAGTTCTAAGCAATTTACAAATGTTAACTCACATAATCTTTCTAACAAGCCCGTGAAGCAGGTACTAGTGTTATCCTCATTTTACCAAGAAAAGGACTGAGACCCACAGAGGTTAAATAATTGGCCCAAAGTTCAAGTTCAGTTCAGTTCAGTTCAGTTCATTCGCTCAGTCGTGTCCAACTCCTTGCGACCCCATGAATTGCAGCACGCCAGGCCTCCCTGTCCATCACCAACTCCCAGAGTTCACTCAGACTCACATCCATCGAGTCAGTGATGCCATCCAGCCATCTCAT
Source organism: Bubalus bubalis (assembly GCF_019923935.1). Lineage (NCBI taxonomy): Eukaryota > Metazoa > Chordata > Mammalia > Artiodactyla > Bovidae > Bubalus > Bubalus bubalis. The sequence goes on along the minus strand of NC_059163.1, from coordinate 99,161,660 downwards.
CCTCTGTCGTCCCCTTTTCCTCCTGCCCCTAATCCCTCCCAGCATCAGAGTCTTTTTCAATGAGACAACTCTTCGCATGAGGTGGCCAAAGTACTGGAGTTTCAGCTTTAGCATCATTCTTTCCAATGAACACCCAGGACTGATCTCCTTTAGAATGGACTGGTTGGATCTCCTTGAGGTCCATGGACTCTCAAGAGTCTTCTCCAACACCACAGTTCAAAAGCATCAGTTCTTTGGTGCTCAGCTTTCTTCACAGTCCAATTCTCACATCCATACATGACCACTGGAAAAACCATAGCCTTGACTAGACAAACCTTTGTTGGCAAAGTAATGTCTCTGCTTTTGAATATGCTATCTAGGTTGGTGATAACTTTCCTTCCAAGGAGTAAGTGTCTTTTAATTTCATGGTTGCAGTCACCATCTGCAGTGATTTTGAAGCCCAAAAAAATAAAGTCAGCCACTGTTTCCACTGTTTCCCCATCTATTTCCCATGAAGTGATAAAACAGCAAAACCAGGATTCAAACCACAGAAGTCTGGTTAAATCTGAATCTTAAATGATAATCTCAATTACTCCTCAAATGCCAGAGAGAAGTGAAGCTTGAATCCAGACATTCCAAACTGACAATTTTTTAAATCCCTTTTTTTATGCATAGTATGGAAAAATGTATGTGACTTTTGCTTCCTACTTCATTATATGTCCATGTTTGTTTTAACATACAAACTATTATTTCATTTACTTTCCACTGGTTAAGATTAAAGTTTCTAGCTTGTAGCTTCAAGTAACAGTACGGGTGACCACATTCGAGAAGTCAAGTCCTAAAATATCCACAGCTAACTACAGCCCCGTGGCTGAGTCCTGCTCCAGTATTACTACACCTAGAAGGTCCTCCTAGGCTGAGGAAAAGGTTGCCAAACCACAGCCTCCATCTGAAAGCACAGGTATTTAAGGCAGAATCAAGCTAAGATTAACTGCAGTATGGTAGGGCTGATTCTAACTTGGAGAAGCTTGTAAAAGAAATTCTTGGTTGACTCATCATTTTTATTGTTCACATTTTTCATAAAATGAACTGTTAATTCATACCTTCAGTACTTGCAAATCATGCCTACTATTTACAGTTTTCAAAGACAAAAAATATCTTTATACATTCATTATGATGTCATCCATTTGACTAAAATTTTAATTATCATCAATCTAGTTTTTATCAAATGTTTAAATATTTGATCTAAATCTAGATATAGGCAAGAATTAATAAATGGCTATTATCAAAGATTTTAAAAGACCTCTTAATGGGTTAATTTATCTTCCTCAATAGAAAAGAGTAAACCTAGTTTCTATGTATTTTCTTATAAATACATATAATTAACTATATAGATATAATTAAACAGTTTGCTTTGCTAATAGTATATACTCTACTTGTAAGTATTAAACACAGCTAAGTATATAAAAATTTCATAGTCAATATCAGGAAAATATGAAGATTAGGAAGGCACTACAGAAAGAGTAAGACTGATAGGTAAATCTATTTCTATAAGCTTGAATCCTTCAGTCTTACAAATATTAGAGAAAATCATCAAAATCTCACCCATATATGAAGTGAAGTATGGCCTGCACCAGGGAGAAGGTGCTGATGTGTCAAACTGAGAACAAAAGGAAAAGTATCCGCTTTCACCCAGACATTCTGGAACAACTTTAGCCTGCTGCTTAAGAGCATGGACTCAGGTTCTACCAGCCTGGTTGGGTGACTAATTTTGCCACATACTAGTTAGCTGTGGGAAACTAGTAGAGTTGTTTGAAGATTAAATAAAAACGGCTTATAAAACATTAGACACAACCCCGCTTCCGGTAGAGGCTCAGTAATTGTTACTTATATGCCTGTGTAGTTTTTCCTGGATTTACAAAATAGTGCTCCCCATTTTCCAGAGAGTAAAACACACAAGCCCTTAATAACAGATTTATTGGTCCACAGTCAATAGCCCAACTGAGAAGGCAATTTGACAAAGAAAGACTTGGTTAACAATTTGGTGTCATATAATTTGGGTTTAGAACTTTTCTGGAGAGAGCATAGTGAGAAACTTTGGCCACTGGTGGGGAATATTTAATTACTGTCCCCATTACTGGGCCAACAAATATTTACTGTACACCCACTCAGCTCACTACCATCTATAGAGGATACAAAGATTCATGGCTTCTGATTTTTAAAATATAACATTCTTTGAAAGACAAAACATATTCAAAAAAATCTCTGATCCAGGGATTTATATGCAAATTTTTAGAGATGTATGTCAGTGAAAGTTCTAAAGGAGGTGAGATTCCATTCAGCAAAGCCAATGGAACAGCTTCAGAGAGTAGCTGAACAGAGCTGGGCTGGGGTTCCCAACTGAGAAATCCAAACCCCTCTCCACAACCCGCCGGCCCCTACTCAGCTTGGCTGCTACCTCTTTGCCTTCATCTAGTATTAACTTTCGGAGAAGGCAATGGCACCCCACTCCAGTACTCTTGCCTGGAAAATCCCATGGGTGGAGGAGCCTGGTAGGCTGCAGTCCATGGGGTTGCTAAGAGTCGGATACGACTGAGGAACTTCACTTTCACTTTTCCCTTTCATGCATTGGAGAAGGAAATGGCAACCCACTCCAGTGTTCTTGCCTGGAGAATCCCAGGGATGGGGGAGTCTGGTGGGCTGCCGTCTATAGGGTCGCACAGAGTCAGACACGACTGAAGTGACTTAGCAGTAGCAGTAGCAATAGCAGTATTAACTTTGTCAACAAAGGTCTTTCTAGTCAAGGCTATGGTTTTTCCAGTAGTCATGTATGGATGTGAGAGTTGGACTATAAAGAAAGCTGAGCGCCGAAGAATTGATGCTTTTGAACTGTGGTGTTGGAGAAGACTCTTGAGAGTCCCTTGGACTGCAAGGAGATCCAACCAGTCCATCCTAAAGGAGATCAGTCCTGGGTGTTCATTGGAAGGACTGATGTTGAAGCTGAAACTCCAATATTTTGGCCACCTGATGTGAAGAGCTGACACATTTGAAAAGGCCCTGATGATGGGAAGGGCTGAGGGCAGGAGGAGAAGGGGACGACAGAGGATGAGATGGTTAGATCACCGACTCAATGGGCATGAATTTGGGTGAACTCCAGGAGTTGGTGATGGACAGGGAGGCCTGGCATGCTGTGGTTCACGAGGTTGCAGAGTCGGACACGATTGAGCGACTGAACTGGAGTATCAGCCTCTCTGAGCCCATGCTTTTCCTACACTCTGAGCTTCTCTACATGCCTGGTACCTGCAAGTCTTCTCAGCCTTGGCACCTCTACACTTGCTGTCATTCCTCCAGGAATGTGACGTCCCACATTCTGGACATGGGTAAGTCCTTTCAGTCAGGTCTCAGGCCACGTGTCTGCTCAACTCAGTTCTCTCTCCTCTTTATTAGCTGGCTTTCTCTGCTTCCTCACAGTTTCTACTCTTCATGATGATTTCCAGCTTGTGGTTGGATTCAGTATGATGTGGTTCCAGATTTGGCTTGACATGATCGTCGTTCCAACCACAAATTGACATAACAGTCTTCATGTCTCTTGGCTTGAATTCTCAGAATAGGCATTCCTACCTAATATTAGAATATGTGCCTTGCTGGCCCAGGTGCTCACAGTAATGAGGTAGGGGGTTATGGTTGGATAAGATTATAAAAGAGCCTACAAGGAGGGGAAGTGATCAATCTTGTTCCATATTCTAGTCTACTGAAGTATTTTCTTGTTTCATTGCTTAATTATTTCATAAATTCTATTAGTTTTAATTAGCTTTAAGGGGACTTGTCTGGTAGCTCAGATGGTAAAAAATCTGCCTGCAATACAGGAGACCTGGGTTTGATTCCTGGGTCAGGAAGATCCCCTGGAGAAGGGAATGGCTACCCACTCTAGTATTCTGGCCTGAGGAATTCCATGGACAGTGGAGCCTGGTGGGCTACAGTCTATGGGGTTGCAAAGAGTCAGACACAACTAAGTGATTTAACACTCACACACAACACACACACACACACATTAGTTTTAAAGTATACTCCCTGGGTTTCTAAATATTCAAATCTATCATCCAAATACAATAATTTTGTTTCCTTTGTGTTTATTTTCTTTGTGTGTTTCTCAATCAACCAACAGGAGGATAAATAAGAATACTATGCTCCTGAATATGCTACAATGCTTAAAGGAATTAATAAAGCCCTTAGGACAGTATTTAGCACAGCACACTTGAATATTTATTATTGTTATAATAATAATATTATTGTTAATTTTCAGGGCATGGTCTTTTGTAAGACTTTAAAATTGGAAATAAGATACAGGATGTTGATAGTGTAAGGATACCAGGTAGAAGAACTTAACAGAAATGTAAAAATATAAGACATGATAAAATTTTTAAATGTTAAACTATAAGCAGGTGATTTTATTATATACACTGAGAGAAATACCAAATTTATTTATTTATTGTCTGCACCGCATCGCTTGTGGGATCTTCGTTCAACAACTAGGAATCAAACCTGGGGCCCTAGCAGTGAGATTACCAAATCTTAAAAGTGGGCTGCCAGAGAATCCCCAAGAAATACTAAATTTAAAAACTCATTTTACACATGTCCACTGAACAATATTTCTCAGGAAAATATTTACTCCCTTTCATACTTCTTCTAACCATTACGATAAACATTCACAAAGCACCTATTACTTGCCAGGCTTTAACCCACATGATAAGAATGTTAGATCAGGTTTTACCAGAAACAGACCCTTAGGTAAAAGGTATGAATGTAAAGAGTTTGAGTGAACTTGAATGACTCCAGAAAGTATCAGTAAGAGGAGTAGGTAAGTGAGATGAGAAGGAAAGGAAGGTAATAAAAGGGGTTACTATGCCGGTTACTGCTCAGGACAGTGGAGATCAACCCCATCAAGAACACTGGGAGCCAGTGTAGGCCATGTCTCAAAGTCACTTCAGCCCAGGGGCAAGGTTGCTATCTCCTGGGCACTTCCTGCCGGTCTTGCACATAGGCCAGTGGACTCCCATCACTAGAGAAAAAGCCAAAGGCCAAAGGTCAACAAGCTAACAACTAGGAGCACTCTGGTGGGAACTCAGAGATATGGACCGGATAATAATAGCATCAGCTACCATCAAGATTCAAAGATGGTTTCACTCTTCAGAACACTCCTAGCTCTATGGAGAAATTAATGAGAAAAAGTACCTAAATGCTTGTGACAAGTTTTTCTGCAGAGTATTTAATAAATTGCCTAGACACTTCTATAAGCTTACAGTTAAAAAGGGAACTATGAAAAATAGCTCCTTAAATAGTTTACTGAGGGTCCATGGGCTAGGATTATATAAAATTAAAGATAAAACTGAATTTTTGCAAATTATTCACCACTACAAATATTAGCTATCTCTTATGGTTACTTATGGGAAAGTTAAAGAAAATAAAGAAGATACAAAACTCTTAAGATAGTACCTAACTCCTATAATCATTTAATATGTGCTTATGAACTATAAGCTGCATATATGGTCATAGTTCAAATAATAATAGAGTAAAAATAAAATAATATTAGTACTTGCAAGTGACATGTGGTAAACTGTATCACTATTCAGAAATATTTGCTGACTCTCCCTAATAGGAAGATACTTCAGGCTTGACCACGTGATTCTTTTAGTCAATGAAATGTAGGTGGAATTAACATGAAACACACTCAGAAAAAAGTTTGAGGCATCATTTGGTCCACCATTGCTCTTTTCTCTCTACTGTAAGGTAGGATGAGCACATATCAGATCCACTCTTTCGTCCCGGGTTTCAGCATGAAGCAAAATAGTTGACCCAGAGTGTAACATAAGCAAGAAATAATCTTGTTATTGAAAGCCATTAAGATTTAGGGGATGTTTATTATTGAAAAATAACTCAAACTAAGCTGACTGATAGAACATGAATGGAAAAAAAACACATTCATGCGTATAATACATTATTCTAAATTCTGTAAATGCAAAGGGAAGTTAGAAATCATCTAGTCAAACTAGGAGGTGCTAATGTCCCTGGAGAAGAAGGGAAAAAAGTAAGTCGCTGTAGGTATAAGCCATGGTTCTCATAACCATCTGTCCTACTGTCCCGTATTTAGAAAAATTAGCTCTTTAATATGTTAAAATGAAATTCATGTTATGACCCAGTAACCATATAACTTAAAAAAAATTCTAAGCAATATGCTAAATATTATAAGAAGGAGAAATGTTAACAAAATGAGAGGTAATTTACAAGCTAATCTATATTTCAACATCATTATAACATGTGTTTCAATATGTGTGAACACACTTGAAGACATCTACATAATTCAAATAAAGAAGACAATGAAAGTTCAGAAAGTTCAGGCTTTGGATCTCTGAATAGAAATCGTATCTTAAGCCTCTTGTCTTATCACTGAATAGAAATCAGTGATAAGATATAATAACAGAGCAGAACTGTTAACATGACAAAGAAAAAATAATCTTAACTAAGGTGGCAGCAACATAATAAGATAAATTACAGACTGTCCATAAAAGAAAATACAAAAATATATTTTTTCACAAATAAGCTGGACTTGGCTTATAACTTATTTCAGAATAATTCACTTTTTATAGCATATTATGGAGAGTAAAAAAATATTATCACAAAAAACATATCTCATTTTAAAATTTCAAACACCAGATCAGATCAGATCAGATCAGTGTCTCAGTCATGTCCAACTCTTTACGACCCCATGAATCGCAGCATGCCAGGCCTCCCTGTCCATCACCAACTCCCAGAGTTCACTCAGACTCATGTTCATCGAGTCAGTGATGCCGTCCAGCCATCTTATCCTCTGTCATCCCCTTCTCCTCTTGCCCCCAATCCCTCCCAGCATCAGAGTCTTTTCCAATGAGTCAACTCTTCGCATGAGGTGGCCAAAGTACCGGAGTTTCAGCTTTAGCATCATTCTTTCCAAAGAAATCCCAGGGCTGATCTCCTTTAGAATGGACTGGTTGGATCTCCTTGCAGTCCAAGGGACTCTCAAGAGTCTTCTCCAACACCACAGTTCAAAGGCATCAATTCTTCGGCGCTCAGCCTTCTTCACAGTCCAACTCTCACATCCATACATGACCACAGGAAAAACCATAGCCTTGACTAGACGAACCTTTGTTGGCAAAGTAATGTCTCTGCTTTTGAATATGCTATCTAGATTGGTCATAACTTTCCTTCCAAGGAGTAAGCGTCTTTTAATTTCATGGCTGCATAAATATATCTCTTATATACAAAAAAACCTTGGGCATACAATGGAGTACTGCTTAGCAATAGAAAGGAACAAACTACTGATACATGTAACAATTTAGTTGAATCTTAAAAGCATTATCCTGAGTAAAAGACAAAAACCATATTGACCTTGTCGGAAAACAGAGTACTCACTGTCCGGGGCTCAGAGTAGGGGAAGGTTATGACTATAGCAGCATTTTGAGGGAGTTTTGTGAGTAATGGAGCTATTCTGTTTCCTGATTATAGTGGTGGTCACCCTGAAGCTATGCATGTGTTAAAATCATACTGCCATACACCAAAAAAAAAGAAAAACTACTGTCAACTTTTTAAAAAAATCATTGTATAAATCAAGGTTCTCTAGAGAAACAGAAACAACAGGATGGAGTGAGTGTGTGTGTGTGTGTGTGTGTGTGTGTGTGTTACAAAGAATGGCTCACTTGATTATGGAGGATGACAAGACCAAAGCAGCAGTGTGAGCTGGCAATCTGGAGACCAAGGAGAGTCAACAGTACGGGTGAAATATGAAGACAGTCTGCTGAAGAATTTTCTTTTGCTCAGGGAGGCTGGTCTTTTTGTTCCGTTCAGAACTTCAACTGCTTAGATAAGGCCCACTCACATTATGGAGAGCAATCTGTCTTACCCCCATTTCACCAGTTTAAACATTAATCCAATTCAAAATCACCCTTCATAAGATTAACCATCACAATCATAGAAGTCGCATTCTTCAATAAGCAATGGAAAATTGATGGTGGAATGACAAAAAGAAAAAGTAATATAACAAGTCACAGTCAAGCCAAGAAGCATTGCAATCATAAATAAACAACTTATTTTCATGTAATTTTCATGATTCTTATCATCTGACTTCAACAAGAATATGTGATGGAAAAAAAGAATTTTTAAAACAGATTTTATTCACAAAACTTCATGATATTCTTTCATAATATTTTGTCTATCTACTCATCTAATAATGTTAATTTAAAGCATGCATGCTTAGTAGCTCAGTCATATCTGACTGACCCCAGTCATGTTTGTAACCCCATGGACTGTATAGTCTGCCAGACTTCTCTGTCCATGGGATTTTCCAGGCAAGAATACTGGAGTGGGTTACCGTTTCCCACTCCAGGGGATCTTCCACCCAAGATCAAACCCGTGTCTCTTGTGTCTCCTGCATTGGCAGGTGGGTTCTTTACCACTGCACCACCTGGAAGCCCATTAATTCTAAGGCAGTCTGTTAAGGAAATCTCTAATTCTTGAATCTTATCACAGATACTCCTTGCATCACACAGTCCTTGCTTCACTACGTTAACTGAAACCATGCATTTCAGAATCATGCAGAGGGAGGCCACAGCTCCAATATGCACAAGTCTCAATTAACATGGGTGCTGTATAAAGCAAGGACTGCCTGTATGTATTGACTGTGACAGATACAAAACAAACTGAAATATGTGTACCTGTTAGCAGTCCTGATACCATAAATAGCACTGTTGTCAGTCAAGTGAGCTTCTAAAATTGCAAATCACTCTTGGGAAATTTCCAAACAAAACAAACAACAGTATTTTATTGGTTTTCATGGTGTTTGCATGCCTGGGAAATTTGGTATATATAAAAAATGTACAAAAAAATACTTTATATGTATATCCCTAGATGCCTGTCTGGTAAACATCAGTAGCAACTGACAAACCCTTTCTTACATATTATGATAAACAAAATTCCCCACAAATCACCAAAATGCTTCTAAAGAAGCAGAATACTCTCAAATGAAATCATCTCTTATAGCATTAAATGCATGCATGCTAAATTGCTTCAGTAGTGTCTGACTCTTTGCAACCCTATAGACTAGGGCCCTCTAGATTCCTCCGTCAATGGGATTCTCCAGGTAAGAATACTGGAGTGGATTAACAAATTGAAAGGTAAAAAACATATGATTATCTCAATAAATGCAGAGAAAGCCTTTGACAAAATTCAACACCCATTTATGATAAAAATTCTCCTGAAAGCAGGCATAGAAGCAGCAAACCTCAACATAATAAAAATCATATATGATAAACCCACAGCAAACATTATCCTCAATGGAAACAAATTGAAAGCATTTCCTCTAAAGTCAGGAACAAGACAAGAGTGCCCACTCTCACCACTACTATTCAACAGAGTATTGGAAGTTTTAGCCACAGCAATCAGAGAAGAAAAAGAAATAAAAGGAATCCTGATTGGAAAAGAAGTGAAACTCTCACTGTTTGCAGATGATATGACACTCTACACAGAAAACCCTAAATATACCACCAGAAAACTGCTACAGCTAATCAATGAATATAGTAAAGTTGCAGGATATATAATTAATACACAGAAATCCCTTGCATTCTTATACACTAACAATGAGAAAACAGAGAAATTAAGGAAATAATCCATTCACCATTGCAATGAAAAGAATAAAATACTTAGGAATAAATTTACCTAAAGAAACAAAAGATCTATATATAGAAAACTATAAAACACTGATGAAAGAAATCAATGACACAAATAGATGGAGAAATATACCATGTTCCTGGATCAGAAGAAATAATATACTGAAAATGAGTATACTATCTAAAGCAATCTATAGGTTCAGTGCAATCCCTATCAAGCTACCAATGGTATTTTTCAGAGAACTAGAACAAATAATTTCACAATTTGTATGGAAACACAAAAAACCTCAAACAGCCAAAGCAATCTGGAGAAAGAAGAATGGAACTGGAAGAATCAACCTGCCTGACTTCAGACCATACTACAAAGCTACAGTCATTAAGACATTATGATACTGGCACAAAGACAGAAATATAGATCAGTGGAACAAAATAGAAAGCCCAGAGATGAATCCATGCACCTATGGACACCTTATCTTTGACGAAGCAGGCAAAAATATACAATGGGAAAAAGATCATCTCTTTAACAAGTGGTGCTGGGAAAACTGGTCAACCACCTGTAAAAGAATGAAACTAGAAAGAACACTTTCCAACACCATACACAAAAATAAACTCAAAATGGATTAAAGATCTAAATGTAAGACCAGAAACTATAAAACTCCTAGAGGAAAACATAGGCAGAACACTCTCTGACATAAATCACAGCAAGACCCTCTATGACCCACTTCCCAGAGTAATGGAAATAAAAGCAAAAATAAACAAAAGGGACCTAATTAAACTTAAAAGCTTTTGAACAATGAAGGAAACTATAAGCAAAGTAAAAAGACAGCCTTCAGAACAGGAGAAAATAATAGCAAGCAAAGCAACTGACAAAGAATTAATCTCAAAAATATACATGCAGCTCATGCAGCTCAATTCCAGACAAGTAAATGACCCAATCAAAAAATGGGCCAAAGAACTAAACAGATATTTCCCCAAAGAAGACATACAAACACATGAAAAGATGCTCAACATCACTCATTATCAGAGAAATGCAAATCAAAATCACAATAAGGTACCATCTCATGCCGGTCAGAATGGCTGCTATCAAAAAGCCTACAAACAATAAACGCTGGAGAGGGCGTGGAGAAAAGGGAACCCTCTTACACTGTTGCAAACTAGTACAGCCACTATGGAGAACAGTGTGGAGATTCCTTAAAAAACTGGAAATAGAACTGCCACATGACCCAGCAATCCCATTGCATACACACCAAGGAAACCAGAATTGAAAGAAATGTGTATCCCAATGTTCATCACAGCACTGTTTACAATAGCTAGGACATGGAAGCAACCTATATGTCCATTGGCAGACGAATGGATAAGAAAGTTGTGGTATATACACACAATGGAATATTAGACAGCTATTTAAAAGAACACATTTGAGTCAGTTCTAATGAGGTGGATGAAACTGGAGCCTATTATACAGAGTGAAGTAAGTCAGAAAGAAAAACACCAATACAGTATATTAATGCATATATATGGAATTTAGAAAGATGGTAATGATGACCCTATATGTGAGACAGCAAAAGAGACACAGATCTAAAGAACAGAATTTTGGACTGTGTGGGAGAAGGCAAGTGTGGAATGATTTGAGAGAATAGCATTGAAACATGCATATTACCGTATGTAAAATAAATCACCAATTTAAGTTCAATGCATGAAACAGGGCACTCAAAGATGGTGCATTGGGACAACCCAGAAGGATGGGATGGGAAGTGAGGAAGGAGGGGGGTTTCAGATGGGGGACACATGTACACCTGTGGCTGATTCATGTCAACGTATGGCAAAAACCACCACAATACTGTAAAGTAATTAGCCTCCGATTAAAATAAATTAATTATTTTTTTAAAAAAAGAATACTGGAGTGGGTTGCCATGCCTTCCTCCAGGGAATCTTCCCAACCCACAGATTGAACCCACAGTCTCTTATGTCTGCCACATTGGCAGATGGGTTCTTTACCACTAGTACTGCCTTGGAAGCCCCTTTTCTAATTGCTTCTTTACACCAAAACCAATAACCCCCATAAACTTGATTCTTAAGGTAGTAAGAGGAGAATCATCAGAAGAGGCCATTGCCTTTAAAATAAACTAACCCAAGGACAGACATAGGAGAAAATGATGCCCTTGGAGTCATGCAGTAAGTTCATCCTGTGATTCAGCTCATGGGCAATAGATACACTCTCATTTTGTTTATTTTAAAATTTTGTTTGTAAACTCAATGTCCACAATGCATTGCCAAGACAGTATAGCTCTGATCTGTGTAAATGTTTTGGTAACTCATTTAAATGACAATTCACTACTTCAGTTATGCTTCTGATAATATCATTCATTTTTAGATCATTCAATTAGTAAAGACAGTGGTGTCCTTGATTATAAGACACTGTCACTATTTCTGGAAAAAAATAAAGGAATGTGCTTCCCAATGATTGTTTATCACTTGATAATTACAGAGTCCTTGCAGCTATTCTCTATATTTCAAGAACTCCTATTTTTTTCCTCAGGATCCAGCAGTTTTTTGCTTTAATTTATTTTCCTCTTAAATACCTCCTGCTATTTAAGCAATAATTCCTTCTAAATCAATTGTTAGCAGCAGTTAATGACCGGTTGGTTAATTAATAGCTCAAAGCAAAGCTGAGGGTGTTCCCTGTGCTAACAACCCACCAGCCTCTAACTGGGGTATTATTGTTAATGTACCCTGTAATCATTGGCTTCTCAAACAGCCTCACTGCCACATATTATTCTTTTTTAACTAAAAAAGATGAGTGGAGTGGGAAATAGGTGACAGCACTATGCAGTCACTCATAACTCTATACCCATTTTGAAGTTATTTGCATGTTCAGCTTGATCCTTATTTCCACAGGATGTGCCAATAGGCAGGGGGATGAAATATCAGCCTGTACTGTTTAGGAAGCTCTTTTAACCACAGCGGTTTCCTCTCTTCAACCTCCAGTGCTCTAAGCCTGGTGTAGCTGCAACAGCCTCATGGCATTCTGCATCTTTTCTGTTCCAAAATTGTACTCTTAAGCACTGTGCTCCTGACAGTAGAAGGAGAGAAACTGTGCTGCACACTTCCTGCCTGATAAACATATGGCTTACTTACTGACACCAGATATCCCTTTTGTACAGCGAATAGAGAGGATATGTGCTTAATAATTAGTGCAAGAAACAAAACATCAAGAGTCCTTCGTTCCTAACATCTTCTGTCTTGTTCTGTGCAATCACAGAGAAGTGATTTAGCAAGTCTCTACTTCTTGTGCCAATAATTCTAACAATCAACCTAAATTACAGAGAAGATGAGTATTCATCAGAAAAGAGTCTACAGGAGCTATAAGGCCCTCAAATTGTGCCTTTTCTAGAAATCTATTTATGAACATGTTGCATGAAAATAAATATCAAGTAGATATTTTGTGTTTCACTAAAGTAACGCTTTCATTTTTCTATGTCTTCTTTTTTTAATCAATTTCTTGAGAAAGAACTGGCAAGAAACTTTTGGTTGTGTCATCCAATCCTCACTGTGTATCTATCACACATTGAGATATCAAGGGTGAATAATACTGTGAAGGGTTAGGATACGAATATTAGCTAACAGTTTTCCTTCTAGATTTCAGTGTAATGGACTATTGCTGGATAAAACAGGGTATTATGATGGAATCATAAATCTCAAACACCAACCTTAAAGATTTGCTGACAACATGATGACATGGTCTTTCATAGACAATAATGGAGGAGAAAGTTGATGAATTAAAAGGAAGGAAAAGTGTAGGCTATTCAAGAATAGGAAAGATTCTGAAGGGGAAACACATGGGAGATACATAAACACTGGAGGGAAAAAAGATGAAAATGAAAGATACTATGAAATACACTTCCAGTAAAAGTCATGTGGTGTACTTATGCTTGTGAGAACCACAAATAATGCTTTCAGCTGAGTCACAAAGGAAGTAAGAGTCAGAGTCCATGTCCCCTGATCTCCAACAGGATTTCAAGCTTGGTTTGCAGGCAGTTGCCTAGATTGTTATTAAAGTTTACTCACTGGAGCTCCAATCTATCTATATTTTAGTATTTTCATGATTTCTAAAATTTCACTGTTTACTGAAACTGACTCAGATTCCCAGAATAAGCAAAACATATCCATTAATATTGAATACTCAACATGTTCCCGGTCTATAGAGATGATTAAAAACATAAAAGATTAAATTTGTTCACAGAAATGACTTTTTGACTAAACTAAAGTTCCCGAATGGATTGCTCTCCCATAAGCCTACCTGTAATGGTCTAAACTTTGAGGTATGATGTTCCCACCAGAGATATAAAAGCTATTCCTTGTTATGTGTCCATTTAAACAGCCATTTTCGCATTTAGAGAGAATGTGTGCTCAGTCACTAAGTTGTGTCCGACTCTTTGTGACCCCATGGACTGTAGCCCACCAGGCTTCTCAGTCCATGGAATTTTCCAAACAAGAAAATTGTGATGGGTTGCCATTTCCTACTCCAGGGGATCATCTTGAACCAGGGATCAAAGCCGTGTCCTTTGTGTCTCCTGCATTGGCAGGTGGATTCTTTACCACTAGCACCACCTAGGAAGCCCCTTTGGGAGAATTTATTCAAATTTGGCAGGGACTAATTTTCTTAACTTTATGTTAATATTAATGGGAAAATATAACTTTGGCTTGCTGAGAATCTAGTCTATTCCAGGTACTGAACCTTATTCCCATTAACACTAACAATGAATCTCCCTGGTTCAGTCAGTTCAGTTCAGTCACTCAGTCGTGTCCGACTCTTTGCGATCCCATGAACCGCAGCACGCCAGGCCTCCCTATCCATCACCAACTCCCGCAGTCCACCCAAACCCATGTCCATCGAGTCAATGATGCCATCCAACCATCTCACTCTCTGTCGTCCCCTTCTCCTCCTGCCCCCAATCCCTCCCAGCATCAGAGTCTTTTCAAATGAGTCAGCATTTCGCATCAGGTGGCCAAAGTATTGGAGTTTCAGCTTCAACATCAGTCCTTCCAATGAACACCCAGGACTGATCTCCTTTAGGATGGACTGGTTGGATCTCCTTGCAGTCCAAGGGACTCTCAAGAGTCTTCTCCAACACCACACTTCAAAAGCATCAACTCTTCGGCCCTCAGCTTTATTCACAGTCCAACTCTCACATCCATACATGACCACTGGAAAAACCATAGCCTTGACGAGACAGATCTTTGTTGGCAAAGTAATGTCTCTGCTTTTTAATATGCTGTCTAGGTTGGTCATAACTTTTCTTCCAAGGAGTAAGCCTCTTTTAATTTCATGGCTGCAGTCACCATCTGCAGTGATTTTGGAACCTAGAAAAATAAAGTCAGCCACTGTTTCCACTGTTTCCCCATCTATTTCCCATTAAGTGATGGGACCAGATGCCATGATCTTCATTTTCTGAATGTTGAGCTTTAAGCCAACTTTTTCCACTCTCCTCTATCACTTCATCAAGAGACTCTTTAGTTCTTCTTCACTTTCTGCCATAAGGGTGGTGTCGTCTGCATATCTGAGGTTATTGATATTTCTTCCGGCAATCTTGATTCCAGCTTGTGCTTCCTCCAGCCCAGTGTTTCTCATGATGTACTCTGCATATAAGTTAAATAAGCAGGGTGACAATATACAGCCTTGATGTACTTACTTACTCTTTTTCCTATTTGGAACCAGTCTGTTGTTCCATGTCCAGTTCTAACTGTTGCTTCCTGACCTGAATACAGGTTTCTCAAGAGGCAGGTCAGGTGGTCTGGTATTCCCATCTTAGTATTAATAAATTTTATTGTGGATACTGAAGACACCAAGGTACAGAGATGTTAAATAACAGCCAAAAGTCAGCCAACTAGCAGTGAGCAAAGCCAGAGTCAAAGCAGATTTCTGCCCAATGCCAACACATAACACTATTATATTTAATACAGGACACTGATCTTTGAATCTCACATCAATTTCGAAGTCAGAGCATGTTGCTTCTGATGATCCACAATTATCCTTTTCAAGTTCCATCCTTATACCACATTCACTTAATATTTTCTTAAAATTTATTTACAACCATAGAGTTATTTGGGGAGAAAACAGAATGTGAGATCATTTTTGCTTTCTGAAGTGTCTTGATTAAAGTTAGATGGCTGACACTGAAACAGTATCCCTCATCTCAAAGCTCATGGCTGAGTGGAAACCCAACTGACGGTGCACATGATCAGGACATGGTCCCCAGTGCCATGAAAACACTCAGGGTTTTATTATTATTATTACTATGTTCAACTGACTTTTTCAAGAATCAACTAGGGGGGAGTATGTCTTCCAGATTCCCTGAAGAGGTGCTCAACTAGTTAAACTGAAGGAAGACTAAACAGTTCGTAAGTGAACACAGTGCAACAATGGGAGAGTCAGCAGCAACCTTTGGGACTTTTAAATTATTTTTGCAGTAATTTATAGCTGTGGGTTTGAATCAACAACATTATTTCCGCATTTGCCAAAGCAAGAACAACAAAATCCCCGTGCATGTCCTACTGTTATCAAACGCAATTTCTTTATTAAATTGACTTTTGTTTCAGGTTTACCACCTAGACTTCTCTGCTTTAAAGCAGGCTGTTGTGTAAGCTGTCACAGCTACTAATTAGTTATGGATTGGAAAGCTAAGTGTAATGTAAGATCCTATGAATCTAGGATCACATACAACATTTCAGTTGGTTGGACTATGTTTAGTATACGTAAGAATATTAGATGAAATAAGCCACGCAGAATAAATTTATTTCTCACACACACAACCGAATGAACATATCTGGTTGTTAAACCACACTAATTATTCACACAGTTGGCAAATATTCAAAATACTGGAGCAGTGGACACTAATGCAGTAAAAACAATTTTCACACATTTTCATTTGCTGTGAAAATTGTTCTTCCAATACCCCTTCAAAGTGTTTACAGTTCATTAGAAAATGTTTAATCTCCCCTAAACTGTATTCAAAGCAGTATATTTTCTATTTCTTCACATTACATCACTGGCAAATAATAATCGAAGAAAGTGGTTTTTAAAAGTAAAAGGAAGTAACATGGGAACAGGACTTGGTTTTGCAAGTTTTCAAACTGCAAAAGTGGAAGCTCAGGTGATGATAACCCAGCTTCAGGGAAAAAAACTGAGAAGTCAGGCCTCCTTCTTGGGACAGGATTCTGCTTGAAATTGTAGATTGTGTGGCTTGAATTTGAGTCTTGAGGACAGTTTAAAAGCAGGTATCAGTTAGCCAAGACATCAAGAAGAAGCAATTTACTGACATTTACATTTGACTACTAGTGAGTGCTCCAGTCAGTGTAGGAAGAAAATGGAGGTGGTGAAGTTTAGGTTAAATCGTGTCATTAACGCCATTACAGGCATTCAGATCCATCTACTTAATTATCTGGTATAATCAGAGCTTTCTGTTCATTTTTTATACATAAGAGAGAAAAAACAGTCACTTTATCCTGTTGTTATGTGAATAGCAAGCACTGATTATCCCAGTTTATCCTCAAAAAAAAAAAAAACAACGGGCAAATTCTCTCAGGGAAATCTTCATGATTTACGGCAGTATGGATTTCACCCTGATAAATTGTTTTTTCCAAGGCTTGCCTTTCTTAACGTTTGTTGTCCAAAGGTCACGCGGTCATAGCCAACAGAACAAACTCTATAGAATTAGAGAAACGATAGCATTCAAGAGTTCCATCTAGATTCAGAAATGCCCAGCGTGAAGATGGCTTGTGCTGGATTAATGCCCAGGTTTCTCTCAGTCACTTCTGATTCATTAAAAGGTGTAGTGGGAAAGGAGTTTACTTATAATGACATGGATGAACACTCACACTCCGTTTTCTCTGTTTTCTTTGAGGATGGCTCATATGGACAAATTTGGTACAGGTCTAGCCTATCTTTTGCTGACCATGAGACAGGAATATGAACAGAGTCGAGTCCAAATTATTTAAAACATATAAATCAGGTTTTTTAAGAAAACCACTAATTAAATAAAATCTATTTTATCTTCCTACCTAAACTAATATCCTTTAAAACCACCTGGAACACCAGATTGGAATTTGGAATTCTTGAATGTCTCAGAGTTGCAAGCTGGGAAAGCAACAAGTTTAGGATCTGTATCCCGGGCTGTGAAGTTTGCGGAAAGTTATTTTCTAAATCTGCTCCAATTTTCCAACATTACTCCAAGAATGTGCAGATTAAAACTGAATAGAGTCTGTTCTGCTTCGGAAAGAACAGTGATGTATACATATTTCGGAAAGATATCCATCCAAAATAGTTTTAGGACTTAAAGACAGTAAGTTTTATCTAAAAACGCACTTATAAGAATCAGCTTAAACCTGAAAATTAACAAATAAATGGAAATTAACTAGACTTTAACAGAGATTGGGCTAATAGCAAGTATAACAGTTTGCTATTTGCCAAAAAAAGACAATTTCTTGGCTCTAATGTGTCACATCACTGCCACGGCCTGTATTGGTTACAATTTATGGCCCTGCCACAGTTTGGTATGGTTGATTAAAGGCTTTTTTTCTTCTAAAGAGCTTTCTGTATGGAAAATTCAGAACCCAGTTGTTTTGACAGTTTGGTTATTTAAATATATTTTCATTGCTTTCACTCACTACTCCTTAACTCATCATATCAGCACCTATTATTTACCAGATACTCTTTCAGGTATAAGATATACAGGGATTAAAAAATAATAATCTTCTGCCAAGTCAAAGGACTTGGACTATTATCTGGCTTGCCTAGGGTTAAATATTTACATTTGATAGTATTATTCAAGTTCTTTGAACAACATTTTCTCAAGAAAAACTAAAATAGTATTTTCTGCAGGGACTTGGTGAGAATAAACCACAACCTAAAGAATTCCATTTCATACATGGAAAAGCCACATTCTCCAGGAAGCCAGGCACTTCTCTTGGGTACCCAAAGCTGTTGTAAATGATTATGCTTGTTTTCCCCCTCTTATATAGAGGGGGATTCGTCTTGAGTTCTCACTGTAATCAATTGTCAGTTTTAGTTGATTACCTCATTTATTTCCCCTATAAAAGTTCCAAGATGTGCATAGGATCACAAGCTTCCAATCCTCCTCGCAGGAGAATATGCCCTAAGACCAGCAGTTTTAGAAGAACATCACAGCTCTGGGGCTTCCTTGGTGGTCCGGTGGTTAAAGACAACACACTTCCAGTATAGGGGGTGGTGGGTTCAATCCCTGGTCAGGGAACTAAGATCTCACATGCCATGCAGTGAAGCCAAAAAATAAAAGTATTTAAAAATAAATAAAATAAAATAAAAAGAAGAATCTCACGGCTCCTTACTTATTGCTACCTGGCTAGAAATGGGTCTAATTCTGTGTTCTGCACAGTGTGTAATTCCGTGTTGGTGCTCAATAAATGTTAAATACCAATAAATAACCATGGTGGTAATCAGAATTCCTTCTGATATAAGCTTGTTTGTCTCAACCTTGTTTTTACCCTGTGTCTCTAAGTAAATTGCCTGGCATTTTCCCTGCTGCTCTTGTCCTTTTTAATTACATCCTACTGACATGATTCTTCAAGCATCTTAAAGCAAATGGAAGGAAGGCTTACTGCTCTCTACACAAAAGGAGCTGCAGGAAGCAGGTGCCTCACAGTCAGAATAATAAATTCCAAAGAAATAGGCTGGGTCATGCTTTCATTCCTCATAAATACAAAATGGTGGGTATAGGGAGAGTGAAGGCACAGGGAAGGAGGGGAGAACTTAGTTCGCATGAGCGCACTGCCGAGGACAAGCACAACTTTTGTTTCCTTACGTTAGTTGTACTGGGGAGAGTCTGTGCGGTACAGCAATTCATAGCCACTGCATAAGGCATTTGCTTGGGCCTGGAAAAGGAAGAATCGTGCACAAATGTCACTGATAAACAGAAACTGAGCATCTCTTTTGCAAAATCCACATATTGGTGGCACAGTGGAGAAATACATTAAAAAAGAATAAAATTTCCATTGTAGGTAACTCTGGTTTAGGTAGTCATGGAGGCCCATTCAAGAACAAAAGCCGTGTGCTGGTCTATCTAGGATGAATAAGTTTTCTTCCTGGTCTCTTCCTTGATATTGATATTAAAAATAGTGTCCTTTCTTCAAAAGATTAAGCATTGAGCTTACTTAAGCTTTGAGCATTGAATAAAGCATTAAGCATTGAGTAAAGATTCTCTTTAAAGCTTCCCTGGTGGTTCAGTAGTAAAGACTCCACCTGCCAGGAGACTCGGGTTTGATTCCTGGGTTGGGAAGACCGTCTGGAGAAGGAAATGGCAACCCACTCCAGTATTCTTGCCTGGGAAATCCCATGGACAGAGGAGCCAGGTGGGCTGCAGTCCATGGGGTTGCAAAAGAGTCAAACACGACTTGATGACTAAACAACAGCAACACAGATTCTTCAGGACCTTTAAATCTGTGGAGAAAAACCTTTGCAAAATTTAATCTTTCAAAGTTAGTATGTAATGTTAACTTCATTCTTACATTTTTAAAACTATATTTATATTATACATAAAAATGTATCAATGAAAATCACAGTCCCTGCTTTCCGGAAGCTTACAGTTCAGTGGAAAAGACATATTTTATAATTTATGAAAATAATTATTAAATTATAAATGTAGAAAAGTATAATTGGAAAAGTTATGTATGGGAAAATATGGGTACTGTGTAAGCATATTGCAGAAGGCACTCACTTCCTTTGGCAAGGGGGTGATCTTAATAAATAAAACAAGGGAAAGAGGAGAGAGAGAACTTAAGACACTCCTGCAAATAGTCTGTGAAAGAGATAATGCTAACCGGGCCTAATGTTGCAGCAGTTCAGATGGACCGACGTGGATATATTTGATACGTGTTTCAAAATCTGAATTGGTAAGACTTTGTGATTGGAGGGAAGAGTGATGAAAGAGAAAGAAAGCAAGGCTGACTCTCAGTGAATAACGATGCCATTTACTGAGCTAAGAAAGAATGATGAGCAGCAGTGGATGCATGGGGAGCAGGCAAGAAGGAGAAATTCAATTTTGGAAATGTTTACATAAAGTATATTTACATGAGTCCTAAAAATGGAAAGAAAACTATATAAATAAGAGCTTTTTTCCCTGCTTTCAAATAAACTTTTATGACAGTTTTCTCCACTGCTATTGAGAAGACGGAGCAGAGTGCTTGGTCTAATGTCATTCAGGGCTCTTGTAAAACTCTGAATATCTCTCCACATTTGATAGGTTCCTATATTTTGAATCCTACACTCTTGGGTTAAAATTTTAAGAAAAAATACTTTCTATTTTCCTTTAGGGTGCAGACATGTGCCTTAAGTTCCATCAGTTAGAAGTACCTGTGGAGACTTCGATTTGAAAGTGAGCTAGGGAAAGCAGGAAGCTAGGCATCCGTTTTGCTGGTGTGCTGGCATTGTTTCGCAGTTGGTGGTAGCAATAGCAATCACTGTCAGGCCAATTAGAAGTGAGGTTCTATTGTTTCTGAAAGTGTAAAGCCTATTTCTTCAGATCTTTCAATGATTCTCTGAGCAATGTAATATTCCCTAGTAACTCCCGTTCTGTTGAAAGTAGCAAAAGTTACTGTCTTCAACTAAAACAACCCCAGGTCTAATTAATACACAGTAACAATATATTCTAGTAAAATACTGTACAACATTTCCACTTACATAACTTGTTATACATCGAACAATATATCTACTTCAAAGTACTAAAATATTAAATAAAAACAAAGTTAAAAAAACACACAGATGCTTTTAAGAAAATAATCTAATAATTTAAACTTAATAATTAAGTTCATATACTGTAACAGAATGCCACAAAACAGGAAATAAACTTCAAAACTGTAGGAAATGAATATAGAAGCTATTCCTAATAAGTCTATTTATAATTAGTGTCTAGGAGACAGAAATGAAAAATGGAAATCTATGTATGTAATTCTAAGTTAACGGATGTAAAATTGTTGTATAACAAGGACACTCAAACTAGTCTTTCAAATTTTCAGTTTACATTGAATCCAGGAAGTGGTTGCAGTCGATATGCATAAATTAACACAGTTTTTAAACAGGTTTCCTTATCCAGGGGTTTCCCAGGTGGCAGTGGTAAAGAATGCAAGAGACACAAGTTCAGTCCCTGGGTGGGGAAGATCCTCGAAGGAGGAAATGGCAACCCACTCCAGGATACTTACCTGGAGAATTCCATGGACAGAGACAACAGGGGCTTATAATGTTTTTTGTGCCATCAACTGGTGGGCAGTCTGGTGAAGCCTATGGACCTCTCTCAGAACAATACTTCTAAATGCCTAAAACAGAATATACTAGACTATAAAGGAAACCAAATAGACTGGAATGTAGTGAATAAAACGTGATATTAAATAATTATGTCGTGGTATGTATCTTTTGGGCTTTGCAGGTGGCGCTAGTGGTAAAGAACCCACCTGCCAATGCAGGGGACACAAGAGATGCAAGGTTGATCCATGGGGTCGGGAAGATCCCCTGAAGGAGGGCATGGCAACCCACTCCAGTATTCTTGCCTGGAGAATCCCATGAATAGAGGAGCCTGGTAGGCTACAGTCCACAGGGTTGCACAAAGTAGGGCACAACTGAAGCGACTCGGCACACGGGTTTCCCTGGTGGCTCAGTGAAAAGAATCTGCCTGCCAATGCAGGAGATATGGGTTCAACCTCTGGGTCAGGAAGATCTCCTGGAAAAGGGAATGGCAGCCCACTCCAGTATTCCTACCTGGGAAATCCCATGGACAGAGAAGCCTGGTGGGCTACAGTCCATGGGGTTACAAAAGTTTTGGACATGATTTAGTGCTTAAACAACAACATATATGTTTTTTATCTATACATTAAATAACAAGATCTGATGATAAAATTAACAGCTGCCATAAGTAAAAATAGTGATTAGTGTAAATGACATTTTGAGATATCTACAATTAAATATATATATATATAATACATGTGTATATATAAATATGTACTTGTATATGTAAATATATTTCTACTGTGGAAAAGCTTCAGGTGTCACTAACATTACCTTCGTTTGTTGCCACTTAAATTCATAACTGAAAACGTTTAATTTAATTTAGTGGTTAGTGAAAAGAAAGATGGAGTTTTTAGCACCCTCATTAGATAATCTCCTGAAATCTGATTTGAAAACTCCTTCCCTAGAGGATGAATGAGAAGGCACTAAACAAGCAAAGACAAAAGTCCTTTCAATAGGTAGGATAAATGGAAGAAAGCTAGGAAGTCTCACATGAGAATACTTTTTTTAACCACTAAATTTTTTAAGTAAGAAGGAAAATAATAGCAATGGGGCTTCTATAAACATTTATCTGACAGCATTCAAAGTTGGGAAAAGGTGATTTAAATAAACCAGTCAGAATACTTTATAACAGTCAATGCACAAGGTAAACAACATCACTTACATTATATTTGGAAACAATAGGAAAGATCTTACCTGAATTCAGAAAATACTTTATTTATTTAACTGCCACATTTAAATCAGGGATTCTTACTTAGTAGCTAAGTTGTGTCCAGCACTTTTGCGACCCCATGGACTGTAGTCTGCCAGGTTCCTCTGTCCATGGAATTTCCCAGGCAAGAATATTGGAGTGTGTAGCCATTCCCTTCTCCAGGAGATCGTCCCAACACAGGATCAAATTTGGGTCACCAGAATTGTAGGCAGATTCTTTACAGTCTGAGCCACCAGTGAATCGGGGTAGATGACAATTAAGCAAATGTTTCCCCAAACTGAGTATTTAGTTTTACAAAGTAGTTTATTCCCCAACTCAGCTACACTTAAAAACACAAACACACATTCAGAGCATGTATAACTAGAGAAAGTAGCAAAGTTGTTGGAAATCCAGTGCATTCCAATTGTTCAACAGGAAATTGCTATATTCTCCAGAAATACAGGCATTTTGAACAACGATTTATCTGTATGTCACAGAATAAAAGTTAGAGTTGTCGTTTAAATTCTCACTCTGCCACTTGTTAACTGTGGCAAATTCCTTTAAGCGACGGTGGTTTTCATCTTGAAAGTTAGAACAACGCTAATGCTCTCTAGCCCAGAGGGCTACAGAGAGAATAATTACTCCATACATGCAAAAGCACTAATCATGGTATTGGATGCATTGCAAATACTCAATATGTGTTGATTGTATTTCAAAATAAGAGTGTACTGCTAGATCCACAAATTAAGATCCTATCATTTAAAACATCTTCAAATGAAAGGTCTCCAATGTACCCCTTTCTTCTTGACTAAATCATGTGTTTGCTGTCCTAGAAAGAAAGCTATAATTTAGCTCTCCATACAATTTCCTTGATCCTGAGGTAACACTGAGGCTATAACACTTAAACATTGAAAGTATTAGAAAGTTGAGTATCTAAATAGGTACTTTGAAAGAATTTTGATTACATTGTATACTCCCATCTTACTGCCTTGGTACAAAATAATTATACTCTTTGGAACACAAGGTTTCAGTGTACCAACCCAGATTTCTGAAGTTGTGCAGCCTAAGGGCAGATGGAGAAAATGTTATGAAATTCAGCTTTACCTTGTTCTCTTGATAACAAAAAAAAAAAAAACAGTTAAAATAATGGGAATTAAAATCCCATGGGCTGGCAGGTAATGTGGCACAGAGGGGGACAGTGGGTATACCTGAACACTATAAGTCTACTTAAACCTGCATTAGGTTTTATCTAAAAAACAAGCAAGCAAATGGTAGTTTTTATACTTGCTTTCTTGGAAACAAAATTAAGTGCTCTCCTATGAGGATGTATATTTGTGTGTGCATGCTAAGTCACTTCAGTTGTGTCCAACTCTTTGTGAATCTATGGACTGTAGCCGGCCAGGCTTCTTTGTCCATGGGATTCTCCATGCAAGAATATTGAAATGGGTTGCCATGCTGTCCTCCAGGGGATCTTCCTGACCCAGGAATCAAACCTGGGTCTCCTGCATTGCAGGTGAATTCTTTACTGCTGAGCCACCAGGGAAGCCCCAAGGATGGACATATTAGTATGCAAGATTCCTTCTAGTGAAGATGCAATTTAACAAAGTAATCCTTTGAAAATGATATCTACATTTTGCCCTAAGAGAAAATGTTAGTATGGCTCCCTTGACTTGCCTGAAACATTTTGAGCCAACCTCCTGTTCAGGTTGGTCTCTCTGTATCTTTCCTTAATCCGGCTAAGTGTCATTTAACCTTCCTGATTTTATAAGCCATCAGCACTCTTCCTGTCCATCACTTCAACTGCACAAGACTGGACCATAAAATTGAAAATTTAAGCCAAGCTGAGAGAAAAATTGTGATTCGTCCTGGCCTTCTCCTAGACATTAGGTTTATCCTCTGGTCTCTTACTCAGTTTGCCCGAGAGGCCTCCAAGCCGTAGTTGGTTATTTATGTGACCCCTTCCTCGCTAAAACCACATCAAATCTTCTCTGATTTTACCTTTTTTCTGTCCCTCTGTTTACTAGGGTAGATTAAAGGTTGCTCTTGACTAAGACCTCATAACCAAAGATTCATCACTTTCTGCATCTTCCTTATGGCTTGCATTTTAAGAGAACCTTAATGTTCTGTCTGTAGCCCACACACTGATAGAGAAACATTACTTTTTCTTCTACTTCCAAAAGTTTGCATAATTTCAGGATCTATGTGTGGGAGCTGTATAACCATGCTGCTACAAGATGAAAGGCAATGGCAATTTTTGCAGTTCTGCTATGATGTAGAAGCATAGCACTGTAAAACTAGAGAAACAGGATCTCAAAGAAGGTGTAATATAGAGGTCACAAATTCAAATGCATATGGAGTCCAGGTAGGTAAACTGCTATATTTTGTGACCACATATAAGACAACAGAGTAGTGAATTGACTTTAGTCATTGAAAACAATTAAATACTGAACTATGCAAAACTTCCCTGGTGGTTCAAGGCTGAGACTCTCTGTTCCCAATGCAGAGGGCCAAGGTTCAATCTCTGGTCAAGGAACTAGATACACCCATTTGAATGCAAAGTTCCAAAGAATAGCAAGGAGAGATAAGAAAGCCTTCCTCAGTGATCAGTGCAAAGAAATAGAGGAAAAACAACAGAATGGGAAAGACTAGAGATCTCTTCAAGAAAATTAGAGATACCAAGGGAACATTTCAAGCAAAGATGGGCTCAATAAAGGACAGAAATGAAATGGACCTAACAGAAGCAGCAGATATTAAGAAGAGGTGGCAAGAATACACAGAAGAACTGTACAAAAAAGATCTTCATGACCCAGATAACCACAATGGTGTGACCACTCACTTAGAGCCAGACATTCTGGAATGTGAAGTCAAGTGGGCCTTAGGAAGCATCACTATGAATAAATCTAGCAGAGGTGATGGAATTCCAGTTGAGCTATCTCAAATCCTAAAAGATGATGCTGTGAAAGTGCTGCACTCAATATGCCAGGAAATTTGGAAAACTCAGCAGTGGCACAGGACTGGAAAAGGTCAGTTTTCATTCCAATCCCAAAGAAAGACAATGCCAAAGAATGTTCACACTACCACACAATTGCACTCATCTCACAAAGGAGTACGTCAAGGCTGTATATTGTCACCCTGTTTATTTAACTTCTATGCAGAGTACATCATGAGAAACGCTGGACTGGAAGAAACACAAGCTGGAATCAAGATTGCTGGGAGAAATATCAATAACCTCAGATATGCAGATGACACCACCCTTATGGCAGAAAGTGAAGAGGAACTCAAAAGCCTCTTCATGAACATGAAAGTGGAGAGTGAAAAAGTTGGCTTAAAGCTCAACATTCAGAAAACAAAGATATGGCATCCGGTCCCACCACTTCATGGGAAATAGATGGGGAAACAGAGGAAACAGTGTCAGACTTTATTTTTATGGGCTCCAAAATCACTGCAGATGGTGACTGCAGCCATGAAATTAAAAGACGCTTACTCCTTGGAAGAAAAGTTATGACCAACCTAGATAGCATATTCAAAAGCAGAGACATTACTTTGCCAACAAAGGTTCATCTAGTTAAGGCTATGGTTTTTCCTGTGGTCATGTATGGATGTGAGAGTTGGACTGTGAAGAAGGCTGAGCACCAAAGAATTGATGCTTTTGAACTATGGTGTTGGAGAAGACTCTTGAGAGTCCCTTGGACTGCAAGGAGATCAACCAGTCCATTCTGAAGGAGATCAGCCCTGGGATTTCTTTGGAAGGAATGATGCTAAAGCTGAAACTCCAGTACTTTGGCCACCTCATGCGAAGAGTTGACTCATTGGAAAAGACTCTGATGCTGGGAGGGATTGGGGGCAGGAGGAGAAGGGGACGACAGAGGATGAGATGGCTGGATGGCATCACTGACTCGATGGATGTGAGTCTGAGTGAACTCTGGGAGTTGGTGATGTACAGGGAGGCCTGGCATGCTGCTATTCATGGGGTTGCAAAGAGTCGGACACGACTGAGTGACTGAACTGAACTGAACTGAACACATGCTAACAAAACAATGCTCAAAATTCTTCAAGTGAGGCTTCAAGAGTATGTGAACCAAGAACTTCCAGATGTTCAAGCTGGATTTAGAAAAGGCAGAGGAACCAGAGATCAAATTGCCAATATCCTCAGGATCACTGAAAAAGCAAGAGAGTTCCAGAAAAACATCTACTTCTGCTTTATTGACTATGTCAAAGTCTTTGACTGTGTGGACTACAACAAACTGGAAAATTCTTAAAGACATGGAAATACCAGACCACCTTATCTGCCTTCTGAGAAATCTGTATGCAGGTCAAGAAGCAACAGTTAGAACTGGACATGGAACAACAAACTGGTTCCAAATTGGGAAGAGTACATCAAGGCTGTATCTTGTCACCCTGCTTATTTAAATTATATGCAGAGTACATGATGTGAAATGCTGGGCTGGATGAAGCACAAGCTGAAATCAGGAATGCCGGGAGAAATATCAATAACCTCAGATATGCAGATGACACCACCCTTATGGCAGAAAGTGAAGAAGAACTAAAAAGCCTCTTGATGAAAGTGAAAGAGGAGAGTGAAAAAAGCTGGCTTAAAACTCAACATTCAAAAAACTAAGATCTTGGCATCTAGTCCCATCACTTCATGGCAAATAGATGGGGAAACAATGGAAACAGTGACAGATTTTACTTTCTTGGGCTCCAAAATCACTGCAGATGGAGACTACAGCCATGAAATTAAAAGTTGCTTGCTCTTTGGAAGAAAAGCTATGACAAACCTAGACAGCATATTGAAAAACAGAGGCATTACTTTGCCAACAAAGTTCCGTCTAGTCAAAGCTATGGTTTTCCAGTAGTCATGTATGTATGTGAGAGTTGGACCATAGTGAAAGCTAAGCGCCGAAGAACTGATGCTTTTGAACTGCAGTGTTGAAGAAGACTCTTGAGAGTCCCTGGGACTGAAATGATAATATCATGTATGAAACGAGTTGCCAGTCCAGGTTCGATGCACGACACTGGATGCTTGGGCTGGTGCACTGGGACGACCCAGAGGGATGGTATGGGGAGGGAGGACGGAGGAGGATTCAGGATGGGGAACACATGTATACCTGTGGCGGATTCATTTCGATATTTGGCAAAACTAATACAATATTGTAAAGTTTAAAAATAAAATAAAATTAAAAAAAATATATATTCTATTTTTTTTTTAAATAACAAAGTGCTGATATTACCTTTTCTGCTTTCCACACTTAATATCCATTCCAAGGAATATTTTGATAGGTTTTTTTTTTTCCTAAAACACATCTCTAACATAATTATTTCATGCTTAAAGACATAATTACAGTAAAAATTGTGATCACTTTGCATTTTGGTCTACCACCAAAACCTCCTATCTGATATCTCTACCTTTATCAATCTATTGAGCACACTATCACAGAAACAACCTTCCTTAAATATATTATAAAAATATTGTTTCTCTGCCTAAAAGCCAGCAAGGGGTTCAATCACTCTAAATTCTTGATCACTATAAGAAAGCTCCTTATTAGAACATCTATCCTTTCTCCATTAAACTTCATCATCTCTTAGTCCCATTTGAACTCATCTTTTGTGTCAAACAAATTTGCTTATTACCAATCGCTGCCAAAGCAACCACTCAGTGGTAATTATGGTATGCCCACTGACGTTGTCATAAAGGAAAATGTTCAGAGCATTTCCATTCCTAGTACAGCATGGAAAGTTCAATTTGCCTAGTCACTAATGTTTTTGCTGCAAGTGCCTTATGCTTCCTTAGAAAAGGAGTCCTTGCACTTTTCAGAACTACTGGGTCACTGGCCTCTCCTTTGGAGCCATCTTTCTTGCTGCTCCAATCTTACACATGAAGGTGTGTTCAGTCATGTCTGACTCTTTGCAACCCCATGGACTGTTGCCTGCCAGACTCCTCTGTCCATGGGATTTCCCAGGCCAAGAATACTGGAATGGGTTGCCATTTCCTACACCAGAGGCTCTTCGCCGCCTAGGGATTGAATCCTCCTCTCTAGTGTATGCTGCAATGGCAGGCAGATTCTTTACCACTGAGCCACCCCTGAGCCACTGGAGTTGGGAAGCCCAACTCCAATCTTGCAGTCACCCTTTTAACCTAATCACATGAGTAAATGGTAAATGTTTCCTTTAAAATGCCAATGATTGTGTATATGTGGCAAAATTAACCTTCCCTAAAGCAAATGCGGCAGAATCTCTGGTGCAAAGGGCAGCATGACCAGAAACAAATGGAGCAGGAGCGAGGAAATCTGTCCCAGAGATTCCATAAACACTATTTACTGGCAATTCTGTCTAAATCTGCTTTATTTGAATCTGAATCATAAGAGATCTTGATAGTAAGTAATTACTTCCTTTGAGATCAAGGTAACTAAGGGAAATAGCCTTGGCTTTGAACTACAGAACCAAATTAAAAGCAAACTTGTTTTACAGATAAGTGGCCTAAAGGCAGAGGTAAGATAAGTAACTAATGGACCATTGATGGAGAAAGAAGGTTTGCAATTGGCCCCCTTTAAGGCTCTTATGCCAAACATTCAACACCATCAGGCAGGAAAGGAACTCTATATTTTGGGAACTAAAAACTGCCTGAATATAATTTGAACAGAGATTAAATGCTGTTTAAAAAAAAAAAAAGCCCCTACTGAACTATTTTAAGAGGACCTTAGGGATCATCCAACTCCTCTCTGACCCCCTTGACTCAGTTTTCACTCACACCAACATGAAAGAACCTAATATTCTCTTATTTATTTCCCCAAAACAGTCTCATTTTAGCAAACCACCCCGCCCCCCTCCCCCAAAAAAATAAGCTTCAGGAAAAAGATATTTCCCAGCTAGCAAGCTGGTAAGGCCATAATGCAAATCTTGGTCTGTTGAGCTCCAGAGCCAAGGCTCTGTTGTTGTTGTTGTTAGTTCTGAATATATTAACTACTATGGTTTAGAGACTGGTGCACAAGTGTGAATATAGGGGCCTTTCCCATCACCACCACCTCTCTGGGTTTGCACCTTTGCTTGAATTCAAAATGGTCATCAGAGGATGTCCCAGTGGTGTTCATGGGGAATATGTCAGATGTGGGTGGAGGAAAGGTATCCGATTCTAATGGGCTTGACCTTTCTTAGATGTCACTATTCAAGGTGCAGGTTACTGACAAAGGAAAGTGTGGACCAAAGGTGAAGATAATTTGAACTACTGCTGGATATGTTGGATTTGCTCAGATGATGCTTCACGTCTGCAGAGGACGATTCCATTCACACACAACCCCCAGGTGCTCAGTTCTGCCCACATGGCCCTTTCAGGTCCAGCCACTCTCTATGCCATTGTTATTCGAAGCATGCAGCTTTGGTATCACCTGGGTATTTAGTGGAAATGCAGAATTTCTGACTCCACTTCATACCTACTGCATCAGAGTCTGCATTCTAACCAGATCTCCAGGGTATCTTTATGTCAGAGTTAGAAGTACTCCAGTAGGTTATTTCTATACCAAGCTTAAGACAGAAGAAATCTTTGTGAGGCTGTCTGTGGCCTTGTCTGCCTCAATTTTCCCACTTTCTAATTGCCTCCTTGGAAATCTTCCTGGTAAACAGAACCCAGGGTTCTGTTCCTTGGGAACAATCCACTCCTCTACACTCATCCCCTGTTCATCTGTCTCCTCTTCACAAGTCCCAGGGATTATTTTCCTAGCCTTCCTAGCCTTGGACCCTACCCTCCCACACTGTTTGTCCCAGGCATTCTATCTGTCCTCACTTAGGTCCATTAAGGGCATAAGTGCTTTTGGAATAGAAGAACCTGACAGACTAGGAACCTATTTCCAGTATCTACCCTGCCTGCCCTCATTCCTGAGCTGAGGCAATTAAATGGAACCAACTCTGCTGGAATTAGGTTAAATGAAAGGAGTAAATGGAGGTGGGGTGGGGAAGGTTAGGATATGGGAGGAGAAGATGTTGATTAGTTTACGAAAAAAGTAATCTATCACACTTATATGTGATGCTTTTGTATGAAGTGTATTCTCAGTGTGTTTCTGTCCATGTCATTGGTGTTTGTAGATTTCTGGAAACAAAGCTCTATTTCTGCTTTCCACCTTGAATCCAAACAGATGTTAGAAATATTTCCAAAGAATTATGATTATCTTCAAGCATCTCTGGCTTGAGATAATCCAGCCAGAAAATGAGCTCATGTCCTTACATTCATGGGGAGGCCATCCAGCCTAGCATTTAGTAAGTGGGTACTGATCTCTGACTCCACTACTCACTGGCTGAGTGGTTCTGGGTAAGTCCCTTAGTATCACTGACCTTTAACTTCTTGTGAATGAGGATAATAACATTATACTGACTTCAGAACGTTTTTACAAGATTAAGTGAGAAACTGCAGATAAATATTAATACATTATCTGGCATATGGCATGCCTAATAAAATTGAGATTCTCTTATTATTTCAGAATTACTATCCATGAAATGTTAATATTCACTCATGGCAACTGGAAAATGATGAAGGTTTGAATCTACACTCCTAGTATTAAAAATTATTATATAAAAATTTTAGTTGGAACCAAGGTCATCATAATACTAATAATATATTTATTGAGCATTAACTACATGCCACCTTCTCATATATGGTCATGAAGAATCCTGACAACTCTTTCGAGGCAGTTACTATTTTCACCTTCCTTTCTCACAAATCTGTTTCCTCTTTTCCTGGCACATAGCTTCAGATTGGGTAAACAGCCTAGACGTGGCCGTGTAACTGAGTAGAGTGGAACATGTGAGGCCAGGATTATGCTACTTTCAGGCTTGGTCCACTAGCCCCACCTTGTTCCATCCCTCTGCTCTTTCTTTCTTTGTGGCAACCTTGAAAACTGCATGTTAAAGATGGAGGATCTACAAGAGGGAAGGATCCTGGCTTCTGTACCGCCTCTTAGAGAAAAGCCACCAGCTGATCAAGAAGAACCATTTTGGATTTTATGTAAGTAAGAAATACATTTCTATATGCTTCATTTCTGGCATGTATTTGTTACAGCAGCTAATCTCATCTTAACTGATTTACTTAGTCTACCTAAGATCCCAGAGCATATAATTAGGGATTGGAATTCTAAGCCAGTGGAACCCTAAAGCCTGCACTTTCATTCATTATACTACACCGGCATCAAGTTTCACTTGAGAGCCAAAGAGTGGTTCTGTTTTAACTGCCTACCAAGTTATGCCAAATAGTAAATGCTAGAAGGAGACAAATCTGAAATTAGAAACACCTCAACTGGGTTGTTTTCAGAAGCCAGTGCATGAATCTGCTGATTCACGGGCCCTAGGAATTTCCTACAGCCGTCATCAGATGGCTTCAGACAAGGCCAACTTATCAGGAAAACAATTTTGCCTCAAGAACCCATCACTGATATCTGAAATCTGCTGTCAGTTTTACTTCTCTCTCTGTGGGGTACTAAACCAGTGACTTGTATGTTTGGAGCCTCTAATGAGGCTGGTAATGGTCTTATAAATTCTCCATGGAGCTCTCACACCTCTAATTGAGAATCAGACAACGAGACTGGCCAGAGGCCAGGGAATATTCTCAAAGTGCGTGCTCATGGTGGCAACCATTTACTCAAAAGGCTCAAGGAAAGGTCTCCCTGTCAGGGCCTTAAAGAAGTAGGGCAAGCAGGGCTCGACTTGGTGGGACAGAAGCCCTACAGTGAAGTAGAAAAATAGCACTTCTGATAACAATAAACACTTGGAGGGCACATGCAGATAACAAGGCACTTTCAAGCGCTGAGTCTCAGTATCAATAGCCGTTGAGACAACCGCGCTTCGTTGTAGAGATTAAATCAATGAAGCTAAGAGACTTGCCAAGAACATAATAAAATAAGGTTTAAACATTGGCCTTCGAACTGCAAGTCCATCATGAAACTCTCCCAGCTCTCTCTCTCTAAGTTCTCAAAGATCCTAGTAAGGTCACTGCAATGAAAATCAATGGGGCTGATTCTCACATTCTTTCAAATGAGGGAAGCTGACCTATAAGCCAAACAATATGGCCTGTGAGTGAGGGTCTGTTTCAGCACCATCCCTGCCCTCCTCCCTGTCCACACAGGGCCTGGCCTCTGCCTGACTTGGGGCCCTTCAGATCTGCCAGGAGCTACTTTGTCTCAACAATTCTGTGGCTTAGGCAGCAGACAGTACAACTGGTGTAATTAATGTTTTGACCTCCAAAGTCAGGAAGCAGAAGACTCGCATGAAGGCAGGGTCTGAGCTTCTCCTTTCTACTTAGGCTTCAGCTTGGTTAAAGCCAAGGGAAAGAACCTTAGCAGAAGGCAACAAACCATCTTGGTTTGTTCTGCTTGGCAACCCTCTCCCAAGGCAGAGCTCAAGAATATTTACACATGCAAAGGGGGAGCATCACGTTTATTGTGTTCAAAAGGCTCGTTGCCATAGGTCTGTCTCCTCAGTGCTGAGCTGCAAATCGGTATTCCCACCTTACCACAGTATATGGTTTAAAAAAAAAAAAAAAAACTGAAGATGAGCTAAAAATACCTGAGCCAAGTTCAGCACTTCTGTAAGAAGGCTGAGCACACTGGTGACATCCATGGTAAAGACAGTGCCAACATTATACACAGCAAGTCACATCCTGATGAGTTAATTGCCCCCAACTGAATGTTAAGTGCAGTGGAGGAAAAGGGTATGTTAATACATGAAACTTAACTTTTTCACACAGGAAATAAAACCCCAAATGGAGATTTAACATCTTATGAAAAGTTGCGCAAAGATAACTTTTAAGGAGAAAAAGAGCTGTTCAGATTTGTAGATGAAGCTATCTCATGAATAAAATATCCTCATACTTCATCAGTTTTCAAAGAAAAAATAAAACTATTTAGCACACTTCTGTGTCCTTCCCACTCAGCACATATCAGTGGAAAGAGTAGGTGCCCTAGAATTGAAGATCTGAATTTTAAGTCCCTCTGCGGCGCTCTAACGGGTTATGCAGTGATGACCGAGTTGATTAACTTCTCCGTCTTGGTTTCCATATATATATAACATTGGGGTGATGCCTATTTCTCCCAGGCTGTTTTGAAAATTAAATGAAGTGACACAAACCCAAAGGCACAGCACCTGCAGTAGCACCTAGCACATAATAGACGCTCAGTAATTATCAATTCTCCCTTTACTCTGCACTACAAAGGGCAGAATGAAGAAATGAGGAGAAGAAGGAAAACAGCAAATGGGGACCCCGGAACGTAGGATAGAGGGGCACTGTGTAATCTGCCAAAGGTGGATCAGAAATATTCATTATGACATCCAAAATACTGACACAGAAAACAAGAGCAAACTAGAGAAGGTGTTTCTTTTCATCAAAGTTTCTTGCAAAAAAGGAAAATATTGTAGAATTCATTCTATTTTTTCATTGATTGAATTCTGCAGCCCCCTTAAGTGACCTCAAGTTACAGCTAAAGGCAGGAAAAACTACGTGGCTATGAAACAGTCAGATATGAATTACCTTGACGAAATAAGTGTTTATGTCTCTGAAAAAATCGTGTCCAACTCTGTGCGACCCCAGAGATGGCAGCCCACCAGGCTCCCCTGTCCCTGGGATTCTCCAGGCAAGAACACTGGAGTGGGTTGCCATTTCCTTCTCCAGTGCATGAAAGTGAAAAGTGAAAGTGAAGTCACTCAGTCGTGTCCAACTCCTAGTGACCCCATGTACTGCAGCCTACTAGGCTCCTCCGTCCATGGGATTTGCCAGGCAAGAGTACTAGAGTGGGGTGCCATTGCCTTCTCCAAGATATATAATACCAACATTTAAATCAGTGTTAACAGAAACATTGAAAACTCTTACCTCAACTGTCATTGCTCAGAAAAACACATCTTGGTTGGCTTTTTGGTCACGCAGTAGTATGTGGTCCTGCAGCTCTGCAGGTACTAACACACACAGAGGAAACTCAAGTGCTGGGCATACTTAATGAAGAGACTGGACATAATTGGGGCATTGCTGAAGGCTAAAGGGGAACAGATGGAGAGACCACAATGAGGAGAAAAGGGGGAGATACCAAGTAATGTCTGTGGAGAACACAGTGGTCAGAGAAAATCTTCTAAAGGTGATGTTGGCTGAGGGATTCTTAAGATGTGGGATGTCTTATATTACATGTGAAGTCTTGTGCTGGTGTGCACAGTAATCCTCCTTGATTGTCTGCAACCTTTAGAAAAGGTCTGTTCCACCCATTGGCTTCTGATAGTGGTGCTATACAGAAATAATTAGCAGAGCACAGAGCTCCATTTTACAATTGGGTTTCCTTGGCAGGGGGCTGGCAGGGGTGGACAGGAAAGGCAGTCCAAGCAGAAAGACGAAGAAATATAGGAAGGAAAACACATCTCTAGAGGAAACTGGAACCTGGAGCAAGCAGCGACTAGGAGAAAAAGGTGTCCCCTGAGAAATGAATTCCTGCCAACTACGGGCTAGGAACCTATGTCAGGGTATCCAATGCCATCCGTAGGTTCAGGTTGGGCCAGAAGGGCTCACAGGACTCAGCAGCATCCAAGTTCCCAGATGCCAGGCAAGGGCCATCCTCATAAGCAGGCTTTTCTAAGGACAGCAGTCTTGAGTCTGCCATGTTAACTCTTTTCTGCACAGAGCTCAAGGTGGTTTTTAAAATCTTTTCAGAGAAGGATGACCCTCACATCCTGGAGGACTACAGAAGCCAAATGTCTCCTATTTGGGTTACACTAACACTTTTATAGATGCTACCTGTAGGATTACAGTAATATTTTATAGCAATTTTTACTGTAATAGGCATTTTCATATGTACATTACTTTATTTCATCTTTGCAACAATGCTGGGGAGGAAGCAATATATGCTCACAGATGGACAACCCGATGCTCATAGACGTTTGGTAACTTGCTGACAGCCTCACATGCAGGGTGTCATGGAACTGTGCTTCAAACTAGTTCTTTAGACTCTAAAGGCGGCACACTTTCACTAATTCACAACAGCAGCACCACTTCTCAGCTTGTGGCAGCAATTCCAGTCCTCACCTCTAATCCGCTCCCTCAGGAGTTTCTGGTTCCACACCTGCCTACATTCAGTAATGAGATTATGGTAGATTGTACCTCTCAAAAATGGTCACAACAATATTTCCAGCCCCATTTGCCCTTCTAGATGCTCGCCACTCTCTCATGGAGACGTGAAGCCTACTTTCCCGACTCTGAACCTGAATAAGCCCTTACGACAGACTCAACAAACAGAGTGTGGCAGAAGGGATGCTGTCTGCTGGCGAGGCTAGACAGTGAAGGGTTATGCAGCCTCCTCCTGAAGCCTACTCCCTTTCTCATCCTCTCTCCCTCTCTGTCTTTCTGGAAACATGCACCTGGTAGCCCAAGGAGATGAGCAAGATGGACAGCTAGCCTGAAGTAATCATGCTAGAAAAACATTAATGCATATATATATATATGGAGTTTAGAAAGACAGTAACAATGACCCCATGTGTAAGACAGCAAAAGAGACACAGATGTAAAGAACAGACTTTTGGACTCTGTGGGAGAAGGTGAGGGTGGGGTGATTTGAGAGAATAGCACTGAAACATGTATATTACCATATGTGAAATAGATGACCAGTGCAAGCTCAGTGCATGAGGCAGGGTGCTCTGGGACAACCCAGAGGGATGGGGTGGGGAGAGAGGTGGAAAGGGGGTTCCATACATGTACACCTGTGGCTGATTCATGTCGATGTATGGCAAAAACCACCACAATATTGTAAAGTAATTAGTCTCCAATTAAAATAAATAAATTAATTTTTATTTAAAACCACATGAAAAGACCATGTGCAGATAGATACCTTAGGAGGCCCGCCTCCAGTTGTTTGAAGCTTCCCAATCTGGGCACCTGAAATGCAGGGGAAGAGAACTTCCACTGATCCCAACCCCCAGCCTTTGAGACACTCAGCTGATACCCAATGAGACAGAAACTAACAATCCCCACCAAGCCCCTGTCCAAACAGCAGATCCTTGAGCAAAGTAAATGTTGTTGGTATGATGCATCAACAGGTAACTGAAACAGTGACAATGATAGACAGACAGACACATAAAGTACATATGTGTCTCATATATGTAAGAAAAATTAGAAAATTAGATATCTTTCTAAAAGAAGAAATTCAAGCTAATCTACATTAGCACATACAATGGTTGACATATTTTATATTTACATTGTCACTAATCTTTTCAACCTAAATTATCCCTAGTATAATGAACATTAATGCTGATTGCCAACACAATAGCAAACCTGAATTTTTTAAAATATGTGTAAATCTTGAACTTTTTTGCATTTAATAGGAAATCATTGGCTATTTTCAGACAATGAAATTATACTTAAATAGAGTCTTATTAGCCCAATGATGATGTCCTGTCACCACAAAATTGGGCATATGATCTCATTTAAAGAAGGAGCTTACAATATTCTTGGCAGACATTAGCCCCTATGCCTTCATAAGGTAAAGAGGTGGGCTTCTTGGGAGGTGAAGCATTCACATGCTTTGGAAAGTGCAGTCTGACCCCTGGAGGCTGAGAAGTGCTAGGACCACACCTTTCATAGGGCAGGAAACATGAAACTGACATACAGGCCAGGAATACAGGGTTGGAGCCAGCACCGAGGAAAATACACCCTCCTGACACCCAAGCTGGCAATACCTACCAGGTGAGCTAACTTGAGGGAGAATGGAGTAGAGGCAAATGCACATGAGGTGAGAGATGGAAATTATTCACTTGTCCTTGCAAGTGACAAATGTCATTACAAACAACAAACTCAAGATGATGTAGCTGCTTTGCCTATACCTTCCGAGGTAGATTTCAGAGAAACCACACTGACAGGCTTAGATGTAGCTTACCACTACTCAACAGAGTGGTACTGAGGGTAGTTACAGCAGGGGATAAAGCTCCAGAACACAGCCACGTACCTTGTCAGCTGGACACGTATAACTACAACTAGTCCTGGGAAATGGGGAGAATCTATCTTGTTTCATATTCACATATGAGACTGCCCTGACTACTTACTTGGAGAGAAAGAATACAATCTCAAGACAACCTCGAAGCATGCACCAGCAGAGATGAGGCAAAGGGTGCTCTGAAAACACTTCTTGGCCGCATCTATAGAGAAGGAGCCTTCAGGAGGCTTTTTACATTATACCCTGCTCCATACTTCAGCCAAGTTGTTTATTAAAATTAAGCTTTTAGAGAATTTCATTACCAGCAAAATTCAGGGTCAGACCTTGAATGGGAGATGCAAAGGAGGATGAACGTTAGAACAGAAAAGGGAATTTTAATTACGACAATTACAACTGCTCTTCACTTACCCTTGCCACGAGCAGATCTCAGTCCTCACCTCCCACAATAACTTACATCCTCTGAGAATTTATAATGCTGACAGAAGAGCCTGGCAGGCTACCGTCCACGGGGGTCGCAAGAGTCGGACACGACTTAATGACTTGAATACTACTACTATACACAGAGAAATATTTTTGGTTTCTAGAGAGTTTTGAAAAAACACATCATGCTGTTTTACTAACCTGATCTTTCAATGAAACTTCAATATTTTTCCATACACAGAATTTTAAGATGGCCCCAAATATTTCTACTACCTGGTATACATGTCCTATATAATAATCCCCTCCCCTGATGTCTGAACAGAACCTGTGAACATAATGGCTAGTCAATCCCATGATCGTGCCACATTACACCAAGACTCAATGAGAACAGGCTAGAGAGATTCGTCTACTGATTTTGAAAATGTAAGCTGTCATGTTTTGTGAAGGGAACATGACTGGGACCTAAGGGCAACTCTTAGAAACTGAGAGCAGCCTCTGGTCAAAAACTAGCAAGAAGGAGGAACCTTAGTCCTACAACCACAAGGAACTGAATTCAGCCAACAACCTGGATGAGTTTGAAACAGACCCTGCCCTCCAAATGAGAACATAGCCCTGCAGACACCTTGATTTCATTGTAGTGAAAGCCTCACCAGAGGACCTCCATCTATGTAGTGACAAAATTTCTGACCTACAGAAAATGTGAGATAATAAACAGGTATTATTTTGAGCCACTAATTTTGTGGTTATTCTTATATAGCAATTAAAAAAAAAAAAACTCATACACCTCTCCCTCTGCTGCCTGCACCAAGCTGTGTTTTCAAAGTAGTATCACATAACATTTACCACAATCGCATATATTTTATTATTACTATTTTTAAAGTTACACAATTTCTGGAGGGTTGGCACAGCCTCTGAATATTCAATCCTGTTTTCAGTCCTCTGTGCTAGATGCCTATATCCTGATTCAGTATGTTTTCAGCTTCTCCCTGTTTCTACTTTGTGTGTCCATGGAAAGAAAATCAAGAAGAATGATATTCCTGTTCCTCAGAACAGTAAAAAGTGTTGTTCATGTTTGACCAAGGGTGGACACCCTTCCTGCTCCATTTCCTGTGCCCTGTAATCCTCTATTACACAAACTCATACCCCTTTCTTACTTCACAGCTGTTTGTGGCTACAAGAATGGCCAAAACTCCTACTCATCCTGGCACTGGAAGTATTACTAGGAGGGGGCACTCCATCTCCACCTCCATGTCTTCTCTCCAGGGCTTGGACTACTTCAACTACTAGCAAAAAAAAAAAAAAAAAAAAAAAAAAAAACAAAGTATGATAAAGTCAGCTGTGGGTTAAATTTCCAGTAGCAGGAAAAATCCAAGATTATTGCCATTTGCAACCATGGTTGATGTCATAAAGCAACACAGAAGACACTAAGTTAAAATGACCAAAAACATTATTTAGAGCAAGCAGGACAACACTTTATCTATCTATTTTAATCTATGATATATTCCCCCAGAATATCACAGAATGTGACCTATTTTGGAGATTGAGTCACCAAGGTGGTCTAGTTAAAATGAGATCATTAGGGTGGGCACCCATCTAAAATGACTGGTATCCTTAAAAAGTGAAAATTTAGTCAGAGAGACAGACATGCATAGAGAAGAGAAAATATAAAGAGACATAAAGAGAAGATAGCCATTTACAAGCCAGTTACAGACCTAGAACTCATCCTTCCCTCATAGCTTTCAGAAGGAACCCATCCTTCTGATGTGTTGATATTAGACTTCTAGCTTACAGAACTGTGAGACAATATATTTCCATGGTTTAAGTCACTCAGTTTGTGGCACTTGGTTAAGGCAGCCCTGGAAAACTCATGCAGCCCCCAAACTTTGCTCTGCATTTTCTCTGTCTGATAAGTCACTGTATTCATTCTGCAGGTGAACACTTAGTTGCCATCTCCATTTCTCCTCCAAGTAGATCACAACTTTAGCCTTCACAGTACAAGAAATTTTATTCCTTCACTTAATGCTTTTTTAAAGTTCATTTCCTATCTATGCTATCAGTAATGGTTCTATAGCCCTATCACGGAGAAGGCAATGGCAATCCACTCCAGTACTCTTGCCTGGAAAATCCCAAGGACAGAGGAGCCTGGTAGGCTGCAGTCCATGGGGTCACTAAGAGTCAGACACGACTGAGCAATTTTACTTTCACTTTTCACTTTCATGCATTGGAGAAGGAAATGGAAATCCACTCCAGTGTTCTTGCCTGGAGAATCCCAGGGACGGGGGAGCCTGGTGGGCTGCCATCTATGGGGTCGCACAGAGTCAGACATAACTGAAGCTACTTAGCAGCAGCAGCAGCAGCAGCCCTATCACTAGACCTGCTCTAGAAACAAGCCCTGAGAACCCTTCTGCACTGTTGGTGGGAATGTAAATTGGTACCACCACTATGGAGAATAGCACAGAACTTCCTTAAAAGACTAAAGTTAGAACTGTCATATGATCCAGCAATCTCACTCCTGGGCATATAGCTGGAAAAAATTATAACCCTAAAAGATACACACACCCCTATGCTCATAGTGGCACAATTTACAATAGCCAAGGCATGGTAGCAACCAAAGTGTCCAGTGACAGATGAATGGATAGAGAAGATGTGGTAAGTCTATACAGTGGAATATTAGTCAGTCATAAACAAGAATGAAATCATGCCAATTCAGCAACATAGATGGACCTAGAAATTATCATATTAAGTGAAGTAAGCTAGACAAAGACAAATGATATTACTTATATGTGGAATCTAAAAAAATGATACAAGTGAATTTACTTACAAAATAGAAATAGACTCACATTCATAGAAAACAAACAGTGGTTACCAAAGGGGAAAGTGGTAGTGGGGGAAATAAACGAGGAGTTTTGGATAAACAGATACACATTACTACATATAAAATAGATAACCAACAAGGACCTACTTTGTAGCCCAGGGAACTATGCTCAATTTTTTGTAATAAGCTATAATGGAAAAGATTATGAAAAATAATATAATGTGTATAACTGAAACACTCGGCTGTACATTAGAAACTAATGCAACATTAACACTAATATAACTAACACATAGATCAACTATACATCATTTAAAATATTTTTTAACTGAACAGACTCTGAAAACATCCTGATAACCATTTGATGAAGGAAGAGGAAAAGCAACAGGTAAGGATGCACATTTTGCCTTTTCATACTGAAAAGTGATGAAAGTGAAAGTGGAGAGTGAAAAAGTTGGCTTAAAGCTCAACATTCAGAAAATGAAGATCATGGCATCTGGTCCCATCGCTTCATGGAATAGATGGGGAAACAGTGGAAACAGTGTCAGACTTTATTTTTGGGGGCTCCAAAATCACTGCAGATGGTGACTGCAGCCATGAAATTAAAAGACGCTTACTCCTTGGAAGGAAAGTTATGACCAACCTAGATAGCATATTCAAAAGCAGAGACATTACTTTGCCAACTAAGGTCCATCTAGTCAAGGCTATGGTTTTTCCAGTGGTCATGTATGGATGTGAGAGTTGGACTGTGAAGAGGACTGAGCGTCGAAGAAGTGATGCTTTTGAACTGTGGTGTTGGAAAAGACTCTTGAGAGTCCCTTGGACTGCAAGGAGATCCAACCAGTCCATTCTGAAGGAGATCAGCCCTGGGATTTCTTTGGAAGGAATGATGCTAAAGCTGAAACTCCAGTACTCTGGCCACCTGATGCGAAGAGTTGACTCATTGGAAAAGACTCTGATGCTTTTGGGGATTGGGGGCAAGAGGAGAAGGGGACGACAGAGGATGAGATGGCTGCATGGCATCACTGACTCAATGGACATGAGCCTGAGTGAACTCTGGGAGTTGGTGATGGACAGGGAGGCCTGGTGTGCTGCGATTCATGGAGTCGCAAAGAGTCAGACACGACTGAGCGACTGAACTGAGCTGAAGGATGTACAAATTTTGATGTTCTAGACAAGTTGGGGAATCAGTAAGCAAACCTGTCTGGATTCATTAGAGAGTTCACGCCCAAAAGAGAAGTCTGAACTTTATCCTCCAGGCATGAGAAATCAATGAAAAGACTTAATGGTTGTTTTGTTTGCCAAGAGCCTTATAAGTCTTTTAGGAAGATGCATTTGGCCACTATTTCAGAAGATAGATTAGGAAAAGGATCAGACTCATGGAGATCAGAGGGGAAGATATTAGAAGTTCATGGGTGGAAGAATAAAAAACCTAGATAATAGTAATACAGTAGAAAGGGAAAGAATACATGTGAAAAATCTTATGAAGAATCAACAAGACTTAGTAGAACATAAAACGACCTTGAGTTCTCCAGTTTGGAAAAGCAAAATTGACAAGGCTAAGAAAGGATGGAAAATAAAAAGTACTTAAACTGCATAAAATATGCTGTTTCAGCAGATCTTAATAGTGACTAAAAAACATTAATAGTCACTAAAAAGGCATTTTTGTTTTCTAGGTAAATTTTAAAAACCTCTTTTCCAATACAACATTTAATGAGTCCAATAAAATTTGGAATGTTTAAATGTTGTGTTGTTGTTGGTTTGCTAAAATCATATGCAAAGCATTCAATCTCTCTTTTGGGGGAGGTTGGGGAGATGTTCATTCTTTCCTTCAGAAAATGAAGGAGAATGTCATCTTTCTTTGATTCAATAGAGGAACTTGATTATGTTACCTGGTTTTGACTGAAAAAGTACACTTCTAGGCAATTCTGCCATGTGAGTGTGTTTCCCCATGTGCACACACTCACACTCACATCCAGTTTCCTAGAACTGCATTCCAAATGGCTTCCTTCCTCAGTACTCTTCAGGAATAACCTGAGGCTTAGTGAGTGTTAACTTATAACACTAAATGGTAGCCATGAATCCATTCACCTCCATTATTTTTCAAAAAACAATTTTAGTATTAACTAAACTTGCCAACATCTGTTGGATCAGACAAAAATCAAGAGAATTCAAGAAAAAAACATCTACTTCTGCTTTATAGAACTATGCCAAAGCCTCTGACTGTGTGGATCACAACAAACTGTGACAAATTCCTAAACAGGTGAGAAAACCAGATCACCTTACCTGCCTCCTGAGAAATCTGTATGCAGGTCAAGAAGCAACAGTTTGAACCAGACATGGAACAACAAACTGGTTCCAAATTGGGAAAG
Organism: Bubalus bubalis; assembly: GCF_019923935.1. Taxonomy (NCBI): domain Eukaryota; kingdom Metazoa; phylum Chordata; class Mammalia; order Artiodactyla; family Bovidae; genus Bubalus; species Bubalus bubalis. Next base: position 99,117,944 of record NC_059163.1, on the reverse strand, counting down.
GAGTACATCAAGGCTGTATATTGTCACCCTGCTTGTTGAACTTCTATGCAGAGTACATCATGAGAAATGCCAGGCTGGATGAAGCACAAGCTGGAATCAAGATTTCTGGGAGAAATATCAATAACCTCAGATATGAAGATGACACCACCCTTATGGCAGAAAGCGAAGAGGCACTAAAGAGCATCTTGATGAAATTGAAAGAGGAGAGTGAAAAATCTGGCTTAAAACTCAACATTCAAAAAACAAAGATCATGGCGTCCAGTTCCATCATTTCATGGCAAACAGGTGGGAAAACAGTGGAAACAGTGACAGACTATTTTCTTGGGCTATGAAATCACTGAAGATGGTGACTGCTGCCATGAAATTAAAAAACGCTCCTTGGAAGAAAAGTTATAACCAACCTAGACAGCATATTAAAAAGCAGAGACCTAACTTTGCCAGCAAAGGTCCATCCAGTCAAAGCTATGGTTTTTTTTAGTAGTCATTTATGGATATGAGAGTTAGACCATAATTTCTGAGTGCTGAAGAATTGATGCTTTTGAACTGTGGTGTTAGATAAGACTCTTGAGAGTCAAGTCCCGTGCACTGCAAGGAGATCAAATCAATCAATCCTAAAGGAAATCAGTCCTGAATATTCATTGGAAGGACTGACGCTGAAGCTGAAGCTCCATTTTGGCCACCTGATGCGAAGAACTGACTCATTGGAAAAGACCCTGATGCTGGGAAAGATTGAAGGCAGGAGAAGAATGGGATGAAAGAGGATGAGATGGTTGGATGGCATCACCAACTCAATGGACATGAGTTTGAACAAGCTCCAGGAGTTGGTGATGGACAGGGAAGCCTGGTGTGCTGCACTCCATGGGGTCTCAAAGAGTCAGACACGACTGAGCAAATGAACTGAACTGAAGACTGCCTTAATGCAGAATCAGATGAGCAACAGGATCAGTTTTTCAAGAAGACAGCCTTTGCTGATCCTCATATATTTAAATCAATAACTTTAATATCACTAAGGACTCTGTAAGTCCTTATTCATTTTCTCTCTACCACTCTACCTTTGGACTCAAGAAGTGCAAATAAAATGCAGAAGATGATAACCAAAGAAAGCAAGAAAATGCTATACAAATGTCAGGGGCAATTGAGGATGTGGAAAAAAAGAGCAGCTTATAGTTGGAAAACATTTACTCAAGAAAATGTAAACATCAGGATTATGGACATATTTAGAAAGGTGTCACTACCTGAAGTATGAAAAAGCAGTGTAAACCCCCAAAGCCATAAAATCATAATCTGTTATTATATGACATTCCTAAACCTCAGATCATTTGGATATTATTTCCCCAGGTAAAAGGTTCCAGGCTTTTTGCAAATGTTTTCTCTCAACTCCATGTTTCAACCTAGGCCAGGCCAGTAGAAAAGTTATCACAGTCTAGAAATGAAATTCTTTTCTCTTTAGGGGAAAAAAAAACACAAAAAGAAACAACCTTTGAAAAATGCTGATGAAATGTAACTTTTCTCCACAATAATTTTCTGGCATTTATGACAAAGATCTTCTGTTACTTACAACTTCCAGTGAATTTCATTCTTGGCTTAGTTGCAACCCAAAGAACTGACAGGGGAGGGATATTAATACATCTCTGAGTGGTGAGGGAGCTGTTTTTCAAGTAGATTGAGGCAATGAGTGTTTGGAACACCTCATACTTCAGTGAAATCCAATTTTCTCTTACAGGTTTCACCCAGTAGCAAGAAGTCACTCTTATTGAAATGCTTAGATTCCAACAGCACCTATAAAAGAGAAAAGATATTCTGCAGTGATGTTTAGCAGTTTTTTGTTATTTGCAAGTGTACTTTCATCTTGTCCAGCTCCAGTGAATTCTAACCACTAAGGCAAGACCTCAGACTTCTAATGATTTGTAGAGAATTATGTTACCAGTAATTTTACATATCTCTCATGCCTGAATCCTCTGGGCTTTGTGGAAGCACATTGCCAGGGATTTGCTGGCAGACTGGAATAACATTTTATAGTAAAGATGATAAAGAAGGGGTATTTCAAGGGGTTGATACGGTATGTAAGGTTGAAAATATGGACACTTTCTGATAAGGAGACATTAAAAGATTCAAGAAGATTCGTGGATCCAACAGTCCATGTTGTCAGGCCTTCAAATACCTTCTTTATAATCACAAAGTCACCCCAGGCTATCTGCAGGAATGGGAGCTAGAAACTCTGTGAAAGATTTAACCTTTCTGTTAAATCCTTGAGTTACTGGGAAGAAAATCAAACATCAAGAAGCTTGTCTATAGTCCCTGAGGTATTGCGGTGGTCCACTCTGAAAACCGCTACCATCAGCTAGAACCATTGTCAAGGGTTTTCAAATCGAGAGAGAGTTCACCAAGTCTTCTTTAATTCCTTTGTCATATGTGACAGTTGTTATTGTTTTAGCAACTGACAGAAAGTCAAAACACATTTTAAATATGAGAAGAGCTTGGGAGAACTTGAATCTCCTCAATAAAGATAGATCTTCTCTTCAGAAAGAACAACTTTAGCTTTTAGTACGGAGGTTAGGTCTTGTTTTAAACCTCACGTCTAAGAAAGTCGTGAAGGTAGGTCTTAGAAAAAAACAATCCACTTTCCAGAAACTCTGCAGTTAATTATCTACATTCATTAAGGTTCTGCGGCAGATTTTAACATAGCTAAGCATTAATAAAATCAGAATTAACTTAAGCCTTAAGTAGGGTCTTAACTATTTGTATTGTATCCAAATCTCACTTACTCTGATAAGGGGTAAACCTAACATCATGTATTTGGCACTTAATCTATGTTATACAAAGTTTGACCATTTTATATACCCTCTGTAAAGTTTCACAATAACGCAGTGAAACACATATTATTAATGTTCCTTTTCTGAAGATACAAGGTCTAAGATCATGGTCAGATTCAGCTATTTGGTGGTAAAGCTTGAATTTAAACCTTATGGCTATGCACTGTCACCCTGCTTATTTAACTTACATGCAGAGGACAAAATGTGAAATGCCAGGCTGGATGAAGTTCAAGTTGGAATCAAGATTGTCAGAAGTATCAGTAACCTCAGATACACAGATGACACCATAGGATAGAAAGGGAAGAGGAACTAACAAGAGACTTGACGAAGGTAAAAGAGGACAGTGAAAAAGCTAGCTGAAAACTTAACATTGAAAAAACTAAGATTACAGCATCTGGTTCCATCACTTCACTACAAATAGATGGGGGAAAATGGAAACAGTAACAGGCTTTATTTTGTTGGGCTCCAAAATCACTGAAGATGGTGACTATAGCCATGAAATTAAAAGATATTTGCTCCTTGAAAGAAAAGCTATGTCAAAACAATGGAGCATATTAAAAAGTAGAGACAACATTTTTCTGACAAAGATCCATTCAGTCAAAGCTGTGGTGTTTCCAGTAGTCAGGTACAGATCTGAGAGTTGAACCATAAAGAAGGCTGAGTGCCAAAGAATTGATGCTTTCGAACTGTGGTGCTGGATAGGACTCTTGAGACTGCCTTGGACAGCAAGGAGATCAAACCAGTCAATGCTAAAGGAAATAAATCATGAATATTCATTGGAGGGACTGATGCTGAAGCTGAAGCTCTAATACTTTGGCCACCTGACGTGAAGAGCCAACTCAAAGGAAAAGACCCTGATGCTGGGAAGGACTGAGAGCAGGAGGAGAAGAGGGCAAAAGACGATGAGATGGTTGGATGGCATCGTCGACTAAATGGACATGAGTTTGAGGAAACTCCAGGAGATGGTAAAGGACAGGGAATCCTGTCTTGCTGCAGTGCATGGGGTCATAAACAGTTGGCCACAACCGATCAACAAGAAATGATTGGTTAAACCCTGATTTTCCTGTACCTGATATAGGATACCTTGCTACTCTACCAGTAATAGATTCTTGAACAAATCAACTACACTTAAAAGGTAAATTATATAAATACAGTGAAGGCAAGATTACCAATGGCATCTTATTCTTGAAACCAAAGACCACTGAAACATTAGGAGAAGAAGTTTTCAAGGAATTTGTGAATAACCACAGACCCTTGGTTGAATCAAAAATTACCACTTTTCACTAGCAGTAATCTTGATATTACTTACAAATAGCTGAGGAAAGAAGAGAAGCTAAAGACAAAGGAAAAAAGGAAAGATATACCAATTTGGATGCAGAGTTCCAAAAAATAGCAAGGAGACATAAGAAAGCCTTCCTCAGTGACAGGGCAAAGAAATAGAGGAAAACAATAGAATGGGAAAGACTAGGGATCTCTTCAAGAAAATTAGAGATACCAAGGGAACATTTCATGCAACAATGGCACAATAAAGGACAGAAACGGTATGGACCTAACAGAAGCAGAAGGTATTAAGAAGAGGTGGCAAGAATACACAGAAGAACTATACAAAAAAAAAAGTCTTCATGACCCAGATAACCATGGTGGTGTGATCCCTCACCTAGAGCCAGACATCCTGGAATGCGAAGTCAAGTAGGTCTTAGGAAGCAACACTGCAAACAAACCTAGTGGAGGTGATGGAATTCCAGTTGAGCTCTTTCAATTCTAAAAGATGATGCTGTGAAAGTATTGCACCCAGTATGCTAGCAAATTTGGAAAACTCAGCAGTGGCCACCGGACTGGAAAAGGTCAGTTTTCATTCCAATCCCAAAGAAAGGCAATGCCAAAGAATGTTCAAACTACCGCACAATTGCACTCATCTCACATGCTAGCAAAGTAATGCTCAAATTCTCCAAGCCAGGCTTCAACAGTATGCGAACCATGAACTGCTAGATGTTCAAGCTGGATTTAGAAAATTCAGAGGAACCAGAGATCAAATTGCCAACATCCTCCAGATCATTGAAAAAGCAAGAGAGTTCCAGAAAACATCTACTTCTGCTTTAGTGACTATGTCAAAGTCTTTGACTGTGTGGACCACAACAAACTGTGGAAAATTCTTAAAGATATGGGAATACCAGACCACCTGACCTGCGTCCTGAGAAATCTGTATGCAGGTCAAGAAGCAACAGTTAGAACTGGACATGGAAAAATGGACTGGATCCAAATTGGGAAAGGAGTACATCAAGGCTGTATATTGTCACCCTGCTTATTTAAATTATATGCAGAGTACATCATGTGAAATGCTGGGCTGGATAAAGCACAAGCTGAAATCAAGAATGCTGGAAGAAATATCAATAACCTCAGATATGCAGATGATACCAACCTTATGGCAGTAAGTGAAGAAGAACTAGAGACACTCTTGATGAAAGTGAAAGAGGAGAGTGGAAAAGTTGGCTTAAAACTCAACATTCAGAAACTAAAATCATGGCATCCAGTCCTATCACATCATGGAAGATAGGTGGGGAAACAATGGAAACAGTGACAGACTTTATTTTCTTGGGCTCCAAGATCACTGCGGATGGTTACTGCTGCCATGAAATTAAAAGATGCTTGCTCCTTGGGAGAAAAGCTATGACCAACCTAGACAGCATATTAAAAAGTAGAGACATTACTTTACGGACAAAGTTTGGTCTAGTCAAAGCTTTGGTTTTTCCAGTAGTCACGTATGGATGTGAGAGCTGGACCATAAAGAAGGCTGAGCACTGAAGAATTGATGCTTTTTAACTGTGGTGTTAGATAAGACTCTTGAGAGTCCCTTGGACTGCAAGGAGTTCCAACCAGTCCATCCTAAAGGAAATCAGTCCTGAATATTCATCTGAAGGACTGATGCTGAAGCTGAAACTCCAATACTTTGGCCACCTGATGCGAAGAACTGACTCATTTGAAAAGACCCTGGTGCTGGGAAAGATTGAAGGCAGGAGGAGAAGGGGACGACAGAGGATGAGATGGTTGGATGGCATCACCGACACAATGGACATGAGTTTGAGCAAGCTCTGGGAGTTGGTGATGGACAGGGAAGCCTGGCCTGCTGCAGTCCATGGGGTCACAAAGAGTGGGACAGGACTGAGAGACTGAACTGAATCTTGATATACAGCAGATGATGAACTATTTCTTCACCTTGACTATTATCAGAAAAGAAATGAATCTCAGGGCTAAGGTTTAGCCTGTATAACTCTATTCAGAGCAATAATAATTACTGTTTAATTTTGCAAAACGATTTATATATTCTTTGAGAGATAGAGGATTTGACATTCTGTCTTTTTTTTGTTTTGTTTTGGGTCTTTTTTGTTTGATTTTGGTTAGGAGAAGCAGATGATATTAGCAAAAGTCCAAAGTTTAATCAATAGTAGGATGTGCAGCTCTGTGTGTGATGTGTTTTTTTCTTTTTGGCATATCAGCATTTTTGTCAGAGGAAACTAAACTGAACTCTTCTCTTCCTACAACTCACTCCAATTCCTTCCCTTCACTTCTTTTCCTGTGCAGCACCATCAAATTGCTGGAGGGAGTGACTGGGCCACTGGATCTAAATATTACTCAGCTCTAATCATATTGCATCAGAATTTGTTAGTAAAACTGAGCTATAGCACATTAGAAACATCCAGAGATTTGGCTCTCAAGGAAATCCTGTTTTCTCTCCTCTGAATCTCAAGATGCCTGAAGGAGAGTAAAAGAAAACCTGCAAGAGCAGAGACCTGAGGGACTCAGTAGAAAGTATAATGACGATTCTTTTTTAATTTCTGGGGGAAGAAATATTCCTGAGTTTTCCACCTACAGAATAGTGTGGGATTCAGGCTGTGGGCTTCATTTTCCTTGACTTCTTCGAGAACTTCATATTCCTACTAAAGTGTGTGTTATATAAAAGGGGGTCAGTTGACCTGCCTATAATGGTTACAGGAGTTTGTAACTTTGCTTTACTAACTAGTGTGTGCACTCAGTTGAGGATTAACAGAAACTGCTAACTTTATTATCACTGAAACTGATCTTTCACCATCACTAGGGAACAGAGCCAGAGAAGGCAATGGCACCCCACTCCAGTGTTCTTGCCTGGAGAATCCCAGGGACGGGGGAGCCTGGTGGGCTGCCGTCTATGGGGTCACACAGAGTCGGACACGACTGAAGCGACTTAGCAGCAGCAGCAGCAGGGAACAGAGCAAATCAATGTTCACAAAGATGCCTTCATTCTGACCTCCACCTCTGCCTCCTCCGGCTCACAACATCCTCAACAGTTACCATCCTCCTGGGAAATGGGAACAGGTGCCCTGGAAACATCTCTTTCTAGACACACACACCATGTTCTACAACAGTTATCCCACTCCAGAGATCAACAAGAGTTATCATTTCATTTTAAAAAGCCCCTTAGAAATGGGAGAGAATGGGAGGTTGTCATTGCTCCACAATTTCTAGAGGAATCACTAAGAGATGCTATGCTCTTAGCCAATGAGTGAGTAATCCCATGTTCCTTGTGCCAAGATTCGTATTCCAAACCCTATGACTTTTCTGCTTGACCATGGTAAAGCGAAGTATAGCACTGTTTACCACAGCTGGAAAGTCATCACATGTTTAAATGCTAGGTGCAATGGGAGACTTCTTGCAAAAAATTGCATCAACATGGTGTCATCAAAAACTGGCTCTGGTCACTTGCTCTTCTTTTTCATGAAAGCATAGAAAACTAGAGGTCACACAGGAAACATGGAATGAGGAAAGAGATATGCTGAGGTTGCTATGATTTTGAAGAGAGTTGAGGAGTTGTTCAGCCTTAGCATGATCTGACTGCTAGTTTGGAAACTCTGATGGGAACTTCACATGTAGGGATTTTATCATCAAAGACCTAGTCTGGCAGCCATTTTCATACTCCACCCTCCCTCACATAGACCTCTTGTATTTTAATTGTAAACATTTTTTTGGATCAGTTTGCATTCTCATTTGTTGTAACCACATATTTGCATTTCAAGTGCCACAAAATAAATAAATAAATAATACAGAGGTTCTTAGCTCATTCTAAATGAAATTTCTAGGTTTTACAATGCAAATTTCTCTTGTGGTCTAGCATGTTGGTCAGGAAATGCCAATGTTTCAAAATGATTCCAGCGTTTTGTGTGTGTGTTGGGCGGGGGATACGGGGGAGGGAGAGAAGTTCATCATATTCTATTCTCTGGACTTGTTGCTGACTTTCTTATCCCCAAGGTTGAATTACATTCAGCTAAGAATGAGGAAATTTTAAAACCAAGCCCATTTGTAAATTGAGAGCTGCCTGCCAATGAAAGCCATATGTAATCTCAAATCCTGATTTTAATCAGTAGTTTCAACTTTTTCACTAAGTAAAGCTTTATGCCAGAATGCTCATGAGACAATCCTCGTGTCATTAGCATAATTGTGCAGCCTTGGGGATTAAGAGTAGGACAGATCTGGGCTGAAGTCCAGCTCTGCCACTAACTAGCCTTGTGACCTTGAGCCAGTTGCTTCATTTATATTAACCTCAGGTAGCAGCTCTCGCATTTGGCTTTTGTGAGGATTAAATAAACTAAGGCATGAAGAATACATTGTTTAAGGTCTGAAATATGATGAGTCCTCGGTATGTATTACCTAATGTTATTCTTTCCCCTAAAGCTTTCAAAGGACCTAAATATACATTTTACAAAGAAACAAAATCTAGCCTGGCAACACACTCCTCATCAGAAAGTCTAAGGCTAGTAGACAATACAACTTCCAAAGTTCTGTGACAATGAGATATTTTAACCTAAAATTGCATATCCAGCCAAATTAGAAATAAGCTATGTCAATATTCAATAGTTAAAAAAAAAAAAACACCAGAAACATCCCTATAGTTGAATAAGATTGAATCCATTGATTCTGGCTGCAGTAAAGGTTTCACTGCGGAGGTAAGGACATCTGTAAGCAGGCGCTAAGGCAGTACTTATTATAAGATTTAGGCTTGTGCTTAGTGATTTTGGAAAGAATGCCAGGAAGTAGGGTTTGCTTTGATTGGGGTGCTGTCTGGTGGTGGGAAGGATCCTATGAAAAGGTATCTTAATAATTTTTATCTAGGAGTCCATAGATGAAGCAGGTAGGTCTAAAGATTAAGGGGTACAGAAACAGCAATCACTCATGCTAGCTAGGAGAGAGGATGCTGGACATTATTAAAGTTTGCTCTGTGTTCTCATTGCTATCTGTGCACAGACACTTTTCCAGAGTGATCCTGTTTTTTATTTGCTCCATCATGGTCACAGAGTCAACCTGTCTAATGTTGGTGTTCTGTGAAATTGTCCATTTGAATAGGAAGTATCACTATTAGCAGCAGGTCTCCCGCCAGCTAACAGCACCTTTTTCTTCATGGAAGGGAAGAAAAAGGACATTTTTAGACATGCAAAAGCTCAGATATTCTAACTGACATACAGTTTTTCCTAAGAAGATGTGCTAGAGTGAAAACAACGGTATGAACCAAAACAAGGTTTTGAGTCCAAGAAATATTGGCACCAACCCAGACCTTTCAACAAGCTGCTGCTACAAAAGGACAGAGTAATGGGCCCAGGCATCTGGCTTTCAGGGGTGTGGAGATCATTCTAAAGACTGGGTCTCCATCCTTCAATCCTGAGACCAGACAGTCTTGAATGAGTTCGTCTTTGGTATAGAGAACCAAAAAATCCTAATGAGGTCCACAGCATACACTGATCCTTACATACCTACTGGTGGAGACTTTAAGCAAATGGAAAATAATGGCATCCATAAATTGAGGATGAAATGTAATATATGAAGGTAAAATGAGGGAAACAGTGATTTCTTTTATTTCACAATGTGTAATGGGACAGATGGTTACCACTGTTGTTTTTACAAAGGACAGACAAAGGCAGAAGAACAGGGGAGGGGCTCTTGCTCTTGAATGTACCCAGGATTCTGTGCAATTCTTCAGAATTCCAGAATGAAATTGGAATGAACTGGACATGAGTTTGAGCAAGTTCCGGGAAATGGTGAAGGACAGGGAAGCCTGGCATGCTGCAGTCCATGGGGTCGCAAAGACTTAGACATGACTGAGCAACTGAACAGCAACATATAGCAATGACATTACTAGACAATCATTTAAAACTCGCTTGAAGAAAAAAGAAGTAAATCGTGCACAACTTATGGTAAATCCATCATCTCAAATAATAACTCACTAATCCAATCACAACTTATCACATCACACCAGTGGGTTTTAACACTTGGGTTGGAGAATTGCAATTTTAAATGAAGTAGGCAAATATTTAAAAATCATCACTTAAAGTTAATCCTATAGTAGGAAAAAAATGAGAGGCAGAAGTTAAGCTTTCCACAGCATAATTTGATCTGTTAACTGTTTTCCAATTGGGAGGCAAGACAGTCATGACAAAATAAACAAGTAAAATAAGCAAACTAGTGGTGAGGGGAGGTATATCAGGCAGGAGTTGCAGAACTGAGTGAGAAACAGGTGCATAAACAGAAAAAGAAATTTTAAATACATTACACAAGGGGAAAGAGTTTAAGACTGAAATTATAAGTGAAGCAAAAATGAAGAGTAACTAAAACCTCTAATGAGAAAATATGATGAAAACAGGAAAAAATGCAGGTGATATTAATAGCAACTTGGCTTGGGGTATTTGAAGGTGAGGGAGATAGCTAATATTTTCCAAACTATTGATATTTTTTAAAATTATATTTCTATGATTTTGTTCAATAAAAGGAAAAGAAAAAAGTGAACCTTAAATTTAGATGTTATAAAATTTGAGAGGAAAGGTCAGAATTGGGAGAATGTTACAATTTATTTTTTTTAATGTTAAGAAGCAATGTTTTCTGAATAATGTAACTAACCAAAATAAATTCTGATCTCAAATAAAACAGACTTAATATAGAGTACAGAAATAAAACTATCACTTTTACAATAGTGTGAGTTTCATAAATAGTTTCAAGGATTCTTAAGTAAAGATTTGTGATCAACTCACTAAATTGGTTCTCTTTTTTAACTACAAGATGAATTCTGAATTTGGTGGGCAGGTGACAGACTCATAAAGTAACCTTTAAGATTTCATTCAATCTATTTAAATTGGCTTGAAAACTGGCTGACAGGCTATCAAATGAATGGCAACAAAGTGACATTTTGGGTGCCTGATGAGGTTCCCCAGAAACCAACATTAATTCAGAGTCTCACTGAATGTACCAATAGAATAGAACCCTCTCAGAGGCAATAACTGAACAAAATTACATATTCTAAGTACTTACTAATCTAAGGCATCAACCTTATTATAAGAAGAATGAATGGTTTTTGCATTTTGATAATTTATCATCGATTAAGATTAAAAACAGTTTGCCACCTCATGCAAAGAGTTGACTCACTGGAAAAGATCCTGATGCTGGGAGGGATTGGGGGCAGGAGGAGAAGGGGACAACAGAGGATGAGATGGCTGGATGGCATCACCGACTTGATGGACGTGAGTTTGAGTGAACTCCAGGAGTTGGTGATGGACATGAAGGCCTGTTGTGCTGTGATTCATGGGGTCGCAAAGAGTCGGACATGCTGAGCGACTGAACTGAAATGAAGATTAAAAACAACCTTCAATAGGCAACACTCCAGCAAAAGAGAAGTTAAATTTAACAAGAGAAATTCCTTCTGCCTGACATTTTTTTCCGTTTACAGGAGGAAAGGAGGAAGGAAAAGAGAGGGCCAAGAAACACCCCCTCCAGTGTCCAGCTTCCAAAGAAGTCCCAGGAGGGGGACAATTGAATCGCAGGTGGAGGGAGAAGGGTGAGGGATGGCATTCAGTAGAAAGAAGTGCACGCAGCCTCCTGGTTCTACTACACCTTGTTGGGAATTGAAAATTCACTTCCTCTGGCAAATGATGCAGCCAATTAAATGTGAACATCCTTCACACCTGTTCCTGTTTCTAAGGCAGGAAATTTGACACAAGTGAGCAAGATGACAATATAAATCCTAAGTTGCATGGAGAAATTTATTATGTTTTTAGTAAAACCATACCCTCATCACTCAGTGCTTCAACTGCTCCATTTGCAAACACAGAAATCTTTGTCTACAGGATCCTCACACAGATGGCATAAGAATTCATAAAACTTAGAAAATATACTTTTCCTTAGAGAAAATGAGTTGCATGAATCCTGGATGTTCCCTAACATATTAATAAAATCTCGACTTACCCATAATAGTGTATGGGAATATTATGATCATCCAGTACACCACCTGCATTCCAAATGAAAATATGACCATCTTATCAATGTTGATTCACTTGTCTGAAGGAGATTTGGCCATTTTCCTCAATAATTCAGTCTAATATAATTACGTATAATTTGTCATAATGCTCAGTAAGACAACAAAATGAAAAACAGAGTGCTGAAAACAACCAAAAGGAGACAGGAGTGTAATACATGCCTCGCTAATTGCGATGAAGGATAATTCACTACTTCAGTGATCAATATTTAGTTGATACTCAGATGAGAAGCTTAAATATTTTAAAAATGAATCAAAGAAGTTCTAATCCCAGATGAGTAATGGTATCATAAAGGCCATATCTGTTTTGCTTTTTATTGACACATATTCAAATTTTTGGATTCAAACACAACAGGTTTTTTGCTGTGTTGACCTTCCTATGTGAGAGGGAATTCTTTTGTCCTCTCTAACCCCGGCTTATCTCCAATGGCTTTCCTTCCCCCAGCCCTGTACACTGCAGGGAGTGTAGATGCAGAAAAGCAGGGTCAAAAGCCTACTTTCCTTTTTTTCTCCTTTATTTGCTAACTTAGTCTGTATTTCTATAACATGCTGTTTCATAGGAAGAGGAAAGTAAGCTTGAGGTGGCATGTCTTGAAGAGAAACTTGAGGTAGAAGTATGTAAACCTGCAAGAAAAGGGAAAGCCACAATTTAAATTTTTTTTCTTGTTCAATAACTCATTTTGTTTTCCATCATCAGCAAGAAGCACTAGAACAAGGCAAAGCTATTCATATTTTAAGAGGTAGACCGACTTCTGATCTCTATTCCCAAGATGAAACCAGTAGACAAGGAAGAAGACTCCCCTTCCACCCTCCTATCATATGGCTCTTTCCCTGAAGCTGCTGCTGCTGCTGCTGCTGCTGCTGAGTCGCTTCAGTCGTGTCCGACTCTGTGCGACCCCATAGATGGCAGCCCACCAGGCTCCCCCATCACTGGGATTCTCCAGGCAAGAACACTGGAGTGGGTTGCCATTTCCTTCTCCAATGCATGAAAGTAAAAAGTGAAAGTGAAGCTACTCCTGGATAAATGGGACAATGGCCCTATTGAAATCTATCCTCACACATGTGCGTGCACGCACACACACACACTTTGCCATGTGTATGTGTTAGTATCATGTAATAGGTAAGTCAGTCATTCACAAATACCTATTCATTCTCTCTCCATGATGCTTCTACAAGACTGGAAGTCCCTGAGGATTCAGAGGAGACTCAAAGGGCCACTACGCTCATGGAATTTTCACTCTGAGCATCATAGACTTCACCCAAATGATTAAATAATGGAAATGTGCAAAGTGTTATTTAAGAAAAGCTCCACATGCAGGAAATCAACCCTGAATATTCAATGGAAGGACTGATGCTGAAGCTCCAATAGTTTGACCACCTGAGGTGAAGATCCAACTCATTGGAAAAGACCCTGGTGCTGGGAAAGATTGAAGGCAGGAGGAGAAGGGGATGATAGAGGATAAGAAGGTTGGATGGCAACACCGACTCAATGGACATGAGTTTGAACAAGCTCTGGGAGTTGGTGACGGACAGAGAAGCCTGGTGTGCTGCAGTCCATGGGGTCACAAAGAGTCGGACACGACTGAACGACTAAACAACAACCACATGAAGGGGACACAGTCCATTTCTTCCATTTATGTGTGAGTGACCACAGGCAAAGACAGCAGCACTGAACACAGATTTACTAAGCACTTGTTACAAATAATGTATTAAAGGCTTTAGAGCAATGCTTGGCCAAGTATTCAGTAAGTGACAGGAACATGTAAATAGACCCTTGCTAAGGAATTATGTGTTTCTACTCAAATTTTTCTCATCACTAAAATTAGACTAGAAATATTTCACTCTTAACATTGTTGGTGTACCATCCCCAAAAGTTAGTGTGCGAAGCACCAAAGGTCTTAATTAGTGGCTGAAATCCCCTTCTTTTTTCCTTTACTACCTAGTCTCTTGGGCTTCCCAGGTGGAGCTAGTGGTAAAGAACCTGCCTGACAATGCAGGTAGACACAAGAGATGCAGGTTCAATCCTTGAGTTAGGAAGATGCTCTGGAGGAGGGCAAGGCAATTCACTTCACTATTTTGCCTGGAGAATCCCATGGACAGAGGAGCCTGGTGGGCTACAGTCCCTAGAATCACAGAGTCAGACACAACTGAAGTGACTCAGCGCTCACCTACCCTACCCAAGGTCTCTATAGGTTCAATCCCTGGCTGACGACAGATGATGCAATAACAAGAGCATGGGATTTAGAGTTAACTAGACTTGTGTAAACTGTGTTCTACCCATGATTGGCCATGTAAACTTAAATCATCTGTGAAGTAGAAACTAATATTTGCCACATACAGCTTCTATGAGCCTGAGATGCAGGCACCTAGAGAAGGATCTATGACAAGCTCTGACTGTGATACCTGAGCTGTTCATTGAGGATAAATGAGATTCAATTCTATATTTAGAGGCCATAGGTGAAAAACCAGCCATGCACTGATATATTCCAAGGATGATGAAAAGGCATTATTCCTATTTGTCCTAAGCACACACTGAACACAGTTGCAAAGCAGTGATTAACTTTCTACCAGCAAAGTGGCTGAAGACTGGAAGACTGGGGCTGCCTTGACGGCACCAGTGGAGTTAACTTTCCCACTTGGAGCCCAAGTCGAACGCAAGGTCGACCTACTGTCCCTATTTCATCAACAGCTTAATGGCAGATCCCGTTGCTGCCTCATTTAGAGCTTCAGTGCAAACCCTCAAGTTGGGCTTCCTTTATAATACCCTGCAGTCTCTAAATTGCTGTGTAGGATTTTCTGAGGACTCGTCTGTGAGAACACCGTGGGCTGTTGGTTGTATGCATGCACTTGCACAAATAAGTGGCAGAAAGCTGGCTCAGGCAGAAGGACTTACATATTTTTTCCTCAAATGACATATTTGAGCATTAAAAACAACGTCTTCTGTTCTCCTGCTAGAAAAGGAATAATGAAACCAGAGTGTTGCCGTCCCAGTAGCTCTCACCTTTGAATTGTGCAGACAGCAATGATCCTCCGTTTGTAGGCAGCAACAGCCTCCAGAAGCTACGGGAACATTGCCAAGATCCCTGAAAAACCTCCACAGCTAATTGGGAACCGGCTTATTAGTGACACTTTTGAGAGTCAGGTTGTCATTGAAGAGAAACTAAGGAGAACACGGTGGGCGCCGTAGCCTGGAATTAGACTGTGGGAGGGAGGAAGGCTCCTTGCAGGAACTCGGCTCTGTAATTTTCTCAAATGCTGTGCTCGGCTGCCTTACAAAAGCTCTGGATGTCAGGAGGCTATAGGCAACACCTCACCCTCCAAATCCTCCTTGAAAACTACCCCATAACCATCTACCTTGTGAGAGAGGGCTCTGTGACCTTTCAATGTTACCCTGAACTAAAGACAACAGAAAATATATATATATATTCCTTCCCAGTAGCCTTGTGAATATGTGTCAACATTTTTATGTAGCTGAGTTTTTTTTCTCACAGTTATTAGACAATTTCAGTAACAAATAACCCCTAAGGTTTTGTATACATAATATTTCAGTAAAGAGGGAAATGAATTGAAAATTTAATTAAAAAAAACACAATATGTCAAAATACCAGTCAGGTCATATTTAGGAAGCATCACAAGAAGTGAACATGATTAATGACTGAGATTAAGATTTTTTTTTTCAAGAAGGTGATTGCCAGCATCGGGCCAGCAAGATGCTATGTCCCAAGCGCTGCCTTTGAGGTTCATGGGAAATGCTGCTCTGATAACAAACCAGGTTTCTCAGCTCCCACCTCACTGGAAGGACAGTCTGTAATGTGGATAACCTTCCCTTGACTTTTGTGCTAAGATTCTGGCCCTCATCCAAGAGAAAAAAAAAATAGCAGCAGCATCTGTGTCACTGTACATTAGCAATGGGAGCCACGCAAGCTGGGTGGGCCCACATCACTGCTGCTGGTTAAGTTCTCTGCTGGGTAAATTGAATCTCCATGCTACCCTGATGGAAAGAAAGAAGCCTCGGCCCTGGAGTGAACTCCTGGAGTTCTACACTGGGGTGGGAACAAGCGAGGGAACTTTTCTGAAGGTACCAGAAGTCCAACTGAGCACAGCAACTGGAACATGGAAAACAGCTCACAGCGCCTGCTTGCTGCCTTCCTCCATAAACTGCCTCTCTTATCTGTTTCAGCAAATTCATTCTTCTCTCCTCATAATAATGATTAGCTTTTGCACATTCCATAATTCAACCCAATCTGGGTGATACATTTCCTGAATCTCAAGATAACTCAGTCTGTCCCTATCTTTTGCTTTTAACATCATACACACTAATACACACGTGCAATTAGTAACACAAAATTGGATTGGTTGTCTACCCAATAGTTCCCAATTTTCTCCTCTGTTTTCCTTTGCTAGGATAGTCTGCCTCCCACAAGAACCTAAAATGTCAGTCACCAGCCTTCCAAGCTTCTTTGCTGCTAGACATAGTGATGTGACATAGCTTTAGGGTGGCCATGTAACATAGTCCTGGGGTGGCAATGGGATGATGGGACATATACAGAGTGGCCAAGTGAAAAGCTCTTGGATGGTGAAATGACACAGTCCTAGGATAACCATGAAGGTATGGTGCTTGGGTAGCGATGTGACACAGGTCTCTGGTGGCCATAGGACGCAGTCCTGGGTGGCCATGTGACACAGCTCATGAATGGCCATAGAAACATTTCTGGAACGGTCTTGTGACAGTTCTGTGGTGGCGATGTGACATAATTCTGGAGGGGTAACATCACACAGGAGATAACCATGTAAAATGTTTCTAATCAATGAAGCCTAAATGATGTGTGCTCTCCGGCAGGAGAGAATCTGTAGGAACTTCTAGGAAAGCCTTCCCCTCCATATAAAGAAGGATTTTAAAAAGGCCCTTCTCACCACTAGGACTTTCCTTTGTATTCTCATCTTGGAATAGCTTTGTGTGTTAAGTCTCCTCAGTTGTGTTCAACTCACTGCGACCCCATGGTCTGTAGTCCTCCACACGCTTCTGTCCGTGGGATTTTCCAGGTGAAAATACTGGAGTGGAACAGCTTTTACATGACCATATGACACAATGATGACAGACATTTCATCGGCTAAGAACAGCAGACAAATGAAAAGTGCCCAGAACTCCGACGGCATTTTGAGCAAGTGCAACAACCCCCGCTGGTCTACCCCTAGATTTCTTCTCAAGTGAGATAACGACTAACCTCCTGATATGTATGTCATACACACATAAGCACACACATGTACTATTTATTTTTATTTCACGTACATATTTTATTGTTGTTTAGTCTCTAAGTCATGTCTGACTCTTTGCGATCACTAGGACTATAGCTCATCACGCTCCTTTGTCCATGGGATTTCCCAGGCAAGAATACTAGAATGGGTTGCCATTTCCTTCTCCAGGGGATCTTCCCAACCCAGAAATCGAACTCCTGTCACCTACATTGGCAGGTGGGTTCCTTACCACTGAGCCACCAGGGAAGACCACGTATTTTATTTCATATTCACAATTCTGCTAGCATAGGAAACTAGAAGCATTTCCCTAATACAGTTATGTAAAGTTTAAAAATAAAATAAAATTAAAAAAAAAAAATAAAAAAAATAAAATTATTTTTTCAAGCAAATAAATGAGTTGTTTTTTTATAAGAATTTAGAACCAAAAAATCCAATTGAAACGTTGTGAAGAGTAACACGAGTAATCAACTTTGGACAAACAGGCTTCCTGACCTGCAGTAGAGACACACAGGGCTTTTTGATTGGCTGAGTTATGTGCTAAACACTTTATGGTAAGAAGTTTCAGGGAGTGAGTGGTCATTTTGTATAAGAAGCTCATGGCCTTATGTGAGATTTAAAGTCCCCCAATTCCTGCTACTCAAAGTTTAAAATAAAGGAAACCCATCAATTTGCACTAAGGTAGTGTTCCTGCCTGGAGAATCCCAGGGACACGGGAGCCTGGTGGGCTGCCGTCTATGGGGCTGCACAGAGTCAGACACTACTGAAGGACTTAGCAGCAGCAGCAGCAGCAGGCAGAGCTACCTACAGTAATATGACCTTGAGCACAGTGAGACTGAGCTTATGGTCTAGAGTTCAGCGGACTTCAAGCTGAAAGCTCTACAGCTTCCATATCAGTGATTGCAATTCACAATAGCACAGTGTGAAATCTAGAAACCTTGCTGCCTATATGAAGGGATATGAACAAGCAAGGACACACCAGAGCCAGCAGACAAATAATCTCATCTGTCAAACATCCTCTGTACAGGACACAGAAGTGAGGGCAGGTAACTCCCAGCTTGTTTTCTGTGTATTGAAGTAGGCTGAATCTCCTACCCCCAACTCACTGTAGTAGTATGAGACAAAGACAAATATTGTATGATACCACTTATATGTGGAATCTAAAAAATTATACTTATTTACAAAACAGAAACAGACTCACAGACATAGAAAGTAAACTTATGATTACCAAAGGGGAAAGATGAGGGGGTAGATAAATTAAGACTTTGGGATTAACATATATATACATATATATAAATATAAATATACTACTATATATAAAATACATAATCAACAAGGACCTGCTGCATAGCACAAGGAATGCTACCCAATATTATGTAAGAAACCATGATGGAAAAATATGAAAAATGAATATATATAATTATACATGTGTTTAACTGAATCACTTTGCTGTACACCTGAAATGAACCTGATATTGTACATCAACTATATTCCAATTTTAAAATAGTTTCTAATTAAAACAAACAATCAAAAAATAGTATGAGTAAATGTCTAGTTTCTTGGATAAACTGGACTGGGGAGATCTGAAGAGAAAATTAATGAAATTACAACTAATAGAATTTATGGAAGTCACAGTATTAACTAAAAATGAATGAATGAATCCATCACTATCCCCACACTGTTGATGCAGTGTATATAAATATTTGCCTATTTCACACATATACCTTCTTAATGTCAAAGTTGAGAACTAAAGGAAAACTTTTGATTATCCCAAAACAAATGAGTAGTTAAGCATGGTAATTCTTCCGTAATGTAATCCTCCTGTTCTTTGATAAAATGTGTATTTTTTGGACAGGATTTCCTAACATGTAGGGTTTTTCAAGAAAGTTTTCTAAGGTCAAATAAATGTGGAAAATACTCTTTACACAAATTTGAACCTGTTGCTTTGAGGCAACCTTTCTGAAGCCTTTAATATGCAGCAGGAATATCTGAGAAGCTAGAGAGATAGCTCCTCTAAAAATTATGTAACCATTATGTAAGCCTTCCTCACGAAACATCTCGAGACGAGTTTCTTGCAGAATGTAATTTGAGAAACACTGATTTAGGGTTTAAAATCCAACCAACAAATAATAAATATTTAATTTTTACATGTATTTCCTTTAAATTAAAATATTTAAATTTATTATAATTATTTAGAATTTAACCTTGTATTCAATTGCATTTTCACTCATCAGCAGTCTCTTTTATGATTTCATTTCTCTGGAAATGTTAACCTTAATACATGGTTTGGTCTGATGGAGCAGTTTTTAAAATACATTGTCAAGGGTGGATCATGACTAATACATTTTCTGATCTCCCCTCCAAATACATGAAAATAGTTTTTTTTGTATCGTCATTGTATGACATTCATCTTGGCTATGTACAAAATTATTCGGTCCTGGAATCATGCCTCAAAATGGGAGGCAAAATTTGTTATATATTACTGCACAAACCTTAGGGGCAAGCCTGAATTGTTAGTTTGTATATAAGTATGTTTGGGGATAAGAAGAAGGGGATAAGCATGAAGTTAAACCTGGATACTCATAGGCTGCCTATTTGTTTTGATTCATACTATTGAGATGTTTGAAAGTATGTGTATAGGGTGAGTATCCAAACCAATTTTGAATGAAATTTGCAAAACACTTTAAATCTATATGACTCGTTTACTATGGAGTTTCAAATTGCTGGGGCATAAACATGAAAAGCATTCTTTTGATCCAATAATTGGTACCTTCCATGTTCAAAGGTACCTCATTTCCTACTGGGTACCCAGTTTCCTAATTGGCATCTCAGTTTGACTCAAAATCTCATTTTTCTGGAAGGTCTCATTTTAGTTATTAAAAGACAAACACATTCCTTTTAACTCACAATCTATTAAATTCAAAGTTTACTTCTATTCCTTAGAAGTTCACCCTATCCCCTTCCCTCAGGATATACTTGTTCTAGGGTTTGAAATAGAGAGGTCTGGAGTGAAGCAGAACTATTAGAAATCCATGTTCACTGTAGATCTTTAATATAATAAAACATTTTAAAAAAGCAGGGGAAGACAAATCTTTCAGTTGCTAACACTTAATAGTAACTCATTTTCCCGTGTGCTTCCTAAACTTGTTCATTTGACACACACATACACAACTGTGTTATTTGCACAGAACACTGGGGAAAATGGGGAGGGGTTTGGCGGTTTCTATATGACTTGGAGAAAAACTTCTATTATGAAAAACAAAATACAAAATATTGATATTATCAGTTCAGTTCAGTTCAGTCGCTCAGTTTTGTCCTACTCTTTGCAACCCCATGAATCACAGCACGCCAGGCCTCCCTGTCCATCACCAACTCATGGAGTTTACTCAAACTCACGTCCATAGAGTCAGTGATGCCATCCAGCCATCTCATCCTCTGTCGTCCCCTTCTCCTCCTGCCCCCAATCCCTCCCAGCATCAGAGTCTTTTCCAACGAGTCAACTCTTCGCATGAGGTGGCCAAAGTATTGGAGTTTCAGCTTCAGCATCAGTCCTTCCAATGAACACCCAGGACTGGTCTTCTTTAGGATGGACTGGTTGGACCTCCTTGCAGTCCAAGGGACTCTCAAGAGTATTCTCCAACACCACAGTTCAAAAGCATCAATTCTTCGGTGCTCAGCTTTCTATTAAATACTAAATTTGCATAACACTTCCAATAAAATTTTATTAGTCCTTTTTAGTCACTTGATCTTATTTCCAAGAAAAATTTCTTTTAAACAGATTTGTTTTACACCTTTACTAAGTTATAATCAATATTAAATATTTTGTATTATTCAAAGTACACAGTTTGATAAGTTGTTTTTATTATATATGTTTCAGGTGTACAGCATTATTATTCTACATCTAGATAAATACAAAATGATCACCATCATGGGTCCAGTTACCATCGATCACCAAACAGTTGATTCCCTTCATCTATTTCCCTCACCTACAACCCCCTTTCCCTCTGGCAACCACTAATCTGATCTCTGTATCTACGAGTTAGTTTTATTTTTTTGTTCATTTGTTTTATTTTTGTAGGTTCCACATATGAGTGAAATCACAGAGTATTTTTCTTTCTCCAGCTGACTTATTTCATTTACTATAATATATTCAAAGTCCATTCATGCCGTAAATAGCAAGATTTCTTCCTTTTCTAAGGCTGAATAATATCCCCTCCTGTTGTGATGGGGCCAAGGCTACAGTTGCAGCATGCTAGTGGATGGGGCTTGCCCTCAGACTAGCTTCCACGTCTACCCTCCACTGCAGCCACATTGGTGTGTGGGGTCATTGCTTAGACGGCTGTGGGGGCCAGCCAGAGTCAGGGGCAGGCAAGCTCTCAGCAGGGTACACCCACTCGCATTAACAGGTTAGAAAGATCATTTTTTAAATGCTGCCTGCCAGCACCTGAATTAGCAAGGTAGCCTAAAACTGCAAACGTGGCTCCTGCCAGTGTCTCTGTACCTGGCTAGCATCCCAGATGGGTTTTGCCTCTCTAGCTGATGCTTCAAAGTTAATAAATGGGTCCACTCCACTTGGACCTGTGGTCCAAGTACTTTGCAATCTAGTGTTTTTTGTGCTGGTTTTGGGGTTGAGTGAGTTTGACTACAGATGCATTAAGAGAGAGTTTTCCACTCCCTCTAGTTCTATAGTTTTCCTGGACATAGTTCCCATTGGTTTTCTGAGCCAGTTGTTTGAGAGTTCATCTCTCCTGAGCAGGATCTAGGGTTTGGGATGCACAACTCAAACCTCTTGTTCCTCAGGGAAAAGACTGGTACCTTTGTGATCCCCCTGATGTAGAATATCACAGCTAGGGTGTGTGTGTGTGTGTGTTTCCTTTGGCAAGACCATCCCTCTGCCTCGCCTGTGTTTCAATACTGTCCTTTTAACCTTTGTTGTGGAAGCTCTGTTCATCCAGTTTTCATGTTTCTTTTCTGAAGGAATTTTTCCACATATAGCTGTAGATTTGTTGAATCAGAAGGAGGAATGAGTTCAGGATCTTCCTATGCCACCATCTTGCACTCCCTTTCAATTTGGTGAGCTTTGACATGTGTAGATGACTATGAAACCGTCACCAAATCAACATAATAAGCATGCCCATTCTGCAAGGGTTTCCTAGAACACTCCTGTAATCCTTCCTTCCCATTCTTTCTTCATGCCATAGACAGGCAGCCACTAACTTATTTTCTGGCACTTAATACTAACTTGAATGTTCTGGAATTTTGTATAAGTGGAATCATAGATGTATCGTTTCTTTTGTTCAGAATCCTTTACTCGTCTTAATTACTTTAGATGCTTTCATACTGTTGTATTCATAAATATTGGATTTATTTATATTGCTGAGTAATATTTCATTATAATGCTATACCACAACTAATTTAGGCATTAACTTGTTGGCAGTCACTTGGACTGTTTCCACTTTGGTTATTGTAAACACAACTGCTATAAATATTCATGTACATGTCTTTTTGTGAACATATGCTTTCACATCTCTTGGATAGGATTAGAATGGCTGGATCATATGAGAAGGCTATGCCTGCATTTTTTACAAAATTGCCAAATTCTTCTGAAGTCATTTTCCCATTTTCTTTTATCACAAACAATGTTTGTAGGTTCCAGTTGCTTCACATCCTCATAAAATTTAGTGTGGTCATCTTTTTATTTTTACCCAGTCTAATGGGGGGCATAGTGATGAATATTTTGTTCTGTTTTTAATTTGAATTTCCCTAATGAATAATGCCCCTTAATGATCATAGCCTTGTCATGGCAAAGGGGTTTGCATAACTCAATGAAGCCATGAGCCATGTCATGCAAGGCCACCCAAGAGGGACAGGTCATAGTGGAGAGTTCTGACAAAAAGTAGTCCACTGGAGGAGGGAATGGCAAACCACTCCAGTATTCTTGCCATGAGAATCCCATAAAGTATGATAAAGCGATAAAGCATATGATATGGCAAGTATGATAAAGTATGATATGAGCATGATAAAGCAGAAAGTCGATACCAGAAGAGGAGGTCCCCAGGTTGGAAGGTGTCCACTGTGCTACTGGGGAAGAGCGGACTTTGAGGCCTTTAAAGAAGGCCTTCTTAAATGGACAGTGCAAAGTAGAGGAAAACAATAGAATGGGAAAGACTAGTGATACCTCCAAGAAAACTGAAGATATCAAGGGAACATTTCATGTAAAGATAGGCACAATAAAGGACAAAAACAGTAAGGACCTAACAGAAGCAGAAGAGATTAAAAAGAGGTGGCAAGAGTACACAGAAGAACTACACAAAAAAGGTTTTAACAACCCAGATAATCATGATGGTATGGTCACTCACTTAAAGCCTGATATCCTAGAGTCTGAAGCCAAGTAGGCCTTAAGAAGCATTACTATTAACAAGGCTAGTGAAGGTGATGGAATTCCTGCTGAGCTATCAAATCCTAGAAGATGATGCTCTTAAAGTGCTGCACTCAATACGTCAGCAAATCTGGAAAATTCAGCAGTGGCCACAGGACTGGAAAAGGTCAGTTTTCATTATAATCACAAAGAAGAGCCGTGCCAAAGAATACACAAATCACCAGACAATTGAACTCATTTCACAAGCTAGTAAGGTTATGCTCAAAATCCTTCAAGCTAGGCTTCAGCAGTACGTGAACCGAGAACTTCCAGATGTTCAAGCTGGATTTAGAAAAGGCAGTGGAACCAGAGATCAAATTTCCAACATTTGTTGGATCACAGAGAAAGTAAGAGAATTCCAGAAAAACATCTACTTCTGCTTGATTGACTACACTAAAGCCTCTGACTGTGTTGATCACAACAAACTGTGGAAAATTCGTAAAGAGATGGGAGCAATAGACCACCTTATCTGTCTCCTGAGAAACCTGTATGTGGGTCAAGAAGCAACAGTAAGAATCTTACATGGAACAACAGACTGATTCCAAATTAGGAAAGGAGTATGATGAGGCTGTATACTGTCATCCTGTTTATTTAACTTATATGCAGAGTACATCAGGCGAAGTGCCAGGCTAATGAATCACAAGCTGGAAACAAGATTGCCAGGAGAAATATCAACAACCTCAGACATGCAGACAATACCACTCTAATGACAGAAAGTGAAGAGGAACTAAAGAGCCTATTGATGAGAATGAAAGAGGAGAGTTAAAAGGCTGGCTTAAAACTCAACATTCAAAAAACTAAGATCATGTCTTCCTGTCCCATAACTTCATGGCAAATAGATGGAGAAAAATGGAAACAATGACAGATTTTATTTTCTGGGGCTCCATAATCACTGCAGACTGTGACTTCAGTCATGAAATTAAAAGGTGCTTGCCCCTTGTTAGAAAACCTATGACAAACCCAGACAGTGTATTAAAAATCAGAAACATCACTTTGTCGGCAAAGGTTTGTTTAGTTAAAGCTATGGGTTCTCCAGTAGTCATGTATGAATGTGAGACCTGGACCATAAAGACGGCTGAGCATCAGAGAATTGATGCTTCTGAATTGTGATGCTGGAGGACTCTTCAGAGTCCTTTAGAATGAAAGGAGACCAAAGCAGCCAGTCCTAAAGGAAATCACTCCTGAATATTCATTAGAAGGACAGATGCTGAAGCTGCAGCTCCAAAACTTTGGCCACCTGATGCAAAGAGCTGACTCACTGGAAAAGACCCAGATGCTGGGAAAGACTGAAGGCAAAAGAAGCGGGTGGCAGAGGATGAGATGGTTAGATAGCATCACCAATTCCACTGACATGAATCTGAGCATGTCTTCTCAGTCTATCTCTTTACTACAGGGGATAGTGAAGGAAAGGGGAGCCTGACGTGCTGCAATCCAAAGAGTTGAACATGGCTTATCGACTGAACAACGATGAATAATGATGAAAAAGAACTTTTCTTGTACTTATTTGACATCTGTATATCTTCCATGGTGAAGTGTGGGTTCAAATCTTCTGCCTATTTTATTGAGCTTTTTAAATTCTTCATCATATGCATATTTTATAAATATTTTCTATCAATCTGTGTCTCTGTTTTTCTTTTTCTTTAGAGTGCCTTTTGAAGAGCAAAGGTTCTTAATTTCAATGAAGTTCAATTATTTAATTTTTACTTTATATATTTCTTGATTTGTCTGTTGTACTTAAGAAATCTTTGCCAAACCAAAGGTTGTGAACATTTTCTCCTAATAGCTTTATATTTTTAGCTCTTACACTAAAGTCTATGATCCATTTCAAGTTATTATTTTTATATCATGAGGAAAAGAACAAGCTTCATTTTTCCAACTGACTATCCAATTGTTCCAACACTTGTAGAAAACATTATCTTTTCTCTTCCTAGCAGTCTGGCAAAAATCAATTAATGATATATGCATGGGTCTATTTCTGGACTATATTCCATTGGTTTATTTTACCCTCTCCTTAATGCTAGTATTATACTATCCTGTTTATTGTAGCTTTATAATAAGTCTTTAAATTATGTGGTGTAAGAACTCCAATTTTTTTCTTTGATAAAGCTGTTTTAAATACTCTTAATCCTATGCATTTTCATGTATTAGAATCAGCTTATTATACACCAAAAGCCTGCTTCTTATTAGTAATACATTGAATCTATAGCTAAAATGGGGGGAATTCGTCATCTTAATACTATGAATATTCTGATCCATCAATAGATATATCTTTTTAGTTATCCAGGTTTTTAAATTTCTCTCTGCAGCATTTTGCAGTTAAAATGTAGATATATACCATTTGTCAAATTTATCAATCCTACCTCAACCTAACACTCTCCTTCTAGAATCTAATTCTTTCTTGAAACTACCTTTGAAATTAGCTAATAACTGATGTCATCTTCTGTCCAGATTAACCCCCTGTCACCAACTTTGTATCTTAGGAGGAAGAATTTGCAGCTGTGCATTAAATATTTCATTAAGTTATTTAAGCATAATCCATTGGGTTTAAAGGTAAACTGTCATCTCGAGCTATCATCATGAACTGTCTACACCTTATTTTCAGGGGACCATTAGGGGAAAACATTATGCATAAAAATGATTTAAACAACATCTGTTTCAGTCACTGATTTAATCCTCTCAGAGACAGCTGAAAGCATAATATTTTTGTCACACAAGAACAATTTTCTGTTCTAAATGGGTTAAGTTCATGTGATGGCAGAACATAGAGGAAAACCATAATGGGGAAATATGAATAGCAGAGGGTTTAGCTTAGCCATGCAGTCTTAGTTCACAAAAATAACAAATCAGTCACATAGAAACTTTTCTGGCAAGTTGTGTGTCAACCAAGAATGAATCTTAGAGTCAGTTTCCTGGGCTGCCAGACTTTAAAACCAGAGACTTAGTGTCAGTTTCCTGGGCTTTAAAACCAGAAAACAAGTAATAAAAAGACAAGTATAAATCTTTCAACAATCAAGTTAATTGTCAATGGACTGAATGCTCTGATCAAAAGGCATAGGGTGTCTGATTGGATAAAAGTAAGACCCATCTACATAATGCTTACAAGAGACTTCAGAGCTAAAGACACACACAGACTAAAAGTGAAAAGCTGGAAAAATATTTCATGCAAATGCAAGTGACAAGAAAGCTAGGTTATACTCATATCAGACAAGTAAATTTTAAAACAGGCAAAAATGAAAGACAAAGAAAGGTGTTACATAATGATGAAGGGATCAATACAAGAAGAGGATACAACGCTCAACATATATGCTCCTAATAAGCACATAAATATATAAAGCAAATATTACAGACATAAAGGGAGAAATTGACAATAAAACAATAATAGGAGGGAACTTTAACACTACACTCACAACAATGAACAGATCACCCATACAGAAAATCAATAAGGAAACAGAGTCTTAAATGACACATTAGATCAGTTGGAATTAACAGATATCTAAAGGATATCCTAACCAAAACAGCAGAATGCACATTCTTATCAAACGTACATGAAACATTCTCTAGGATGGATCACTACTAGGAAACAAAACAAATCTCAACAAATTTAAGAGGACAGAAACTATATCAAGACTTTCTTCTGATCACAATAGTATGAAACCAGAAATGGTTTCATACAGAAAAAGAAATACAAGAAGAAAAATGGGAAAAACAAACATGGACACTAAAAAAAAAAAACATTAATGGGCCAGTGAAGAAATCAAAATATTTTGAGAGAAATGAAAATAAAAACACAGCATTTCAATATCTATGGGATGCAGCAAAAGTATTTAGTTCTAAGAAGGTTTACTGCAATAGAGACCTACTTAAGGAATAAGAAAAATCTCAAAAAATCTAACCTATCATCTAAAGGAATTAGAAAAGGAAAAACAAGGAGATATCACCTAACACCTCTCAGAATAGCCATCATCAGAAAGACCACAAATATTAAATGTTAGTGAGGATGCGTAGAAAAGGAAATGCTGGTGCACAGCTGGTGGGAAGTAAATCGGTATAGCCACCGTGGGAAACAGTCTGGAGGGTCTTCAAAAAACTAAAAAGAGAATTACCCATATTTAGCATTCTGTTCTTCAAAAAACTAAAAATAGAATTACTTATATTCAGCAGAATAAGTAATTCCACTCAGGTATATATCTGAAAAAAAAAAAAAATGAAAGCTCTAATTTGAAAAGATACATCACCCCAATGTTTACAGCAGTATTATTTACAATAGTGAAGACATGGAAGCAAACTAAATGCCCATCAACAGATAAACAGAGAAGATGTGGTATTTATACACTACTATATATAAAATAGATATATAATAAGGGCCTACTGTATATCACAGGAACTCTACTCCATACTCTATAATAACCTATATAGGAAATGAAGGTTGCTCAGTCATGTCTGACTCTTTGTGACTCCACGGACTATGGACTCTTTGCAACTCCATGGACTGTATAGAACTCCATGGAATTCTCCAGGCCAGAATACTGAGTGGGTAGCAGTTCCCTTCTGCAGGGGATCTTCTCAACCCAGGGATCCAATCCAGGTCTCCCGTATTGCAGGCAGATTCTTAACCAGCTGAGCCACCAGGGAAGCCCAAGAATATTGGAGTGGGTAGCCTATCCCTTCTCCAGCAGATCTTCCCAACCCAGGAATCGAGCCGGGGTCTCCTGCATTGCAGGCAGATTCTTTACCAACTGAGCTATGAGGGAAGCCCAACCTATATAGGAAAAGAATCTAAAAAAAGAGTGGCTATATATATATATGTGTGTGTGTGTGTGTGTATATATATATATATATGTATGTATAACTGATTCACTTTGCTATACAGCAAAAAGTAACACATTTTACATCAACTGTACTCCAATAAAAATTTTTTAAACACTTTTTATCAGGTAAAGATTTGATAGTACCATTAATGCTAAAATATAAGTGACTAATAAATGTTATCTTCCACTGAGATAAAGAAAAAACAATATGATGTGGTATACATACACACATATATTACTCATATGTGGAATGTTACTCATATGTGGAATATTACATATGTGGAATATATGGAATATTACTCAGCCATAAAAAAGAATTAAATTCTGCCAATTGCAATGTCATGGATAAATCTAGAGGGTATTATGGCTAGTGAAATAGGCCAGACAGAAAGAGACTAAAACAGCATATTATCTCTTATATGTAGACTCTAAAAAATAAACAAATGAATAGAACAAAATAGAAACAGACCCACAAATACAGAGAACAAACTCATGATTATCAGGAGGGAGAGGGAAGGTGAGAGGGACAAGATATGGGGAGCAGTTTAATAGGCACAAACTACAATGTATAAAATAAAAGCTACAAGGATATATGTACAGCACAGGGAATATGCCCAGCATTGTATAACAACTTTAAATGCAGCATAATCTAAAAAAAAAAAAAATTGGAATCACTATGCTGTATACCTGAAACTAAACAATATTGTAACTATACTTAAATAAAATAATAATAGAGATGAGTATAGGCAACTTCTTTAAGGAGATTTATTTAACAGTAAGCAGAAAAATGGCTTTAATTTTCAACTGTTAGGGAAAGAAAAGGAAAAGATCAAAGTCTCTAATTTGTTGGATTAAGTATGTGTTAACACTATTAACCAAGATTAAAATTAGATATGGAATAATGACACTGGAGATTTGGAAGACGTAAATGGTGGGTTTACTTTGGAGCCTATTAGGTCTGAATACAGAATTACCTAATCAAGGCAAGCCAGAATCAGAGGCCAGGGATCTCTGAACAGGGCTAATATCTCAATGGCTAAGATACGAGTAAGGGGAACTGGGGCTTTCCCAGAGCAGCCCGTGGGGTTTGAGGACTGGGAAAAGTTGTCCTTTCTTGAAGTGAGTATATTTAGGGACAAAAAAGAGAGTCACAAAAAACACACACACAAAAAGAAAAATTAAGCCAACTGCATTCAGAAACAAAGTAAAAAACTCCAGTTGATTTGGAAAGCAAAGCTGTGATTATCACTTATGCAGAATGACCCTCAGGAATGCCAGTGACTAGACTACGGAAAGGAATGCTGTTAAAAGTGGAGACTTGGGAATACACATCCATTTCCTGCTACGCAAAGAAACTATCGTTGTCTTCACCTCCTATCAGCTTTTCATTCCTCTTATTAATTTTGGTTTGTTGAAAGTCCAACTTCGATAGCCCTTGGTGTCTCGCATCAGTCTGGTGAACCCCAACTGTTCCTTAGAGGGAGAAATAAAATTGGAGTCAGGAGCAGAGTGCAGACAACTTGGGGGCTGCTTCTCACATCTCTTGTTTGAGGCTCTCAGGAGTTGAGAATCTGCATAGATTGATGGAAATATGATGAGTTCACTGGATACAACGAATTTGAATACTTGGCCAAATGGAAAGGCAGGCTTAAAACTCAAGAAATGTGTTCAACAGAAGTAAAAAGTACTAAACCTGAATATTCCCTATTTTACCCCTCCTCCCTTCCCTCCTTTAGCACTTGCTGAGTTCTCCTTTAAGTGGAGGAGCTTGGTAACATAATATAATAATATAAAACAAGAAGTGACGTTAACTTACATTACAATGAGCTTGGAGATGAAGACGGAAAAATCAGGTGGGCTGAATGTTGAAGCAAGTTTCTGAGGGTTTGGAGTCAACAGTGGAAAATGAAATGTTTCAGGGAGCAACTTCTTATACTGTAGGAGCCCTCAGAGATGCAAAACACAGGTGACATTTTCACCTGTGTTGTGCATAAAAAATGCTCTCAGTTTATGCATTTAATTGAGAAGCTATTTAAGGAACTGAATGATTTTAATTATCTTTGGGCTGAGTAATTTTTTATATAAATGGCAATTATAATGCTCTAAAGAAACAGAAATTTTGAAGTGAGTTGAAAAGAGAAAACTGGATGAGAAAATGAGTGAGCATACCTCTCATAGTAGAGTAACGTCCAATTTAAAGGACTTAGCATCTTCACCACGTTACCGTTCAAGCAGAGCTATAACAGTGTCATCAAAACAATACAATCCACCACATTAAATCAAGGCCTCTAATTTGAAAATTATATATTTTAAAAATTTGTTTTTAACTTGTGTACTGTTTTTAATATATCCATTCATGTCTGAGTATGTTTAAGAAATATTTTCATTAAAATAATATACTTTAATGTGGAAAGAAAGAATTTTGCCTCTACATGTGGTTCACTTTTACTAAATTTGAAAAACGCTTGGAACACAACTTGCCTTATGCAAAGCTTGATGAAAACATGCTCTGAGACAGGCAGAGGCCACAGCGAGCAGCTGGCAAGAAGCTGAACAGATGCCCGAGCAGCTCCAGAGTAAAATACAGTGTTTAGGAAATTTTTAACAAATCTATAGAAATGTTTTCCTCTCCAGCTTTTAAAAATTTTGGATAATCATATCTCAGAGGTACTTTAATAATAGCCATTTATGTTTATGATATCTTTCACCATATTACACATTTGTTTAGCTACCTCAAATTATAATTTTGTGATTTCTATGAATGAGCCTTGCACTGACCAACTCTAGGCAGCATCTTGGTATTCCCGGCAATTATAATTCAAAATAACGTAGTCATCTTCTAAACAATGTCCTGAAAAGTGAGATGATAAAGGTATTACAATGTTGGTATAGCAACTAGGCCATTTCAGTTTAAACACACAAGGATCCATAATTTTAAATCACACTTAAACAACCAAGACTGTATTGATAAGTGATCAATCCTTATTCATTCTTTTTCAGTCATTTCTTTCATCCTTATTCTGTCATTTCTGTTCATTGTTGAATACTACTTGCCTCCCTTTAATTCTTAATTCAACACTTAACAATGTATATTTTTGAGTAATCACAACTTTTAGTATGGATGGAAGTATAATAAGATTTGGCCTTTCTCATCCTGACATTTATTTTTACTATGCTTCCTCTTGCTCAAACTGAGTTCCAGTCAAATTGAAATTCTTCCATTTCTTGATCAGCATATAATCTTTGTAATCTTAAAAATGCCTCTCAAATGTTCACATTATTGAGTTCATCCAGTCCAGCAGCTTTTCCTCAAGGCTGAGGGAGGCTGCCAGGTCCAGCAAATAAAACTACAAAATGCCCACTTTAATTTGAATTGCAGATAAACTGTAAGTTTTTTTTTTTTTTTTGCTATAAGTATAGCACCTCTATTACCTAGTACATACTTATACTAAATAACTGCTTATCTGAAATTCAAATTTTATCAGATGTGTATGTGTGTGTGCACGCACTCAGCTGTGTCTGACTGCCTGACTCTCCAGCTTTTAAAAATTTCAGATAATTTTGCAATCCATGGACTGTCTTCTCCAGGATCCTCTGTCCACTGAATTTTCTGGGCAAGAATACTGGAGTGAGTTGCCATTTCCTAGTCTATTTTACCAGATACCCCTATTTTTATCTGGCAACCCTTTGGCTAGGACTCCCAATTCTACAGCTTCTAATTTGTCATAAAGCATGCCTTCTCCCTCTGGCATGGCTGAAAAAAGTAGAGCCTACCATACCAAAAAGTAAGATGATGGCCCTAGGCCTGGCCTGCCTGCCTTTGGTGTGACATCAAGCACTTCCTCTCAGCTGAATCTTGAGCCTCTTTTTCACATTAATTTCACAGCCTGCACTGCCATGTTGCTCTGTAATATTTTCTAGATTTCTTGTCTTCTAACCAGCCCAGGCTCTGATGGATGAGATGTAAGTTACATCTGATATTCCTTCTGGGATGCACGTGGGATAAGAGGGACCATCTCAAACTCGGGTTCCTGGGGCCAGTACTGGATACAGTAACAAATGGGGCAGGTTAGTATGGCACAGTGGGTAGCCAAGGTCCAAGTCCTGTGTGAGACCGGGCCTTCAATACACATATGGAGCATCATGTTCAAGAGAGCAGGAAGAAAATAAGAACGGGAAAAAAATAAAACAATAAGCAACATAATCTGGAAGATGAGGCAACAGGAGAGAGGTGTTTCTATGGAATATTTACAATAAGACTAATTTTCAAGGAGAAAATTGTTAAGAAGACCAAGTTTACTTGGACAATTCACTTTCCAGCTTTGGTTGCCCAAAGACAGAGGGGTCCTATCTTCAACCTTAGGAGTGGAAGACATTCTTCTCCTAGGTAGCTCCTTGATCTCAACCCTAATCCTACATAAAATTCAAAGCCCAGACTTATATTGAGATTCTTCCCTTATTCCCTACTTAGGAAGAAGTCACACATTTTGTGTGACTTTCCCAGTGCTGTCTCCCTGCCCTATGTCCACATCTGCTCAGTTCTCACAGCCTAATATAAGAAAAGAGATTAGTCATGGCCTTATACTATGTTAAAGATCATCATATCTACTAGGTGACAGCTACCTATATTCAAATTATAGTGCCTAAGGAATCACAGCCGTATTCTAACATACTATGCATCATAACCGTCATTTAATACCCCTGAAAACAGATTTTAAAGCTGTTCACTCACTCCAGCAGCCATGCCAGAGCTTCAGTCATGCGCACTCCTTGTGACCCTAGGGAGGTAGCCTGCTAGGCTTTTCTCCATGAGATTCTCCAGGCAACAGTGCGGGAGTGGGTGGCCATGCCCTTCTCCAGGGGGTCTTCCTGACCCAGGACCCGCACCTCTTATGTCTCCTGCATTGACAAGGCAGGTTCTTCACCGCCAGTACCACCTGGGAAGCCGCACTCCCAACAGCAAGGCATCCAAATAATGACACATTGATCAAATAGGAAAAACAGAGGTTGGGGGGAGTACCAAGAGTTGATCTAAGTGGTTTCTGTTTCTTGCAATCTCTGATTAAGAATAACAAGAAAACTTGGACAAAATATAAAAATCATTGGCTTGAAAGCCTTAGGAAACAAGCAATATATGGAAAATTTTCTAGAGCATAATGTGGTAGAAACATGAACTCCAGAGATAAGGAGTAACATTTGGGCTACTTCTGCACATGTGGCACTTGGCCAGTTCTGGAGAGATAGCGGAGAAGTCCTTTCGACAGCTCAAATGGTGAGGGAGATAAAAACTGAAGTCAAGGACCCACCTGGAAAACATCCCCTATATTGGTTTAGGAAACCAAAGAGTTGTATCTGAGGATTAAGGGTAACTAGAATTAATTAACCCACCTTCAAAAAGACTGCAGCCCAATTATCACCTCATCTGCACAGCCCAGAAAATCTGTTTCAGAAATAACCCCAAGTTGCTTGCACCCATGTAAGCGGCAGATGTAAATTAAAATTCTAATAAAAGACAGAATCATCCATGGTAGAATATGAGTACTTTTCACTCATATTTCCAATTTTCTTTCAGACAAAGGAAAAGACTGCACATCTTCACATACTTGAATTTGGGAGCACACATGAGACTTGCCCAGGAAGTGAAATATTTAAAAGTGAAATACAAAATTCTTCAATAATTCTTGCTGGACTTATAGATATGGCCACAAAAGATAAAGAAGCTCTCAGAGGACAAAAAAAGGATGGATTGAGGAAGCCTTCCTAGAAGCAGAACTAAGTCCTCAGGATAGGGGGCTACTGAAATGTATTCTCAGGATACATTAAATG
This sequence comes from Bubalus bubalis, assembly GCF_019923935.1. Classification (NCBI taxonomy): domain Eukaryota; kingdom Metazoa; phylum Chordata; class Mammalia; order Artiodactyla; family Bovidae; genus Bubalus; species Bubalus bubalis. The sequence goes on along the minus strand of NC_059163.1, from coordinate 99,083,501 downwards.
TTACTGCTGCTACTGCTGCTAAGTCGCTTCAGTCGTGTCCGACTCTGTGCGACCCCACCGACGGCAGCCCTCCAGGCCCCGCCGTCCCTGGGATTCTCCAGGCAAGAACACTGGAGTGGGTTGCCATTTCCTTCCCCAATGCATCAAAGTGAGAAGTGAAAGTGAAGTCGCTCAGTCGTGTCCGACTCTTCGTGACCCCATGGACTGCAGCCCACCAGGTTACTCCGTCCATGGGATTTTCCAGGCAAGAGTACTGGAGTGGGGTGCCATCGCCTTCTCCGACAGCCCAGGAATTTCTGTAGGTCCCTTTCCCTCTCTCTTCCTCTTTCAGAATGAAAATGCTCATCTTAATTACTGCCCCTGTTTCACCACTGTAAGTCTGTATGGAGCAGATCAGGAGCTGCCACATGTGGACAGGATATAAAGACCACTGCACATCACACCTAATGGAGAAACAATCGCGTAGCACCAAAAGATCTGGAATTTTCAGGTCAGTGGTATTTTGGAGTCACCTTTGGGAAAGACTGGGTGTATTTGGCATGCAGCAATGACAATGAGCCTAACATTTGGTGATGAGAAGAGCTTTGTGTGGTAGAAATGAATGCCTCTTCATATTCCCAGTTTTCCTCTCTTTCTAGGCCCCCGTGGGGACTGTATTTCCTTATCTCCTTTCTTCAGCCAGCAAAATATTAACAGAAGTGATATGTACATTTACAGGTAAATTATTTAAAATATAATCCTCCAGTTTTCCTCTATATCTTGGCAAGTTTGGACACAGCTGTTAATATGAAGATGCTGCAAGAGAAAAGCAAGCTGAAATACTAATGATACATGTGAGTAATAGTGATACCCAAGAGTTACAAGGTCTTCCTTAGATGAGAAAAAAACAACTTCTTTGTATTCATCCACTAAGATGTTGAGGTTGTTATCATAGCTTAAGAAAGATTTTCCTATACTTTAATCTATATTCTGTAAACTCTCATTTCCCTTGCAAAATATTTCTTAATTTCTATTATTTTTATCTTTTAATCCATGTTTTTTCACAGTTCACCAATTCATTTTTTATTTTTTTAATTATTTGTATACTGTTTTAAGTTACTTTTCATTTCCAGTTATTACAAAATATTGACTATATCCCCCACTTTGTACAAAGCATCCTTGAACCTGTCTTACAGCTAATAGTTTGTGTCTCCTACTTCCCCATCCCAATATTGCCCCTCCCACCTCTCTCCCCACTGAAACCACTAGTTTATTCTCTATATCTGTAAGCATTCTTCTTTTCTGTTATATTTACTAGGTTGCTATATTTTTTAGATTCCACAGAGAGGTGGTATCATACAGTATGTGTCATTCTCTGTTTAACATTTCACTTACAGTAATTCCCTTCGAGTTTATCCATGTTGCAAAATACGTCAAATATTTTTATAGTAGTTACTTTTGATCTTGTTAGAATGGTAATGTTTATCCACTGAAAAGAACTGGAGAAATCCAAACAGGATAAAAGAGAAAAAAACCAAACAGGAAAAAGGAAAAAATCCTGATTACCGACAGTCATCATTAACAAGTATCTTGTTGATTTTTTCAGTCTTGTAGCCTAGAGTACCAATGAGTCAATGTGTACAGATGAATGGAAAGGAATTATAAAAAAAAAAAAACTCAGTGTTTAAGGAAGCATTATTGCTAATTAATGGCCACAGATACAAAATATAATAAGTTGTAATAATTAACCATTCCTTCACAAATTTAAATTATCATGAAGCTCAAGAACTACCCTTCAGCCTGCTTTTCTTCAAAGAGGCCACTCAAAGTTTATTTTTTGTTGTTGTTCAGTTGCTAAGTTGTGTCCAACTCTGCGGCCCCATGGACTGCAGCACAACAGGCTTCCCTGTCCTTCACCATCTCCCAGAGTTCAAGAGATTTTCATTTTACATTCATGATTTATGTTATAGATATCTTCTCTCTCCCAGGCTGCTTTCCAGGTTCAAACAGTTAACCTTGACAACATATTAAGGTAGAGCAAATGTGTGGCAGAGTGACACGACAAAATTCACTTGAGTTTTAGTCTTCCTAACAACTACAATAACAGTATCAGAAACAGGTTAGGAATTTAGAAGGTGTATTGCAATCAGTCAATACTTCCAGACCCTTTCCAGTGACCTACCATTAGAAATTAATCTTTGGGGTTAAGTATACAAATTGTATATTGTAATACAATGCTTTTAAGTTATATATTCTAAATATATGTATCTTTTGTGCTAAACCTATTTCAAGGGGCTTTACTTATTAACCTAAAGATGTATTTGAATCCATCGGGGGATGCTTTTTGAGGAACCATGCCATATCTAACCCTATGCAGTAAGATCTTAGGGGGAAAGGATGAGTTACTATATTGTGCTGGGCAGATTCTTAAAAGAAAGATGTCACTTCAGACCACATGCTCTTTCAGTTACATCTTACAAGCAGCTGCTTGTACACAGTTATTCTAGGGGAGAATGAACAATACATGCATTCTGATTTCCTGTCAGTCAGACTGACATATATGCCAGGCACAGACTGAGTCATGTAGATATGTATGAATGTTCCAAGGGTATTCTTGAAAACTTCCCTGGACCTTACATATCTGATCTATCCTTAAACTTAGGGCATCCCCATTTGACCCTCAACTCTTGACTCCATTGTCTGGGTCTGATCCCACCTCTGGCAATTTTAATCTGGTGTCTGTAATTGGTCTCACTGGGATTAGTTTCTCAGCTCTGCCTAAGAGATTTTTGTCTAAACTCTTATTCTTTCCTTAGCAGGCTGCCTCAGATATTATAGCGCATCCTAATCCTAGCCTCTCATGACTTGGTCAATTCTCTAGCCAAACTGGCCATGGGACTGTAGTAGAACACTGTGCCTCTCTCAGAAATCCTGATTATTGCACACTATTCATTTCTCCTTCTGCTCTTCTTTGTGTTCCACACAGGTAAACAAGAGCCTCGTGTGGCTTAGGAAAATACAGTAAAAATGGTGTGTAATGGCTTTAATGAAAAGCTACTTGGGAAAGCAAGATTCAGAGTTTATTTGGCTATTGACAACACAGAGCTCATGAACAGCAATTGAGATGACAGCCTTCGGCTTCACGTTGCAGTGCATTCGCTTCCAAGTACTGAGCAGAGTCTCACTCTTCAAACAAGGAGAATAACCAGGCTCTCTGCACTTGGTATCAATTTAAATGAGCACATTCAGTTCCATTATTACTTGGAGTAAAGTGAGTTTACTGTTTTTGACAAGGAACTTGCCCTTTCTTGACGTTATATAAGCCTATTAAAGAGCCAGCAAATTGGCCAGCGATTATTAACCTGACTTTTTCTATCAAAGTGCTTAGAATAAGACATCAATTATGAACAGGAGAGTTAACGCATTTCTCAAATCTGTTATTAACCAGATGCATTGTCACCAAATATGTAAAATGGGCATTTAGAAATCATTTCTCTCCTCTCTTTGCACTAATAGATTTTAGGCTGAAGAGCTTCTACCATATTTCGTATAAGGGGTTTCCATCTATATTGACTTCCACAATAGCATGTAAAGCTAGTGGTTGGCCCTTTATATTCATCTAAAAATGAGAACACAGAGGCACAAGCGTATTCAGTATTGTATACACCATCAGAAAGAAGGAGGTCACAAATGAGAGGAAACAGTTGATTTTGATCTGAACAGTTAATGTGACACTGGGTATCTAACTCAAATGCACTCAACTTCAGTTTCATAAGTAAAATTGGATTTTAAAAACCTGTATCATAGTATTACTGAGAAATATTGAATAAAACCATGTGGCTAGTATATACTGAGTTATAAATGAATGGTCATTATTTCTGTTGAACTTTGTTTTACTAAATTTGCTTAGAGTCAACTCTAGAAGCATGAGTCAGTAGACCATTTCAGTACTGAAGTGGGGAGAAGACCCTTCCACCAATCAGAGGCTGAGCGATTACAACGTAGGAATTATAATGTCACTGGGGCTGGGTTTAAAGACTATAATTTAGGAGTGGTGGCTGAAAGACTGTGAAGGACAGATGCAAAGATAAGTGCAGTGGAACATTTCTGAAAAATGACTTTGTGGTTGTCAGTGGAATAAAAGACACTTCTCTGGAAGAATGACTTATTCTATAAATGCTGCCAATGACTCAGTCATCTGGCTCTGAGGAATTTATCAACTTTCTGTTAAGTGGTTCACATGCAGAAACTCATTAAATTCTATCACAGTTCTGTGAGGCACTATCTCTTTGATACAGGTAAAGGAAGTGAGGCTGTAGGGATTAGACATCCTGTTCATGACATTATGATTCATAAGTCAGAGGCAACAAAACTCAGGTCCTCGAGTTCTCAGCATCCTTCTATGTCTCTTCCCAAAGAACCAGGATCTCACCAACAAAAGTCACTATCTACATTCTGTTTAAGAAGTAAGTAAGACATTATAAAATGAGTATGTTTCTTCAGGAAATGGTGGCCACCTACACACATACACACACACACACACACACACACACAATCAGGTAACATAAGATACCATAGTATTTATTCAGATCCTATCACTGCAGATGGTGACTGCAGCCATGAAATTAAAAGACCCTTACTCCTTGGAAGGAAAGTTATGACCAACCTAAATAGCATATTGAAAAGCAGAGACATTACTTTGCCAACAAAGGTCCATCTAGTCAAGGCTATGGTTTTTCCAGTGGTCATGTATGGATGTGAGAGTTGGACTGTGAAGAAGGCTGAGCACCAAAGAATTGATGCTTTTGAACTGTGGTGTTGGAGAAGACTCTTGAGACTCCTTGGACTGCAAGGAGATCCAACCAGTCCATTCTGAAGGAGATCAGCCCTGGGATTTCTTTGGAAGGAATGATGCTAAAGCTGAAACTCCAGTACTTTGGCCACCTCATGCGAAGAGTTGACTCACTGGAAAAGACTCTGATGCTTTTGGGGATTGGGGGCAGGAGGAGAAGAGGACGACAGAGGATGAGATGGCTGGATGGCATCACTGACTTGATGGATGTGAGTCTGAGTGAACTCCAGGAGTTGGTGATGGACAGGGAGGCCTAGCGTGCTGATATTCATGGGGTTGCAAAGAGTCGGACACGACTGAGCGACTGATCTGATCTGATCAAGAAGTTTTTAATAATGGAGTTATGTTTCTTGAATACTTTCCTATTAACACATTTTCTAATAGCATCATTTATCATGCAATCATGAACTGTATAAACTATTAATAAAATGTATTCATATCTTCTTTTCTGGAACAAGTTTAAGGATTTAGATTCTCTGTGAGGGGGGAAAAAGTGGATTATGCAGGTTTCTGTGTCTCTCTATGAAATTCTTTGACTTCTGTAGGGAGAAATGTAATTCATTATATAAGATAAATTTATTGAGCAGCTACTGTTTTCAAGCCACTTTGCTAAATGATAAATAGAAAAGAAAGGGAAGAAGATACATTTCTGGCCTTTACTAAATAGATAATCTTGTTCAAATGCCAATACAAAGGAATCATCTGACTACCAACACCATGGGGGAAACATGTTGCCTTTTCATCCACCAGTGTTTCTAATCCTCTGCCCAGGCTTTCCTTTTCCCGCTATGCCTAACAAATGTGACAGAATGTCTCTACAGGATGGTGCAGGAAATTTATCATATTTATTCTTATAGTGGCTTCACGTTTATATAGTCACTCCCATTTTAGGGCTTCCCTGGTGGCTCAGAGGGTAAAGCATCTGCCTGCAATGTGGAAGACCCGGGTTTGAACCCTGGGTTGGGAAGATCCCCTGGAGAAGGAAATGGCAACCCAATCCAGTTCTCTTGTCTGGGAAAATTCATGGACAGAAGAGCCTAGTAAGCTACAGTCCATGGGATAGCAAAGAATCACTCACAACTGAGCAACATTTTACAAACGAGGAAATGAAAAGTTAGAAATATGAAATAAATTGCCCAAGATCATGCCACCAATTCATGGCAAAACTGAAATTTAAACCTAGGGTCTTAAAACAAAACCCAAGTTCAGTGCTCTTTTCACTTTACTACTTAGGACTCAAAAATAGGTGGTGGGTCTCATACCCACAGGTTGGGTCCCTCAGGAGGCTGATTACAAAGTGAAGATTAGTGCCCAGAAGGTTATTAGGCAGTGTTCTCAAGATCAACATGATCAGTAGATAGGAAGGAAGGTCAGGAGAGTTGGGCATTGATGCAGTCATAACAAGACCCCAGACAACAAGACTTTGAACTTGCATATCGACAAGGCACTGGAAGCGCACTACCTTGGAAACCTGTTGTGAAGAGCCGACTCTTTGGAAATGACCCTGATGCTGAGAAAGACTGAGAGCAGAAGGACAAGCGGGTGACAGAGGATGAGATGGTATCACCAACTCAATGAACACGAGTTTGAGCAAACTCCGGGAGACAGTGGAGGACAGAGGATCCTGGCACGCTGTTGTCCACAGGGTCGAACATGACTTAATGACTGAACAACACCAACAAAGTGGCTCTGTGCAGTGAGGCAGTTTCCAGAGAGGGCTATCAAACGGTTCAGGGGCATCAGTAACATTCCCAGAAGTGGTGGACGATCCTTCAGTTTTGAATCAGGAATCTGGGTGGTCCAGAAAAGCATTCACATCTTAGAGCTTTGTGGGTCAGACTCCTACACTAATTTTGAGTATCTTTCAACTATTTTAATCCAACTATTCACCACTGCAATGTGTTGACTTACAGGAGCATATTTCACTTGCATATTTTTCCAGCATGCACAACAGCCAACTAAATAAACAAAAAACAAAAGTGAAAAAAATGTGGTCAACAATGGGCCAGAGCCAGAGTGGCTGAGGCTCATCTACAGGTGATTATTCTCAAAAACCTTACTTTCACTTCTCATCCATGACAGAAAGATTTAAGGAAGGAGAATTTCATTTAATATTTGTATCCAGTTACCTAAGAATCCCTCTAGATATCACCCTATACAAAGTATTTCCACTGATTTTTAAGGCTTCCTTCCTCCAACAAATTTTAAAATACAAATATAAAATAATACAATAAAAAATAAGTCTGAATGTATAATTTACATAATCAGTTCAGTTCAGTTCAGTTCAGTCACTCAGTCTTGTCCGACTGTTTGCAACCCCATGAATCGCAGCACGCCAGGCCTCCCTGTCCATCACCAACTCCCAGAGTTCACTCAGACTCACATCCATCAAGTCAGTGATGCCATCCAGCCATCTCATCCTCTGTCGTCTCCTTCTCCTCTTGCCCCCAATCCCTCCCAGCATCAGAGTCTTTTCCAATGAGTCAACTCTAAGCATGAGGTGGCCAAAGTACTGGAGTTTCAGCTTTAGCATCATTCCTTCCAAAGAACACCCAGGACTGATCTCCTTTAGGATGGACTGGTTGGATCTCCTTGCAGTCCAAGGGACTCTCAAGAGTCTTCTCCAACACCACAGTTCAAAAGCATCAATTCTTCGGCCCTCAGCTTTCTTCACAGTCCAACTCTCACATCCATACATGACCACTGGAAAAACCATGGCCTTGACTAGACGGACCTTTGTTGGCAAAGTAATGTCTCTGCTTTTCAATATGCTATCTAGGTTGGTCATAACTTTCCTTAGATTTAGCTAATATAGGACTTTTTCATTCATATTACTTAAAAATGCTAGATAAATTATAATTAAACATTTCAAATTTAAGAAAACTTTCCATGATAGAAAAAAAGAACTCAAAACCAGAGAAATAAGTAAGCACTACTTTTCTCCTTGTCTCCATCAGAGCCACATATATGGCTGAAGGATATGGCATAGAGGCCAACTACTACAGACAATGGATTGGAAAAGTGAACAGAGAATTATGAAACCCAAACCTTCAATGTGTAAAGCTATGAATTTCCAATTTGAGAAATTAACACAAAACTGATTTAGTACTGCCAAAATTCTTAGAGGCAGGCAGAGTCAACCAGAAAACAATCCCACAGAAGTATCTTCACTTGATCCCACTTCACTATCTTCATCCTGCAGGTCTTCCACAGGAACGATTTATTAAAAGACAAATTCACAAGTTGAACTTACCAAAAAAAAAGTGAAGAAACAAACTGCCACAAAGTAGAATCACAGATGCAATACACTGGAGAACTCAGAACAGAAACAACAAATAATAGAAAAATAAGGAAGAGATCTTAGAATAAGTATGTTAAAAGTGGTCAAATCGATAACAATAACAGAGATCTTTGATAAGAATAAGATAATATGGGAAATAACAGATTTATTTAAGTAGAACTAAAAGGAAATTCTTGGAATAAAAACACAGAAATCAAAATTAAGAACAGTTCAAATTTAGGCTAAATAGCTTACTGGATACAGTAAGAATTAGTGAACTGGAAGACAGATTGGTAGAAATTATTTTGAATGAAATTATTTTGAATGCAGCACAGAATGGTAAAGAGATAGAAATCATTAAAAAGAAGCTAATAGACAAATAGAATTGGGACTTCCCCAGTGGTCCAGTAGTTAATATTTTGCCTCCCAGTGCAAGGGGTGTGGGTTCAATCCCTGGTTGGGGAGCTAAGATCCCACATGCCTTGTGGCCAAAAAACTAAAACATAAAACTGAAGCAATATTGTAACAAATTCAATAAAGACTTTCAAAATGGTCACATTAGAAAAAAAATCTTAAAAAAAAATAGACAAGGCGAATCTAAAAAGAAGTTCCAACTTACAGTCAGCATTCTAGAGATAGTAATAAAGAAGATGGGGAATAAACAATGTTCAAAAAGATATGCTTTTTTAGATTGGAAGATTGGCTCACCTACCAAGTTCCAAGCAGAATTTTTTTTTAATCCACATTTAGATTTACTGTGGTGAAAGTGTAAACCTAGTAAAGAATAACATGGATAGTGATGCACACGGAGGAAATGGCATTGCTAGCAAGAACGCTGGCATCAGAAAAGTCCCATATAGGAAGAGAAAATGAACTTGTCTGTCACAGTATTTCAGACAAAACTATCTTCTTAAAAAAAAAAACAACACTATTCTTTACTCTTTCAAAAGCATGCTAATTTAGCGTCTCAGGAATGCAATGATGCTAGAATATGAATTTCTGGTCTCTATCCTGCCACAGTGTCCCAGTTCACAAGTTAACCTCCTAATGGAAAACAACGGTATGTTGCTGCCATGGGTCATCTGACCCCAATTTTTATTACACAGGAGCTAAGGAGGGCCACCATACTGGCTTTCTAAATTTTTGCTTTAAGGTTCTATTTTAAACAAATACCACTTAATACTAACCAAATCAAACTGATTCAGTGGCAAACAGTTGAAACATGAGGTCTATCTTGATGTGCAGATTCTGCCATTTCATGATATATTTTGTATATGCCCAACATTTTAAAATTATATTGACCTTCTGGCATACAAACTGTAGTCAGTGAGAGGAAGCTGAATAATGTATTTGATAAAGTTATTCAAAGACGTCAATTTTTCAGCAGAAGTAAACTGGGAGACTGGTCCTCCTTGCAAACCATTCCATTATTATTGTATCCTTTATTAGACTCTTATCAAAACAATGTTAATATTCTTTTAAGGGGAGTAGCTTGACATTTTAAAGCAGTACTACTTTTTAATTATTGGTGTGTAAATATTCTTTAAATAAATAATTTTTCCCAGTACAGGTAATATATAAACAGCTCATCAATTATCCCAACTTTTCCTAAATCCTGTTTCCCTAAAGTTTTAACTCAATTATCTCAGAAATAAATCAATGAAGGTAAGTGAAAATCAGGCAGCTTCTAGAAGTTTTTATAATCCATTGTTTACTACAGTTACACAAATCGTTCTTCATTATCTCAACATTTTTCTTACTTGTCAAGAGTGCAACATTTCTCTGTGCTTTAACATTTAAGCTGCAATCATTCATTTCAAAGGCCAGAAATCCTGGCTCTTTACTCAGTCTTACACACAGATTCCTCTAAGAATGGTCTCAAAAGTGATGAATGCAAACCGATGTGGTACACAAAATGATGCTTGAAGTACAGAAAGGAAATATTAGGACTTTTATTTAAATACGTTTTCCCCAATATCTGAAAATAGAGCATTCCTATGACACCTATGTGAGTCAAACTGTCATAAAGCAAATAAGCAATTGCCTTAGAACACATCTTGCTACAGGATGCACAAAATTAATCGAGATAAAGCACAGATGCACAAAGACATTGTTCTAAATTATGGTAGTTTGACGCTGAGATGCTGAGTGTACTTCCTGGGGAAGGAGCTTGGTGGTACTAACACTGTTTGGGGTGTGCAGTGCCTCTATAAAAGCGCCCACAAAACCAAAGCTGAGTGCTCTTTTCACTTTTTGCTTCTTATCTTAAAACTGAAATTCTCTTGAATTTCTTTCAGTTACTAATGCAGGTACTAATGTGGGTGTTTCATGAAAGCTAAGTGGAGTAAAGCAAAATTTCAAAAAAGGGGAGATACTTGTACTTAGTTTTATTTCTAAAATAAGGTGTTGTGCATATGTTACTGATGGCACAGCCCCCTGGCTCTACCCAGAGGACATCTGGAGAAGAAGCAGTGTTAGGAGATGAGCATGACTACTATGCTCTCTGCTGTAAGGTAGTGAGTGCTCAGACAAACATATTTACAGATCTTGCCATTTTTGGCTTCCCTGGTGGCTCAGACAGTAAAGCATATGCCTGCAATGTGGGAGACCCAGGTTCGATCTCTGGGTAGGGAAGATCCCCTGGAGAAGGAAATGGCAACCCACTCCAGGACTATTGCTTGGAAAATTCCATGGACTGAGGACCCTGGTAGGTTACAGTCCATGGAGTCGCAAAGAGTCAGACACGACTGAGCAACCTCACTTTCACTTAACCCTCACACAGGCTTTCCAGGTGGCTCAGTGGTAAAGAATCTGCCTGCCAATGCAGGAGACACAGGTTCTGTCCCTGATCCTGGAAGATTCTCTGGAGAAGGAAATGGGAACCCACTCTAGTATTCTTGCTTGGGAAATCCCATGGACAGAGGAGCCTGGAGTCCATGGGGTCACAAAGAGTCAGACATGACTGAGCAACTAAACAACAAGATCCCCACACAGTAGAGGAATGTTTTAAAAAGATTCTTTCAAAGAAACAGTAGATTGAAGAGGATGCTAATATTACAAACTTCCCTGATGTGAAGCATATCTCTACAATTTTTTAGCAATGCAATATTCAAGCTAATAATTTTAAATATCCATTTAAGAGCGACTTCACTAGCACTTTTCACTTTCATGCATTGGAGAAGGAAATGGCAACCCACTCCAGTGTTCTTGCCTGGAGAATCCCAGGGATGGGGGAGCCTGGTGGGCTGCCATCTATGGGGTTGCACAGATTTGGACACGACTGAAGTGACTTAGCAGCAGCAGCCATATGATAAATCTTAAGTATATCTTTTTGGGGTCTCATGCTGATAATCAAAGCATGAAAATCTCCATATTCTGCTGTGGCAGAAATGACCAAAACGATATAAATAAATCAACATAATGATATATCAACATTCATTCCACTGTTAGAAAATGCTGTTCAAAGATACAGAGAAACATAAAGACCTTAAAAAAACAAGTATTAGAACCAGTTAAACAGTTGTTAGACAGTTGGGTCCAACTACTGATGTTTCTACTATTCTAGGCTTATGGTACTCCCTAGATTCTCTTCCAGTGACAAAATACACATAAAACTACAATTTGTAAGCCATTAAAGGACAGAGGTGCTGCAAAAGATATTTTCTCAATTGTAAGCAATTTATTTTTCTCTCATCATAATTTACAAGACAAAGAATACTGTATAAACTAACCCCTGAAATAATGGCCACTCTGGGATTCTAAAAAGAACTTTGGAAGAGGGTCACAGAAACAGCTAAACATGTGCAATTCAGTCACCACATCATTCATGAGCAAGCTACTGCAACAAAGAAATGAAGCCAAAAATGTACAACATGCCACAATCTCATTCATCAGGTTAAGTTCTTCCTTTTTCAATGACACCTTTAAATTAAAAAGTATATTTACAATAGATGTAATAAGATGTGTAATATGATTACAAAAATCCTTAGTTTCACAGAGAGGTTTGCTTTATATCATGTGACAAAACACACAAGAGTCACAAATATTTAATACAACTTAGAGATTTTTTTGTGTCTAAAAAGGAAAAAAAAGTGTTCCAAGTTTGCTTCCCTTTTGTGACCCAATGCATATAATCTAAAACAAACCTGTGTAAACTGCCCTTTATAGGTAAAAGTGACATCTTTACAATGAATGTAAAAGTAATTGTTCTATGAAGGAAAACTGAACTACAAAGAGAAAATTTGAAGTGGATATTTTAAATTATTTCCCTCATTATTTCTTTTGCTGAAAACAGAGTCACATGAAAAACCCATTTACATTCTTTAAAAATTTAACAGAATCTCCCAATTGAAATTTTAAAAGATTTCGAACACATTTGTTAAAAAAAAAGTAAATGAAACATTTTTTCCAATTAACTAGAAAGAACAACTGATTTACATCTGGGAGATGGAAATTTACTGCAAGAATTTTTTGAAACAACAAAGTTTCGCAAAAACATACAACATTTTGAGTGGACGCCACTGATTTAGTAACATAGTCAATATGCATTCCTTCCATTTGCACTTATGGATTTTTTTCGCCAGTAACATTTTTAGCTATGAAAGTAATTTGAATAATTATTAAAATGAAGTAAAATTTATGTCAATAAATTTTAAATAAACTGAAGCAAATAATCACTTTCATACATCACAATGGGTTAAACTGAGACTTTTTTAATAGTGAAGGATATTCACTCACATTGCTTTCAAAATATTGCTTTGGGCACCATTAATAAAATTAATTATTTTAAATTTATCTTTATATTTGAAATACATTTTAATTACATTTTATAATGTATAAGCTCGTGCTTATACACGATGTAAAAATATACATATAATACAGGTTAAAAGCGTAAACATTTTTACTGATGAAGGTTTGAAGTCCAAAAACTGAGATGACTTCTGACTGTTCTTTCCATGGAGGGCTCTGCTTCATGTTCCATTTCTGGATGTTCCTGCTCTTGATCAGCAGGTGTCAATATCTGGAAATATGGCTGCATTTTTCCCACAAGCATAAAGAATGGAAATCTTACCTCCAACAGGAGAACTTCCCTGCTGGTTTGAGAAATATCAATGACTTCTGAGTCTGTTTCTTTGGTGAAAAGAGAGTAGGGCCTATTTTCATTGGGCAAGGATGGCAACCTGGCAGTGCATCTGTTGTGCTTATATTTATTTGCTTTTGTTTAGTCGCTGAGTCATATCCAACTCTTTTGCAACCTCATGGACTGTTGCCCACCTGGCTCCTCTATCCATGGGATTTCACAGGCAAGAATACTGGAGTGGGTAGCCATTCCCTTCTCCAAGGGATCCTCCTGACCCACGGATCAAATCCGCATCTCATGCACTGGCAGGCGGATTCTTTACCACTGAGCCACCAGGGAAGCCCTCATATTTATTAGATGGGTTTTAAGAAAAACAGAAGTCCTCCTGGAGTGCAAGAGATGTTCAGGGAAAGGGGACACCAAAACACACAGCTGTGAAACTTTTCTGAGATTTGTTTTATGGTCCAAATATGATCTCTCTTGGTAAATATTCTCTGAATACTTGAAAAGGAATGCACATTCTGTCATTGTTGAGTGTTCTGTAGATGTGAATTAGGTTAAGTAGGTTAACAGTGTTATTCAAGTCTCTTATATCCTCTCTGATTTTATCTCTACTTACTCTATCAATTATTGGGACAGGGATGTAGAAATCTCCAATTATCATTGGGATATGTCTATTATTTTTATTTACCATTCTACCAAATTATATTTAATGGATTTAAAAAACTTTTATTAGGCACATAAACACATAAAATATTTAGGTCTTCTTTATAAATTGACCCCTTTGTTGTTATGAAATGAGCTTATCACTGCTTATGTCATTTTCTCTGAAGTCTACTACTACTACTACCAAGTCACTTCAGTCGTGTCCAACTCTGTGCGACCCCATTGACGGCAGCCCACCAGGCTCCTCCATCCGTGGGATTCTCCAGGCAAGAATACTGGAGTGGGTTGCCATTTTCTTCTCCAATGCATGAAATTGAAAAGTGAAAGGAAGTCGCCCAGTCGTGTCCGACTCTTTGCGACCCCATGGACTGCAGCCTACCAGGCTCCTCTGTCCATGGGATTTTCCAGGCAAGAGCACTGGAGTGGGTGCCATTGCCTTCTCCATCTCTGAAGTCTACTTTGCTATTAACACACTGTGAATTCATTCAGCATTTTTATATCTAAAATGTTTTTATTGAAAGTTAATTTTTAAGAGAGATTCCCCCTGGGTATAGAATTCTAGGTTAGCGGTTCTTTTCTCTCATTACTTCAAAGATCTTACTTCACTATCTTCTTTGATTTGAATTGTTTTTGATGAGAAATCTGTTATGATGCTTGTTTTTAATCCTATACATATTAACAGTTTAATCCAATCCCCTACTCCTCTGACTGCTTTTAAGATTTTTGTCTTTATCATTATTTTTGAGCAATTGGATTATGATGTGTCTTGGTTACTTTTATACACATTTCTTTTCTTATTTGGGGATATTTTTTGGGGGGTGGAGTACGTGTGGTTTTGTACCTTTGTTTTCTTAGCTTCATGTACTAGTAGGCTTACAGTTTTCATCAAATATGGACACTTGCAGCCATTATTTTCTCAAATACTTTTTCTGCTCCCCACCATTAGGAATTCCAATTACATGTGCATTATTCTACTTGAAGTTGTTCATCTTATATTTTAGTGCTTTATTTTGGATGGTTTCTATTTCTTCCATTTAACTAATCTTTTCCCAGTAATGCCTTGTGGCTGTTGTTCAGTTGCTAGGTTCTGTCCAACTCTTTGCAACGCCAAGGGCTGCAGCATGCCAGGCTTGCCTATCCTTCACTGTCTCCCAGAGTTGGCTCAGACTCATGTTCATTCAAACAGTGATGCCATCCAACTATCTCATTCTCTTGCCCCCTTCTCCTCCTGCCCTCAATTTTTCCCACCATCAGGGTTTTTTCCAATGAGTCAGCTCTTCACATCAGGTGGCCAACGTGCTGGAGCTCAACTTCAGCATCAGTCCTTCCAATAATATTCAGGGCTGATTTAGGATTAAGTAGTTTGATCTCCTTCCTGTCCAAGGAACTCTCAAGTGTCCTCTCCAGGACCACAATTCAAAAAACCAATTCTTCAGTGCTCAGTATTCTTTACGGTCCAACTCTTATATCTGTACATGACAACTAGAAAAACCATAGCTTTGACTATACATACCTTTGTTGACAAAATGATGTCTCTGCTTTTTAATACCTAATGCCTAATCCATAGTAATGCCTAATCAGGGTACAGTCAATCCTCATTATTAGTGGATTCTGTATTTGAAAACTTACCTACTTACTAATATTTACTTGTAACCTCAAAATCAATACACACTTGGACATGTGCATAGCAGCAAAAAAATAAACAAAAAATCTGTTTCCTGATACATATATTCCCAGCTGAGGTCAAATGAGGAAACACTCTGCCTTCTTATTTCAGCTCTCATATAGTAAATATGTGTCCTTTTTTCAGTATATTTAGTGTTGTATTTTTTTGCATTTTTGCACTTTGTGTCGGTGATTTCACTGCTCAAAAAGGCCCCCAAGCATAGTACTGAACTGCGCTCTGGCATATCTAAACACAAAAAGGTTGTGACATTACTTACAAAGAAAATATATGTTAGATTAATTTTGTTCAGGCATGAAATATGGTGCTGTTGGCCTTCAGTTCAATGCCAATGGATTAACAATTGACATTAAATAGGGTGCCTTTGGGCTTCCCAGGTGGCGCAGTTGGTAAAGAATCCTCCTGCCAATGCAGGAGACACAAGAGATCCCTGGGTCAGAAAGATCTCCTGGAGTAGGAAATGGCAACCCATTCCAGTATTCTTGCCTGGAAAATTCCATGGATAGAGAAGCCTGGTGGGCTACAATCCGTAGGCTCACATTGAGTCGGATACAACTGAGCATGAATAAGGAAAGAAGTGTGTCTTTAAACAGAAATACATATAAAGTAAGATTATATCATAATCACTGATGAAAATTTTATGACCAGAGGCTCACTGGAATCTAATCCAATGTTTCTCCTGGGAGCAATCGTTCAGTATTCATGAATTCAGTGTTCATAACAACTTTTATAGATTCTAACTACCAAAATAACAAGAATCAACTATATTTTGCAACTCAGCCATAGTTTTATCTATCTGAAGTTTTCATCTCTATTATTTGATTAGGGAATGTTTTATACCTTCCATTTCTTTATTTA
This sequence comes from Bubalus bubalis, assembly GCF_019923935.1. Classification (NCBI taxonomy): domain Eukaryota; kingdom Metazoa; phylum Chordata; class Mammalia; order Artiodactyla; family Bovidae; genus Bubalus; species Bubalus bubalis. The sequence continues at coordinate 99,067,102 of NC_059163.1, read as the reverse complement.
ATCTTTCTCCTACCTTCTTGAACACACATAATACAGTCATATTACCAGTTTTAATTTTTTTTCTACTAATTCCACCAACCATGTCATTTCTGGGTCAATTACTACTGGGTAACTTTTCTCTACATTATGAGTTAGTTGTATTTGCCTGCTTCTGCGCGTATCTGGAAAATTTTTATTAGATAACACATTACGAATTTTACTTTTTGGGGTGGTTGATATATTGTATTTCTATAGACATCCTTGAGCTTCATTCCCAGACGCAGTTAAGTTACAAATGTATCAACCAGTTTCATCCTTCAGAGTCTTCCTTTAAAGCTTTGCCTAAAAGAGTTAAAAGCAAACCTTGACAGGGGTAGGCTATTTCCAAGTAACTTAACAGCATCCCAGAACAAAGTTCAATAGTATCTGTGGGATACTGTAAACTAACAAAATTTCAGTTAATTTTATCTCACTACTAAAACAAATCTTCAGAGTTATCTTTCTGAATAGCTCTTTTTTCTGGTATTCCTGCAAATTCTAGATATTTTTGGTCTCCATGGTGTCAAGTTCTACCTCCTTAACTTAGGGAGACTGGGTGGCTCTGCCTGAAGTCTGCTTGCTGTGCTGTGACCCAGAAAGTCATTCAAATTAGTTGGGTGAAAAAAACCACAGTGCTCACTTCACTTGTTTTTGTCACTCAGGAATCACTCTCCTTTTGTTGCTGATGTCCAGAGCCTATAAAATTGCTCTTTAGTACATCTTATTGAGTTTCTTACTTGTATCTGGAGTAAGGGTAGATCAAGTCCCTGTTATTCTATCCTTGCCATCTCTTCTGTACACATATTTTCAGTTCTGAAGAAATGCAACTTAATTCCACTTTTCTCAATGAAACTTCTCATATAAGAGTCCACAAGGGTTGTGCGTGCATGCCAGTTGCTCAGTTGTCTCCAACTCTGTGACTCCATGGCTCCTCTTTTCTTGAAATTCTCCAGGCAAGGAAACTGGAGTAGGTTGTCATTCCCTTCTTCAGGGGATCTTCCTGACCCAGGAATTGAACTTATGTCTCCTTCATTGCAGGCAGATTCTTTACTGTCTGAGCCACCAGCAAAGCCCACAAGGGTTAAGCAGGTGAAAAACTAAGGGCTTACTTTTTTCCAGACTTCAAACTCTAAGTAACAACATGTAAGCATGAACTAGAATAGGTCAGCAAATGTGAACACTCAGAATAATAATATTCTTCATCAAGTGTTTAGTGTCCATGTAATTAAGGTTCAATTAATCCCACCTTTCCATTGAGTTAAATTTTTTAAAAATCCATTTTTAACATCTCTATTCAAATTCAGATAACTGAAAATTGAACTAACTAGTCTAATACCATATTTTACATAGAAAGTGAAACTCATGAAAGTTAAATGACCAAAGTAACATAGCTGTTATTGCCAGAGCTGGGAAGGAATCCTGTTATTAATTTCCAATGTGAGTGATTTCTCACTCTACAGAAACACTTCTTTCACTCTAATTATATTTGTGCTATATACCACAGCACCACACATCTGCCTGGGTAAGATGCCGAGTACATACTCAGGGTCCCAACAGGAAGCAGACAGACTAAAAGAGTTTGATTACAGATAGCCTAATAAAGAGGATATTTTCAGACATGTAGACAAGGAAGGTTCTTGTTTGGAGAATTCTATGGACAGAGGAGAGTGATGAGCTACAGTCCATGGGGTCACAAAGAGTTGGACAGGATTGAGTGACTAACACTTATTTTGGGCTTCCCTGGTAGCTAAGACAGTAAAAAAAAAAAAAAAAAAAAAAAATCTGCCTGCAATGTGGGACATCTGGGTTCAATCCCTGGGTTGGGAAGATACTCTGGGGAAGGAATAGCTACTGACTTCAGTTTTCTTGCCTGGAGGATTTCATGGATAGAGGAGCCTGGCAGGCTACAGTCCATGGGGTCGCAAACAGTCAGACACAACTGAGCAACTAACACTTCACTTCAACCCTACATGTTCCATATTGACAAGGTTATATCTTATTTATTTATTACATAATTTAACTTACATATAGAGGACACCATGCAAAATGCCAGGCTGGATGAATCATATGCTAGAATTAAGATTTCTGGGAGAAATATCAATACCCTCAGATATGTAGATGATACTACTCTATTGGCAGAAAGTAAAGAGGAACTAAAGAGCCTTTGATGAGAGTGAAAGAGAACAGTGAAAAAGCTGGCTTAACTCAACATTCAAAATACTAAGATCATGGCATCCAGTCCTATCACTTCATCCTATCACCCTATCCCCAGACAGATGGGGAAAAAGTCAAAATAGTGAAATAGTGGAAATAGATTTTATTTTCTTGCACTCCAAAATCACTGCAGATGTGACCACACCATGAAATTAAAAGACATTTACTCCTTAGAACAAAAGCTATGAAAAACCTAGACAGTGTATTAAAAAGCAGAGGCATCACTCTGCCAAAAAAGTTCTGTATAGACAAAGCTATGGTCTTTTCAGTAGTCACGTACAGATGTGAGAGTTGGACCATAAAGATGGCTGAGCACCAAAGAACTGATGCTGGAGAAGACTCTTGAGCATCTCTGGACAGCAAAGAGATCAGACCAGTCAATCTGAAAGGAAATCAACCCTGAATATTCACTGGAAGGACTGATGCTGAAGCTCTAATACTTAGGCCATCTGATGCCAAGAGTTGACTCATTGGAAAAGACCCTGATGCTGGTAAAGATTGAGAGCAGGAGGAGAAGGGGGTGACAGAATGAATGGTTGGATGGCATCACTGACTCAATGGACATGAGTTTGAGCAAACTCCTGGAGATAGTGAAGAACAGGCAAGCCTGGTGTGCTACAGTCCAGGGGTCACAGAATCACACATGACTTAGCCACTGAACAAGACAAGGTTAAGGAAACCAACAGGATGTGGTGACTGCAATTGTGGAAATCCATAGCACCCCTAGGGCTATGAGGCTAAACACAAACAAAAATAAAAAAAGAAACACAAATAAACACCAAGTTCTGCAGCAAGAGTGATAGCCATAAAAGAAAAGCCACACAGCAGCATCTTTGGATGTGGAGAAACACAGTCACTTCCTGTCAAAGAGATCAGGAGAATACATGCTCCACTTCTTCCCCCTCTCAATCTTCAATCTTGTCCACGTTTCTACTGGCCAAACCCAAGGTAAAGGAGTCCAAGCAGGCAGCCTCTTGGGGCACTGAATAGAGAAGAGAAAACCCAGACAGTTGATCTGCAGGAGCAAGACGATGAAATATTACACCAAATTTTATATTACACTTACATTTGAAAAGAATTTGTGGTCACAGAGATGTCAAGGAGACTGAAGATACCAATCAATCATTTGGGGACAGTCAAAACTGTTTTGGAAACAATCTCTACTTTGAATATTTTCAAAAGTTCCTCACCTTAATTCTCCTTTTACAATTTTTTTTTTACTACAAAAGAAATGTCTATGTCAGTAATTTTTCCTTAAGAAGATATAACTAATGAACCAAAATGACAGCAAGGGTTGATATGTATTTGTATTCCTGAGAGACCTAACATTTTTTTTACATTCACCAGAAATGACCTTTTAACTTATTAAAGAGCATCTTTCTTGATGGAAGTAAAAATCAATTCTGAGTGTCATGATTCAGCACTCACAACAACTTACCTAAGTTTTATCACTGAGATTTACAAATGCCACTGTCATATTGGCTTGAAATCATAGGTTGAGGAAATATAATCTGTACAAATGGCAAAGCAGACTTGTTTACTGTCTTCTGGATCCCAGGGGACTCACTTCATATCTCATAAGCTAAGTGTTTTATTAAATCTTTGACTTGCTTTACTCTAATAAAAACCAATTTGTGGCATCAAGAAGGTTGTGGGGTGGGACCATTTACTTGTCCTACCTATTCTTGGGAACACATAAAACATCATATAAATATTTTATAGCTCCAGATTACAAAGTAGTACCCTCAGGTTTTTCAAAATACAGTTGTTGCAAAAATTTCACACAAACATCTTCTGTGTTAATTGCTTATTCCTTAGAGGCTTTTTTAAAATAGCTGTATCATGGTGAATTATGCTGGCAACAGAAAGACAGTTCATTTATAAAGTTCATATAAATGATGCATTGGGAAAGGGTTTTTTGTTCCGGTTGATAAAAGTTAATCAAATGCAAGATGGCATACAGCAATTCAGCATAAATCTTTCACAGAGAGCTGCTTATGCCTCCATCTCCCAGGTAGACAGAACATTTATCTGACTATTTCTAAACTGTCCCAATAAATCTTTGATTAAGAGAACCATATCAAAGTAGCTAACTAATGGCTTGTTTTTCAGAACTCTTTTAGTAAATATATTATAAATGGCACCTCTTCAATAGTCTGAAAGCAGAGACATTTAAAACTTAAGTGAGAACCACAAATGAGTCAAAGGAAGAAGAGGGAAAGGATTGTGACTGATACAGAAATTGAACCTCGTTTTGTCTAAATTTGCAATTCATGTTCTTTCCATTGCTTTTTTCTTATTAAGTTGCTAAAGGTTCTAGGCATTAATATTTCTGATTCTGCATGTAACAAAATACAGTAATTAAACATTCTCACCTAGAAGACTGAAATTTAGGGAGCTCATGGCACCCCACTCCAGTACTTTTGCCTGGAAAATCCCGTGGACGGAGGAGCTGGTGGGCTGCAGTTCATGGGGTCGCGAAGAGTCGGACACGAGTGAGCGACTTCACTTTCACTTTTCACTTTCATGCACTGGAGAAGGAAATGGCAACCCACTCCAGTGTTCTTGCCTGGAGAATCCCAGGGACGGGAAGCCTGGTTGGCTGCCGTCTATGGGGTCGCACAGAGTCGGACACGACTGAAGCAACGCAGCAGCAGCAACAGCAGCAATCAAATATATTTTTTTAAAACTTTAAAGTTTCACAAAGATTATAATATCCTTTCAGATCATCTACTTTTTTCCTTAGATTTGATGAAGTAGATTATGTACAATTACAAATCCCTAATATGGGGGTGTGAATGAGATGGTCCCAGTATATAATTCTCAATCACACTAAGGTGTTCTTACCCAAGACACAGTTCCACCCAACCATGGCAATCATTTGTTTGTTTAATGTGAAACTAGAAGTGAACAAAACATTAAATCCTCTTAGCACCTGCACTTCATTTTTTTAACGCCACCGTTTTTTGAATGTAATTTACTCAATTTAAGAAATGGTGTTTGAATTTTGAGAACTAACTACCAAGGAAAGGGGCAAAAAGGTGATGATAATGAAAAGGAAATACACTTATGTTTGTATTGCATGGTTTGACTGCAGCATAAAAAAGCAAATAATGTTATTTACCTATCATATTTATAGTAGTTCTACATATCTTTGAAAAGAAGGATAACATTTTGCCACTTTTCTCTCTCTCACTGTTTAATTAAAATGTGATCTTTTCTAAACTGACTGAGTTACTTGGCTCTCCTGTTTATTTCAGGATCCACACATAAATGCTTTATCAGATTTCCATTTGGGGAGGATCAATCTAGATAGCATATTGAAAAGCAGAGACATTACTTTGCCAACAAAGGTCCGTCTAGTCAAGGCTATGGTTTTTCCTGGATGGTATGGATGTGAGAGTTGGACTGTGAAGAAGGCTGAGCACCAAAGAATTGATGCTTTTGAACTGTGGTGTTGGAGAAGACTCTTGAGAGTCCCTTGGACTGCAAGGAGATCCAACCAGTGCATTCTGAAGGAGATCAGCCCTGGGATTTCTTTGGAAGGAATGATGCTAAAGCTGAAACTCCAGTACTTTGGCCACCTCATGCGAAGAGTTGACTCATTGGAAAAGACTCTGATGCTGGGAGGGATTGGGGGCAAGAGGAGAAGGAGACAAGAGAGGATGAGATGGCTGGATGGCATCATTGACTCAATGGACCTGAGTCTGAGTGAACTGCGGGAGTTGGTGATGGACAGGGAGGCCTGGTGTGCTGCGATTCATGGGGTTGCAAAGAGTCAGACATGACTGAGCGACTGAACTGAACTGAACCATTTTGCAATCTAATTTTCTTCCAAAAGAATGCTTTTGGTTTTTTTTATCAATATTAAGGAGGGAGGGGGGCGGAAACTGAGATCTTCAAGAGTCTACTCTGTCCATACAAACAAGCTCTCAAGTTAATTTGCTTGATTATTTCTTCATCCCCCCCCCCCCCACCCTCCGCAACTCCACCAAGAAAGTTTGCATATGGCCATTTTCTCCTCTGATGGCTAAGGACTGCATGCTATAATCTCCCAAGAGCCCAGCCTTTGCCACACATGGCTTATTCCAGATTTCATCAGACAAACTCAAACTTCTAGGCCAGAGTTGTAGTCCAAGGAATTTTTCTCTTGGAAAGGTATGTGTTAATGATTTCAAACTTTGATCTCATTGCTTTCAGATGCCTTGGCTATTTGTGTTGGAAAACCTCTAGATGTCATTTAAGTCAGTGCTCTCACTCTTCAAACAATGACATTGAAATTCAGATAGGTAAAATAAAAATGTCTTAAGTGATTTAATGGCAAAACCTGCACTACAACTCTTTTAAAACACATTCAGTGAGTTATCTGTAATACATAACTGTGTTGTCTCACACACATAACTTTTGTCATTAAAATTTTTTGATATTCCCTTTTAATCCACTGAGATATGTGAACTGAACTAATACTCTTATAGTTCATTTGCACTAAAAGACATATTTTCCTTTTTTTAGCATTTCTAAAATAGGGATGAATCTTAAGAAGCAATGGTATCTTCTGCTGTTAGTTGCATATCAGTAATGATGTAAATACAATGATTGTACCTATTAATGTACAATCTTGGTTGATATTCTGATGGCATAACTGGACAACTACAATCCCTTCAACATTTGGTTGAAAGCTCTTTAAGAATTTTTGAGGAATTAATATAAGACTTAGCTGTAGAGTTTCATTGACTTTTTCTGGTAAGATTCAGGAAGATCCAAAAAATGTGACTACGAACAGAACTATAACCAACTAAAAAGCTTTTGCATAGCAAAGAAAAAAATCCACAAAATGAAAAGGCAACATGCTGAAAGAAGGAAGATATCTTCCTTTAGATATCAAATAAGTGGTTAATTCCCAAAATATATAAAGACCTTAAACAACTTAATATTTAAAAAAAAAATTGAAAAATGGGCATGGAACCTGAGTATTTCCAAAGAAGCATACAGATGGCCAAGGGGCACATGAAAAGATGCTCAACATCACTAATCATCAGGGATATGCAAAGCAAAACCATAATATCACCTCACACCTTTCAGAATGGTGATTTTCAAAAAGATAAGAAAGAAAAATTTTAATATCTAATTCATAAGATTATCATGAGATTTCCACAAAATAATATGTTTCTAAATGTGTAACACAGAAGAGTCACATAGTTAGATCTCAATAAACAAATAACCGTGTTTTCATAAGGACAATAAGTGTCACTGTTGTTCCTATTGCTAAAGGGGAAAAGGCAAACACCCACAAAATTCATAAGAACACAGCAAAGGGAAAATAAAAGCAAGAGTACAGTTAGGACCATAAACAAGCAATATTTAAACACAAGGGCTGAGAAGACTGTGAAATGATTGATAGGTGTTAAGTAGGAAAGAGTCCACCTGGAAAGGTTCCATGGAAATGAAGCAGATTGAACAGAATTCTGAGGGTGGGAGGAGATGTGATTTGCCAGCAAAGTATGGGAAGAGAATTATAAAGGTAAGTTGGAATTGCTAAAGATCTAATGATGCCAACATATCTAAGCCCACTTTCAGTTTCAGATCATGTCAGAGACAAAATGAAGAGACAGAGCAAGCAGTGAGAGAGGGCAGATATGGCCCTTCCAGGGGAAAAGCACAAGGAAGGTACAGAAGTATGGATGCATTTCTAGAGGCTGTCATTCTTTCCTAGGTGGCCTGGGAAGAACCAGGCCAGCACTGCGGGAGCTCAGCCAACAGGAGATGAGTGCCTCTCTTGCTACAGTGCCTTATACAAAATCCCTGGCACTGGCGCTTTATTTATTTGGAGATCAAACTATTTCATCCAACTATTTCTCATTTCTATCCTCCTCCCGGGTAGCAACCTGGGGCCATGCTGCCCTAAGCCACCTGCTCATCAGAGCTCCAAAAGTGCACCTGTGCAGCTTCACTGCCAGTTCTTTCTGCTTCCTCAGAAAGGCTATTCTGGGCAAGCCTATGCGTTATTATGGACTACATGTTTATATCCACTCAAAATTCACATGTAGAAATCCTAACCCCCAATGGGATGGCAATAGGAGATGTGACCTTTGGGAGATAACTGGGTCATGTATTAGAGTTCTCTAAAGAAAGAGAAAAAAATAAATTTATTTATTTACAGAGAGGGAGAGAGACTTATTGTAGGAATTGGCTCATGCAATTGAGGAGGCCATGAAGTTGTCTAGAGGATCATTTGAGCCAGAGGTTTAATTCAGTCTGAGTTCAAAGGCCCGAGAGTCAGAAGTATCAGTGTCTGAGAATAAAAGATGGATGTCGCAGCTCAGGTAGAGAGTGAAACTGCCCTTTCTCTGTCCTTCTTTTCTATTCAGGCCTCAATGGACTGGATGGTGCCCACCCACACTGGTGATGGCTATCTTCTTTACTCATTCTACCAATTAAAGCAATAATCTCTTCCAGAAACATCCTCACTGACAGGTCCAGACATGATCATTACCAGTTATCTAGACATCCCTTAACCCAGTCAAGTTGACACATAAAATCACCCTTCACAGGTCAGGAAGGTGGAACCCTCATGATGAGATTAGTGCTCTTATATGAAGAGGAACAAACCAGCTTTCTCTCCCTCGCCCTCTGCATCTCCCATGGCAGGACACAGAAAGAAACACCCAGTCCTCACTGAATACAGGGTTTGCCTGCTACTTGATCTCTGGACTTCTCTGCCTTCACAACTGTTAGAAATAAATGTTTGCTATTTAAGCCACTCAGTCTATGGCAGCTTGTTATGGCAGCCTGAGCAGGCTAAGCCACAGTGGTCAGCATGGATTTCCCCTCCTGATTACCTTCAGAGGTCTTTTAGTTTAGACCATGATTCTCAGGACCATGGACAGGGTTTTGGTGACCTATCGGTGACCCATCACCTATGATGGAGCTAAATCACTAACAAAGCCAAGGCTCTTGGTTCTCCTAAGCTTGCTCCAATGTGTTGCTCCCTTTACTGATGATCAGATGCCCTGATAAGCACTGAGCTCAAGCAGCTTGTTCACACTTACTTCCATGGAGCACAGCCTACACCACAGCCTTCTTGTTCCCAGAATCTACCATCTTACACTCATGACTAAGTGTCTTACAATTTATAGATCACTGGCAGCTTTTCCCCATTTCAGCACGCCAAGGTTCCCATGCAAACTGCATCTCAGGGTTGCCTGTTCAGCCAAAGGATCTACATGGCAGTCACTCATTGCATAGTGCTGGCTATATTCAATACACTGAATTCTTCTTGACCAACAGCAGGCTAGACTTTGGGAACCCATCCCAGGAGACGTCCCAGTGCTCTTTGAAGCCATACTTTGACTTCTTCTGCTTTACTATACCAACTCCCATTGAACCCTCACTTATGACTTGGAAGAAGATGAGAAGAAAGGTGGAAAACACCTGTGGGAGCAGGGATTCTGTGGTCTCAATCTTAACTTAAGCAAACCAAAGCTCACAACACAACTCCGTGAAGCAGAAAGACATCAATGTCAGAACACTCAACCTAGGTTACTCAGAGCTTCTACAGAATAATAACACAGGAGGCACTGGATGTACCAAGGAGCGACTTACAGAGAAGCCTGGGGCATGAAATTGAGTCCCCGTGGGCAGAGCTTTGCTGAGAAGGAAAGGTGTTAGGATTTGATATAATACTTATGTAACTAATCCTAATTAACAAATTAACAGTCAAATTAACATCCTAAATAACAAAAGTTAGTTCAGAAGTTCACTATTCAGCTAACGCAAGTCTGATGCTTAGGAATAAACCATGGGCCCTGTCTGAGTTTGCTCAGGTTGCCATAACAGAATACAACAGGCTGAATGGCTTAAACAACAGAAATTTACCTTCTTACAGTTCTGGAGACAGAGAGATGGCAATATTACTTTTATTCTGAGGCTTCTGCCTTTGGCTTGTAAGCAGCCACCATTCAGTTATGTGAAACACTGGCCTTTGTTTGATCCATTCATGCAGAAAGAGGAAGAGCATGAGGTCTCTGCTGTCTCTTTTAAAAAGGACACTAATTTGGGAATTCCCTGGCAGTGGCTGGGACTCAGCACTTTCACTGCCGGGCACAGGTTCAAACTCGAGTTAGGGGAATTAAATCCCTCAAGCCATGTGATGCCACCAAAAAAAAAAAAGACACTAATCTTGTTGGACCAGGGCCCCACCTTTATGACCTCACTTAACCCTAATTACTTCTTTAAAGGCTCTGTCTCCAAATGCCACACTGGGAATTAGGGCTTCAAGGACTATGAATATGAGGGGTCTGCTGCTGCTGCTAAGTCGCTTCAGTCATGTCTGACTCTGTGCGACAGAGTCAGCAGCCCACCAGGCTCCTCAGTCCCTGGGATTCTCCAGGCAAGAACACTGGAGTGGGTTGCCATTTCCTTCTCCAATGCATGAAAGTGAAAAGTGAAAGTGAAGTCAGTCGTGTCTGACTCTGCGCGACCCCATGGACTGTCACCCACCAGGGTCCTCCGTCCATGGGATTGTCCAGGCAAGAGTTCTGGAGTGGGTTGCCATTTCCTTCTCTGCAGGGGGGCTGAGACAGGTACAAATATCCAGTCTATAATAGTCTTATAAATAGAACAAGCTTTCATAGGAATTTAAAGTATTAGTTGAGAATCCCTAAAGGAAATTTAGAACTATGACTTAATTAGTAGCATAATATGCAATACAGCTGACCACTGGACAGTACAGTAGTTAGGGACACAACACTGTACAGTTGAAAATTTGCATATAACTTTTGACACCCCCCAAACTTAACTACAGATGAGCCTTGAATGACATGGTTTTAACGGTATAAGTCCTTACATGTGGGTTTTTTTCAAAAAATATATTGAATATTTGGGGGAGACTTGTGATGATTTGAAAAAACTCATGAACAGTGTGTCTTAGAAATATCAAAAAAAAAATTAAGAAAAAGGTGTATCATAAAACTGTAAAACGTATGTAGATATTAGTCTATTTTATTATTTACTACTACAAAAGATATACACATTTGCTATAAAAAGTTAAAATTTGTCAAATCTTCTGCACACAAACATAGACTATACATGTCACAATTTGCAATGGAGAGAAATGTAAACAGATGTAAAGATTTGGTATTACATCTTAACTGTAGCATATACTGTATTGCTGTAATAACTCCATAGCCACCACCTGTTGTTACTATTTTGTTGTTCAGTCACTCAGTTGTGTGTGACTCTTCGCAACCCCATGGACTGCAGCACACCAGACTTCCCTATCGTTCACCATCTCCCGGAGCTTGCTCAAACTCATGTCCACTGAGTCCGTGATGCCATCCAATCATCTCATCCTCTGTAGTCCCCTTCTTCTCTTGCCTTCAATCTTTCACAGCATCAGGGTCTTTTCTAATGAGTTGGCTCTTCACATCAGGTGGCCAAAGTATTGGGGCTTCAGCTTCAGCATCAGTCCTTCAAATGAATATTCAGGGTTGATTTCCTTCAGGATTGACTGGTTTGATCATTTCTCAAGTGTCTTCTCCAACACCACAATTCCAGTTCAAAAGCATCAATTCTTTGGCACTCAGCATTCTTTATAGTCCAACTCTCACATCCATACATGACTACTAGAAAAACCATAGCTTTGACTAGACGGACTTTTGTCAGCAAAATAATGTCTCTGCTTTCGAATATGTTGTCTAGGTTTGTCATAGCTTTTCTTCAAAGGAGCAAGCATCTTTTAACTTCATGGTGGCAGACACCATCTTCAGTGATTTTGGAGTCCAAGAAAATAAAGTCTGCTACTGTTTCCACTGTTTCCCCATCTATTTCCCATGAAGTGATGGGAATGGATGCTATGATCTTCATTTATTGAATGTTGAGTTTTAAGCCAGCTTTTTCACTCTCCTCTTTGACTTTCATCATGAGGCTCTTTGTTCTTCTTCACTTTCTCCCATAAGGGTGGTGTCATCTGCGTATCTGAGGTTATTGATATTTCTCCTAGCATTCTTGATTCCAGTTTGTGTTTCATCCAGTCTGGCATTTCGCATGATGTTCTCTGCATAGAAGTTAAGTAAGCAGGATGAAAATATACAGCCTTGACGTACTCCTTTCCCAAATGGAACCATTCCATTGTTCCATGTCCAGTTCTAACCACTGCTTCTTGACCTGCATACAGGTTTCTCAGGAGGCAGGTAAGGTGGTCTGGTATTCCTATCTCTTTAAGAATTTTCCACAGTTTGTTGTGATCCACACAGTCAAAGACTTTAGTGTAGTCAATGAAGCAGAAGTAGATGTTCTTCACTGAATTGATGGACACAAGTTTGAGCAAGCTCCAAGAGTTGGTGATGGACAGGGAACCCTGGAATGCTGCAGTCCATGGAGTTGCAAAGAGTTGGACACAACTGAGTGACTGAACTGAACTGAACTGAACTGATACGTTCTTCTGGAATTATCTTGCTTATTCTCTGATCCAGCGGACATTGGCAATTTGATCTCTGGTTTCTCTACCTTTTCTAAATCCAGCTTGAACATCTGAGAGTTCTCAGTTCATGTACTATAGAAGCCTAGCTTGGAGAATTTTGAGCACTACTTTGCTAGTGTGTGAGATAAGTGCAATTGTGTGGTAGGTGCTATTATGTGTTGCTCTAAAGTGCTGTAATGTGATTCTAATCATCTCCGTGTGCATAGTTCATCTCTCCAGTAAATTACATATTGCAATAAAAAGTGATCACTCTTGATTCTCACATATTTTTCATTGTGTATAACACTATATTGTAAACCCTGAATAACATCATGAGACCCAAGAAAAGTGCCACCAGTGACGCTGAAACTGCTCCCAAGAAGCAAAGAAAAGTTACCATATTACAAGAAAAAATTGAACTGTTTGAAATACACCATGGTTTGAGGTCTGCAAGTGTGAGTGCCCACCATTTCAGGATAAATAAATACCACGTAAGGATCACTGAGAAAAAAGAAAAGGAAATTTGTGAAGCCATCACTGCAAGTACACCAGCATGTGTGAAACCTTCAATTTTCTGTAAAATAACTTTCCATTTTGTATTGAAAATGCAACTTTCATGTAGATGCAGGATTGCTATAACAAATGCATACCTATAGACTCTAATATGATTCAAGAAATGATGGAGTCATTGTATGACAACTTAAAGCAAAAGGATTATGAAAGATCTAAAGCTGAAGCATTTAATGCCAGTAAAGGATGGTTTGATAATTTTAGAAAGAGCTTTGGATTAAAAAAAAAAAAAAAAAGCTAAGATAATAGGAGAAGTGGTTTCTGCTGACCAAGAGTTCCCAGATGCCATTAAGAAAATCACTGAGAAAAAAGATTATCTGCTGGGAAAATTTTTGTTGCAGACAAAAATGTTGTATTCTGGAGGGGAAAAAATGTCACAAAGGACATTTATTAGTAAGGAAGAAAAAAGCAAGCACCAGAATTTAAGGCAGTTAAGGATAAGCGAATTCCAGCATTTTGTGTAAATGCAGTTAGCTTTATGATCAGGACTGCCCTCATCTATAAGCTGTTAACCCCCAAGACTTGAAGGGAAAAGATAAACACCAGCTGCCTGTCTTTGGTTGTACAGCAAGACTTGGACAGTGAGAAACCTTTTCAGGATTGATTCTATCAATGCATTCTTCCTGAAGTCAGGAAGTACCCTGCTAGTAAGGGACTGCCTTTTAAAGTTCTTTTGATATTGGACAATGCCCCTGCTCATTCAGAACTCTCTAAATTCAACATCACTGAAGGCATCAGAACGGTCAAAGTGAAAATGAAAGTCGTTCAGCCATGTCTGAATCTGCGACCCCATGCACTATAGAGTCCATGGAATTCTCCAGGCCAGAATACTGGAGTGGGTAGCCTTTCCCTTCTCCAGGGGATCTTCCCAACCCAGGGGTTGAGGCCAGGTCTCCTGCACTGCAGGTGGAATCTTTACCAGCTGAGCCACCAGGGAAGCCCAAGAATACTGGAGTGCGTAGCCTATCCCTTCTGCAGTGAATCTTCCCGACCCAGGAATCAAACCAGGGTCTCCTGCATTGCAAGCAGATTCTTTACCAACTGAGCTATCAGCGAAGCCCACAAAGTGGTCAACTTGGCCCCAAAACCAATATTTCAAATTTAGCCTCTAGATCAGGACTTTTAAGGCTCATTATACATAGCACTTTATGGAGAGGACTGTCAACACTTTGGGCTTCCCAGGTGGCACTAGTGGGAATGCCTAGTGCCTGCCAATGCAGGAGACATAGAAGATGTGGGTTTGATCTCTGGGTCGGGAAGATCCCCTGGAGGAGGAAATGGCAACCCACTTCAGTATTCTTGCCCAGAGAATCCCATGGACAGAGGAGCCTGGCAGGATCACAAAGAGTGACCATAGGGTCACGAAGAGTCAGACAGGACTGAAGTGACTTAGTATTCACATCAACACTATGGAAGAGAATCCTGATAGAAAGAACATCATGAAAGTCTGGAAGGATCACACCATTCAAAATGCCATCATTGCCATGACAGCCATCAGCCTAAAACAATAAATTCCTGCTTGAGAAATCTGTGTCTAGATGTGCACAAGTTCACAGGCTTGACAACAGTGCCAATCAAAGAAATCATGAGACTGTGGATATGACAACAAAGGTGGGGGTGGTGTGAAGAGTTTCAAAATATGGGTCAAGAAATTCAAGAGCTAATCAACACCAAATCAGAGGAATTAACAGAAGGCGTCTTGCTGGAGATGAGTGCTTTTGACCAGTGCCAGAAAATAAGGAAGAGTTAGAAGAAATAGTGCTAGAAAACAAACTGACATGAGACAATCTGGCAGAAGGGATCTGATTACTCAAGACTGCTTTTGACTTGTTTTATGACATGGACCCTGCTATGATATGGGCACTACAACTGAAGCAAACAGTGGAAGAATTGGAACTACACAAAAACATTGTGAATCAACACATCCTTGTACTTTGGGGAACTACATTAGAGATGATCAGGGTGACGCTTTCAGATTCCTATGACACCAGTTAAAAGTAACTTTGGGGAACTACATTAGAGATAATCAGGGTGACGCTTTCAGATTCCTATGACACCAGTTAAAAGTAACTTTTGGTAATACAAAGGTCTCCGATATTGGCATAACTCAGGGGTACACGGAAGACTAAATAGGAAAAAAAAAAAACACACAAGGCAATTTATTCTGACAAAACTATGTGGTCGTATATTCATTATGGATGAGTCTGTGTTTATTTTATCAACTAAGAGTTCACACATCTACATTTTCCCAAAAGAACTGTTGGGTTAAATTAGCTGTCATGTTCCTAAAACACCAATGGGCTTTAAAGCTAAAGGCCTTCTCAAGGTAGAAAGTTTTCAACACACAGAGGTAAACCTGAAACTTGTTTCTCTACCAATCTGACCTTCAACTGAATTGCTACTATGTAACATATAGTCCATCTATTCAACAGTGCTTTAGCCTGAATAATATGGATGGGTTGGATGACAAGAAAAGCCAGCAGTATGGTATTGCTGCTGTTTTCATCTTCACAAAGATTAAATACATAGGTCTCAGTGCCCCCAAATAATTTCAATTCACAGAATGGAAAATCAATCCTTGCCCAGGGAGAAAATAACCATGCTTTTTCCTTCTTGCTATGCATCACTGTTCACTTGAAGATTTGGAAAAAGTAGCTGGACAGGGTTCGAGCATTGGCTCTGTGTTCACTGACTTCAAGAATGCTGATCAGATTCTCAAAAATCTATTCAGCTTGTTAGAGATGCTGCCCTTCAGGGCCAGCTAATTCAGCATGTAGCTTCTAGACAAGTGATTGTTAGACATGTGGGATTACAGCTTCAGGCAATCAGAACTGCAGGCAGAAGAAAGACTTACTCCCTCTTTCTGTTTTGATTCCTTGTTGTTTCTGAACTTTCAAAAAGGAAGTCAGTGGAAGTCAAAGATATTTGGTATTTTACTAAGAAGAGGTGGCAAGAATACACAGAAGAACTGTACAAAAAAGATCTTCATGACCAAGATAATCATGATGGTGTGATCACTGACCTAGAGCCAGACATCCTGGAATGTGAAGTCAAGTGGGCCTTAGAAAGCATCACTACGAACAAAACTAGTGGAGGTGATGGAATTCCAGTTGAGCGCTTTCAAATCCTGAAAGATGATGCTGTGAAAGTGCTGCACTCAATATGCCAGCAAATGTGGAAAACTCAGTAGTGGCCACAGGACTGGAAAAGGTCAATTTTCATTCCAATCCCAAAGAAAGATAATGCCAAAAAATGCTCAAACTACCGCACAATTGCACTCATCTCACACGCTAGTAAAGTACATCTCACACGCTAGTAAAGTAATGCTCAAAATTCTCCAAGCCAGGCTTCAGCAATACATGAACCGTGAACTTCCAGATGTTCAGGCTGGATTTGGAAAAGGCAGAGGAACCACAGATCAAATTGCCAACATCCGCTGGATCATGGAAAAAGCTAGGGAGTTCCAGAAAAACATCTATTTCTGCTTTATTGACTATGCCAAAGCCTTTGACTGTGTGGATCACAATCAACTGTGGAAAATTCTGAAAGAGATGGGAATACTAAACCACCTGACTTGCCTCTTGCGAAACCTATATGCAGGTCAGGAAGCAACAGTTAGAACTGGACGTGGAACAACAGACTGGTTCCAAATAGGAAAAGGAGTATGTCAAGGCTGTATATTGTCACCCTGCTTATGTAACTTATATGCAGAGTACATCATGAGAAACATTGGGCTGGAAGAAGCACAAGCTGGAATCAAGATTGCCAGGAGAAATATCAATCACCTCAGATATGCAGATGACACCACGCTTATGGCAGAAAGTGAAGAGGAACTAAAAAGCCTCTTGATGAAAGTGAAAGAGGAGAGTGAAAAAGTTGGCTTAAAACTCAACATTCATAAAACAAAGATCATGGCATCTGGTCCCATCACTTCATGGGAAATAGATGGGGAAACAGTGGAAACGGTGTCAGACTTTATTTGGGGGGCTCCAAAATGACTGCAGATGGTGATTGCAGCCATGAAATTAAAAGACACTTACTCCTTGGAGGGAAAGTTATGACCAACCTAGATAGCATATTGAAAAGCAGAGACATTACTTTGCCAACAAAGGTCCATCTAGTCAAGGCTATGGTTTTTCCAGTGGTCATGTATGGATGTGAGAGCTGGACTGTGAAGAAAGCTGAGGGCCAAAGAATTGATGCTTTTGAACTGTGGTGTTGGAGAAGACTCTTGAGAGTCCCTTGGACTGCAAGGAGATCCAAGCAGTCCATCCTAAAGGAGATCAGTCCTGGGTGTTCTTTGGAAGGAATGATGCTAAAGCTGAAACTCCAATACTTTGGCCACCTCATGCGAAGTTGTCACATTCTGCTTTTTTTTAAAAAAGCCTGACAGTATATATTTTTAAATTAAGTCTCACTGCTTGAGTAAAAAAAAATCCACTTGGAGATTTCTAATCAGAGACCAGGATACTCGTTTTTAGGAAGGATTTGATGACTTTCCCAATAGTGCTGAGTAGTGACTAGAAAACAAGCACAAGCTTTGGATGACTAGGTAGCTGACTCATTGGAAAAGACTCTGATGCTGGGAGGGATTGGGGGCAGGAGGAGAAGGGGACGACAGAGGATTAGATTGCTGGATGGCATCACCGACTTGATGGACATGAGTTTGAGTGAACTCCGGGAGTTGGTGGTGGACAGGGAGTCCTGGCTTGCTGCGATTCATGGGGTCGCAAAGAGTCGGACACGACTGAGCAACTGAACCGAACTGAACTGATACTATTTCCACATCATCTTACTGTTTAAATAAAATGCTCATGTTATCACACAGGAAAATAAATACAAGTCAATTGCAGTTGTATAGCTACATTTAGAGTCTGAACTGATAACACAGAAGAGGTCCAAACTCAATACTTTCCCATTAAGCAAAAGGCATGATAATTATGTTGATGTCACATTCTGGAACTCAAGAATTTTGCTCTCTTGGTCTTGGAATAACTCCTTCTTACCCAAATCCCTCACACACAACCACTAAACACCAGTGTACTTAAAATATTTACTCAATCTAGGGTTACAAAACAGTAAGCAACCTTTACCATGATTAACATTTATTGAGAATTTACTGTCAGACACAATTATAAGACACTTCAGATATACTAACTCATAAAATCTTCACAGCAACTCTGTAAGAATATTACTACCATTACCCTTCTTATTTAAAAAATGTTACATATGCAAAAGAGAGAAGAGAAATTTTTCTAAAGTAACAAAGATAGCAGGTAGGAGAACTGGTCTTTGAACTAAGACTCTTATTTCAGAGTCTGTGCTCTTAACCACTGAGTGATAATTTTTCTGGTTGCTTATATATATACATCTCACATATAGAAAGAAATTATGAAGATTGTTATTGACTTTTTATATTATTTTTCACACAGAATTTCACATGATTTTAACTATATTTTTAAATTTTTTGAAAAATTTTAAACTTACAGAAATGTTGCCAAAAGACTAATACAGATTTCTCACACACCTTTCACCTTGCTTTCACTAATGTTAATGTCCTACATGTTCAGAGTATAATTTCTGAACCAAATATTAATATAGGTACATACTACTATCAATTCAAATATTACTTCATTCAAATTTCATCAGTTTTTCTCCTGATGTCCCTTTCTATTATAGAATTTAAACCAGGATACCACATTGCATTTAATTATCAGGTCTCCTTAATTTCCTCCAATCTGTGACAGTTACTCAGTCTTTCTTCATCTTTCATGACCTTTCATAACACTCTTGGAAACAACTGTTCCATGGTTTTGCAGAATGGTTTTGCAGTTTTAACTATTTCTGATCATTAGACTTACGCTATACATTCTGGGCAAAAATATCACAGAAGTGGTGTCCTCTGCATCATATATGGTATACCTGATATTGATATAACTTAATTATGATGGATTTAACTGGTAAATTTTGTTAAGTTGTGCTTGCTAAGTTTTGCCACACTTTTCCCTTTATATTTAATATATTGTGTGAGATTCTTTGAAATGATGCACACATCACCTCCCAATAAATGCAATAATAAAATAAAAATAATGTTAAAATAATAGTCTTCTCTAAAGTTACTGGTAACTGATAATGGTAATTAAATTTCACAAGTCTAATATGGATTTTCAAATTGGGAAGTCAGTAACACAGAGATATCATTTTGTATTAATCACTACTCACTTGCCTTCAAACCTAGTATGTATTTCTCCTGACATGCTCACTACATCTCCTGATGCACTACTTCACAGAGTCCCCAGCACCTACTCTGTCTACCATCAACTCACGGAGAGCCCATATCACTCTTTCTGGTGATAAACATGAAGTTTAATCTTTAGGATCTCCCTGAATCTAAATATAGGGGCCTGTCTGCATTTCAATTCACTCCAATTTATTTTCACTCATTTCCATTTCAATTTCATACCAATGAATTCCTGGAAATCATGTTAAAAATAAATCACATTTTGCCTTAGGTATCTGAGGCTTCACAGCATATACAGAATCCAGATAAATCTTATATACATCCAACAGTATGTCAAAGAAGCAAAAGTATAACAACAACCTTATATCAAAGTATACTTGTCAAATAACATTATAAGTCCTAAAAATCTGTCTTAAGTATATGTTATACATGGGCTCCAACACAGTAAAAAATGCAAATAGAAAATAAAATTTCCATTGTACCATTAAAAAGAAAAAAAGCCTAAAATTCATACACTGATTTTAACATTAGTCACATTTATAAAATTCATATACTTTTAGTTGATTTAGAATTTTGATGATGTGGCATAGGAAGGAAGTAGATAAGAAATTATTAAAATTACTCCCATTTACAAAAAATCTATTCAGAAAGTTTGAAGTTTCTCTTCTCTTCCTTCTTCCCCCTCACACATTTTTTCATATAAAATATATAACAATCAAATTGCTGTTAAAATATTTCATATTTATTACACAATTGTAGGACCATAATCTTTCAACAAAGAATAATTGAAAACTAATAGATTTATGTTGAAATTTTGACCCATTAAATACAGACATCAGTTTTATACTCAGAAAACTAAAGCTTATGAAGATTGAATAACTAACCTAAACTCATCTATTTCTAGTCAGTAATAAGTGATATCAAAGTCCTAACTACAAAGACATTGCATAAGGGTTCTCTACAATAAACATATTCCATATTGATTTTTTCTCTAGGTTATTTTTGATTGCTATAAGCACATACCATACAATTATTATTTTAAAGTGTGCATTTCAGTGGATTTTCATATATTCACAAAGTTAGGCAACCATTACCATTATCTAATTCCAAAACACTTTCATCACCCCTAAAAGAAATCATACATTCATTATAATCACTTTCCATTCTCCTCTGGGAAGCACTAATCTACTTTCTGTCAACATAAATTTGTCTATTCCAGATATTTCATGTAAATGTAATTGTATAATATGTGGTCACTTGTGTCTTATTTCTTTCACTTAGCATGCTGTTTGCAAATTTCATCCATGTTCTAGCACATACCAGTACTTCTCCTTTTTATGGCTGAATAATATTCCACTGCAAAGATATATTACTTTTGTTTACCCATTCATCAATTTTTGGACATTTTTTTGTTTATACTTTGGGGCTATTATGAATAGTGCTACTATGACATCATGTATAAGTTTTTGCATGAACGTATCCTCAATCAACTTGTGTATAAATTACATTTCTGGGTCTTGTGGAAACTTTATATTTAAATTTATGATAACTACCAAACTGTTTTCCAAAGCAGCTACACCATTTACATTCTCCTGAACAACATGTGAGTACACATTCACATATTTCATTTCACATCACTCATTTCTCGACATCACTCATAACTCCACATAACTCACATCACTCATTTCACCACATCACTCATAACTCCACATAACTCACATCACTCGTTTCTCCACATCACTCATAACTCCACATAACTCACATCACTCGTTTCTCCACATCACTCATAACTCCACATAACTCACATCACTCGTTTCTCCACATCTTCACCAACACTTGCTATTATCTGACTTTTTAATCTGAGCCATTCTAGTGGATGTGAGTTAGATCTCTTTATGGCTTTCTCTAATGAGTAATGATGATGATCTTTACATGTGTTTACGGGCCATATGCATATCCTTTTTGGAAGAATATCTATGCAAATCCTTCTCCTATTTTTTAAAATTGGGTAATTTATATCTTTGTTATTAAGTTGTAAAAGTTTTTCTCATATTCTGGATACTATTCCCTTGCTAGATATGTTTCCTTGAAATATTTTCTCCCATTCTGTACGTTGTCTTTTACTTTTTTATAGAGTCCTTTGAAATGCAAAAGGTTTTACTTGTGATAAAGTCCAATAGCAAAGAATGCTCAAACTACCGCACAATTGTACTCATCTCACATGCTTGTAAAGCAATGCTCAAAATTCTCCAAGCCAGGCTTCAGCAATAGTGAACCGTGAACTTCCAGATGTTCAAGCTGGTTTTAGAAAAGGCAGAGGAACAAGAGATCAAATTGCCAACATCCTCTGGATCATCGAAAAAGCAAGAGAGTTCCAGAAAAACATCTATTTCTGCTTTATTGACTATGCCAAAGCCTTTGACTGTGTGGATCACAATCAACTGTGGAAAATTCTGAAAGAGATGGGAATCCCAGACCACCTGACCTGCCTCTTGCGAAACCTATATGCAGGTCAGGAAGCAACAGTTAGAACTGGACATGGAACAACAGACTGGTTCCAAATAGGAAAAAGAGTACGTCAAGGCTGCATATTGTCACACTGCTTATGTAACTCATGTGCAGAGTACATCATGAGAAACATTGGGCTGGAAGAAGCACAAGCTGGAATCAAGATTGCCAGGAGAAATATCAATCACCTCAGATATGCAGATGACACCACGCTTATGGCAGAAAGTGAAGAGGAACTAAAAAGCCTCTTGATGAAAGTGAAAGAGGAGAGTGAAAAAGTTGGCTTAAAGCTCAACATTCAGAAAACTAAGATCATGGCATCTGGTCCCATCACTTCATGGGAAATAGATGGGGAAACAGTGGAAACAGTGTCAGACTTTATTTTTGGGGGCTCCAAAATCACTGCAGATGGTGATTGCAGCCATGAAATTAAAAGATGCTTACTCCTTGGGAGGAAAGTTATGACTAACCTAGATAGCATATTGAAAAGCAGAGACATTACTTTGCCAACAAAGGTCCGTCTAGTCAAGGCTATGGTTTTTCCTGTGGTCATGTATGGATGTGAGAGTTGGACTGTGAAGAAAGCTGAGGGACAAAGAATTGATGCTTTTGAACTGTGGTGTTGGAGAAGACTCTTAAGAGTCCCTTGGACTGCAAGGAGATCCAGCCAGTCCATCCTAAAGGCGATCAATCCTGGGTATTCATTGGAAGGACTGATGGTGAAGCTGAAACTCCAATACTTTGGCCACCTCATGCGAAGAGTTGACTCATTGGAAAAGACTCTGATGCTGGGAGGGATTGGGGGCAGGAGGAGAAGGGGACGACAGAGGATGAGATGGCTGGATGGCATCACTGACTCGATGGACGTGAGTCTGGGTGAACTCTGGGAGTTGGTGATGGACAGGGAGGCCTGGCGTGCTGCGATTCTTGGGGTCGCAAAGAGTAGGACATGACTGAGCACTGAGTGACTGAACTGAACTGAATATATCTATTTTTGTTTCGGTTCCTTGTACTTTTTGTGTCAAATCTAAGAAACTATTGCCTAAGTCAAGCTTGCAGTTATGTTTTTCTATGTTTTCTTCCAAGAGGTTTATAATTTTAGCTCTTACCATTTAGCAATTTGATATATTTTTAGTTTACTTTTGAATATGTTATTAAGTAGGGGTCCAAGTTCATTCTTTTGCATGTGGATACCCAGTTGTCCACATTTACTGAAAAGATTACTTTTCCTTCATTGAAATGTCTTGGTATTTATTAATTATATTACACTACTGCGTTGGACCTCATCTATATCACATACTACTATAGCAGTTTTCTCCTTCTATCTGCATTTTCATTCTTCTCTGGCCGCAGTATTTGAGCTTAACCACAGAAGTCATCCTGGCAATTATTAAGGACGTTTTGAAAGCCACCTCAGAGCATTCAATTGCTCTTCTATTTATTGTTCTATTGCTCTTTCCTACTCACTATTTGTTGATCAAAAGTAGTTGTCAGAAGAGCTGAACAAAGAAACTGCAGGGTGCCTGAACTGAGATGTGATTACCTTCTTTCAAATCTTGTGTTTGCCTCTAAGCCTACATAGAAATCTTGATTTTCAAACACCACTCTTTAAAAAATGAGACTGTAATGTCTCTGAACAAGTTGGCCCATACTCTAAGACCCAGAAAAAAAGATAAGTAGGAAAAATCTTAAAGAACCTCTGAAGAATAAGCAATAGCCTTTTCCTAAAAGAATTAAAACCGGAGGAAAAAAAAAGGTTTTTAACTTCAACTTTTCCATTTTGGTGCAAAGAAACAAGAGTTTAAGTTGTATAATCGTTTTGTTAGGTAGTTAGAGTAGGGAAAAGGAGTCCAAAATGGAGGTGGCTAAAAGACAAGGAAGGGAAAAGACCACAAAAATAGAACAAAGGAAGGTCAAAGAAAGGTCTGAGGACCAGAGTGAGGACTTCAGGTAGAATAGCACTCCTGGCTGAGCCCAATTTGCATAGGGCAGGCCCAGGGGGAGAAAACATACAAAAGGAGGAGCCAAGCGCTCTCTCGCTCTCTCTCTCTCCCATGTGCGCACGCTCTTTCTCTCCCCCACCCTCCACCACCGCGAGCATGTGCTCTTTCTCTCCCTCTCCCTCTCCTTCTCTCTCCCATGTGCAAAGGCTTTTTCTCTCCCCCCCCACCGACCTCTCCCCCACCCCCGCACCACGTGTGTGTGCTCTTTTTCTTTCTCTCCCTCTCCCTCTCTCTCTCCTGTGTGTGTACAGTATGCTCTTTCTCTCTCTCTCTCTACCCCTAGCCCCCACCCTTGCATGCACATGCGCATGCTGGTGCACTCTTCCACTCTCTTCTCTTCTTTGAGGATGGATTCTCCTGCTGCCTTCTAAATAAAATAGAGCTATAACACTGATTTGTCTAAGAGCTATGACATGGTTTGTTCAAGATTCAAGAGCTGTGACGCGCTGAGGGCTTTAATGTCCATTGCTCCAAATCATTGTTGTGACAAGAACCGAGAAGCATACACTTGCCTGACATCTATGGTGCCGTGACTCGGGTTTAACCTGGCTGAAACAACCTCCACGCAGAAGAGGCCAAGCAGGGCAGGAGCCCAACTCAGTGAAAGCTCCCGCAGTAGAAGCAGAACATGAAGAAAACCCAGCACACGGGAAGGCCCAGCGTGCTGTAAACCAGGACAGCGAAAAGTGAACTCAGCAGAAAGCTCATGTGGCTCAGTCTCAGATTCCAGAAGACCTCCGGTCAAGGTAGAAGGTCCTAGCTCTTATGGCTGGAGAGACATGCCTAACAAAATCTTAATTCCTTTACAAACTCTCGTTTTTTACTTCCTTGAACCCCCCTTGAACAGGCGGGCAGCAGTGGGCGCAATTGAGGGACTCTGGAGAGGCTACTCTTCGGTATGTCCCAAAGGCACTATCTGCTGGGCCCCAGTAGCTGTTACACAAGGTGGTGGGGGTTCTTTTCTCCTATTCTTCTCTGTGCCAAAAATCAGGCCAATGAAAACTGTGAACACAGGTCAGGAATTTAGCAGATTTTCCAGCAGGCTATGAAAGGGATTTAGGTCATACCTGAAAGGTCTAGTGGTTTTCCCTACTTTCTTCAATTTAAGTCTGAATTTGGCAATAAGAAGTTCATGATATGAGCCACAGTCAGCTCCCGGTCTTGTTTTGGCTGACTGTGTAGAGCTTCTCCATCTTTGGCTGCAAAGAATATAATCAATCTGATTTCGGTGTTGACCATATGGTGATGTCTATCTGTACAGTCTTCTCTTGTGTTGTTGGAAGAGGGTATTTGCTATGACCAGTGCGTTCTCTTGGCAAAACTCTATTAGCCTTTGCCCTGCTTCATTCCGTATTCCAAGGCCAAATTTGCCTGTTACCCCAGGTGTTTCTTGACTTCCTACTTTTGCATTCCAGTCCTCTATAATGAAAAGGACATCTTTTGGGGGTGTTAGTTCTAAAAGGTCTTATAGGTCTTCATAGAACCATTCAACTTCAGCTTCTTCAGCGTTACTGGTTGGGGCATAAGCTTGGATTACTGCAATAAAGTAGGGAAAACCACTATACCATTCACGTATGACCTAAATCAAATCCCTTATGATTATACAGTGGAAGTGAGAAATAGATTTAAGGGACTACATCTGATAGATAGAGTGCCTGATGAACTATGGACGGAGGTTCGCGACATTGTACAGGAGACAGGGATCAAGACCATCCCCATGGAAAAGAAATGCAAAAAACAAAATGGCTGTCTGGGGAGGCCTTACAAATAGCTGTGAAAAGAAGAGAAGTGAAAAGAAAAGGAGAAAAGGAAAGATATAAGCATCTGAATGTAGAGTTCCAAAGAATAGCAAGGAGAGATAAGAAAGCCTTCCTCAGCAATCAATGCAAAGAAATAGAGGAAAACAACAGAATGAGAAAGACTGGAGAGCTCTTCAAGAAAATTAGAGATACCAAGGGAACATTCCATGCAAAGATGGGCTCGATAAAGGACAGAAATGGTATGGACCTAACAGAAGCAGAAGATATTAAGAAGAGGTGGCAAGAATACACAGAAGAACCGCACAAAAAAGATCTTCATGACTAAGATAATCACGATTGTGTGATCACTCACCTAGAGCCAGACATCCTAGAATGTGAAGTCAAGTGGGCCTTAGAAAGCATCACTACGAACAAAGCTAGTGGAGGTGATGGAATTCCAGTTGAGCTATTCCAAATCCTGAAAGATGATGCTGTGAAAGCGCGGCACTCAATATGCCAGCAAATGTGGAAAACTCAGTAGTGGCCACAGACCTGGAAAAGGTCAGTTTTCATTCCAACCCCAAAGAAAGGTAATGCCAAAGAATGCTCAAACTACTGCACAATTGCACTCATCTCACATGCTAGTAAAGTAATGCTCAAAATTCTCCAAGCCAAGCTTCAGTAATATGTGACCTGCGAACTTCCAGATGTTCAAGCTGGTTTTAGAAAAAACAGAGGAACCAGAGATCAAATTGCCAACATCCTCTGGATCATCGAAAAAGCAAGAAGTTTCAGAAGAACATCTATTTCTGCTTTATTGACTAAGCCAAAGCCTTTGACTGTGTGGATCACAATAAACTGTGGAAAATTGTGAAAGAGATGGGAACACCAGACCACCTGACCTGCCTCTTGCGAAACCTATATGCAGGTCAGGAAGCAACAGTTAGAACTGGACATGGAACAACAGACTGGTTCCAAATAGGAAAAGGAGTATGTCAAGGCTATATATTGTCACCCTGCTTATGTAACTTATATGCAGAGTACATCATGAGAAACACTGGGCTCAAAGAAGCACAAGCTGGAATCAAGATTGCCAGGAGAAATATCAATCACCTCAGATATGCAGATGACACCACACTTATGGCAGAAAGTGAAGAGGAACTAAAAAGCCTCTTGATGAAAGTGAAAGAGGAGAGTGAAAAAGTTGGCTTAAAGCTCAACATTCAGAAAACTAAGATCATGGCATCTGGTCCCATCACTTCATGGGAAATAGATGGGGAAACAGTGGAAACAGTGTCAGACTTTATTTTTGGGGGCTCCAAAATGACTGCAGATGGTGATTGCAGCCATGAAATTAAAAGACGTTTACTCCTTGGAAGGAAAGTTATGACTAACCTAGACAGCATATTGAAAAGCAGAGACATTACTTTGCCAACAAAGGTCCATCTAGTCAAGGCTATGGTTTTCCCAGTGATGCTTTTGAACTGTGGTGTTGGAGAAGACTCTTGAGAGTCCCTTGGACTGCAAGGAGATCCAACCAGTCCATTCTAAAGGAGATCAGTCCTGGGTGATCATTGGAAGGACTGATGCTAAAGCTGAAACTCCAATGCTTTGGCCACATCATGCAAAGATTTGACTCATTGGAAAAGACCCTGATGCTGGCAGGGATTTGGGGCAGGAGGAGAAGGAGACGACAGAGGATGAGATGGCTGGATGGCATTACTGAGTCAATGGACATGAGTTTGAGTGAACTCCGGGAGTTGGTGATGGACAGGGAGGCCTGGTGTGCTGCGATTCATGGGGTCACAAAGAGTCAGACACGACTGAGCGAGTGAACTGAACTGATGAAGGGGATTCCTTGGCACATTTTCCCCACTGTTTTTTCTTCCTGTCTTTCAGCTCTATCCAGGGACTGGAGCCAGGGCAAAAAGTAAGAGGTGAATTTTTTAGGATTCAGAGAGAAGCCATGCTTCAGGATGTGAACCATCGCTTAGAGCAAGGGCTGGGGCCATAGCATGCAGCCTGGCTAGGTGAATTCATATGCTAATGAGTGGGAGGATCATCCCAACCATTGGGGAACCACCCACTCCTCCATCTTTTGACAGTACCTTGGAGCTGTCCTGCCACCTCTGGGTGTGTCTTTTGGCTTACAGATTGGGGACTAAAGGACAAATTCCAGTCCCAATGTGCATCAGATATCAGAATTAAGTTACAATGGCTATAGCAGCAGGACCCTGCTGCCTCTTTAGATGAGATGATCCAGACAGCCACTAATATCTTTTATAACAGAGAACAGGAGAAGGAAGCCAAGGCCCAGGAGAGGGAGAGAAGGAAAGAGACAAGGCATGCCCAGATGTTGGCTGCCCTCCAGAGAAGCCCTATGGCACATCCCGATTCCTTGAAGGACAAGGCACAAGGCAAATGCCTAATCTGTAGACAGGCGGGGCATTCAGCCAAAGAGTGTCCAAACCATGACAAGTCTCCTCAAATGGCTTGCCACAAAAGCCATCAGCTGGGACATTGGGTGGCACTCTGCCCTCGGGACCCAAGAGCCTCAAGGTCAAGCGCCAAGCCTTCCCTCACGATGGTTCAAGAGGACTGAAGTGGCCTGTTCCAACCAGCCCGCCTGTCACAGATAAGCATCACGGGGATGGAGCCAAGGGTGCAACTGGATGTGGTAGGTAGGTCCAAGAGCTTCTTGGTCGACACAGGGGCTACCTACTCTGTCTTGATCTCCTACTCCAGAGCCTTCTCCTCCCAAACCTGTACTATTTTGGGTGCTACAGGAAAAGCAACTACTGAAAGATCCACCCGAGCACTTCTTTGTTTCTGGGATGGACAAATATTTTCCCACCAGTTTCTGGTGGTCCCTTATTGGGAAGAGATATACTCACTAAATTGGGGACCACCCTTGTGATGGGAAGTTTTTCATCCCCTAGAGCTCTACAGCTCCTGGTTACTACTGAAGAACCCATTATACCTTGTCCAATAGGGAGGGACCAAAAACTATGGGAGGACAAAATTAACCCCCAGGTATGGGACCAGGGAATTCCTTGACGAGCCCACCAAGCTGAACCAGTCATCATTGTCCTCCGAGATCCCAGTTTCCTAACCAAAAACAATATCACCTCAAAAGAGAGGCTCAGGAGGGACTACAGCCTTTAATAAATAAATTCCTTGCTTGTAGGCTATTGGTCCCCACCAGTTTGCCATGTAACACCCCAATCCTCTCAGTAAAGAAAAAGGACGGAACCTGGCAAATGGTTCAAGATCTCTGGATCATAAATGAAGCTGTAGTCCCCCTCCATCCCATAGTACCCAATCCCTATGTAATCTTGGGAGAAATCCCACCCAGGGCCAAGTGGTTTATAGACTTGGATCTCAAAGATGCATTTTTTATTTTGCATAGCACTGGCTAAAGAATCCCAGTATCTTTTTGCCTTTGAGTGGGAGGCCCCAGGAGAAAAACACCAACAGATGACTTGGACAGTATTACCTCAGGGGTTCAGAGATAGCCCCAACCTGTTTGGACAGGCCCTTAGCCGGGATCTAGGAGATCTGGACCTGGGACCTAATGGGAAAATATTACAATATGTAGATGACCTACTAATCTGCTCTCCAGATGAGGAAAATGCCCTACAACATGCAATTCAGGTTCTAAACTTTTTGGCAGAAAGGGGGTATAGTCTCCCGTGCTAAGGCACAGATGGTCAAGACAAAGGTCACTTACCCGAGAGTTCAGATTACACATGGGTCTAGGAGGCTGTCCTCTGATCAGGTACAAGGAATCCTCCAGTTGCCCTCCCTCGCGACTAGAAAACAATTGCGAGCTTTCCTGGGGCTAACTGGGTATTATAGAATCTGGATACCCAACTATGGTCTAATTGCCCAGCCCTTATATGAAAGCTACGGATCTCTTCAAGAAAATCAGAGATACCAAAGGAACATTTCATGCAAACATGGGCTCGATAAAGGACAGATATGGTATGGACCTGAGAGAAGCAGAAGATATTAAGAAGAGATGGCAAGAATACACAGAAGAACTGTACAAAAAAGATCTTTGTGACCCAGATAATCACGATGGTGTGATCACTGACCTAGAGCCAGACATCCTGGAATGTGAAGTCAAGTGGGCCTTAGAAAGCATCACTACGAACAAAGCTAGTGGAGGTGATGGAATTCCAGTTGAGCTATTCCAAATCCTGAAAGATGATGCTGTGAAAGCACGGCACTCAATATGCCAGAAAATTTGGAAAACTCAGCAGTGGCCACAGACCTGGAAAAGGTCAGTTTTCATTCCAATCCCAAAGAAAGGCAATGCCAAAGAATGCTCAAACTACCGCACAATTGCACTCATCTCACACGCTAATAAAGTCATGCTCAAAATTCTCCAAGCCAGGCTTCAGCAATACGTGAACCGTGAACTTCCTGATGTTCAAGCTGGTTTTAGAAAAGGCAGAGGAACCAGAGATCAAATTGCCAACATCCTCTGGATCATCGAAAAAGCAAGAGAGTTCCAGAAAAGCATCTATTTCTGCTTTATTGACTATGCCAAGGCCTTTGACTGTGTGGATCACAATAAACTGTGGAAAATTGTGAAAGAGATGGGAATACCAGACCACCTGATCTGCCTCTTGAGAAATTTGTATGCAGGTCAGGAAGCAACAGTTAGAACTGGACATGGAACAACAGACTGGTTCCAAATAGGAAAAAGAGTACATCAAGGCTGCATATTGTCACCCTGTTTATTTAACTTATATGCAGAGTACATCATGAGAAATGCTGGACTGGAAGAAACACAAGCTGGAATCAAGATTGCTGGGAGAAATATCAATCACCTCAGATATGCAGATGACACCACCCTTATGGCAGAAAGTGAAGAGGAACTAAAAAGCCTCTTGATGAAGGTGAAAGTGGAGAGTGAAAAAGTTGGCTTATAGCTCAACATTAAGAAAACGAATATCATGGCATCTGGTCCCATCACTTCATGGGAAATAGATGGGGAAACAGTGGAAACAGTGTCAGACTTTATTTTTCTGGGCTCCAAAATCACTGCAGATGGTGATTGCAGCCATGAAATTAAAAGACACTTACTCCTTGGAGGGAAAGTTATGACCAACCTAGATAGCATATTCAACAGCAGAGACATTACTTTGCCAACAAAGGTTCGTCTAGTCAAGGCTATGGTTTTTCCTGTGGTCATGTACGGATGTGAGAGTTGGACTGTGAAGAAGGCTGAGCACCAAAGAATTGATGTTTTTGAACTGTGGTGTTGGAGAAGACTCTTGAGAGTCCCTTGGACTGCAAGGAGATCCAACCAGTGCATTCTGAAGGAGATCAGCCCTGGGATTTCTTTGGAAGGAATGATGCTAAAGCTGAAACTCCAGTACTTTGGCCACCTCATGCGAAGAGTTGACTCATTGGAAAAGACTCTGATGCTGGGAGGGATTGGGGGCAGGAGGAGAAGGGGACGACAGAGGATGAGATGGCTGGATGGCATCACCGACTCGATGGACATGAGTCTGAGTGAACTCCGGGCATTGGTGATGGACAGGGAGGTCTGGCGTGCTGCGATTCATGGGGTCACAAAGAGTCGGACACGACTGAGCGACTGATCTGATCTGATCTATATGAAAGCTTAAAGGGACGGGATGATAGAATCCCACTGATGTGGAGAACTCCTCAAAAGAAAGCAGAGGCTACACTAAAACAGGCCTTAACTCAGGCACCTGCCTTGAGGTTGCCAGACCCAGAGAAAACATTCCAACTTTATGTCCATGAAAGAGAGGAAATAGCCTTGGGAGTGTTAACTTAGAGGTTGGGATCTGAGCCCTAGCCTGTAGCTTACTTATCCAAGAGACTCGATCCAATGGCCCGAGGCTGGCCCCTCTGCCTTCGAAATCTTGCAGCTATTGCAATCATGATAGAAGATGCTTTAAAATTCTCCTTTGGAGACAAACTAAATATTTTTACCAGCCACCAAGTAAAACAACTCCTAAATGGGAGAGGCCATTTATGGATGTCTGATCAAAGACTCCTCAGATATCAAGTAATGCTGATGGAAAATCCAGGCCTCACTATATCCCCTTGTGAGGTTCTTAACCCAGCCACCCTCCTGCCTACCCCCGAAGGCTCTCTCTCCTTTCACTCTTGTCTACAAACCTTGGACCACTGCACAAAACCCCAAGAGGGATTGTCAGAAGATCCTCTGACCAATCTTGAGGAAATCTGGTACACTGATGGAAGCAGCTTTGTCTTAGATGGAAAAAGAAGAGCCAGATATGCAGTAGTCTTTGATTTTGAGACCATAGAGCCTAAGCCTCTGCCACCAGGTCAACAAGCTACAACATGCGGTGCCAGTTCAACAAAGATACAAAACTACTGCCGATCATGGAAAATATCACTCACCCTTAGATGCACCCTGCTATAAGGACTCTGAGGCTTGAGACTAGCAAGAGGGGGAGGCCCAATACCGTTTGCCATCCCAATTCAGCAGAAAGTAGCCAGAAAGACCTCCACACCCCTATTTCCAAAGAATTGGGCCTCCTGTCTCTTGAGGGGGGAATGCTAGGTAGTTAGAATAGGGAAAAGGAGTCCAAAATGGTAGTGGCTAAAAGACAAGGAAGGGAAAAGCCCTTGAAAATAGAACAAAGAAAGGTCAAAGAAAGGTCCGAGGACCAGAGTGAGGACTTCAGGTAGAACAACACTCTTGGCTGAGCCCAATTTGCATAGGGTAGACCCAGGGGGGAGAAAACATATAAAAGGAGGAACCAAGCACTCTATCACTCTCTCTCTCCTGCGTGCCTATGCTCTTTCTCTCTCCCCGCCCCCTACCGCGTGTGTGTGCTCTTTCTCTCTCCCTCTCCCTCTCCTGCTCTCTCTCCTGCATGCGTACACTCTTTCTCTCTCTCTCTCTCTCTCCCCCCACCCCCCAGCCCATGCATGCACTGGCACACTCCTCCACTCTCTTCTCTTCTTTGAGGATGGATTCTCCTGCTATCTTCTAAATAAAATAGAGCTGTAACACAGATTTGTCTAAGAGCTATGACACGGTTTGTTCAAGATCTGAGAGCTGTGACGCACCAAGGGCTTTAATGTCCATTGCTCCAAATCATTGTTGTGATGAGACAAGAACCGAGAAGCATACACTCGCCTGACAATTTGGAATACTGGAATTATAAATTAGAGCTAACCATATGCCTATTCCATGGCTCAAGAATAATTAGTAACATGATAACCAAGAAATGCACAAAAATGTTGACAGCAACTTTAGCCATAATGGCTCAAACTGGAAACAACCCACATGTCCAACAGAAAACAAATTGTCTGTGACCATAAAATGAAATACTAAACAGCAATAAAGAGATCATAATCCCAGACATGCAACCATACACTCTCCCAGACATTTCTGTGTGCAAAGAAACTAGACACACACACAAAATACACACTCTATGATACTATACACCTGAAATTCAAGAGCATATAAAACTAATCCAAGATATTAGAAACCCAAAAATCAATTCCTTTTGGGGTAAACAGTGACTAGAAAATGAGAAACTTTTGTGGTATGGGAATAGTCTATGTCGTGAGCTGGGTGCGACTATATAGGTGTATACATAATAAAAATAAATCAATCCATACATTTACAGTTAGTGCACCTTTTGCATTTTACTCATAGGTCTGATAAACTTTCACTTAAAAATTTTAAACAAGGTGGGGGAAAGTGACCCCAGGATAACAAGCGAATTTTCAAACCTTTTCAACATGAAACAAAGAGCTATAGCTCACCCACCTTTAACACAAAGACAGAACAAAGACTAACGCTAAGTAGCTGGAGCAAAAACATGTAGTTGGACATGAAAAAGAGGTGATTAAAACAGGAAACATCATTAGCATTTCGCTACCGCTCATTTGAGTCCACAAATCCTACTATGTCAACGTCAAGAAATAAGATGAAAAATAAGGATTGTCTTTTGCAGAGCCACTGAGTTCTTAGTTGAAATCATGAACTCTTTAAAAAAAACAGATCCTAAAATCTGTAGTTCATTTCTTTGTCTCTCCCACAAACTCAGTTCACATCCAAAAAAATCTATCAATATTCAGGCTCAGCCACAATAAACCAAGTCATATGTTAATTCAATTCTACTTGAATGACTTTTACATAATCCCTAGGCAGGAACCTTGTCAAAATCTTTGCTCAGTACAATTCCTGGGACACTGCTGACATTCAGTTGATAGTGTATATTATAATTAATATCATAATAACAGTAACACACAAAAGAAAATACAAAGGTCCTGTAGTTTGCAACAACCATGGGGCTGCAGCTAACACAGAATTTTAATTCAGCATCAACAACAAAAATAAAGATCAGAAGGCAGCAAGAATAATGGGATTCAATGAATTTGTGAAATTACTCTAAACTGCAGGAAAAACAATACTTTTAGGCAAGGTCTCCTATAGGAAACAACTAAATTAAGCAAGATAATTTCCTACTGCATGTACTTGACCATAGTGAAGACTGATGTCTTAGCAGTAACATGAACCCAAAACTCTTTCTGAAGATAAAAGGAATTGTGTGTGTGTACATCTATATGTGCATCTCTTTGTCTATATTTGACAATGTTCAAAAATGGTGCATAGGGTGAGAATGGAAAAAACAGTAACAAAATACTTATGTGAGTAAAAAAAGATATTTGTCTAATTAATTAAATGAATTACACCTTTAGCTCCTTAGTTTCCCTACAGGAAGAACTGCTGGTATAAGAAGGATTAACAAACACTCCCTAAAGATGCAAAGTTGTAGTTTTTTTTCCCTTTGGAGAGCAGCCAACATCTACTCTCCAGCCCTCAAGAAAGGAGCACACAGGTAACTTTGCCAGGAAAAGAAAGGAAAAAAAAGAACAAAAAAACTGGCCTGCACTTCAGAGGAACACCTAACACCTGTCAAAAAGCCCCAGGGCAAGAAAGATGTTCTCCAAATCCAGGTTTTATCTGAAAAACTTTTTTTCCAATCCCTAATCAGTGATGCTCAAAGTGTGGTCCCTGAGCAGTGACATCAGCATCCGGGAGAAGTTGTTAGAAATGCAAATCCTGCCACCTCACCCAGATGCACTGAATCAGAAACTCTAGGGGAGGTCATCTCCGTCTTCAATAACCACTCTACATGAGGTTGACACATGCTCAAGTTTAATCTGTTTCTCCTTGGTTCCACCCCTCCAAAAAAATAATATCTGGCCAAGGTGTTTTGACTAGCCGCTGTGTTTCTCTTCCTGCTTCATTATTTTTTTAGCTAATTATTCTTCATGGTGGAGTCGTATTTCCCACTGGCCGCTTTAAACAACCTTATTCAAACAGAATATACTCCCCGACTAGAGATCATTAAATACAGGAAAAGTTTTGTCTACCCAAAAGTCTTGCCAGTATCTATTAAATTGTATCAGGGCCACCACGAAGCACAACAGCTCTTCTACAACCCAATCTTATTCCAGAAATTTTCACCACAGCAACACCTCACCCCCAAAACACAATTCTAAATATTACGTGAATTTGCACTTAAAACTTCTACGGAAAAGACTCGATGACCATGTTACTGATTTCTAGAGAACAAAATGCAAAGGAAATCATTCGTGTGTGACATTTTGGGTCCAGATTTTTAAGAAGGTAGTCCTTGTCCCCATCCTCCCAATGTATGCAGACAACAGGGGCCTGTAGGCCTGGAGTAGTAGTTCTCAAATTTTCCGTGCACCTGAATCACCTGGAGGGCTTTTTTTACCTTTTAAATTTTTTCCCCACACTAACCTTTCTCCTCTGGGCTGTCGGCCCCCATTGCTCCCTCTTATTTCCGAGACCGCCGCCGCCTCCGCTGCTTTGCCTCAACTGGAGCGGGTGTGGGTGCTGCGGCGCACACGCCATAACGCTGGACGCAGATGCCCAGACAAGCCAGTTAGTCCTTCTGCTGGGCTGCTGGGTTCATACTTTAGCCTGTACAACTCACCCTTCTAGGACACCCTGGAGGGTTTTTTTAAATGCTAATTGCTAGACCCCACCCCTAGAGTTTCTAATTCAGTAGGCTTGGGCAGTATCTGAATAACTGCATTTCTACTGAGGGACTTCAGTTCAGTTGAGTTCAGTTCAGTCGCTCAGTCGTGTCCAACTCTTTGCAACACAATGAATTGCAGCACGCCAGGCCTCCCTGTCCATCACCAACTCCAGGAGTTCACTCAGACTCACTTCCATCGAGTCGGTGATGCCATCCAGCCATCTCATCCTCTGTCGTCCCCTTCTCCTCCTGTCCCCAATCCCTCCCAGCATCAGAGTCTTTTCCAATGAGTCAACTCTTCGCATGAGGTGGCCAAAGTACTGGAGTTTCAGCTTTAGCATCATTCCTTCCAAAGAAATCCCAGGGCTGATCTCCTTCAGAATGCACTGGTTGGATCTCCTTGCAGTCCAAGGGACTCTCAAGAGTCTTCTCCAACACCACACTTCAAAGGCATCAATTCTTCTGTGCTCAGCTTTCTTCACAGTCCAACTCTCACATCCATACATGACTACTGGAAAAATCATAGCCTTGACTAGACGGACCTTTGTTGGCAAAGTAATGTCTCTGCTTTTGAATATGCTATCTAGGTTGGTCATAACTTTCCCTCCAAGGAGTAAGCGTCTTTTAATTTCATGGCTGCAATCGCCATCTGCAGTGATCCTAGATAAGGCAATATAACATATTGGCAATATGGATAAGAATTTAAAATTCCGTGTGACCTTGAGGAAACAATTCTATGTCTTGAAGTTCATCCTGCAGAAATACTCATTCTAGTATGTATAATATGCACACAAAGGGTGTTTTTTTGTAACATTGCTTATGACACTAAAAACAAGAATGACATTACATGTTCAAAAATAGATTTGTTAAATAAATGACGCCTTCAAATGATTGAATTTTATGCATCATTAAAGATACCTGACTTGAAATACATCCATAATGTAGTATTAAATTTAAAATATGTAGAAAATATGGAGTAATCTACATATGGCCACATTTTTTAGGTATACAAATGTGTTACAGGAGCCAAAAGTTCTGGATAGCACTTAGCAAGTGTTTTTCCTCCCTTTCTTTTTATCTTCTCTCTTTCTTCCTGCTCTTGTTGTGTTTTACTAAGATGGAGTGGTCTTTGGTGAGATACAATACAGAAAAAGACTAAACATCCATTGACAGATAAATGGATAAAGAAGATATGGTATATATTGAGATATACAGTGAAATATTACTCATCCATAAAAAAGAATGAAGCAATGCCATTCACAGCAAAATGGACAGACCTAGAGATTATCATACTAACTGAAGTAAGTCAGCCAGGAAAAGACAAATGTCATGACATTGTTTAAATGTGGAATCTGGAAAAAAAAGAAAAAAGATACAGGTGAACTTATTCACAAAACAGAACTAGACCAAGAAACATAGAGACCAAAATTATGGATACCAAAGGGGAAAGACAAGGGAAGGAATAAGTTAGAAGTTTGGTATTATTAAATACACATTAGTATATATAAAATAACCAACAAGGACCTACAGTTAGTACAGGGAGCTATACTCAATATTTTGTAATAACCCTATAAGGGAGAAGAATCTGAAAAAGAACCCTATAAGGGAAAAGAATCTTATAAAGAACATATATGTGTGTTCATATTATATATATATATATATATACACACATGTACAATACATATTATATATATATAATAGAAATGACCAGAGGCTAATGGAAGAGGAGTATATCAGATGAGAGTGACAGGATCTCTGTGGCTACATGCAAAGTGGGATCTTTATGAACTGATAGGTGATATGAAGAAAAAGTGAAGACATGATTTACACCTCCTGAGGACTCCAGAGGTAAATGTTTCAATAGTGTTCCACACTTCCAGGTACTCCTGATGCAACAAAGTGATAAGATCTATATGTTTACATATATAAGTGCATATGCCAAAAAATTTTAGAAGTACAAACCAAGCTGTTAGCAGTGATCATTTTTGTGGGGTTTCATTGTGTTTGGAAAGGGGAATCATGGGATACAGATTTCAAAGAAATGATGATAGAAAAAGAGGGAAATTTATAAACCTCTGCATTGATGCATAGTTTACAGCAATCATATTCCATAACTTCAAAATGAAGAGAGAATTTTTAAAAGAGCTCAGTCAGACTTTACCTTGCTTATACATTTACTAGCCCTGAGCAGGAGAAAGAGGCCCTAATGTCAGTTTAAGTTTCTGAGGAGGATACATCTACCATTTAGAGTCACCCCCAAATCTGGAGTGAAATTGTTCTGAAATCTTATCACAAAAGCAATTGTTCAGTTTTCTTGGAAGTGATCATTTAGCTGTGCAAACAGGTAAAATAGATTTTTTTTCATGATTACTTATACAAAGAGAAAAAGGAGATCACATAAAATATACTTCCCATATCCAACAGTCTCTAGTTGGATACTGACACAGCACTAGAATTTATACTTTCTACTTCCAACTAATTCGGACAGCTCGAGATCTTGCAAAATGAGAAGAAGACCTCCAGCTAGATAGTGAACAAATTACTCATTTTACATAAATGATCTCCCAAGGATTTCGACCTTAAAGTCACAAAGATCAACATGTAACTAGCTACAAGACTATATATTCCTATTTCTACCCTAGATTGAAAGTTCATAGAAGGCCAGATAGAGTGTGTTTGCTTGTTTGTTTATTTGTTTGTTTTGGCAGTGCCAGGTGGCATGCAGGATCTTAGTTCTCCATCCAGGGTTCCCCCTGCAGAGGAAGCACAGAATCGTAATCACTGGGAAGTCCCCAGATAGAGGTTTGGTTTGGTTTTGTAACTTACTATAGTACTAAGAAGAGTGTTTCCATAAACAGACCTTTGGTTCAATTGGTGAAGACAAAATTCATCACACAGAAGTCACAGGCAACTGCTCTTCCTTGGGCTTTCTGGCCATAATTTTTTAGTTTGTCCACTGATGAAGTAGAATGTGCAGTTCTTCTGTTTACCCAGCACCTGCTTTTTGGAAGCCTAATTTATTAGGGCACCTACTGCAATATGAGAAAAAGGAAAAGACGTAAAATCTCAGCCAATAGATTTGGTTGTAAACTATAAAGGAAGCTTGGCTGGCGATTATGTGTTTAATTCATGACTCATATGATTGCTGCGCATTAGACCAAGGATCAGAGAAGGCAATGGCACCCCACTCCAGTACTCTTGCCTGGAAAATCCCATGGACGGAGGAGCCTGGTAGGCTGCAGTCCATGGGGTCGCTAAAGTCGGACACGACTGAGCGACTTCACTTTCACTTTTCACTTTCATGCATTGGAGAAGGAAATGGCAACCCACTCCAGTGTTCTTGCCTGGAGAATCCCAGGGTCGGGGAAGCCTGGTGGGCTGCCGTCTATGGGGTCGCACAGAGTCGGACACGACTGAAGCGACTTAGCAGCAGTTGACCAAGGATAAACAAGATTCAGTTGTAGTCAGGCTCTTGCTAGCCCCCTTCAGTCCTCTTTCCTGTTTCATCTGAAAATGCCCCTGATGATAACCGAACAAACAAGGGCCCAGCCACCAAAATCACAGAAAGAGCAGCTTATTATCATCTGTTCTTATAACTTTTGAAAAAGCTTTTATCAGATATTTAGTTTTTACAATACTTCTAGGGACTTCCTTGGCTGTCCATTGGTTCAGACCCAGTGCTTCCTCTGCTGTGGGCACAGGTTCAATCCCTGGTCAGGGAATTAAGATCCTTTACACTGCGGTGTGTGGCAAATAAAAAAATAAATAAATAACTTTTAATGAATTGAAATGTACACATTCCTGTTCATTTTGGCATGTATTTATGCTCCATTTTTTTTTCTATGAACCACCCTCTCCATACTTCACCAGGAGAGCATGACTCTAAAATGAAAAACTCGTGACTGGGTGTGGGAGGAAAAAGACTAAAATTAAAGGGATCAACAAGCTCTAATATTAGGGATTTATTTTGAAAATGCCACTTCTAATGAGAACTAACAAGGAAATTTTCTAAAAATGAATTTACTTGTTTAGCATGTTGGAATTTTATCCTATCCTAATAGGATAAATAGCTGGCCTTTCTGTATTATTTTTGAAGATGTACAGTCAGATTCAGAAAAAAAGCAATATTCATTTACTTAATCAGGTACTGAAGAAAAATTAATATTTGGTCTAAAGAGAGAAGAGACTGATCAGGACAGAGGTCGAGTGAAAATGAAGAAGCCTAGAGAGAGACTTTTGATCAGTCTCTCTGTGCCTTCTAAGACCCCCATTTTTCAGCTAAATAGTTAACACACAAACAAAATTAGATATCACATCCTGCATTTAGAAGTGGTTCTGTGTCACCATGGTAACTGGTTTTGCTTAAACATAGCTCTGCATGTACGTACAGTCCAAATTAGCCACAGAGAAGAGACATACACACACAATATTCCCGGAGCTTATATAAATCTGCCTGTATGTTACATTTTTCTGAAATGGGGTATTTGAGTTCACATTTGTAAACACTCTTTCTTCAAAACTTCCCTCCCTAGATAGTGTGTTCTGATCATTTGATTGTCATGATCCTGGAAGCAATATTACAGATCAAATTTCAGCTGATAATCAACATGGGAAATGAATAATTTGTCTGTTCTGGCTTTTGTCAATCAGTTCTCAGTACTTGGAATAGAAATGGCAAACCTGACCCCTTTTGCTTCTTACCTTTCAAATGCTCTTTTATTTGGCTCATCCATGTGGACTATTTTGGATCATTTTTCGGAAAGATTATCCCCAAATAGCATTCCACCCCCACTGACTCCTCCTTATGATAAACTTGCCAAGAAAACAACTTAAGCAAATTGAAAGACCTTTTGAAAAGAAAGGAAGTTGCCACAACATGGTGTCCAAGCCAAGAAATATCCCCAGCATTCTCCTGGTAACTTTTAGTTGAAGATTTATCTAAAAGAAAAGAAAAATAATTTATGAATAGAACTCCATCGCATGACAGTGTTTAAGGTATGTGATTCTTTGTGCTTGTCAAGCCTCTATTTCTTTCTAGTTTTTTTTTTTTTTTCTGAGAAGAGAATTAAACATGATACACTTTGGGGGAAATTACATCATTGGCTGTTTTACAGTTTTTAGGACCGCATTGATTTTTGTACTAAAATGGCATAATATCCTTAGTGAATATTTGTCTGAAAAGAAGAAAAAGTAATCATGATACTTTCCCTACTAAGAACCAGTGAAATTATCTTTCTGCTTTTGACAGCAGGATGTATTTATAAAGTTTGTCCTCTGTCTGTAGCTGTGTCCCTTCTATTCAAGGAAAAAGAGCTACCATTTAACTGAGCCCCAAATATGTGCTACACACTTGATGGGAAATTTAGCATGCTGTGTCATTTAATTCTCACAGAATCTTGCAAGGGAAGTGTTTTCCACTTCAAAAAAAGAAATTAATTCTCAGAAGAATTGTATTTCCTCTATTTCAGACAGCTTACAACTTGGTAAAGCTGAGATACAATGCAGATCCCGAAATACACTTGCTCAGAGGATGCTCAGCCCATTTCTAGTGGTGTCTAAGTCCCAGCAGATAGCTGCTCATCCACGTGGGACACAGCTGCATTGCGTGTATTTTTACATTAGAACGCTCATCCTTCTGTTGGTGATTATCACTGTGATCTGCCTGGAGGACCACTGGGAGGCAGTAGAACTCTGAACCCAACACCAGACCTTCAAGCCATCATCATAGCTTGCTTTGAGCTGGGGTCTCCATCTCTACCAGGAAGTGAATGTGTAACACTTTCTTTCTTCCCCAAATGATCAAGACTAGATTGTGCTTAAATATTTCCCGGAAACTGTCTAATGACATGCAGTGCCCTGGCTTTCATACTTGATGAGAAGAAAGAAGAGAGTGGTTCAGTGGAAGTGTCTTAGAGCAAGTCAGTAACAGCAGTGCCTAGGGAAATAGAGGCAGTAGGACAGGCCAGGCCCTGAGCTCCCTGGTACAGCGATGGGAGTGGGGAAGAAGCTGTCATCAGCCATTCCTGGATGGTAGGATCATCACATGAATGTGCTGGGAGAGATGCAGACAGATCTAGAGTCTGTTTCCCACTGAGAAAGAGGCAATAACCTCCTTTCATGAAAGTGATGTAGCATAGGGAGGGAGATTCAGGGTCCTTGAATGACAGAGCTGGAGAGGATATTCAAGAAAGTTTCATCCAGTTGTTGTCATGCTGTGTCTTGGAGAACTTTTTAAGCAGGTGCCCCAAAGGCAATGAAGCAGGTGGACCAGCAGAGATTCCCAGGCAGGCTTCTGGTTCTCATCCCAACCCTGTTTTTCAACCACAGCATTTCCATTTTTATCAGTTTACATTTTGGAGTTTCTGCACAAGATTTTATTTTTATAAAAGAGACCTACAGTTTTTAAAAGTTCAAAACTGCTGTATACATGAAGAAACTGAGACTTAAGAGGCAATCTTTTATATCTCTGTCTTCAGCAACAAGCAAATTGTTGGAACATATTCCCTTGCGATAGTACAAGTATTTATGCCCATGATGTTTTGCAGTATCACGTCCCAGCTTTGAAAACCTGCTCAGAGGAATGGACATCAGAGGAGACAACTATCAAAGCAGTAGCCCAAGGTCTGTTCCCTAGTCCCATCAGCATCCAGCTGTCATGTGCCTTGAGACAAATCAATGACAAAAAGTCTGGCTTTATTTCTTCTTTCAAATAAAAACTGCAACATCAGCCTCCTTCACAGGAAACAGATTCAAAGGGCAGAGTCAGCTGAGTGCTCTGTGAATAAAGGGGCAAGGGATTAGGGCTCACAGAAACAAAACTATACATTACAGAGAGTAATTCTTTATACTATTAACTCAAAGTGAGTGAGTGTTAGTCCTTCAGTTGTGTCTGACTCTTTACAACCCCTTGGGCTGTTGCCCACCAGGCTCCTCTGTCCATGGGATTCTTCAAGCAAGAATACTGGAGTGGGTTGCCATTCCCTTCTCCAGGGGATCTTCCCGACCCAGGGATTGAACTCTGATCTCCTGCATTGCAGGCAGATTCTTTACCATCTGAGCCACCAGAGAAGCCCATTAACTCAAAGCAGGAAGACTTAATTCAGCCTGGGGATTGAAAAGATACTTGACTGAGGCTTTAACCAATCTTGTGGTTCTTTATATGGACAGGGAATAAAGATAACCTCTCTTTTGCAAATTGAGATGCAAAGTTTTCCTAAAAACATTCTGTAGAATTTGGAATGACAGAATAGTTTGGAAGAAAGAGCACTAGCTTTGGACCCAGACGTTCCTGAATGTAAATCCAGCTCTGCTCATCCCTGGTATTATGCCCTTGACCACACTGTTCATCCATCATGGGCCTCATGTTCCTCTTTGTAAATGTCAGCAGGACTATGAGATGTGTGGAATGCATCTGGCATGAGGCTAGCATCACTATTACTATTATATTATGATTGTGCAGTGTTGTTTCCATTGTGATTGGACTTGAAAATGAAGACTCAGAGAGTGAGCTGACTGGAGTGATTTTTCCATAATAGGGATACTATTCTACTCCTACAACCAGTTTCATTTCACAGGAAAACTCTACGTGGATGTCTAGAGTGCTGTGGGAAGAATTCCGAAGCTTCTCAGTGGGAAAAACATATCACAAGTATAGGAA
This sequence comes from Bubalus bubalis, assembly GCF_019923935.1. Taxonomy (NCBI): domain Eukaryota; kingdom Metazoa; phylum Chordata; class Mammalia; order Artiodactyla; family Bovidae; genus Bubalus; species Bubalus bubalis. Next base: position 99,023,653 of record NC_059163.1, on the reverse strand, counting down.
TGCAGATACGACTAGAGCAGCACAGATGTCAGGTATAGACTGGCTCTGCTCTAGGCCAGGGAGGTTTAGGAAAAGAAAACTCAGGCCTGACTCCCAACTTTGTGCCCAATGTCTTCGCCATCGCAGATGGGGGAGAGTGGAGAAATATACGGTCCCCTTCTTTCCCTGCACATGTTTTACTGGACACAGAACTGGCTGTTCGCAGAGTCTCAGTAGCTCATGGGATGAAGCAGAAGGTGTAAGTTGGGAGGAAGAAAGAGCAGCAGAGAAAGTTCAGGGAAGTATTGGGGAAGGAACACTGTGGGCTGGATGTATTCTGTGTGTCTTGACACATGCCTCCTGCCATCCCTTCCGCTTAGTCAGCTGTGAAGATTTCATTTCACAGGTGGAGGGTTTTTTGGTGCCCTTGAGAACTCCTGGAATAACCAAAGTGTTGGGACAAAAGTCGATTTGAAATTAAGCTATCCAGAAGAACATGAGGGACCCACTTTTCTCAAGAAACCCCCAGAGGTCTGGAGTCAGTGGATTTAGGGCGGCAAGAAGCCACAAGGTTCAGATGCTCGAGAAATATTGCTCAGTCATAGAAGCCAATTACAAGGCAGGCTCTTTTGGAAAGAAGGATGGAAAGGGACATGGTTTGGAAAAGCTTCCCTGAAGTGATCGGGATCATGAGAGCATGGAATTAGAGGCTTTGCACACTTTGAGGTTTTTCTAGAGTAATGGGCGAAATACAGAAAAAGAGACCTAGCATGGATGCAATTTTTTTCTGTTGAGAATTTTGAAAAAAAAAAAAAAAAAAAAAAAGCTTTGTTGCTCCCTCCCCCATGTTTGAAATCTATCAAGCTGGTCATCCGTTTCTCATGGGGGAAAATTACAGTTTTCACGGGGGCTGTACTGAGACCATGAGTTGGCATGGGCTGGCAGTTGGCCCACATAGACTGATGGTAGGTATAGTTGGTCCTCTTGTTCAAAATGTGCCAGCCGGGCCCTCAGGTTCTTCCAGGATGGGCTGCTAATGGAGTCTTTGATGGTTCTGTTCTAAAGCTTCACTTCCTAGGTGTTGCCTTTTCAACAATAATTGTTTGCTAAAGATGATGTTTTTCCTTTGCAAGTAAGTGGCCTAAGATGAGTATGTGAAACCGCCCATTTGAATGAGTGCATCAATTTAGTATCTTGAAGTAAACAAGGTTAATGAATTGATGCATTCTGTGTAGTCCCTGAATGTAATTAAATTCAAACATTACCCCGGAGGGAGTCACGTCACTGACCGCTTTCCACAAGGACAGCACCAGGGAAAATAGCAACCGACAGACTAATTATTAAATCTTACCTCTTCTCTGGGAGAAGGAATGGAAGAGCCATTTTACATCATGTTGAAAGCTCAGGGCTGCTTTGCACTTCTGTCATAAATACTCCCCCAGCACTCCTATTTTGCCGTGTTCTATAGAGTTAGGGTTCGTTTGTCCATGAAACCGCACAGAGGAAACCTATTTTCTCTGTAGCTGTGTTTCTCCAGTTTACATTGTTTTGTCTGGAGATTTGTTAAAAATTTATAAACTTTTGTATTATCCTGGGCTCCTGAGTCGGTTGTGAAACCTCCATCCCCTTTCTCGTCTCTCAGTCTTTGCAGCCCCAGCAAATGTCTAATCGGTGTGTCATAAATATTTTTAGGTATCAGACAGAATGCACCATTTTTCTACTCTTCCACTCTGCTCTTAGATGCCTATCTACGTATCGGCTGCCAAGGCTATTACAATCTTGAAGGGCCCATGAAGAGAGCTCACCCGCTGGCCTGGGCGCTACCTGCAGGTGTCACACCTGAGCCATGCCGCGCCGGCAGCGCTAGGAGCGGAAGCCCTTGTGCCCACTCATCCTCTAAGACCAGGGCTCTCAGACTTAGCAAATAAAATCACACATCAGCAACCAATAAATGTTTCATGTAAGTGCATCCTAAATATTTCATGCGTATACTATACTAAAAGAATAATTTGCGGTTCATCTGAAATGCACATTTAACTGAGTGTTCTGTATTATATCTGGCAACCCTATCTAGGGGATGTAACCTGTCTCATCCTCACAACAGTATTGTAAACTGGTTATTATTATTGCTGCTGTTGCTAGTGTCCCCATTTTATTGAAGAGGAAACTGAAGCTTAGCAAGGTTTTCTAATTAGTTTAATGTCAGTCTGTTAGTATGGGGCTTCCCTGGTGGCTCAGTGGTAAAGAATCCACCTGCCATTGCAGGAACCGCATGTTCGATCCCTGCATTAGGAAGATCCCCTGGAGAAGGAAATGGCAACCCACTCCAGTATTCTTGCCTGGGAAATCCAGTGGACAGAGGAGCCTGGTGGGTTACAGTCCACGGGGTTGCAAAGAGTAGGACACAACTGAAGTAACTCAGCACTTCATGTACTCCATTGCCAGGGGCATCTGATTTCAGTTGCACATTCTTAAATACTGTCTCTGATGTTCAGTCTTTCTGTACTGCTGCATTTATCATGTCCTTGCTGTATATAGTTCCATCCACATTGTCCAGCAGATATATGAGTGGAATTTTCAATTAAGAGTACCAAACCAAAAAAAAAGGAGTGCCAAACCTTGGTATGTCAATCCAAAAGTAATCTATATTGGTGTAGATTGCATGTGTAAGTGAGGAAGGCTTTAATTGCCAGGGAAACCAGCTTACTTGAGTATCAAAAAATGTAATAAGACCTAATTATTTTTTTAATATGCACCATTTTGGAACCTCTATCCCTTACTGCTTTGGTCAATGTGCCACAAATTCTACAGCCCAGCACCATACTCTTAACACACTGTCTCACTCGACTGGGAAATTGCCTATCCAAGAAAGCACCTCAACTGTTATTTCTGTCTATCTCTTGGCTGCCTGCTCTTTCTTCCCATTTACTGTGTGCTATCCAAAGATGCTCCTGCTGCTAATAACAGAATATTCTACCTATCCTTTTCAATAACTGATGGACAGATGAGCTTGTCCTGACCAGCTACTGGTTGTAACCTTTTTATCGATTAAATTTTTATTGGAGTATAATTACTTTACCAGCTGAGCCACAAGGGAAGCAAAACAATGTTGCGTTAGTTTCTGCTGTGCAACAAAGTGAATCAGTATATGTACATATATATCCCCTCTTTTATGGATTTCCTTCCCATTTTTAGGTCATCACAGAGCCTTTTGGTTTATGGTCTTTTTGAATGAACCAAGAAAAGCAATGCTTCACACTAAAAAGAGTATTAAAATAATGTCACTCTTTTGAAGTCATCCACTTAGATAAGTTTATATGCCCCTCAATAAACAGGGACCCACTTCTTTTCATCTGGTTGCATTCTGAGATACATGCACTCATTAGACCTGCAATGGAACCTCTTCTAAGAAGGCTGGACCAGAAAAGTCCCCTATCTGTATCTCTGCTGTATTTGACACAGTCTTTGTTATTCTGAATTCCTTTAATTAAATCTTTTTGAAAACCAATGGTGTGCTGACCTGTGTTTCTGTTGTTGTTAAGTTACTGAGTTATGTGCAACTCTTTCATGACCTCATGGACTATAGCCTGCCAGGCACCTCTGCCTATGGGATTTTCCAGGCAGGAACACTGGAGTGGGTTGTCATTTCCTTCTCAAAGAAGAAGGGGATCTTCTCAACCCAGGGATTGAACCCACAGGGATTGAATCATTGGCAGGCAGATTCTTTACCTCTGAGCCACCAGGGGAGCCCTGCTCTGTGTTAATACAAAATATATCTATTTAGCAACTACAGGCTGAAAGAAACTTGCAGTGCCTTAAGTGCTTCAAAATATAATCTGCACGAGTTATTTTAAATGGGGCCTTGGGCTCTGGAAAGACTCTTCCTCCTGCTAGGAATCCCCATTTGTAGATAGCAACTACCTTAAACAGATCATCTGCCTAAATAGAGCTTGACTTGGGACATAACTTTTCTTTCCAACAAAGAACCTTATGTTCCCAGATGGCAGGAGCTTATCATATTTTTGTTCCAAAATATATTAGAACAGGGTTGTGAATTAGTTCCCAGTCACTTCCTGGAGCACTGAGTTGAGGAGATCACTTAGATTACATTCAGGCTCTGGGAACAGTTTGATGATGGATCAGCCATGTTTCCCATGGTTCCATATTTGGCAAGAAAGACACACACAACTTGTATTTAATATGTCTGTATTATAAGCATAAACTGACCTCTTGAGACTGAGAATCAGCTTCAGGTTCCTGGGATGAGCTTCAGGTTCCTGTATTTATACCTAGCAAAGGCAGCTTCAAACTAATTGACCAGGACACTTGCTAAACAGAGGAGCAGGGCTGCTTCTCCCTATTAAGTTCCTATCTCCATCCAGATGGACTCGTTAAGCACTTAATTGCACATGTGCTCAGAGTTGTGAAAGAACCACAGCAATCCTCAAACCGTATACAATCTTACCTTATGTATATCTATATGCTCAGTAGGTGAGTTGTGTTCAACTCTCTGCGACCCCATGGACCGCAGCCTGCCAGGCTCCTCTGTCCATGGGATTCTTCAGGCAAGAATACTGGAGTGGGTTGCCATTTCCTACTCCAGGGGAACTCCCTGACCCAGGGATTGAACCTGTGTCTCTTGTATCTTTTGCATTGGCAGGCAGATTCTTTACCAGTAGCACCACTTGGGTATTAAAACATGTGGCAGGCCCAATGTCTTGTCTTTTCCATATCATGTTTCATCACAAGAGACCCATCTTTAAATTGCTTGAACCACCATCCCAAATTTATAAGGTTCTTAGCAGAATATTCTTTTAATTTTATTTATCACTCTATTTTTGCCTGGGAATCAGACATTTTTCCAGGGGCCAGCCCAAGATAGGTTCAGCTGATACCCAGCAAATCAAACTCAGATCACCACCACCATCCAGTGATAAGTTCTTTCTAATTTATTTTTTTTAAAAAACGGTTCTAAGCTCTTGCCTAAGATATTGTTCCCCTCAGAATGAATTTTCCTCAGAAGCTCCTCTGTCCTCATGAACAGGTTTCTCATGAATCGTTCATTCAGGTATTACTACCATTTAGACCTGTACTGGGATCCTGGGCCAGAATTTCCATAATCAACTGGGCGAGGCTCCGAATGCATAATCAGTTGGCTATCTGTTAGTCCCATAGTCATCCAGAAAATAGTAGCATTATTATATTAACCAGGTGACTTCCAACCAACTTCCCTTTTTGTTGTTGTTCTGTTTTGTTTTATGGCCAGGATCTTGGTTCCCTGGCCAGGGATTAAACCAGGACCACAACAGTAAAAGCCTAGAATCCTAACCACAAGGCCACCAGGGAACTCACCCAAGCAATTTCCTTAACATCCTTGAAGAGACCTAGAAATGGGCTTGGGTAATTTCTAGTTCATATGACTACATGGATAAGATGATGCCAGCACTTCTTCAGTGTTGTGTAGGATGAAGAAAATACTGTCTACTCTTGACTGACCCTTTGGGATCTAATGACACCAGGGTCTCGGGAAGCAACCTAGCCTAATAATAGGTGCCCTTCCTCCACTTTGCTGCTGCCAAGGCAGGCTCAGTATTTCTGAGTTGGGCGTATCCTGTACAACAGCACTGGGAGAGAGAGTGGGTTCGGGCTGAATGGCATCTCAGACCTTACTCACCAAGCCCTGTTTTCAACCTAAATCTGCACTGGCCCAAAAGAACAAGAAAAGTGCCATTGAGACTAGAGGCAGCTTAAGTAAGTCATCAGTTCTGTGAATCCTCGTTGTAGTAAATATCTTGTGAGCAGACCCCAAGCCAGATCAACAACCCTAGATTTTGTACAGTATTGCTTCACCACTTCAGAAATAAAAGGGAGATGAAGTGAAAAATTAGATAGTATTTGAAAAACCTTGTATTTCTACATTTCCAGTGCTTATATCAGAGTCCTTCAGAGTGACAAAAAAAGTCTGAATTTAAAGTACTATTTGTAAGGTTATGCTTTGTTAAGAGCTATTGTGGTACAAAGCAAAACCAACTTAGGACAAAAAACCTGGGCCAGCATTCCACTCTGCTACCTATTAAGTTCTCTGAGCTTCAGTGTCTTTACCTACAAAACATTAAAATAGAGCCTGCTGTACATACTTTAAGAGATATCTTTAAATAACATTTGTGTATCAACGTTTCATACATTGTAGTTTTTGGTGTTTTGTTTTGCTTTTTGGTTGGGGTGGGTCTTCATTGCTGCACATGGGCTTTCTCTAATTGTGGCAAGTAGGGGCTACTCTCCGGAGAAGGCAATGGCAACCCACTCCGGTGCTCTTGTCTGGCGAATCCCATGGACAGAGGAGCCTGGTAGGCTGCAGTCCATGGGGTCACTAAGAGTCAGGCACGACTGAGCGACTTCACTTTCCCTTTCATGCATTGGAGAAGGAAATGGCAACCCACTCCAGTGTTCTTGCCTGGAGAATCCCAGGGACGGGGGAGCCTGGTGGGCTGCTGTCCATGGGGTCGCAGAGTCGGACACGACTGAAGCGACTTAGCAGCAGCAGGGGCTACTCTCTAGTTGTGACGTGCAGGCTCCTCATTGTCGTCATTGTAGTGGCTTCTCTTCTGCAGAGCACAGGCTCTTGGCACGCAGGCTTCAGCAGCTGCCACTTATGGCCTCAGTAGTTGTGGCTCGTGGACTCCAAAGCACTGGCTCAGTAGTCGTGGCCCATGGGCTTTATTGCCCCACAGCATGCGGAATCTTTCAGACCAGGGATTGAACCCGTGTCCCTTGCAATGCAAGGCATATTCTTAACCACTATACCACCAGGGAGCCCATGTAGTTTTCTAAAAATATAAAGGAGTGTGATATACATCATATATCATATAAACTATAACATATCTTTATGCTATGTTAACATTTTTAATCTTTATTTTATTTCAAATAAGTGACAACTTTTAAATAGTACAAACTGTTTTCAAATTTGTTATCATCAGATGACCCTGCAGTGAGAGGCACTGTCTCCCGCTGACTTCAGCAGACAAAAACGGCTTGCTTTCTGTTTCTTAGGACGATTCAGTTAAAATATGTGCAGGATATCAGGTCATTCCAAAGTGAGATCCATTGAGTTCGAATCTAGAAAACCAAAAACTAAACTACAAAACAAAGGAAAATATGTTAAATTCATAGAATGAGAAAAGAATATTTTCCTTAACCATAGGCTATCGTGAAAGCAAGAATTGAAATAGGAAAAAAGTTCTCAAAAAACATCACATTCCAACAAAGTAAGGATGCTCAACTGTGACTGTTTGCAATAACTCTATTATTTCATGCTATGTATTTCACTAGTAATAATATGTTCTAAGAAATGCCACATATAAACAATTCCAATCCTGAGTGTCTTTCCTAAATAACACAAGCTGTAGCATCCCCCTGCAACCTCACTTTTGTTTGTTTTAGACAGATGTTTGTCACCTGTATAATGAAACACATTTTTTATTAATACAATTTACATTTGATCTTAAGCTATCCATACTAAGAAGGTAACACCACAAATTAAGAGAGGGAGGATTTCAAACATGAGAAGTTCTCATTTTCTTTTCAAAGTAATGAAAAGCCATCCACGGGATGTGATTTGCGGTAGCTTTAAGAGGATTTCATTGGAAATCGTGTGTAAAGGAGACTGAAGAAAGAGAAGTTGGAGACAGTTAATTATCACAAAGTAACATATTGATGGGATAGAAAGTCAATAAACAAAAAGTATTATTACAATGGTCCAAAGTGAAAGAAAGTGAAAGTGAAAGTTGCTCTGTTGTGTCCAACTCTTTGTGACTCAATGAATTATACACTTCAAATACTGGAGTCATTAGTCTTTTCCTTTTCCAGGGGATCTTCCCAACCCAGGAATCGAACCAGGGTCTCCTGCATTGCAGGCAGATTCTTTACCAACTGAGCTATCAGGGAAGCCTACAATGGTCCAAGGCTCATCTATTCATTTGTCAAATATTTTGAGTTCCTGAAACATGCCAGTTATGAGCTAGACACATACTGTTGAGCAAAAACTAGCAGTTCAGTTCATTTCAGTTGCTCAGTCATGTCCAACTCTTTGTGACCCCATGGACTGCAGCATGCCAGGCTTCCCTGTCCATCACCAACTCCCGGGGCTTAAAAACTCAAAACTTAAAAACTTGAGTCAGTGATGCCATCCAACCACTTCATCCTCTGTCATCCCCTTCTCCTCCCACTTTCAATCATTGCCAGCATCAGGGGCTTTTCAAAGGAGTCAGTTCCTCACATCAGGTGGCCAAAGTACTGGAGTTTCAGCTTCAGCATCAGTCCTTCCAACGAATATTCAGGACTGATTTCCTTTAGGATGGACTGATTGGAAATCCTTGCTGTCTAAGGGACTCTCAAGAGTCTTCTCCAACACCACAGTTCAAAAGCACCAATTCTTTGGCACTCAGCTTTCTTTACAGTCCAACTCTCACATCCATACATGGCTACTGGAAAAACCAAAGCTTTGACTAGATGGAACTTTGTTGGCAAAGTAATGTCTCTGCTTTTTAATATCCTGTCTAGGTTGGTCATAAACTTTTCTTCCAAGGAGCAAGCATCTTTTAATTTCATGGCTGCACTCACCATCTGCAGTGTTTTAGAGCTCAAAAAAATAAAATCTGTCACTGTTGTCATTGTTTCCGCATCTATTTGCCGTGAAGTGATGGGACCAGATGCCGTAATCTTAGTTTTCTGAATGTTGAGTTTTAAGCCAACTTTTTCACTCTCCTCTTTCACTTTCATCATGAGACTCTTTAGTTCTTCTTCACTTTCTGCCATAAGGGTGGTGTCATCTGCATATCTGATGTTATTGATATTTTTCCCAGCAATCTTGATTCCAGCTTGTGCTTCACCCAGTCCAGCATTTCTCATGATGTACTCTGCATATAAGTTAAATAAGCAGGGTGACAATATGCAGCCTTGATGTACTCCTTTCCTGATTTGGAACCAGTCTGTTGTTCCATGTCCAGTTCTCACTGTTGCTTCTTGAGCTGCATACAGATTCCACAGGAGACAGGTAAGGTGGTCTGGTATTCCCATCTCTTTAAGAATTTTCTACAGTTTGTTGTGATCCATATAGTCAAAGGCTTTGACATAGCAGGGTGATGGTCAAATAATCAGATATATAATTCAGTGTATAGTAATAGATATAGATGAGTTCTATAAATGTGAGGGAAAAATGTTTTTAGAAAGTCATAGAGAAATAGTTCAGAGAAGGCAATGGCAACCCACTCCAGTACTCTTGCTTGGAAAATCCCATGGATGGAGGAGCCTGGTAGGCTGCAGTCCATGGGGTCACTAAAAGTTGGACACAACTGAGCGACTTCACTTTCACTTTTCACTTTCACGCATTGGAGAAGGAAATGGCAACCCACTCCAGTGTTCTTGCCTGGAGAATCCTAGGGGCGGTAGAGCCTGGTGGGCTGCCGTCTATGGGGTTGCACAGAGTCAGACATGACTGAAGCAACTTAGCAGCAGCAGCAGCAGAGAAATAGTTACGACAAGACTTATGAATCAGGCAAAGCATCTCTGATAAAGTGACATTCAAGCCAAAATAAAAGTGATTGAAGAAATTAAATAGGTAAAATGGCAGGGAATGGGTATAGAAAAGAGGTTGAAAAAACTATTTCAAGTAGTGCAAACATCATGTTGCAAGGGCCCTGTGGCAACAGCAAGTGATTAAAGTAAGAAAGTATAGCTGGCTTAGGAAATGAAAGGACAGAAAACAGATAATGCACATGAAACTTCAGGTGGTGGTGAAGTATTTGGAAGAACAATAAAGAATAAGAGGAAGAGAAAGCGACCAGACAATAAGGTAACATTTAAGCTGAGCCCTGACAGGAGGAGACATGTAGATAGCTGGGCAAAGAGCTTTCCAAGCAAAAGACTCAACTAATTACCTGAAATGAGAGGCTGCTGGGATATTCCAGGAAAAGGAAAGATATCACTCTAGCTGCTATGGAGTGAGGAAGAGGGCAGAACACTGGAAATGAGGCCCGACAAATAGTAGAGGACATAGACTACTTTTCTGTGTGCAACTGAAAAGTATAAGAAGACTTTTTCTGAAGAATTTCATAATCTGGTTTATATATTTAAAATGCTGTTGGGTGAGGAACCTACTGTGAGGGCAGAAGTGGATACAGTCATTGGCTTACATAGAGGGAGAGGTTAAGGATGACTCCTAAGCATCTGACCCATCGCCTGGGAAGCAGAGGTGCTCCTGCAGATCAGCAATACTGGAAGAGGACCAAACTTCCTGAACAGATAGCAGAGGAATCTCTAAAGGGGAGGAGAGAGTGGACGAATTGTGGACATTTGAGGTTAAGGTGCTTTGTGACATTCAAATAGAGATACAAGCTTGGAAGTGAAAAGTGAACAGAGTTGGACATGTGTTTGAGCAAGCTCCGGGAGTTGGTGATGGACAGGAAAGCCTGGTGTGCTGCAGTCCATAGACTCACAAAGAGTCAGACACGGCTGAGCAACTGAACTGAGTGAACAGAGCATAATTGAAAATGTGTGTGTAGAATAGATTGCTTAAGGAGAAGCCACTGAGAAGACAGAGGGCCTAAGACCAGTCCTGAACAATATCAACATTCTATGGTGGAACAGAGGCAGATATAATCAGGGTAACAGGAATAAAATGATAGACGTAGGAAGAGAAGGAGGAAAACCCAAAGCTGTAGCAACTTTTATCAAGTGCTTATTATATTTCAGGCACAGATCTTCATGCCTTGCATGTATTAATCTTCACAACAACTCTATCAGAGTTTTTTTTTTTCTCCACAGTTCTTATTTCAATAATTTCAATAATTTGACTAGAGTTTAAAATTTCATTACCAGCTCTGTATCAATTTACCTCTGTGACTCAAGTTGTTCTTTATTTCAGGAAATGCCTGCATTATTCATATTTTAGGCATTTTTGCTGTTATTCCATATGTGCTGAGCTCCTCTACTCTCTGTATCTTCTGTCCCCCTTTATCATCTACATCTATTTCTTTTTCTGAGATTATTGTTGTTATCTTTGTGGATTTTTCACTTTCAATTTGTACAATTAATGTCTGTAAGCCTACTGCAGATCTTCCCACCTACAGTTGCTTTTATTCTAATCACTTAAATATGGCTTTCATCTCTGTGACTTCTTTTCTCCTCAGTTTTCTTCTTGAAATTCTTCATCCTTGAAGCATGCTCTTCTCTTGACTCTCATGTTATTGCTCACTGTTTATTTTTTTCTTGCTGCATCATTGTTCCTGCTCAGAGTTCTTTTCTAGCTCTTCCTTTTCTCCCTGAGCTCTAAATCTTACCCATTTAGTCTTCTGGATTTTATTTTCTCTTCCTATTATTCTTTTCTTCAGCAAAGAACATCTATATTCCTGTGATGTCCAGACCTAAACTTCTAGTTCAGCCCTCTTTCCCAAAGACTTACCTTCATCCTTTTAATAAATCCATTTTAGTGTCCACTAGCCATACAAAACCAGGAAGTTTAAAACACAGTTTTGGATTATTCTCTCTGAAATCGGTTTTTTTTTTTTTTCTCTCATATTTCTTAGTTCTCTAAATGGCACCTCTCTCCACCCAGCTGCTCAAACCAAAAACTTTATATTTATTATAGGTGCCCACTCCCAAATCCAATCCACAGTTTGGAGGGCTTGGGTTTGTCTCTTGTGATTATGAGGAAAATCACCCTGAATGTCAGCTGCTGCAAATCTCATTTCCTAGGCAAATTCTTTGCCCTTTCAAAAGGTAACACCAGTTTGCTTGAGATGAATAACAAATTGCTTGGGGGAAGGAAAAATCATCTAATTAGTGAGTAAAAATGTCTTTAACCTTGGGACAATTGAGAATTTTTTTAAGGTTAGAAGTGAGAAAGTAAATTAAATCCATAGAATTAATACTTTTGCATTAAACTAACAAATAACCTTCATATATTTTTTATTTCATATGTTTGTCACATTTCAGATAATTTGGCATATGAGAAATTGTGAGTACAACGTAAAATTGTTGTTGTTGTTTTTCAGTCGCTCAATAAGTGTTCGACTCTTTGCAACCCCATGTACTGCAGAATGCCAGTCTTGCCTGTCCTTCACCATCTCCCGGAGCTTGCTCAAACTCATGTCCTTTGGGTCAGTGATACCATCCAACTATCTCATCCTCTGTCGTCCCCATCTCCTCCTGCCTTCAATCTTTCCCATCATCAGAGTCTTTTCTAATGAGTCAGCTCTTCGCATCAGGTAGCCAAAGTATTGGATCTTCAGCTTCATCATAAGTCCTTCCAATGTATATTCAGGACTGATTTCCTTTAGGATTGACTGGTTTGATCTCCTTGCAGTCCAAGGGATTCTAGTTTATGTTCGTGATTTTAAAATGAATAGTATAAAAACATTTTATCACAACTTATAATACACTGTATTTATGAGTCTACAATATTAGAATTTTAATAAACAACTTCTCAAGGACTTTGTAAGTTTTAGTTAGTCATATAATTGAAATTGTTAAAAGAATTAAATATGTTAAATGTGGAAATTAAATTTAAAATATTAAAGACTTAAAAATTCTTGCTTCAATTTATCAGATTTTGAATAGAAAAAATGAAATTTTAATTTAAAAAAGGTTATTATTTTCAATCCTATTAATTTAAAGAGGACACAAAAAATAAATATATAAACCCTTGGGCAATAATGATATGTGCTTGCCACAAAGTAATTTGCAACAAATATCTACTGAATGAAAGAATGAGACCAAATCAATCTTAAGTGTATAATCCCTGGAGTTATAAGAACACAATAGACAATTTATTTATTGAAAACAGGAAAAAGCTTTTGGGGAGTAAGTATCAAGGATCTGATGTACTTTATATTTTATTTATATTTTTGAAAGATTTCTAAATTTAATAGAACTAATGACTTCCATTAGTAGTTCTTTTGAAAACTGTCTCACAAATAGCTTAAATTTAATCTCTATTTGAAAAATTAAATCAATTTTATAAGCATGTTTTTTTAAACAGTACGAGTCAGTTTTATGACAAATCAGTATATTAGGACTTGACAACTGTAGTATGGAAAATTTGGAAAACTAAGGCCAAAAAATCATCCACAATTTGATGTACTTTATTAACCTGTGTGTTCAACTGTCAGCCATATCTGGCTCTTTGGAGACGCCAAGGACAATAGCCTGCAAGTCTCCTCTGCCCATGGGATTCTCCAGGCAAGAATACTGGAGTGGGCTGCCATGCCCTCCTCCACGGGATCTTCCAGACCCAGAATTGAGTGCGTCTCAGCACTCCTGCATTGCAGGCGGATTCTTTGCCGCTGAGCCACTGAGGAAGCCTTTATTAACCTTAACAACAACCATTATTCATGTTGATAATTCCTACCTGATATTGCTAAAGCCAAAACATCCACATCTCTCCTCACCTTCCCATGTGTTTGCTAGACTTCCCTCCTCTAAGAAGGCAAATAGGTAAAAACGTTATAGCAGTCATATACCTACTCTGAGGAAGCTGCTTAACCACCTGGATAACCTCAACGCATGAGCCAACACTCAGATCACATTTCTCTGCAACAAAGAGAGAAACTGTGGCCTGCTTAATAAATGCTAGACTCCAGAAACCTTTTTTTCTTTCAAGTTAATTTCCATTTTAGCAACCAATTCAAATTACTATATTGTTGATTTCATCAACTGCCAGAAAAATTTAACTTTTAAGCTTGATGTAATTTCAAATTAGACCATGCTACCATTATTCAGAAAATCTTACAAAAGCAAACTTTGACTTTTGTCCAATTCAATTTAAAAATAAACATGGCTACACCTAAGATTGTATACCTAAACATGACATGGTCTGTAGTCAGATGCTCATCTTGTACCATTTTATAGGAATCTACCCAAAACCCAACCATTGGATTTAAGTCCCTCACTCATACCAATTTTAAACACTGGAAATGTTTGGAGGGTAAAAATACCAAAATCTTCTCCAAGCCAGACCTGACTCTTTTCCCTCAGTAATCTGTGTTTCTATGTGTAAACTTTGTAGATGCATCTGTTTTGTGTTATATAAATACACCAGAAACGTATTTTGTAGCAGGAAAATTTATGCATTCCATATTCTCACAGCTTGAAAGTGGCCAAATTTATTCTCCTGAATAAATTCTCTGGGTATGGAATCAAAAGAACAACTCCAAAGCAATATTTTGAGTTTTTTGCCAGCAGCAGAGAAAAAAAAGGTACACAAAAATGGAAGCATGTATATAAGACACATATCCAAGTATCTGCTATCTATGCTAGGAAAGGGAATATACTATCAATAATTCCAAATGGTTTGGCCATTCAAAACTTCTTTATTGTTGGCTTGAAATACATTTTCATGCAAAGATTTCTATTTGAATACGGGTGTGTTTAATAATCTTGTATTCAAATCAAAGCAAATAAGGGAGTCAAGAGGGTACTGGTTGAGGTCATTTAGAAGAAAGGATTTTTTTTAAAAAATATTTATTCATTTATTTGGCTGTACCAGGTCTTAGTTGCAGCATGTGGGATCTAGTTCCCTGCCCAGGGAATGAACCTGGGCCCCCTGCATTGGGAGCTGAGAGAGTTAACCACTGGACCAGCAGGGAAGTCCTGCAGAAAAAAGGATTTTATGTAGCATTTATATGAGTCCTGGAAGGTTCTCACATCAAGATCACATGGACATTGAAACTGCCACTTCCCAGAGCTGCTGGCAAGAAAGGAGGAATGAATCTCTATGCCAGCACCTTCCTTTACCTCCTTCCATAGGAAAATGCATGTGTGGTGTGAAACCCCATCATCCATACTCTATTTTTGCATGCTACTGCAGACAATTACAGCAGAATCTAATCAAGATTCAAGAATTTGGAACTTCCCTGGTGGTCCAGTGGTTGAAAATCCACTTTTCAATGCAGGGGACACAGGTTCAATCCCTGGTCAAGAAACTAAGATCCCACATACCAGCTAAGCAACTAAGCCGGAGAAGAGCAATTACCGAGCCCTCAAGCCACAATGAAAGATCCCATCCCGCAAGATCCAACTAAGACCTGACTCAGCCAAATACATGAAAAAAAAAAAAAAAGAGATTCAAGAACTGGGACAGGTAGGTAGTGGGTGTGAGAGATGAACCCTTAGAATGGGCAGCAGAAATGGTTGAATAAGTCCTTGATGTAGAACTTCAGGGACAAGCAATCCCTAACAATATCCCAACTCAAATCCATAATCCTAGCCATTAACCAGTTTCCACTAGTGTTTCATATTGCTGGGTGCTCTCTCTTGGCTCCAACCACGTGACCATATACACTCTTATCTGTAACAGAGAGTCAACTTTGCCCACCCCTACCCCTGTCTCTATGGATATATCATTGACATGATATACCTACATCAGAGGAGCTGGAAAGCTGTTCCATTTCCTGATTTTGTCTTTTGGAGAGCCCTTTTTAGAGGGCCTGACTCAAGTTAATAATTAATTTTGAGCTACTAAAGTTTTACATCTTTACTTTAAAAAACAGTCCTGACTAGGGGAAGTAGTTTCAAAGATTTTCTCTTGTGTAACAAGTAGACAAAATCTTAAAGTGTCAGTGAAGAAGGAAAAAATACGAGCAACATCAATAAAGACATCTATTATCAAGCACTTGGAAGAGAAGGTAAGGGCTATACATTTGAAAGCAAGGTTTTCCAAGAATTGACTAAAATATAGATAATCTCTTTGAGACTAATAAAGAGAATTTTATATAGACGACCATGGGCTTTCTGGATTATAAGCATGAAATGTTCACATGAAGAGCTCCTTCTATTCTGTCTCCTTTTCTGGTACGATTTTTCACTTTCTGGACTCTTGGCCCTATCTATGTACATTCTCTCTTTCAGTTATCCTTTGTTGTGGTCATTTAATGGACCGGAACCTGGTGGTCCAGAGTCGACAATAAGAAAAGGAGAGAGAGAGAGAGAGAGAAAGAAAGACACAGGGACCCAAGCTCTGATGAAGCAAAGGTGCTTTAATGAACTTTCTGTGAGTATACGTAGGCTGTTGTACAAGGAATTTCTTTTGAAAATGATAAAGATCAGAAAACCAAAGGTACAGCAACCGTTACCAAGGGAACAAGGGATTGACAATGGTCATAAGGTCAGGAGACAATCCATATCTCAAGAAAGGATAGAGACTAAGCAGTTTTGTCGTAAAGAGAATGTTTACTGAAGGAGATTCATACATGTCCCATCCTATGACCTCAGTCCTGGGAGTGGCGTGCCGTTCCACTCATTTCTGTTGCCAGAAACTGATAAGGAACAGAGGATTTATGAGAAACAGCACATAGGAATCCTCCTGTTAAACATTCCCTGACAATCCTTCAGTAATCTCTTTTCAAAATCTATACTCATTTGTTATGCTGGCGACTTTTGGAAAAATTACTTATTTTTCCTTTTATTTCTTTCGCATTAGGGAGCCAAATATCAACTTAACCTTGGCTGGTAAACATGAGGCAGAGTTAGATCTCAACCTAGAAAAAGAAAAAGACCCAATAATTTTCCCACAAAATTGGAAATAGTAAAGAATTGATTCTCTCAAAATATAAATAACTGTAACAGTTCTAGAAGTTCCTTAATAAATTCCCACAAATATTGCATTACTGTTATTGCTTTTTATTTTTCTCAAGGATCTATTTTAATAATAAAAATGAATTAAATTTTTTTAATTTTATTTTTTAACTTTACAATATTGTATTGGTTTTGCCAAATATCAAAATGAATCCGCCACAGGTATACATGTGTTCCCCATCCTGAACCCTCCTCCCCCCTCCCTCCCCATACCATCCCTCTGGGTCGTCCCAGTGCACCAGCCCCAAGCATCCAGTATGGTGCATCAAACCTGGACTGGTGACTCGTTTCATATATGATATTGTACATGTTTCAATGCCATTCTCCCAAATCATCCCACTCTCTCCCTCTCCCACAGAGTCCATAAGACTGTTCTATACATCAGTGTCTCTTTTGCTGTCTCGTACACAGGGTTATTGTCACCATCTTTCTAAATTGCATATATATGCATTAGTATACTGTATTGGTGTTTTTCTTTCTGGCTTAATTCACTCTGTATAAAAGCAGTGGTTATATTTTGTGTACTATCTTTCATAAATGACTGTAAACTTTCAGTCATATTATGAATTAAACAGGTTTTGAGCGCTGATATGGACCAAGCTATATGTATTATACATATAAAAAGAATATTATATATAACTAATGTCAAAAAGACTTTTCAAACCTTATATTTTAAACTAGTTGTGCCTAAACAGATATTTGCAGAATACATAACCATCTATATGTCAAAATTTCTTAATGTAATCCAAACTTGCCAAGTTTCCTCTTTTCTTATGTCAGTTGTGGAAACAATAAAAAATGCTATGAACTCAGAAATTAGTATAGCACAGAAAGTCAAGTTGAGAGTGTGCGTGGGGTCCAATCAAGCTAACCTATATGTACCAACTTTCTTGAACACGCAGAGTTCTAATAGAATTCAAAGCAGCCAACTGTCCTGATTTCAGTACCTGAAAAGAAACCACTGTAAGCTTTGTTAACAGAAAAGGCAATCCTTTCATTTGACTGAGTTTAAAAATCTTACAGTACCTTCTGGTAAAATACAATTTGACCCAGAGATTTTGTAATGAGAATCTACAATTACATATCTTGGAAGCTAATTTTTATGTGCATAAAAATATGTCCCAGAAGTTCTGCCAGTGATTTTTTTCATTGACTGAGCCGAGCTTGCTCCTTTAAATCCCTAGGGATTAAGTGTCCGTATATAGCCCCACAGCAACTGAGCTTTGCCTGCACAGTGTGACGGTTTCACAGAGTTTAGGAACAGTATGAAGTAGACAGGGTGTTCTTTCATTTTAAACATTTTCAGAATGTAGTTTTTATGGCTTATCAGTCAAAAATTTAAATAAATTGTGTATTTGGACATCAACATAGTTTTTTTATGGCTTTATAGCAAACTGAGTTTCCTCCAATTATCTATACACCAGTGATTTCATTCTTAATTAATACTGTTATACAAAGAAGAATTTAGGCTTAAATTCCAGATAAATAATTCTGAAATGATTTCCTCCAACTTCAAGTCGCTAAACTCTTTCTTCCAAATTTCAGTTATTCTTTAGAAGCTGTTTATTAAAAAAAAAAAAAAAAACGATATCTTCATGTGCATGCTCAGTTGTGTCCAACTCTCTGTGACCCCAGAGACTCTAACCCTCCAGCCTCCACTGTTCACAGAATTTTCCAGGCAAGAATACTAGAGTGGGTTGCCATCCTCTAGGGGATCTTCCTGACCCAGGGATTGAACTTGCCTCCTTTTGCATTTCCTGCATTGGCAGGCAGATTTTTTACTCCTGGTGCCACCTTGGAAGCCCATTTCAGGTAAATTTTTACTCAGTAGTTAATATAATCCATCAACTGAACAAATTTCACCTGAATACCTATTCTTTACTTCGCCTCCCTGGTGGCTCAGATGGTAAGGACTCTGCCTGCAATGCAGGAGACCAGGGTTTGATGCCCAGGTTGGGAGGATTCCCTGGAGCAGAGACTGGCAACCCACTCCAGTATTCTTGCCTGGAAAATTCCATGGACAGTGATGCCTGGTGGGCTACAGTCCATGTGGTTGCAAAGAGTTAGACATGACTGAGCGACTAACACTTTCAATTTCACTATACCTGAATACCTATTTTTTGCCAGATATCTCACCCAGATAAAGAAATTCACTTGTTGCTGAGCCATTGGTTTGATAATATTGAAAACCCAACTCATTTAGCTAATAGTGACTGAATTTTTCTTACATCCTAAGCACCATGTTGGTCATGGGCTCACAAAGAAACGATTTTAAAATCCTGCCTTTGAAAAGAACACGTTCTTACCAAGAAGACAGAAATAAACAAATAATTACAAAGAGATAAATGTCCCAATAGAGCTGTTGTGAAAATTATTATGAAAATAGAGAAGAGAAAGTATCTAATTTTAATGTGAGGTATAAATGGTTCAGGAAGTCTTCCTAGAAGAGGCAACACTTGAGCAGATTCAAAACGGTAGCTAGGGATTTTCCAGAGAGAAATGTACTCCTGACAAAAGTCACAATGTATGTGAGCATATGAAAAAGTGAGGAAGAAAGGCAAGTATTTTGGTGAAGCAGAGCATAGGATATATATTGGGGAGCAGTAAAATGTGAAGATAGTCTAGAAATCTGGATCTGCTAAGGATACTATCCTTATTCTCAGAGTAAGTACTTAGAATTGATTTGTAGTAATTTTTTTGTATTTCTTATTTGCAGCTGATGAACTGGCAGGTCCAGAGCTGGTGTACCTGTGAGTCAGAGGTTGAGAGTACGTCTTACTACAAATCAGTTCAAAGTATATATCCTATGCTCTGCTTCACCAAAGTACTTGCCTTTCTCCCTCACTTATTTATATATTCACATATATTGTGACTGAAAAATAACTGAGAAAAACTTAGGAGGTTTTTTCACCAGAGATTGAGACTTCACTCATCAGCATCAAAGTTCCACAAGGCACTTTGGTAGACCTTAAAAGCCTGAACCAACCTCTAGGAGCATACTGGTTTATCTCCTATTTCTGCAATCATTTCATTCAGTTTTAATTCTCTGTCCATCACAGAAGTATTATAATTTTTAGTTGTGTACTAGCATCTATCTATTAATATTACAATGACTGTACATCTCCTATAAAGCTTGTATTATTATTTTATAGGTGATATAAAATTTCAGGATAGGTTTAATTATGCAGAGTTATGATTCATTCTGGAAGTATAGTTTAGGGAGAGTGAAAACAAAGATTGAGACAGAGATATTTATTAGCTGGCCTTTGGTAATAATCCTGTAGTAAAAGATTAGGGCCTGAACTAAAAGTTTTGCCACTCTGAATGGAAAGGAAAGGGGACATTTAAGAGATATGTAAGTTTCAAAACTTGGTAACTGAATAGATATACAGGTTGGGATAAAAAAAAAATGGTGCCCTCTGGGGACTTTACCTTTAATTAAAAAGATTAGCCAGCATCAAAACAAATTCACATCAAAAATAAGAAAAGATAGATGTAAAAAAAAATGAAAATATTCATTTGAAAGCATTAAGAGCTATCAAAGCACCCAGGACTTGAGGTGATCAAGGTCCCAGAGGAAAAGAAAATGCATCAAAGTGAGTCAAGTATTCTGGTTAATTTCCCTCTAGATACATTTGCCAGTAGACTGGAGCCCAAAATCTCAGAAGCCAAACAGAAAGAGATAGAGAAGCTAAACAAAGTGAATGACACTCTTATAAATACTGGAGAAACAAAGAGTTCAAGACCCACCAAGGAGAAGCAGAACTAGTAAACATCATAAATTTTCTACTGGGACTCCTAAAAGACTATGCAATAAAAGTAAAGATGAACTAGTAATAGATAAAAGCCTATAGAATAAAATTTATCTTATTCAGTTTAATCCCAGACTGACTGACAAAATATACCCTTATCAAGGGCTTCCCCAGTGGCTCATCAGTAAAGAATCTGCCTGCTAGCAGGAGCCCCAGGAGACGAGAGTTAGATCCCTGGGTCAGGAAGATCCCCGGAGGAGGGCATAGCAACCCACTCCAGGATTCTTGTCTGGAGAACTTCATGGACAGAGGAGCCTGGCAAGCTGCACAGTCCACAGGGTATCAAAAAATAGGACAGAACTGAAGAGATCTAGCATGCACACACACACGCACCTCTGATCAACTACCTGTCAAAAGCAAAATTAAACTATTTGAAGGGAAAATCTTTCCAATTGTTTATACATAATATCTGGAAGTTCATAAAATATTGCCATGCCTAAAGAACCAATTTATCAAAAATGAAAAACAGACAATTAAAATAGATCCATAGGTGATAGAGACATTTGCTTTACCAAACATAAACTTTAAATAACTATGACTGATATGTTAGAACTTTTTCAGATAAAAAGAACCTGAGTCAGTAAAATTCAAATAAAAATTTAAGAACTATAAAAGAAAATAACTAAAATAAGTGTTCAGTACCTAGTTTAAATAATATATTAGACAAAACTGAGAAGAAGATTAGTAAATTTTAAATTGTGTTAGTAAAAAAGTTCACAAATAAAACGGAGAAAAATTCATAGCAAATACAGAAATGACGATAATAAACACATAGGACATGGTGAAACATGTGTAGTTAGAGTCTCAAAATGAGAAGCACAGAACAGGGCAGAAGTAACAGTTGAAGAAATAATCCTGAAAATTCCCCCAAAGTGATAAGATACATTAAACTACAGATTCAAAAAGTTCTGAATCCCAAGCTTAACAAATACAGATAAAAAGGTATTGAGAGCAATCAAAATAAAGCTGCTTAGATCCCAGATAAAGAAAAAAAGCTTCAGAGCAATAAGAAAACAAAGGTTTATCACATTCATAGTAAACAAAAATATGACTGAGAGCTGACTTCTCCACTACAGAAAGCCAGAAACTGTAGAAGCCAGATGATAGTAGAATATTCTTCAAAATGCTGAAAGAAAATAACTGCCAACCCAGAATTCCATGCCCAAGAAAAATATCTTTCAAAAACAAAGACAAAATACATTTCAAACAGGTAAATGCTGTAATATCTGAAGTAGCAATGAAGTAATGTAGAGGGAAAAAGTGAAATAATAAAAAAAAATCAACTGACCAAAAGAAATAAGAAATGAGAGGTAAAGGAATATTGAAAACATTGAAAAATTTTAAAAATAGTAATATTATGGAGTAAATAGAAATACATCAGTAATTACACTAAGCATAAAGGCACTACACATTCAAATTTAAAGTAAAAGTTTTCAAACTGGTGGTAAAAAATAAAATCAAAATTTACATTATTAATAAAAGAAACATTTCTGTATTAGGACACAGAAATACTGAAGGCAAAAGGATTTAAAAAAATGTGTCAAAAAAACCCATTAACAAAATGTAACCAGTTATAACCACAAATACCAAATGAAGTACTCTTGAAGGCAAAAATCTGCAACAAAAGTAAAGAAGGATATTTCATAATGATCAAATATTCACTTCACTATGAAAGTGAAAGTGAAGTCACTCAGTCATGTTGGACTCTTTGCGATGCCATAGACTGTAGCCTATCAGGCTCCTCCGTCCATGGGATTTTCCAGGCAAGAGTACTGGACTGGGTTGCCATTTCCTTCTCCAAAAGGTCTTCCCGACCCAGGGATCGAACCCAGGTTTTCCGCATTGTAAGCAGACGCTTTACCATCTGAGCCACCCAGGAAGAACTTCACCATACGATAACGGAATTCTAAATTAAAATATATAAAGTAAATCTGAAGTTTAAAGGAGGAATCTATCAAAATTATATATACAAGTTTTCTATAGAAATATACATATTTACAACTCTGTGGAAATGTTTGACATACATGTCTTATTAACTAATAGTCTAATCAGGCAAAAAAAAAAATACTGGCATTGTTTTATATTTTTGCAAGTTCCTTTAAAGCTTTAAATCTCTTCAAAACTTTGTATGGTAGAAAACAGCTGGATTTGAAGATCTACTTTTGCATTCCATTTGGTATACTGTCACACATCAAGCATGTCTGGAAAACTCCACCATTCACTCATGAAAGAATGGGTAAAAGAGGGTCATCTGAATGGAATTTTAGATTTTAGGATCTCAGGGCTCTTTGGATCACTCTTTGAAAACTACTACTTTAGATATTTAATTCTTTATGCTATTACAAATAGTATTCTTTATAAAATTTCATTCTTTGTTTTCTACTTATATATAAAAATGTAATTGATTTGTGCATATTGATTTTTATTCTGTAATTTTGCTAAATTTACTTAATAATCTTAATACTTATAGATAATCTTGGACTTTCTTCTACATATTCAATAGTATCATTCAACAGTATGAAAAATGACAGTTTTATTTCTTTCTTTCCAAATGTGTTTACCTTTAATTTCATATTCTTCCTTTATTGCAGATTTGGGACCTCTAACTCAGACTTCTGAGGTTCTGGAAATGTTGTATTTATATATTTATCTGGTGTCATGCCCTTGTATCTTCATTTTGTAGTAATTCACCAAGCAGAAAGCTTGGTGTGGAGTCACTAATTAGTTTTTTTCTAGAAGCCAAAGAAAACTCAGCATTATGAAACAGTTCAGCATCATGTTTCCTTAGTTCTTTGGTTTTCATACTACATTTGATTTTCCTTTGAGATTTCCCTAGCCACTCTATGTCTTGAGATGTACTTTAATGGGTTAAACTTTGGATAATAATATAATCATTGCTTCTAGAGGAAGGATCAGGCATGCTCATGAGTTATTTAGTTTTATAATTTCAGCTTCCTTTGCCTGCATATGTGTGCCAGAAAAAAATACCCATTTAGGCTGATGCCGGCTAGATTCCTTTTTTTCCAATTCTCACTTGAGAGTGGACTACTTCAGCAGGATTTGGATCAATTTACTTGGCAAGTAATTTGAGTGGTCCTGCTGACTAGTCCCTTAACCTGGTCTACTGCTAAGTCATTTCAGTTGTGTCTGACTCTGTGCCACCCCATAGACGGCAGCCCACCAGGCTCCCCCGTCCCTGGGATTCTCCAGGCAAGAACACTGGAGTGGGTTGCCAGCGCATTCTCCACTGGAGATGAGCTGCTGCTGCTGCTAAGTTGCTTTAGTCGTGTCCAACTCTTAGCGACCCCATGGACTGCAGCCCACCAGGCTCCTCCGTCCATGGGATTTTCCAGGCAAGAGTACTGGAGTGGGGTGCCATTGTGTGTGTATAAATTACTATGGATAATTTGGGCCACATGAACAGAACAGTGTCAAGAATAAACTTTGAATATATTTTGAAGTATTTTTAACCCCAAATAATGATAAGCAGTATCTGGCAGATAAGATAATGATAAGATACTGCTTATCATTATTTGGGGTTAAAAATACTTCAAAATATATTCAAAGTTTATTCTTGACACTGTTCTGTTCATGTGGCCCAAATTATCCATAGTAATTTATACACACACAATGGCACCCCACTCCAGTACTCTTGCCTGGAAAATCCCATGGACGGAGGAGCCTGGTGGGCTGCAGTCCATGGGGTCGCTAAGAGTCGGACTGGACTGAGCGACTTCACTTTCACTTTTCACTTTCATGCACTGAAGAAGGAAATGGCAACCCACTCCAGTGTTCTTGCCTGGAGAATCCCAGGGACGGCGGAGCCTGGTGGGCTGCCGTCTATGGGGTCACACAGAATCGGACGTGACTGAAGTGATGCAGCAGCAGCAGCAGCACACACACACAGAGGCTTCCCAGGTGGCACAGTGGTACAGATTCAGCCTGCCAGTGCAGGGCATGCAAGAGAAGTAGGTTCATCCCTGGATCTGGATGATCTCCTGGAAAAGGAAGTGGCAAGCCATTTCAGTATTCTTGCTGGAAAGATTCCATGGACATTGGAATCTGGCGGGCTACCGTCCATGGGGTCATAGAGTTAACATGACTGAGCATGTGTGCTCATATATATATATATATATATATATATATATATATATAAAAATTTTTTTCTTCCCCAAACATTTCCCTCAGCAATAAACTTACTTAGGGAAATGAGGACAAGCCCGGAGCAGACATTCCTGACTCTCCTTGGTGAGTTCCTCTTCTCACACTTCTCCTAAGAGCTCTCCCCATTGCCTTTCTCTCAATTTCACAGAGAAATTAAGATGAAAGAAGGCTTAATTTTCTTTCTGGGGAGAACAGTATTCGTGTTTTGTTTTGTTTTTATGTCTTTTTCGTTCTTGCCTTGCCAGGCTGCTTGTGGGATCTTAGCTTCCCAATGAGGCATCGAACCCGTGTCCCCTGCAGTGGAAGCACAAAGTCCTAACTACTAGACTGCCAAGGAATTCCCTGGTGCTTGTGATTTTTATAAGTGTTGTTGTTGTTGTTTAGTCACTCAGTCACATCTGACTCTTTTGCAACCACATGGATTGTAATCTGCCAGGTTCCTCTGTCCATGGAATTCTCCAGACAAGAATACTGGAGTGGTAGCCATTCCCTTCTCCAAGAGATCTTCCCCATTCAGGAATTGAACCCGTGTTCCCTACATTGCAGGCAGATTCTTTACCACTAAGCCACCAGGGAAGCTCCTTTTATAAGTATACTTCTTACACAACATGCCTAGCATTTTGCCCTTCAATATAAAGTGCATTTTTAAAGAAAACTCCAGGGTCTGCTAAAGGTAAGTAAGGAAGCTCTACTCTTTGTCCACAGTCAGTACTGGCAGGGGTGATGCAGGTAAAGAAGAGACACTGAATTCCAGAAAATCGACTCTCCTTTCCCCTTTCCACACTCTGTCTGGGCACCTCTTTTACAGCAGCTCCCTATGACCAGGTGATGAGTGGCATGAGGATATAAGGCAGCTTCTAATGAATCCCAACCCCAGAAGCCCAGGTGCCTTCCTCCCTGCTGACAATCCTCTTTCCAAATTGTAAAGTGTCTTCACAATGTGGGACATCTAACTCCCTCTCTACAGGTCCACCTGACACCTGGGATTAAGGTCAGCTCTACCATGGGGCCTCAAGATAAAATGACTCCTTGAACTGAAATAATGGATATAAGGGACTGATGCAGAGCACAGCTCCATTGAAATCCCTGGTGACACATTTACAGAACCAGGTCTGGCTGGAAACAAGGTGAAAGAAACAGTAACTCTAATTGCAGCCAGCGAAATGAAGAAGCTGATTGGCTGAATGCCGGCCAAATGGTTACCGTTAAAAATACCACAGCACAGCTGCCAAAATGGGATGTTGGGAGCAACTGCCAGAGGTAACCATTACATAAGCCAGAGCTCGCCCAGCCAATTAGCCAGAAGCCATGACCACATCTCTTCTGGCCATACTTCATCTGATAGGGTATTTGTAAACTCTTTAGCTGTTTAAGGACTGTACCAGAAGAAGTAATTTCTTCTGTGGGAGAAGAGAACTCACCTCCAGGCCAAAGAAAATTATGGGGTTAGCTTCTTCGGATGGTGAATCGGCACATCAGTTGATAGTATAATAGTTTCAGCAAGAAAGTAAGAAAATCTCAGAGAACTCAGGCAAATGACCTTTTAAAAATTGCTGCAGGTTTTTCAGAAGAGCAAGAGTAGTAAAAGCAAAGAAATGTGCCTTGGCTTGCAAAAAAGAAAGGAAGGAAAGAAAGGCCCATCAAATTACCTCATTTTCTTTATTTAAAGATGCTTACTACTCCGATTAGCTGTGAGCTTAGCTGTGGTTCCCTGAGGACTCTCCTCCATAAGCAAAATGAAAAAAAGCATCATCCAGGTAAATCAAAAAAGGCCTTTCCTTTATAGTGAAGCCCTGGAAAATATGGATGTATGGATATAATTACCCAAGTGAGAACTCCTGTGCTCATCACCTGTCACTGCTCAATCCAGCAGTAATATTTATGGAGCCTTGACACCACTTTGGTGCTCTCCTCTTTTCCTTCCTGATTCCCAGCCACAGGCTCCCTCTGAGGAATCTATTTCCTTTCCCCAGGATCACTGCCTTCCCCTCCACCCCCACCCCCACACATACTCGCACAATGTTGCATCCATAAGCTATTCAACAGCCACCTGTCTAAGTTCTTCTAGTTTACAAATTCAGTCTTGCCATTCACCTGTCCAAAATTCTTGAGGACCACTCTGTTACCTTTGTGTGAAATCTGAGCTGGATACAGTGAACTCCATCTATTTTATAAACCTTGCGTGTGTCCTCTGTCGCCTCAGTCATGTCTGACTCTTTGCAACTCTATGGACTGTAGCCTGCCAGGCTCCTCTGTCCATGGGATTCTCCAGGCAAGAATCCTGAAGTGGGTTTCCATGCCCTCCTCCAGGGGATCTTCCCAACCCAGGGATCCAACCCATGTCTCCTGTGGCCCTTGCATTGCAGGTGGGTTATTTACCACTGCATCTCCGGGGAAGCCCTTTATAAGTTTTATCGCCATTCATCACCACAAACTTTATAGTCCAGATAGAAGGTAATCAGTGACAGTGGTTCTCATCATGAGCAGCACATTCTAATGCCAAAGGGAGCTTCTAAAAACCCCAGTGCCCAGATATTGATAGAATACCATACCAATGAAATCTGTAAGAATGAAACTCAAACATCATTAATATTTTTTCCTGCCATTACAAGTTTGAGAACCTGTGCATTACACCACTGTTATAGACTGAATGTTTGCATCTATCTTCCCCCAAATTCATATGTTGAAATCCTAACTCCCAATATGATGGTTTTTAGGAGGTCGGCCTTTGGGAGGTGATTATGTCATGAGGAAGGGCAGAGTCCTCATGGATGGGTTTAGTACCTTATAAAAGAGACCCCAGAGGGATCACCAGCTCTTTGTGTAAAGTAAGGACACATCAAGACATCAGCAGTCTGCAAACTGGGTTAGTGCTCTCACCAGACTCCAACCCTGCTGGCACCCTCGTCTGAGACTTCTAGCCTCTTCTATAAGGTACTCTCCTATGGGATTTGTGACATAGCAGTCCCAACTAAAACAACCACCAATTATGCTTTTGCATATGCTTTTTCTTAGGGGGAAAATATGCTATTTTACATCTTTGTTCTTTTTTTTCCCTGCTCCTCTGGTAGGGCATAGGTAACTGATCTTCTCCTGTAGCCCTATAATAACCTCCTTTAGTTTTCCCATGGCAGCATATGCATGCCTTCATCCTGGTTCTGGAATTCTCTCTTTTCCTTGCGAACTAGAAATGGAAATTCTTCCAGACAGGAATTGTGTTTCCTGGGTCTTTGGATCTACAGTGTCTGTTGAATAAGGAGAACAGATGCTCATCTAAACCAAGCACGAACTTGGTCCTTCAAACTCTTTTTCCTGCTTCTAGAAAGCTTACCAAAAGCACACAGAGTTCTAAATTTTAGGAAGTAATAATGTGAACAGGGAAGGAAGACATCTGGAAAGTAAGGGGTCACAGCTCCATCAGGACGCTGGTGGCACTTAGGGTGGTTTACTCTCTGTTGTTTTGATAACTTCCTTGTTGAAAGATTTCAAAATGGAATTTTTAGAACTTCCTTGTTGAAAGATTTCAAAACGGTATTCTGAAGGATTTGATCCAGAACTTGTAGGCTCATAAGCAGTTTGATTTCATGGCCTTTACTCAATTGGATTTTGCTTTTTAATGCATTTTGGCAAGGTATGCTCCACAATGCATGAGGCAGGAAGGACATTTAGATAAGTGCCAACTGAGGCTTTGGTTTCCATTAAGAGGAGATTCAGAACTCTTCCAAACAAAAAAGGGCTCCTGGACACGGCGCAAGAAGGACGTTGTGAGAAGAGATCCAGTGTTAGCAATAAGGATACAAACATGAAAGTAATTCTTTGCTGGAAAGACATTTTAAAACCCCGAGATCTGCAGGCCAGGGCCTGCCACTGGAATTGGCAAAAGAAGAAGAAACAACTGACTTTCCCTTTGGCTTTTGCCACAAGTACAATTGCTTTGTGATTCTTGCCTGAAGTCTCTAAATGGGATGCTTGGTGTGGATTCCAAAGCTCTTGCCTTCTGATGCTAGTGTGCAAGACCCAACTCACTTTTTTCCCTCTCTTTCCAGTGGAAAGAGTTTTAGAAAAATAGGCTTCTTTGAACAATATGTTGAAAATCGAGGTTATTTTCCAACATAGGTGGTGACTTGATCGTTTTTGCTTAAGAAAGCCACAGGGATATATAAAGACCAAGCTTGAGGTACAAAAAGCCATTACAGAGCAATATTTTTCCTTTCTCTTTTCTTTGTTCTTTTTGGAATTCTCCTAATGATTCTTTTGAGAGAATTTTTACATTTTTTATGATATTGAGCTTTTTAATGTTAGATGGCTTCCCTGGTGGCTCAGACAGTAAAGAATTTGCCTACAATGCAGGAGACCCAGGTTCTATCCCTGGGTTGGGAAGACCCCCTAGAGAAAGGAATGGCAACCCACTCCTGTATTCCTGCATGGAGCATTCCACGGATAGAGGAGCCTGGTGGGCTACAGTCCAGGAGGCCATATTTTTCAGGAGCAAATACAGCAAGGCACAAGATTTGTTTTTAAAGAACTTGTATTCTAATGCAGCTAGCTTTCAGTAATCACCTAGATCTCAAGACAGAGAAGAAAATTGAGTGAATATGAGTTAGTGTAGTAAATGTTTGGCACAGAATCGGCATCTTATAAAATTATTAATCATTAAGTTAATCCTTTGTCTCTACAAATTCTTTGGATATGGTGATGTTAGATCATGAAGCTGTCATTTATATCAGCTGACATAAAGCTGTCATTTCTATTGGTTAAAACCTGTTAGATACTAGCAATTACATATAGTTCACTCTAATACTAAACTGATTCCAAAGTAATCTGAGAGACGGGGCATCTAATTAGAGACATGGCACCTCTTTGAATTTCAACCTCCTTATTAACATTAAAAAGCTATAGGCAGTTAACCTTTAGAGAGTACTTCTTATGGGTTCAGCGCTGTATTAAATGACTTGAATGAAGTTTCATTTCATGCTTAGAACCATTTTGTTAGGTTAGTATTATGATTACCCCCAATTTACAGATTAAAAAATGAGGCTTATAGAATGTAATTGTCCAAGGTTACCTATCTTGTAAATCGCAAGATTTAAGCTGGGGCTTAAAACAGTTCTGACTGACACCCAGCTCCTCCTTCAAACCCTATGCAGGAGCCAACTGGGCCATTTCCAAGGATCTATTCAGAAGGAGGACAAAGAGGTAAGGAAATGAAATAAACTTACGATAGTTCACCCTGGGATGAGTGCTGTGGGGTTGAGAGAAACACTTTGATCGGCTGCATGGTTTGGGAGAGAAGTGGTGGTAACAGGCGACAGCCCCCAGGAGATGTGAGTGCTCACAAGAGAGCGGTCACTCATGCAGTGTGATGGTACCAGGGCAGGGTGTGTTTGTCACCGTGGTTACTGCTTCCTAAGGTCTGAAGTGAGTTATCACTGGGTTATTATGTCCTCCATTCTCAAGTTTTCACAAGTTTCTCCAAATGGATTCCTCAGTTCCATGACTCACCAAAGGCCTTTGTTTGAACCAATATTAAACCTTGGGGCGTGACAAATGGCCTTGTCAATCCCCTGGTCAGTGTGTATACAGTTCATTGTTTCGTGCTCTTTTTATACTGCACGCTCTTCAAATAGTTGGTCGAGTCACGTACTTTATACAAATACTTCAGTGGGAAAAAAAAAAAAAGGCACATTTTGGAAGGGGGCACATTTGGTGATCAAATAACTAAAAGCATATTGTGGCAAAAGATCCAAAAGCATTAAAAACATCCCGAAACACTTCTCAGCCAGTTTTATTTTTCCACCACTTGTAAGCCACTAACTCTGCCTCTTGGTTGCGTGAGGATTTAAGTATATTTCCAACTCAGAAACTACCATGGCTTCCCAAAGCACAAACATCCAGACTTTTAACAGGAAGTTGCAGCAAGAGGCAGGCTTGTCTCCAAAACTGTCCATTATGAACAAGCCTCAGAACCTTTGATCTTAATTAGCTAAACAAGCTCCTAGGGCTTTATTGGCAGTGCCAGCTCAGTTAATTTGACTTAGTCACATTTTTCCCATTTGGTACACAGTTTGGATCATAATATTAACTTAAGAAGATGACAAAGATATGCAAAGATATTTTATCAGGAAAAATAATACTAGAGCATATAGACATCATTTCTTGTGACCTATAACTTGAAATGTCCAGTGTGCCTTACCTGGTAAGCTCCAAATCTTACATTTCATTAGATTCTTATCCCCATGTCTTTAACAAATACAACAACCACACATGAGCACCAACCGATCAGAACAGACTTTGTAATAACTGGCTTCTGCCTACCTCTTTGTACCATTGGAATATGTGCCTTGATATTTAAGGTTGATTTATTTAAGCAGAAAGTTATAAACCCATAAGCAAGACAAGTTTAGAGTTTTCTTTTCATCTGTTATTAACTCCTAGAGATTTGATGGGTAACTTCAAAACAAAATGGATTGAATGCCCAGGCATCTGCACACAGCTCTTCCTTTGGTTTCTTCCTTTGTTCAAATTCTGCATTTGCAAAGAAATCACTGTATAGGGCCATGTGCATAGAACTCCATAAACTCTGTATTGGTTGATTTAGGGGGTTACAATGGTAACTATTTCCATACTTTGTTTTCACTTTCTGTGTTGATTTTAGAGATTAATCCCCATGATTCCTTTGAAGAGAGGAGCTAATGGATCCTCAAAGGAATTAAAAAGCATTCAGTCTGAACCACAGTGCTATGCCATAAGCAACTTTTCTTCATAATTAGTCTTTGTTTAGAATGTGATGTTCTGCCTCCAGATATTTATGTGACAGCCATTTAGACTATTTGTTCCTCTTGAATACAGTGAGGGAAATTCTTTTTTTATAGCAACTCCTACTCACCCCAACTCCCTCTCATTTTGTGATAGCCTTTTACATGGCAGGCAGCAGAGAAGGCTCCTAAGACTTCTCAGTCTGTCTTGGGTAAGGAGGTCGAGTTGCTCTTCCTTTTATCTTTTAACTAAATGTGGATCAAAGTAAAGCCAAATGATCTCCAGGGACAGGACTGGCTAGCAGCTTCCTCATTTTCTTTCTCCTCTGCATTTATGTACCTGGCCCAATGAAGGTAGGATGTGAAAATGCTATTAGTCTGGTAGAAAGGGTCCCCACCAGCTCCAAGGAGAAAACCATACAGTAATGGACCATGTGCTCTCAGACAGAGAATGAACTGGCACCCAGAAGTCCAGGAGTGTCACATACTATGTGGGATGCTGCAAGCTGGAAAGGTTTGGAATGTTCTAGATTTGATCATTAAAAATGCCATTATTACACTTGTTTCTACTCCAATATACGTCTGTTTACCTACAAAAATATTTTCTATTACTTTCATGGAAAAAAGTTGATTTACCATGGAGCATAATGTAGTTCACATAAGAAAGGAATGAATACTGGGAATGAATAAATGGAAAGATAAACCAAAAAAAAAAAAAAAAATCACTTGTAGGGGAAGGGAGGGAATGGGGTGAAGGATCAGGTATAGTCATAGATTTCTTTGAATGTACTTTGTAAATTTGACTTTTGAATTTTTGCATAATTACAAACAAAATTTTGGTCTAAAAATCAAAAGCAATATTGAAACAAACAAATTTAAGCATTTTTCAAGTTAATAGCATAACTGCACGGAAGGAGTTATTTCAATCAGCTTCACAACAGAGTAAATTGATTGTAAGTTCCTAACAAAATATGTCATAAGACAAAAAGAATTACATGAAACAAAATAATAAATCTTAAAATATTTTCAGTAACCACGTTGTTGGAGAGAGTATTGGTGTTTTTATTCTAAGATTTTTTGCACATGAGTTGTGGGATAAATCAAACAAGTAATTACATGGGTTCATTGGGAACCAGGATTTTCTGTGTGGGAGAAAAAAGAAACAGATGGAAGATAAAGCTAAGTGAAAACAGTGTAATCCTGAATTTAAATGAAAATTACCAGCAGAAACTTACAAATAGGTTATCTTTGGAAAAGAAGCAACTTTCCCAACCACGTACATTGAATAGGTCTGGAAAGAGCTTATCCCAAATCAGTGTGCTCCCATATTGCCCATATTCTCAAAATCTCACTGAAGTAAAACAGGGCTTCCTAGAGAAAAGGCATATTACAGGCCTACGGCACGAAAAGTACTGAAAAGCCTGGAATATCTTGTCATATAGGACAGCAAAGAAGCACTCAAAGTCTTCAATGATTGTACTAACAGGTCTCAGGCACAATGATGGGTTAGAACCAGGATGTATAGGCTCATTAGAACTGATTGTTAAATATCCAGAATTTTCTGACTCTGTTGTTAAAGTGTTAGTTGTTTGAGATCAGCCATGTAGGGAGAATTTACACCAAGGAAATTGGCAAATGTTACATATTACAACCCTTTTTTTACCCCTTTCCTTGAGAGCCTCTTTACCAGCAAAGTACTATATGGAAGTCAGTTTGAGGAGGCCATGATGGACAAAGGGAAGACATTTTGAGAAGAATTAGTGCAATGGGCTGAAATAGATCTAATACAATTAAATCTATGTGTTCATAAAGCTATCACCCCCCCCCTCTCCATACACATATAATTTCATTGGTCACATATAAGGTCATCAAACTTCTAATTTAAAAACTGGTAGAGAAGGGGAGGAGGAGATAAGATGGCGGAGGAGTAGGACCGGGAGAACACTTTCTCCCCCACAAATTCATCAAAAGAACATTTAAACGCCAAGTAAATTCCACAAAACAACATCTGAATGCCAGCAGAGGACATTAGGCACCCAGAAAAGCAACCCAAGTCTTTGAAAGGAGATTTTTAATTTATGCTTTTTGGTATTTGTTATCAATTTTGTACCTATATTTTCTTTATAATTTTTGCGACTTTGTTTTTTTTTCTCTCTTTCTTTTTCTTCTCCTTTTTTTTTTTAACATTGTATTTTTGAAATTCCAAGCTCTACTCTAGATGTTTAACTTTTGCTTTTTGGTATTTGTTATCAATTTTGTACCTATATTTTCTTTATAATTTTTGCGACTTTCTTTGTTTTTGTTTGTTTGTTTTTTCTCTCTTTCTTCTCCTTCCTCTTTTCTTTAACATTGTATTTTTGAAATTCCAAACTCTACTCTAGATTTTTAATTTTTACTTTTACGTATTTGTTACCAATTTTGTACCTTTAAGAACCCAATCTTCAGGACCCATTTTTCACTAGGGAGCGAGATTACTGGCTTGACTGCTCTCTCTCCCTTTGGACTCTCCTTTTTCTCCACCGGGTCGCCTGTGTCTCCTCCCTAACTCCTCTCTACTCTACCCAACTCTGTGAATTTCTGTGTGTTCCAGACGGTGGAGAACACTTACAGAACTGATTACTGGCTGGATCTGTCTCCCTCCTTTTCATTTCCCCCTTTTATCCTCCTGGCCACCCCTGTCTCCTTCCTCCTTCTTCTCTTCTCTGTATAACTCTGTGAACATCTCTGAGCGGTCCAGTTGTGGAGTGCACATAAGGAAGTGATTACTGGCTAGCCCACTCTCTCCTCTATTGATTCCACCTCATCTCATTCGGGTCACCTCTAACTCTCTCCTCCCTCTTCTCTTCTCCATGTAACGCTGTGAACCTCTCTGGGTCACCCTCACGGTGGAGAAACTTTTCATCTTTAACATAGAAGATTTATCAATGGTGCTGTATAGAAGGAGAAGTTTTGAAACTACTGTAAAAATAAGACCGATAACTGGAAGCAGGAGGCTTAAGTCCAAACCCTGACTCCAGGGAACTCCTGACTCCAGGGATCATTAATTGACAGGATTTCATCAAACGCCTCCATACATACACTGAAACCAAGCACCACACAAAAGCCAACAAGTTCCAGGGCAAGACATACCAAGCAAATTCTCCAGCAACACAGTAACACAGCCCTGAGCTCCAAGATACAGGCTGCTCAAAGTCACCCCAAAACCATAGACATCTCATAATTCATTACTGGACACTTTATTGCACTCCAGAGAGAAGAAATCCAGCTCCACCCACCAGAACACTGACACAAGCTTCCCTAACCAAGAAACCTTGACAAGCCACCTGTACAAACCCACACACAGCGAGGAAACGCCACAATAAAGAGAACTCCACAAACTGCCAGAATACAGAAAGGACACCCCAAACTCAGCAATTTAAACAAGATGAAGAGACAGAGGAATAGCCAGCAGATAAAGGAACAGGATAAATGCCCACCAAACCAAACAAAAGAGGAAGAGATAGGGAATCTACCTGATAAAGAATTCCGAATAATGATAATGAAATTGATCCAAAATCTTGAAATCAAAATGGAATCACAGATAAATAGCCTGGAGACAAGGATTGAGAAGATGCAAGAAAGGTTTAACAAGGACCTAGAAGAAATAAAAAAGTCAATATATAATGAATAATGCAATAAATGAAATCAAAAACACTCTGGAGGCAACAAATAGTAGAATAACAGAGGCAGAAGATAGGATTAGTGAATTAGAAGATAGAATGGTAGAAATAAATGAATCTGAGAGGAAAAAAGAAAAACGAATTAAAAGAAATGAGGACAATCTCAGAGACCTCCAGGACAATATTAAATGCTACAACATTCGAATCATAGGGGTCCCAGAAGAAGAAGACAAAAAGAAAGACCATGAGAAAATATTTGAGGAGATAATAGTTCAAAACTTCCCTAAAATGGGGAAGGAAATAATCACTCAAGTCCAAGAAACCCAGAGAGTCCCAAACAGGATAAACCCAAGGCAAAACGCCCCAAGACACATATTAATCAAATTAACAAAGATCAAACACAAAGAACAAATATTAAAAGCAGCAAGGGAAAAACAACAAATAACACACAAGGGAATTCCCATAAGGATAACAGCTGATCTTTCAATAGAAACTCTTCAAGCCAGGAGGGAATGGCAAGACATACTTAAAGTGATGAAAGAAAATAACCTACAGCCCAGATTATTGTACCCAGCAAGGATCTCATTCAAATATGAAGGAGAAATCAAAAGCTTTACAGACAAGCAAAAGCTGAGAGAATTCAGCACCACCAAACCAGCTCTCCAACAAATACTAAAGGATATTCTCTAGACAGGAAACACAAAAACGGTGTATAAATTCGAACCCAAAACAATAAAGTAAATGGCAACGGGATCTTACTTATCAATAATTACCTTAAATGTAAATGGGTTGAATGCCCCAACCAAAAGACAAAGACTGGCTGAATGGATACAAAAACAAGACCCCTACATATGCTGTCTACAAGAGACCCACCTCAAAACAGTGGACACATACAGACTGAAAGTGAAGGGCTGGAAAAAGATTTTCCATGCAAATAGGGACCAAAAGAAAGCAGGAGTAGCAATACTCATATCAGATAAAATAGACTTTAAAACAAAGGCTGTGAAAAGAGACAAAGACAGTCACTACATAATGATCAAAGGATCAATCCAAGAAGAAGATATAACAATTATATATATATATGCACCCAACATAGGAGCACCGCAATATGTAAGACAAATGCTAACAAGTATGAAAAGAGAAATTAACAATAACCCAATAATAGTGGGAGACCTTAATACCCCCACTCACACCTATGGATAGCTCAACTAGACAGAAAATTAACAAAGAAACACAAACTTTAAACGATACAATAGACCAGTTAGATCTAATTGATATCTATAGGACATTTCATCCCAAAACAATGAATTTCACCTTTTTCTCAAGTGCACATGGAACCTTCTCCAGGATAGATCACATCCTGGGCCATAAATCTAGCCTTGGTAAATTCAAAAAAATTGAAATCATTCCAAGCATCTTTTCTGACCACAATGCAGTAAGATTAGATCTCAATTACAGGAGAAAAACTATTAAAAATTCCAACATATGGAGGCTGAACAACACGCTGCTGAATAACCAACAAATCACAGAAGAAATCAAAAAAAAAATCAAAATTTGCATAGAAACGAATGAAAATGAAAACACAACAACCCAAAATCTGTGGGGCACTGTAAAAGCAGTCCTAAGGGGAAAGTTCATAGCAATACAGGCATACTTCAAGAAACAAGAAAAAAGTCAAATAAATAACCTAACTCTACACCTAAAGCAACTAGAAAAGGAAGAAATGAAGAACCCCAGGGTTAGTAGAAGGAAAGAAATCTTAAAAATTAGGGCAGAAATAAATGAAAAAGAAACAAGAGAGACCATAGCAAAAATCAACAAAGCCAAAAGCTGGTTCTTTGAAAGGATAAATAAAATTGACAAACCATTAGCCAGACTCATCAAGAAACAAAGGGAGAAAAATCAAATCAATAAAATTAGAAATGAAAATGGAGAGATCACAACAGACAACACACAAATATAAAGGATCATAAGAGACTACTATCAACAATTATATGCCAATAAAATAGACAACGTGGAAGAAATGGACAAATTCTTAGAAAAGTACAACTTTCCAAAACTGGATCAGGAAGAAATAGAAAATCTTAACAGACCCATCACAAGCACGGAAATTGAAACTGTAATCAAAAATCTTTCAGCAAACAAAAGCCATCAGGTCCAGATGGCTTCACAGCTGAATTCTACCAAAAATTTAGAGAAGAGATAACACCTATCCTGCTCAAACTCTTCCAGAAAATTGCAGAGGAAGGTAAACTTCCAAACTCATTCTATGAGGCCACCATCACCCTAATACCAAAACCTGACAAAGATCCCACAAAAAAAGAAAACTACAGGCCAATATCACTGATGAACATAGATGCAAAAATCCTTAACAAAATTCTAGCAATCAGAATCCAACAACGCATTAAAAAGATCATACACCATGACCAAGTGGGCTTTATCCCAGGGATGCAAGGATTCTTCAATATCCGCAAATCAATCAATGTAATACACCACATTAACAAATTGAAAAATAAAAACCATATGATTATCTCAATAGATGCAGAGAAAGCCTTTGACAAAATTCAACATCCATTTATGATAAAAATTCTCCAGAAAGCAGGAATAGAAGGAACATACCTCAACATAATAAAAGCTATATATGACAAACCCACAGTAAACATTATCCTCAATGGTGAAAAATTGAAAGCATTTCCTCTAAAGTCAGGAACAAGACAAGGGTGCCCACTTTCACCATTACTATTCAACATAGTTTTGGAAGTTTTGTACACAGCAATCAGAGCATAAAAAGAAATAAAAGGAATCCAGATTGGAAAAGAAGAAGTTAAACTCTCACTGTTTGCAGATGACATGATCCTCTACATAGAAAACCCTAAAGACTCCACCAGAAAATTACTAGTACTAATCAATGATTATAGTAAAGTTGCAGGATATAAAATCAACACACAGAAATCCCTTGCATTCCTATACACTAATAATGAGAAAACAGAAAGAGAAATTAAGGAAACAATTCCATTCACCATTGCAACGAAAAGAATAAAATACTTAGGAATATATCTACCTAAAGAAACTAAAGACCTGTATATAGAAAACTATAAAACACTGGTGAAAGAAATCAAAGAGGACACTAATAGATGGAGAAATATACCATGTTCATGGATTGGAAGAATCAATATAGTGAAAATGAGTATACTACCCAAAGCAATCTATAGATTCAATGCAATCCTTATCAAGCTACCAATGGTATTCTTCACAGAGCTAGAACAAATAATTTCACAATTTGTATGGAAATACAAAAAACCTCAAATAGCCAAAGCGATCTTGAGAAAGAAGAATGGAACTGGAGGAATCAACCTACCTGACTTCAGGATCTACTACAAAGCCACAGTCATCAAGACAGTATGGTACTGGCACAAAGACAGAAATATAGATCAATGGAACAAAATAGAAAGCCCAGAGATAAATCCACGCACCTATGGACACCTTATCTTTGACAAAGGAGGCAAGAATATACAATGGATTAAAGACAATCTCTTTAACAAGTGGTGCTGGGAAAACTGGTCAACCACTTGTAAAAGAATGAAACTAGAGCACTTTCAAACACCATACACAAAAATAAACTCAAAATGGATTAAAGATCTAAATGTAAGACCAGAAACTATAAAACTCCTAGAGGAGAACATAGGCAAAAAACTCTCCGACATATATCACAGCAGGATCCTCTATGACCCACCTCCCAGAATATTGGAAATAAAAGCAAAAATAAACAAATGGGACCTAATTAAACTTAAAAGCTTCTGCACAACAAAAGAAACTATAAGCAAGGTGAAAAGGCAGCCTTCAGAATGGGAGAAAATAATAGCCAATGAAGCAACTGACAAACAATTAATCTCAAAAATATACAAGCAATTCCTAAAGCTCAATTCCAGAAAAATAAATGACCCAATCAAAAAATGGGCCAAAGAACTAAATAGACATTTCTCCAAAGAAGACATACAGATGGCTAACAAACACATGAAAAGATGTTCAACATCACTCATTATCAGAGAAATGCAAATCAAAACCACTATGAGGTACCATTTCACGCCAGTCAGAATGGCTGCGATCCAACAGTCTACAAGCAATAAATGCTGGAGAGGGTGTGGAGAAAAGGGAACCCTCTTACACTGTTGGTGAGAATGCAGACTAGTACAGCCAGTATGGAGAACAGTGTGGAGATTCCTTAAAAAACTGGAAATAGAACTGCCTTATGATCCAGCAATCCCACTGCTGGGCATACACACTGAGGAAACCAGAAGGGAAAGAGACACGTGTACCCCAATGTTCATCGCAGCACTGTTTATAATAGCCAGGACATGGAAGCAACCTAAATGTCCATCAGCAGATGAATGGATAAGAAAGCAGTGGTACATATACACAATGGAGTATTACTCAGCCATTAAAAAGAATACATTTGAATCAGTTCTAATGAGGTGGATGAAACTGGAGCCTATTATACAGAGTGAAGTAAGCCAGAAAGAAAAACACCAATACAGTATACTAATGCATATATATGGAATTTAGAAAGATGGTAACAATAACCCTGTATACGAGACAGCAATAGAGACACTGATGTATAGAACAGTCTTTTGGACTCTGTGGGAGAGGGAGAGGGTGGGATGATTTGGGAGAATGGCATTGAAATACATATAATATCACATATGAAATGAGTCGCCAGTCCAGGTTTAATGCACAATACTGGATGCTTGGGGCTGGTGCACTGGGACGACCCAGAGGGATGGAATGGGGAAGGAGGAGGGAGGAGGGTTCAGGATGGGGAACACAGGTATGCCTGTGGCAGATTCATTTCGATATTTGGCAAAACCAATACAATATTGTAAAGTTTAAAAATAAAATAAAATTAAAATGAAACAGTAGTCCTCAAAAAAAAAATAAATAAAAACTGGTAGAGAAGGGAAAGGGATCAAGCATTCATCTCATCTTTTCTATACAAAATGTCAAGGGAAACAGAGTTGATAGGGAAGGCTTCTTTTTCTAAATCTATGCCAGAAGATAAATGATAAAAGAATGACAGATTATCACAAGTTATAATCCCTAATGAGTGAATCTTACCAAAGAACAATAATATCTGCTAACATGACCAAATGGAAGAGAATTAGATCTTTGCTTACCTGCAAAACACCATCCATGAAATAATCTTGCCTTTCTCACTCCTGACTGCTCCACCCCCAAAATAAACCTCTATAGCTAATTACCATTTAAAAGAAATACAAGGA
Source organism: Bubalus bubalis (assembly GCF_019923935.1). Classification (NCBI taxonomy): domain Eukaryota; kingdom Metazoa; phylum Chordata; class Mammalia; order Artiodactyla; family Bovidae; genus Bubalus; species Bubalus bubalis. Next base: position 98,983,379 of record NC_059163.1, on the reverse strand, counting down.
AAAAAGAAACAAGTTAATGAAAGCCATGCAATCAGCAAAATTAATACTATTGGAAACTGCAGGACACATCTGCAATTTCTTCAAAAAATTGCAAAGAAATATAAAAAGATAGGAAAAAGGACAGAGAGAAAGAATATATATATACATGAAGAAACTTATGAAAAATCAGTCAATTGCAATGTATGAAATTTACTTCAATCTTGAGTCCAGCAAACTCTGAGGGAGAAAAATAAAACATCTTCAAGTCAACAATCAAGGAAATTTGAACAATGACTAAACGTTTAACATTATTGCTGCTGCTGCTGCTAAGTCGCTTCAGTTGTGTCCAACTCTGTGCGACCCCATAGACGGCAGCCCACCAGGCCCCGCTGTCCCTGGGATGAGCAACTGTTAAATTTTAAAGTAGAATAAAGGCTTTCCAGGTGGTGCTAGTGGTAACATGCCTGCCAGTACAGAAGACATGGAGACACGAGTTTGATCCCTGGCTAGGGAAGATCCCCTGCAGAAAAGCGTGGCAACCCACTCTGGTATTCTTGCCTGGAGAATCCCAAGGACAGAGGAGCCTAGAGGGCTACAGTCCATAGGGTCGCAAAGAGTCGGATGTAACTGAAGCAACTTAGCACGTAAAATAATGTCATCACGGCTATGTTTTCAAAATGAACTCCTATTTTAGGGATACTTGCTGAAATATTTATGGATGAAATGACGTATCTGGAGGTTGTTTCAATATAACAAATCTGTGCTTAATCACTCAGTCATGTCCTACTCTTTTCAACCCTTTGGAATGTAGCCCACCATGCTCTTCTGTCCATGGAATTTTCCAGGCAAGAACACTGGAATAGGCTGTCATTTCCTACTCCAAAGGATCTTTCTGACTCAGGGATTGAACCCAGGTCTTCTGTGTCTCCTGCATTGCAGGTGATTCTTTACCCACTGAGCCATCTGGGAAGCCTCAGATTGAATGAGTGTGCGAGGATAAAGGTAGCTAGGGGTATAGAACTCAACTATTTCAAGAATAATTCACCTGCCTATATCTTCTAGGAATTTATTAGAAATGGAAAATCTCAGACCCAAGCATAAATATTTTAAAAAAATACGTTCGAATGTGCAGGTTGATTCTTATGCTCATTGTATTTTGAGAAGCTCAAGTTGCAAGAAGAACAGCTAATTGTTGTTTAAGATGGGGAAGCACTACCTTTAAATACTATCCTCTATGTATTTGTATGTAATTGAAATGTATATATGTTATAAAATGTATTCTGGAGGGAAAAAAAGCAAATGAGACAGAAGGGTGATAAGAGTGCCAATAGCTCAAAAGTAGACCTTCTGTATCCCTTGTCATCTCACTTTCCCTCTTAGCTCCCTGGCTGGCCCACACCATATTCCCTGACTGGCCTTGAGGTGTCCTCATGGGGCACGCTTCAAACACTGTGAAGTTCAGAGCCATTTCTATTGAGTTCCAGATACTAAACCCCAGCATTCACAGATAAGTCCTCACAGGAGGAAAGCTTTCTCTACTTCCAGACCCCAAATTGCTTCTCTGTAGACTGCATTTGAGGCTCTCCAGGGGAGCTGAGCGGGTGGTAGTGCCCTCTGCCAGGTATGATTGGTACAACTCATGAGGAGAGTGAAGTTTTCCAACTGGTTCCTTGCCATGGCCCAGTTGCACTTGTTACAAAGATTATGTTATTTCTTCGGTGGTTTTCAAAAATATTTTAGTACCATTATGAAAGCAACAAAGGGGAGTGGAGAAGGAAGAACTCTGAACACATGAATGGAGTGTTGCATTTTCTGTTGGTCAACTACAAAACAAGAGTGAGATTTGGGAAATCAGCTGGACTAGAGGAGAGCTTAGGAAACAATCATTTTGTCTGTGGTTTCCCTCTTCTTCTAGGCAAGGTTCTTTTAACACACACATGCATTTTCACCTTGGTTTAAAAAAACCTACACAACTTACTCCATTTTTACATTGACCCAACTCATTTTCAGTCTCCTTTTATTTTTTTTCTAACTTATACAAATAATTTCCAAGTAATTCAGAATGAAAGGTCTCTTGGGAATCACTTTGCCCCAAAATTTTATAACTAAAGCACTTAGACGAATTCTATTATGTACTTGAAAACAGCAATAGTGTTCTTTTAAATCTTTGGAACAAAGTAAATTTTAGTAGTAATCAAGTATGTGCGAAAGAAAATAATAATATGTCACCTTCACCTCTAGATTGATGAGTGCTACGCCGACCAGTCCATCTTAAAGGAGATCAGTCCTGGGTGTTCATTGGAAGGACTGATGCTGAAGCTGAAACTCCAATACTTTGGCCACCTCAAGCGAAGAGTTGACTTATTGGAAAAGACCCTGATGCTGGGAGGGATTGGGGGTAGGAGGAGAAGGGAACGACAGAGGATGAGATGGTTGGATGCCATCACTGACTCGATGGACATGAGTTTGGGTACACTCCGGGAGTTGGTGATGGATAGGGAGGCCTGGCGTGCTGCGATTCATGGGGTCGCAAAGAGTTGGACATGACTGAGCGACTGAACTGAACTGAACACACGGATGAGGAAAAGCCAGCACACTCCAGTGGTTCTGTTAAGAGAGTAATGGGGAATCTTACTAGACAAAAATTAGCATTATGGATCAGTAGTAGTACTAGTATAAGAATTCATGCTTTCAAACTGTGGTGCTGGGGAAGACTCTTGAGAGTCCCTTGAACTGCAAGGACATCAAGTCAGTCAATCCTAAAGGAAATCAACCCTGAATATTCACTGGAAGGACTGATGCTGAAGCTGAAGCTCCAATACTTTGGCCACCTGATGCAAAGAGCCAACTCATTGGAAAAGACCCTGATACTGGGAAAGAGTGAAGGCAGAAAGAGAAAGGGAAGACAGAGGATGAGATGGTTAGATAGCATCACCAACTCAATGGACATGAATTTGAGGAAACTCCAGGTGATAGTGGAGGACCGAGGAGCCTGGCTTGCTACATTCCATGAGGGTTGTAAAGAGTCAGACCCGACTTAGTGGCTGAACAACAACAATAATCAAGCCTTTAAAGAAAAACAGATTTATCGAAGTGTAACTAACATAAAATAAATTGCTCATATTTTAAATATACCATTTGTGGCTCAGCTGGTAAAGAATCTGCCTGCAATGAGGGAGACCTGGGTTTGATCCCTGGGCTGGGAAGATCCCCTGGAGAAGGGAAAGGTTACCCACTCCAGTATTCTGGCCTGGAGAATTCCACGGACTGTATAGTCCATGGGCTCGCAAAGAATCAGACATGACTGAGCAACTTTCATGTATCATATAACATATGTTTATACTGATACCACTGAAACCACCATCCTTATCAAAATAATAAGCATATTCAGCATGCCTCAAAGTCCCTCATACCCCTTAGTAACCTCACTTTGATGATCATCCCTGACACTCCCTGTGTCCACAAGCATGACGTAGTACATGACTGGAATGAAATCATACAGAATATATTCTTCTGCCTGGCCTCTTTCATTTAGAATAATTACTTTAATATTTATCTATGTTGTAGCACGTGTCCATAGTTCTTTGTGTTTGGATGATGACTAGCTGCTATGGGCTAAACGTTTGTGGCTCCCCTGTCTACCAATTCACATGTTGAAGTCCTAATGTGCCTGTGATGGTATTTGGAGGCGAGGCATTTGGGAGGTAACTGCACCCTGATAGAGGAGCCATCATGATGGGATTAGCAGCCTTGCAAGAAGAGGAAGAAACCCAACCCTCTCTCTCCACCCAGAGAGGATACAATGAGAAGATGGTTGTCTGAAAACCAGGGATTGTATCTTCGACAAGAACACAGCTATGTGGGTGCACTAGCAGCCTCCAGATCTGTGTAAAATAAACATTTGTTAAAGCCCCCTTCCCCACCCTCCAGTCTATGGTATCCTCTTACAGCAGCCCTAACGAAGACATTAGGATTCCACAGTATGGACATGACGCAGTTTATCTACGTGCCCGTAAATAGAAATTTGGGTAGTTTCAGGTATTTGGCTATTACAAACACAGCTCTATGAATGTGCATGTACTAGTCTTTGTGTGGACATATGCTTTTTTTTCCCCTTGGGCAAATACCTAGGCTGGATGATATGACAGAAAGAACATTTTAAGTAACATTGCCAAACTTTTCCATGATAATTGTACTGTTTACATTCCCACCAACTATGTATGAGAATTCTAATTCTTAACACCCTGGTCATAACTTGGTTTTAACAATCTTTTTATTTTTTGCCATCCTGGTGGATGTATAGTGGTATCTTGTGGTTTTAGTTTGCATTTCTTTAAATATTTGTGATTTTGAGCCTCTTTCCTTTCATTTGCTATCTTTATATCTTTTACTGGTAAATAGACAATTCAAATATTTTGTCCTCTTTTTAAAAATTTTTGGATTTTTTAATCATTAAATTTTTACAGATTTTTATATATTCTGGGTATAAGTCCAAGATTTGGTATCTTGGTATAAGTCCAAATATGATTTGCAAATATTTTCTCACAATCTGTAGCATGTCTTTCACACCTAATAATATCTTACAAAGAGTAGAAGCTTTTAATTTTTATGAAGTCCATTTAATCAAATTGTTCTTTTATGAATCATTCTTTTTGGTATCTTATCAAAGAAATAAATTTTAAAGTTTTAGGTACACATTGAAGTCTACAGTCCATTTTAAGTGTGTGTATGTGCATTTCAAGGTATGGGTCAAGTTCACTTATTATAATAACCATTATACTAGGGTAATCTGTGAAAATATTTTTTTACCACTGAATTACGTTGAGAAAAACAGTTGTTCATATAGCCATGTCTGTGTGGGTCTATTTGAGTACTCTCTCTTCTGTTTCATCATTTTGATTTCTGTAGCTGTATGAGTCTTGAAATCAGGTGGTGTTAATACTCCCATTTTGTCCTTCCTCTTCAAAATTGTTTTAGCTCTTCTAGGTACTTTGCATTTCCATATGAATTTCATATGAATCAGTTTTTCAATATCTATAGAGAGTCAGCAGAAGTTTGAGTGGAATTACATTGAATCTATATGTAGTAATATGGGGATAATTGGCATCTTATCAATACTGAATCTTCTCCCCATAAACATAGAATGGCTCATGCAGCTTGCTGTATTATGAGGAATAAAATTCTTTGTCTCTGAGGAATCTTGTATCTTCTGCCAGCAGCCATTAAACTGTAGAAGTCTAGCTTATTAACTTGCAAATAGAGTAAAAGCTCAACCATTCCTAATTCTTGATAACTATTTCTGAGGCTCTTCTTTCCTTTATGTTGATCCAGATTTTCATCTGGTATCATTTTCCTTCTGTCTGAAGGACTTCCTTTAAGATTTCTTGGAGTGTGGGACTGTATGTGATAGATTCTTCCAGTCTCTGTATGTTTGGGAAATTATTTTTTCTGCCTTCCTTTCTGAAGGTTATGTTTGCTGAGTATAGATTCTAGGGATGCAATTTTCTTTATTTTTTTTTTTAATTTCAGTACTTTAAAAGCATTATTCCACTGTCCTCTTATCTGTAGTGATTCCTATGAGGCATCTGTTACAGTATTTTTTCTATGTGTAATGTGGCTGCTTTTAAGATTTTTCTTTTTGTAATTGGTTATGAGCAATTTGATTATGATACATCCTAATGTTCTTTTAATTATGATTTTTGTGCTATGGATTAAGCTTCTTGCATGCATGCATGTGTGATCAGTCACTTCAGTAGTCTTCGACTCTGTGACTCTACGGACTGTAATCTGCTTGTCCATGGGATTCTCCAGGCAAGAATACTGGAGTGAGTTGCCATGCCCTCCTCCAGGGGATCTTCCCAACCCAGAGATTCAACCCACATTTCCTGCATTGGCAGGTGGGTTCTTTACCCACTAAGCCACTGGGGAAGCCCAGCTTCTTGCATATACAGGTTTATAATTTCCATCAAATTGGGAATTTTTGAATCATTATTTTTCATTTATTTTTACTTTCCTTCACTCCTCTTTCCCTTTCCTATGTGGACTCAACTATGTATTAATAACCTCAGATGCGCAGATGTCACCACCCTCATGGCAGAAAGTGAAGAAGAACTAAAGAGCCTCTTGATGAAAGTGAAAGAGGAGAGTGAAAATTTGGCTTAAAGCTCAACATTCAGAAAACTAAGATCATGGCATCCAGTCCCATCAGTTCATGGGAAATAGATGGGGAACAGTGGAAGACTTTATTTTCTTGGGCTCCAAAATCACTGCAGATGGTGACTGCAGCCATGAAATTAAAAGATGCTTACTTCTTTGAAGGAAAGTTATGACCAACCTAGACAACATATTAAAAAGCAGAGACATTACTTTGCCAACAAAGGTCCGTCTAGTCAATGCTGTTGTTTTTCCAGTAGCCATGTACAGATGTGAGAGTTGGACTATAAAGAAAGCTGAGCATCAAAGAATTGATGCTTTTGAACTGTGGTGTTGGAGAAGACTCTTGAGAGTCCCTTGGACTGCAAGGAGATCCAACCAGTCCATCCTAAAGGAGATCAGTCCTGAGTGTTCATTGGAAGGACTGATGTTGAAGCTGAAACTCCAATACTTTGGCCACCTGATGGGAAGAACTGACTCAACTGAAAAGACCCTGATGCTGGGAAAGATTGAAAGTGAGAGGAGAAGGGGACGACAGAGGATGAGATGGTTGGATAGCATCACCGACTCAATGGACATGAGTTTGAGTAAACTAGCAGCTGGTGATGGACAGGGAGGCCTGGTGTGCTGCAGTCCATGGGGTTGCAAAGAGTTGGACACAACTGAGCGACTGAACTGAACTGTACTGAACTATGTATATATTAATTCTCTAGAGTTAACCCACAGCTCATAGCTTCTCTTTCCATTTTTCTTTTTCAAATTATTTTATTTTGGCTAATTTCTATTATTATGATTTCAAGGTAACTAATCTTTTCTTCTATGGTGTGTAATCTCTCATTAATCTTATTCAGTATTCAGTGTATTTTTTTATCTTATGCATTGTAGTTTCCATTGCAGAGCTTTCAGTCTTTTTTTTTTTTTTTTTTTTAACATCTTCTAAGTCTTGATTTAATTTTGGACGTCTGGAATTAGGCCCAGGACTAGGGTGAGACATAAGATATGTCTGGGACACAATTTTAGGAAGGCACTCACCCTCAGGGATATGCAAGGGCTAAACTCACTCTATTTGGAATACCATCATAATAATTATTTTAATGTCCTTATCTGTGGATTCTCCTATTTGTCTCAGCTCTGTGTCTGTTTTAATTGACTGATTGAATGATTAATCCATTTCCTCTTTGTAGGTCATAAAAAAAATCTGTAAGTTTGTATAGCAAAATCTATTTCTCTCTTTTGAGCAGTCACATTTCTTAATCTCATTTGTTTATACTTTCTACCCTTATTTCATCAGTCACATATTTCCTATGTAGTTATATATCATGCAATATCTGTTAAAATTTAATTTTGAAAAAAATGTCTTAAACTTATGGAGAAGTCATAAAAATAATACAATATACTCCAAAATAGCCTTCACCTTAATTTCCAATCCTTAAAATTTTCCACAGAAAGTAAGTTGCAAATGTAATTGTGAACCTATTTTAATCATACTGGCATGTATAAAAAGAATAATATATCAAATGTTTATGAACATGGCTTCCAAAGCATGGACTATTGCCCTCATCTATACCCTTATTAATACTACAAATTCTTGCTACTGACCAAAAAATATCTAAGGTGAGGTGTGGAGTGATGAAAGTAACCTCATCACCATTATTCAGGGAAAAACAGCATTAAACTGTGACGGGATAAGTTAGAGCACACTATTCAAATACAAATGAGAGCATAACTCTTGTAGATAAAAATAGTCTCTGTTTGTTCCTTTGGCAAGGTCTATGCGATCAATCTGTTTGCTTCCATCTATAACTTCATGTGTTTCCTTTATCATATTGTCAATTCTTCTTCAAACAACATACGGCCTTGGGAATGTGGGGTTAAGACAGGGAGTAAAGGACCAAAGGGTCCATAAAGACCAAAATATTTAAACTGGATGTCATCAGGGTATTTCCCCAGTTGGAAATGACTAATGGAGGGAAAACATGTGGGGGTTGGAACTCCTCTCCAGTCTAATTTCATAAGAACAGCTGAGCAGATTTGGAGTCTTCCGACATTTTTTTCTGGGAGCCTTGAATCCTGAAGCTCTTGTTCAGCATCAGGAAAGGCAGTCTCAGAATGTCTTTCGGAGCTGATGCCTGGGGCCTCTGCCACATCCCCTCAGCCCTGCTCTTCTGCTTCAGTGCAGCCACGGGAGACAGTCCTCTTTGCTCAGCGACTCACCTCGTGTCAGTCCCTAAACAACCAGACGTCTTCCTGCATTCTGACCTGTATCCTTCTTGGACATGGCAGGACATGAAAACACCATGAAACAGGACATGCCAACATGAAAACATGGAGCAAGAACCTGGGAGAGTTCATGTTTCCAGGGAACAACCCTCTGTGGGACTGGGTGGATTAACACTCCCATGTCTCGGCTTTCAAGGAGGCATTGTGCATGTCAAGTGAGCCTGACCCACGTCAGCAATCTTTCTGGCTCATCTCTGTTCCCTCATTCCTGCTTCCTGAGATAAACTACCAGCATCCTAACTTTGTGTCTCACTCTGCTTTCAGAAACCTAAATTAAAACACCATTCACTCCTTTGATATAGTTAATGCCTAATTTACTAGAGGCAATTGGATTTAATTCTGCTTGTTTTACCAAATGCCCACAAGAGCAAGGGTGATGGCTATTTCATCTACCATTTTACCCCCAGAGCCCAGCATAATCACTTGAGCAAAGAAATCCCTGGGTAAAAAATTAAATTAGTTAACATGAAGCAAAAGAAAATTTATTTTTATTCATAATTTTTAAAGATAACACTAACCCCTCTTTAGTCAGTTCAGTCACTCAGTCATGTCTGATTCTTTGTGACCCCATGAATCGCAGCATGCCAGGCTTCCCTGTCCATCACTATCTCCCGGAGTTCACTCAAACTCATGTCCATCAAGTCAGTGATGCCATCCAGCCATCTCATCCTCTGTCGTCCCCTTTTCCTCCTGCCCCCAATCTCTCCCAGCATCAGAGTCTTTTCCAATGAGTCAACTCTTCGCATGAGGTGGCCAAAGTACTGGAGTTTCAGCTTTAGCATCATTCCTTCCAAAGAAATCCCAGGGCTGATCTCCATCAGAATGGACTGGTTGGATCTCCTTGCAGTCCAAGGGACTCTCAAGAGTCTTCTCCAACACCACAGTTCAAAAGCATCAATTCTTCAGCACTCAGCCTTCTTCACAGTCCAACTCTCACATCCATACATGACCACAGGAAAAACCATAGCCTTGACTAAACAGACCTTTGTTGGCAAAGTAATATCTCTGCTTTTCAATATGCTATCTAGGTTGGTCATTAGAATGGCATAAATGTCAGTCAAGAATCCAGCTTCTGCTTTGCTGTTGAATATGATCATGAAACAGAAAAAATTTTAGTGGTAGAAATGGTTCTTTAAATTGAACCAAGTAGTATCTTTAAGGGTAGGTGACTATATTTGTAAAGACATCTTAATGGACCCTTAATTGCCTCCTTACTTTCCCTACTGCCTGAATATTTAGCATGTAGAGTTAGCATGTTTACACAGACATCGCACATATATTTATAAATATATCTATAGGGATGTAGTTTGTTCTGTCTCCTTTTCACACCATAAAAATATAAAATAATATGTTTCCACTTTGGTCAAGACAAGATAATTTTGCTAAACCAATTAGGTGGCTGGTTCATTAGGCACTTTTCAAACCTAACATGAAAATAACTGTGAGCTAGTTAATGCCCAGACTACATCATTTTTCCATGTCTAACCTAGCTTCCCCCTAAACTCCGATGAAGGCATTATTTCCTCCAACCTTTCTCTTGCTCTCTTTCATTTAAAATGTCTTTTGTGTCCTTTATTGCTTCCGGTTTGGTCTGAGAATCATAGAAATCCTACAGATTCTTTTCTCAAGTGTCAGGAGGCTAGAGATTCAGACCTATTTACTTTTCATTGATCTTAGAAGTTAAAACCTTTGTGTAACTTTTCCTGTAAAATGATGGGGACCTTCCTAACCAGATGAAATCTCAACAAAGATTAGTAATTTTAGTTCAGTCTCTTCCTCCTGCTCTATTGGTGATTGTGTGCCCATGTATGTGTGTGTGTGTGCATGTATATGTTTGAGTCAGGGCATGTGTGGTTACAGCAACCCTAGCCTCCAAGTTAAGGACATCGTTTAGAATCTCTAAAACACTCTACCTAGTGTCTCTCACCCTGCTTCGGATTCCCTTCAGGGATGCCCAGAATCCAACAATTGCCTTCTGAGTTTTACATTTAGTTGTAGAAACTCCTGGTGATCTGGACTTTTTAGCTGCTCAGACAACTGGTTACAATTCTGATCTTCAGGTACACTCTGTGTTTTGAGCTTATTATATATTTTTATGCCTTATTTTTAAATCATATTTCATATTCATACCAGTCTGTGGTTAATCTTGTCCAGTATTTTTCTCATTGTATTTTTTTCTTATACTGCTTGATAAATAGGACACGAGACAACACCACTGCCTTCTTTCCAAGATGATTCTCTTCATCTAGAAAAGTCTCTTTTATGTATTACAGATGGGTCCTGTCACTCATTCCAGACAGTATCCAAACTCAGATTTCTAAAGAATAAATTATGAATTGTTTTAGTATGTGACGTGTCTCCCATGTGGTAGTAGTGATTACTTGCCATTCATTCATTCTTTCATTTATTCAACCAGGATGTATTGAGTGCCTCATTGCGGGAGCAGTCAGATATTCTTTAAATAGCTTGGAAATTAATGTGCATATTGAACTCTGGCAGTCACCTCAATTTTGTATGACATCAGCTTGATTAAAGGAAAATTTGACTTGGTAGCACAAGGGTTCAATTTGAAAACTCTTAGTGGCTAGATTTTTAAAATCACTTTAAGAAATACTCGGTGTCTATTGGAAAAAGGTGCTTTGAAAGAATGATATTGAGAAATCATGAGAAGCCAGGGGAAGGCTGATGATGTAGGTCAGGGTGAGGCAAGATGGAGCAATGCTTCTGTAGCGATGGTTGAGAGCTTGTGAGCAGGATAGAACTGTGATGCCTTGGATACGTGTTGAAGAGGAAGCCACGACAAATGCTACAAAGTGTGTTTGGAAACTGCAATGACTTGTTCATTCAAGGTGCAGGTTAAATAGCATTTATCCAAGAAAAGGGACTGTAGCTTCTAATCATAGATTTTTTTACTAGAAATATGCTAAGAATTCACCACTCTTTCGGTCTTTATTTCCGAGGAGATATTCTATTTCCTTGCCAAAATTTGCTTGCTCCAGTTTTTCCACTCGAGAAGTGAAGTTAAAAGGCAATGTCTTCAACCCAGAGTCCCATTTTCGTATTGCTCTGAGTGTCTCCAGATACCCGAGGTACCAAGCTTTTCTCATAATTAGAATGGGCTCTGCTCATACTTGGACGTGTGAGCAATTCTGTCTTCTAAGTTATTTATATTTGCAGTTTTACCCAAAATGTTGTGCTATGTTTAATAATAAAAATGTGGGAATCAACATGTAAATATTAAGAACAGAAAAACAGGAATGACAAAAGGACAGAATATTGTTTCAACTTAGTGCTATAAATAGGTGACCACAGAAAGCCGGAGTCCATAGTGTGAGTGACCTGTAGGAACTGGATAGAACAGAGAAGGATGAACTCGAAGCAACTCAAGGAAGGTGACCTCCGCAGAGAACCCAAAAAACCATGAAACTGTTTGATTTGGAAGAAGCAGCTAGGAGGGTGCACGTGTGTTCAGTTGCATCCAACTCTGCGACCCCAGGACTGTAGCCTCCAGGCTCTTCTGTCCATATTCTCCAGGCAAGCATACTGGAGCGGGTTGCCATGCCCTCCTCGAGGGGATCTTCCAAACCCAGGGATCGAACCTGAATCTCCTGTATTGGCAGGCAGATTCTTCACCACTGTGCCACCTGGAGCAAGAAAAATTAACTCAGTATTTTCAGTGACTTCCTAAATGCAGTAGAAAATTTTTGTTTTCTATTCCTTCTTTTGAGAATCAGCAAACTTGAGGAAATTAATCACTGTGGATGTAAAACAAGGGATAGGTGAGAAGTCAGACTTATGTGCTAAATTAAACACCGCAACATTCCATCATTTTTGTTTTAAGCTACTGTTTCTTTTGACCTAAGTGGCTTAATTTGCATGCAATATCCACTCCTTGCAAAAAGCCTTGGTGTAATAGGAGGTCAAAAGCATTTGGTATGAAATTAATTAACTACCTTCTAAGCAAGTTTCCCAAAGCATCAGTTTTGCCTTAGGATAGGGTCTGAGAAGGTTTGAAGTGGAAATGTTCTTTACAAGAGAAAAAGAATATTGGAAAAGAAATTAAAACCAAGGGGGAGTGGAAAGAGTTTCGGCACAGATGGCCTGGTTTGTGATGGGAAAAGAGGTCAGGTGTAATATAGCATTTCATTACATTTCTAAAATGAAAAATGCCTACATATTGGCAAGAAAGTCTGGTGTTCTGATTCAGCCAAGGAGGTCATGTCAAACTTTATCTTTTAAGGAAACAGATCATGTAATTGGTTGCTTGAGAGTAATTGAAAGTTGGCACAATTGGAGAGCCATTTCCCCTGAAGACTTGCTCCTCTTAAATTGAGCAAATGTCAGAAGCAGACATTAAAAGGGTAATGTTTGTCTTCTAATTCTCAAAGACTTTATTGTGTGTGTTTCCTGTGGACTTGTGTACATGAACTTTCCTAGGCTTGTGTAAACGGTTCATACCAGGCTGCCTCTGACCACTGATCCCTTAAATGGAAGCAGCATTTCAGAAATGATTAGTGGACTTGAAATAGAAGGAATGGTTAGAACAGTGATTCGTAACTCTTTCAGACCCAATGCCCTCTTTTCATAACAAGCATGTTTGTTTATTAGTGTTGGATTTTCATTAATTTTTTAAAAGCAGAAACATGAAATATAACACAAAGAACTTAATTGCTTTAAGCCTCCCTTTTTCTTTGTGTAAGAAAATTATATCCATCTATAGGTGGCTGAAGTTATCCATCACAGTTCTTTTTTAACAATAATATTTGCATTGATAGAATTTTGAGCTTTCTAGAAAAACACCACTATGACTTAACAATGTTTTGGGGAAGGATAAAAGGATTGTTTGGTGATTTTTAGCTTCTGGATTTTCTTTTTAAAATATTCAATCAGAGACTTCTCTGATGGTCCAGTGGCTAAGACTCTGCGCTTCCAATGCAGGGGCCTGGTTTGATCCTTGGTCCAGGAACTAGATTTCATTTGCCTTAACAAATAGTTGGCATGCTAACACGAAGATTGACAATCCTGGGTGCGGAAACTAAGACTTGGCCCAGGAGAGTAAATAAATAGAAACATTTAAAAAAGTTAAAAATCCAATTAAAACATGTGCAGGGTTTTAAACATTCAAGTATTGCTAAAAGGCTTTCCACATAAGCAAAAATCAGTTCAGTCGCTCAGTCGTGTCAGACTGTTTGCGACCTCATGGACTGCAGCACACCAGGCCTCCCTGTCCATCACCAACTCCTGGAGCTTACTCAAACTCATGTCCATTGAGTGGGTGATACCATCCAACCATCTCATCCTCTATCGTCCCCTTCTTCTGCTTTCATCTTTCCCAGCATCAAGGTCTTTTCCAATGAGTTGGTTCTTCACATCAGGTGGCCAAATATTGGAGTTTCAGCTTCAACATCAGTCCTTCCAATGAATATTCAGGACTGATTTCCTTTAGAATGGACTGGTTGAATCTCCTTGCTGTCCAAGGGACTCTCAACAAGTGTGTTGTCTTCTCCAACACCACAGTTCAAAAGCATCAATTCTTTGACACCCAGCTTTCTTTATAGTCCAACTCTCACATCCATACATGACTACTGGAAAAACCATAGCATTGACTAATCGGACCTTTGTTGGCAAACTAATGTCTCAGCTTTTTAATATGCTGTCTAGGTTGGTCACAGCTTTTCTTCCAAGGAGCAAGTATCTTTTAATTTCACGGCTGCAGTCACCATCTGCAGTGATTTTGGAGCCCAAGAAAATAAAGTCTATCACTGTTTCCACTGTTTCCCCATCTATTTGCCATGAAGTGATAGGACTGGATGCCATGATCTTAGTTTTTTGAATGTTGAGTTTTAAGCCAACTTTTCCACTCTCCTCTTTCACTTTCATCAAGAGACTCTTTAGTTCCTCTTTGCTTTCAGCCATAAGGGAGGTAGGTGTCATCTGGTGGTAAGCGGCATTGCCATACTGTATCTTCCAGCCCTCAATACCTGCTTCTTAGAGAGAACTCTCTTCAACTCTTAGCCTCTATAGTTTTAAATAACAGGTTTGCACTGCTTTTTCTTTTCTTAAGCTTTATTGAGATATAGTTGATAATAACATTATAATAGATTTAAAGCATACATCATAATGAATTGATATGCATATATATTGTGAAAGGGTTCCCCCATCTAGTTAATTAACACATCCTTCCCCTCCCATTGGAGAAGGAAATAGCAACCTATTCCAGTATTCTTGCCTGGAAAATCCTGTGGACAGAGGAGCCTGGTGGGCTACAGTCCATGGGTTCACAGAGAGTTGGCCACGACTGAGTGACTGAGCACACATGTGCCCTTCACACAATTACTTTTGTGTGTGTGTGAGAACATTTAGGTTCTATACTCATAGTGCATTTCTATTGTACAACACTGTATTATAGTTATGTAACTCTAGTCATCATATTATATATTCGATTTTCAGAACTTATTCATCTTAAAACCTTATTTATAAAAAAAATTGTGTGATAATGGATGTTCATTAAACTTACTGTGGTGATCGTTTTGTGATACAGGCACACACCAAATTATTTTGCTTTATACCTAAAATGAATACAGTGTTACATGTCAACTTCATCCATGTCAATAAAAAGATGAATATTTTATTTTTAAATATTTTAATTCCCATACAGCAAAATTATTAATAGCTTCTGTTTTTGTGTACAGTTCTGACTTGTAATACATGTATTGATTCACAGAAACACATCACAATGAAGTCAAATAGAAGTTCCATCACACCAGAGAGTTCCCTTGTCCTGATCAGACCTTAGCCCCCACCCTAACCATTGACCTATCTGTAACTTGTCACAACAGTTCTGCCTTTTCCAGAATGTCATATGAATGGGATATGGGATCATATAGCATGCAATCTTTATAGACTGGATTCTGTTGAGGCTCAATTCTCCCTTGCTTTTCCATGGGTCTCGTGACAAACTTTATTCCTGACTATCATTGTGAGACTCTGTTATGATAATTTCAAGTTTGTTTGGTAAGATAGAGACAGGGGGAAGATTTATTTCAGACCACTATTTTAAGGATTAGGTCTCTCTATAAGCAAAAGTTGAGCAGGATTACTTAGAGCCCCCTTTATAAGATTGGGGTTTTCTAAGGTGTCATTCCTCAACTATGACAAAAATCCACTGTTTTTGTTTAAACCTACATTTGTCTTGCATTTTGCCCATGGGTTAGGAGCTAGGGGAACGTTTTCCAACATGAAACTCATGCTGGCTGCTACACTGTGAGAAGTAAAGTCCTTCCTCTCTGATTCCTATTTTCTGTCTCCAACTATGAAACTGATAGATTGTTAGCTTGCAAATTGAGTAAGTCCTCAGACCCTTCATGATTCTTTATGCTCCCTCCATTTAGCAAAATGCATTTTAATTCATTATGTTATGCTCCCTCCATTTAGCAAAATGCATTTTAATTCATTATGTTATTGTGTGTATCAGCAATGTATTCATTTATTGGGGCTGCAGCAACAAAGTGTTGATTTAAAACAGTAGAAATCTATGGTCTTCCAGTTCTCCAGGCTAGAAGTCTGAAATCAAGGCATCATTTCTCCCTCTGAAACTTGTAGGGGAATTCTTCCTCATTCCTTCCTAGCTTCTGGTAGTTTGCCAATCATCTTTAGTGTTTCTGGCTTGCAGCTTTATTATTGCAATCTCTGCCTTGGTTGTCACGTGGCATTTTCCTTGGGTTTCTCTGTCTTTACATGGCTATCCTGTTATAGGGTCACCAATCATATTGGATTAACGGTTCATCTTATTTCAACTCGACCTCATCTTAATTAATTACATCTGCAACAATTCTATTCCCAAATAGGGTCACATTCTTAGGTACTGAGGATGGGAATGTCAATATATATTTTGGGGGGTACATAATTCAACCCCATAACAAATAGTTTGTTTCCTTTTACTGTTAAGTAGTATTCCATTGGGGCTTCCATCCTAGTGGCTCAGTCATAGAAGAATCTGCCTGCAGTGAAGGAGGCATGGGTTCGATCCCTATATGGGGAAGATCTTCTGGAGAAGAGAATGGATATCCACTCTAGTATTCTTGCCTGGAAAATACTTCGGCCAGAGGAGCCTGGTGGGCTACAGTACACGGGATCGCAAAGTTGGACGTGACTGAGCCACTAACACACCCTTTTGCTTTCATTTCATTGAACTGGATGTACCACAGTTTGTTTATCCATGTATCTGTTGAAGGGCATTTGGGTTGTATAATTTGGGTGCTTATGTATGATGCTGCTATAAACATCTGTGTATAGAGTTTTGTGTGAACAGTAATGTTCATTTCTCTAAAGTAAATACCTAGGGGTGGGACTGTTGGGTCATATGTTAACTTTATCTGAACCTGTTTAACTTTGTAAGAAACTGTTTTCCGAGTGGCTGTATCAGTTTGGATTTCCACCAGCAACGTACGAGAGGTCCAGCTGCTCTGCATCCTTGCAAGCACTTGATATTGTAATTAAAAATTTTTTCTCTGTGTTTTGTTTTGCCATTTCACATAGATGTATAGTGCTTTCTCGTTGTAATTTTATATTTCCCAGTGACTAATAATATTGAGCATCTTTTCATATGTTTATTTGCCACCTGTATAATTGTTTGATATGTTTGTTCAAATCTTTTGCTCATCTTTAAATTGGTTAGTATGTTTGTTGTTGCTTTATTAGGAAAAATTTGTGTATATTTTTTATATGTACATCTCTTGATAGAGATGTAATTTGAATACATTTTTCCCAGACTATTTTTTGTTCTTTCATTTTCTTAACAATGCCCATTTACAAAGCAAAGACATTTTTAAGTATTATGCAGTTCAATTTATTAATTTTTTTCTTATATGACTTGTGTTTTTTATATCGTACATGTGAAATCTTTGCCTAATCCAAAGTCACAGAAGTATTCTCCTATGCTTTCATCTAAAGATTTTATGCTTCATGTTTTAAAATTTGAGTCTATGATCCATTTCAAGTTAATTTTTGTATAAGATGTGAGGTTGAATTCACTGGTTTCTTTTTTTTTTCATCAATGAAACTTGTTGTTCCAGTATCACTTGCTGAAAAAATTATCCTTTCTCCATTGAACTGCTTTTCACATTTCTCATTTGACCATTTGTGTGTGTCTATTTCTGGACTTTATTCTGTTCACAAGCTTGTAAGTTTGTAGTCATGGATGCAAACTATTATACATACGGTGGATAAATAGCAAGGCCCTAGTGTATAGCACAGGGAACTATGCTCAATACCTGATGATAAGCCATAATAGAAAAGAATATGAAAAAAATGTATATTATGTATAACTAAATCACTTTGCTGTACGGCAGAAATTAGCAAAACAGTGTAAGTCAGCTATACTTCAATTAAACAAGTTTTTAAAATAGATAAACCATTTGGAAAAAAGTTACTTAAGAGACAAAAAAAATTTACCTTAATTATTTATTGCTAACTCTTCAAAATTCACTTAGAAACTCTTCCTTTCTTGCTTCTACCAATCAAACTATTTTGTTAAATTTTGTCTAATTCTTATCAGGTTCCTCCATGCAAAGATTCACCTCAGCCCACAAAGCCCTCTTACATATTATGCTTTTGTTTGCTCCTTCTAGATTTACTATGACCCTGCCAGGGTGGTATTTACATGACCATGGTAAGAAATAAATTAAGAAATAGTATAAACTTTGATTTATTTTCAATTTATTTTCATGGTGAAAGGAAGTAACACCAGGAGCTGCAATAGAATTTTTTATAGCTTATCAATGTTTACTTTTAATTAATTGAAAATATTTCATGAGAATCAACTTTTTAACATTTTCAGGATTCTAGATTTATTTTTAACTTATTCTTAATTGGAGGATAATTACTTTACAATGCTGTGTTGATGTCTGCCATCCAATTCATATATGTGATAATCTTTTGCAACTGTGAAGACAGAAGCCAAGAGAAAGTGTGAGAAAAAGCATGGAAAGAGCCTAGGTCCTTGATAATATTGAGCCACCAAACTAACCCCGGAGCCATACAGTCCCTTCTGTCCATGTCACAGACTGTAAATGTCTTAACGATTTGAGCACAGTTAATCAGGTATTGGAAAAGACTCTGATGCTGGGAGGGATTGGGGGCAGGAGGAGAAGGCAACGACAGAGGATGAGATGGCTGGATGGCATCACTGACTCGATGGACATGAGTCTGAGTGAACTCCGGGAGTTGGTGATGGACAAGGAGGCCTGGTGTGCTGTGATTCATGAAGTCGCAAAGAGTCGGACACGACTGAGCGACTGAACTGAACTGAACTGAACTGAATCAGGTATTTGGTCATTTGTAACTGAAAAACCTCCTGATACAAATAACTGATTTGGTTCCCCTTTCACCCCTCTCTCTCCTTTTGTGCCCACCACTCTTATGCTTTAACCATAGAGGTTGCGTGTGTGCTTAGTCACTCAGTCATGTCAGACTCTTTGAGACCCCATGGATTGCAGCCTGCCAAGGCTCTTCTATCCATGGAATTCTCCAGGCGAGAATTCTGGAGTGGATAGCCATTCCCTTCTCCAGGGTGTCTTCCAGACCCAGGAATTGAACTCAGGTCTCCTGCGTTGCAGGCAGATTCTTTGCCATCTGAGCCACTAGGGAACCCTAACCATAGGGGTCGACATATCACTATTTTTCTGGAGCTTCTTATTTGCTCTTACTTTTTCTTCCAGGCTGGAAAGCCTTCTGATCCCCTCCCTGATCATCCCTCACCTACCAACCCACCCTTATAGTAAAAGTCCCAACCAAATACCATTTCTTCTAGAAGGGTTTTCTGACTACATGAACCTCCCCAACTCCCACCACACTCACACATACCTCCAAGTACATTCATACACACACACATACACACAATCTTCATCTATAGAATATTTATTTTAAGGACCCATATGACTCAGTATGCTGCTAAATACTACATCCACAGCTAAAGTTTACTGAGTGATTATTTTGTGCCAGTTACCATGCAAGTACTTTATTTGCACTATGCTTTTTAATCTTCAAGGAAAGTTTATGAATTAATTACTCATATTGCCTTCATTTTACCAAGAACACAGTGAGGTTTAAAGAAGCTTAGGAAGTTTATCAAGGTCACACAGGTAACTAGTAAGCAGAGCTATAAAAATTCCAACTCAGTCCTAACTCCAGGCTGGGAGTCATATAGAGCACATTGCACAGAAGTGAACATGTGTCGCACAAAATACTGATTTCTTTTCACTGCTACTGTATCTTGTGAGAGGAGAGATTGTGACTTGAATTTCATTGCCTGTTCCTCTCTGCTCACACCTGCCGAGCACAAAGAGCTACACAATAAATGGATGGGCTGATCATATCAGAGTCCTTTTCTCTGAGAGCCAGAGTTCCTGCCCGCTTATCCAAGTGACATGCCAGGCTCCAGTTGCAGCCTGACCCTTTCTATAAAAACATCTATCTATGTTAGCTTTGGTCAGTCCTGTCAGAACTGGGGTAGGTTAATTCTCTCTAAGGCGTTAGCAGCTGACAGTGGCTTGTAGTGTTCTTCCCTACTGTGAATCTTTTAATAAAGGACTTCTGGAGAAAGTATTGTTGAAGTCAAAGGAATGACTTTCTCATAGTAAAACTTTAGGTACACTATGAGATTCTTAAAGATAAACCAGCTGGTGGTGATAGGGAGTGCAATTGTTATCAAAGGAGGAGTGATGTGGAAGAAACAGTCATTTCAATATGAAAGCATTTCCTTCACTTTGAGACACATGAGGTTTTTTTATTGATTCTTCACAGAAGAGTATCCGGAGTTACCACCTTGTCTGTTTTTTGGTAAGTCTTATAAACTTGAAAAGGCCACCACATCCTCCCCATAACCTGTCTAGTAGTGGATGTTGAGGTTTACATAAATACTTTAAGTTTCCATATTTTCATCTAAATTAATATTCATTAAACTGTAAGCAAAACAGCAATACATGCATGCTAAGTTGCTTTATTTGTGTCCAACTTTTTGCAACTCTATGGACTGTGCCCTGCCAAGCTCCTCTGTCCATGGGGTACTACAGGTAAGAATACTGGAGTGCGCTGCCATTTCCTTCTCCAGGGGATCTTCCCAGCCCAGGGAGTAAACCCACATCTTTTACATCTCCTGCATTGGCAGGCAGGTTCTTTACCACAAGCACCACCTGGGAGGCTATTGACATTGTGAACAGTAAAATATTTGTCCACGCCAGATACTCTGTTGAATTAGAGAGGACTGAACTTTAAATTTTCTATAGAAATAAAGTAGGACATCGTTTCTCAACTTGTCTGATTGTAAGAATTTTGGTGATGCTCATTAAAATATAGATTCCATTCCAGACCTTCAGGTCCAAGGAGAGACTTATGAGAAAGAGTGGGAAAACTGAGGTAGGGTAAGTTTTTTCACTGTCTAATAAGGGTTTGCCACTTGGACTCTGGGGTAACCCATATCTTGAGATCACGCTGAAAACATTTTCATTCTCTTTCCCTCCCTGCTATTCTTCCAAGAAATGTTATGCCAGGCACTGTTACATGCTGAGAAAACAAAGATAAGCAGCAATTCTTGCTGAAGTGTCAGACAAAGACAATGGACAATTAAACAGTGTATTAAATGCTAAAATAGAGGCAGTAAAGGACACTATGCATTTAAGAGAGGAGGAAATGCCTGGTCCGAGTATTTAAGGTAAATTTGACATCCATAAAGGAGAGGTCATTCCACATAGAAAGATGTATGAATAAAGACCTAGAGGCTTAAGGAAACCTGGTGTTTTCTGAACACTGTTAAATGTCTGGCATGGCTGAAGCTCAAGTTCCGGTTGGGGAAAGTGGGGGTAGAACAGGAAGAGTCAGATTGTGAACTGCCTCACGTGCTGCCTTGAAGATGTTGGACTTAGCGCTGTTGGTAAAGTTGAACTGTTTGGGAAGAAACCTACATGCCCCTTGCACTTAATATAAACTGATTTCAGAATATAACGATAAGAACCTCTTAAAACTGGAGTTTAAGACAACTTGCTTTGCGCTAACCTTATATAATAGTCTTTGAGCTTTCTAATCTAGTGGAGACTCTTCTCAGCAGACATCTTATATAGAACACAGCGTACAAAACAGATTAACAGGCTGTTTTGGCTATGCAGAAAGCTCAGCCCCGTGACATTCCTGTAAACATGAGGTTCCAAGGAACAGTCTGCAAACCAAAGTTCTGTGCTCCCCAGAGACTGGATAATTAGATGGAATTGGACTCTTCCTGTTGGAAGGCAGCTTCAATATTATCTCTGAAGGGAGCACCTTCTGCTGTATCTAGCATGGATGGCTCTTTTCATGAAGCATTGTTCAGAAGATGCTTGTGGCACTGAATTGAGTCTGCCTAGGTTTTACTCCTTCCTGTGAAGGGGAGGCCTCCACTTTCTTCTAAAGTTTACTCTCTAGTTAAGCTGCCTCATTCACTAGCAACATCTATGGTCAGCAGGCATCATTCTGATTTGAGCACGGTCTTCTGGAATAATCAACTCAATGTTAAGGCTATTATATCTCTTTCCCTTTACCTTTTAAGCTTCTTTAATTGTTCCTTAAAATAGCCCCTCTTCCTTGCTGGGTCCCCATTTTCCCACATGATACCAATTTGCCAGTATTGCCTCTTGAAAATGCCATCACCAGGAATATGACCATTTCTTTGGCCACTTCTTGTCTCCCATTGGAGAAAGAAATGGCAACCCACTCCAGTATTCTTGCCTGGAGAATTCCTTGGATAGAGGAGCCTGCCTAGCTACAGTTCATACGTTGCAGAGTTGGATATGACTGAGTGACTTTCACTTTTCACTTTTGCCTGCTAGGGGCTTCTGTGGTTGGCATTACCTCAAGATTTATATAAAAGGAATTAAGATGAAATAGCAAGTAAAAATGGCATTACAAAGCAGCTCAGCCTTAAGCCAGACACTGTCTTACTATTTTAGTAAGACAGAATGCTAACATTTAACATTGTAATGAAAATTGATAGGCTGTCAAGATTGTCGGGCTTCCCTGGTGGCTCAGTGGTACAGAATCCACCTGCCAATGCAGGAGACGTGGGGCTCAATCCCTGGGTTAGGAAGATTCCTTGGAAAAGGGAATGGCAACCCACTCCAGTGTTTTTGCTTGGGAAAATAATCCATGGGGCTGCAAAAAGCTGGACACGACTTAGCGGCTAAATAGCAAAACTGCCAGGCATTTGTGTGTGTGTGTGTCTGCGTGTGGAAAAAATACTAGCTTAGAACAATCCAAGGAACACAGCAGAGGCTGTCTTCTGGGGCATGAATAAAGTCGAAGGCTACCTACAATAGGAAAAGGACAAACGTTAGTCTGGGTATCGCAGATTGGCCCAGCTCAACGGGCTTCCAGTCTTGAAACAAATGCAGGCAGGCAGGACAAGCTTCAAGGTCCCTGCTTCTCAGCGGAGTATGACAAGAGGGATCCAGCACATGGGAGACATTGAACTAGTCAAGGACAAGTGTGAGACGTCCAAGTCATCCCCATGGTACAGTCCCCCCTGTGGCACTGGCTTCAAGGTGGGGCCCTAGTTTCTAGGCAGAAGATGGATGCGTCCTCAGGTTTATAATTTCACATAAATGCGGTGGGGAGAGAAGGGAAGAAATGTATCGGGAAAAGATCCTTCTGGGGGATTCGGTATCAGCACGACACTCTCTAGGCTGTTAGCACGCGATGTTTCCCCTCTGACATGCTGTCCTTGGGAACCCCACAGTCGACACCTGGAGAGGTTCCTCCCTTCGTCACTTTGCTCCTCGTACAAGTTCAGTGTCTGAAGATTTTTCTTTCTTTTCTTCAAAAAATATTTTAAAAGACTACGAAAGTGAAGTGAAAGAAGTGAAAGTTGCTCAGTCTGACTCTTTGCGACCCCATGGGCTATACAGTCCATGGAATTCTCCAGGCCAGAATACTGGAGTGGGTAGCCTTTCCCTTCTCCAGGGGATCTTCCCAACCCAGTGACCGAACCCAGATCTCCCACATTGCAGGCAGATTCTTTACCAGCTGAGCCACAAGGGAAGCCCAAGAAAATTGGAGTGGGTAGCCTACCCTTCTCCAGCAGATATTCCCTACCCAGGAATCAAACTGGGGTCTCCTGCCTTGTAGGTGGATTCTTTACCAACTGAGCTATCAGGGAAGCCTTTTAAAAGACTATAAGTAGAGGATATTTTAGGTAAGAAAACTTGCTGACTTGGGGTCAGTCAAATCTAGCTCTTAATCCTTGAAAAGCTAGATAAAAATTCTGCACTGGGTTTGAACCCCATGAGATGTAAGTCACCTTGGGGGAGGGTGAAGAAGGGCAGAAGACAGAAGGCTGTGTGTGTGTGTTTAGCCAAAGAGTCACTGGAACAAGCAACTTAAGAAACCAACAGCATCCCCAAAGGCGAAGGAGATAGAGCTAATACCTGATGATCAGGCATGTTATCTCTTTTAGAGAAAAAACTTCAGCTCTACATTGATTTCTCTGATAGACTGAATTATTATGCAAAAATATACGCTATAACTTTCCTAACTACTGAGCAGAAAGACCAGGCAATACTCACATCAAACGCTTATTTTAATGTCAAATGTTTATTTCTATGCCATAGTTGCCTCAGCACAATTTGTAAAAGAAAGGAATCCAAAGAAAAGATTTTTTTTTTTTGGTTGGGATATTTTCTCTGCAGTTATAAGAAAGAAAATAAACACCTTGGTATCAGAATTACCATTTTTCATATCATTCTAATAAATATCGCATCTAAATATTTTCCTTGGGTGTCATTTTTTTAAAGGATGGAAAAATACCCACAGGGGGAAAAAGGCTTGAATTCATCAAAATAAATTTGGGATAGTCTTTGCCAGAGAATATATCTAGAACATCTTTGTTTTGGTACACTATATCACTAATTGCCATACTCTTATTATTTAATATAACAGGCATACTTTATTACATAAAACAAAGTGCAGTGAAAATGAACAATGTTAGAAACAAACTAATATTTGGTGTATCTTAAATCTTCAGGTGATTAGATATTAGCTGAAGCGCCAGGATACAAATTTCACTATTGATACAAATGCAATTCTCTTCTGCGGTGAAAATGCACTTAGTAGCTGAGTTCTTTTTGATTTAGCAGACAGGGCATCCAATACAACTGAAACAACCTGATAACAATTTTTTTTTTTTTCTCAATAAAAAGGAATGCTCTGGTTCTTAACTGGCTCCCATCTTCAAGGGAGCCAGAAGACAGCATTTGCTCTTTCAAGATTTTTCTCTTGTCTGATTTGACACACAGAGCCACCAAGATTCTTACAGTGGAAGTAGGCACCACACCTGAGAGCACGAGGCTCTCAGACAAGCCAGTTAGAGTCAGTCTATGATGCCTGCGGTGGGCCCAGCACCTAGAGACAGCATGGTGGTTGTGCATGTAAATCCTTTCAGCAGACTCAGGGAAAGGAGGAGAGTTCTTTAAGTTCATGCACATTTTATTGAGTAGTAATATAAAATGCTTTTTTCTTTTTCATTGTTACAAGTGCATGCTTTGATTGCCAACATCTCAGAAGTCAAATTACAAAGGCAAGGCTTTAGGCTGTAGTGAATTACTTGGGCACTTATACAATTTTTAAAAAATATGAATGGACTTTTGTGGTGGTGGTTGTTTTCAGAATGAACCAGTTGTAACCCGTAACTGATATACAAAGGGAAAAAAGTGAAAAAAGTACATATTTTGTGGCACATGACAGAACAGAACAAAATAACTAAACCGTTATGACGTTAACAGTTACCATGCATTTAGAGTTCCACATGTAACTACAAACTTATTTAAATTTCACAAGGTTTGCTAAACATGCTAACCATCTATATGTGCACTGACAAGCTTATGTTAAAAACTTTTAAGAACACTCTCCCCTTTAGATTTTTTTCAAAGCTTTTTTTTGATTACAAAATTTCAAAGGCATGAAGCATTTTAGAGAATATAAAGTACGCCAGTATACATACATTTCCAGTATATGTCAGACCACTAAGCGCATTACAGTCTCATACAGGCCGATACAGCCATTTTGTTTCTTAAAAAACATGCATAGGCAGATTTTTTTTTTTTTACAGAATATAGATGCTTTATCACTGTACTTAATATGGTGTCTTGTTTACTATACTTAAAAATGCACCACTCATAAATATTTAATTCAGCAAGCCACAACCAAGACTTGATTTATCAACAAAAACCCCTAAATATAAACAGCAAAAAAAAAAAAAGAAAAAGATAGAAGTAATTATTCCAGTTTTTTAAAACTTAAAGAAAAGGAAAGGAAAGGTATTCATTGCTAAAGTAATATGTGTTATATGGAAAGAAAGGCATTCAAAGCACACTAAAGAAACCTGAGGTAAGCATAATCTGTACAAAATTAAACTGTCCTTTTTGGCATTTTAACAAATTTGCAACATTCTTTTTTTTTTTTCTTTTTCTGTTTTTTTTTTTTTTTTTTTTTTTTAAGACTGCCTAATTCATTTTATAGCCATTGTCTGACAAGAGTAGCAAAACATTATCAATAAATAGTCCTTATTTAGTTTGTACATCATTTTGTTAAAAATGGTTGATGTCATCCATTTTTAGTGCTGCAACTGTAAACGTACAATAGAGTAAGAAATTAGACAAAGTTTTCGTGTCCAGTAACATAATAAAAGACCTCTCGTTAACCTAGCTAGAAGTCCCCCAATGCAGTAGGAAAACATGTACATTCCCCTAACATTGCAGTATATACTAGCATTAGCTTTCTTTTAAAATTTTTTTTCCCTATAAGCATTTTTTAAAAGGCATACCCAAAAGAGGTGTTTAATCACCACCCCCACCAAAATATAGTTTATAATTCTCTCTCTCTCTTTTTTAATGATAGTGTAAACTGAATCCAACTCCTGGCCCCAGAGCAAATAAGCTACCATCAGAGGCAAGAACATCCAACTGCTGATACGCAGCCATCCCCATTAGGCCCTGCAGCTCAAAAAAAAAAAAAAAAAAAAAAGGTGAACAGGAAGTGGTCACTGGATATTGCTGCTATTACTGCCATTGCTGTCCGTGCCGTTAGTCTCTGAGGCGAGAGCCTTGTTGATGGAGTTAAGGTTGGCGTCAGAGGGCATGGCATCTCTGCGAGGTGGCATCCTCTCGTTAATTCGGTCTAAGCCCTTGGCCTCCTCGAAGCTAGTGATCTTATGTTGTGGTGAAAATCCTTTGATAGCTAAACGGAAAATCATTAAGAAAAGAAAAATCAGGGTTAGCCAGAGGAACACAAAGGGCACAGCTGTTGCATCAGGTGATGTTAGAAATTTCGCAGTGAGAGAGGGAATCCTTTAGTAGAGAACAAAGTGACGGGACCTGAACACAACACAACAGACTCCTTACCATACCCGAAGATAACCGAGAGGTTTGGTAACAGCCAATGTCTCTTGCCAACCAAAATGTCCTCTTCAAGTTAGTAAGATGTAAAGGTTTTTCTTGTCTTCATGAATGGTTAGATCCACAAAGTGGTATATAAAAAGGAAGGTTGCTACCAGTAATAGGTCTCTAGGCCCAGCATCCACTGGCCACATCCTTGGCACAATTACTGTTTTAAATGCCCTAACCCAGAGAGGCAGGACACGGCCCTACTTTGACTATTCCATTGTGCCAGTGACGGCAAATTCAGTAGACTCACTGAAGCAGCTAGACCTAGAAATCTAGTAAAGAGCTTACAGCAGAAACTAAAAGCAGCTACAAAAGGAATGAACTTGGGGCATTTCCATGCCCTCTCAGCATCCCAGAGAGATTTTCTTGGCAAACAATTCAACGGTTGCATGGAAAAAAAAAAAAAAAGAAATTATAAACACCTGCTTCTCCACTCAACTTAGGAAATATGTGGAGTGGATGACAAGGTAAAAGAAATTGAGAAAAATCAAGATCAGATCACTAAGCAGAAAAATTTGGTCTTTCCGTCGGCAGCAAACAGGCCAAACTGATGTTCATCTGGTCTATTGCATAAATTAAAGAAAAACTTTTTCTTAGTAGATCAACGTAGATGTTAAGTGATGGTTCACAAATCACAAAGGGAAAACACTTTGCAAAAATGAATGGGAATGGTTTGGGCCTTATCCAATGAAAACATGGTATTTTCAAAAGGGGAGCACTGATATTTTATTTTTTTTTCCAGTTATCCTACTATGCTCCAGAGATAGATAAAGCATTTGCACAAGAGACTTAAGGTTTTCTTCAATAGGTGCACCAACCAGTGAGCTGAAAATAAAGTACATAAATGGGGAACCATACATAAATGGGGAACACCAGATTGCTTTACTCCCTGTGAAAACGCAAGCCAGACACTGAAGGGCCAATCACCAGTGTTGAATTGGGCCGCATCTCCATGGCTGATGAAGGACAATTTCATTGTACCTTTATCCTTCCTACCCTATTTGAGAAAAAAAGGAAAGCAGTTTCAAGCCGAAACTTTGCTAGCCACTCCCACACAAATGTACAGTGCTTTTCATTAGTATGGATGAGATTCTTAAAAGATGGACACAGTTGCTTCCAAACTCGTTAAACGATGAGAAACAGTTCGTTCCCCCTCTGCATTTTAAAGGTTAGCATCATGGTGATTAGTCAACTATGAGAGGAAGAAGATAGGGAAATGGGGAAAGACCAAGGCCCAAAGCAAAGCTTTTTAATTCTTCTCGAATTCAGTCAGAAATCACAAAAATAACAGAGCTGTCTAATGAGCACCCACCCTGAAAATGAACTCAGTTATTTTCAGGGACAAAAGCAGTATCTACTGTTTTGCTAAACTACTATGAATATCATTTCATCATAATGAATAAATATAAAAAGTTAGTCATCATAATTGATGATGTGATTTTATGAATTGAAATGGTAAAAGTGCAATCTCTTTTTTAGGTTGTGTAAGGTTTGAAAAGCCAATAGAGTGGGAGCACAGAATTTCAAAATCTAGCGAGAACAAGGGCTATGTCTGGAATAGGGCTCCGTTTCTAATCATTCTGTCTATGCTGGTCTGGAAGAATGTGTGCTCTGCTGTAGTTGCTGGTCAGACAATGGGTATTAGCAATTTACATTGGTAGTATACTTAACACAACACAGAGTCACAGAAACCACAGAAAACAGCCAAACTATCAACGAGAATGCACACTGCAGATTAGAATTTGCCAAGAGGAATAGAGAATTCCCACATAAATAGCAGTTTATTCACTGCTATTTAGGAAACAGTTGTATTTTCTCTTACAGTGCTATCATTTCCCCTACTGTATCCAAATCACATACAAATGAGAGAGTCTGAAGTGGCACATTTTACATCATATCAAAGGAACATATCACACAATTTTGGGAACAATGAAACATTATCTTGCAAGAACAAAATACAACTGAAGAATTTTGTTTTAAAGGGGAACTTCAAATTATTCTTTTTAAAATTTTCAGGGGATATGGTATGTATCATATTCAAAACTATTTGGATAAGCAGTAACTTGACATTTAAAATGTAACTTGACATTTAAAGAGCACAAAAGAAATTGCGCGAGGTCCACTCTGGTGTCACTGAGCAGGGCTGGGGCGCAGTCAGTGCTGTGCGTATCTCGATTTTCCTGAGGCTCGCAGCACAGTGCATGGTGCAAAGCAGACACTCAGTGGACATTAACCAGCTGAGTGACGACAATATTCACTATGCTTGTTACCGGTCACTTGCACGGCCACTAGATATTTTTGAACTCTTTAAAATATCTTGGTGGTGCTAGCTGTCCTACAAATACCAGTAGGTTAAAATTTCATAAGACTAGCAGAACTGTTTATCTTGAATACAGCTGTCTCTTGGGATATTTTTTAGAGACAAAAATTAATGTTGAACTACAACAAAGCACTATTCAAGTGAACTTTTGTTTTTTGCTAGAAATTTCTGGAGACTAGATTTCATAAAGCTATTTTTATCCTCTCCTTTTCAGTACTGACTGAAAGTGATTTGAGGGAGGGACATGGTTCAGCTCAAAGAATATTGTTTTATCCATTGTTTGTCAGAACGGCTGCCATAACCCCCACCCCACATGTTCAAGATCTGTTATCCTTTTGTTTTCTGTGATTATACTAGGATCATTATATACAAAGTCAAACATAGCTTTAAGGGAAAAAAACAAACAAACAAACCAGAAAAGGACATTTTCCCCTTTAAAGCAAGAACATTTTGGTTAATACTGAGCCACAACTGTTAGCCCAACACCCACACACTCTTTACAAGCTACAGCAAAAAAAAAAAAAAAAAAAAAAAAAAGGAAAAAAGAAAAAAAAGAAAGAAAGAAAGAAATGAATACACCCAGCAGAGCCCTTATCTGTTGCAGGTACAACAGAAAGGGGACTGGCCAATTTACCTTCATCAGCCTCAATAGCCTCAACAGTAGCTGAAGAGAAGAAAGGGGGTGCAAAATGAATGAGAAAAATGAGCAGAGGATTTTTAACTCTAAGAACAAATCAGTGACGATCAAGGGAGCTAAGATGATTAGTGTTCCTGTAAGTGCTGGATTCTGGCACAGACAACAAAACAGAAATGCTAAAAAGAAAGAAAAAAAAAACCCACGAAAATGATGTTTTTTTTTTTTTTTTAATGAGCTGGATACACATATCTGAGTGAACCGCTTTGGATTTTGCTCACTAAATAAATGACCACATGATTAACCCTTTAGGAAAACACTCAGGAAAGGTTTCTTTGACTTAGACTGAATCTACAAGGGACTAGGTCAATCGAAAATGTGCATCTGACTCACGCGAAGTATGAAAAAATCCACTGCTATGACTGGTGATTTACAGTTTTAAAATGTCCCCCCAAATGGCAAAACTTGAAGCACTGCCATATTGTCAGTGGAATAATTCACACTATTTAATATTAAATAGCACAATTTCCTAGTGGAATGGAAAAGCAGGGGGCATGCAAATTAAGAGCTGCCTCCGAGTTGATGACACGTGTGACTCTAAAGACAAACACTGAACATGTTTCAAGTGTGAGGGAAAAAGGAACAAGGAAGAGGAAGGGGATGGGATAGTCTGGATGTCTTCTGCCAGGTAACCCAGTTTACAATCAGTTTTCCTCACTGGAATATTATTTTTAGAAACAAAACTCTTGAAATGTTACCATCAAGTGGTAGCATGCCAGTAGCAGCAATAATTCTATTAGCATTTTAAAGAAAAGTCAGTCTAAATACTGAAACCTCAGCATATTTCAGAGGCAAAACTTTAAAAGCCCATTGCTTTATCAGCAATTTTTAAAATAAGCTTAGGGTCTATATTCTTGCTATACAGGTGCATGAGTTTTTCTATGTTATCAAGGTTAGGGGATATTTCCCTAATTAAGTGCTAAAATGCAAAACTCTGTAATTCCACAATGTTTAATATTAAAATCCTACCCCTTGACTTTAATTTGCATGTTTCTTCTAATTTACGGTTTTAAGACTAGAGCAACTGCCAAATGTGCACTATAATTTACTTACAGTGCATTCTAAATTCCTTATGATAAAAACGTATGATGGTTACCACTATGGAGAAAAACCAAACAGTAAAACTTTTAGTAGTTTCCCCCTTTTAGACAAATTTAAGCGAATCAGACAATGAGTTCTGAAACTGTATTAGTGTACATCATTTAAAATATACACTGACTTTTCAAATTCTCAGGACTAACAAGGTTGTAAAACCTTATGTCTGCTGTGGGTATGTGCTTGAGTGTGTGTAAGTTCAACACCAAATGGCAAACAAATGGATCTAAAATAAAACAACAGAACAACTAAAAGTTCCAGGTTAAAATACAGGTGAAAATCTGAAAACAAAACAAAGAATTGTAAGAACTCAAGTCACTTAAATTTAAAAGTAAAGCAAAAGAATCTGGAGTTGCACCAGCACCAACACATATTAGACGTGTGTACTGTCCATTATTGAGTGTACTCTTCTAAAGCAACTGTGATCCATAGTTTCTGATAATACACTCGCTGTACTGTAAAACTGTGCTTCTCAGAAACTATGCAGGTTTTAGTTAATTAGGTAGCTGTGCATTTCGTGCATATAAATTATGATGCATATGATAAATAAATATGCCAGTGTTCTTAGAGCATGTTTACTTTGGTGGGAAAATTTTTGATTTTTTCCTTCAAAGTTACTAAAATAATTTTTTTAGCGATACATTAAACAGGGGATTTATTTATTTATTTACTGTGATATTTTCCTACTCTCATTTAGAAATTTTTTTTCTTTTGGTGGAAACTCAAATACATTGATGTTGGAATAAATTCACATGAAAATAAAGAAAATTTTAGTGATGCTGCTAGGAGGTGACCGTTTAGCAGTACCGCATCCATGAAGCTGGGCATCACTCTGTGTAGAAGAGCTGTACCTAAATAACATAACCATAGGAATACCAGGATCTTCCAAACTGAGGGACAGGAATAGAAAAGAAAACACACACACACAAAAAAAAGATTCAGGGAAAGATACAGGAAAATAAGCAAGAGGCTGAGACTGTTTTAAAACCTTAGAGCGTATTTTTGTTTTCATTTTTTTTCTGTTAGGGTCTAATCTAAAAGCAAAATTTCCATAAAGTATGCTGAAATGGTACTTTAATTAATGAGAATATTGGTAAAAATAGATAACAAAAGTAACAAAAGTAAAAGAGCACATTGACTGGGCTGTCTAATACAGTAGCCACTAACCACATATGGTTATTTAAAGCAAAGTAACGACAGCTAGGTAAAATACAGTTTCTCAGTTGTACAAGTTATATTTCAAATATATTTCAAGTTATACAAAATATTTCCAGTTGCACAAGTTATATTTCAAACACTCAATAGCCATACATTGTCAGTGGCTCCTGTACAGATAGAGATATTTCCACCATCACAAAAAGTTCTATTGGATAGCACTTACTTATCCAAAAAACTATAGATTTTAATACAAGAGCTATCTTCAAGGAAATGTTTTCATCCTTTTTAAAAAATGAAATATGATTCTAATCACTCTCAAGTTTTGATGAGTAAGTCAGAGGAAAGACACCTTTGACTTCAACTTCTATTCAAAACAAGATCATCCTTGTATATTCTTCTTCCATTCTCCACTGAATCCTACACTTACATATGTATTTTTACGTGTGCATGTGTTTATTTCCTCACTCCAGTAGATAACCAGCACATTTAATAAACATGTAATTAACAAGTTGTTTTTAGCAACTGCTTGGTTCCAAGTGGTCAAACCTATAGGGCATGTAGGTGAGCTAAAGGAGCTGTCTTACAGTGAGGCCTGAAAGCGTGATTAGTGTGCAAATGAGGCCATGGGGGTGGGGTAAGGACCACATTCCAGCCAATGAAGGAGCTACCACTTGGGGCATGACTGGTCAAACTGATGGGGGGCGGTTTCAGCCCTTCTTTCAGCTGAGAAGAACTGAAGACCAAGACTTAAATGGGTGAGTAGGCCAGGGCTCTACTGACGGAGCGACTGAGGTGCCAGCGCGGGGTGCACCAGTGGGCCTGCTTACCGCTTTGCAGGGTTTGTTTCCCTCCAGAAAGCACGCCGCTGGGGAGCATGCCTGTGGGCGTCAGGCCTTTCAGCGTCAGCACACTCTCACTCTCTTCTCTGCAAAGGCACAACGGGGGCGGAGGGGACATTACCTTTTATTTTCTTTCAAGAAAAAGATCAGACTTATAGGGAAAAAATGTATATAAGAACGCACATTGACCTCTTCCTTGGCTCCCTTGTTGTTGTTGTTGTTTTTTCCCTTTTTTACTTGGAACACACTGTATTTTCACACATTCATATAGAAGTCACATTATGTAAATGACATGACTGCTAAGATAAAGTTGGGAATTATAAAACTGTCAGGGGTTCACATGCTTCTGAATCCTGAAGATATGGAAAACAATTCTGCTTTTGTAACCAGGTGTCACAAAACGAAGTGTTGCTGGGTATCTTCTTTGACACCATAAATATGTTAAAAAAAAAAAAATGAGCCAGGGAAAGAGCTGTTATAAGTTTTACTGCTAAGGCTCAACAAAATAAGTAGGGCTGATTTGACTTGGGAGAGAAAACCAGACAGAAAAAGGGAGATTTTAAAAAAATCTGACCTATGGATTATCCTCTTAGTTGCTATACTTGAATTTTTTTTCTTCATGATACATAATTGCTGCTTCAAGTTTCATTACATTGTTTTAAATTTTTTCTTCATAATACATAATTACTGTTTCAAGTTTTATTACATTTGTTTAGAAGGAATGAATGAGTCCTGCGAGTTCAGTTAGGAATGTAAAGCATTAGAGCCTCATTCATCAGGCCGCAGGGAGCAACTATGCTCTATTTTCAGCTTTAACATGACTTTTCAAGATTTGGCTGCTCCTGCACAGTTATTACTGACTTTGATCTGGTGTCTCTGGGAAAGGATGATGGTGCTTTTCATCCTGCTCACGGCTCCCTGCTTTAGGTATCAAATCACTAAATTACTCTTTAGTGACTCTACCAGGAGTGAGATAGAAATAGCAAGAAGCAGAAATCAAAAGAGCCACAGTAGCTACTCCATGAAAAAGAGTTGGAAAAAATCTGGCAAAAATTAGAATATGATATTATACAATGTGGAGATGGACTTTTCCCCAAGATGGTCCTATTTACCCTTGTTAATAATGTAATTGTGAATTGATTTTATACTCCTCACATATAATCATACTCTAGATTAAAGTAATCATTTGAGGAGAAATATACTTTGCGTTATCCAAGAATAGATAACCGAATTTAAGTAAAGAGTAGTTAATCCTTTTTAAGAAAATATTTGTTTTCTAAAGTCCATGCATAATAATAACATGATGCATGATCCATGTAAAAAATAACTAACATATGGGAAATGAAACTCTAAATAATCTTTTCATTCTCAATGATTTATTTGAATAATATAGATTCTCATAAACAAGCTTTATGGTTCATGTTCATTTCCTAGAAATCTAGTGAAATACACCTGGTAGATTCGTCTTTTACTACAGGGAGTGAATGAAAAATAGGATTATAATAGCTGTTCTATTTCATAATATGTTGAATATATTGTGAAATAAATGTTTTAAAGTGCTGCAGCACATAGAGGGCATAAAATGTGAGGCAGTCCACTTACAGGCTTTCTCTACAAAAATAATTTAGTAGATTTCAATTTGACTAAAATAGTAAGGAACTAACAAACCCATTTAAAATATAATTAAAGAGAAGAAAATAGTTTCTAGTAATATATTTAAATGACCAGACTAAAGCATTAAGACACTATTCAGCGACATATAATCAAAGGCAAAACAGAGCAGAGGACCATGATCTCACCTGAGAACCGAGAACACTCTGGCCATCTTGCCGATGGCTCGGATCTTGTTTCTTATCACCTCCTTCCTGGCTGCAGCCGTTGCTCCTGCATTTTAAAAACATAGTTGAGAAGTCAGGTGACTTTTTATTGAACTCTGACTAGTTGACTAGTTTACATATATAACAAACTGCTGTAAGCCAAATCAGGTTTGTTTTCTGTTCCCCTTGGGCTTCCCTGATGGCTCAGTCAGTAAAGAATCCACCTGCAATGCAGGAGACCCAGGTTGACCCCTGGGTTGGGAAAATGTCCTGGAGAAGGAAACGGCAACCCACTCCAGTATTCTTGCCTGGGTAATCCCATGGACAAAGGAGCCTGGCAGGCTACAGTCCATGGGGTTGCAAGAGTCAGATATGACTTAGTGACTAAACCAAGGATTTATCTGTGAATCAAGTTCAAAAGCTTATGCTTCCAGGCATAAACGCTTGCCTGTGATACTTTAGAGGTTCTCAAAATGCCAAAGAGCAACTTTTGAGATTTCCAATGAGGCAGGTTCCTGTCCTCTTCTATTTATACAAAGAGAACGTGTACTGGCAGGAAGAGGAAGTGAGTCACCAGGATCTTCTACTCATTTCCGGTCTCCATGCTTGGAGACTACTTTAGGAAACTTCTTTTGCAAAAGTTGTCCTTTGAAGTGATCAAACTAGGGAGTCTCTTAACCCCTTATGTTCCCTGGGGGTATTTATAGTATTTACAATATTTATCGTACCAATGGCCCTAAAACATTTGTTTTAGCACTTGATACTCTTTCATCTACTGGTTACTGCACAAATTGTAGAAGAAAAAACAGAAAACTATTGAACTGGATTCAGTGAGAGACGGTGGCACATATTTCGTATTTTAGCACTTATGTAGAAAAGTTACACATAAGTCTAAGTTTTACCACTGACTGCATTTTCCAAATTTAAAAAAGTCAATCTACATAGGTTGTTGTTATTATAAACATTTTTGCTTTTTAAATATTTTTATTTATGTAGTTTTAGAATAATGCTCTATGATCTTTAGTGAATCTATTTTATTTCTTTTTAAATTTTCAAGGTAATGTTTGAAGAAGTGCAAAACAGAAAAAAAAGTTCTCTTTTTAAGATTTTTATATGTCAAAGTAAAAGGGATGGCATGCATGCTTAATCACTCAGTCATGTCTGACTGTTTGGGACCCTATGGACTGTTGTAGCCTATCAGGCTCCTCTGTCCATGGAATTTCCCAGGCAAGAATACTGGAGTAGGTTGCCATTTCCTCTTCCAGGCAATCTTCCCAACCTAGGGATCAAACTCGAATCTCCTGTGTCTCCTGCATTGCAGGCAGGCTCTTTACTGCTGAGCCACTGGGGAAGCCAAAAGGGATAAGATATCCTTTTTAAACATATGGGACTTTGTAGAAAGTGTTAATACAAGCAGATTTTCTTTCTAATTCTACTGCCACTAATAGGAATATAACAAAATATTCTTAGCAGACCATATCAGATAATATCAGAAATGTTTGTAATTCAACAGTTATCACACAGTTTGTTCAGAGACTGGTCTAAAGGTGATAACTGGTATACATTTTGATCTCTTAATTCATGGTAAGTACAAGCTTTATGACCTTTTTTTGAAGGAAATATTTTTGCTGTTTCTTATGACTTCTAAGAATTGGATTTGAAATCTTTTTCATTGTTTGATAAGGGCCAAACAATTAATCACTGACCTAACACTTCTATAAGAAAGAAAACTTACAGCAGCAGTCACACAATTTGGAAATGGCTAGAAAAAGGCCTCTGATTTTCTATTCATCCCAAGGAAGTGAAAATATAATGGGTCACTTTTTTCTTCTGGGTGGGTTAATTTGTCACAGGTGATGCTACCTTAGAAGCTGTGTACCTGGGAGCTGGTTTCCTCTTTTCTCTGACTTAAAAGCCCTCATGCAGCCCCTATTTTTGTCTATTTCTTTTTCTCTAGTGACAATGACACCATAGAAGGTACCCCCAACACATCTAACTGGTTTGCATCTATTTTTCCCCATCACTTCCCCACTCCCAATCTGGGCGTGGCCACGTGTCTTGCTTTGGGTAAAGGAACATTAGCGAAAGTGATGCTAGCAGGATCTTGAAATGCACACAGGCTTGTTCTGTCTCTTGCTCCTTGGTACTTTTCCAAGAGAGTTGAAAACTTTTGTCCACACAAACTCCTGTACACAGATGTCTATACTAATTTTGTTCATAATTGCTAAAATGGAAGCAAGAAAGATTTCCTTTAGTAGGTGAATCTACTGTGGTCCATCCAGATAATGGGATTTTTATTTGGTGTTAAAAAATACTGATCTCTCAAACCAGAACTTATGGCTTTCTCCCATATGACTTAAATTTATTTCACTCATTTGCAGGTAGAATAGCTTGCAATACTAAGCTACAATCCTGTCTTTCTGATAACCAAACATGGATTCTCATTTATAACTGGTTCTGTTAATTAAGTCTGTTAATTGGTCAGAATTTTGGAGGAGAAAATGGAGTGTGCCTAAAACTTTATTGGCCCTCCCTAAAACTTTATTCTGAGTTTCTAATAATATTTAGTTATTATCTATGATGTGCAATTGTGATTCTTTATATAAAACCTGTCCTAGAGGCCATTTGAAAGTTTAAAGTTTCTGTGCTTGAATTTTAGATGATTTATGATCTACTAAAGGACATTTAAGACTACCAAAGGACATTTGTTAAGGGGGAAAAAATGTGGGGTAGCAATTAGTCGCCTTACAGTGGTTTTCCTACATATTTTTTTTAGTTGTTCAGTTAAATCCTGCGTCAGTCTGACTAACTGGTGTGTTACTACAACCCTAGGCTTAATATTCCCCAGTCTGACTGACCCAGTCTGTCAGAAGTCATGATGTGCTAAGTAAGGGGAAAGAGTCTGACCCTCTCCAAAAACAGTATGGCCAGATCATAAAATCAATCCAACAGACACAAGGAATGGAACATGTGGGAGGACTCCAAAACTGGTGACTATATTTAGAAGCACAACAAGAAAAGCAGCAAGGAGTAGTCTAGAAGTGTAATTGGATATATTTAAGAGGAATGAGAAGGGGAGAAAAGTCAAGTCAAGTAAGTGAAAAATATCTAAGAAGGCTAATCTCTTAGAAAATTTTCATTAAAGGACTTGTAAAAACCATAACCAGAGCAACGAAAACAAAGAAACTAACAGGAAAGGAAGAGAAACAAATTACGCAGAGCCATCCTTTTCAGTTCAGTATGAGCCAGGGAACTCAGAAAAATGCTCAAATAACTGTGGAATTTTAAATGTAAAAGAACATTCTGACAGTCAGAGCCAGTTTAGGATTCCTTATTTTTCAGACCTAGGGACTTACTGGAGAGTACTATAGAGGGTACAGAGCAGGTATACTTTATGTATTCATGGCCGTGCTCCCAACAAACAGTAATTCACAGCATATGGTAATGGTAAGTAATTCATCTTAATGAAGAGATGCTATCTCTCTAGATTTCTCAGTAACCCTGGTAAGTAAGAGGTTTTAGTACATCCTTTATAAAATTCAAATGTATTTACTCAAAAAGTCAGTGAACTTAAGCAAAGAACAGTAAGAAGACACCTTAAAAGTGAATATCTCAAAACTTTATCCTGGGCAATTACCTTCACTATTTTCCACATAATCAAAATCAAAACGAATACCACACATTTACAACCCACGAAAATGTAAAATATTCAAATAAAATATCTTAATTAATATGTAATTAAACTTAGAGAAGCTGAACAACAGCAGGATAGAACTAAGTTCAGATATAAAGGTTCTTGCATATTTAGTATTGTTATTCATGACAACTCTTATTTAAATACTTAGGCTCAATTGCAAACCCTCAACAGTCTGTAATTCTATAGAAAGGTCAAGGAAAAATGCACATTTTTCAGACTTTTACTAGCTGTGCCATGCAAATACAATGTCACGTTTAACATTCTTGGAACTTAACTCTATTTAGGTTGTGGAAATGTATCACAGTAGCTCAGCTTAAAATTCAGAATATTGAAAAATGAGGGCACAAAAAATACTTTTTATGTTAAACATATGGCATGCCAGATCTTAGTTCCCCAGCCAGGGATTGAACCTGTGCTCCCTGTATTGGGAGCGCAGAGTCTCAACCAGTGGATCACTGTCTCCTGCACTGCAGGCAGATTCTTTATCAGTCTAAGCCAGCACGGAAGCCCAAGAAGCCCAAGCATTAATTTTTAATAGGAAACTACTGTTAACAAATTTTCAGAGAAGAATATAATCACTTATTTTAACTCGAAAGTCCAAAACTGAGAGGCAGTCTTTCATAAGGTTAAAAACAATGAGCAATTTTAAGTAAAATTACATTTTGTGTTTCCATTCAAATAATTATCACTTCTTTTTTGGGCTTGTCTCTTGCTTTACCTTTGAAGCTCTAATCTTCTTTTATGCCTGGGGTATTATGCTACTATTTTCAAAAGCTAGGCACTCTGGCACACTCCATTTTCCTCAGAGGTTAATGTACAGACCAACGGAATCTTTAAAGATCAGCTTTTACCATGTGTCCTTCCTGACCTTAACTCAGTGCCCTGCTGACTCCTCGTGAAGTTTGGAAGGTACCTATGCCAAATGGCCTGCTGAGTGAATGCTGACAGGCTCTGAAGCGAACTGGAGACTTGCAGCAGCTTCACAGCGAAGAGCGGTCAAGTGCCAGGGCAAAGACGGGTTCTAACACATGGGCTACCGGCCACACATTACAGACCCTAGCTCCCTATGGCTCACTGTTCCCATCCACCCATTGAGTGACTACTGTAATTCCTGTTTTAACTGAATCAGCAGTGTCTGGAAGGTACTCTATAGAATACAATTTAGTGCCCAAATCATGTATTATTCATTAAGTGTTCTTGTGAATCCTTTGTTATTCTATAGCCTGCCGTGAGCTAACAGCTAGCAACAGAAATAGGAGTGAAGCATGGTTTCTGCTTTAGGAGATCACTGGATCACCAACAGCACACAGTGACAAGGGTGAGAGAGGAGGAGGCCGTGGAGTGGGGAGCGCTGCAGTCAGCTGGGGAGAGTGCACTGAGCGCATCTCTTCTTAAACTCCCTGTTCAGTAACGAAATCGTAGCTTAAAACCAGCGGTAGAGAATTTATACCAACAAAATCTGCAAGTCCTACAAACGAGGGCCATTTTCTTTCTGCAGTGATGGGTTGTTAAACATTTACCACTGGAAGTAGGTGTTAATTGTCTGGAGAAAAATGTTCACCCAAATGGTGACAGCTGAAGGATCCTGAAGGATAAGTAAGAGTTAAGGAGGAGGGAAAAGTCTCCACAGAAGGACGAGAATTTTGAAACACGTGGAAGCTGCAAGAATCCATGAAATATTCAGATGATGGGTGAGATGTCTGGCACACATCGAGTTTGGGTACACTGGGGTGTGGGTAGGGTGGGAAGAGAAGCAGGGCATGCCTGGGGCTAAACTGTAAAGGCTTTAGCATAGTGCTAGGAACAAAGAAAACATTTAGATATAAGCCCCAGTGGCTCAGAAGGTAAAGAATCTGCTGCAATGCAGGAGACCTGGGTTCAGTCCCTTGGTCAGGAAGATCCCCTGGAGAAGGGCATGGCAACCCACTCCAGTATTCTTGCCTGAAGAATTCCACGGACCGAGGAGCCTGGTGGGCTACAGTTCAAGGTGTTCCAAAGAGTTGGACATGACTAAGGAACAAACACTTTCATTTCACTTTTCGTACTCATCATAGAGGTATAGAGAACATACTTTGCACTTACCCACCCCTTTTCCAAAGAAAGAAAGAAAGAAAAAGACAGACTGATGGCTGGGTAGAGAGACAGAGATGTGACAAAACAAATATACTAAAATGTTAATTGTAAAAAGTAAGTGATGGGGGCAGGACTATACAATTCTTTCAACATTCCTTTATGTCTGAAACATTTCATAATAAAATGTGAAAAAAAAAAAAAGAAAAAACAAACACACCATTTTATCTGCAAGAAGCTTGCTTTTAAGAGAAAAGCGAGATAGCAGTTTTAAGAACAGGAGTCTCTCCATCCCTCCCTTTCTTTGTGTTATATGAAGGATGCATGAACTCAACAAAGGAGGTCAGGAAGAAAAGTCCTCAGTGCAGTGACCTCCATCCCTGCTCTTCTCCAACCAGCTGCCGGGGGAATTTGGACTGCTAAGATTTTGTTGTATAAGCCCAATTCAACAGAATCTAATTGCTTCTGATACCTTTTTGAAACTGTAAGAAGTGAAAATGATGAGCTACATAAAAGTTTTACACTTAAATATCTTATAAAATAGGAATATTTTCGTATTATTAGAAGGTAAAAAAGCTGTTTTCAAAAAATTGAGTGCTTAATATTTGATGGAGAAAGTACTGGGACAGTTCAACTTCATTTTTACACTGGCCTCAAATGTTTTATTATTTAGGCTTCTTTCTTTAAATGACTTTTAACAAGTGTATCCATAGCACATGTCTTTAAATCAAATACATTATATTAAAAGGAGTGTATATATATTAACATCTCATACTTTTTCAGAAGAAAGATATAGTTTAAGAACTATATTCTTACTGATAGGCTTCAAATATCTTAAATCTTTTAATTCAAAATCAGAAAATAATATAGAAAACTCACTTTTTCAAATTTGTTAAGGGAAATGAAGTCCCTCTTTGTAAGAAACTTATGTCACTGTAAAGTAAAATTTTATTATGATTCATTAGTTTTAAGCAGAGTTTAGACACGTCTCCAGGTTTTATTTTTCGACACATAGGGCAATTACTGAATTTGAATAAAGGTTATTGATGGAACAAAGCCTAAGGTGTTGAGATAATAAGATCTTTTGTTGCATACATTTAAGACAAAAGGTTTCCATCCAAAATCAGCACTTTAGAAATAGGATACCATGCAAAGACAGAGCAGTCTTCAGAAGCCTCTAAAAACTTTGCATAATTTGTCTTTATAGCTCTGGACAAATGATGATGAGATCATCATTTATGATCATTTATGGGAAGACACATTTTCCGAATTGGCCCCATAAGGCTTGGAGCCAAACCATGTGCCTAAAACTGATTTTCTTGTCGTTTCTTTCTCTGACCTAGTTTAACAATAACAAGTCTTGAGCTTCTATATTCAACAAAGTGACATTGTACAGAAATTACTTAAACATTTACTCAGTTTTGCCCTTGGCTGTGGCGAGCTTGACAAGCGCTTCACTCCATTTTTCTATACCACTAGGCACTTGAGTCCTGGGAATTAGGGACAGTATCATAAGCTCTGAGAAACTGTGTCCACTCTGATGGACTGGCTATAATGATGCAATGTTTACCTTTTTTTTTACTTATGCATCTACAAAAGACTATCCCCCAAAGAATATTATTCTCACCTCCAAGTTTAAATAATTATGTGGAATATATAATGTTGTAAACATTGCCATTTTAAAATGAACTGACAATACTACTTTAAAAAAAAAAATCAGTGGTATATAAATAACACAGCAATTTCATCCTATCATCATCCTTTCAAAGAAAAAATTCTCATGTTGGTCCTTTTTTCTTTGAAATTGCATTTCCATTTCAATTTTCCTGATTTTACTTTAGTATATTATACACACTATTTTATCACATTATACTTTTCTTCCAAAAGATATGTTTAAAATTTTTAATTTATTTTAAAAAATTTCCTGAGACAATGAGGCCTTACGTCTTACAACTTCTTTTGTAATCAAAATCACGATTATTAGTAGTACATAACTGAACCCAGTAGCACAAGTATATGGTCAATGTTCATGAATATTAAAAAAAAACACAGAAATATAATTTGATTGAAATTATCCCTTAATGATAAGGATGAAAGGGCAGTTACACTGCCTTGATTAAGGAGACTTCCTAGGCACTGAGTTTTTCCACTGTGTCTTAGTTTTAGTGCTCTGGGCAGTGTTCACAGTGACTATCTAGGGAGGCCCACGCCTTTCTGCTAAAATATGAGAAAAGCAACTGAGAATGAATGAGGAGGTGGGAAAGGAAAGACTGCAGTGAGCGTGCATCTGATGAGGTCCCAGGCTGATCGTCTTTAGGAATGAAGACACATGTAGGCTGAGGATGTAAAAATGGATTCCCTTACTCCTCTTGAAATCCCTTTGGGAAATCCCAGTAGTCCAAATACTCTGGCATGAAGATAACTGCTCTATCAAGAATTATGTCACCCAATTTCTACAGGCGAGAGCTGTTGGAAGATCTCCTTGACCAGCCATAACTGGAGAATCCTGCATTGTTGATCCAGGTAGGGGCAGTGCTGGTTTAACCTAGTTCAGTGAGATTGGAGGTGTTGCCCCTCCCATAATAGCTGTGTGTGTGCTTATGTAGGTTATTCTATTGGAGAAAAACACCTTCAAAATAACAAATTAAAAA
Source organism: Bubalus bubalis (assembly GCF_019923935.1). NCBI lineage: Eukaryota > Metazoa > Chordata > Mammalia > Artiodactyla > Bovidae > Bubalus > Bubalus bubalis. Next base: position 98,940,165 of record NC_059163.1, on the reverse strand, counting down.
ATCTCTGTAAAAATTGATCTTTTTTGAGGACTACAACCTAAAATGTGTGGAATACCTTTCTAATTTTGATTCTAACAATACTATATCACGTATCTATAGGTGATAAAATTGAGACATAATGACTACTCGTCCCAAACCACTCCAAACCACATATTCTGAATTTCTTCCATATGCTTTTTAGCTCAACTAAAATCTCAGCATGTAATAGGCCCTACAATGGTGTGGTATTTGGCATAGGGCTAGCCTGTCTTACATATCATTTTGAAAGCGCCAGAGGATCCTTGAAAATATATATATTTTTTAAATAAAAAGACTCTCCTGTGTAGCGGATTTTTTAAAAGGCTAGCACAGCCTAGACTATTTATTCTAATTTCTCTTGTCATAAAACATAACTGGATTCTTTGGATAGGAAGTCTTAAAAATGTACAGACTACTCCTAAATGTCAAATAACTGTCATTATTTGGTTATCTTAAATACATAGTTAAAAGCTACTTTCATTTCCAAGTGTTAATTTGATTCCACGGACTTTTGTTCTCTGAGACACTGTGTTCCATCTGTTCAATGATTCCCTGGTATAGCTGCAGAAATTGGCTATAAGCATAATTATACCTTGGGTAAAAATTAGACTTTAGAGTAGATTAGGAAGCTTGGTTATTTTTTGAGATACTCTCACATATTCAGCCTATGCCTTACAGAGGACATTTCAGTTTATCTATATTCGCCAAAGTGGAAACTAGTAGCATGTGAAATGCCATTTTGGATTGAATTCGTTATCATAACAGACATGCATCAGTTTTATGAACTGACAATGAAAATAAAAGCAAAATAAGATGAAATAATAAGTGTCAAGCTAATAATGGAGATGTATTGTCTACAGAAGAAACACTCATAATGCCTGGATGTTTAACCTATCAAGGATTATTCTGAATATAGATGAGGATGTAACAGTTGAACAATATACTTATTAAGAACCTAATTGGGCATACATACTAAATGCTGAAGAATGCATTTAGACCAGTGCCAGGTACCATGCTACCTGCTGAAGCACTTAGCACAGATCTTTGATACATGATACTAAAAAATGTCTTTTCTTTATATTAAGAAGCAAATGCTTGTGCAGAGGTGAACAGTCCAGTTCTTCTAACAGTTACATTTCTCACTGTAAATTAAAAGGCCGATTGTGTGATCTTCATTAATATCAAATTGCCTAGTTGGTGGCCTCACTTGTGTTTTGTGCTAAACACTGGCTAAAGGCCGGACTGCAGATGATGTTAGTTCACTAGGGAAGAATAGAAGCCAGGATGCTAATGATCTTGTTTTGAGCCAAAAAAAAAAAAAAAAAAAAAAAAGACCATTCCACAAAGATGGGCAACCAAATAAAATCAAGATTTCTGTTTCTTTAAAATTCTGAGAAAAACTGGATGAAATGTCATAGCTTCTCATAAGCTAAGAGTAAAAACAAAGGGGAAAAATTGATTTTTAGGAGAGCAAGAATAGACTACCCTGATAGAAAAATATTTTTAAACTTTAGATTTTCTGAGCATTTATTAAACCTTTTCATATAGCCTTTAAACATGCCACTTGAGATCAAACAACTATAAAGAGAATGTTTTACAAACCTTGGACTTATAACAACTCTGCCATTGTTCAATCAATTAGTAATTATTCTAAGTACAATCTTCAGATTAAGAAGTTGGACCCACAACATGCTTTAGTACAAAGAAAGTGGTGCTTCCCTGGTGTCTCAGAGGTTAAAGCATCTGCCTGCAGTGTAGGAGACCCAGGTTCAATCCCTGGGTCAGGAAAATCCCCTGGAGAAGGAAATGGCAACCCACTCCAGTATTCTTGCCTATAGAATCCCATGGACAGAGGAGCCTGGCAAGCTATGGTCTATGGGGCTGCAAAGAGTTGGACATGATTGAGCAACTAACACACTTACTTATTAATAGGGAGAGAGCTGTATATAACATTTAGTTCATTCTGCAAAGTCTGCATTTTCTGTAATGTAAAATTATGCCAGCTAAGAAACTCATTTGTGCAAAATCATGTAGTACTAAGAAGAGAAAAAAGTACCTTTAATATCTGTGTTATTATATCATTTAAGTTGGCAACTTAAAAAGATTTTCATTATTGTAATCACATAAAAGTCAGACTTGATAATACTGGCTACACTATGATGGCTACCCAGGCATCTCGTTTGGTAGTCCAGGCCCCCAAATATTAATAGCCCTATATACAGATGGGGATTTATACCCTAGTATCTAGTAAATATCTGTGTACATTTTTAGACACGTTTCAGTTTTAATAATATACTGGATATAAAATTTGTTTCCTTTTTATAGCATAATCATGATGAAAAAAGGCAGTTACCTGTTCTATGAAGGGAACAAAGTACAAAGGATACATTTATGTGACCAAACTGATTTAGCCTCTAAATCACACACTGAAATATTAATTTTAAAAAATTAACAATAAACTGGAAAGTAATGAACAAAAGTATAACAAGCAACCACACAGACTTTTACAACATATTGACTAGTCTTTCTTTTTATAGATGTCTTCCTTTCCTTTCTCCAATTACATAATGCAAATTCAGGTATCTTTAAAAAGATACGAGAGCTTAAAACTGATAAGCTGATACCCATCTTTGACATGTCAGTTTTTGGAAAAATTACATGGATTTCTCACATGGTCATACTTCTTAAAATAGTAAAATACACAAAGTGTTTTTCTTGTCTTTGTCAGAAGAGAACAAGAAAGATTTCCTTACGTTTCCTCCAACTATCAAATATTTTATTCCAATTTACACTCCTTCCTCCAACCATCTAAATCTTCTGTGAAAGCAACCTATTTAAAATTGGTTTCTTATTGTACTAGACTCTCAGCTCAATGAAGGCAGAGACCATGTGTTTATTTACCACTGAATATACAGAAAAGGGTATTCTATGAATATTTTATATAGAAACTTAAAAATAATATAGAAAATAAAATAGAAATATACCATGATATAAAAATTGAGGTGCTTTGAGTTTTATTTTAGTATTTGGCTTTTTAGAAAATAATTCCAATTTTCTGTTTTAGCTATTATAAACATTAAACAAATTTTGCTATTTGCGTCTTTCCAATAATCTTTTATCTGACCAAATGACAGCCTAATATTTCATTTTCTGGTTTTCTGTTAAGATTTATATCTCATAGTAATTTTTATGCATTTGGTGCAAATATTTTTAAACAGCTGCTGCTTGAACTGCTCCACAGTCTTGGTTCTCACTGTCTTTCCCTCATCACTCTTTTCTCTATTTCATTTGTTTGTCTTTCTTCAGCTTCATAAAGAAGGGATAATTTTCCTGACCAGTGCTCAATTTTCTGATGTTTCCTTCCACATCAGTAACTTTGGAGGCACATTTGACTCTTAGTAGATTCAATTGTGAATTTTAACACAAAGCCTCAGTCACCTGCTCCAGTTTCATTCCCAATTTCCAGGGCTCCATTTCCAAATCCTGTTTGGATATTTCCAGAGCCCTGTCACTTTTACTCAAACTCATGTCTGTCACTAAACCAGGGGTTCCCAACTTTCGAGATCTAATGCCTGATGACCTGAGGTGGAGCTGATATAATAACAATGGAAATAAAGTGCAGAATAAACGTAATGCGCTTGAACCATCCTTAAACCAGCCTCTCCCCTCGTTCCCCCACCCCCCGCCCCCGCCAACACCCCCCGACACACCCCCCCCACCACACACCCCCCACACACATCCCTGGCCTGTGGAAAAACTGTCTTCCATGAAACAGGTTTCTGGTGCCAAAAAGGTTGGGGATTGTGACACTAAACTCATCTTTCTCCTGAAACGGATGAAGTTTTTCCATAACTGTCCTCCTCCTCCTAGGTACCAAGGTTTGAACCATCCAAACCTGCTTTGGTTTTCTTTGCCCACTGATTCCATAGTTGTAAGTCCTTGGCTGCTCTTTGGAATAGCTCCCTCTTCCTTTTATTATTAAAACTATCATTGTTCCAATCTAGTCACCTCAACCTTGAAATACTGTATTCAGTTTCTAAATTATAACCCAACTCATCCTTTGTTCTTTCTCCAAGCATTTTTCCAAGCTTGGAAAAAGTATTTGCTTTTTCTCAAACACAGCTTTTAAGATGACGGCAGGTTATGCTAAGAGTTGATAGAACAAGAATCATATGGCCACTGTGCCCTCAGAGCTCTTCTTTGGTAATATGTCTAAACATTTCTTTGAATTTTTTCATATTAAATGTAATACTTTTGCTCCCAAACTGCCAATTATTATAGGACATAATTTTTTTTTTTCCTTCAGATTGGGAACCTGAAATGTGAGATGCTGAAATGAGCTGCTCAGAAATGACAGTGATTACAGCCATAGGAAGAGCTCTAAGCTAATGGTTCTCTGTATATGCGCTGCCAGATGCACAAAGCAGAAGGGAGTTTTTAAGATAACATTCATCTCAGACACTCATCACGGCAAACAAATACAGCTTCGGTAGAAAATGATTTACCCGAGTCCTTAAAGAGGTATTCCTCAAGGACCAGTAAGATGTCACATAAGTCCTACTAATTTCCAACTTCGCACTTTAAAACGTTCTGCATAATTTTTTAAAGTTAGACAGAAAGCAGTGGGGAGACACTCTGGAACCTGTGATATTAGATTTGAAGAATTATCTAATAATCCAAAGCAGATGATGGAAGATAATTTTCTTGTATACAATTTAGATGGTTTCGTAGAGGCATGCAAAAAACTGCTCTGATTCCATATTCGGTGACTTGCCTGTGGTTAACATTAGGATAAGGCAAAAATGTGGATAAAGGACAAGAGTTCCGCCATGTGGTTTGCTCCTTTAGATGAAAGCAGAGACATAAATTCTAATTTAGTCCTAAGTCTTTCCAGGGCAGCTTGAAACTATACTTGGCTTGAAATGTATTCGTTTTTATTATTTTTTCTTTCTTATTCTACAGGATTTCAGTTTTACCTCCACAGTTCTTTCCTGTTAGCCAGACTTATCACATAGCACCGTCTCAAACATAATTTGCTTACATATATGTACATATACATATATATAAGATAATGATCTCAGAGTCTAAGATTTTAGACAAAAAGAAAGTTCCAAATAAATATTTCTAACTCATGAAACTGTCATTAGGCTTTTAAGGCTATTCCAGACTTCCTTATTATAATACTGAACAGTAAAGAAAGCTTTGTGATGGAGATTGCTTGATTTCTGTCAGCTTTTCTGCCCCCCACTCCACACACTTTGGGATCACTTACTAATCCGTGCTCTGAAATTAGTCTTCTTCATTAATGAGAATTAACTACTAAATGAGATACATCTACTTGGATTTCGTTCTTCGCTGACATATACTGGGGAATAACAAACCCAAATTAAAACCAGACTACCCTTTTATCATCCAAAATCAGAAGTGGAAACAGGAATCAAAGACCCCGATACATATAAACCAGATCCTCAAAAGACATTCAGTTGGCATTAAACTGCCTCAAAACTTTACAAGATAACAGAAGTTTTGTATTTTATTTTCAACAGAAAAGAACCACAGACCAATTTAAAACAGTGATCTTTTTCTAGACAGGCTATCAAATTCCTTTATTTGTAAGGCAGAAGCTGAGGAGCAGAAATTCATGACATGATTTCTACCCAGCAGAAGCCTAGGCAAGCCAGGAGACTTTTTGTCTATTCAGATGCAATAAAATTTTTCTCATTATCAAACACATAACTTCTTGGAGTGAATTAAGGTTAAAGGAGTAAAACAAAACTATTTTATTTGCTCTGACTTTCATGGTCAAATGATTGTGCAAAAAATCTATTTCTTTATTTTATGGCTATTTAACAGAACAAACTAAGGTATATTATGTTTCGCTAATAGTGTTGTTTTGCAAAAAAAAAGCTCATCATGCTGTTAAAAATTCAAGCACTATAACAATAGCTTGTGGAAAGTTCAAGAGTCTGAGAAACAGGCAGACCAATATTGGCATGAATCCAGGCTCCATGAGTTCATTAGCTCTTTGACCTTAGGTTTTAACCTCACTGCCCTGAGCTCTGTATGGAAAACTGGGATAATCATAGCACCTATATGAAAAAGTTGTCTTGAGGATTAGGGACAATATAAAATCACCTAGGAAATTTCCATAAGATAATTCATAGTTAATTATAAGTTTTTGCTGGTCAAAAGGGTAAGAGTTAATACAGATAAACCACTTGGAATGATGCTTAACATCTAAGCGTTAGCTGTGGCCACCTTCATTGTCAAGTGGTGAAGGAGAGCTGACAGAACCCACATGAAAAGAAGCAAAACGAATCCCACACCTAGCACTCCTCAAGGACACGAGAATTCCTATCCGTGACAGACTTTATAAACACTAACAAGTCCCCTTGATAAGGTACTCTGAGAGGCACGGTCTGTAAAGGCACCATTGCTGTTTATTCACTAGGTCATGTCTGACTCTACAAGTCCGTGGGCTGTAGCCCGCCAGGCTCCTCTGTCCATGGGGTTTCCCAGGCAAGAATACTGAAGTGGGTTGCCATTTTCTTCTCCGGGGATCTTCCCGACCCAGAAATCAAACCTGCTCTCCTGCACTGCAACAGGCAGATTCATTACCACTGAGCCACCAGGCGAAGGCACCATTACCACCCTGGATTTTATAGCTGATGTTGGATATCAAGCAAAATATGGAGAAAGGTTTGATAAACACTCATCAAGAGATGTTTTCTCTTTAGAATAAGCAGCAAGTTAAGGAAGAGCTTTAATTAAGTCCTTTGATGTCTTCTGATTCCTGCTTTCACCTCTGGACTGATAGAACATAGGGCCAGCCCCCAGAGAGACACAGACACTGCAGGCTGCCTAAAGGAGGAACAGGGTGGGAGAATGGAACCTTGATCCTCAGGTTGAAAATAACATCATACAAAAAGAGCAAAAAAAAAAAAAAAAAACAAACCTACAAGATATGTTCTCAATAAACTCTTGTCCCCAAAAGAGTTAAATAGTTCTGGGAAGATTCTCAAGTTGTTCTCTGAGTAGCTTTGAGGAAATCCATAATTTCTGTGTCGTGGTAAATAAAGCACTAAAGAACATTTCTGATGATTTACTCTGAAATGTATACCACCCTAAGTTAAACACATTTTTAACGAAAACTTTACTTGTGTTTTCCTTTTTATTTCTCATAAATTCTCAAATTTATGAGATATGACCATTTAGAAGTTGGAGCTGTTTCTCTGCAGAAATGATCTGAGATTCAAACATGGTAGTAGATGACACCACCCCTATGGCAGAAATTGAAGAGGAACTAAAAAGCCTCTTGATGAAAATTAAAGTGGAGAGTGAAAAAGTTGGCTTAAAGCTCAACATTCAGAAAATGAAGATCATGGCATCCGGTCCCATCACTTCATGGGAAATAGATGGGGAAATAGTGGAAACAGTGTCAGACTTTATTTTTGGGGGCTCCAAAATCATTGCAGATGGTGATTGCAGCCATGAAATTAAAAGACGCTTACTCCTTGGAAGGAAAGTTATGACCAACCTAGATAGCATATTCAAAAGCAGAGACATTACTTTGCCAACAAAGGTCCATCCAGTCAAGACTATGGTTTTTCCTGTGATCATGTATGGATGTCAGAGTTGGACTGTGAAGAAGGCTGAGCACCAAAGAATTGATGCTTTTGAACTGTGGTGTTGGAGAAGACTCTTGAGGGTCCCTTGGACTGTAAGGAGATCCAACCAGTGCATTCTGAAGGACATCAGCCCTGGGATTTCTTTGGAAGGAATGATGCTAAAGCTGAAACTCCAGTACTTTGGCCACTTCATGTGAAGAGCTGACTCATTGGAAAAGACTCTGATGCTGGGAGGAGTTGGGGGCAGGAGGAGAAGGGGACGACAGAGGATGAGATGGCTGGATGGCATCACTGACTCGATGGACCTGAGTCTGAGTGAACTCCGGGAGTTGGTGATGGACAGGGAGGCCTGGCGTGCTGCGATTCATGGGGTCGCAAAGAGTCGGACACGACTGAGCGACTGAACTGAACTGAGTAAGAGCACTGGTCTGCTTAGAAAGAAAAGAATTCTTCCAAGTGCCCTGAAAAGGACACGCACTTCTATCATTGGCATGAACAGGTTTAAAAGCAACTGCTGATGAGCACAGCACATTGATTAGAACTAATTATTTTAAAGCAGAGGAAGTTCCAAAATGCATCCTTTCATGTTAGTGACTAAGCAAGTGGGTAAAGGAACTCACTAAAGTGAAGTAAACCTGAGCCAGTGTTGGTGATACTCAACTGCGCAGGAAACACCAGCACTGTTGAAATGTGCAGGTGCTTTTGGCTTTAGGATCTGGCAGCACACAGTAGGTGCTCAATATATATTTACTGAATGAGTGAATTAACATATAATTACAATCATATGCAGCTACTTATTTCATACCATGTGCTGTATATTTAATAATTATTGGTCAATAAACCTCACTAAAACAGAGATTTGTTAACAGAGGAACACCTCTGTATTAATGCTACTTAATCTTCTTTTTTGAGGAGTTATAGAAACATAGTGAAAGGTATCTATTACAAAATGCTTGTTGACTTTTAAGATTTAAATTTCATCAGGTTAGTATTCTTTCTTGAGGGAAAAAGAATATCTTTCTAACCTTCCATTAGGAAGATTTAATATCTCTTAGATGGTATTATAACTATCTAACTATATATAGATAGTTATATATGGTATATAACCATCTAACTATACCTGGAAAAGTTAACAATGGCAAACTGTGGCTTTAACATATGAAACAGCTAGAATCTGGATAAAGCACAGAACATCCACTGGTTTTCTGAATATTTTAAAATATATCAATATGTTTACTTAAGAAAGTTCTTACAAACTATTTTTTTTAGCTCATTCTAATCTAGAAAAGTTTAAAAAAATTCTTTTCTTCCCTGTATTGTACATTCCCTTGCAGTGTGATATATGACTAAAGAATAGTAACATGGAGACAAGTAATGAAGACAAGAGAAGTCACAGGAAGGAGAAAAACCTTGAGATAGTAGAAATAATTGTACACTTTAAATTTACCTAAGTATATAGACTGTATGTATGTGAGTGAATGGACACTTTCATTTTATTTTTGCCTAAAGAGTTAGGTATTCTGCTAAGAGTTAGTTAGGTATTCAAATACAAATTAGATGTGATTTGTATTAAGCTCAAATAAATATTAAATCATGCTGTTCAGACAGTAACTTTCAGAAAAGGCTACATTCTTGCTTCATTTTACACATGTACAGTTCCAAAAGGTAAAAAATTGTATCAATTTAAACTTTCCACAATATCTAGTTTCCACTGCTACCATTCCCTTTTATTTGATTATGTCTTACTTTATTGATATTTTATGTTTACACATCAGTCTCTCCAATCAGATTGAAACTTCTTCTTAAGTCTTTAATGCATTTTGGAATCCTGAGTGCCCTGTGCAGAGTAGGCACATGTTAAACATTTATGGAAATGAATTTTGCTCTTGCACTTTCCTCTTCCAACTACATTTTTGCATATTACCATCCCTTTTAGGGCCCTTTTGTAAGAGCCAGAGTAATTTTTCTCTCTATCCACATCAGGAATCTTTGTCTTTTATAGAAAGTGTACTCCCTGAAGGTAACTGAATACAAAATAGTATTTTTAAAAAACAATAATAAAAAACCTAATAACTTATTTAATTATTACAGACATGAACAGATATTAAGTTGACATAAATATCAATATGTCAATGTGTAAGTTATGTTTTATTATAGACATCAAAATTTGAATAACTGACAGGAACAATTACACTAAAAGAGCCAAAAAAGTGACTTAGCAATGTGAGCTACTGAAAGATGGTTATTAAAGTACTTGACTGCTTCAACTATGTTTTCAAGGTGATGGGAAAATTCTCTCATGGATTTTGTTTCTTATATTTCTTCAAAGCAACTATAAAATATCATAACATTGTTCATTCTCAACAGTATATTATTTACACATAATCTGAATCTTAGAAATTTATTCTTAGGGTTATCTGTAAGATGCCAAGTAACTACCTAGTAAACTGAATTAGCTCAAAGGCTCAAGGCTCTTACCATCAAATCCATCTTCTTCTGACCCTAGTTCATCGTCTGAGCAGATGTTGAGGACATTTACCAGCATCTCAGTCACTGAGGAGACAAAGGAAAGAAAGAAAAAATAGTCTAAAATATTTACTGTAATATTAATTATTACTCTGGCACTCTTAATGAGCAGGCTTGGCAGTAACATTCTTACCTATATTGAAGATGGAATTTCCTGCATAATAGTTTTTATAAAATTCAGATCATAAAAGATATTGAGCTTTGTGTTTCTATGTAGACTTTATATTATTAAAATTATCAGCTCATGCCTACGAAATCTAATGGAAACATTGACCAGGTATCAGTCAATGGACAGTGGACCAAAGAAAAATGTGGATGTGAATATAGTATACATCTATGAAGGAGAAAATGCTTTTTAATTTTTATTTATTTGTGCAACAATGCTGTTAGATTTAGACAAGGTTACAAACATTAGGTCCATAGGGATCAAGTGAATGCTGGATCTCTTTTTAATTTTTAGTCCCCCAGAGAACTCAGTTTAGTGATAGAAATGTGGCTTGTGTTTATGAAAAACTGATAATTGATGAACTAATATATTTGAGATAGCTTTGAGAATATTGATTTAAAAAATTAATGTGTTGATATATATATATATAATCATTAAATTTCATTTTCAAAAAGGTTTTACAAATGAAGCTTAGATAAGTCTGATAAGAAATTTACTTGAGTAAATAGATTAAAAGAGGGTTGTATAAAAGCATTATACACAGAAATTAGTACTGCAACACTTTATACTAAGTTACATGTTATTTGCGTTAAACATTTTTAAAAGTTAGGTTGAGTTCTATCATGAGTGTGAAAAGAAGCTTGTCCAGTATTTCTTCAAGAGTTCAGTTTTAAAATCAATGTTCTTCTAGCATTAAAGATATATGTGAAAAGGTGAAACTTCAGTGGGGCCAACATTAACCCAGAGCTTCAGTTTCATTATCAAAAGTAAGTTATGTACACATATATATTACTATATTCTTTTGTTACAGATGTTCAAAAAATCTGAATAATTAATGGAAACAACCCATATGAAGGGTGTTCAAGAATAGTTGTCAGGATTCTCGGTGCTTTTCTGTCCATGCTGTGATCTGATGGGTGCAAGGAAGTGGTGACATGGAGTAGTACCGGGAACATTTACCTATTAAAATTAAAATTTACTGACTCTTAAAATTTACTTTGGACTTGTTTTGGTGTTGAAGGGGAAAACTTCTTTGATGACAATTCATAACTTCTTGGGTTTAATCATTAAAGGATATTTAAAGAAAAAAACAAGGATTGTAGGAAAATATTATACATATTAATATTACATATATGTATGAATGTAAATACACAGTATTTCAGAAAAATGCACAGCTTTTCTCTAAAATTCCCCCATAGGCCATTATTTTTCTAAAACAAGTGCCAGCTCTTATGTTTATTACAATGTCTATTCCCTTTCTCTGTGACGCTCAAGACTTGGCTTGAGGAATGATCCAGACTATCACCATCATGCCTCCTGAATGGAAAACTCAAGTTCAGTGGGTGCAGGCTTTTCCTCAAAATTTTTGTTGCAGTTTAGGTCAAAATACAAAAAACAAATAAAGGGGGACTGAAGGAAAGAAAGAAAAGACCAATTCTTCTGAAAAACTGGAGCATGCTAATAACCTTTAAAATATAAATCTTTCTCATTTAATGGTCACAATATTTATCATCACTCAGTTGCTCAGTTGTGTCCAACTCTTTGCCACCTATCATGGCAGGCTCCTCTGTCCATAGGATTTTTCAGGCAAGAATACTGGAGTGGGTCACCATTTCCTCCGCCAGGGGATCTTCCCAACCCAGGGATCCAACCCCTGTCTCCTACATTGCAGGTGGATTCTTTGCTGTCAAGCCATCATTATAATGAACTATTTTTTGTTGTTGTTATTGTACATGCTGTGTTTCAAAATATTGTAAACATGAATCACTTTTATTCAATGATTATTATTAACATCAGAAATGTGAGGAAAGCATGGTTATCTCAACCTTTTAATTTGACTGGTAGTTTGTAAAATAAAATAGAACTTTTGAATTATAATACAAAGGGGTAAGAAGAGAAGGTAGCCATTATCATCGCTTGAAGCCAGTCAAAACTATGAATCTGTTACTTTAAGTTGGATTATTCTAATAAGATTATGTAAATTATCCTCATAGTTCTCATTTCTTTTATTTCCCCCTTAATTCCATCCATTACGTGTTAATAGTATGTACAGTGACACGCTTGCAAATCACTGCTCCTATGGTGCAGCTTGTGAGTTTTACTGGTTATAGACCAAAGGGTTTCTCTTTCTCAACAGTTCATGGTAAAAGCCACAAGTTTTCTCCTTCCTTCTCATATCATTTCATGTAACATCAACTTATATACACTGCCAGGTGTGAGACGGATAGCTGGTGTGAAGTTGCCGTGGAGCCGAGACAGCCCCGTCCAGTGCCCTGTGATGACCTGGAGGGATGGGATGAGGGGAGAGGAGGGAGGCTAGGAAGCGAGGGGAGGTATGTATAATAATGGCTGATTTGCACCGTTGTAACAGAAACCAATGCAACATTGTACAAAAATTTGTTTTAAATATATCTAAAGAAAAAGAGAAAAAAAGAACATCCCAGGATTCCACAACACACCTTTTTCCCCAACAAACGGCAGGGACCAGGTGAACACATCCATGAAATTTGGAAGCCAGTATGGATGAGGAGAACAGTTGAATTGCCTGATATTCATGACATTGTTCTCATACTTCAATACTGCAGCTGAAAAAAACAAAAAGAAGGAAATTAGATTCACAAGCATGTATTTCTGCTTCTACACATGGCTTGAGTTGATCAAGAGAATTCAACTAATTGACTTAAGCTCCAAAATATCAAGGCAAATAGCTTCATCTGTCATGAATGTTTATACTAGTTATGGATTTAATCTTCACTCAGTGTGATATGTAACTGCAAAATATATGAATGCCATATATGAAAACTCATTATAATTTGGCAAATATATATTAAAAAAAAGTTAATCAAACACCAGGAATTGGATTAAGCTTTTTTGCAGCCAAGAATATTTTAGTCTTATTTAAAATTTGATGAGACAAATAAAAGTGGCATAGGTAAGTTAGTACAATATAATAATCTCAAATATCTGAACAGAATTTATTTCTACTGCTTTTAAACCACACTTTTTTTTCCCAGTAGAACTCACAACAGATGTACAAACAGTTTAAAATAGACTGCAATCTTGACTTAATAAAGTAAAATGTTTGGATTGAATTCTGCCTTAAATAATATGCTGGTATTTGACTCCACCCTTGACTTCTGAAAAGGATGCACCATCCGCAAAGAATAGGAAAATAAATCTGCTTGCTTTACTCTGGTTTGTCTGGTGTCTGTAGGCTTGATTGATACTCATATGGAATGTTATGGTTGAAGAGATGCTAAGAGCACAGCTGATCTCCCTTCTAACCAGGTTCAGAATTTCATCTATAGCAATCAGGACACAGTGTGAGCAGGTCTCTGTGAATACTTTCAATGAAGCAAAAGCTTTACTCCTTACTGATCTTAGTTCTCCCTTCTGAAAAAATACAGAACAAGTACACTTCTGTTTCTTTAAACATTAAGAACAAAACTCTCATATTGCAGACTTTCTATGATGGCATGATTAGCATCTGTGTGTGCGTGCGAGGTCACTTCAGTTGTGTCCAAATCTTTGCAACGCTATGGACTGTAGCCCGCTAGGCTTCTCTGTTCCTGGGATTCTCTAGGCATGAATTCTGGAGTGGGTTGCCATTCCCTCCTCCAGGGGATCTTCCTGACCCAGGATTTGAACTAGCATCTTCTGCGGCTCCTACACTGTGGGCGGATTCTTTACCATAGAGCCATTTAGGAAGCCCATGATTAGCATTATCTTAGCAGAAATTACTGAACAGATCCTGATGCTACTGCTAAGTCACTTCAGTCGTGTCCGACTCTGTGCGACCCCATAGATGGCAGCCCACCAGGCTCTGCCGTCCTTGGGATTCTCCAGGCAAGAACACTGGAGTAGGTTGCCATCCTAAGATGATGTCAAATGAGTTTTTTTATGGCTTTGTCTGGGGGTTTAAAATATAGAAAAATTAATCATTTCACTACTTTTAAATTTTTAGGCTGCCTTTATAAGTGAAAGATTAGTTATAGCATGTGATTCCTATGCATAAACATAGGCCTTAAAAATCTTTTTTTTTTTAAATTACTGGAAGTTTACTAGGTTTGAGCTTTTGCATCAATGTCTGCACTAACATCTTTTCTTCTTACTTGATGATATCTTTAACATAACATTGCTTTCATAGCTCCACATTTTTCTTTTACTTCGAATGTTTTCTCAGAACCTCTGAATTTCCAAATTCTTCCCATACCTTGGTGCCCAGCTCAAACACTATCCCCTCTTTGAAATCTTTTCTGATTTCTTCTGAAGAGTGTCTTTCCTTTGAATTCCCAAAGCCCTTGACTTATACCTCTATTTGCATTTATTATTTAAATACAGGTATTCTCTCTATATATTTATATGCCCAATGTATTCCTATGTCTGTAAGGAAAAGTATCCTTCAGCAGACTTAATAGTGTTTATGTTTGAGTGCTGAAGAATTGATACTTTTGAACTGTGTTACTGGAGAAGATTCTTCAGAGTCCCTTGGACTGCAAGGAGATCAAACCAGTCAATCCTAAAGGAAATCAACCCTGAATATTCATGAGAAGGACTGATGCTGAAGCTGAAGCTCCGGTATTTTGGCCACCTGATGAGAAAAGTCTATTCATTGGAAAAGACCCTGATGCTGGGAAAGATTGAGGGCAACAGGAGAAGAAGGCAGCAGAGTGTGAGATGGTTAGATAGCATCACCAACTCAATGGACATGAATCTAAAACAAACTCTGGGAGATAGTGGAGGACAGAGGAGCCTGGCGTGCTGCAGTCCTTGGAGTCACAAAGAGTCAGACATGACTCAGTGAATGAACAATAACAATGCTTGTTTCACATACCATCTTCTTGGTATAGATGCTCAAAAGCTAAGGACCTATCTTCATATTTCCCCCATAATCTTTTTCAAGAAAATTCCTCCTAATCCTTTGACCTTTTTCTCAACCTGCACATCCTATTCTGGATGTCTGTCACATCAGCAATGCAACTGTTAAAGTGTGGCTCAGAACTAATATAATCTTGGGGGGGATGATCAGTGCAGAGTATGGGAAGAATGTATAGTTTTCTGTGATTTGCATACTACATACATCATACTGCAGCTGAACAATAAGTGGATGTTTTCAGTAGCTTACCATTAACAAAAATCATCCTTGATAACACTGAGGTTTTTTTCTTTGAATCATATTTCAGGCTGACCAACCCAATTCCAGAGAACAGAATCACAGATGGTTTGGGGACAAGTATTACAGATGATACATTCAACACTGAGTTACTGTCTTCCTATAGAATACTGAATCCTCCATACACTTGTGTAAACTCATTCTTCTTTGCATTCTTCTTTCATTATCCTATCATTGATTCGATATGTCATTCAGCCTAAGGATACATTCACACAGTATTAAAAACATGCAAAATGAAAAAATCAGGGCAAATGACAACATCACCTTTGCGAGATGAGAAAGGTGAAGTCCTTTCAGCTTAGCTGCCTGGTCTCTGAGCACCAGCTTCATGGAAATGGTATTTATACTATTTTTAAATACTGCATATTCTTAGTAGGAATGGATCTTCCTGTCTTCAAAAGAATCTTTTAAGGTTCTAAGTTGTCTTTTTGAAGAGTAATTTCTTCTCTAAGTTTTCCCCACTTTTTATTAGCTTAGGATGGTACAGCAGGAAGAAATAAATAAATGTTATAACAGAGTACCCAGGGGAAAAGGGAGGCTTTCGATAATATGTCATTTAGTCCTTATTATGAATCTGAAAAACAGATGTGACTGCCCTCATGCTATAGACTAAGGATCTGAGGCTGAGAAGTAAAATAACTGTCTCAGGATCATGCAACAAGGAACTAGAAGATTTCACTCCCAATTCAAACTCAGCTTTTACTGACACCAAATCCATCCTCTTTCTAACATCCCTCTGTCTCTCCTAAGTGATCAATATTTGAATTCCAGTCTGAGCTATTATACTAATTTAACTTTGAATATGATGTTCACAATTAAAGACGTTTTAGCTTTTTGCCAAAATCCATGTTTGAGAAAAATGAAATAGGATGCACATTCACTAGTGTGGATAAAACTTGTCCAATAGATAAAGCAGAAGTTCTGTTTTGTCACTGGTGACACAAAGCATTTATTCATTTGACACTGGCTCAACACAATTTATCTGCGTGCCTACTGATAATGCAGATACTGTTTACAGATTTTATTTTAGTTTATTAGCAACAGAAATAATACCATTTAATAGAGGCTACATTTTCTAAGCATCTGCTCTATGTGTTCCTGTGCTCGGGCTTGGTCATTTCAGTCTTGTCTGACTCTCTGTAACCCCACGGACTGTAGCCCACTAGGCTCCACTGTCTATGGGATTCTCCAGGCAAGAATACTGGAGTGGGTTGCCATGCCCTCCTCCAGGGGATCTTCCTGACCCAGGGATTGAACCCGTGTCTCTTATGTCTCCTGCATTGGCTAGTGGGTTCTTTATCACTAGTGCCACCTGGGAAGCCCATCTGCTCTATACCAGGCACTGTATTTGGTGTTTAATAAGCAAATACCTTCACAATATCTCTCAAAAAAGTGGTTCTTATTTACATTTTCAAAATAAGCAGAGAGGTTATTTGCCCAAGGTCACAGATGAGAAGCAGCAAACCTCAGTTTGGTTTTGAATCTGAAGTCCCTCATCTTTTCAGTATTCCACAATATTCTCATCCTAACTGCATAAATCACTCCAGGTCTACCAAGTGCTGGACACAGATTCTCCTTCTACGTTCATTCCTTTTTTAAAAAAGGGAGCACTGGACGGGAAGCCCAGGCGCCCAGACTGAAAGATGAATGCTGTCATGAATTACTCACAAGACCCAAGAACACTTAATGTCTCTGTGTCTCAGTTACCTCACTTTTTACTACTTGGGTTTATTCAGATAATTTACACAACCTCTTTCAGATCTGAATAATGTTAACTGACTTCTGGAATGAAGCTCTCATCATTAATGCAAAGATTGATGAATGTTCTCAGTAATTCTAAAAGCCGTTAATAGAACCTTTTCCCTTAATTTTCAATATATTAAAAAAAATAGCTTTCATTTAAAAATGCAAATGCAGCAATATGCCTTCTCTTCTTCAGCCATATAAAATACTCATGCAAATACACTTCTTGAATAATCTTACATTAATAACATGACTTTTGATTTTTTTGCATAATATATATCACAAAAATATATTAAAAAATTTAAACCAGAACAGTCCCAAATATCCAGTCACGAAATTCACAGTTAACGTTTCATCTTCCACCTCCCACATCCTCCGCCCCTGCCGCCTGCCTCTGTCACTGGAATTACGAAGCTCAACTGGAGCCCTAACAGGATGCTCTCCTGTGAAGTACTTGAAAGACACTTATCTCCACCGGCCACATAAATAATACAAATGGTTGTACTTCAAGAATCACTTGAGACCACCTCCTGAGATCTTGTCTGAGAAATAGAGAGAGGAGAAAAGAATGAAGTCTATCATCAAGGGCCTCTTTTATTCCGCTGGCAATTATACATGACCTTGTGTCCTTTAACAACTGTATTAGAGGCCAGGGGACAGAAGATGACACATATACAGGCCTTAGGTTACTGACCATAATTCAGAACAGACCAGACAGCACGGCAACAAATGCTCTTCCATTGCACATACAGGTGTGAAGAACAGTCAGAAGAAATCTGGTATAAGACAAAGAGTATTAATCTGTTTGGATCTGGAGACCCGACTGCCAGTTCTTTTTCTGATACCAAAATTATGGCAGGAAAGCTATCCAATTAACTGGTCCCATCTTGCTTATGCAGAAGATAGATATAAAATCAGCAATAAAGAGACTGCTCCCAGTTGGGAATAGGAAGGGGCACTGGACCTCTATCATATCTAGTGATATAACAAGGCCCTCTAATATAGTGAAACCTGAGGAACAGCATCTAGGTTTTAATTCAGAATTTCCTCTATCAAACCATGCGCTAACTTGCTAGACCAAATCCAAATCTGTAAATTAAAGGGGTCTCTCTTACTCGAAAATTGAAATTTTGATGAGACACAAAATCTAGTATTTCACAAAAACTTGGTAACACATCTCAGCATCTTCTTTATCATTGCCATCACCAGGGAGGCTGATGACAGGGCAGTAAATGACAAAGACACAAGGTCAAAAGAGAGCTTCTAGTTTAAGAGAAGTTATCTAAATATTCGACTGTGGTGATAAAGAAGACTCTTGAGAGTCCCTTGGACTTCAAGATCAAAGTAGTCAATCCTAAAGGATATCAACCCTGAATATTCATTGGAAGGACTGATGCTGAAGCTCCAATACTTTAGCCACTAGAGGTGAAAAGCCGACTCATCGGAAAAGACCCTGATGATGGGAAAGATTGAAGGTAGGAGGAGAAGGGGGCAACAGAGGATGAGATGGTTGGATGGCATCACCGACTCAGTGGACGTGAGTTTGCTCCAGGAGAGTGCTGCAGTCCATGTGGTCTCAAAGAGTGGGACACAAGTGGGCAACTGAAGACCACAAGCAAAATATTGCTGACAAGATGCATTTGACTAGCTCACCAAATCATGGGCCCAACACATTCCAAGTGGATTTCAAGAGAAACACAGAGCTCCTTTTCTGAAAGCCTTCAGATTAGTAACTATAATACTCCCAACATACCTCAGGCATTCTCAACACTACTAGTAGGGTTGTTCAATAGCAGAGAAGAGAAGAGCCTACCAGAAGAGGAATGATGAAGTTTATTCTTTAGACCCTTCTGCTAACATTTTTCATCTCTTTAACTTTAATTGACCGTGTACTGCCCCGTTCAAAAGACAGGACAGAAGGACAGAAAAGAAACAAAGATGAGAGGAAAGCAAAGGAGGGCTCTTCAGAATCACTGTAAGACATCCAGAACCAGAAATAGCAAGAAAAAAACAGGCATAATAGTCCCAGGATGTTTTTTCCTTTCAACTCTTCTACCCGCAGACGCCCTAGTAGAAAAACTAGCATCAGTGTGTTCTTTTGGCAAAGTCCTACTATCACAGAAGGAGACATGACAGCTTGATGGATAAAATTCTTGAGGTAGGACTATGTACTCAAAATGTCCTTTGGTGGTGTTTTAAGATTATGTGGTATGCTTTTTCAAATATATATTTTCCCATAAAGATTACTTTTGGGTGGGGGACAATTTTAATTTAAAAATTTGGGAAGACATATATGTACATTTACATAAATGCATAGTTATCACACTACATGTTATAGCATCCAGGAACACAATCTCTCTGATTCCTTCCATTTAGAAATCTGATTTCTAACTCTTGTTCTCCTTTTTTTTTTTTTTTTTCCTTCTCCATGTCCTGTACTTGCCTGATGGACTTTGTTTTAAAATGATTCCTTTTTTATTATTAGTAACCCAGGTAAAAGGCATGACTTAAAAAAAAAAAAAAAAAAAGGCATGACTTAGGTCAAAGGAAATTTACCAGTTCATGAGGGTTGTTATATTTGGTGAGCAAGGGCTATTCTTATAACTCACTCTTACTCTATGGCTCACAAGTTCAGGTAAAAGTAAGTATGCAAGTCATTTATTAGGAGGGACTTCAAGTCTTCAATTTGTAGGTAATTTTGTCATAATAATAATCTTTAGTGTGTGTTTTTTAATTTAATGCTCAAATCACTCAATACTTAAGATAGCGTATCTCACAGGCAATGCTTAGTGACTTCCACATAGTGACTGAATTTCACCAACTTGAAATATTTTAGTATGCCTGGATACAAATAGTAGGTATATGTAATTATCTTGAAGCTAAGAGCTAATGACTGTGTACTTATCGAAATATACATACGTGTTTCTGTATATATAACTCTTTTATGCCTATACCCTTATTCTTCCTCTCACCCTGTACATGCCTCTTTCATGGCACCTATAACACCTTCTTTAGCTTTGTCACAGTCTCCTACATAAAATGCAGATGACATTATCTTACACAAAGGCAGGTGACTGTACTAGATGTATCTGTGAAGCTGTCTGAGCCAATCTTATGATTATGTCTGTGTGTCATTGAATGACTGGATGTGTGTTTATGGGTTTTCCTTCTTAACACTGCATTGGTAAACTGTGAATCAAGTATTATTCAAACACAAAGTTTTGAGTAAAGTAAGTGGAAGGTAGATGATAGAAGGGATGAAGAGGGCACAGATCTCTCTTGTTTTCTTTTACTGTGCTTTGTACCATACCTTGCACATGGTTAATGGTCAATAGTTGGTTGAAGTAAAAGTTTAAGGGAAGACAGAGAGAAAAGAATGACAAGATGGAAAAAAAGAAGAAGGAACGAAAGAAGGAAGATAGGTGAAGAAAGAAAAAATAAAGAAAAAATTTAAAACACAAAACATGTAACTTGTGAGGATATTAAAAATATAACCAACCACACATGAATGGAAGTCTCAAGGATGCTTGAAAGAATTTTGGGAAAAAGTAACATGCCACTTCAGAGGCTGGATTCTGTTTCAAAACTGTAAGAGTCTAAAATAGGTAAGAGTAGAAATCATACTGTCTCTATCACACAGTACATGAGAAATGTTTCTCATTATTTATTCGAGTTGCACTGTGCTGCGTGCTTAGTTGCTCAGTCCTGTCCAACCCTCTGCGACCTCATGGCCTGTCGCCCACCAGGCTCCTCTGTCCATGGGATTCTCCAGGCAAGAATACTGGAGTGGGTTGCCATGTCCTTCTCCAGGGAATCATCCCAAATCAGGGATCAAACCCAAGTCTCCTGCATTGCAGGCAGATGTTTTTACCACCTGAGCCACCAGGAAAGCCCATAATTATGAGCTGTTCTGTCATATTTAGAGTATGAAAATCAAATAAAATATTAACAACATATATGTTAATATTCATAATATATACAATCAGATAAAATCTTTGGCACCTGAAAAATGTAAAGTATCACGACTCAGTTTTAAATTCCTGGAGGACAGAACGGCTATCTATTTTTAATAATTTTGCCATTTTACAATTCTTACCTCATGTGTCACATCATTATATTAGGATCCAGAGAATTTGAGCCAAAAATTGATCCTTGGAATTAGCTCAAGTCCAGTCAAACACTGTGAATCATTTCTACCATTACAATTTCACCAAGAGAATTTGAATTGCTACTGTTAAATATTTTTTGCTAAGTCAATAAGAAGGAGTCATTGGCAGTTTTGATTTCCCTATCAGTTTGAACTGATAACATTCCTTTAAGTTCTAATCTATACTATTACAATGCTAAAATATGACTTAATCAACCCTGACTAAATGAGAGAGATTTAGCTAAAGCTTTAAACTATTGAAGGAGATGGCATGGACATAGGAAACACTGTGTCTGTTGTTGTTATTTTTCAGTCGCTCAGCTGTGTCTGACTCTTTGCAACCCCATGGACTGCAGCACACCAGCCTTCCCTGTCCTTCACTATCTCCCGGATTTTGCTCAAACACATGTCCATTGAATAGATGATGCTATCCAACCATCTCATCCTCTGTCACCCCCTTCTCCTTGCTCTTATTGTTGATACCCACTCCAAATATATAACAAGGGTTTAAGTGTACCTTGGAGAAGGAAATGGCAACCCACTCCAGTACTCTTGCCTGGAAAATCCCATGGACGGAAGGCTACAATCCATGGGGTCGCAAAGAGCCCGGACACGACTGAGCGACTTCACTTTCACTTTGGTGGGATGCACTTTGAAAACTAGTACCTATATCTTATCTGTATCTGTTTCTGTATCTGCATGCGATTATAGAACACTCTTCCACCTTGTACTTGGTGTCAAGCCATAAGCTGTAGCTTGCAATGGTTCTCGGTTGCTTGGCAACTAGTTAATATTAACTCCTTGGAACTGAGTTAATATTAAGCTCATATACATGATATCTACTATTTTTTTTGGGTCATCTACTTTATTCGTGGAAGTAAGTCACTGAGTCTCTTGAAGGTCTAGAATCTCTAGATAATGAAAAGGAAGGGATAATCCATTGACTCATGTCTTTAACTTGTTACATACATATGGTTCCTGTTTGTCCTTCTGTTAAATGCCTTACTGACAATTAGACTTCTAGAGAAGTTGGTTTTAGTTCAGGTTAAGAATCTTCACACCATCTGTGAGAAAATGAAACGTAACCCCTCAAGATGTGAGGCTTAATGGGTCCTGTCCAAGTGATAGCACAGCACTGACTGTATCTGGAGCAAGGACTCAGCTTCGCTAGAGGTCTTGTCTGCATCCCCAGATGAGGGTTCACAGAGCACTGGTTCTACGGGTGGAACTTCGTGAAAAGTGAGGATTGTTATCCAGTCACTAAGTCACGTCCAACTCTTTGTGACCTCCCATGAACTGCAACACGCCACGCTCCCCTGTCCTTCACGACTTCCTCCCAGAGTTTTCTCAAGTGCAGGTCCATTGAGTCCATTGGTGATGCTATCTAACCATCTTATCCTCTGCACCCCTCTCCTCCTTTTGCCTTCAATATTTCCCAGCTTTCCAAAGGTCTTTTCCAATGAGTCAGCTCTTCTCGTCAGGTGGCCAAAAGTGAGGATTACCTCACCCACTGCCGTATAATACTTGCTCTGTGTGTGTTAGTTGCTCAGTCGTGTCTGACTCTTTGTGGCCCCATGGACTGTCAGGCTCCTCTGTCCATGGGATTCTTCAGGCAAGAATACTGGAGGGGGTTGCCAGTTCCTTCTCCAAGGGATCTTCCTGACCCAGGGATCGAACCCAGGTCTCCCATATTGCAGGCAGGTTTTTTACCACCTGAGCCACCAGGGAAGCCTATACTTATTTTGTTGAAAACTGCTGAAATGAACAATCCTGTAGTGGTGTTGGTTAAAAAATCCAGGTCATTTGTTAGAGCAAAGATATATAGATTATATGTAGCTTAATTTAATTAAAATATATAGTGAGAGTAGTTCCTAAGTTTTAAGTCTTGATTTTCTATTTCACCACATGGACAGAGGAGCCAGGCGGGCTACAGCCCATGGGGTTGCAAAGAGTGAGACACACGAACACCTTCACTTTCACTTCCCATTAATTAAATGTTTAAATGTAAGCAAGGTGACTGCTGGACTAAAACTAATCTATTTAGAAAGTGGCCTCCGGCAATGACACTTTCACAGCAGAGTCAAACAAAAGCAAAAGCGTGAGTGCTTTGTAGGGGGGGGGGTGGGGTGGGGGTGGGGAGGGTATCTTTTCAAGGGAGAAATTATGTATTTCAGAATAGTATAAAAGATACTCTAACTTTATTCTTTTAATAATGTATATACTTGGATATATAACACTCAGTCAATTTTAAAGTGGTAACAAATGACTCTAAATTTCAAAAGCTTTTCGTTTCTTACTGAAGAATAGTCAGTCACCTAAACAATAAGCTGAAAGCTGAATAGAGGATCAGGGCAAACACTGCCCGGAAAGCTTTCACATAACAAAGCTGATGCACAAGGGCACAGGAGGAGGTTAACTTGTGGGCCCTGGGGTCAGACTGCTGAATTTCAGTCTCAGTGCTAATCCCTGACTAGCTGTAAGGACCCTGGCGAAAGTATGTAACTCCTCTGTGTCCCAGTTTCTCATCAATGAACTCAAAATTATAATGTAGTTCATAGAATCATTGAAAGATTAAATGAGTTTATTCATGGAAACGTAGATCACTGTCTGGCAGTGGTATATGTTCAATATTATTAGTTATTACTATTGCTATAGGTATAGGAAATCACAATACAGATCAGTTCCACATACTGAAGTCTTGGTTATATAACGCAGTGTAAAGGGGCCATTCTATTGAAATCTTTCTGTGGTTAGTTTTATCCATTTATCTCAGAGAAGTGATTTCTCTGAAAACCCCAATCAAAATCTTCTAACTTCAAGTTCTCTTGACCTTTAAATGTCTACCTAAATTTCTTTTTTACCATCTCATACTGATAGTAAAGGAAGCTAATACTAACAGTTTTTTCATGGTTTCTGCTTTGCTCCTTCATAGACTCTTATATTCCATACTATATCTTGTGGACTGTGCTAGGTTTAATAACCATTATTAAGAAGTTATCTTCTTGGGGTGTATAATTCTGCAAATACTCATGTTTATCAAATAAACAAAGAAATGAATATTTTTGGAGGGAGTGTATCTTATTGTTTTGCTCTAGCATTTGTTAGCAAGTACCAAATAAGAAAATGCTACCATAAATACATATTTACATTTTCTATACTGAAATAAGTGAACTGGCCAAACAGTTGCTCAAGGCCAATTAAGAAAACCTTTAGATGAGAGATGACTGCAGGAATAAAGTAAAGGCTGTGAAAACTACTGCCATTGGACAAAGTCTCTAGATTAATTTTATCCAACTTGTAAGGCAACTAGGGATCACAGTTATGGCTGTGGTTGCAAACGCTTCAAAGTGTTTCCAAATGTTTAGTCAAGGCTAAAGGTCATGCCCATGCTTAAGGAAGGCCTCAGACTCTACAGAAACGGTCCCTTGTTATAAAATGTGGGGGGTCTTTGCAGGGAACTAAGCTTTTAAACACGGTACAGAGAGAGAGCAAAGGTGCTATTCAGGTTTCCTGGACAATGACTGCTGCCTTCCAAAAACGCCCCTGCCCATCTCCCTCTTCCACTCAGGGTAAGGATCGAATCTAGCTGGTTCTTATTTGACTCCTGAACCAGGTGGGTACCAGCTATCTCTGCTTGTGGAAGTTACTCCTGAATGGTGAAAAAAGTTCCCAGTGTGAAAGGACTGTGGTGCAGCGGGGAAGGGCTTCTCAGGCCTGGCAAGGCCACTGTGTGATGCTGGTGGGTCCCTGAGGACCGAGAGCCCCTGCTGGGAGAGCCGCAAGGCAAGGAGGCGTCAGAAATGCTGCCTTTGCTCCTGGAATTCAAATCACGACTGCCAATCAGATGCCTACCTGGGTTCATTACATTAACAATTCGAGCCTCTCGTACAATGATATCTTCCTGCCAAGTATACATTATCTTTTAATTTATAAATGCTTGTCTTCCTGAAGCCCCTGTCTACTTTTTGATTGGAAAATATTCAAGGATGTTGAACTGCAAGCTTTGGTAAGACTACAATACTTTTCGTTAAGCAATTTTATCAAGCTGTCAAGTTTCAAACATTATAATACGTTTTTTTTCTATCAAAAAGGGTAGACTTCTGCAAAAAAAAAAAAAAAAAAAAAAAAAAAAAAAAACCTCTCAAAATTCTAGTGAACAATGCTTTTCTTGTCCCTCCTCTTCCTTCAGCTACTTTAACACTGAATTGACTTTTTTTCTGGTTGTCATTTTAATCTTTGGTCTTGATACTACATTAGTTATGTAACCGTTTAGATTTTCCTCTCAAATCCAAAATACATTTAATAAATCTTACTTAACTAGCTCATTTTACTGTCAGTAGTTTTTCTTAGAACTGAGCTGTGTGCCCCTGGTCTATATATCTATATGTCTATAGTATACATCCAGGGCTTCCCTGGTGGCTCCGATGGGAAAGAATCAGCCTGCTATGCTTGAGTCCAAGGTTTGATACCTGGGTTAGGAAGTTCCCCTGGAGAAGAGAATGGCTACCCATTCCAGTATTCTTGCCTGAAGAATTTCATGGACAGAGGAGCCTGGTGGGCTACAGTCCATGGGGTCACAAAAAGCCAGACATGACTGAGCGACTAACACTTTCATGGCATATATCCACCCATCGAGCCACTTACTCACCCATATGAAAAGTCATCTGAACTACAGAGAACTGGCACTATATGGGAATCTACTACAATTTGGTATTTTTGAAGCACAGGTATAATCACCAGAGACATAAAGGTTTAAAAAACACTTTTAAAAAGAGGTTTATTACAGTTTTCAGCTAAACTGAATTGTTTAAAGCAGAATTCACATCTGCCATGGTACTTTTTAACACTGAGAGATTTCACTCTAAGATTGCTTATGTGTCACTTTCTCAGTTAAGCTTTTTTTGGTTGCCACCAGCTAATTTCCACTCTCCTTGTATACCACTCTTTTCTTTGTAGGATTTTGTAAATATACTTACATAATTAATGGTGAAATTCTTTATTGAACATCTATCACACTATGCTATGCTATGCTATGCTAAGTCACTTTAGTCGTGTCCGACTCTATGTGAGCCCATAGATGGCAGGCAGCCCACCAGCCTCCCCCGCCCCTGGGATTCTCCAGGCAAGAACACTGGAATGGGTTGCCATTTCCTTCTCCAATGCATGAAAGTGAAAAGTGAAAGTGAAGTCACTCAGTCATGTCTGACTCTTAGCGACCCCATGGACTGCAGCCTACCAGGCTCCTCTGTCCATGGGATTTTCCAGGCAAGAGTACTGGAGTGGGGTGCCACTGCCTTCTCCAATCTATCACACTACTAGATTATAAACCCCACTAGAGAAAGGACCATGTCTGTGTTGTTTATTTTATATTCCTAGTACCAGGCATAGTAGTGGGTATACAGTTAATTCTCAATAAAGGTTTGTTGCATGTGGATGAGGTTGAAGTAATTTTCATGTGGTGGAAAATTAGTTTGAAAAAGAAGAAAAAGAATGAGGAGGAGAAAGAGGGGGAGGAGAAGTAGCTACACGCCATTACTGCATTTTTCTTCTGTGGAGTGTACCTGGATAATTGTGAAATCGCTTTTCCCTTAGAGCAACATCTTCACAGGAGAAAAACAATCCAAAGGTGCTAAGTGCTCTGCGTATATTTAACTCCAACTGAGAAAGGATATCAGCACTGGTTACAGCAGTAATTTAAAGAGAGATAAAGCTCCGAGGGTCAATACTGATAGGATACTTTTGGGCACTATCTTGCTATTAGTTCCCAGAAAGAAAATGTTTTGATCATTGCACATATTGGCTGTGTACTGTACATAAGGCATGCTATTTGACTTTATAATGTGTATCAAAAAGCCTCTGATTCAAACTAATTATAATATGATTGGGAATTTTACAGGAATGCATGGAAAAGCTAACAAGAAACAAAAGTAAATGCTAAATACAAGGGCAAATGATTGGTACTGCCGGTGTTAAGATCAACCAGCACAAAGACTGGAGGGGGTCTAGTCCATTTTGATGGAAAGAGAAGAGCAAGACAAGTATTCTAGATAGATATGGAAAGAAGTGGGTAGGAAAAAAATGTGAACAGGAAAGCTGAAAGTTGTTCAGGACAATGAGCAGAATAGTTTGGCTAAAGTAAATGGTTCACACAGAGGGAAGCAGAGAGATAGGTCACCAAGGTAGACTGACCCATAAAATAAAATCATAACTATGAAGCTGAAGAGGAGTATGCTGCCAGCCACGGGGAAACCCCACACAGACACGTGGCATTGTTAGAGCAACATAAAATATTCAGTGATGATAATATCTTAATAGCGCACAACATTCTGTTTCAAAATAATTTCATCTATTATTCACAAGAGAAATTTTTTTCTCCTTTTACAGAGATGTCACCATTTGTCAATAAATTTAGATAAGTTAGTTGTTTGATGGCAAAGCTGTGGTTCAGAGCTACATCTTTGGCCCTGGCATCTTGCAGGAGTAAGCAGGGCTTGTCAGAATGAGGAAACCGAAGCAGGAAGATGGGCTAGCTGTTCGCCTGCGTTAGTGCAGACTGGAAAAGATAAGAGTGGAATGGATTGAAGTGGGCCGTGGAATGGAGTACGGGACAGGACACGTACAGTCCTCACTGAGTTCTGAAAGCCGTTTTTAATCGCAGGCAAGTGTGAACTACTAATCAGAACTACTGGACATTTAAACAGAAGGCTGATCATAGGATTATTATCAGTTTTTAGACAGAACAGACTCACAGAGATAGAAAACAAACGTATGGTTACCAAAGAGGGCAGGAGGGGAGGGATAAATTAGGAGAATGGGATTAACAGATACACACTACCATATATAGGATAACCAACAAGGACCTAGCACAGGGAACTCTATTCAGTATATTATAATAACCTATAAGGGCAAAGAGTCTTAAAAAGAAAAAAATATATATATGTATAACTGAATCATTTTGCTGTATACTTTAACATGACACTGTAAATCAACTATACTTCAATCAAAAAAACAGACAGCAGAATAAACTTATTTTTTCTTATTCTTTCATTTTTCCAGAGCTATTACTGCCGCCTTAATTCGCAAGAGTTTTAAAAATCAAATCAAAACTACGAGGTTATAATTCCAGAGGCCTTTATGATCATCTGTTTCTAAGAATCAAATGGTTAACTCAGAAATTCTTTACCATTATTTCTTTCCACTGATTGTGTTCTGAAGGTGCTTGCAGCCCAGTTTGACTGCACTGCCTTTTAAAATTCTCGTTAACATTTATTTTATTCAAATCCTCCCTTCAACAGTGAATAGCTAACTCCCACTCCCACATACTGTACACAGTGTTAGCATAATAGCTTGAAAGTACTTTAGAGATTTTACACAAAGGTCTTTTGAAACTGTGCTCAAACTGGAGAATATATCTTTCTTCTTCCTATCAGTTTATCTTTTTCTCTCAGGAGACTTTTCTTTTATGAAAAGGTTCCCAAAATGAAATGCTTCTCTCCCCTCCCTGGGAGATTGTGGTCTGCCCTAAAGGCAAAAGCGAAAGAACCACAGAACCTCAAAGACAGCAATGCCCTGATGTCTATTGTTTTTTAAGTTTCTACCTTGTTAAATCAGAACCATAGACAAAGAAGCAATGCATATCTTTTTCGAGAAATCGCTACTGGTCTCAAGCAAAACTGCACTGCTTAGCATTCTGATGAATGGATAAAGGCTAGGTCTGTTTCCATGGAGTAAAATCCCAGTTCTCTCTCTCCTTTCCCCCCTTCTCCTGTTTTGAGTTTTTTTTTTTTTTCTTAATTTTTAAAAAGCTTGTAAGTATAGTACATGCTACTTAGTAATCAAACTCTGTCAAGAAAATTATTCATGTGGGCACTGTCTTCAGTAGATGTAACAGAAAAAAAAATGCTTAATGCTATAAAACAGTACAAACATACATGTTCATATTTTATATACTTTTGGTAAATAACACGATCACAGTGGGTCATGAAGACAACCTAATGAGTTCTTGCATTTCTTATATGTACCACAGGGGAATTTCTGGTAGAAGATGAAGAAGGCTTTTGCAATCAAAGGGAACTACTTCTTACTGATTTTACATAAGAGGCTTCAAGATTGAGATTTTGTCTGGAAAACAAAGTGTTTGCTGCTGAAAAAGAAACAAGTTGCAAAAACAGTGGCTTTGACTTTATTTTTTCCTCTTTCTAATCAAACGCTAACCATTCTCCCACGTTCAGATTGTATTTTATCTTAAACAAGGCCCTCCCTGACCATTCTAGAAAAATCATCCCTTGTTGAGTGGACTGAAGTGTTTGACTCTGCTGCTGTTGTTCAGTCGTTCAGTCCTGTCTGACTCTTGCAATTCCATGGACTGTAGCCCTCCAGGCTCCTCTGTTATCCTGTTCAGGTCCATCACTACCTGACTGAGTGATCTTGGGCAAGGCAATTACCATAGAGACTTACTCTGCGGGGGAAATGCTATTTAAAATTTAATTCAAATTTTTAAAAAGAAATGACATTTAAGTAAGTATTCAAAAGTAATATACTTACCTAGCACAAGATCTGATTAGTGGTAGGGTCTCAATAGATGAAATTTGAATTTGGATTTCAAGCGATAGTTTCTTTTTCTTATTTTTCTCAATCCTTTACCTGTGGCATTCCCACCGTTCTTATTTAAATCCCTATCCTTCTTAAGAAGCATGATTTTGGATTACTCTTCAGTTGTTCTTTCTTTGAAAGCCTACACCTATCAGAGCAGTAGCTGTCTACCCTCCTGTACCTTAGAGTCTCTCCTCAGTTAAGTTCAGTTTAGTCGCTCAGCCGTGTCCGACTCCTTGCGACCCCATGAATCGCAGCACGCCAGGCCTCCCTGTCCATCACCAACTCCCGGAGTTCACTCAGACTCACATCCATCGAGTCAATGATGCCATCAAGCCATCTCATCCTCTGTCGTCCCCTTCTCCTCCTGCCCCCAATCCCTCCCAGCATCAGAGTCTTTTCCAATGTCCCCTAGAGAACAATTAAAAAGTAACAGTGCCTGGGCCTCACTTCTGACCAACTGAACTTGGAACTCTGAAGATAATCACAACCTTTGTATCAGACAATAAACGAAAAGGTAGGGAGAAAAAGAATGACTAAAAATGCTTAAATAAAACCAAACCAAAAGACAGCACATACTATACAGAGGGATTTGAAAACACTCACCTTTGTTATTGTATACATCTAAGTAATTTGGTGCTGAAAAAATTGTAATGAGAGAAGGGAAGCCTGTTGTTTGGCTTTTCCTGTACATGCGGTACCTAAAAACAATTAAATGCAAGTTAAAACAAGGCTAAGTATGAAAAATATATCACATTATAGATTTAGAAATACAAAATTAAATTTTTAGCATTCAAAGAGAATTCAATTATGTAACATTAAAATTTTCTCACTAAAGTCTGTTACACAGAGATTTCAATTCATTTCAGGGTGACAATGAAAACACAGAGTCACATGTACAATTTCCAAATAGGTCTTTTCTAAGGTTAGTATACCCAGGGAGGGTGGAATTCAGTGAAAAATCATAATTCATTTCTGTATGTTCAATAGAGAGGACAGAGGCCACACTTTTTGCACATAGATATCTGACCTACCATGTTTTCCATGCCAATATTTTTAACATAAAAAGACTAAACAAGCAGAGTAATATAGAAACTTCACCACTAATTACCAAGCTGATTATTCTATTTATCTATAATATTCTATTATGGCTATATAAATCCATTATGCCTAGGCTGATCTGCTTTTTAAAGAACATCTGGTTAAATATATGGGTTTTACAAGCTGAAATTGCTTCTGTTTTAGAATTTTATTTATTACCAGTCTCTTCTGGTATCTGTAGGTCAAAGACTATAATCTCAGCATATAAACATTTAATCAATCAGTAATGAAACATCTTCAAGATCTTTGGAAATAAATCAACAATCCAGTTGTTTTTCTCCCACTGAGACAAAAATAAGACTCTAGTCCTCAAATAATCAAAAAATACAGGAGATTTGGTTCTTTTCCATCAAGGTGAAAAGGTATCTCATGACTTCTATGTGACAGATTTCAGGAATATCAATTTAGAAAAATTCCTAAAGTGCAAAACAAAATTTTATCATTCTTTGGTTATTTTGTGTCAGTAATTTCTGGCAGCCTAATCATGCCTAATTTAGCTGAGTTCTAAATGGGCATCAAACAGTACCTTTGGATAGATAAATAATCCCCTTAAAATTTCTAATTTTACAAATACTTTGATACTACTTTTCCCAGGAGACAACACCCTCTTAAAAGTCTTTCGGAATGGCCTCAAAGTATTTATTCTGCTTATGGAACTGAGCTGTGTTGGCAGAAAATCAGAATGTAAAGGATGGTGGCACTCTTAACCCTAGTGTCCTGACTTTATAAAGTGTGGCTGACTGTGCTTACTTAACAACAAATAAAAACAAAGAATCGGGATGATGAAACCTCAATTTTTCCTAATGAATCAATCAACTGCTCATTTTAAACATATATATTTGTTGATTTTAACTGATGCACTTAACCTATTTTCAAATAAGCAGATGGATTTCAGGTCTATTGTGGGATTAAGATAAACATGCTATGAACATGTTCAGTTGGAACAGTCAGCCAAAAAACAACAGTGACACCATTGCCCCCAAAGTGAAAAAGATTATTTGAGGACGTGATTGGCTGGGTATCAGATCAGATCAGATCAGTCGCTCAGTCTTGTCCGACTGTTTGCGACCCCATGAATTACAGCACGCCAGGCCTCCCTGTCCATCACTAACTCCCGGAGTTCACTCAGACTCACATCCATTGAGTCAATGATGCCATCCAGCCATCTCATCCTCTGTCGTCCCCTTCTCCTCCTGCCCCCAATCCCTCCCAGCATCAGAGTCTTTTCCAATGTTTGCATGAGGTGGCCAAAGTACTGGAGTTTTAGCTTTAGCATCATTCCTTCCAAAGAAATCCTAGGGCTGATGGCCTTCAGAATGGACTGGTTGGATCTCCTTGCAGTCCAAGGGACTCTCAAGAGTCTTCTCCAATACCACAGTTCAAAAGCATCAATTCTTCGGCGCTCAGCCTTCTTCACAGTCCAACTCTCACATCCATACATGACCACAGGAAAAACCATAGCCTTGACTAGACGAACCTTTGTTGGCAAAGTAATGTCTCTGCTTTTGAATATGCTATCTAGGTTGGTCATAACTTTCCTTCCAAGGAGTAAGCGTCTTTTAATTTCATGGCTGCAGTCACCATCTGCAGTGATTTTGGAGCCCAGAAAAATAAAGTCTGACACTGTTTCCACTGTTTCCCCATCTATTTCCCATGAAGTGGTGGGACCGGATGCCATGATCTTCGTTTTCTGAATGTTGAGCTTTAAGCCAACTTTTTCACTCTCCACTTCCACTTTCATCAAGAGGCTTTTGAGTTCCTCTTCACTTTCTGCCATAAGGGTGGTGTCATCTGCATATCTGAGGTGATTGATATTTCTCCCGGCAATCTTGATTCCAGTTTGTGCTTCTTCCAGTCCAGCATTTCTCATGATGTACTCTGCATATAAGTTAAATAAGCAGGGTGACAATATTCAGCCTTGACGAACTCCTTTTCCTATTTGGAATCAGTCTGTTGTTCCATGTCCAGTTCTAACTGTTGCTTCCTGACCTGCATACAAATTTCTCAAGAGGCAGATCAAGTGGTCTGGTATTCCCATTTCTTTCAGAATTTTCCACAGTTTATTGTGATCCACACAGTCAAAGGCTTTGGCATAGTCAATAAAGCAGAAATAGATGCTTTTCTGGAACTCTCTTGCTTTTTTGATGATCCAGCGGATGTTGGCAATTTGATCTCTGGTTCCTCTGCCTTTTCTAAAACCAGCTTGAACATCAGGAAGTTCATGGCTCACATATTGCTGAAGCCTGGCTTGGAGAATTTTGAGCATTACTTTACTAGCGTGTGAGATGAGTGCAATTGTGCGGTAGTTTGAGCATTCTTTGGCATTGCCTTTCTTTGGGATTGGAATGAAAACTGACCATTTCCAGTCCTGTGGCCACTGCTGAGTTTTCCAAATTTGCTGGCATATTGAGTGCAGCACTTTTACAGCATCATCTTTCAGGATTTGGAATAGCTCAATTGGAATTCCATCACCTCCACTAGCTTTGTTCGTAGTGATGCTTTCTAAGGCCCACCTGACTTCACATTCCAGGATGTCTGGCTCTAGGTCAGTGATCACACCATCGTAATTATCTGGGTCATGAAGATCTTTTTTGTACAGTTCTTCTGTGTATTCTTGCCATCTCTTCTTAATATCTTCTGCTTCTGTTAGGTCCATACCATTTCTGTCCTTTATCGAGCTCATCTTTGCATGAAATATTCCCTTGGTATCTCTGATTTTCTTGAAGAGATCCCTAGTCTTTCCCATTCTGTTGTTTTCCTCTATTTCTTTGCATTGATCGCTGAAGAAGGCTTTCTTATCTCTTCTTGCTATTCTTTGGAACTCTGCATTCAGATGTTTATATCTTTCCTTTTCTCCTTTGCTTTTCGCTTCTCTTCTTTTCACAGCTATTTGTAAGGCCTCCCCAGACATCCATTTTGCTTTTTTGCATTATTACTGCAAATATCAGCTACAAGAGCACTGAGTGTACAATATTGGATCATTTCATACTTGTTGATTGATGCTTGAGAAAAGCTAATTTTGAAAAAAATTTAGGATCTGCCTTGGTTCAGAACCTTCATAGGTTTGGGTTTACTTCAGAATGCTGGCATCTACATTTCTGATTTCAGTACACAGGTTATAAAAATAAATGTTCCTCCTTTTCAGAAAATTTAGAATATGAAGGAATGAATTTAAGCATTTAAAGCAAAACAGGGCCTTTCAGTGGAGCTTATTGGGAAGGGTATTGGACTTCAAATCCTAAAAAGTTAATTATGCTTATTTCCCCCATGCCTATATCCCAAATGTAGATTTAATGTACCTTCAGACTGCATATCTGTTATTTTTTAAATTTTTATGTCCTTACAATCTGTTTACATTTTAAAAATTTACCAGTCATTGCAAAATCATGTTATGTATTTGTGAGTTAGAATATAGGAGTTTCCCCATCATTTGAAGTCTCTGTTTTTGCCCTTTAAAACTTTACAAGGATCAGGAATGATATTCTTTAAACAAGAGCACAACAATGCAATCTCTGTTAAATACTAATGTGTAATTCAGACCAATGTGGCTGACAGAGACTGAAAAGTAGCTGGTAATTTACTCACTTACAGGACAAAGGTAAGAGCAGGAACTGAAAGAAATAGGAAGAGGTGGCCTCACTGTACTTAAAACAGCCAGTTGAAAATTCTACCTGTTCATAAAGTGAAAGTGAAGTCTCTCAGTTGTGTTGCAACTCCCATGTCCATGGGATTCTCCAGGCAAGAATACTGGAGTGGGTTGCCATTTCCTTCTCGAGGATCTTCCCGACACAGGGATCAAACCCAGGTCTCCCAAACTGCAGGCAGACTCTTTTCTGTCTGAGCCACCAGGGGCTCCTAAACAGCTAGCAGAGCACTTAAAAGCAGACTTTACAGCACATCCGCAACCACTTATTCCTCTGGATCCCACCATATCTATGACACCAGAAGGCAATTTTTAGATCTAATCCTTCAGGGGGAGAGTTTGGCAAAGGGAACCTCCACAGCCAAACACATGAAGGACTGACAAAGTAATGCTTGGTTTTCATAAACCCACGACTGCTCACCCTGCATCTTGGGCTTCATGAGCTCGGAGGATAGATAACAAGTTATTGTGCTGCAAGAATTCACATACAGCCGGGTAACTGCCAGAGAGAGAGAAAGAAAAGAGAAGCATCTGTTAAAAAATCATCAAGAGCATATTTCCTATAACATCCAGATCTATGTGATCTGATCAAGTGTAATCAAACATGCAACATTTATGAGACAAACTTCTTGGTTCTAAGGACAGGTGTTTCCCTGTGGCAGAAAAAATACCTATAGCCAAACTTTCTTTCTTTTTCTTTTTTTTTTTTTTAATTGAAGTACAGTTGATGTGTTAATTTCTGCTGTACAGCAAAGTGATTCAATTATATATATATACTTTTTAATTTTCTTTTCCATTATGGTTTATAACAGTATATTAAATATAGTATCCTAAGCCATACACTGAGACCTTGCTGCTTATCCATTCTGTATATAGTAGTTTACATCTTCCTATAGAATTATTTCTATTTACTTATTTGTTTATTTAGGCTGTTCCAGGAGGCTTGCAGGATCTTAGTTACCAGACCAACGATCAAACCCGGGCCCCCAGCAGCTGAGGCATGGAGTCCTAACCACTTGGACAGCCAGGGAAGTCCATACTTCTGAAGAGCTGGAGGTGTATAAATTGGAAAAAGTATCCACTCATAGACAAAATCAATATTATCAAGTCTATATCTAACCATAGAGTGAACAGAAGTATAAATATAACATGAGAGTGGGATTTCAAATATAAACCCCCATTTTCTCAAATACTGCCCTATATGTATTTGGGTGCCTGCTTGGGAGCTTGACAGAAATGACTGAGCCAGGGAATGGCAGAGAATAAGCCTTCTGAGAAGTCAAATTGTCAACATCTTTATGGGTAAGTCAACTGAATATGTCATTCAAAATCTAAACAAAATTATGAAATTCACAAGATTTAAAAATGTGTACTTTAAATATGACCAACAGAATTTTACCTTAAGGCTTATTCTTGATTGTGACTCATTAAAAATATCAAATATACAATAAAGATGATTTTGTCTATTAAGAAAGTCTCAAAACCAAAGATGGAAATGTAATTAAAAATGAGATTGAAATTATAAATTAAACATGGAAAATCTTTTGCATTCACTTTATCTCTGTTCCAAGAATTTTTAATGAGAAAATGTATATCATAAAAAGAAATACATTTTAGTAATTCAAATCAAGGGATAGCAAACTGATGCTTGTTTAAATATAAACAATTATAGATATTCACTAGAATCTAAACTACTAGAACCTTTCTCAGAAGACAGAGGACGAGATGGCTGGATGGCATCACTGACTCCACGGTTATGAACTTGAGCAAGCTCTGGGACATGGTGAAGGACAGGGAAGCCAGGGTGTGCTGCTGTCTATGGGGTCTCAAATAGTCGGACACGACTGAGCAACTGAAACACAACATACACTAAACAATTCCCAATTATAAAAAAAAAAGATGAAAATAGCTTCTATGCTACAGATTTTCTAAGAATTCTCTGATGAATAGGAAAAAAATACCAATGGCATACCATTGCAGAGATACTAATGATAAACAGGATTCTGTTTTTAGACCTGAAATCAAAAACAGTCTTTGCGCCTGTGCACACATATTTGTGTGCATGTGTCTGAGTGTGCATATATGTGTGTTCTACAATATTGTAGCAATTCACTAAGGGAGAGATAAAGAGGAGACATCCATGAGGCCTTCACTTCCCAGTGTTCCAGGTCATTCCAATAAATGAATAAACCATCTAATTGATGAACATTAGCATGACCTACTAACTGGAGGAGATGGTTCCCCAAGTGACTACATGGGAATATGTCCACAGGGTACCTAGATTACGAGTTGACCAACAAGTGTCTTCAAAGACAGTTCTACTTTGGGAGAAGGTGAGCATACCACCTTTCCAGACCAGTGAGTCAACAAAAGAAACCTAAATTTCAGAGACACTGGTTGGTCTTCAAAATACAGTACATTTGCTTGTTACATATTCAGCTATAAAATGCCCAGCCAAGGGCACTCAGTAAATGCTCCTTCCCTATCTCTTTAAGCAGTGTACTTACATTTCATGTGCCCTCACAATGGTTCTTTAGAAGACACTTTATTGCCTTGTCCCACTGTAAGACAAAGGTTGTCTGTCTAGGTTTGTTACTTATTTCCTTTGGGCACATGGCTTGGCTGCTCTTTTTTATCTATTTTTTCCTTTTGGAAGAACTTACCTAGTCTTATGAAAATTTAATTTTAATATATTTTCCTCATGCTAAACCTTACATGTTTAATCTAAGTTTCCTCCCATGGAAATATATGTCATTTTTAATGAAAATCTGAAGAAGATAAAATTAACATAGCAGTAATTTAAGTGAGGAACACTTGCATTATTACTTGGAACAAACTCATTTTGAAGAAGATATTTCAAATGTAAAAGCATGTATAATCTCATACTTGAACTTCCTAAGAATTACAAACATTTTTCTAAATAATAATTTCTTTAATTAGAGATAAAAACCTTCTACTGTTATTTTTATGGAAATATAAATGAGAATAAACCACAAAGTGTTTAGCTGAAAAGCATTTAAAAA
This sequence comes from Bubalus bubalis, assembly GCF_019923935.1. Classification (NCBI taxonomy): domain Eukaryota; kingdom Metazoa; phylum Chordata; class Mammalia; order Artiodactyla; family Bovidae; genus Bubalus; species Bubalus bubalis. The sequence goes on along the minus strand of NC_059163.1, from coordinate 98,902,405 downwards.
CATACATGTAGAGTGGTAGGAAAAGCACAGTTCAGAACACGTTAACAACACAGAGAGTTGGAAAATCATTAATTCATGAATAATTTATCAAAGACTTATTGGTGATTTTTTTTCCCATTTGTTATGAGACACAAGGAGGGTGGCATGGTAAGTGCAAGGAATGGTTTCTGTTCTGAAGATATAATGCACTAGGTAGGAAAAGAAAAACACATAATTTAAATTAAAAAGCTACATTAAAGATAAAACAGTAAAGTTTCATAGAGACATTATAAAGCAAGAAACAAAGCATGTGGGTCTCAAGAAATCTTTTTAAAAAAATCTTTCTCTTGTACTAGATCTTTTTTCTTGTCTGTCTTTCTCTGTTCATTACTAAGGTGATGCTTCTGAGCTCACCAAGAAGAAAGAGTCTCTTCCTCCAGGCTGATCAGTCCAAAAAGGGGCCATGGCTGAGCCTTCTTAGCAAAAGGTGGGCTGGATCTCAGCCCCCCACCATGCGCCTCCACAGGGGCACATTTTCAGGAACAACTTATCTGCAAGAGTGATTTTGCTGGAAAGGTTTCATCTAACCCTGTGTCGTGAGCAGGTCTGGTAACAACACTTGCCTCAGGGGTTGGTAAAGGCCAGGGATGCTTTCAGCTATGTGATATTTACCACAATGTGTAGCTGTATTTGGGGGAAGAAGTTATTGTATTCTTTGATGCTTATTTTTTTTTTCTATTGGAATATGAGTATTCCTTAAGCACTAGAAACTGTGTCTTCTCTGAGTAGAAAACAAGGTAGAAATTTCCATGGAATACTGAGACTATTATCATAGTATCATAGACAAAATCAATATTATCAAGTCTATATCTAACCATAAAGTGAACAGAAGTATAAATATAACATGAGAGTGGAATTTAAAATATAAACCCCCATTTTCTCAAATACTGCCCTATATGTATTTGGGTGCCTGCTTGGGAGCTTGACAGAAAGGACTGAGCTAGGGAATGGCAGAGAGTGTTATTTATTTCATAGAACTGAGATGAAGATTAAATGAGGTAGCAATATATGTAGATGTTCTGGCCCAGAGCCTGGCCCATAGCAGTAGACATTCAGCAATGTCTCCTATTTGTCTCCCCACCACCATGGTGTGGTGGGAAAAATACAACACAGAATGAATGGTGAGGCAGCAACTCCAGATTCCAGCAGAAGCTGTTCCATTTAGTGGTTGTGACTTGTGTTAGATCTCAGGGGCAATGACTTATGGGGATTAGTAGACAGGTAAGGTGCTAGAATTCCACACACACACACAAAAAGAGGAATAGGAAGGAGACTGAGCATGAGCAAAGGTGAAGCAGAAAAGACAAAATCACAAGAAATGATAGAAAAAACTGTTTTGGCATCAGAGCAAATAGCTCTTACTAGACTAGACTCATTCTGCTGATGCTCTTATTTTTGTTTCTGGTTATGTTAAAATATATTTTAGACCTTGAAATAAATCTTGTAGATTTAAGATGCTTTAACCATGCTAACACCCAGCAAGCATTATTAAAATGGCTATTTTATCCTTCTATGCCTTTGCATATCTTTTCCCTGTGCTTGTTTGTTCGTTTCTTCATGAAGGACCACTTTTCTGCCAAGCCTGAGCTAAATTATCACTTGGGAAACCTTCCCTTCAAACCTACCTCACCCTGAGGTGTACAAAATTGCTGCATCCACCATGTTCCCGTAACACATGAATCTAATATATCACTTGTCATGCTGTAGTGTAATTTATGTTTCTACATCTGCTCTCCAGTAACAGTGAATGAATGCCTTAAGAGACAGACACGTTTATTTGTCTTCATATCCTAAATGCTCAGCAGCAGTTTTTCAGCTTACTGATGCTCATACGCAATTGTTGTACTAGCCTCAACGTGGGCGGTTATATAAGTGAGAGATGCAAAGGGTTTCTCTCCCTCATTGGCTTCTCCCTCATTGGCAATCCCTCGCCAGTGGGCCAAGAGAAAGCCTCCGCTCGCCTCCTTGGTGCCTCGGTAGCTCTCAGCCCGGTGGGACGGAGGGCTCGCTCCCTGCCCAGCTCCCGCTCGGCTCCCTGGGACCTGCCAATGGATTACTAGCCCCGGGCTGTCCGGGTGCTGCCTGGATGACGCAAGACTATTGTTTCCTAGGACGTGCTGTGTTTTCTCTCTGCCCAAGGGTGCGCTAACTAATTTCATTTTGCCCACTAAGGATCATGTCTGGTAGGGTTCCAGCTCTTCCTGCCAGAACTTCACCAGAGCTTAATTAGCCCTTACTTGCTCCTGGCTGCCAGGTGCCTCAGGAGCAGTGAGCGAATTTTATTTAAGGCAAACTTTTATTGAAGTGCAACAATGTAGCAGAAAACTGCACAAATGAGAAGATGACAAATTGATACACAAAACTGCACAAATCCGACAATTACAACTGGATGCCCTTGTAACTAGCATTCCTATCGAGACAAAGAACATGACCTGAACCCCAGCAACTTTTCACATCTTCTTTGAGTCACCATTACCTCCTCACTAAGGGTAACTACCATCCTGGTTTTTAATGTTACAGATCTGCTTTCTCTACTGCTGAATTCCTATTTCAGTGAAATCACCAAGTATACCCGCTTTAGTATCTGGTTCCTTCAGCTCGTCATTGTACTTGTGACACTCATCCACGTTGTTCTGTGCAGTTTGGGTTAACTCATTCTCATCTGCTGTATTTAGCTGTATAAATACTCTATAATTTATGATTCATTCTACTAAATAGACATTTGGGCTGTTTCCATTACTTGGCTATTGAATACTGCTGCTATGAACAATCTTGTATATGTCTTTTGGCACACATGTGTAAGCGTTTCTAGCTGATAAAAAAAACAGGAGTAGAATAGCTTAGTTATGAGAGTCCAGCTTTAGTGTATACCAAGGCAGCTACCTATAATTTGGGACTGGAGGTCCAATGAGACCATTTGGGTAGTCATCTTCCAAGAATTCCCAGAGCATTATTTTCCTCATATTTTTCACCACTTTTCCTGCCTGCAAGAGCCTCACCACTGATTCTGGTTGGATATATTCTACTTATCCTTTAAAGCTCAGGACTAACAATATTTCCACCATGAGGAGTCTCTTAAACACCATCCATCCTTGTTTGGGGCTGTGTGTGTGTGTGAAAGAGAGAGAGACAACATCCACATTTATCGCAAAACTACTCACCTTGCAATTTATTTATCAGTTTATTTTTCGGTCTCTGACACCAGACTGTCATTCCCTCAAAGGCAGGGACTTCGAGCATCTATAAAACCTCACAGAAGGCATATATAGTACGTGTTCGGCTAATATTTGTTAAATAATTGAATGAGTGAATGAATTCTCCAAAGAATACCCGTGAATCTGGAATAGTTGAATTGAGGTGAGGGGAGGGGAAGGAAGCTGTGAAAGCAGGTATGATTTCAACAGACTAAAAATGGTCTTGAACTCAGAGTGGGAAGGAGGGAAGGCAGGATGGTCTAGATGCTGGTTATATTTTAAAGAGAGGGCCATTAAAATATGATGACTGGTTAGTGGTGATTTCAATGCAAGAAGAAAAAGAAAAAATATTTTCTATTCTGTATAACTGGGAAAATAAACCATTAATAGAAACAGAAAAAAGAGGAGAAATCCCCAGTGGAAAGGTAAATAATAAACCTCTTCAAGCAAGGTGCGTTCAAGAGAAGATGACAAAGGAACATCTAAGATGAAAAATTCCAGCAGAAAACTAGAAATAGAGAATGCAAGCTCAGGAAAGATAAAGAGATAAATGGACCAGGCACAGATCTGGTAATCTAACCAGAGTTCATAGATTACAGTGAAGCTAAGGACACAGATGAGGTTCTTGGGTAAAGTGTGAAGAAAAAACTGTCAAGAACAGGAGGAAGACAAAGAAAGATGCAGTGGAACACACGGATCTGCCTGATAAGTTGGAGGGCAAGCAGGATCTGTGAAAAAGGAGGAACCGCAGGATTTCAAGGTGGAAAGGGCTGACAAGAGTGCCAACTGCAAAAGAGCAGTGGGGCAGCTTGGGAACAGAAGAAAGGCTGCTGATCTGTGATTGAGAAACCAACAGTGACTGGAGTGAGCTGCCATTTGCAGCTTCAAAAACACATTTTAAGTGACCCTCAAGATGTTTTCAAATCTCAGTGCTTAGAGGAATGTGAGAATGGTTAGTCAAACTTACTCCTGGAGCAAGCTAAATCTAGAACACAAAGCTCACAGGACACACCCAAGGCCAACAACCCAAAGCACCGAGTCTGGCCAACAGTTTCATTTGCTCTAATGAAGATGAAATTTTTACCTCTGATTTGTCACGATCTTCACAAATCTTTACAATCTAACTCATGGCTGGTTCAAGCATCTCAGTTACTTCAACATTATAGTCATTGAGCGTGCAAACTCTGGTCTAAGGTTCTAAAGGTAACAGTAGCACTGGAGCAAAAAGGGATTCCTTCCTCTGTCACATGCACTGTCTTCTATAACTCATGAGCAGCATCAGCAAATCCTTCTAGATGCATTTCTCCATGCAACTTCATTTTATTTAAACCATTGCCCAGATGATACATTAGATCATGGACAGAGTGGCAGAGCAAATTAAATACACAAACTACAGACACATGTGAAATAAAACTGGGAGTTGTGGATGAAAGTAACTGCCAATAACTCTGTTTTTCCTGTTCCTCTACCAATTTTCTTGTTCCTTTGTACCTGCTCTAGACCAGCTTTATAAACCATGGCCATAGAAGATGCCTTGACACCTTCAAGATGGCACAAAAGAAAAAAGAATCCAAAAGGTCTAGAGGAATGCGTGAGCCATTTTTCTCTTCTTCAGATAAGACATAATTCACACTGCTTTACCATTAGTCAGAGGACACAGGCTGTGGATTTTGACAGTCAGCATTTGTCATGGCTAAAGATCACTATCTCTTAAGAACCTCTAATGAGATGAGTTTAACAATCATTTTGTTGAGAACAAAGGTGTGAAAGCACATAATCCTCTAATTATCTAGTTGATGGACTTTATCTCTGATGTAAACACATCTAAGTCTACAGCCACAAAACAAAAATATCATAACTTTATACAAGTTCAGTACAGGACTTTATTTAGAAGATGACATATTTGAACAGCTAACTCAGCTAACAGAAGAATGTTATACTGTGAATTAAAAAACGATTAATACTATATGTGTTAATATCAAAATCAAGAGGTTTATATTTTGTTTGATATTGTATTATTGAAGCGCAACTCAGTGGTATCAAGTAGGTAATTTAAACACTCTTGGTATAATTAAGGATTTAACACTAGATCTAAAAAATTGAACACTTGGCAAATACAGTTGTATTTCAACAAAACAACTTTTCCCTAAAAGTTAGAAGTCTTTAATAAGATTACTCCCCAATTAACTAATTACTGAAAAGAAATCTTCAGGCTTTTCGGAAATACTATACCATGCCTTTATTTTAGCCAAAGTTTCCAAAACTTGGAAATGAACTGCAAACTTTCTGATAAAGAGGCTTGGAACAAACCTCTTAATATTTAAAACAAAGACTATTCTTTGAATGATGGCTCACAGTGAACAAGACTTTCTGTTCACAAACTTCAATTTCTCAATCACATCAACAGATAAGCAAAAGGAAACTTTTTTGCCCCATCAGGGAAACAACGTATGGAACAAAATATTCCAGAATAAACTCTGATCAGTGTTATGCAGGAGGATGATATCTGCTTACTCAAGAGATGAAAGATATGGAGTTGGATGAAGTTCACAGAGTTCTTCCAGTCTGATCATTAGCTTAGCTGCCAGGGCAGGAACTGAGTGTAAACTTCAATGACTACCGAGTATGATTTTTCAGTTAAGAGAAAAAAACAAAAAACAAAACCCATACTGTATTCTAGAACTTAAATTCTCAACTTCTCCATAATCTCTTTTGCATTTTCATTCTGGCCACTTTCACATCAAACTGTACCTCTGATAAGGGAACCTAGTGAAACTGCGGTAATAAAATGCAGTAGGCTAAAATTGAGGGAAAATAAGATATCAGGAAGATCATGAGGACATGCAAAAATCCCAACTGAGTTGTTGACTTCTTTCTGAAGTGCTCTGAAGTGTTACGGGTATGGGGAAATCTCCATACATTTGCAAACAGAAACATTACTATAAAAATTTTGTCAATTTGGCTTGTCAAGTGCTAAAAATAAATTTACGGTGGTACTTATATACTGGGTTGCTACTAATTTTAATTAATTATTCAGGAAGTGTGATGAACTTAGGAAAATTTAAGAATAACTTGAAAATAATTTAGTTAACCAATTTAAAATTGTTTTTCTGATTTAAGATATGAAAACTGGTAAAAACATTGTTAAGTGATTACATAATTGAATGAAAAAAAAAAAAAGGCTGGCACTGGATTTTTTTCCCTATGGTTCTTGAAACAGAACCAACATTCTGCTAAACCCTACTATCTTCTTCAGCTGCCTGGACATCATGAAACTACTGGCCTCTTTTATGCCTTTTCTATTCTTCACAGATAGTGTATCTATACATCTATATCGACACATCCATTTATTTATCTATCAATTTATTTATATTTCTATTTTCCAGGGGCTAAGAATCTATTTGAACCAGGCTTTCAAAGAGAACCTTCATTTATATTTGTTTCCTAGAAAAGTTACACACATAACAAATAAATCAAATACATGGACTGATCAATGACAACAGTTCCGAACGCCACAGGCTCCAGGAGGTGGAGCTCTCCGACCTCACCTGTAGAAGTATGAACACCCCCTGACTGTGTTGTGAGTGAAATGTTCCTGAGTCTTCTCGTTTCCAAAATCTTCCAGCGGGTCTGACCACAGGATATCACACATAGGTCCATAAGCAGGTGGTTCTTTGAATCGGTCTAACTAAGAAAAATAGAAGACAGAGAGCAAAATACTAATCTTTGGAAAGTTGGAACTTAGAAGAAACCAGCATTTCACAAAAACCATCTTTGCTTCCCAGTCACTGTACAGAGTGAACTCCCCAATCTCTCTCCTGTTCTGAGGTCTTTCCTCCCCATTCTTCTACTCCTCACCTCTTCCATTTTCCTTCCTTCTTCTTCCTGATGCTCATTTATTATCTGCCTTCATTTCACCTTATACCTCCCTCTTGCTTCTTTAATTCCCACTCTGTTTTTCCTTTCTCCTGATTTCCTCTTTGTCTTTCTCTCCTTCTTAGTTTTTTTTTAAAATCTAGCCAAGTGTTTTAGTTATTACCAACTGATGTTCCACCTGTGTTTCATTTCTTGAGAAGCTTTTATTTTACTTGATTTTTGGGGAAATTTTTGTTACTGCCTCCCATTGAAATGTGATTTAGAAATCAGGATAGGGAACAACTTATGGTGTTTATATTTAACAATATAATTTTGAGAACAGATAGCTTTCATTTTGAGAGTAAGTACTTGCTGTATGACATTTTGGGTATTCACTCATTAGGGGTTAGGTTTCTAATTAAAACCAAGCTGATTAGTTACCTTACATACCAATCCTAACAATAAGCAGTAAAATAAACCCCAATTTAGCAGGTCATTTTTCAGTGCACAGTCCTAATTTTCCTAGCTTACCTGAAGTCCTCATACGAAATCAATTTTCCAATTTTCTAGCTATATATGTTTAGCAAAGCCATATTTCAATTTAAAATGGTGCATTTAGAAGCTATGAGCACTATAATAACTGGAAATGACATTTCACCAACAATTTTATAACATTGTCACTTTCCCATAGTTTATCCTGATTTAACTGCAATGAAAGGATTTGGGGTGAAGTTAGCAGATACTATGCAGTCTCTTGAAGAAAAGCATAACACAGCTATGAAAACTCAGTAAGAACCAAAATTCTGCATATTCAATACTGTAATATTAAAAAAAAAAAAAAAACCCATGGGACAGATGAATATATAAGTCTGACAGCCCATGAAATTCTTTTTCTGAGACATACAAGGTAATGTAAATAATGGTCTTGCTACATAGCTTTTTTTTTTTTTTTACTAATATCTAAAAAGTACAAAGTAATATTTCACATTTTCAACACCCAATGAAAACCTTCAATAAGACAAGACCCTCTATATTTCAACCATTCTGCTATCCATAAAATATTCATTGCAAACTTAGACTTGCTTAAGAGACTTAAGTAATTTATGCTTTGGAACAATTCATACAAGAAAAATAATGCTTGTCCATAAAAATACAGAATTTCTTTCTAAGAAACAAGAACTTATTATTAGGGCTAGAGCCATAAAGGAGGAGACACTTTCTGACAAAAGTGGATTCCCAGCTAGAGCTTTGGTAAAGCAACCAGAGTACAGAATTTACTCTGGAAAAGTTATAAAATGCATTCTAAAATTAATATCATCTACAGTTAAACAACTATGAAATTAATTAAATAAAATAAGTGTGGTAGAAACGCTAACTGACATATGGAAAATGCAAACCAAAAATCACTCTACATCAAAGTCTAAGGCATAATGATACAAGAGAATTGAACATAATATCTGAAACATGCTAGAAACAAAGTCCTAGGGTTAGCAAAGGATATTTTAAAAATCTACATAATTTGTGATAAGAAGTGTAGTTACTGATTTCAGGAGTCCATCAGCTTGCAGAATAAACTGGTTTCATTCATGCATAAAGTGAACCGCACTGTACTTGAACTCAGTGACTACATTCAGTGTCCTGTCTCCACAGAACTTTAAATGTAAAGCAAATACCAATGCTTTGTGTGTTACAAAACACCAGAAGCAGATGTGTAATGGCATCTTATAAAAAAGGGCACGAGCACACAAAGCAGGCTTATTTAATGTACTTTCATTTCATCTTAAAAATAAAACCCATGCATTTCCTTTCTAACAGGAAAGTAAATACAATCTTATTTTTTACATTTGAAGACCTGAACTTTAATGATAGAGCATTCAGGTAGAATTCAAATGTTTTACTTACCTAAATATAATTTTCCTTTAAAAAGCAATGACATTTTAAAAGGATACTGAGCATAATCAAAGAAATAAAAGATGTCTCTTCCACTAAATAAAAATATCCTATGCTACATTTTCTCATGAAAGAGGTATTTCCATACTCAACCTAACTCATCTTTCCTGCTGGCTAAAACAACACTAATAGCTAGTGTTAAATTAAGTAGAAAAATATCTGTTGCAAAAAATGAACTGCTTTTCACCTCGCCACTCAATACAATCAATAGAATAGCATCACCGCCTTTGTTAGATTGTTACATTAAAAGTTTAAGCTGTAAAAGTAGATTTTTTAAAGAATAATAATATGGACACATTTTAAAAGTCCTGTTGTGATATTTCCCCATGACAAAAACAATGTCTTTTAACTGTAATATATCATGAATATACAATGGGTTGTTTGAAACAAGTCAAAAGGAAATGAAAAGGCATATATCTTTTTTGTGATCAAATATTTTACATTTCTAATGTCATTTCACATGGCAAAATGAACCCTGAGGTTTTAAAGTATAAATATATCCTTCTTTCTAGATAAAAAATGAATACAAAGAAGACATTCACGACTACTTTGCTGCTACTGCTAAGTCGCTTCAGTCGTGTCCGACTCTGTGTGACTCCATAGACTCTGCCATCCCTGGGATTCTCCAGGCAAGAACACTGGAGTGGGTTGCCATTTCCTTCTCCAATGCATGAAAGTGAAAAGTGAAAGTGAAGTCGCTCAGCCATGTCCGACCCTCAGCAACCCCATGGACTACAGCCTACCAGGCTCCTCCGTTCATGGGATTTTCCAGGCAAGAGTACTGGAGTGGGTTGCCATTGCCTTCTCCCATGACTACTTTAGATCATTTTAATTCAAAAAGTTATTGTTAAAGGCAGGGAAATTGATGTTATGCATTTATTACTGAAGGAGTAAAAAATGGGTAGACCTGGAAAATAACAGAACTTACTTTTCTGATATCATCTAAAGTATTTATCTCTGGAGACAAACCGCCGTGTACACACAGGAACTGCTGGTTCATCAGGGCAGCCAAGGGCAGGCAGTCAAAGGCATCCATGCAGGCATCATATACGCGTTCTGAATACTTTATTTTACCTTTAAAACATTATCAAAAACCAATTACTTACTCTTATGATTTCAGAAGTAGGACTGGCTCATAAAAATTAATTTTTTTGTTTTTTTGCTGGAATCATATTAGCATATAAGTACACATGCAAAGCTCCAAATATGATTAAAGACTTTTTAACGTTATATATTAACGTTTACATCTACTGTTTTTTACTTTTGTGGTTCATCCATATTTGACCTTTTTAGTAATTTTTTCTATAATGGAAGAGAGAACTTTTGCATACATACATTTCTGCTATTTATCTACATTGTTAGTTGCTCAGTCATGTCCACTCCATGTGACCCCATGGACTGTGGCCTGCCAGGCTCCCTTATCCATGGAATTCTCCAGGCAAGAATACTGGAGTGGGTAGCCATTCCCTTCTCCAGGGGATCTTCGTGACCCAGGAATTGAACCCGGATCTCCTGCATTGCAGGGAGATTCTTTACCATGTGAGCCATCAGAGAAGTCCTATTTATCTACAAATGTATATTAAAAACAGAACAGAACACAAAAACTAGGAGATCAATGGAAGAAGATACAAAACTGGATGATTCTCCGGAACTTTCTTATAGAAAAGCAGATAGCAAGAAAGTTTCCAATGTTGCTTCTAAATCACTGCACATTGCTTTTCCTTTATTAACTTAGAGTGAATGTTTTTAGAGAAGTTTTGTGTTCCATTGAAATAGGGCTAAATGAATGACAGAAAGAAATTTAAGTTTCCAAAGACAATGAGGAAAATTAAGAGAGAGGAAAATGACATTTATATGAGGTACTCCTCACCCCTAGTTTATTTCTATAAGAAGAAGTTGTCTTTAATTCTGTAAAATCCACTTGAGGCTGGTAAATCCTTTGCATCCAGAAAGAGAAGCACAAGGTTGAATCTGTCCTCCATTTGATTTTATTGAGTGATCTGAGATTAAAAAGTAGGATTATCCTGAACAGCAATATTCTGACTACTAACTTACTCGCTTGTTGCTTAGGCTTGTTGTTGTTGTTAAGTTGGTAAGTCATTTCCAACAACTCTTTGCAACCCCATGGACTGCAGCATGCCAGGCTTCCCTGTCCTTCATTATCTCCTGGATTTGCTCAAACTCATGTTCATTGAGTCAGTGATGCCATCCAACCATCTCATCTCTGTCACCCCCTTCTCCTCCTGCCTTCAATTTTTCCCAGCATCAGAGTCTTTTCCCATGAGTTGGCTCTTTGCATCAGGTGGCCAAAGTATTGGAGTTTTCCTTCCAATGAATATTCAGGATTGATTTCCTTTAGGATTGACTGGTTTGATCTCCTTGCTGTCCAAGGGACTCTCAAGGGTCTTCTCCAACACCACAGTTCAAAAGCATCAATTCTTTAGCACTCAGCTTTCTTTATGGTCCAACTCATATCCATACATGACTACTGGAAAAACATAGCTTTTACCATATGGACCTTTGTCATCCAAATGATGTCTCTGCTTTTTAATATGCAGTCTAGGTTTTTCAGTTTTTCTTCCTAGGAACAAGCATCTTTTAATCTGCTGTCTAGGTTTGTCACAACCTAGACAGCAGATTAAAATGCTTTTCTTTCTAGCAGCAAGCATCTTTCAATTTCATAGCTGCAGTCACCATCTGCAGTGATTTTGGAGACCAAGAAAATAAAATCTGTAACTGCTTCTACTTTTCCCCCTTCTATTTGCCATGAAGTGATGGGACCAGATGCCATTATCTTCATTTTTTGAGGGCTGAGTTTTAAGCCAGCTCTTTCACTTTCCTTTTTCACCCTCATCAAGAGGCTCTTTAGTGCCTCTTCACTTTCTGCCATAAGGGTGGTGTCATCTTCATATCTGAGATTGTTGATATTTCTCCTGGCAATCTTGATTCCAGCTTGTGATTCATGTAGCCCAGCATTTCATATGATATACTCTGCATATAAGTTAAATAAGCAGGGTGACATACACAGTCTTGATGTATCCCTTTACCAATTTGGAACCAGTCAGTTGTTCCATGTCCAGTTCTAGCTACTGCTTCCTGACCTGCATACAGATTTCTCAGGAAGCAGGTAATCTGAACTGGTATTCCCATCTGTTTAAGAATTTTCCACAGTCTGCTGTGATCCACACAGCCAAAAGCTTTGGCTTAGATGATTTTCTGGAAACCCCTTGCTTTTTCTATGATCCAATGAATGCTGACAATTTGATCTCTGGTTCCTGTGCCTTTTCTAAACCTTAGGCTAAATCATATCAAATATTAATTCCAATTTTATATCATTTATAAAGAACTTATAATTTTAAAAGAAATTCTTAATTCTCTTAACTCGCCATGCTCAGAAAGTAATATGAAATGATATGGTCTCATTTTTGAGCTTTTTACTTTTAACCAATGGATCATAATGTAAAACTCTGTATGGATTAAAATTACTATTTAGTATACACGATGTTAAAAGAGAAACCAGAAGTATACTTACATTCTTGTTTAAATGTGAAATACTCTGTTAGATGTCTACATTCATGATTTCCACGAAGTAAAAACAGTGTTTTGGGGTAAAGAATTTTCAAAGCCCACAAATACAGCACACACTGAGAAAAAAAAGAATAATATAAAAATAAATATTTTCCATTATAGTTACACATACTTTGGCTCACACACCAGGAAGACATGAACAAAATGTGCTAGTATGGCCAAAAGTCTCCAAAAGACTATGTCTTTTTTAAGGAAGATACTGAAAATCAAACAGAAACATTCTTTCGGTACCAAGCCAGGTTCATCCGTGTGTGCTCAGTCGCTCAACTGTGTCCAAATCTTTCTCCAACCCATGGACTGTAGCCTGCCAGGCTCCTCTGTCCACAGGATTCTCCAGGCAGGAACACTGGAGTGGGTTGCCATTTCCTTCTCCAAATGTTCACCTATACTAAAATATAAACATCGCATTGGGGATCTAGACAACACACGCAAACAAACAATGGAGTACATACAGTCTACTGGATAAAACCAAAATGAAAATATATTAAAAATGAAAATATACTAGTGTAAAAGTATGAGAAGAAATGTGATGAACAGCTAATAAATAAAATAAAGCCACTTCTCTTTGTAAAGCTAATTATTTTGAATAGAAATGGAAAAATTATCAAGGAAAGGTCTGACAAAATTTGGAAGCAAACACTGACAAGCTCAGGCTAACCTGGATTGTGTCTCTATTTTCTGTTATGTTCTTCTCTCCTTCACTAGTCTTCTCTCCCATTAGCTTGTCTCTTATTTCAGTGCTTTTGGTATGTAAAGCCTTGAGCTTTTCATTTCATATATAATTGTAATCAAAATGAAGGTCAGGGAATCTCACTACACACACTGTTGACAGCTAGGGGAAACTTTTCATATACCTTAAAACTCACAAAATAAGTAGTTGTGTATTGCCGTTTGTGTAAAAATGAGGCTTGGAATCAACCTACATTGACATAGTCTTCCAGAAGGGTGAATAAAGATAACTGGGATACTCAAGTATTAATATCAATTTCATTATCCTCAAATAGCATTAATTAAAAATCCACAGGGAAGAGAAAATCACACTGAAAACAAGTGTGCTTTTTTATTCTCATGAACTTTATTCAGAAAGTGAAGCTAAAGAACCAGAAGAATATTGAGACAAGTCTGATTCTGGTTACTAAAATCTAAAACCCCAAATAAAGCAATATTTACACTTAATAATGAGCTTTCTAACATATGGCAGGAATGAGGGTCAAGCCATTGGCAATTCATCTGTGGTGCTACCTGCGAACAGTCATCATTTCTGTCAGCCTATATGATTACTCATTAAGTCAATGGAAGTAAATGTTTGAATACATAGCCCTAGTTTTAAAGAAAGAAAAAATATGTATTATTGAGTTGTTCAAGCCAGATACTGTCCCCAACTATGTAATTATAATTGAATAAACAAAAATGATGAGCTAACATCAAATTTTAAATATATATGTTACATTAAATAATTTTACAATGACTAGTTTGTGCTTATAATTATTACCTAAAGTTCATGTGAAAGATGATATTACTATTTCTGAGAAGTTGACCAATTGGCCAAATGGAAGGATTATGATCTTTTGATAAGTGTAAAAATCCCCTATTATCTCAGTGGGTAGTAGGTGGCTCAATGAGTCTCTCTTATGTATCAGGTTTAGAGGTGCACTTACAATGTTCTAGCAAAAGGAACGTGTATTATCAAGCTTGTCTCACATTTCAGAGAAGATATACACTGTTATTAACATCAATGTGAGAGCTATTCTCATTTTAAATTTATATGATTGTATCATATGTATATTTTGGTTATATATTATGTATAAATAGTGTAATTTAAAATTATAAATTAAAAATATAAATTAAATTATAAATTATATATGTTATATTTTTCCCAAATAGATTGCTAACACTGGATGTTTGATTTGGAATAGGAATGGGCATGTGAAATCCTTTAAAAATTACATTCACTTGTTGAAATTGTATTTAAGGCATATAGTGGGGGAGAGACTATGTGCTTTGGCTATATTGTAGTTACTTTTTAAAAAGATTTTGTTTTTTGTTTTCACTAAAGTATAATTTATATCCAGTGAAATGTATATATCTTAAATGTACCAGTCAATGAATTTTTCCATATGTATATTCCCATGAAACCACCACCCAGATTCAGTTACATTTCAGCATCCAGATGGCTCTTTTGTGCCCCCTCCAGTCAATACCCTTTGGAAAACGTTACCACAGTTCCGAACTCTTTAGATTAGTTTTACCTATAACAATTTATTTTAAAGCAAAGCTATAATCTCTCCAACAAAAATCTAAACTGCAACTTAACCCCACTCAGATACTACCAAAGGAATCACATTCTAGAGCCCATATATTCTTTTTCTGCCATTTGTTAACCCCACTCAGATGCTACCAGAGGAATCACAATCTAGAGCCCACATACTCTTTTTCTGCCATCTGTTAAAGATCATGTTTTGACATCAGCACATGGCTTTATCACCTCTAGTCTTAATTACTGTAGCTCTTTTATAACTGAAAACTCAAAGGTTCTATGGTTTCCTTATCATATCTATTTACCTTTTCAACGATTCAATACACATTTCATATCCCTTATTATGTAATGGACATAAAGCTCCCTGCATGTAGTAGAAATTTAGGAAATAGTGACTCCTTTCCTATAAATGAGAAGGAAGACAGCCAGAAAGGAGAGGAGCAGAGAGAGAATGGGGGAGAGAAAAGAGAGATGACAGAGAGAAAAAGGAAGGGAGGGAGGAGGAGGAGAGGAGGAAAGAAAACACTAAAGAAAACTCAATTTCCAAATTCTTGGCTCAGAAGACCCTAAAAATAAGAGTCCTCTTTTCACATTTTATTTCCCTCTCCCCTGTGGCAAGAATAAAATATCTTCCCAAACACTGAACAAAACCACAAATGCAGCCAATATGGAATAAGTGGCATGGTAAATGACAGGGCAAGGGTGGATTGGAGAGTGGAGCCCCGCCAGCCTTCGCCCTCAACATCTGGTGGGAGAGAGCTGCCAAGCACAACTCTGCCTTGCTCGCAACTATTTTGTCATCCAAAGTTCTAACATTCTGGAGATCTGAAGAGCTTAAAATTACAACTTGATATTCTTTAAAAGAAAAAAAAAAAAGAAAGAAAGAAACCCCATGTAAAACATTATCACAATTAATAAACAATGAAATAAAAATTAGTTAAATAGCTGTTTTTTTGGTCCATGTGGTATCAGATGGCTAATATGAATAAAATTTTCATTGGATTTACTGAGTAAGGTAGGAACAGAGAGGCAAGTTCAACTGGCTTTTTTTGCATGGTGATATGTAAATCAGTTGCACTAATCACTTTCAACAACACTGACTATTTTTTTCAGTCTAAGTAATTAAACAGTTATTTACAATTTAACTTGGACTTCCCTGGTGGCTGAGATGGTAAAGCATCTGCCTACAATGCAGGAGACCAGGGTTTGATCCCTGGGCTGGGAAGATCCCCTGGAGAAGGAAATGGCAGCCCACTCCAGTACTCTTGCCTGGAAAATCCCAAGGACTGAGGAGCCTGGTAGGCTACAGTCCACGGGGTTGCAAACAGTCAAACATGACGGACAGACTTCACTTTCACTTTATAATTTAAAATTAGCTTGGTTTTGTAAATACAAAAGGTTTGAGCATCCTCTCATCTTTTTATTAATTATTATCATAGACATAGTTTTCTCTTATGTATCTATCTTCTTCAGTGAAGCAGCACTAAGGATATAATTTTCTTCATTAGTTTAATTGGCTCGACTATAGCAGTGCTATGATTTACTTTGTTATTTATTCTTAAAAACTTGTATAGGGGAGTCAAGAAGGATGTAGAAGAAGAAGCAAGAAAGTAAACATCTATATGTGTATATATATATATTCAGCTTCAGATATATATCAAGCAACTCCCTAAAATAACCATACATGCTATGAAACATTCCAATCAAAAATGCTGTCTCTGTCACAGGATGATCAAGTGAGGGATGTGTATCGGCTGGGAAAAGATCCAGATTTCTGAAATGTCAAATGCTGCTCCTCTAAGCCATTATTTGCCTGGCCTGACAAGCACACAGAAAAGCAGCACTGGGACTAGCAATGCACTATAAAGACCCTCAGATTCAAGGAGACAGCCAAACAATTCCTTCCTCATGTCTGTGGCATCACTCTGTCACCTAACATCACCTGCTGTACTGTTCGCTTGTTATTCTCAGGCAGAAGCACAGAACATTGCCTGACGTACCGTGGTTCATTCTAGTCTATGGGTTCACAGCTAGTAAATACAATTCTTCGTACTTAAAGGAGTCTGAGGCCTGGGCTGAGCTCCAGTTATTAGTGCTGTGGGAGGGGCTCAAGGCAATGTCTTGCAGTGCAGAATGGCTAAAAAGGGAACCCGATGAAGTGACTAGACGGAAACAGCTGTGTGTGCCTCTTCTTCCAATTCTGAGTTTTCCCTGCATTCTCAGAGAAATACATTCAGCCATGAACCTATATATACATAAGGTTATATGTGTGTGCACACACACACACACAGACACAGACACAAAGAGATTAGACAGCATAATGCCAGCATCAGAAAGAGGATGGTATTCGATGTGAGACAAATTATGACCCCCAGGCAAAATTACCTCTCTTATCACTACTCAAAAGTTTGCTTGTTTTATTTGGGCTAACTTTGTGGGGAACAATTTCTAATTTTGGCAGAAGAAGAGTGGAGGAGAGGCGAGGAGGGAGTTCATAAAATGGGCTTCATGTACTGCCCAGAACACACTACCCAGTGCCTGTAAATACTGCCCAGCTGAGACTATATGAAATCTGAACCTACTTTTCAAAGCTAATTTGGTAAAAATTAAACTTAAGTGCTCTTCTTTGCCCAGAGAACAGACGAAGGAGAAGACTTGCAGTGGAACTCGGAATTATTAAGATGAATCAGGACATCTGTTAGGAGATATTACACTCTGGAAAACTGAGCTCTCATTTTAGGATTTGTCTTAAACCAGCAGGTTTGCCCTTTAGATTATATTGGTGAGGGAGTGGACTATGTGTGCGTGTTTGCACACCTGTAAATTAATAAAACAGTATGTAAAAGTGTCCGCATCACCTACGTGTACATTTTTTTATGGCTCATTTAGCGAATATATGGCCAAGGCATGGGATATTGGAAAGAGCACAGACTTTGAATCTTGGCACTGCCATTTACTGTGTGTGCGAGTCTCTCTGGGCCTTGGTTTCTGCAGGCTGGAAAGGAAGACATTCACAAGCTCTTTGCAGAGCTATGAGGAATAAATGAGATCATTTATACTAGGCAAACAATACCATTTCTAACTTGCAAACAATGTCAGTTTCCTTAATCCACAATGAAAAACCTCACAGTATTTTCAGTAAGTATATTTTATATAAATGACTGTTCTGTTTTAAATAGGATGATATCACTGGGCCATCCTCAAACCCCTCAAAGATCATAGTCTAATCAAAATGGATCATTTTTACTTATAAGGCCATCACATTTTTGTCCTTTTGTGTGCATGTGGCAAGTCCCTGGGGCTGTACTCTCAGACTTGTAAAGTTTAATTAAAGAGCTGTTTTTAAAGATGGGAAATATGGTACATGCATCTCAGAACTTTTAAATGTCCTCTGATAACCACATTTGGTATTTCCCCAACATTTGTTTTCAGATTTTTATTCTTTGCTTAAATTACAGAAGATACTAATATATATTATATAAACTATCATAGTTCAAGTATATAGATTAATTGTAGACTAAAATTAAAATCTACTGAGGAACCAGTTAGTGATTATTGCTTCTCAACTTCTTTATTTTAAAGAAACAGTTCTAAAAAAGCTCTAATTAGAGAGAGTTTATGAAGTTTCAAGAGGTAAATAGACTTGTAAGGTTAAGAGAAAAAATTCTAACACAACACTCCATCATTTGGCTGATAAAAATAATCAGTCCCTACAGGAGAGTCTTCGCCATTCTTTGCTTAGAAGATGAGATTCAAAGGAAGTATATAGTATACCGATTGCATTTATTCTTAGAACCTTTCATAGGAACACATAAATGTCAAATGAATATGTCAATTTGAGTTACTAAAATAATTTTTAAAAATATTTACTTAGATTCCACATAACCTTAATTTAAGGGAAGTAACAGAAACTCTTTCCCTCTCATTGCTGTTTTCTGTATACTGCAGTCTTTCCCAAATCTGTCTACACATGGAAATCACATTTAGCCATGTCAACAAACTCTGGCCCACAGGAAATAACTATGTCCCTTCTGGAAGATGTCCTCAAATGAGAAGGCATACTCTTTCTGTCTTCTTTTCCTTTGAGCTGCATGTAATGTGAGAACATGAGGGCTGAAGCTGGTGTGACCCAACCTCTTGGGTCATGAGGTTGACTTTGGAAGGAGGTCACACTCATCAGATCAATAAGGCAGAGAGCCTGGGCCCTGGGGCCAGGCTGAGTCACACCAGCCATGGTCCACCCATCTATGGGTTTCTACTTGAGAGAGAAATAAACTTCTGTTCAAAACCACCATTATTTTTTTCTTTACTTTTGGCAGATACTAGCCCTAAAGTGATACAAAGGTCTTACAAAATTTGTACTCCATCACACTTCTCTGCCATGTTGGTGAAGTTAGCCCATGAATGAGGTTTTACAAGGTTTCTTAATTAATTCTTCTGTGCTTTTCTCACTTCAGTTTTCCTCTGAGCTAAATCTTACTTGTTCTTTGTTTCTTATGCCAGCCATATATGGTCTCAAAATTCTCCCAAATTTCTATATTCCAGTGATAATTATCTTCTGTACCCCTTTTATCCCAAGATTTTAATAACTAGTTCAAATAACAATTGAATCCTGGATGACTATCTGTTTTAGACTTCTGATTCTATAGAGCTTTTTATAATTACATTTTCCTGTATTGATTTAGGCTTCTAGAGATCAAGGATGTATATTTCTTTAAATTCTCCCAATTACTGTGCCTATACATTTTATGTGCTTGATAAAACTTACTTACTAAATGGTAGAAATACCTAAATGTATTTCCTTTTTTTGAACTTATACAACCCTCCCTCCCTTATCACCATGAATCATTAAGAAACATGTGATCTTTAAATGTGATTAATATATCGATGACTATATACAGTGTGTGTATATATATATATAATATATATACACACTACAGACACACATACATATGGTCAATGACTGGAGGTGAACTGAATTGGAATACCACCCCCCTCCAAAGTTAGTATAACAGTTTAAAAGTAAAAGCTGTCTAAGAGAGATGTTTTTAAACATTAAATATTCCTGTAATAAAATATTATGATAAAATTTAAAAACCTAGAATTTCTTTTATAAATGATTACTATGAATGTATTACATTGGTGTGGGTCTTCAGGAAATTTGATTTCTCTCTTTACTTAAGAATAATTGTTTTCGTTTTTAAAGTATTATTTCCAAGAGTACATATGATGTCATCTGCTATAGCATGAGCTCTTTAAAACTTATTCTTACTTATAATTATTTCTTTTAATAAGTATTTATAAGATATTTCTATGTATGAAACACCACAGTAAGCACCAGGAAGAAGAGCAAAGGTGTGAATAAAACAAGACCCTTGACTTGATTTTGAATGTAACTTCTACTTACCTGAAACAGAAGCAGTTGGGAGGCTGAGGATGAACCTCTACTCAAAGGTTATCTGTTTTGTTTTAATAAATGATTTTGACAAATAACCCTAATTAGATGACAGGTGCCATACAAGACAAAACACAGCAGCTGTAAGTGTACTCACACACACTCACACACAAATGCAGACAGACAGACATGCACTTGATTATCCATTTGCAAAAATAACTTAGTGCCTCATAAGATATAACTACACAAATCTGTTTATTTAATCGACTTTGATTAGTTCTCTCAAGAGGAAACAGAATTATCTAATGTAAAATATGATGCAATTTTTGCAAAGTTGCAAATTTGTAAAAAGTACAAAAGGCAAAATCTTACTATTAGCCAATGCCTTGACATTTCTATGCAATAAAAAGCATATAGGAATCAATGAAAAATAGGAATATATAATATCTCTTAAAGCTTATTGTTAAAGACTAGGGATTTATTTAACACAATAATATTCACCACTTTTATTTTGCTAAAATAGTGTTAATCCATTACTGAACAACTAAAAGGAATCATGCAGACTTACTTCGATACTGAAGTACCCTCTGTCAACATAGTCCCCTAAGAAGAGGTAGCGAGTGTTGGCAGGAGATCCCCCCACTTCAAAGAGTTTCATCAAGTCAAAGAATTGTCCATGGATGTCCCCACAAACTGAAAGAAACAAAGAAAATTCATTTTATGGTTATATTATGTTCCAATTTTGAATTAGATAATAAAATTACAAAATTTTAGAGCCAGAAGGAATTCAGAGGCCATCTTAGCCAAACATTCTTTTGCAAAACAGGAAAGTAAGACAGAGTTTCCAAAGTTAATTTGTGGCAAACCTTGCTTTGTGTCCAGGTCTTTACCACTTCACAGTAAATGGAAATATAACAATAATAATAATAATAGCTATTATTGTTGTATGTTTAACAATTCTGCACCAGACACTATGCTGACAGTTTTATACACATTTTGTAATTTAATACTAACAATGTCATGGAATAGGTTTTCCTCTTGCAGATGTGTCAAAGAGAGTCAAAGAATTAGGCATAATCTATATACTGATGTCTAAATATATGTCTATTACAGGACACGACTGAAGCGACTTAGCAGCAGTAGCAGCAGCCTCCTGAAGAAAAGTTGATATGCATTATAAAAATTGTATTTGACTCTAAAATGTCATCAATTATAAAACACATCATTATTTTAGGTATCATTGAGAAAGAAAAAAACCAATTAAATTTAAATTGATATCATAAATGAGCACTTTTATAAGATCGAGCCTAGTATCAGATGTCAAACTTTTTTCAAATTTTGAAATGAAATCCTATAAAACAGTAAAAAAAAAAAAAAATTGCTGGGTATTGCAATTTCTTAACTTTCTCACTTTCTCTTTAAAACAAAAGTTCTTAAAAGCTATGTAGTCTCTCATTTTAAAAGTCACTAATTCAGTACTTACAATTTCATCTGCTACTTTTAAATCTCTAAAAAATAAATCTTATCTCCACTATGGTTATGTGGCTGGGCAAGATCACTGTTAAAAATGAATGATACAGAGTTTCAATTCAGATTTGTCTAATTCAAAGCTTTTGCTGTCAACTATCATGTTATAATATCTTTGACATTTTATAGGGTTTACATATGTGTATATATTTAATATTTTAAGACAATTTTATGCTTGAATGATGAACATGATTTGGTTATTTCTTTCATGCTAAGAGGTTCACAGAATGAATGTATCAGTGAATAGGAAATCAAGAGGTCAAAGGATGCTTGCTATCTTAATAAATTCTATGCTGCAGTCGAAAGCAAGCTGAAATATCTTAAACTTTATCCCTTTATCTGATGAAAGCTGACAGAAGGAAATATGAATCAAAGGGATTCACTGATTTAAATACTGTTAAACAATGGATGAATAAAAATGCCATATAAATTCCCATTTTTGCCATGTAAAAGACCCTCAGGCTTCAATCCTGAGAGATTCTGAGTAAGTTATTCAACTTCTCTGAGCCTCAATGTATTCATGTATAAAATGGGATGATATTGGTACTTTAACTTACTTGGCTATTGTGAGAATTAAAGGCATCAATAATGTAATGGAATTAGAAGAATTCCTGAAACCTGATATGAACTTGAAAACTGTGAGATCAAAGTGGCATTTCAAAATAGTTGTATCAAAAATAGCAAGGTATCAGAAAGGATGGGATTTTGGTGCTCGGGGTAAAGGAGGAAGGAGGAATGAAAACCACTCTGGAGCATCGTCTTCACTTTTCCCTCCCCTCCTATCCTCTCTTTCCCTTTCCATGCCTCCATTTCAATTCCTGGCCATGGCTGGAAATTCATGCATCATTATTTTTTATATCGTCATGTCAATGACAAATACCAAGACACTAATGCAGGTTGTGGACCATGAACTTGGAATTACTGACATACAATTGCAGCATAATCTGGCAACCAGAATCACACAATTTTATAAATACATGGGCTTTAGATGATGTAGACATTAAGGACAACTTTTCTTTCATTGGAGTACAGAATTACATCATTGTGAATTCAATTTTATAAAAACTGGAAAGTAAGCTCTTCTTTTTGGCTTATAGTAACTTTGTGATAAGAGATATCAATATAAGATCAGCACAATTACTGGATCTTGGCTTGATGATATAAAAGAGCAGGGAGCAACTGCTGTAAAGCTGGCATGGAAAACAAGATACCCTGAAATTCAGTTACTAGTAGGATGGTCACATTATCACTGACTTTACCTTACACCAGCCACGCAATTCAAATCATGCTTTTTCAGTAAGGACCACTTATGATAATCTTCAGCAAAGAAAAGCAACTTGCATATACAATCATAAAAAATTCTCAAAGCCATATGAAAGAAAACAGTAGCTCAAATAAAATATACCTGAATAACTGAGATATTTTGACTAAGGTTTAAGGATTTCCCAGATCAGTTTAAGTGAAAACTATGTATCTTCTTTGTTTTTCAAAATCATTTTTATGTCTATTAGGTGACCATCCTATTGCTTTTCTTATTCAGTAGATGCCAGTCTTCTCTGTCTCAAATAGGCCATGTTTCCTTCTTGTACATCCACAGGCTGACCCTTTTCCATCCAGTAAGTCTCAGCTATTTGTGAGTATACTTCTTTCCAAAAGCATTATTCTTTCCATTAACTTGTTTTACTTTCTTCATAGTACTTATTACTCTCAGGAATAATCTAGCTGATTAATTTGCATGTCTGTTTCTTCCCTGATTCTTCCCACTGGACTATAAGCTGTATAAAACTATAACCTGTGAGAAGCTGTCAGCTCTTGTTCACTGTAACCCAGACATGGAGAACAGTGCCTACCACCCAGTGGTAGAGAAATGTGCTACCCTAGAATTCTTCACTGGGCCTGTGCTGTGCTGAATTTGGAAACCCATTCATTACAGAAGTCAAGCTTTTGAGGGGCCCCTCAGCCGAGAGAGATGGACCACAGTGGGAGTTTGCTCTGGTGGAAGCTGAAGGTCCTCAACTTGTCTGAGATGGTACTTGTTTTAAGCCTTTCAAGTCACAGCTTTCAAAACAGTATTGTGGCAAGACTGGGGGAGAATGAGGGACCTCCATGCAGGTTATGGTGGTTTCTTTCCCTGGTTCTACACCAGAGACACTTGTAGAGCTTTGAAACTACAGATTCCCGGGTCCTGAATCAGAATCTCAAGAGATGCAGACTGATAACAAGCTCTTCAGTGGAAATTATCTAGCTAGTAAGATGAAAGACCAATGCTTTCCACCCTCTGTCTTAGCAGACTGAGCCCTTATTCTGCATGCTTGTGTGGTTCCCCTCACAGTATGAACAGGTGGGAGAGACACATATTGGAAAGGCGATTTTGTTCAATGCTAATCCCAGGTTGGTGTGAGATCAGAAACTCTTATTACCTGAAAGGATGCTATTGAAGTGATTGTTTGATGGAGTCTAGGACAGAGGGATGAATCTAAGACAAGTGATAAAAAAGAGCACACTTATTCGTGCATTTGAATGTGGCTATTGCTCAGGCCTTGTGCATTTCAGCTTTCAGATAAAGAATTCATCCTGAAGTCCTAATATTTGGGAACATTCACTATTTTGATTTCAAAAATCAAGAAGAGAGTGACCACCATACTGAGGTATCCATGCTTCAGTACCCAAAGGATGCAGGGTGGGGTCAGGACATCACACAGAGGGAAGGGTACCATGTCAGGTTAAGTGAAAAGTACAGCCCAGTAACCTTCCGTCTATGCAATGCTATAGACCCCACCTTCCATCCTCTTGGGTACCTAAAACATTGAGAGAAATAAAGTCCAACACATTTTAGCTAATGAGGCAAACCATGTGCTTGGTTGCTCACAGCCTGTAATTCCCTATGAGGCCAGGTCCTTTCATCTTCAATGTCATTGGTTTTAACAGCACTTCTAGAACAAACAGGCTTTGACAAGTTCCATTATACCTTCAAGGCAAGCTCCTTCTTCACCAAATACTCCTGCTTCCCATATTCCCCCAGCTTCCCATTATTTGCTTCTCGTTTCCAATGGAACACTGCTGGCAGGCAGGAACTTGACTAGGGGCCAGGCTTGAAAGCCCTACTATATTGAAAAAGCACCAAAAATATAGGAACACAGGACATGTGATGAAAGCACACCTCATCTCTATGAAATTATCCATCCATCTGAATGAAT
This sequence comes from Bubalus bubalis, assembly GCF_019923935.1. NCBI lineage: Eukaryota > Metazoa > Chordata > Mammalia > Artiodactyla > Bovidae > Bubalus > Bubalus bubalis. Next base: position 98,877,403 of record NC_059163.1, on the reverse strand, counting down.
GTACAAAAATACATATTATGTCTTCAATAGATTATGACCAGACTTATCCATGTTTCTATAAGAAATGTGTAGTTACAACAGTTAATGAAATGAACACATCAATGAAAAGAAACATGAGTTTTTTCTGGACCACTAGTACCCTAATCCATTCCTGATGTGCTACATCATGATGGTTACTTTTCCTGTGAGATGCAATAAGTCCTCCGCTTGTTTTTATATTGGACAAGTAAGAACTACCATGAACACTGAGCAGTAGAATTGAGTTATTGAGAAGGTTGTCATTACCTTCTTCTTGGTTCTTTTTCTAAGTCAGGTGACAAAGTGGTTTTGAATGGCTGTCTTAACATCCTCAGTAAACCAAACAGTACAAGAGGGACTAACATCCTGTGATGCTTACATGTTTTTTTTTTTTTTTTTACTTTTCTCTCATCTACTATTAGAAAATACATAAATTATGCCTAAATAACCAACTAATAAGTAATACCAAAGCAAACAATCACTTTTGAGTAATTGCCTTTTAATACTATTTCCATCCCCTAGTGATTCTTAGCCCACAGTAAATAAAAGTTTATTGAAAATGACCCTCACACGAGTGGGCTCAATAATTTTTGACCTAAGTCTTCTGAAGAAGAGCATGGAATTTTGAAGGGGGAAACAAAATAACATACAGAAAAAATCTGTCTTTGTTTCTTGGGAAAGGAAATAGCTTTTATTTCTCATATCATTGCTAGAGAGCTAGTTATTAAACCTTGAAATCACAAATGTAGGAGGTTAATGTACATGTAAACACAAATATAAATGTGTATGTGTGTGCATAAAGCCACCCACCATAAAGGAGAAGTTATTTGGAGATTCGTGGTCAGTGCACCAGTTAGGAAGTCATTAAACAAGGTCAAGACATTTCTCAGTGTAGATTACAGCAAAGCAGTGCTAAAGAGAAACAGCAATAGACAGCTGGGGTAGGAACAAGAGGCTCTTTGTAGTTATCTGAGAAAGCTCTTGGGATCCAAACTGGACAATGCATCAGTCACAGGGCAAGTCTAAGAGTCCCTAGAACTAGCACTCTGCTAAGGAGAGAAGATAATGGCCAGCATATGGAGGACAAATGGCCTCTTGAGAAAATAAGCTCAGAGTATGGAGGACAAGTTGGAAAGATAACCAATATGAAGATCAGGCCTATGCTTTGCATCTCCTAGGAGAAATGCCGCTCTCTGTCGAAAAGGGATAGTTGCTCAAAACAACTATGCGTATATGATATGTGTAATGAAGAATGCATGCCTAGATTAATGATTCTGCAAGAAAGTATACCCATATTTTAATTGAACTATTTTTCAACGAATTCTATTGTTTCTAAATTCACACTGGCAACTAAATTGCTATCTTGGAAAAAATGTAAAAAGTAGATCATACTGAACATATGAGGATGAAGTCCCAGTATACTTGCTATACAAGTGAGAGTTTGTAAAGAACTCTGCTACAGATTCCATCCTGAGTGGGAGACACATTAACAAGTGTAAGATAAAATAAAATACATACTTTCTCATAAAACTACTTTGAAAAGCTTTGAATTTATGCTCTGATCCACACATTTGGCCCTGTTTACTTGTCTATATCCACATTTGGCCCTGTTTACTTGTCTATATCCAAGGAAATCCTTCAAGGAACATCAATAGGTCAACTTTTTACTGATGCTAAGCAAAAATTTTATAATGTCATAGAATTCTATGTTAAAGAATGCCTATAGAAATTAGGATGTCTAGAGACAGAGGAGTTTTTAAAAACAACAAAAACAGTCAAATAATACAGTGCAGGTGAAAATCTTTTTTCATGGACTGGCATTTCAAAATGGCATCAGTATTATGATTTAGAAGTCAAGTGTTTTTAATTCTTGACTCACCATTTATTTTTCTACAAAGATCATTTAGTTCCTCCAAAATACTGGCTTTTATAATCTTGGAAGATTGTATAAAGTAGAATAACTTCCTCTACAAGTTTTTCCAGTTTTCACAAAACTTAACAGATTGTAATTTTTCTTTTAGAGAAGACATTACTGAGTTGCTGAACAATTTTCACCATTAGAAGTCCACTCTACTTTCAGCTTCATTTAATCCAACCCAATATTTTTTCCATAATAGGCACATTTTTCCAAGACAATACCCTTTCTAATGTTAAGGAACTAACATTATGTATAATTCTCAGCATGAGGAGATTATCCTATTGAATTTACTGGTTTGGTTTCTGAATCCTCTATCTGCTACAACTTCTTCTTTTCCAAAATCTGCAGTTTCGGAGAGAATGATCTTACATTTAGAGGTTTTGTTAGATATTAAACACAGCGGGTACCACAAGCACATATCTGCTTCCCCCTGTTGACAATCCAGGCTTATGTAACTTTAGTGGATGGTAAATTCAGATCCACACCAGCTAGCCTGAATATGTGTGGTTCATTAGCAGAATGTGTAAACTTCTGAAATGAAGCAATTACTGAGATAAAAGTGAGTTTCATTAGGGCATTCACTATACATCTAGGAATCTTCATTAACTATAAAATAAACTGAATAAGAAAAAATAACAAGGTTTTAATTCATCAGTGAGGTACACTTCAAAATAATATTTTTGCCATAATGAATACTATTTTTCAAATGTTACACATTTATCAGGTACTTTATAAAGCACAAAATATGAATTCTTAATCAGGGCTTGATAGTATAAAACAATAATGAAAAGCCTCTAAATCAAATTAAAATTCACAAAGTAGTGACATTTCAAGGATTAAAAAAAAAAGTTATGAAGCTAAATATAAAACAATAATAACCATAGTGTAAATTAGCAGCAATAACTTCAAACATTTTCTTTATATTTTTGACACCGTTTTACAAAGATAAACTGTTAGCCAGTGTTAATGAGAAATGTAACAGGACAACTGAAAAAACAAGAGTGGGGTATACTATAGATTACAGTAGATAATACAATAAAAATAATACAGTACTAAATATGAATACTTCAAGAATTCTCTCAATCTCAGGTTATAACTATAATTAGAAAATATTAATACTTCAAGAATTCTCTCAATTTCAGGTTATAACTATAATTAGATGGAAAAAAAATTAGAAGAGTCTATATTTTTAAACTGTTTTACAGAAGAACTAAGCATCATGGTATATTCACCATGTATTCTAATCAGCAGAAAAGTTGATTACTGAAATGTATTTTTTTTTTTTTTTTTACCTTAAAGATGAGTCTTCTCACTATTGTGATTTTTTTCAAATTTTATTTACTGGAATAACCTAATCTATTGAATAAGAATGAATTTGTTCCATCTGTTATCACTATTTTTCTATTTCAGCATAAATTCATATTTTAACAACACGCCTGTTACAGATCAATAACATTATTGAATTATTTTAAGTCACAGTCATGGCTGTGATACTAGTAAATAGAAACAATAAGTAATATGTACAATACTTGCAGGGTTATTTAATTAAATTTGGTCATGACTCTGTTCATGTGTCCAAGTTTGATCAGTCCTGAAAACTATAGCTTATTTGATATGTGGATTTATCCACATTATGTAGTTCAGTAAACCCTTGATTGTCATTACCAGATGATCAAAGGTACTGGATCATCTGTGAGATGATGTAATTTCATCCAAAAATAATTAAACTTGATAACATATATTTATATATTTATTAATAAATGAAAGATTGTTCTCTTCACTTTCTGAAATACTGATACCAGGTTTAAGATTCCATGAACTCCCTCCAGGATCCTGAAATATGGGCTCCCATCATAGTAACCAGACCTAGGGTTAGAGGTCTATGCCTTAGCATACCCATCCTGGCTCTTTCAAAGTGGTATATCTGGAAGGTTATTTGCTTTTTAAAATTTTCTGGGAGCTGTGGCCACATTATACTTTGAATTCTGGCTTTTTCTTGGACATATTATTTTTTCCTGGGTGAGAAGCAGTAGCGTGCAATGGTTGAAAACACAGTCTGTGAGGCTCAGTTTCATAATTGCTGTTCATGAGTTTTGGTTTTGTGTGTATATTCCTTCTGATTCACCTTAATCAATAAGCTGTAACTTTTTTGTTAATCACTTTCTTATTAACTCTCTCTGAATCAGCTTTATCATCTCAAGAAAGCATGGGCTTTTCCAAATCTTCTTATGCAGTTGCACTCTATTCTTTTTTACTACAATTCTTTAAGCTTTTGACTATTTTCCCCTGTAAACTGCTACTGGTGTAACTATTTGTAGGAGGCCTCAGATGCCTCATCTATGTTGTTGTTGGTGTTTAATTGCCAAGTCGTGTCCAACTCTTTTGCGACCCCATGAACTGTGGCTCACTCCATTGTCTCCACTGTCCATGGGATATCCCAGGCAAGAATCCTGGAGTGAGTTGCCATTTCCTTCTCCAATGCCACACCTGTAAGAGGATTCATAATAGACTTTTTTTTTTTAATAAGTTTTTTTTTCAATTAAATGAACCAATATAAATGAATAAAAAAGCTCAACATGCCGTAGCACATGCAATGCACTGATGCGAGGTGAATGGTAGATGCAGCCAGTATTACAGGGGTCGTCTACTAAGAAACATCTCTGCCAGATTTAGACTGATGTAGAAGTACCTGTAGTCAACGTAGCCATAAATAAAACATACACAAAACTGTTCTATTTTCTTTCACTGTTTATCCAAATGTATGCTATCATATGTTGAAAGATGTTAAGGCTGAAATCAAATAGACTAGGTCTCATGTTCCACAATTTCCATTTTCTAAGAGTGGGAATATTTCCAAATGGCTTTAGTGATATTACCCATCTTTCAGCCAGCAACAGCGCCATGCTTCCAGTTAGTCTCAAGTTCTTTTGTTAGCAGAGCTCATTTACAAGACCACTCTGTTCCTTGGCTGTGTAATGGCAGTAATGTTTTAAAAGCTGAAAGTGACACAGTAAACAGAAAAAATGTAAGGTATTTCACCAAATGGATTTTTTTTAAACTACTTTTCTTTGGTTTCTGGAAAACTCAGTTAAGAAAAATCTTCTGAGTTATGATATCTGTCAAATTTTGACAATGTAAAAGATTACTTTGTTTTTAATATTTTTAAAACTCAGGGAAAGCAAACTAATGATATTTAATTCTAAAGTCCATATTTTCATCACTAATTTGGCAATTTAGGCAGTGGGGATATTCATATAAGGGTTTTGACCTATCACAGACTTTGAAGTGGTCAACTTTATTTATGTCTACTCAGAGAAGGCAATGGCACCCCACTCCAATACTCTTGCCTGGAAAAATCCCATGGGCGGAGGAGTCTGGTAGGCTGCAGTCCACGGGGTCACTAAGAGTCGGACACGACTGAGTGACTTCACTTTCATTTTTCACTTTCGTGCACTGGAGAAGGAAATGGCAACCCACTCCAGTGTTCTTGCCTGGAGAATCCCAGGGATGGGGGAGCCTGGTGGGCTGCCGTCTATGGGGTCGCACAGAGTTGGACATGACTGAAGTGACTTAGCAGCAGCAGAAGCAGTAAGTAAACAAAGCTAGTAAGTGCTCTTTCTAACAGATAATACTTAAATGACCTGATGGAAAGAAGGATTGATTATATTCTATTGATTATACCATTTTGTCAGTAAAAACATGTTTATTTGTTATCTGAGGCATATTTGGAAATGGAACTTTTAATTCTTAATTCAGCAATTATTAAAAATATATGAACCACACAGACATGTTAGAACACATTCATTTGAAAATTAGTGAAGAAAAAACATTTCTGGGAAAGTAATTCTGACAAAGGCAATAAGCCTATCTTAATTCTACCTAGTTTTCCTTAATCTATTGATCATTTCCTTGTTTATCATTCATTAAGCAAATATTCTATAATATCTGGGGGAAAAATGAATAAAACATTAAAACATCAAACATTTCCTTAAAGTGCTGTATTAAAATGCTAAATAAACAACATTAAAGGCTGAGTACTTTTTATTTGTGCTGATTATACTGGAAAAATGAAGAAATGGAAGGCATGCAAGGAATGGTCTCAAGAAATTTAGAGTACACTTGAGGAGGCACGCATATACAAATGGTATGAAAAAGCATTGTCTTCCTGACATCAGAGTATTTCTCTCTCCATCCTGAAACTTCTGAGCACTGACTCATGATCAAGAAATATGGGTTTAACACTTAGGTCTCCCATCTGGGCAAATCATTTCATTACCTGTTTATCATGTCAAATTTCTTAACAGAGGGAGGAACACATGCAGTTTTTCTAAAAATAAATAGCCAATTACAAATACTTTCCATTTACTTTTATTAATGATTTTTTTTTATTTTGAAATTTCAAATTCATTAAGAAAGGGTATGAGATTGCTTTATTTATTTTCAAAAAGGGTATCAATTGAGATTTTTGAAAACCTGTACTAGGTTATTTCACATTTCTGTCAGACCTAATCTTCCCTCACACTGAAGACTCCTCTTATAGGGTTGATTATATTCCAAAGATAAAAGCTGTCTATTTTGTAAATCTTCATGAATATAACTAGGGGTCACAGTTACCTAAATTGATGGAAATCGTAGAATCCACAGAGCCTTTGCATTGTTTTGTATCTTTAAACATGTGACTGTCTCCAATCTGAGCATGAATCATGCCTCATATTTCTCGTTCCTTCAGCATATGACACGTATCTAATTAAATTATGCAAAAATCATGTTTTCCTAACATGCTATATATGGCATATAAACCGAGCAATTACCACAAACTAATGCAGGTGTTTGGAAAACAAAAAATAGCTGCTGATAACTCATCATAGCTTGTGATTTATTAGTAACTATACTTTAAAATTTAGTTTAATTTTCATCAATTAGAAATGATGAATGTTTGTTATATATTTGAATGGCTAAAAGACCAGTCAGAATTATCAATCAACTCTTTCTTTCCTTTAACAAAATATAAAAAAAAAAAAATTAAGAACATGTTCATAATGTGTTTGGTGAGTTACTAAACTAGGTGATTTTAACTAGGGAAAAGTTTGCTTTATAAAATCACATAATTTCACGTTGCATTTCCTTATAGATCTATCTCATTAAATTTCCAGAACTCCTTCTACCTTTTATATACCTGTTTAACACATTTTAAACAAAATCTTTAAGGTTGTTAATACTTAAGGCTATCTTTTAAAATATGAAATGTCTGTTATTAGTCACATCACAAATTCAACTACATTTAACAAAAGAACACTTGATTTCACCTAGGGTGTTTTGATACTTTATACTGAGAGTTCACATGTCAGATAGGACAAAGTGTTTATAATCCTAAACAACAGCTAACTTCAGAAATGAGGATATTTTATTCAGGACTAAATAACAGGGACTTAGTAAGTACCTTCTTTGTGATAGGTTGTTAATCGTGAATTAAAAAACAATCACAATCCTTTCACACTGGTAGGAAGACAAGCTTATATAAATATAAAATATAACTTTATAATAAAGGAACATAAATACAACTAATTCCCTTAAGAAATATAAAATGTACTTAGGATATAAGACTTACACACATGAGTAGGGACTAGATGGGGCTAAAAATCCTATGGTACTCTCTGTGTTCTACAGAACAATTTCAGTAATATAAGAAGATAACTCTGGCAGATGTATGGAAAATTCAATGGTGTAGAAAAACTGAAAGAAGGTTGATTCCAATTAGAGGTTCACTGCAATAATACAGTCACAAGACAATGAGGTCTGCTATGGTTATGGTGACAGTGTGAAAAGATAAAAGAGGCCAAATAGAACATTCTTGTACTTCTATCAGAACCATTATAAATGACATAATAAGTCAAGTCACTCATCTGTGGCCTGATTTGATAAATATTCAAGCCGGCAACATTTCAACAATATTCCATTGTGTTAGACCCTAAGAATGCAACAAAACAACTTAGATATAATCAAAGCTCTCATGCAGCTAATGAAGGATACCGAACTAAACAGGTTATTAATAATAACACTAGAGTAAAAGCCATAAAGGAAGAGATCTTTTCCTTCTTTGTTCCCTGTTATATTCCTAGTGCCCTAGACAGTGCCTGGTACAAAGGGGATCCTCAAAAAATATCTGCTGAATGAATTTATGAACAACACACAGTGGGCACAGTAGACTTGGGGAAGTTTCCTGGAGGATGTGCTATGTTAGCTGAAACCTTAAGAGGGAGGAGGACTTAGACACAGAATTGTAAGAACAGGAAGAGGGAATAGGACTCACAGAAGAAGAAACAACTTGTGGCAAATTTTACAAAGTAAAAGGTGGCCTGTAAACCTGGAGTCTAGGTAAGGAATGAAGAGATGAAGCTTTCAAGATGAAGGTTCAGAGAATAAAGGTTTTGTCATCCAAGTCAAAAAGCTTGAACTTCATTCTAAGAGAAGTCACCGAAGGAATCTGGGCAAGAGATATTCTACCTTATCTCTGGTAAGTCACGCTACCTCTCTAAGCCTCAAGTTCCTAATATGCAGAATAAGGACAATAGCAGCTACCTTGCACTGTGGTTGGGAAGATGAGATCTGATAATGTAGCAATTGATACAATTAGTAACTCAAAGAAAGGTAAGTTCTTTTTCTCTATGATAGCTATTTTTAGCTCCATTTGATTGAAGCTGCCTCTATTCCTCTGCTGCTGCTGCTGCTGCTAAGTCGCTTCAGTCGCGTCTGACTCCGTGCAACCCCACAGACGGCAGCCCACCAGGCTCCCCCGTCCCTGGGATTCTCCAGGCAAGAATACTGGAGTGTGCGACCCCACAGACGACAGCCCACCAGGCTCCCCCGTCCCTGGGATTCTCCAGGCAAGAACGTTGGAGAGTGGGTTGCCATTTCCTTCTCCAAGGCATGAAAGTGAAAAGTGAAAGTGAAGTCCATCAGTCGTGTCCGACCCTCAGCAACCCCATGGCCCCAGTAAATGACTACAATGATATTTCAAAGGTAAGGTATCACTATCATCAGCCTGGATAAAGAGTTCTGGATATCATATACTAAAATTTACCTTTTATTTAAGGGTAGGTAATGAGTAGCTGGGCTTCCCCGGTGGCACTAGTGGTAAAGAACCCGCATGCCAGTGCAGCAGACATAAGAGACTCGGGTTCAATCCTTGGGTTGGGAAGATCCCCTGGAGGAGGGCATGACAACCCACTCCAGTATTCTTGCCTGGAGAATCCCATAGACAGAGGAGCCTGGCGGGCTACAGCCTATGGAGTTGCAAGGAGTCGAACACAACTGAAGCGACTTTGCACGCATGCACAATGAGTCGCTGATGGTCCCAACTTTACATATATAGATGCAAATCGCAAGAAGGGGAGTTTGGGGTAGAATGGATACTGTTTATGTATGGCTGATTCCCTTTGCTGTTCACCTGAAACTATCCCAATACAAAATAAAAAGTTTTTAAAAAGTGCAAGCACGGGAACATTGCTTTCTTATTCATCTTTTTTTCCCACAACATGACTGAATCAGAAAAAAATAACTGCAGAAATATTTAAAACAGAAATTACATATATATAAGTTCTACAGAAATGACTACATTGGAGTTGAGTAGCATGTTTTCATTTATATGCTTTTGAGTTTCCATCATTTATAAAGCCCATTAACTGGCATTCATTATTCAAGCAAGTAAACAGTCACAGGTTTCTGAATTATTAACTGATGCACACAGTGTTTTCCACAGTTTGTAAATACAATGTATTTGAAACAAAGAGTTTCTACATTTCTTAAAAACACAGAAAATTAGACTACACCAAAGCTTCGAGGACAACAATGAAGTCTCAATGCTTGTCAGCACACAGGTGGGAGGGCACAGGAACCACAGAACCTTTAAGCCACATGAAAGATCTGCTCCCAAGTTCTTGGAAAATTCTGCAATTCACAAATATTACTAAGCATATTACTCTCCCATAAAATACAGTAAAATATAATCACTGACTTCAGGCACAAATGAATCTGGGCTTAAACAAAGCTGTCCTTTCACTCTCGTATCAGTTTCTCTCTAAACATTAATTTCTGTTACTGAAGTTAGGATTCCCTCAAAGTATCTTCCAAATCGGGTCCAGCCAGCATGCTGACTTAAGAGGCAGAGCCACTCCAGCAAAACTGAGCCCTGGATTAACTGACTGGCACTGCTCACTCCTGAATCAAGTGCTGTGTGCAGGGAACGCTGACTGGCCATTCTTGGCTCACATGTGTGACCCTTCTCTCTTATCGATGGGAGGGGGGCAAAGTCTATCATCAAAAGGAATGACAATGGGATAAATATTCCAGGCAACCACAAACAAGGGTTTGTGCGCTAAAAAGAAAGAAAGAAAGAAAGAAAAAAAAAAAGATTGAATTTCTTCTACTTTTGTTTAACTCAAAGATCATTTCTGTAGGCATTCTACTGCTATTGCTAGAGTTTTAAGTTCTCATTTAAGCATTTGTTGGCAAGATCTGAAAATTCATTGAAATAATTTAATGTTCACTTTAACTAGTATCTGTAAAGAACTTTTGATGGATTCATTTATAGTATAGACAGAAATCCCTAAAAAAACATGGCATTTTATTCTTTAGTTTATCTAAAGCTTTTCTTTCTTTTTCTTTCTGGCTATAAGTCATCACCTCACCACTTCTTACTTCCAAAGGGATTGGCTATCTTTTTATGGACATTATTTTTCATAGAAAATATACACACATATTAGACACACATATACAGATACACAGGTAAACACATACAGGATATTTAATGAAAGGAAAATGCCAAAATGAAATCAGATACTGAGAGGTCTGTCAGCCTAGTGCATAAGCTAAATTAAAACATGTAACGAACCACTGCAAAAGGTCAAGTCTTAGAATGTAAAAACTGTGCATGCCAAGATTCTCCTCTTCTCCTACTGTATCTTGTGATGTCCAAAATATGGTGAAAACATCTTAAGTACCATGACTCATGTCTCTGAAGATGGCAGCAGGCTTCATACAAAGATCAAGTGTGAGAAAGGCATGGAAAACTGGAAACGAAACAACTATATAAAATCCCACTTAGGGGATGATCTAATCTTCGTTGATTCAAATTCCTGTAAGGATTAGAAAATTCTATGTTAAGTAGACTTTCCATGTTTCTCTTTCCACAGTCATTAATATGATATTTACAAAAGACTTTTAGACGAAGATACAGAAAGAGATGAGTTTCTTAATATTTCAGCCATACTGCTTCTTACTTGCAAACATATTTTCGATTTGGAAAATCAAGACTGGTTATTCTGGAAATAATGATGGTACAGACACAGACAATCATAATAAGCCTCTATATGATGCACCTTTTATTCACAGTATCATTAAACATTTTACGAATCTAACAAACTCATATTTATCCACCAGTAAAGCTCTCAAGAGCAGACAATACCTAATGGTCATATAGAGTAAATTCTTAGTTAAGTGTCTCAATCAGAAAACAAACCAGATCTCCTTCCAGGAGACTTCAAAAGCATCTTAAATAAACAAAATCTAACTGTGTAGGTTGGAATTTGGCCAGGCAATCAAAATCCACAATGTTGCTTTTATGATGGCTATTAAAACTATATCAACACCACCAAGTTGTCAAGAAGTTATTTATTCCACATTTGAGGAAAGGCACTTCCATGAGTGATCTGGATCCTCAGTGCTAGCTTTGGGTTTACAGCTAATCTCTTGGCAATCAGTTCAGTACTGCAGGCCCTCTAGGATGTGGGTCCAAATTTGCCCCCAGGAGGACCTAAAATCTTATTTTCCCTTATCTTAGCCCAGAGGTTTAATCTGGACTGCATTATTTATTTATTGAAACCTCTAGTACCTATTCACTGCTTAAATCTCAAAACATCACCTGTTCTTAGATCACCCATCACACTCCTCTCCTATTGCTATCTTCTACTTGCTTCTGGGACACCCAGGTTTTCTGTTTTGAACTCCTCTGCTACTAGATATAATAAGGTGAATCGTGTCCCCCAAAAGTATGTTGATGTTCTCACCCTTGGTACCTAGGAATGCGACTTTCTTTGGAAATAGGGTTTTGGCAGATGTCAGGTTAATGTGATACCACACTCCATTAGGGTGAGCACTAATCCAGTATGACTGGTGTCCTTATAAGAAGAGGAAAATCTGGTTGTTGTTGTTCAGTTGCTAAGTCGTGTCCAACTCTTTGTGACCCCATGAACTGTAGCCTCCAGGCTCCTCTGTCCATGGAATTCTCCAGACAAGAATACTGGAGTGGGTTGCCATTTCCTATTCCAGGGGATCTTCCTGACCAAGGGATCAAATCCTGCATTGGCAGGCAGATTCTTTACCACTGAGCCACCTGAAAAGTTCTTAAAATATGTCAAAAGTATCTTATATGCTTAAGTTCAGTTAATCTTCAAATTATCACAGGAGGTGGGTTCAATTATTAATCACCATTTTCCAGATAGGGATTGGAGAAAGGTTAAGCAACCTGCCCAAGCTAATACGCAGCAGAGCTGAAATTTACACCCAGGCAGTCTCACTGTGGGACCTGAGTTACTGAGGATGGCTCTTCACGCTGGCTGCCACCTCTCTGCTGTGTCAACAGGACTTCCACCACCACAAGCATCTGAATCTTCATGATGAACCACCTTCCACACACAGATGTCACAGACTTTTCCTAGTAAGAGGTGGGCTATGTGCCCTCAGAGATGACATGAAAATCCTTCTTAAAGAAGCTCAGGAAAAGGGGAGCCTTGGTTTATATCCATTATCTTGAAAAGGTCCTGGAAGTGTTAGTTGATTGCAGACTCAATGTGTGTCATGTCTGTGCTGAAACTCCTAATGAAACAGGTTACTCTGAACTCTGTATGTTAAAAAACACACACAAAATAGAATATCCAAAGGGAATATGATAAACATTTACTTTGGGCCTTGAAAACATGTTTTATAAGAAACAGGGGTAATTTGGTTCAGGAAGCAAAACAGATAGCAACATGATGAGTGTTTTTGTAAATGAGACACCTGGTTTATTTTTTCTCTTTTTTGGAGGGCAAAATAAAGGTGGTTGAGTAAAAGTTAAAAGGAAATCCATTTGTCCAATTAAAAAAAGAAAAGATTCACTTCTAATAAGAAAACCATTCAGAATGGAGTTGCTGGTATTGTGGTATAATGTGCTCACCCACTCTAGAAATATTTAAGCCATGAGTGAAGCAACAAGTGGCTATTTTTTTACATACTCTATTTTTTATTATTATTTCCTAACAAACCTCTGAGATCTGACTTTGAACACTAGATTTTATTTACTTTTCAATTAATTAATTTTGGCTATGTTGGGTCTTAGTTGTGCCATGCAGGATCTTTAGCTGAGGCATGGGAACTCTTAGTTGTAGCAAGTGGGATCTGGTACCCTGACCAGGGATTAAACTTGGGCCCCCTGCAATGGGAGTGCAGAGTCTTAGCCACTGGACCACCAGGGATGTCCCCAAGTTGCTATTGTTAATTCTTCATATCCCTGTGTCCTGCCTTTATTCTCTTCTTCTTTTTGGCCACTCTGTGCAGCATGTAAGACCTTAGTTCCTCAACAAAAGACCAAACCCATGTCCCCTGCATTTTAAGTGAGGAGTCTCAACCACTGGACCCCAAGGGAAGTCCTTAATTTTCTTCATTTTTGATTAATGATTCTCTTCATTTAAGGTAACTTACTTTGGGTAAAGAGCTTAAACCCTGGTTCAAGTGGCAGCTACCATTAACCAACTATTAGTTTTTCAATCACTACAAATCCTCCTCAACTTCTGCCTGGGTTACATCCTGATAAACCCATCACAAGCTGAAAGTAATGTCAGCTGAAAATGCATTTAATACACCTAATCTGCCAAACATCAGAGCTTAGCCTCACCTACCTTAAATGTGCTCAGAACAATAACAATAGCCTAGAGTTGGGGAAATCACCTAACACAAAGTCTGTTATGCAATAAAGTGCTAAGTATCTCATGTAATTTACTGAATACTGTATGAAAGCGAAAAAAAGAATGGCTATATTGCTGCAGGATGGTTGTTACTAGATCAACTGTCCACTCATGTGATCAGGTGGCTGACTGGGAATTGTGGTTCACTGCCCAGCATCAGGAGAAGAGTATCATAAACATCAATAACTCAGGAAAAGACCAAATTTCAAAGTCGGAAGTATGGTTTCTACCAAACACGTATCACTTTCATTGTAAACAAAAAAATAATCATTGTGAGTTGAGAATTGTCTGTATTAGTTTTCTAAGATGTTGAGCTAGTCACCTCAATACTCTCTCATCTCTAAAATGGAAAGAATAAAATCTCACCTCGCAGAGCTGTCTGAAGATTAAAAAGCATATTGCACTGTGATTGTCAGATACTATGATACTTCAATGACCTTAAGATACCACTGATTCTAAGAAATACCAGTATTTTGTGTATTACTAAATGAAACAATTAAAAAATAAAATGTTTCCTTGCCACTTAAACTCTTTGTTCCATACTTTATAAGAGAAATAGTGATTAATATATTCCTAAATCTTTCTCCCATTTAGACTGACTCATCAGAAACCTTTTTCACGTCAGAGTCATTGATGTTTATTCACCAAATATCATCATCTGTGTTTATCAAAAGTGTTCATAATACCTTGTCTCTAATGAAGTGCTCCAGTATTAAAACCAGGATTTGGTTTCTGGACTGCCTTGCTGGGTGTGTGATGGGCAATCCTTGTCTCCAGGGCTGGTAAGAAAACTGGGCTTCAGCATGTTACGGTAAGCTTTATTTCTCAGGTCTTATAAATCATATGATTTGGCTTTGTGTGAAAACTGCAGACAGTCCTCCAATAGCGAATATTTTCTTCTCTATTTGTTGTTGCTGTTCAGTTGCTAAGTCATGTCTGACTCTTTGCGACCCCATGGATTGCAGCACACCAGGCCTCCCTGTCCCTCACCATCTCCCGGAGTTCACTGAAGTTTCATGTCCATTGAATCAGTGATGCCATCCAATTAATGGACCTCAATGTCCTATTTCTGTGCCTTTCTACATGATAGCATTTAGTTTCGATGTCAAATAATATTTTTGAAGACGGTATAAACATCAATTCGACTCAACAGATGTGGTTCCAACAATGTACATAGTAACTCAGAGAAAACAGTATGAACAGTTTTGACCAAGTCCATACCTGAACAGGTAATGACAACTCTATCATAATACTGTTTGCCTAGCGACTGAGAGATGGGAGGTAAATTTCAGATAAGTAAGAATATGAAAAGACTGCATTTTAGAATTGGTGAAATATGGTATTGTTTGATTACTGTATTGTAGTCTTCCTCAATGGTCAGGGAGTGTATGTCTTAACAGGTACCCCTGTATCTACATTAAAGAAGGACTCAATGAATGTTTAATGGAATAGAGGCTGGCAGGCACATTACAGAAGGAATTTTCTAGTATTATCTAGGGCAGACTACTGCTAAATTACTTTTTGAACTTCCCATAGCAATTAAAAAGGCAAGATGTGAGAAGGGGTGCAGATGTGACTATCATGCCTTGAAATCCAACCAAAAGAACACCTTAAATAAGGAATCGCAGAGCAGAGTGGCCCTGAGTCTGAGGAACAGTTTGCAGTTCCACGGCATCATCCAGACGATGTGAGACACACTGAGACGTGTTGCGATCTTCCGAGTGTGTCATCTCCACAGCTCTTCATGGACTGACTGACTCCCTCAATGCCAGCCTCCCTTCCCCCACTCCCTTCCCCTCTGCCAAAGCAGAGACTAGGGCTCCCCAGAGCTGGGTAGGCAGAAGCCCAGGGGAAGAGCTGAGTCACACCATCTCTGGTTGAGATGCCTGCCTGGGTGCTATTTTTTCTTTTCACCATTGCTGATCTTCCTTTTGGAGGCTCATCATCCCACATTAGTTTTAATTCGTTGATGCAGCTCCACACCCCTCTCCCTACTGCTTCTCCTGATCTAAATGTGTCATGAGAATGAGAGCAATTTACTACTCTCCATGGACATGGATAAATTTGGGAAGCTCATTATAACTCACAGCTGTCAGTCCTCAAAGAAAAAAAATAAAATAAAAAACTCAAACCAGCAAGGACTTTGGCTTCATTACTCTGTGTTATGTAAAACAGATCATTAATAAATGAGAGATTATATTTCCACTTCTGTAAAGTTGAGATCTTAACAGCATTGCTTTCACCGTGTCACTTCTCTGGGCAGAAATAATCAATGGTTGCCTTTTGCCTAAATGACAAAATCCAAATTCCCTATCATGGCACCACCATATCCTTGCTTCTCAATACAATCTGGTTCTATCTCTCCTCTCCAGCCTCGCCTCCAGTCAACTGCATTAAGAGGAAGTTGGCATTATAGTCAAGCATGTGAGCTTTAGCACTGATTACACGATTGGAATCTTGTCTTTACTGCCATTACATTCATAACTTTTGGACAAGTAACCAAACCCCAATGGATTTCAGAGTTCTCATCTCTAAAATGGGGATGAGACATCTACTCATTAGCTTATTGGATAATACTATATTTAATCACCCTGACCCTATCTGACATATAACCCTCAGCGACCCCATGGACTGCAGCCTTCCAGGCTCCTCCGTCCACGGGATCTTCCAGGCAAGAGTACTGGAGTGGGGTGCCATTGCCGTCTCCAGAATGTATATAAATGGTAACTATTATTATAACAAAAGCATTCTACTCTGCATTCTCACTTGTCTTGAGCCTTATCAGGCTTTCTACTACTCATTCTGTATTTGTAATAAATACATATGTGTTTATATATAGCTACACAGAAGGTTTTATATATATATATATATAAAACTTTATACATAGTTATAAGGTTGTATATCTAATAAGGTTACATATATAACTTTATATGGTTAATAATTTCATATTATGACATAAAAATAAAATTAAAAGAAATGATAATATGAATGATATGAAAATAATATGAAAATCTGGCATAAAAGACATTTTCAAAGAACAGTAAATATAAGTATTTTATAAAAGTGGAAAGTAACTCTTTGGTTTAAACGACTAGCTAAAGGTGACCTGGCTGGTTAATGACAGAGTCAGGTCCAGGACTCTAAACTCCTAGTACAGTAACGTTCATATATCCCAAATTTGATGAGGCAATTAGAGGACAAAGACAGCCTGTCTGAGTTCTCTACGGAATCCAATATTATGTCTGGTATTTGCCCACTGTGAGAGCTCAATAATATTTTGCTTGAACCCTACAAAGAATATGGCAAATGTATAACTGCTTTAGGTATAAACCAAAAAGAAGTGAACCTGAATACAGTCCTGATGCAAAGTGAAATGGATTCTTAGCCAAAGCAGAGCTTTGGAGTTTTGCTTGTATTTGTCTTATAAATACTGAACAAATAAAATAAGGGACTTTGAGAAATTTCTGTTTTCTACTGGCTTTGAATTAACCTTTGTTTCAACTCCTACTACTTGAAAAGATATACTAACATAAATAGGACATCACAATTAATTCTGTAGTCTTTAATTCTCTTTTGATATTTTTAAGCCTTCTGGCAAAAATGACACTACTACATAGTCCTAGGCTTTTGTTACAAGTTAATGTCTTCTGCATTGCTTTTCCAATGAATTTTGTATAGTACTTTCATATTTTACTAACAGCTTTCTGACTAGAAGTGAAAGGTGAAAGGAAGAATTCACCATTTCAAGCTGTTCATTTATTTATCTACATAACAGTTTTTAAAAAGGTAATACTTATTCAATACATTCTATATCAGTTTGCTGAAGGAGATTACTTATAAAAATGTTCATTTATCTTCAGTGATGTGGTACTCAGTGCTATATTTCTTCTTTGCAATTTAGCTTTCAAACTAGCTAACTTTGATTGTAGTGTATAGCCATGCTGAGTACTAAGTACAAAATTCAGTACTAATGACTTGATAATATTCTCATTTGCAAAATACTACACTTTTAAGACATAGATCTGAGCAGACAAATACCATGCTCCACGCAGATACCCAGTCACGTTAATGATAGGTACATGTTGGCAGCTGGGACAAGTCTCCTTGCTGGTTCTTAGGACATTAATCATGTACTATTAGACACTGAGAGCACCTTTCTTTTCCCTCTTCTTCCCCTTTTCAGCACAATCTTCTCTGGATAAGATGCATTAACTCTGTGCTTCAGAATAACATGGAAAAATGTGCTCTAATTTGTGCTTTTATTTGGGAAGAAAAAAATTCAAGTCACTTTTCTTTTAAAGTTACTTTGAGTAAAAGATGTACCTGTGACCAGCACATAAACACTTTATTATGGACAAAAAAAGACATGATGCCAGAATTATTATGTAGATAGTCTGCAATTCCCAGGGTGTCCCAGTTAAGAGTCAAGAGCACTGGAGTTATGGGTCTGGCTCTCTATTAACAAACATATTTCATAAAACACATGATTAAATTTAACAGAAATAATATCACCCGTTTCTAGCATTCTACTCTCATGAAATGAATGGAAGTGGGTAGACAGGGATTTGACCTTAACCTATCTATGTGTGACATACCGTTTCCTAGTACAACATTTTCATAGAACAGTGAGCAATTTTGATTAGTTTCTCATGATTCAGAAAAGAGGCTAAAACATAGTGGGGACAGAAAATCTCAAGATGTCTTATAACCAATATTTTACTTCTCTGCTGGAAACCCTGTGGCGTCCTATCTGAACTGAACAAAAGCCAAGGCCCTGAATGTTCTGGTCTCCCAGCTCCCCTAACCTCAGCTTCCCTTTCTCCTGGGGACCAAGCTGCTTCAGCTATCCCGGCCTTGCTTTCCTAAACACAGCAAGCCAACTCCCACCATAGGACCTCAGCCCTTGCTGTTCTTCTACCTGGAGAATTCTTTCCTAAACAGATGCTCTTCTCTCTTCTCTTTATTTATATCCTGCCGATGGGTCACCTTTCCACAGAAACCTTTCCCTTGCATTCCCTACTGGACACATTCCTTCTTTAGTCTCCTGCATAGCACTTGTCACAACCTTATATGTTATATATTCTTTAAATTGGTTTGACTAGAAAACAGTTCCCAGGGAAAAGACCCTTGGTTCTGTTTACCGCTGTATTTCAATATGTTGCTCAAAATGTTCTTGAATGAACAAAGGAATGTAGGAGATGAGCAATACAAAGGCTGGATTTGCAGTTATAATACAAAGTAGCAAATCTAATCTCATAGACTTCATAAACTGTGGTACAATGATACTTAATGTTAGCATGCCAATGGAAGATGATATGAAAGAGCAATAAATGTTCATCATTTTAGATGGTGGGGGTGTGTAGGGGTAGGGGTGGGAGAACCAAAAATTTTTAAAAATAGAAATTATTGGAGTTAGCTATAAATTATCTGGGAAGGTAAAGAAAATGGATATTACATTCAAGACACAAATCACAAAATTAACAGAGAAGCAAAATGTACCAGAAATGCGAGGCTTCATCTACCTGATGAAGTACGGGCCTAAGTTTGACTTGCTATAAATTTCACTGCAGAGAATTTGAGCAAATAGTTAGAATATTACTCTCTAGCTGATTTTCGGAGAAGGCAATGGCACCCCACTCCAGTACTCTTGCCTGGAAAATCCCATGGACGGAGGAGCCTGGTGGGCTGTAGTCCATGAGGTCGCTAAGAGTCAGACACGACTGAGCGACTTCACTTTCACTTTCATGCACTGGAGAAGGAAATGGCAACCCATTCCAGTGTTCTTGCCTGGAGAATCCCAGGGACGGGGGAGCCTGGTGGAAGGCCATCTATGGGGTCACACAGAGTCGGACACGACTGAAGCGACTTAGCAGACTTAGCAGCAGCAGCAGCTGATTTGCACTTACAGTATGGAGGTGGCCAGTGAATTAGAAATGATAGGGAAGCGTGATGTCATCTGAATATTTAAGACAATGAGAAAGGAGAAAACTAAGAATAGTTTGAACACATACTATAGACTTTTATAATGAGTAACAATAGCAATAATGGTAATGATACCTGTCACTCATTGGGTGTCCATCACAGAGCCAGCAGTGTACAGAGCCGTGCACATTCATAACTTCCTTTAAGCTTCACAATCCCTCCTTTTAGCCCCTACTTTTAAAAAAACTAAGTACAATATCTTTAAAGAACTGAAGTACAGGTGATTTACAATGTTTCAAGTAGACAGAAAATTTATTCAGTTAAATAGATATATATTTCAGATTGTTTCCATTATAGGTTGTTACAAGATATTGAATATAGCTCCCTGTGCTATACAGTATATCCTTGCTATTTATCTATTTTATATATAGTAGAGTGTACCTGCTAATCCCAAACTTCTCATTTACACCTCCCCACCCCATTCCTCTTTGGTTTACACCTCCCCACCCCTTTCCTCTTTGGTAGACATAGATTTGTGTTCTATGTCTGTGAGTCTGTTTATCTTTTGTAGATAAGTTCATTTGTATCATTTTTTAGATTCCACAGATAAGTGATATCATATGCTATTTGTCCTTGTCTGACTTACTTCACTCAATACGATAATCTCTAGGTCCAACAATGTTGCTGCAAATGGCATTATTTTATTCCTTTTTATGAATGGGTAATAGTTCATTGTATCAATACAAATATACTACATATTTTTTATACATTCATCTGTTTATGGACACTTCCACGCCTAGGCTTATTGTAAACAGTGTTGCTATGAACACTGGGATGTATGTATCTTTGCAAATTAGTGTTTTCATTTTTTTCTGGATATAAGCCCAGGAGTGGAGTTGCTGGATCATATGGCAACTCTATTTTTAGCTTTTTAAGGAACCTCCACACTGTTCTCCATAGTGGCTGTGCCAATTTATATTTCCACCAACAGTGTAGGAGGGTCCCCTTTTCTCCACAGCCTCTTAGTGTTTACTTTTTGTGGACTTTTGATGAAAAAACAACAAAAAAAAGGAAAATACCTTTAAGAAGAACTTTTATAACACAGTCAGATAAGGGAATTTACACTAGAAAAAGCTTCAGTCAGGGTGGCCATGATACATGACTGAGGAGGCATGGAAACCCCTGGAACTGGGCTGTGCAAGAGTCCTTTGGCTGCATGTCTCGACCCCAGCGCTGATCTTGCTGTCCTTTCTACGTTGCCTCTGGTCACTTCTGTTTCACAGCTACTCCTTCAGGAGGCTGCCATACCATCCTTGAGGCCTAATGTCTCAAGGATCATGTTCTATCATCAGTTACTTACTCTGTCTCATATCCGTGGAAAAGAATCTGCCTGCCAATGCAGCAGATACGGGTTTGATTCCCGGGTTGAAAAGACCCCCTGGAGAAGGAAACAACAACCCACTTCAATATTCTTGCCTGGGAAATCCCATGGACAGACGGGCCTGATGGGCTACAGTCCATGGGGTCACAAAAGAGTAGGACGTGACTTAGCAACTACAACAACAAGGACATATATTTCTGACTTTTCTACTGGTTTCTTCCCCTTTACTTAGAAACACCTGAGTATCTTCCATGGTGAAAAACTCTTTGCTTGACTCTGTAATCTTCGCATGCTCCTGACATGCTTTTCTTCTCAGTCAAGCTACCTGCAAGAATGATCGACCCTGGGTGCCTTTTCTTCCTCCACCCCCTATTCAATCTCCACTCACATTATCAGGAATGTCTTTGTCCCAGCCACTCTGCTCCCTTTCTATGGACAGAAAGCACCAGTTACTCCCTAGCTCTCAAGCCCTGCAGGCATTCTCCAGTTCCTTTTTCCTCAGCTTCCACTAACACTATCCCTTCTTTGCGGTTTGTTTTAGTTCACTTGGGATGCTACAACAGAATACCAAAATCAGGCTAACTTATCCGACAGCACTTTATTTCTCACAGTTCTGGAGGCTTGCAAGTCCAAAGTCAAGGCACTGGAAGACTCAAGTCACTGGCAGATTTGGTGTCTTGTGAGGGATAAATCTGATAGGCTCCTTGCATCTTCCTGCTGTTTCCTCACACAGCAGTGGCAGCAAGTGAGCTCTCTGACATCTCTTATAAAGACACTAATTGTATTCATGAGGCCCGTACCTCCCAACAGCTCCACCTCCAACTACCATCACACTGAGGATTAGGTTTCAACTTATGAAATTTGGGCCAGGAGTGAGGGACCCAAACATTCAGACTGTAGTAATTTTCCACTTAATCTTCTGGCTATAACTTCTCAGTCTTCTCTGTGGTCCTTTTTCCTTTCATTGTTCCTAAAATGGATGCATTTTCCCCAGCTTTGTCATTACCTCTCTACTAGCATTAATTCTCATTTTACCAATGCCAGGGCTTCCCAGGCGACTCAGTGGTAAAGATCCACCTGCCAGTGTAGGAGACACAGGTTCTATTCTTGGATGGGGGAGATCCTCTGGAGATGGACATGGCAACCCACTCCAGTATTCTTGCCTGGAAAATTCCATGGACAGAGGAGGCTAGTGTGCTGCAGTCCACTGGATCACAAAAGAGCTGACGTGACTTAACGACTAAACAACAACAACAACATAATGATAACTCCAGAGCAGCAACTCTAATCTGGGTCTCTCAGCTGAACTCTTGAGAAATGCATACAGAGCAGCTTACTGGGTGAGTCTGCTTAGGTCTTTCAGAAGATACTCACATTCAACTTGTCTAAAATGAATCTACTATCTTCTCACTGAAACCTGTTCTACAGAGAGATTCAGTCTTGGATGGTGACATCACCATCTATCCAGTCACATAAACCAGAAAGCTGAAAATCATCCTAGATTTCTCTTTCTACCCATAACTTCCTACTTGTTAAAAAATATTTTAGTCTTCATTTATTTTGGGCTGCATTGGGTCTTAGTTGTGGCACAAGTCATCTTTCCAGGCCACGTGTGGGCTTCTCTCTAGCTGTGGTGCACGGGCTTAGCTGCCCTGCAGCATGTGGGATGTTAGTTCCTTGATCAGGGATCAAACCCTTGTCCCCCGCATTGGAAGGCAGATTCTTAACCACTGGGCCACCAGGAAGGTCCCCTCAATCACTTCTTTCTTGATATCAAGTCTTAAATATTGAATTATATCTCATCCTTTCTACTGCTGCTGTTGCTCCCTCTGTCTTGACTTAGTTTCTTGTCTGGACCATGTTAATGACATTTTAGTTGGTCTTTCTGCCTTCAACATTTCTCCCTCCAGTGCTAGCTTCAGAGTGATGTCCAGATGAATAAAACATAATAGTAACACCACATAGGAGCAAATATTTTCCTTACAAAATATGCTTTGGAGTGTCTGTACACAATGAAGTTTGAACTACTTATCTGTAGTGTATGAGATGTCTCCCTTCCAAACTCTTTAGTCTCTCTTGATATCTGCCTTCAGCTCTAGTAGTTTTCCAAACATTCCAAGGTAAAACATGTCTCTGCTCCTTGGACCACATATTGCTATGTATAGAATGCCCTCTCTAAACCTATGTGCCAGATAAGCTATTTGTCTTTTAAAACATACATCACAATCAACGTCTCTTGAACTATACCCAGAGTTACTCACTTGGCAGCCTCTAACCTTTGCAAATAGTTTTTATTTTACACTATTTTTCATAATAGATTTATTTCAGTATCTGTAACATCTAGTAGACTATGATACTATTTAGGGCAGAGGCTATATATTTATCAGTTCTGTGTTTGTGGATCTTAGGGCAGAGGCCATATATTTATCAATTCTGTGACTGTTGATCCTAGAAATTTAAATGTTCAATAAATATTTCCCAACTGAATAGAAGAATGCATATCCTATTTAGTCCACTTTAATCTACTTCTCAGGTTTACTATCATGCTTAAGGAAACTCTTTCATGGTATTGCCTATGATATGTTTCTCTGAACAATGGAAAGTCTGTACAAGGTTTTGTGCTGTAGGAAGTGTTTTCAAAAATTATTTGATCACAAGCCAAAGTTAGAAAATTTACATAATGAGGCATTATAAATATACATATACACAAATAAATAACAATTTATAGATACTTCTTATTTAGCATGACAAACTCTGATATGCTCTTTCTTATTCTAGGTTTTTGCATTAAACTTTAAAACTACTGTATTGGTAACAATAAACTGCTTTCATGTCTTATGGATTGTGATACATATTTTGAAAAACACTGCTATATATGTAGTATCTTAGAAAAAAAATCTTACTTAAGGAATTCAAATTTCTGAATTAGTTAACTATTTTTCTTACCTTAACTGTAAATTTAACAATAAATGTTATCAGAAAACATGTATCATTTATACATACTTTAGAAATGTCAATGTAGATAAGTGGAAAAATCATAGAGTATTTAAAAAGAAATATCATGCTACTTCTCTGAAATTCACACATTGCTGCAAACTATAAAAAATCTGTGAAGGTCCTGGCTCTAATGACTATACAAAAACAATTTGTTTGCAAGCTATTGTGTTAAATATGTCAATCATCTCCTTTTGAACTATCTCACATTTTATTTAGTTGAATAAACACTTCATTCACAGATGTTTTCAAGGTAAATTTCAGCATAGTCCAGATCTAAGTGTCAAGGACCTAAATTTAGAAGAATTCAAATTCATGACGTTTTTCTTCCTTCATGTTTAAAGCTGGAACGTTTTCAACTACCTGTATCTATTTCCTGTGTTTTTTAGGCACTTGTTTAGTCACTAAGTCATGTCTTCTGGGACCCCATGGACTGCAGCCCGCCAGGCTTCTCTGTCCATGGGATTCTCCAGGCAAGAATACTGGAGTGGGTTGCAATTTCCATCTCCAGAGGATCTTCCTGACCCAGGGATCGAATCCACGTCTCTTGCATTGCAGGCAGACTCTTTACCATGAAGCCACCTGGGAAGTCCTTTTAGGCACTACCACTCTACAAACTTCCTAAGGGCATAAAATCTGTTTTCTGTGATGTATCCAAAATCACTGCATAAGAGTAACTGAAATTGGGTAGGAGCTCTGCAGTAGAGCTGCCTGTGAGCACGTGTTTCTGCATGTCAGACAATCTGCTGGGTGATTTTCATATCATTCATAATTCTCACAGAAATCCTGAAGGTCAGTGTTACCCTTGGTTTACAAAGGATGACCTAAGTAGCATGATTCCAAACATATAGTTAGGAAGTATAGGAATCAAAATCAGAGGAGAGCCCACAGTTTACAATGGATTTACTATCTGCCAGGCACTGTTGCTTATCATTGAGTACTATTTTTTTATGCCCACCTTTCAGGTTAGGAGACTAAAGCAGAGAAAGGTTAAGTAATTGGTGCAGGTCACAGAGTTCCTAAGTAATAGAGCTGCGATTGAACCCAGATTTCTCCCAAAGTTGAGGCTATTCCCATGGGATTCTCTTCCTTTTAATAAATGCAGTAAATAGTCAAAAATTGACACGCTGCTGGATTTAGAGTTTAGGGTTTTTCTGGCCAATAATTTCCCATTTCCTTAATTCTTCATCAGAGCATGCAATTAAATTCTGGCTTAATTTATAGCCTATAAAAATGTCACAGTATTATTATAATTTAAAATGAATTGGAAGAATACAAGTACTTTTCAAAGATAACCATGAGTTAGAGTTTGCTGGCATGCTGCAGTGTATGATCAAAGAATTCAGAAGGATGCCTTTTATCTGAGAATATCAAAGGCCACTAACTAAAAAAAGACACAGAGTTCCTATTACACTGAGAAGAAAAAGCTGAGTCCATTGAAATATAATACAAGAATGTTGGCATACAGGTAATTCACAGATATTATTACCTTTGCTACTTGAAATTGGACCAATCTGGATTCTTTCCAAGAGCTATTCTTTTAAAAGTGTAATACACTCAATTCATTTGTTAACAATTGCCACATTTTTCCCCTCAGCTCTCCTACATTTCATGCATACCCTCCATAAACACACATATATACACACAAAGCAATTTATGGGTTCAGATCGCATATCCATTTATTATGCTGTTTTTCCACAGTGGTTAATAAAAGTCAATGCCATTAAATAGCTAGTATTTATCCATTTAAAAACTGTAAGATTAAAACCTAATGAATTATCTCTTCAAGTTGTGACAGGTCTCTAGTTGTCACTGTGAGGGCAGAGGGATATTTTCAAAATCTAGTCAATTAAACAACTTGGTGTCTTCTACTATTTTACTAAGGCCTATGTTTCTGCCTGAAATGGACACAAGCAAGTAATTTCACTGCTTTGGGGCATATTGCAGGCAATAACAATCCCTTCTTAAAATGTTTATCTCAACTCCCTCATCCAAAATATAAATGAAAGAGCAACTTTTTTCCCTAGGATGCATCATAGGCAGTATTATTACTTAGTTAAATCTCACCATGATATTAAAAAAGCAAGCAGGTCTTAAAGAGTTTTTAAGATTTAACTGGAAAAAAAATATTCCCTTTGAGCTATATATGACAAAAAAAAAAAGGCTAGGAAGAAAGAATGTTTTCTGAATTATCTAACTCTACAAATTAAATGCATAGTTTTTAAATAACTATATCAAAGTAAGTATTCCCACATACAATTTGACTTAGTTGTCACGGGTTTCCATAACAAATACCATAGACTGAGTGTCTTAAACAACACATTTATTTCTCAGTTTCAGTGGCTAGAAGCCTAAGATCATATAGTACCAGCTAATGTGTACCTGTCTCCTCTTCTTGTAAAGTCACTAATCTCATCACAAGGGTCTCATCCTCCTTAACTCCTCTAACCCTAATTATTCTCCAAAGGTACCATCTCCAAATACTGGGTTGGCCAAAAAGTTTCCATATCATCATACGGAAAATCCCAAATGGACTTTTTTGCCAATCCAAAAACATCATCTTGGGCATTAGGACTTCAATGTATAAATTAGGGGAAGGGGACATGGGACATAAACACTCATTCTACAACATAATTTGTAACACTATGTTCCTCAACACGATATTTTTTTTCATGTAGAATTATTTCTAAATACTTAACTCATCCTGGTTAGTTGTTGTTGTTCAGTCTCTATATCTGATTTTTTTGCAATCCCATGGACTGCAGCACACTAGGATTTTCTGTCCTTCATTATTTCCCAGAGTTTGCTCAATTAATAGATATCCTGGTTAGGCTGTCTATTATTTACTAAATGTCTTGATCATGAAAGCTAATTTGTCTTTCTAAACACAAGAATTTCTAATATCATGGAAAAAGATACTACCATAAGTTATTTTTTATATTTACAAATAATGGATTTCTTAGAAATAGTAATCTCTTGATAACCTCTTCATACAGCAGAATTAGTCATTTAGTTATGTTGACTGAATTCCCAATCAAATTAGCACACACATTTTAAAGATAACACGTAAACTATTTGGATCTTGATGGTACTTTATATGGTCCCAAGGAGCCTGGTGCCTGGGCCTGTCTTTTATCTCAGATGGTAAGAGTATCCATCATCAGACCCATGAAAGGATGAGGATGAAAAGTCTCTTTGACAGGCAAGGGTGGAAGGTTCTCCCAAAGGTTGACTATAACTATTTAAACTTTGTATATTTCATTGTTAAAAAGTGTAATAAAGCTGGTGACTCTCTCAGGATATCAAATTCCAAATTAGAAAAAAAACTTTTTTTAAGCACAATAGCATTAGACTTTTAAAAAGAAAAAAAAACCTATCAAAGTAATGATTCTAATTTTGTTTCGCTAATACAATGCATTACAGATAAAGATACATTTTCAAAATGTCTCTTGTTGAGGTTTCCTATTATATTTTTAAAAGGGATGGAAAAGTGGATTTTCAGAATTTGGCAGTTTAAAAATATTCCTATTGAGAATGCTGTAATTTTATATCTTTGAAACCATGAGCACATATTAGAGAAATTGTTAAATTCTAAATAAGCTATTTAAGGCAAAAAATAGATGAACTTGAATTAGGAATAGGAGGGCATGGCAATCCACCCTAGTATTCTTTTTTTTTTTTTTTTCACCCTAGTATTCTTGTCTGGAGAATCCCCACGGACAGAGGAGCCTGGGGGGCTACAGTCCATAGGGTTGCAAAGAGTCAGACACTACTGAGCGACTAAGCAGACATATGGAACAGGACTAAATAGGTGTAAAACTACAAGTAAATACTTGGAAAATACATATAGTACATAAATGAGATGTATAAGTGGAGGTCTTTATGGGGCTTTATGAGAAATAGATAATAATTGAGGATTATCAGCACAATTGTTCAGAAGTAAATAACATTTATAATGCTCTTAGTAGCATGAAAAATATCATGAGTTATATCATTAAAAATTGCTAATTCAGACTGTCTTAACACCATATTCTTATGTAGTAAGTGCTTGGATGAAGATATTTTATAATATCACAAACTGTTATAAGGCTATCTATTTATCATTTAAAGTTAGAAAACAGTAACTGTTAACACAGATTATGTAGCAGAAAATAAAATGCATTGATTTTGTTTGAAAAACAGGTTTCTCAAGCACATAGTAAGTATCTGTGTACTTTTTTCTCTTAATCAGTTAACAGATATTTAAGGTAAGTGACCATGGGGCAAGCACAGTGTTACACATTGTGGAGAGAGACCAAGAGAAATTAATACAGTCTTTTCCTTGCAAGAAATAAACAAAGTTTAGAAGGGAACTCAGACAACAGGCCATGGAAAGTCTGATGTAAAGTAAATTTAAGTGCGCTATTCTCATCACAAGGAAGAGTGTGAAGTCAGAAGATCGCATGTTTCTGTGGATAAGAGAAGATGTCCCACAGGAATGACATTTAAGATGAGACCTAAAGGGAAAATAAGACTTGCAGAGGTTAAAGGGGGTGTTTAACAAACTCCATGAAATATCAAGTATCCAGTAAAAGCTAGGGCATAAAGAGTAAAGTGAAAAGGGCTCAGAGGAGCCGGAGAAGAAAGAAGTCCTGTGGGGCTATAAGAAATCTGGATTCTCTCCAAAGGGTGAAGGGAAGCTATTGAAGGATTTGTGTAGGAGCAGGGACTGACGTGTGTGTGCAGAACTCTGCGTGGGTCTGAATGAGGCAGGCGTGACAGGAAAGAGAGAACTCAGGCTTCTCAACATGGAATCTAAACAAAGTGTGATACTGTACCAAATAAAGGAGCATCCCCTCATAAGTTCAACTATGAGCAAGACATAAAATAAAGACTATGTTTCTTTCTTTTTAATAACTTTCATGTCAGTAGTACACATACAGCAAAAGATTTCTGAAGATATCATACATTAGTGGCAGAAGGGAATTAATTGTACCTTGGGCACACGAAATATAAAATTCTAGTCATTACCCCACATTTGTTTGTTTAGCTGCTAAAAGATCTCTTGAACAAAGAGGCAGGTCAACAGAGAAGGTATCAAAACATCAACAGAGAGAGATCTTGTCGGAGCTTAATTAGGGCTTCCAATTAGAAAACCAAACTAAGGATCCTATTAGCACTCAACCAGGCATTCTCCTTGATTTGGAAGAGCCAAGCATCACCCACATCTAACTGAGCTAACAGAAAGGATTTTTTACCTTTATGAGGACCTCCTGATGGGCTTAAGACAAAGACAAGCAGCGCAAGAGTCTCAGAAGCACAGGACACACTTTCTGCAGTTCTCCAAGTTACCAGTACAACTCACTTTTTAAAAAACACTGGAACAGTTTGGACAATGCATGGCCTTGTCTGCTGCTCTTTGATACAAATTATTACATAAAGACCATGGCTACTCCTCTTAAGACAAAAAATTGGGTTGCCTGCCTCCCAGTTTTGGAAGAAACAGTTCTTTTCACCTCTCCAAATTATTTTGAAGCCAGAGTGCTTTAGAAAGTGTAAACAGTCCTTTCCTACTAGTTAGTAAGGAAAAGTTCACATTACTGAAACACTGTTTGCAGTCCTGTATGAACTTCAGCAACCCTAGAAATAAGTAAATTTAAAAGAAAAATTTCAATTCAAAGTAATATACTGAGTAACATAATTCTGACCAGAAAACTTACAAACAGGATCAAAACTTAAATGAGTCCCAACAATCAAGCAACATATGTGGCTTATAATGTACAGGAATTTGGAAATAGTTCTTTTCTCAGGCTGGTGAAATGCTGGTAAAGATACTCTAAAGCTACACTATGGGACAATAAAAATATTTCCTATACATCTAAAAATCATATGGCCTAGTAGTAATTTTGAAACTCCAACATCTTATCACAGAAATATAGAGTGACTGTATTTTAGAAATCGCTGGTTAGATTTCTGGGAATTGATGTTCCAGAGTTACCTGGTCATCATGGGTACAACTCTGGTTTTCTTCAAGAGATCTCAACAAGAATCTCAAGATATTTCAACAAGAGATTCTCCAATTGCTTGACTGCTCTGATTTTATGATTTTTAAATCAGATCAGATCAGATCAGCCACTCAGTTGTGTCCAACTCTTTGTGACCCCATGAATTGCAGCACGCCAGGCCTCCCTGTCCATCACCAACTCCCAGAGTTCACTCAGACTCACATCCATAGAGTCGGTGATGCCATCCAGCCATCTCATCCTCTGTCGTCCCCTTCTCCTCCTGCCCCCAATCCCTCCCAGCACCAGAGTCTTTTCCAATGAGTCAACTCTTCGCATGAGATGGCGGACATACTGGAGTTTCAGCTTTAGCATCATTCCTTCCAAAGGAATCCCAGGGCTGATCTCCTTCAGAATGGACTGGTTGGATCTCCTTGCAGTCCAAGGGACTCTCAAGAGTCTTCTCCAACACTACAGTTCAAAAGCATCAATTCTTCGGCGCTCAGCCTTCTTCACAGTCCAACTCTCACATCCACACATGACCAAGGAAAAACCATAGCCTTGATTAGACGAACCTTTGCTGGCAAAGTAATGTCTCTGCTTTTGAATACGCTGTCTAGGTTGGTCATAACTTTCCTTCCAAGGAGTAAGTGTCTTTTAATTTCATGGCTGCAGTCACCATCTGCAGTGATTCTGGAGCCCAGAAAAATAAAGTCTGACACTGTTTCCACTGTTTCCCCATCTATTTTCCATGAAGTGATGGGACCGGATGCCATGATCTTCGATAAGCATTACATTTGTTCCTCTTGGCATTGAGTTTGGCAACCCACTCCAGTGTTCTTGCCTGGAGAATCCCAGGGACAGAGGAGCCTGGTGGGCTTCCGTCTATGGGGTTGCACAGAGTCGGACACGACTGCCGCGACTTAGCAGCAGCAGCAGCACATTTGTTCCTCTTGGCATTGAGTTTAGCAAACATAAAGCTGTTTCAAAGGTTTTTATTCCTAGGAGAAATGTTTTAATATTTAAATTGACTTGCTATATTAAAATGCGCACAAACAACAAAAAACATCTCCCTAACTTCAAGGTAGAAAACTAACTCTTATTCTCTTCCACTGAATGTCTAATATCAAATAGTTGGTCAATGGAAAAGATAATAAAAGAATGGATGAATGAATGAGCAGATTCACACACTTAGAGCACCCTCCCTGGGCCCTTTGCTTGAAGAGCTCAGATAGGCATTTCTTCCTGTGTCTTAGGCCTCACAGTGGCTTTGCATGTGTGTGTGCTAAGTCACTTCAGTCGTGCCTAAGTCTTTGAGACCCTATGGACTGTAACCCACCAGGCTCCTCTGTCTATGGGATTCTCCAGGCAAGAATACTGGAGTAGGTTGCCATGTCCTCCTCCAGGGGATCCTCCTGACTCAGGGATCGAACATGAATCTCCTGTGTTTCCTGTATTGGAGGGGAATTCTTTACTGCTGAGCCAACAGGGAAGCACCAGACTGGCTTTAAGAAGGATAAAAAGGTCCTTCCTGCTCTTGCTGCCTCATCTACTCTCCTTTCTCAAGGGAGAGTAAGGCATTCTGAGATCAGGGAGGTAGCAATGGATCAGACAGCAGATAGCCTTTATACTCCAATCTTTGTTCAGCCAGGAGAGAGAGTTTCTTTCTCCTGGGAACAGCCCATTTGGCCCCAGGCTTCCAAGAGAAGGGATAATTACATGACTAATATAAGGAATTGTTAAGCTTAAATGACTCCTTTGTTGTAAGTTCCCACTTTGGGAAACACAGAATCACTTCACTGTGCTAGATGCCTCATTATTACTTAAAGGTATATTAGGTGAATTTTTATCCTAACTGGAAATAGACTTTGTTCTCAAACAGGAAATATCTTTTCACTCAAAATTAAATGTGGCGAAGTAAATGCTCAAAGAAAAAATACCAAATTCATCAGATAATAGCTATAATCATATTCATACTGTTATTAATACTAATGGCAATAGCTAATATTTACCAAGCTCTTATGCGCTGGGCACTGTTCTTATTCTCACAACTACAATACAAGGCAGATAGGTACCACTATTATACTCATTTAGAGACATGGAAATTAGCCCCCATATCAAACAGCAAGGAGTCAGAATGAGGTTTTGTACTCAGTCTGCTTCCAGTACCCGCTCTAAGCTTCAACTAGCTTTTCTTATGAATGTATGAAGGCTACTTTACTAAAGCAAGTGAGACTATCAAAATAAGCAGTTATGGAATGGTCCCAACTATGGAATATTGAATGGTTCTTTTAGTGTGTGGTCAACCCTCAGTTGTAATTCAATTAACTTTTTGCATCAATAAACATTAATAATTGATGTAATGACATTCACTTATGTCACAGACTTCTATATTTCAACTAGTGTGGCCTTTTCTACCACACAGGTCCTAAGATGGCCTGAACACAGAAACAGCAGAGATTAAAGCGAGGGAATCAGACTGGAAAGCTGTTTTTAAAGAAAATTCATAATTCATAAAAAGGGAGAGATAGTAAAATGTATACTCCAGAGCCAAAAAAAAAAAAAACCAAACCAATTTGGCTAGATTTGCAGGTTTATGAAGGAAAAATAGGAGACGCGTGGGTATGGGCCAAATGGTGGGAGGCCTGGAACAGGCATCTCTACAAAGGCCTTTGAGTTGATTTCTAAAACTAATATTAGGTGAGTCACTTCAGGTTTTTAAACAGGAGATGAAGAATGCCAAATGGTATTTCAGAAAAATTAATCTAGCAAATTAAAAAAAAAAAGAATTGGAAGAGAGAGACGAACTGCAGGCAAAATACGCAGGAAATACCACAGCCCCTTAGCAATCAGAGATTGAACATTCATAATTTCAACTTGTCCCAAGTGATCTCCAAATGTTCTCATTTCTAATTTTTCTAGGGCACAGAGTTATGAGGCCAAATTTTGAAAGCAAGAGTTAGCTAGCAAGCACTAGCTAACAAGAACTTTCTGCTTCCCAGTGGGGTTTTATCTCCCCACTGGCTGCAGCAGGGTCCCATACTCAGTCTGTTTCATTAAGTGGAGATGGGTGTTCCTTTATGCAAAATGCTTCCAGGTAAACTTCAGCTAAGAGTCGGATACGACTGAGCGACTTCACTTTCACTTTTCACTTTCATGCATTGGAGAAGGAAATGGCAACCCACTCCAGTGTTCTTGCCTGGAGAATCCCAGGGATGGGGGAGCCTGGTGGGCTGCCGTCTATGGGGTCGCACAGAGTCGGACACGACTGAAGTGACTTAGCAGTAGCAGCAAACTTCAGCTACAGTGGCTTTCTTGATGGCTCAGATGGTAAGGAGTCTGCCTAAAATGCAGGAGACATAAGAGACGCAGATTTGGTCCCTGGGTCAGGAAGATCCCCTGGAGGAGGGCATGGCAACCTACTCCGGAATTCTTGCCTGGAGAATGCCATGGACAGAGGAGCCTGGTGGGCTAAGGTCCATAGGGTGGCAAAGCATAGGACACGACTGAAGCGACTTAGCATGCACGCAAATGCACCATGACACAGCAATGAGGTTGGTGATGGAATTGTAAAAGTCCGACACATTCATCCCTTGGGAATATCCAGGCATTTTGTACTTGCCACATTCCAGGTGTCCTGTCAGGAGGAAGGCAACAGAAGTTAAGGAGAAAAGGGAAACAAGAAGACATCAGAAAGGGATGGCAGGACATACTGGCTGACTAGCGACAGCAGATGAGAGCAAAGAAATCCAGATGGGCTGTCAAGTTTTCAGGCCTACGAGGCAGGGAGCATGTTAGCGCCTAGAATAGAAATAAAACCTGGAGGGTGCAAAGCACCTTAGCAAACGCGACAGGTGTCTGCATACTAAATAAAGACCTCAAAGGCTGATTTAAGCGAACTCTTGTCTGGAGGAAGAGACTCAAATAGGGTAACTTTAGGGTTCTCTGAAATACATCCTACAGGATGTGGAGTTTACCTACCACTCTTTTCTTCTGCTCTTTTAACAATGCAGATTTGGGGCACTCTCATTTCTTGATTTTCCAAGTCAAAATTGTACAGTTTTGTCCCTTCTTTTAGAAAACACGGTCTAAATCTCAAACTGTGCCTGATGGGGACCAAACTCCCAGTTTTCTAGTTTCCAGAGAGCTCTATTATCGGTCAGTATCTGATAGGGACAAGTGATTAACTTTTGTGCATCTGAATAATGATACTGATATCCATCATAATGGAGAGAGAAAAGCCAGGGGTGAAATACCTTTCCTGTGTTAATTTTTCACCTTTGTTTTCCAGAAAAAGCTTCAGGGTGACAAACATCCTATGGAATAATTAAAGCTAGATATAAACCAAGAAGGTAAAAAACCAAAACCAAAACGGTAATTGCTGAGAATTCAAGCTGAGAGAAGTAGTCACAATGACAAAGAATCTTTATCCCCCTGTCCTCTGGCCAGCTCCTGTGGAACACTCGCCTCATCTGTATTCCCTAGGGGAAGTAGCAGCAGCTCCAGGAACAGAGAGTGTGTTATTATGTGCAAATAGTTATTTCAGATGGATCACAAGTGGAAGCCCAGTAGGAGAGAAAGGGGGGAACATTCTGCAGCAGGTTTACAAAGCAAAACATAAGACGACAGGGATTTTTTTCAGTTTTAAGATAATGCTGGAGGTTCAGACACAGAACGGATATTGAGATCAACTGTGCTTTAAAGGGGGGAGCTCTACTCTTCATATCAGTACTTGGGGCTTTGGAGCCGCCGTGCAATAGGATCTTTAAACAAGATGCCCGAGGACAAATTGTGAGAGTAGTTATGATTTCCCAGAGTAAGTGCTCAATAAATTATGCTGAAGCAAACCAGGCACCTGTAATGCTCAATAACTAAACACCCAAATCTGTCTGCCTTATAAATACACTGCAGTTTACTAAACACAGTAAAAGCTTTGTTATTCTAATGTTTGATGCGCCTGAGAATGTAAGTTAGTTAAAGCCATTTAATCAGCTAAAAGTTAATTCACAGCTCAGTAATATTTGCTAAGTAATTTTTACCAGTATTGTCCATTTCCTTTCATCTTCACATTGCCCATGATACTTCATTTTATGGAGAAAAATAAAGTACAAAAATGGTTAAGAAATTTAAACCAGGACAGTCTTATCTTGTTTAGTTTACTCTAAGGACTGGCTCAGTTAATCCTCACAAATGCTTAAGGAAGGTACTTTATTATCTCCCTGTGCTGATAAGGAAACTAAGGCTCAGAGTATCAGTTAACTGGTTCACATTCAAAAGACCGACAAGCCCAACAGTCACCAAAATGTGGACCAATCCTAGCTATCTGGCCTCACGGTCCACAGAGAGTTCATGAGGAGGGGAACACTGGAACTAGAAAACAGGCATCCAGATTTGGAAGTCTATGACTCAAATGGTAAAGAATCTGCCTGCAATGAGGGAGACCCATGTTCAACTCCTGGGTTGGGACTATCCCCTGGAGAAGGGAATGGCTACCCACTCCAGTACGCTTGTTTGGAGAATTCCACAGACAGAGGAGCCTGGTAGGCTACAGCCCGTGGGGTTATAGAGTCGGACATGACTGAGTGACGAACACTTCACTTTTTCACGTTCTTCCAGACACCAAGCTGACCTAAGCAGGTACTCCAAGTTTTCCTCCCTCTCTTGCCCACTGACCTGCCTCTCCTGATCTAGGATAAGAACAATGGCCGCCGCAGATTTCATCTGGATTCACATGATCTCAGAGGAAGAGATCAGGGACTTTACAGTAATCTAACCCTTCTACTCCCAAACAGATCTAGTCTTCTGATAGGATTTTAACCAGAAGTTTTGTCTGTTTGCTTGTTTTCCACGCAGAGGACTGGCTTTCTTTCTAATGTCAATAAAAAGACAGTTTCGTTTAGTAATGGTCGATAATGGTCTAAATGGACACCTGTATTTTTATTGTGTAAAATAGATTCAGGAAACCCCACAATGCCTCCAGACTTAAAATGATCCTACACTAGGTGATACTGTCACTGTTGTAAAAAGTCACAGAACAAAATTTAGTCTTACTGCAGGACTGCATAACTCCAGAAATAAATCTTTCAAAAATATACATTTTGGGATGTAGGACTAATTCTAAAATAGGTATCAACCAGGACTGCCTCTTTTCTGCATTGCTCCAGATACCTGAAATATATACATCAAAACCATCTGTACACAGAAATGGGGCCACTGCTAGAGGCAGTAATCTTCTTAGAGTTACAAAAATTGTAGCTGTCTATCAAACAGTCTGGTTCTTATTGAAGACAGCCCAATAGAAAAAAAAAAAATGCATGTATGCATCTTTATAAAATAATCAAGATAGGCTAAGGTAACAGCTACCCTTGGAAAGTAGCAAAGGAAAAAGTAATACAGAAAGTAGAAAAGTATGACAACATCATAAAGCAACTATATGCCAATAAAAAGTAATTAAAAAAAAAAAAGAGAAAAGTATGATTGGTGTATGCCTGCCATATTCTTCACTCTATTTGAACTGCTATGTGCCATTTAATTTAACAGTATGGTAACCATAAACCTACACAGCAACTGCAGTGATTAAGTAGCTTACCAAATTCTAAAGTACCTGCACTTCTGCATGGAAAGCCCACTGGCAAAGAAAAATACTTCTAATTTTTAAAATAAGGTTTGGCTCACTGTAAAATAAGTTAGGCAAATAACTTACTCCTTCTGCCCCAAGCTTTCTGACTTTTGAGGTTTTCCCCCCCAGTTTTATTGAGGTGTAGTTGCCAAATAAAAATTGTCCAGCTTAAGATGTACAAGATGATGTTACCCCAAGTCTTACATCTTAAGAAACAGGGGGATGGACAACATGATATATTTATTCTGTTCAAACTGTAATATTCATTAACTAGGTCAAAAATAGTATCTCCAAATTTCTGTGTAAATAAAATATGGGGAAGTCTAGTCATGTTAAATGGAAAAAAGAAAAGCTTACTGTAAGTTAATGATGATAAATTATTGGGAAGCAAAGTATATCTTGCAAGATGATTACTGATCCTCCTTGCTAGTTTCTATGAAAACAGATTTTTATTGGTTTGCTTAAAATAGGCACATCCACCCTCTGAAGTGGTACAGACCTTTACATGGTGCTGCTGCAGAGAGAGATGGTGGTACACTTTTGATTTTCATAAATCAACAGACATTTCTGTTTTTATATATCCAGAATGTATTTGTTCTGTAAAACCTTCTTTTAAATCAGAGAAATGAAGGTGTCCTCTAGAATGTATGTCAGTGAAAGTTTCTAAATAGAAAATAAAGGAACAGGTTTTAGGAATATAGAGAAAATAAATTCTGGAAATTTAGATCTGCTACCATCAAGAGTAAATCTAAATCTTTGTCAAAGTTCAAAATAACGACTCCAATTCCAAGGGTTTGTTTTACTCCCTTACAAAAAGAAATTGTAATATTTTTTCTTGATTATTTGAACAAACTGCCCAACAGCACCACCACAATGAATTCAATCACCCACGAGTGCTTTCACTAGGTGCTATGATATGGCATAATATTACATACTTTCTAAAGGTATACTTTAGTAGTTAATGAAACTAAAACAGATTTCTTTAGTGTTGCTATGGGAACAATTATCAGATGGAAAGGGGATGGTAGCTATCTGATGCCATATGGGAAAGGATTTATTAGCTCTAGAAGACCTGCATTCCAAAGAATTATTTAAATATAGACATTAGGGAAAAATGCTCCGTGGACAATTGGGTTACTCAGTTCTAAAATCTCTTTTAACACATAAAGGGGAGAGATACGGGGATCCTGCGATACTTGGTAAAGAAATCTGAACAGATTCAACTACAGCGGCAAATTTCTGAAGAAACTAGGAAAAAGAACAGATGGACTTGAGATGTAAGAGAAAACTCATTTGCTCCCAAAAGAACAGGGAAGCTGGTGTCTCACCAGTACACCATAATAGGAGCTGCTCTGAAGCAGGCAAGCTGGTTTCTTTCTCATAGGCACAAGTCTGTACCCGACTTGGCTGTACACGCATTCTGCAGGAAGAATCTACCTTTACAGTCCACATTTCCTTAAAAAGAAAAAGTGAAATATATCAGTGAGCTCAACAATGAAAGTCTATTCCTTTAACACTGAAGAAAATACATAAATGGGAAGTCTAAGAATCTGGTATTTGCAAAGCAGACACAATGGCATATGAGAATGGCTGTCACCATAGGCAACATGGGAAAACAGTCTGAGAAAAATACATCAAAGGAGTTTCAGAAATTTCCCTATTAGGCACAGTGAGTTCTTTCCCGTAGCTCTACTCCATGATATAAGGAAAACTTAGAAGTCCATGGATATTGACAAGCATTTCAATAATTAATTTTAATTACAAATGTCAGTTAGGGATTACCATGTTTTTACATGCAAAGTATGAAATAATGCTGGTAGAAGAAGTGATACAGAACTGACAATGAGAAATGGACTCCAAATTAAGTACCTACCAGGGAAAAAACAACATAAAACAAAAAACTGGAAGCTAGATGATTTCTCTGCTTTCTATATATTGAAACTAGAGGAAGCTGATAAACTTATGAACTTCTCAGGGCCTGACCATTAAGGTCCTACTTTTTGCTCAGTCATTAGCCACGTGACCTTGAGCAAACCATTTAGTCTCAATTTTCTTGCTGACAAAGTGAAGAGACTGAATTTCAGTACTTCTGAGACTATATGCAGCCTGTGAAAGAAACACTAGGTGCAGATCTGTGTGGGTTCTGATATCCCAGGGATTTCAGGTCCACACGCAAGGTGCCCAAGGATTCTGCACTCTACTGGACTCTGGGTAGTTCTGAAGCAAGTGATCCTTGA
Source organism: Bubalus bubalis (assembly GCF_019923935.1). NCBI lineage: Eukaryota > Metazoa > Chordata > Mammalia > Artiodactyla > Bovidae > Bubalus > Bubalus bubalis. The sequence goes on along the minus strand of NC_059163.1, from coordinate 98,838,334 downwards.
AACCCACTTTTATTCATTCAACAAAAATCATGTGAATGCAAACTATAGGCCAGGCATGGTGGAAAACACTAGAACTACAACAAGTGAGTAAAATCAACAAGATCCTTGTCTTTGTCAAACATCCAGTGTTAGGGATCTAGCTCCCCAACATAATGGTTTCATAAATAAACAGGTTGCTTTGAGCTAAGAAAGAAAGAAAGATAAATGGGACTTCCCCCCATAACACTCAAAAATTAATTTCTTAGTTGATCCACTCAAATGAGTAGCGTTCCAAAGCATAGATGCATGCTCACAATTATATACATACAGTTCACAATGTCTTGTTCCTGGAATTAAAATTTCTCGGTAGCAAATCTGATTCATCTCTTCCCTTTAAGAATTTCCACTTAGCTTTCACTTCTTCCTTTAAAATGAACACACTCTTGACAAAATTTTAATGTCAGCACTCATTACTAATCCCTTCTGTGTGTGCTAAGTCACTTCAGTCACGTCCAGCGCTTTGTGACCCCGTGAACTATAGCCCACGAGGCTCCTCTGTCCATGGGATTCTCTAGGCAAGAATACTGGAGTGGGTTGCCATTCTTTTCTCCAGGGGATCTTCCCGACCCAGGGATCAAACCCAGGTCTCCTGCACTGCAGGCAGATTCTTTACCATCTGAGCCACGAGGGAAGACAATCCCTTCTGTACTCTCCTATACACAACAGGGCTGGAAACTTCAGAACTACATTTCCCAGATCTCTGTGATGTTAGGGTCAGGATAAACTTAGGCTTTGCAGATGAGATGTACTCATGTGATAGTCAAAAATGAAGGAATGTAGAAGTTACCCTTACCCCAGCATCTGACAGGGTTGCTGCCTGTGGGTTTGGTTAACAGCTTTTAGTGACTGGCAAGTCCACATTCACTAGTTTAGGAGCAATTATAGCTTGGTCAGGATTTTCCTTCATTTGTGGATGGCAGCAGTGGTTTCGTGGACACTTGTTCATAGTTTGCAGTGCAATGAACAATGACAACAATTTAAACAACAACAAAGAACTCTGATACTCTTTTTCCAACCCTTTTTGTAGGTACTTAATTCACTGTTTTTAATTCTGTTTCAATTTGAAATACTTAGTATTTCCACTTCCTGTCTTGAACCCTTTCTCCCAAGAAAAAACAGTGATTTAGATCTATCAAACTTCAAGATGTTTATTTGTTCATGAGTCAAGGCTGTGGAATTTTCAAAGAGATCCCACACAAAGATGTAGCGTAAGTTTAGGTGGTCTCAAAATTATCTGGTGGAGGCTTCAAAGAGGGCAGGTCACTACTCTCTTGGCCTTTCTTATTCCGCCCTTTCTCCAAGGCTCGCAGGGACTTCTGAATGGGGCATGTTCACTCTCACTCTTATTCGCCCTCCTTCTCTCTTGTGACCCCTCACACTTGTGACAGGCCTGGGCTGAGTTACAGGAGCACAGCTCTAGGGGTTGGAATACACATTTTCTTCTCCATTCTCTTCCATTTTTGTCTCTGAATGGGTTTATCACAGTGCAGAGGTTCTGGTTGAATTTGGGGTGGAAATAGGTAAAGTAGCTCTTGTTTTGGTCCACTTCATGGGACCAGAAAAGACTTCCATGTGGCTCAGCCTAGCTCTTCAAGCACTACCCTGAGGTTTAGGGCCAAAGGCTCAGCTAGCAGCTACTGATCATAAATGGACAGACTTCTCTCATGATCTCAGGTGAGAGCTGGTAGATGACAGAAGATTGGTATTTACAATTCCACATCCAGGCCAGCATTCTCTCTGCCGATGGAATGTCCACTAAAACTCACTTTCAGAAAATATTGATAAAAATGCTGTTTGTTTACATGTAGAACATTAAATAATTTAAACCAGGGTTAATGCATACTCAAGTTTCCATTTTATCAAAACAAATTAAATAAAAGCAAAGTAACTCAGGATTTCTTTAGGGTAGCAAATTCCTAAGGACAGTACTAGGAGAATCAGTGCTCAGATACACTAGCCTCCAGTTTGCTCACTCTGTGGAAGCCACACTTGCCTCCACGCTGCTCCATGGGCACTCAGGCTCAGTCCTGTCTTAGAGCCATGCTCTAGCTGTTCACTGGAGGAAGAGCCCCTTTTCCATGGATCTCCTGGATGACCTCCTCTCTGATTTCAAATCTGCTCAAATCCCAACTTCTCCATGAGGCCTCTTCTGACCACCCTTTTAAACAGTGCCTCCAGCTCTCACCCTGACACTCCTTTATCCCACTTTACTGTCTCTATTTCTGTGCTGCTTATCACCTTCTAACTTCCATTATAACTTGCTTATTTATACTTTAGTGTATTTACTGTTTATGTTTTGTCTCCCACTAAACTAAGATCATGGCATCTGGTCCCATCACTTCATGGCAAATAGATGGGGAAACAGTGGAAACAGTGTCAGACTTTATTTTTTGGGCTCCAAAATCACTGCAGATGGTGATTGCAGCCATGAAATTAAAAGACGCTTACTCCTTGGAAGGAAAGTTATGACCAACCTAGATAGCATATTCAAAAGCAGAGACATTACTCTGCCAACAAAGGTCTGTCTAGTCAAGGCTATGGTTTTTCCTGTGGTCATGTATGCATGTGAGAGTTGGACTGTGAAGAAGGCTGAGCGCCGAAGAATTGATGCTTTTGAAGTGTGGTGTTGGAGAAGACTCTTGAGAGTCCCTTGGACTGCAAGGAGATCCAACCAGTCCATTCTGAAGGAGATCAGTCCTGGGTGTTCATTGGAAGGACTGATGCTGAAGCTGAAACTCCAGTACTTGGGCCACCTCATGCAAAGAGTTGACTCACTGGAAAACACCCTGATGCTGGGAGGGATTGGGGGGCAGCAGGAAAAGGGGACGACAGAGGATGAGATGGCTGGATGGCATCACCGACTCGATGGAGGCTGAGTCTGAGTGAACTCCGGGAGTTGGTGATGGACAGGAAGGCCCGGCGTGCTGCGATTCATGGGGTGGCAAAGAGTCGGACACGACTGAGCGACTGAACTGAACTGAAGAAGACAGGAACTTTATATGGTTTACTGTCACACCCCCTCTTCTCATTCCATATTCCTCTCTGCATCAGGGCAAAGTCCTTCTCCCAAATATTTCAGGTTTTGGATTCAACCACATGAAATAATGTCATTTGAAATAATGTCAATACAGAATAGATAATTCACTCTATAAAAACAGTAAAATATTTGTTGTGTCACTCTTGGCCCATATCATCTTTCAGACAGCCACAGAAACATGAACCCAGTATCAACCCTGTCATGTCCATGCAGTGCCTGATCCTTCTACCCAGTCAGGTTTAATTCTTAACTTTATAAAATTCGATATTAAACCCTTTTCTCCTATTGCTTTATCCCCAAATAAGAGGAAAAATCCTTAAACACTTGAAATTGCTTTCCGAACATGACCCAACACATTTTCATCAGTCTCAATGAGAAATTCAGTCACAATACAGACATTCCATGTTTATTTCAGCCAATTTATTTTGCTCCCTAAGGATATTTTTTTCCTGACTATTCTTTCTCCAGGAAAGAGCAAAAAAAAAAAAAAAAAAGAAAAGAAAAAAGGAAAAAGAAAAGAAAAAAAAGAGATTTTCCAAATTCAGCTTTTCATTGCCTAAGTCATATCTGCAAGTGATGCGCTGCATGGCACGCCATGTATTACAGCCTAACACCATGAGTCCACATCACGCAGCTCATTTCTGTAGAGACTATCTTCCATTATTTTGGATTTTCATATCCTTTCTACCAAGTTCAATCATCCTTAGTCCCTTTCTACTTAGTCAATAATCCAAAAGTACCCAGCCAACCGAAGATGGATAAAAAGATCTTACCTCTAAGTTTCCTAAGCAATCTTAATAATACAAACACATTTATTGACAGTGCTACATTTTATATTTCCTTAGGCTTCATTAATACCTTTGAGTGACTGCTACACTGTCCCGAAGCCAGATTGCTCACTTGACTTATTTACCCTGTACTGTTGATGTTAATAAAAGCTAGATTATTAGAGAACAATAAGACAACTTTAAAAACCGAAATAATAACCCACGGACAGTCTCACTTTTTCCTGCCTCTCCTTGTTAATTATGCCTGCAACCGAACATTTTAACCTGAATTCAGGAGAAAATTAAGTGAAAAATTATTTGCCTGAAGTCAAACTCAGACTTCCATGCTTTCAACTCAATATGTTATTTAGAGTATCATTAACTGAAGGAAGTGGGACAAAACTAAAGCACATTTATGTAGGAGAGATCATTTGTCAGGCTCTGTGGATGGTTATTATTTTAATAGCCTGGGGAGCCACAGTCTCTACTGGGTAACAGAGATGATGATTCCTGCCAGCACAGCAGGGCCTCTTGGTTAAGGTTACTTAAGACCAAACTGCTTTCAGATTCTCAGGGACAAGGAAGTCACTGGGGGTAAATCCCAGTCATATGGTTACCAGTCAATTTTGTTCAGCTGGACAGCTCTAGTATAAAGCATCAAAAAGGAGCTTAGTAAATATGCAAATCATCACTGACTATACAAGTATTTACAAGTACCACATATAGTCCAGATACTATTCTAGACACTGGAAACAGAGTCACGGAAAAAAATAAATATTCTTACTTTCCTTCAGGTTACATTTTAGCGAGAAAGAAACGTAATAAAACAGCTATAAAGAGTACCGGGCTTCCCTGATGGCTCAGCAGGTAAAGAATCTGCCTGCAGTGCCGGAGACATAGGAGAGGTAGGTTCAATTCCCTGGATCTGGAAGATCCCCTGGAGGAGGAAATAGCAACCCACTGCAGTATTCTTGCCTGGAGAATCCCACGGACAGAGGAGCCTGGCGGGCTATAGTCCAAAGGGTCACAAAGAGTTGGACACGACTGAGCGACTAAGCACAGATGCACAGAGTACCACTGGATGATAAATACAGTGGAGGAAAATAAGATTGACGCACATGACAGCAACCTCCTGAGAGGCGGTGAGTGGGTGTGGGGGGAAGAGGAGGCACCACATTCTACAGAACGGTCAGGGAAGGCCTCACTGAGGACGTGACTTCTGAGCAGAGACATGAAGAAGGTGAGGACTGTATGGATACATGGACTAAGTGTTCTCTAGCAAAGACAGAGCTTATACGAGGAACAGAAAAGACGCCAGCGTGGCTGAGGTGAATGAATGAGGGTGAGGGGAGCTGAAGATGTAATTAAAGAGAAATATAAGCAGAAAGGGCTTCCCAGGCGGTGCCAGAGGGAAAGAATCCACCTGTTGAGACAGGACACACAAGAGACAGGTTCGAACCCTGGGTCAGGAACATCCCCTGAAGTAGAAAATGGCAACCTGCTCCAGTGTTCCTGTCTGGAAAATTCCATGGAAAGAGGAGCCTGGCAGCCTATAGTTCATGGGATTACAAACAATCAGACACAACTAGGTGTGCACGCATACACTGGGCAGAAGGGAAGAGAGGTCAGAATCCACAAAGCCCTCACGATGAAGGCAAGCACCCAGGCTCTTCACTTCCACAATGGAGAGGGACTGAGCAGCAGAGAAGTAGAATCCCACTAATACTTCATCAGGAAAACATGGGCAGATGGGTCGACAATGTGAAGCTAGGGAGAAGCTGGGAACCCTTAGACACTGGCCACTGCAACCATCCAGCCCAGGCCAGTGCAGAGTGGGAGGGGACAGGTCATGATCAAACTCTGGGTGTGTTTTAAAGACAGAGCCATAAGAATCTTCAAATTCTATACCAGATGTGAAAAGAGATGTTAAGAATACAGCTGATGCATACTAAATAGAAGGACAGTAGGAAGAACAAGCTTATAAAGGAAGCAGGCTTATAAAGGCGTGTGGTTTGGGACATTTGACATGTCTCTTACACAGGCAAATGGAGATAAACAAGCAGATAGAAGCATGAGGCTGGACTTAGAGAAAAACACTGGATTGGAAACACAGATATTTAGGAAGCAACAGACTGAGGATGGTTTTGAAAGCAAGAAAACTGACAGGCTGACCAAAGGAAAGACATGCAGACAGAGAAGAGAAGGAATCTAAGGACTAAACTTTGGGATACTCTAAGAGAAGACAGAACCATGAAGGAGATTAAGAAAATCCAGTGGCAAATTAAGGGACAAACAGGAGTGCTTTTACCTTAATTTCTTGAAAAACAAGTGAAGAATGTATTGGAAGAAAGAGGGAGTGTCAACTTGCCAAGTACCCCAATACAGAAAGGACTAAAAATTGGCCCATGGCAAAAAAAAAAAAAAAAAGAGTTAAAATACTATAAAACGAAATCTTATCTATTAAAAACACAGATACCATTCTTTGGAAACTGTTTTTTAGGAGCTGTATCATCCTATGCAGACAGAGTAAAATCTCAAAATATTCTATCTGACATTTAAACTTCCCGGTGTTTTGTATTCATTACGTCTGCTCATACAGATACAGTGATCCATCTGCCAACACCATCTCAGCCTGATAATGCAGTGGTCAACTCTAGGAGCTAATTCTTGATAATTCTATCTTTTCCTTTCACTTATTTGCCAGGTGATCAATAATATGCATTAAATGAAACAATGATAAAGCTATTTCATAGACTTTAATAACAACTGCAAACAGGAAATTGAGATACTCACTTTTCCACAAGGGCAATTCATTACAATAAGGAACTACAGATAAGCAGCTAAGCAATTACATCTAGAGACAAGAGTCAACCACCAGGCTTGCCTGGTTCACTGAAGATCAAACTGAGTGTCCAGTGTGATCATAGTGTGCAGGCAACTTAGGAAACTGATAATTTGGCCTAAATCCTAACGAAGCTGCTGCTGCTGCTGGGTGCAATTCATCACTTGGACCTGCTACACAGATCTGGCACAATGCCAAGTAAAGATGGTCAGTAAGCAGTGGAGACAAGAAAGAATGGTGTGCACGCTCAGGGTAGCTGCAAAGGACCATGAGGGTTGTACCCTGTACAGTGCAGAAGATGCTGGTCACCTAGATTGCCACGTCACGACACTGGTAGTGCAAAACTGCCAGCCACAGGTGGCAGCACGGGGGAGCAGCTACCAGCCTCTGACTTCTACCCTAAAGTTAAAAAGCAATCACAGTAATGGCAGCTATATGCTTAATATCTGTAGAGGTGGCTATAAACTGAAAACAGGCCTACAAAGATGTGTCATGCAAGAAAAGACAGTTACTAAATGCCTAAGGATGGGTTTGACAAATTTTACCTTACTATATATGAACGTAATATGTTTGCAGCATTTGATGATAAACTGCTAGAAGGCAGGGATTGCTCAAGCAAATGCTAATGACCAGAAGCAGTAAACACCTTCTTAATGTTGCCTCTAGTATGTGATGGATGACTTTACAACATTAAAGCAATCCATGATAAGCACCTTTAAGCAACGCTGATTCAGAAATCATTTAAAAGCTCTCTTTTCAAGATATGCTGGTGACTTTTTTATCCTCTTAAGTTTGGGGAATCAGTGTTGATTCTGAAAAGACTGCTCAGTTTACAGTGAGTGCCACACAGCAGCATATTTTGAGTAGAGGTACTGAACTGCGTCATAGCCTTTGACTGTGTGGATCACAATAAATTGTGGAAAATTCTGAAAGAGATGGGAATACCAGACCACCTGACCTGCCTCCTGAGAAATCTGTATGCAGGTCAAGAAGCAACAGTTGGAACTGAACATGGAACAACAGACTGGTTACAAGTTGGGAAAGGAGTACCTCAAGGCTGTATATTGTCACCCTGATTATTTAACTTACATGCAGAGTACCTCATGTGAAACGCAGGGCTGGATGAAGCACAAGCTAGAATCAAGACTGTCGGGAGAAATATCAATAACCTCAGATGTGTAGATGACACCACCCTTATGGCAGAAAGCGAAGAAGAACGAAAGAGCCTCTTGATGAAAGTGAAAGCAGAGAGTGAAAAGTTGGCTTAAAGCTCAACATTCAGAAAACTAAGATGACGGCATCCAGTCCCATCACTTCATGGCAAATAGGTGAGGAAACAATGACAGACTTTATTTTGGGGGGCTTCAAAATCACTGCAAATGGTAACTGCAGCTATGAAGTTAAAAGATGCCTGCTCCTTGGAGGAAAAGCTATGACCAATCTAGACAGCATATTAAAAAGCAGACACATTACTTTACCAACAAAGGTCTGTCTAGTCAAAGCTATGGTTTTTCCAGTAGTCATGTATGGATGTGAGAGTTAGGCTACAAAGAAAGCTGAGCACTGAAGAATTGATGCTTTTGAACTGTGGTGTTGGAGAAGACTCTTGAAAGTCCCTTGGACTGCAAGGTCCAACCAGTCCATCCTAAAGGAAATCAATCCTGAATATTCATTGGAAGGACTGATGCTGAAGCTGAAATGCCAATACTTTGGCTACCTGATGCGAAGAACCAACTCATTGTAAAACACCCTGATGCTGGGAAAGATTGAAGATAGGAGGAGAAGGAGACGATAGAGGATGAGATGGTTGGATGGCATCACCAACACGATGGACATGAGTTTGAGTAGGCTCCGGGAGTTGCTGATGGACAGGGAAGCCGGGCATGCTGCAGTCCACGGGTTTGCAAAGAGTTGGACATGACTAAGCAACTGAACTGAAGTGAACTGAACTATCAGGAGGTCCAAGCTGTTTGCCTCATCGCCCCTATTTCAATAATTTTCCAAGGAAAATCCCCTATTTATTTTCTAGCAGTTTCTGCTCTGCATTATCCTCATCACAATTAAGAACCATAATACATGATACAGTAGGGACTTTGTCCCACAGACAGTAATTTAAAATTTCTGAAATATCTACTGAAATCTCAAAAGAATAGTGGCATTAAAAATATATATATCACTCAGAATTTTAGTTATTTAAAGTCTCAAGACATGATTTTCCCGATAATTACACAAAGCTCCATAGAAAACTGAAATATCCTGCTGTGTCTTACTGAAAATCACAGGAATCAAAGGCCAGAACACACTGCAAAGCACCTGGGCTATTTGACTTGAATCCCTCTGATTCTCAAGAAGGTAATTCCTCACAATAATTCTCAAGTCACAGTTAACTACATTACAAACACAAACATCAGTCAGATTTGAAATACAAAAGCAATAAACATTTTATATGTTAGCTCAAGTGATTAAATATTAATAATACTTAACTAGCTGACAAGGAGCGAAGAGCTGGGAAAAAGGACAAGGGGCTGAGGGGAAAGGTGGTGAAAAGATGAGACGTTCATATTTGCATTGTTCACCATGCTCCAATCATCTTCACACTTAATACATATACTCTATGTCTCTGTATCTTTCCTAGATACACCTACATCAGGATTTTACTCAGACACCTAATAAAATAATCAATATGCTTCATCTACCATCACCGGAAAATTCCTGCAGGTTATAATTCACCCATCTTATCACTTCCAAAAGATCTGAAGGCTTTCAAAATTCACTCGATTCACTTCAAGTCATGTTTACTGAGCACCTAATATATAGCAATACATCAATGACACTGAAAAAAAGCCCTGTTCTCTAAGCGCTCATGTTCTAGGCTAGTAAAACTCATTTGGTCAATTAATAAATCATTTTGGAATTCTGAAAGAAATATCTAAACTCTACAGAAATTCTTAGATATGCATTTGTTTGCTTACTGACTGCATTTTTCCAAGTGCCTGTTAATAGCTACTCAGCGGCAGATACACAAAGCAAGGTCCTGGGATAACTGTCAATGGTTGACATTCCTGCTCTGCCATGTGTGTAACCTCTCTGTGTGTCATTGTTAAAGTCATCAGTTTTTACCTTGGGGTATAAATTAGGGTTATTGATGATTCCCTAACTTACTGAACCCACACTTACTGAAAAAGAATGTTCTACAATGGAGCCTGGAAACATGTACTCTTTAAAGCCCTATAGTCGGTCCTGAGGCATGCACCAGTTTAAGAAAACTCCTTTTAATAAACCCTTAGAAGAAGGTAAATAGCATAGGTGAAGGCTATGGATAAAAGAAAATTTCCTAAAACATTCTACTACATGATAGTAAAAAGTGAAAGTGTTAGTCACTCAGTCACATCTGACTCTTCGCAATCCCATGACCCCATACCTCCAGGCTCCTCTGGCCATGGAATTTCCCCAGAAAGAATACCAGAGTGGGTAGCCATTCCCTTCTTCAGGGGATCTTCCCAACCCAGGGATCAAACCTAGGTCTCCCGTAATGCAGGCTGATTCTTTACCACCTGAGCCACCAGAGAAGCCCGTGATAGTAGTATCAAAATGGCTAAATCTTCTCCTGTACTCATATTTCTTGCAGTGTTGTAAACTGTTTTCTGATATTCTTTCACTCCACTATTACAATAACCAGTATTCTTGTTTTGCAAAACTACATGGGAGGCTGAGAACCTTGCATCAAGTCCCAAAGCTCAGTAAGTGGCGGAGCTCAGTACCAAACCTTGACATGATGATGCTGAAGTCCCCGTGCTCTGCTGCCACTTTGCAGAAGAATTTATCCTAATCATTCATTAATTTTCTAATTTACTTGGAAAATAGGTACAGATGTAAGAGAGACAGGTGTGTGTCTATTTTCCTCTGTAATATGTATTATAAATATAAACAATGTGTAATTTATTTAATACCCATGTCTGCTAGGAGGTAAGAATCTCATGAAACTAAACAGATCTCTAGTATACACTGCTGCTGCTGCTACTAAGTTGCTTCAGTCATGTCTGACTCTGTGCGACCGCATAGATGGCAGCCCACCAGGCTCCCCGTCCCTGGGATTCTCCAGGCAAGAACACTGGAGCGGGTTGCCATTTCCTTCTCCAATGCATAAAAGTGAAAAGTGAATACGCTGGCACCCCTATATTTAGCCTGATGCATGGAAGCAGTCAGTAAATATTTGTTGACTGACTGAATGAACAAGTGATAAGTTTGCAGACTGCAGACATGCATTTTCTACCAGAGGAGTCATATTTGTAAACAGACTTAGCCCATATGGTTAATGCTCTATCATAGTGCTCATAGAGATCAGTGGGAGACATAAGAAAGAAACTAAAACCTATCAAATCCAAAACATTTCTTGATTCTCACGAGGAGCCAATGGCATAGGCAACAGAGGTATCATTAACCATATTTTGTAGGCAACTCATTAAGAGTGTGCCTAGCAATTCATGCCACAGACCCAAAACCTGGACTGTGGAATCAGAGACCTGTTTTCAAATCTCTTTTCTGACATTTCTATCCTGGGCTTTAAGCAAGCTGCTTAGGATCTTTGAGTTTCAGCCACCTCATCTATAAAGAGAGGTATATACTGATCTTGCTTTTTATTCATGGATATATCCCAAGCACTTAGAATAGTGCTTGGCATCCCATTGGCACTAAATTTATTACTGAACTGCAGTGGTGTTAAAGGCTTTAAATATGAAAAGATGTATACAAGCACCTAGCACTGTGACTCAGACAGACTGTTAGTCAGTGTTCCCTTGTGACTAAATGTCTCTAAAATGTTATTCCCACTTCCCCTTCCCTTGAAAATCTTGAATGGGACTCTCTGACCCCTTCCCTATTTCAGATTCCCTCTGAGCCATGTAGCTTCTTCTACAATGAGTCTTAGTAGGTATAGACTTGTGTATTCCCATGAAATCACCAGGCTCACTAATGCAAAGGGGGGCAGATTTAATTTTTAAATCAGGACAGGCTCTAACTTACACCAGGAATTCATTTGCTTTCTCACTCCCATAAGACATATTAACCATAAATCTCTAAATTGTCCTTCTTTCTAAAAACCATGGTATCACTTTAACACATTCTACAATGATCCTATTTTTAAAAAAGTTGACAAAATTGCAGCACTGCTTTCTTACCACTATTCAGACTAATAAATATCAACTTGCTACATAGCTACACATGAGACTTCCTTGCACTGAGACAGTTACCTGGACCCTTAAATTCGGTATCCCCAGATCTGTGACAACCCACATACACACTGCTCCTCATATGCTTGTGTCCTCCTCAGACTCCTCTATGCCACCATCTTTACCTCTTCATGTAGGAGCAGAGCCACAGGATCAGGGAAACAACACGGCTAAGAGGTTGAAGACAGATTCTGGGCATTGACAATGGCTTTTAAGAATTAATAGAACAAAGCTTCTGTTTGGCTAGTTGTTTTGTGGGTGGGTATGTATGTGGCTTTTTTTTTTGGGCGGGGGGAACTAAAGAGTTACATGAAAATGTCCTTTAAGCCTAGCAACATTGCTATGAGTAGTAATATTTAGATTGGTGGTGGGCAGAGTGTTTATTTAGCCTGTGGTAGGAGGGAGAAGCTAGTGCTTGGATGTACTACAAGATTTTGCAAACCTGGTATGATGAAGGAAAAAAAATCCAAACTTTAGTGGGCCTATTTTTTGCAACAGTAAAATAAAACTCTAGGTGATTTCCACACTCCTATCCAGCTTTAATGATATGCACTTTTATTAACAGCTCAATATCAGTGCTGTTATATTTAAACCACAGGCTTATTCTTCTGCACCAGGAAAGGCAGTGATGTCAGGATTTATATAGATAGAGACACAGATATAAATACATGATGAAAATCTTCTGTGAGCATAAGTTTTAAATAACAGTTTGGCAGGAAGATTTTTTCCATCCAATTTAAAGTTAATTTTAATTTTTTAATCAAAATAATTTGATTTAATAGAACTAGCTAACTGGATAGAATAATAATAATAATGACCATATCAATGCTAATAAAAGATAGCATTTATTGATGTAATAGCATTACCAAAACCCACTGAGGTACATGCCATTATTACTATCATACCTGCTTCACAGGAAGGAAAATCTTATCCTTAAGATAAGAAGCAGTACAGTTAAGCAACAAAATAGGAAGGGCCAGAATTCGAATCTAGATCAATCTAACCATATAATTCCAGCTGTGAAACACATGATTTTCCAAATGATTACAGATAACCATAGGAATAATTTCCTGGGACAAAAGTGGAATGGACTATGGAAATCATGCTCACAGAGGAGTGAAAACAGCTGATACCTTCTCCAGCTCAACCATTAACTAGTTGAATATCCTTGTAATGCAACTAACCTCTGTTGAGTCTCAGTTTCTTCAGAGGTAGAAGGGGAAATTTAGGCAGATGTTTCCCACTCTCTGTATGGTCTTTGATCACAAGGAAGGAAAGCATCACAAATATGAAACAGAGACACAACCAGTCTCTGTTTTATGTTTGGAGTTGGGCATAATAATGAAGTTTTACATAATGTTACATTAAAAGACCTTGGTTGTGAACAAATAGTTTGGAAATCACTGAATTCAATGAGCTCTAGGGTTTTAAACTCTTTTGATATTCTACGGCTGTACTAAATACTTTAGATTGTCTCCTTTAGTATGACTTGTTGAATATTACCTCTTTTAAAATAGGACCCAAAAGATTTCTTTTCAAGGAAGCAAAACCACCAAACTACTTGGCGGGTAACTTTTTCCATTAAGAGATCACAAAATTGGAGTTGGGGAAAAAAAATCACGAAATGGTCAAGTCTTTGGATATGATTTATTTTGTTAAAAGAGACTTAATAAATCCTTTGCATTTATGTATTCTTGTAGTCTGGTTTAAATCTTTTCTAAAACATTTTCTTAAAGTATGACATTTCTTCTCAACAACATGTGAAGGCCATAAGTATTGTGAGAATGAGTTCTAGGATTAGAGAAATATAAAATATTTGTGTTCAGCCCTAAATACAAGATTATGCATAATTTGAAGTATTTAAGGGAAATCTGTAGGCATCAGTTTCTATGTACTTCCTCATCCAAAATAACATAAAAGGATACGCAACCTAAGTCAGAGGAAGATGAGACCCTCACTTGGCCAAGAATAACAGTGAGGGGGGATAGGGGAGGGATGCTGGTAGTAATTCTACAACGGCCAGAAATCACATTCCATGTACCATGTGCCAGATGGTGCTTTAAGAGCTTATAGATACCAATTCACTTAATCCCCACAACAATTTTGTGAGATGGACATTGAACCACAGAGAGTGTAAGTAACTTGAAGAGTCACAGAGCTGGAGGGTGACAGAGCTGGGATTTGAGTCAGACACCATGTCACTGGGGAGGGGAGTGCTTTGTAAAACAGGGGTGGTAGGGGAAAATCAGAGGATCAGGGTAAGATTTAAAGTCCTGAAAAATCCTGGGAGACATGAAAAAGATCTAGGAAATCCATAATGATGGAAGAAAAGGAGATGAGAATCCCTTGGAAGCAAATACTAAAACAGAGACTAAAAGCAAGGAAATAAAGAATTGTTAGAAGAAGCTAGAAAAACACTACCCTTGTTTTTGAAGCCACAGAAATCAACAGGGGGTGACAAAACAAATACACTTCTGAGAAATGAAAGGGAGCGTTCAAGATTATACCTGAAATCGGGACTCGGGAGAGGAGCCATGGCAGATTCCTGGGCAAGGCAAGCACCAGGAATGAAACCAAAGAAATGTGGGGAGCGAGTCATTCTGGTACCAATGCTGTCTGGCTCCTTTTATCAATGAGAAAACAGGCCTGGTCAGTTGAAGTGACTTGTTCTGAGTTTATTTGAGCTGATTAGTGAGAGTCCCTCACTCCCTTCACTCAACTACTTAAGCCGCTTTCCTCCTTAATGTATCTTCCAGATGTAGTACTTTTTTTATGGTTCCATTTGAGTGTTTGCTAAAGAAGTATCTCAGAAAGCCATAGGAAGTTAAAACTATGATACATACATATAAAATTTTTTGATAAATTTACATATGAACACACTATGAAAAGATCTGTAGACCTAGATCTGTTCTAGATGAGAAATAAGAAACTGGTAACTCATGGTCTTTGATGTATGAAAAACCTTCTGTTTCCTTTTTTTTCTTCACAAGATTTTTTTGATGTGGACCATTTTTAAAGTCTTCATTGAACTTGTTACAACATTGCCTCTGTTTTCTTTTTCTTTTTTTTTTTTTTTTGCCAAGAGGCATGTGGGATCCCAGCTCCCCAACCAGGCATCAAACCCATACCCACCGACACTTGAAGGCAAAGTCCCAACCACCGGACCGTCAGGGAAGTCCCCACACCTTCTGTTTTCAAATGGAGAAATTTGATGGCCAGGAAGAAACCTCAGCAAGGAGTGGAGCAGAATGTTGTTTGCTCTTTAGGCATAAATATCATGAATAGAGTTGACTCTACCACCCAGAGGAGTATGCTTGAGAAACTCAAAACATTCAATTTTATTCCATTTTCCACAGGAAACAGAAAATGGAGATCTGTGGTAGACTCCCATTAGAATTCTGTGGTCTCCATAAAACCCTACTTTCTCAAGTCTCAAGACATTTAAAGGTAATTATGGGGGAAAATGAAGGAAACTTTCCCGGCAGTTAAATAGGGAGGGTCATGGAATGGACAAACATCACACCTCGCAGGTCATTACCTCTGCCCTGCTGCCAGATATGATGTTAGAAGCCGAAGAAAGCTCCAGATCGAGGGCAAAATGAGAAGGACATTGAGGGCTTACTCTATTTAAAGGTTAGTGGGGAAAAGTGAGTTTATGTGAACTACAGGCTAGGGAAGAGTAGAAACACTCAAATCTCTTGCTAAGGGAATAACTTGTAGTGTACAAAACCCAAGACGGGCAACAGAAATTAAGTTGTGAAAGTTAACACTGACATGCTGCAGAAGTGAAAGCATCCATGTTCTCTGTTATTGTTGAGAAGAAAATAGAGGACAGAACTCAGAAGGGCAGTGGGCCATGGCAGTGGGGACCAGCGTTCTGGGTCTAACTCAGCACGAGCCAGCTCTGGCTGACGCTGCCATGTCCAGGCCCTGCCCCAAAGGAGTGTTCTCACTGTGAGGCTGACAGCTGGAAGCAGTCTCTAGTCTCTTTCACAAATAAAATCAGGTGACTGTTACAGCAGGGCAATAATCACAGGGAAAAAAATTCAAATATTTTTAAAAAGTCAAGAATTTAATAACACGGAATGATATGACCAGTGATCAGCTATATTAGAAATCATGAACCCTTAGAGGAATAATGAAAGTGTTCATTAAATCACAACTAGTACCCCACTCCAGTACTCTTGCCTGGAAAATCCCATGGACGGAGGAGCCTGGTAGGCTGCCGTCTATGGGGTCCCACAGAGTCGGACACGACTGAAGTGACTTAGCAGCAGCAGCACCAATATACAACTATTATCAAAATCTCCCCCTGCCTGGTGAGTGCATGCTAAATCGCTTCAGTCGTGTCTGACTCCTTGCGACCCTATGGACTGTAGCTTGTCAAGCTCCTCTATGGGATTCTCCAGGCAAGAATACTGGAGTGGGTTGCCGTGGCCTCCTCCAGGGGATCTTCCCGACCCAGGGATCGAACCTGCATCTCTTATGTCTCCTACATTGGCAGGTGGGTTCTTACCATACCAAAAAAAAAAAAAAAAAAAAAAATCCAAAGATTCAATGACATCATGATAAAAGGAGTCAATGACATCTGCATGATAAGAGGAAAATTGCTTCTCTATTCACAACACTTTTGATGCCACATTTGTGGGTTTCTTTCCCCCTACCAACCAGTGTTTCAACTCTTCAGACATCAACTGAAAGTCCAGTAATTTAATTCAATTCTGACACTAACTACCCGGAGTCAGTGGAGCCCTTCAGGTACCAAATAACCTGCAAATAACAGGTCCCCAGGGTACTGACACTTTTATCAGCCTTGGTTATAGAGTCAAGGGTTCCCACAACTGCCTACCCCTGCTCCTGGTTCAAAAATTTGCTGGAATGACTCACAAAACTCAGGGAAACATTTATGTTTATTTACCGGTTTGTTTTAACGGATATTCTAAGGGGTACAGATGAACAGCCAGATGAAGAACCACATATGGCGAAGTCAGGAAGGATTCCAAGCACACAAGCTTCTTTCCCCGTGGAGCTGGGGCACACCAGCCTCCCAGCATGGAGACGTGTTCACTAATCTAGATGCTCTCCCAACTCTGTAGTTAAGGAATTTTTATGGAGGCTTCATCACTCAGATGTGATAGATTATTAACTCAGTCTCCGGCCCCTCTCCCCCCACCAGAAGATGAGGGATAAGGTTGAAAGTTCCAAACTTCTATTCATGGCTTGGTCTTCCTAGTGAACAACTCACATCCTGGAACTCTCCAGGAATCCACCAAGAGTCACCTCATTAGAACAAAGGACACTCTTATCACCCAGGAAATTCCAAGGGGTTTAGGAGTGCTATGTAAGATGCTTCTATCTGCCCCCACCATTCAGGAAGTTATAAGAGTTTTAGGAACCTGAGGCAGAGACCAAAAATATATTTCTTCTTATATTATAGTGATAGATCAGGATATTTTACTTAAAATTCACAAGTCCATCCCCTTTTCATAATGCATCTTTTTCTATAGTCACAATAAACTTATTCAAAATAAAAAGCAGTCAATTTACTTATATTAGAAGACTAAAAAGAGTATACACTTACAGAAAAAATGTTTAGGGAAAACTGCCCTTCTGTATTTAAAAAAAAAAAAAAAGAAGGAAACACGTGTGGGGAAGGGTGGGGAAGCTCCAGTTATAACAAAAAGGGTTATGCTGTTAATGACAGAGGTCATTCCAGTTATCGAAGAATGCATGGAAATATTTTATTTCAGAACCAGTGGTTCTGAAATGTTCAGGAAACCCTCCTATGGGAGAAATGAACTCACAGAATAACAAAAACTGGGGTTATCAGTTACTTTGACACAGAGGCGTTTTTAAAGGATGGCAGGAGAAAATACTGATAAGGTTAATGAAGTATCTCATCAAAGTATTCATTCTAAAGTCAGGTAATGGGTACTTTGAGTAAGAAACACATTTATAGAATCAAAACTGAAAAGAGCATTGAGATCGTCTAGAATAATCTTCCCTTGAATGAAAGATATTGTCAGAACTGGCACTACTTCTCTGGATTCCTGATTCATACTCCTTTACTCTTTCCCTCCGCTGCTGGACAGTCGTTTTCACCAATATCATTATTTTCACTGTCCCTTTTTTGTTACATTCAGAGAAAGATAATCTTTTAGAATAATAATGACAAGAAGACCCTCCTTAAAACAACTATACTTCCACTTGAAACTGAAACAAATATCAAGTAACTCATACGTGCGTCAGACGACAGGTGGAGTTCAGATGATGGGAAAGTAAACCAAGCAAGACAAGAAGAGAGTCTGTATAAATCCTATGGGTTGCATTTTTTGAATTTGTGATCATAAATTAATGATTTTCAACTTGTACCAAAAGGGCAAATATGAAGTAACTGTTGAATAAATCAGCAAGTGTTTGATATTTCTTACCAAGAAACGATTGTTAAATTTAGCAGACAAAATAACAAAATCCCTATGACCATGACTAATCATCACTTAGTGTAAGCCACTACAGAGGGAGATTTATAATTTTTCTTTTCTTACTAAATAGTTACATAGTTATCCATCCCTGTACTTCTGAAGGCTCAGTGGTATGAGTGCGTAAGCACCAGTATCAGTGGGAATAAAGGATCATTTTTATTCACTTAGTTCTTACTACGTCTCAGGAATTGTGTGAGGATTTTCTGAACATTGCCTCCTGTCTCACAGCAGTGTAAGGTAGAAAGTATTTCAATCCTCTCTACAGATGAGTAAATGGAGAGGGATGTGTGAAGTAACCTGTCAGCAGCAGGATTAAAACTTACATCGGTTTGATTTGAGAGCCAATGTTCCCTTCACCAGGAGAGAGCACCTTACCTGATGACATTCTCAGGACACACAGAAAGGAGATACTATGTGTAAAAGTCTAGAACACAAGACGGAACACAGCCACGCTCCATTTCAGTCTTACCTTCTCCACAGACACTCATTTTATTATTTGCCAATGACACAGTGAATACCTCATGGGCTTCAGAATTAAGCCTTCAACAGAAAATCCAAATCTGCTCCAAAAGAAACACTGTCTTTACTTTTAAAAGATTTCATTAAAATCATGACCATCACTGACCCTTAAATAATCTGATAAATATAGTCACACTCCATCAGCCCCCGGTAGACAGGCTTTTGGTACTTTGCTCCCTTTCCTAAGGGTTCATCTGACAGTTCCCAGATTCTTTGATCAATCATAACACTTATTTTGCTATAATCCCTTTTTTCTTTTCCTCCACCATTCTAAGCTAGACAACCCATCATGAGTCAAACCCCAAATGTATTCCAGTCTAACCTCGAAAGAGTCATGTCTGTTTCTGTTGTAATTTACCCTCAGTCTGCTTCTTGAAATGAGCGTCTGTCATCATATTTACCTAGCCATCACTACAGGATGCTTGGGGCTGGTGCACCGGGATGACTCAGAGGGACGGTACGGGGAGGGAGGTGGGAGGGGGGTTCAGGATGGGGAACTTGCGTATGCCCGTGGCGGATTCATGTTGATGTGTGGCAGAACCAATACGATATTGTAAAGTAAAAAAAAATTAAAAAAAAAAAAAAAAAACAACAACAAACTCCCTAGCTACTTCAGGTTCCCTAGATATCCATCATATGAATGGAAATGTCCCCATTAGTCCTCCCGACCTAATTCCTCAGACTCAACCCAATCAATGACAATTTTAAAAATATTTGAATCATCTTAATGTGTCGATGCATCTTATGTACCTTATACATAGGACACATCACTGATTTTTTGGCGCTATGGTGGCCAGTCAGGGGATGGAAGGAATCAATGGAACTTCCTGTCACATTTTTCTGATTTAAATGTCACTGAGTAATCTATAGTAGCACATTATTTGGGAATGTAAAAATCCAGATAATGGACATTTTGTTGGAAGTTCTATGTTATTTAAAAAGCCAATCACCCATGGCCACCATCAAAAAGTCTACAAAAAATAAATGCTGGAGAGGGTGCAGAGACAAAGGAACCTTCCCACACTGTTGGTGGGAACGTAAATTGGTGCAATCACGGTGGGAAAACAGTATGGAGTTACCTTAAAAAAATAAAAATAGAGCTACCAGAGGATCCAACAATCTCAAAACCGGACACATATCTGGAAAAAAAGAAAACTAATTTGATAAGATATACACAACCAAATGTTCAAAGAAGCATTATTTACAATAGTCAAGATATGAAAGCAATTTAAGTGTCCATCAACAGATGAATGAATAAAGAAGAAACTATATATATATACACATACATATATGTATTTATAATGAAATATATATATACACACACATATATGTATATATGCAATGGATTACTACTCAGTCATATAAAAGAATGGAAAAATGCCATTTTGCAGCAACATGGATGGGCCTAGGGGTTATCATAGTGAGTGAAGTAAGTCAGACAAAGACAAATATTGTATAATATCACTTCTATGTGGAATTTTAAAAAACAATACAAATGAACATATTTACAAAACAGAAGCAGGCTCATAGACATAGGGGGGAAAAAAAACTTATGGTTACCAAAGGGGAAAAGCAGGGGGAGGATAAATTAGGAATATGGGATCAACAGATACACACCACTATATATAAAATACATGAACAACCAGATTTGTTGTATAGCACAGGGACCTATATTTTAAAAAGCTCAATCATTCAAATTTGAAATGAAAATATATTTGCATCTGAATGATTCTAAGCTATCAAATTCATAGTATTATTACTTTGAAGTGAGACTTTTGAGCAAGGGCCATCCTCCAATTTTTGGTTAATTACTTCTAATTTTTAAAGACATCCCAGGCATATTACACAGGTTTTAAAACATTTTTTCATTGTCTATTTCTAATTGATATACTGACAGCATGACCACAAAAACAAAATGTATTTCTCTTTAATTAAAATTAAAACTCACTTGCAATTTACAAAGGATTAGTGGAGAGTTATAGGCATAAGGACCTATCTGTTTCATCTTTCGTTCCACAGCCCTCTCAGTAATCACTTAAATCCATCAAAGGTAATATACAGAGTCTACTATAACATCCACACTGATACAGTTAACGGCTCTCTGTGCTCCTAATCACTGAACAATAGAACAGAACTGATAGTTGCAATATTAGCTGCATAACAACAATAATAGCTGTGACAAAATTGGTTACAGCCATGATAACAAAGCAGCTACTGTTTGCTGGGCCCTTACTCTAGCTAAGTGCTACACTGAAGCATTCACTTTACCTGAGTGACAGGCATGGACTCACACTTCATCTCTTCAAAGATGAGAAAGTTGAGCTTTATGGAGGTGAAATATCTTGCCCAGTGGTAAACAGCTAGGACCTTGAAGATCCTGAATGCTAATCTAGAAGCCCACGATTTTTAACCTGGATACCACACTACATAGGATGAAAATAAAATTGCTGTTGCACTGTCATTAGGAGACACACCTCAGCAGGTCATCTGGACAGCACAGATGAAACCACTCTTCTTTCACCTCTTTTCACACCATTTCTCTTTTTTTTTCCTTCAGATTAAAATGGCTAGACCAGAATTTTGGGTATAATCAGAGAATGTTGAACAGACCACAGAATCTATAAATTGGCCCACTGTCGCTATACCTTACTATACTAATTTAACCAGCCACAAATAATTTTGAAAGGACCTAAAAAAAAAAAAAAAAAACAAAACTCATGTACTTTTTAACACTTCCTTTATTCAGATTCTTAAGTGGAATGGATATTTAATATCAATAATGCAGACAATTTACTTTCTAATTTATACCTAGCTTTGATATATATTTAATAAGTATTACCAGCTTATCTCTTGAAGAAGGTGAAAAAAGCAGTACTTAAGATTAAGCTAAGGTCCACCTTTGAAGGAGTTGGTCTTTAATGTTTAAAATATGAGGAAGAGAATTTTCAATGAACAATTTCTGTTTCTGTTGATGATTATCAGATAATCTCCTATTCATCACATGGTATCCAAATAGCCAATCAAATTTTACCATTTAAAAATGAAATAAAAAACATACATAATTAGCATTTTAAGGGGGATGCTATATATCTACATATTTCTCTGAACTAAATTGAGTTTCTTAAAATGGGAACTTGATTTTCAAAGTCAATGCTGTCTTAAGAAAGACTCAGATTATGTTAATAAAGACCAAAGCAAATATGCATTTTTATCTGAGAAAACAGAAAGCAAGGTATAAAGGATCCTTTGTTTGAAGTGGAAATAAAAGTCTTTGCAAGTCATTTCAAAAATATTCTCCTTCATGAGCAATAAAGGATATGAGACTGATGGTGGTTCAAATTACCACTAGATGTATCAAATGTATACCACCAGATGGCATCTAAAATCAGATAGCATATTCAGAGATGATGAGCTAATGACATTTGTGAAATGGAATCAAATTCATGAATTCCAAATAGATTTTTAATATTAAAATATCCGACACTAATCGTAAAATCCAAACAACCCAACAATGTAGTATGGAATACAACCAAAACATATGAATCTGAAAAGAAAGTCACTGTAAATAAAATGGTGACCTTGAGATATCTTTTTAAATAAATCATTACAAATGGTGCTGTAAGAGGAAAAGACAATTTTGGTTGGTAAGTTTGTGTTTCCTTCATTATTACCTACAATCTTTCTTTCCATGAATCCTAATTTTACTCTGTCAGAGGACTTTGTTCATTGCAAATGTAAGACAGACAGTTCAGAGCAGAGAGCATTAAGAGAAATATTAAGAAAAGCTTATTAAAAAAATGTTTTCCTTTCACCCTCATATATGACTCTCATGAATCTGACGCTTAAAAACTTGGTTTCCAAACCTTAAATACCTTCAGGAACAGAATGAAACAATGCTGCTATGTCTGAAACTGCCTGTTACCTGGACCACAATGTCAAATATGAATACAAATTAATGACAGAGGAGCATATCACACACCAAACTGGTGTCAAAAACTAACCATGTGATAACAGGAACTGAAATCTTATTCAGAGTACTAAAATACAATATTGTTTCATAGAAACCTCTGAAATAGACTTGATTATCCCCTGGATGTGGGGTGTGTTGCTTGCTTTTTTTGTATCATCACAAAAGCAGTAAAATCCTACTTTAAAAAATACATTTAACTAGAAATGTCATTTTCATATGATAAAAGCAACATCAAGTTGTTAACTGTTGTTAACAGTTAGCAATTTATTCTTGGATTGTATTTTTGTATTTACATATATATATCAATGTGTGTAAGTGTGTGTGTATCAGTTTCCTTGGTGGCTCAGTGGTAAAGAACCCACCTGCCAATGCAGGAGATGCAGGTTTGATCCCCGGGTCAGGAAGATCCCCTGGAGAAGGAAACGGCAACCTACTCTAGTATTCTTGTCTGGGAAATTCCATGGACAGAGAAGCCCAGTGGGCTACAGTCCATGGGGTGGCAAGGAGTTGGACACAACTTAGCTGCTTAACAACAACAACAATGGATTCTATATACACCATCTAGGCTTTAATATGAGGAATGAACACTGGACTTTTTTGAGTTTTCCTTTTTTTCCTTACTCAGCAGCTGAATTAGGTCTCAAACCTGTCTGTGGATTCTGCATGACTTCACGGGGTGACACTCACTCCATGATGCTGGTGGAGAGCCTGACATAGTAGAAGGAAAAGCTATGCAACACCCAAGACAAAAGCCACGCCTGGACTGAACTACTTAACGGCCTTCTCTCAGGGAATCTGTTTTAACATTAGCAAGATGTGTACATGAAAATATTTAACTTACATTTTAAAGAACACATTTTATATATGAAGATAGCCATTTTAAATAATGGTAAAGCAGTTGTCTCAAAACTGAATATTTTTCTCATATTAATCCACTAATTAAACCACAGATTCTTCCATAAAAAGCTACTTATGACCAGTTCATGTATTTATCCAGTATGTCATTTATCAAAAATCTTCCACTTCAGCCAGGAGAAAAGAACAGAGTAAAAAGAAAACTGCTATTTAAATGATGTTACTGACAACATAGAAACATACACATTCATACATATGCATAAATACATACATACTCTGCTTAAAAGGTTCCCGTGCATTTCCATTATACACACATAATTCACCGTGTGCAAATCAGCACTGTATTTACATTAAAATCAATGTGAAACAGAAGAATATTCACAGAACCGTAACATAAAACCCATGGTCTCAGATGTAAACATTTAATAGGATAATAGCCTGAAACAACAAAAAAAAATTCAGTACAACATACAGTTGACCCTTGAGCAAAACAGGTTTGAACCTTGAGGATTCTTTCTTTTTCAATAGGAAATAGTACAGTACTGGAGGTTGGTTGACTTTGTGGGTGCAAAACCTCATGTATATTGGGGGCCAACTGTAAGTTATATGCACATTTTCAACCCTATAAAGGATCAGCACCCTTCAACCCCTAGTTAAACAAGGGTCAGCTCTAGTTAAATGCCACGCTATATGGTTACTCCCAAGTTTAATCATTTCATGAACCCATAAAATTAATTTCTAACCCCAAATAAAATAGGAATAGATGCTATTGAACTGCCTGGGTTTTAATACCAGTTCTAGGACTTTCTAGATCAATAACCTTAGATACCATACTCAAGTTCACTGAGATCCAGTTTTCCTTATTGTGAAATTGAGCTGATCACAGCACTTCCTTCATAGGATTGTGTGAAAACTCAGAGTTAAAAAGTACAGTGTTTATAATAGTGAGTGGCAAAAAACAAGAACCTAACAAATGTCAGCCTTGTAGTAAAAATAACTCATTAACTTCCTACCCCAATGGAATATATAAAAAACAATTACTACCTATCATCACCATAGCTTCAGGTACATAAAAAAAGCTTCAGGTACATACATTTTTTTTTTGTCTGTCTAAAATGAAAAAAGACAATTTCACTCTGGACCAGAGAAAACTTTGTTACAGCCCAGTACAAGTCTGTGGCCAGTATGTGGGAATGTCCAGTAAGAGCCTGTAAACATTACTGGATCACAAGAAAATAAAATCATTGGAATCTAAAATTAATAGGGATACTTCAATGAGAAAATGGAATGTGAGATAAGCTGGAAACACGAATATAATCTGCATTTCCTGTAGACACAGGGGAGTATGTCTAGTTTTCTTTCAAGGTATCCAAAATGCTCTTTCCTTCTCTGGAAGTCTTTCAGTGTTGTTTGAAACAGTACTTCTCACAGACTCACAGAATTAAGAAAACAAACTTATGGTTACCAAAGGGGAAGGGAGGGGATGAGGGACAGTTAGAGTTTGGTATTGACATGTACACACTGTTACAAAAAAAAAAAAAAAATGGATAACCAACAAGGACCTATTGTGTAGCACAGGGATTTCTGCTCAGTATTATGTAACAACCTAAATGGGAAAAGAAATTGAAAAAGAATAGATGCACGTATATGTATCACTGAATCACTTTGCTGTACACCTGAAAGAAACACAACAATGTTAATCAAATATACCCCCATATAAAATTAAAAGTTAAAAAATTTTTTTAAATATTTTTAAAAAACTCACTACTTCTCTTAAAGTCACAGTAGTATTGATAATAATATATTTCAACCTTCTCCAAAACCATCTGAGTATTATCATTGCAAGTGATCACTGTCAGATTTTAAGTGCAATAGCTTGGGGATTTTTTATCTTCCTATGGAAACAACTACAGGCACTGCCTTAACAAACAGTACTTACACAGGTTACTTACTATTTGTGAAACGTACTGACTCATAGCAAACTGAAAAG
The DNA here is from genome assembly GCF_019923935.1 of Bubalus bubalis. Taxonomy (NCBI): domain Eukaryota; kingdom Metazoa; phylum Chordata; class Mammalia; order Artiodactyla; family Bovidae; genus Bubalus; species Bubalus bubalis. The sequence continues at coordinate 98,812,605 of NC_059163.1, read as the reverse complement.
GAACAGGGTGCACTGCGCCTTAAAGAAAAGTATCTCTACATGCAATCATGCTGCAACTGTAGTAACTACCAAATGCTTCTTCTGGATGGTGCTATATGCCTACTGATGTGAACAGATTATCACTGACTGGTACACTGCACCCAAATGCTGAATTCCTAAGGCTCAACTATTCTTAATACTCTGGTGGCTCAGATGGTAAATAATACTATATTCATTAGCACACAATTCACTTACAGATGCTTTTGATTCCAGTTTTTCTTCCTTTTCGTTTAAAAACAGACCTGGCAGTCACTTTCTACAGTCAGCTCTCAAAGAGCATGTCAAGATAAGCACTACAAAGTTTTTTCACTGGGAAAAACTATATAAACACTGTGCCTCAAACATACGAACACTATTGTTTGGTCTTGACCCTTACGTTATTTTAATTTTTAATTTGAAATATAATAAATTATAATTGAGTCAAAATAATGTATTCCTCCTATTTCTTGAGAACCTTGAACAGCAAGCTTAAAATTAATATGTTTTCTGCAGTAATGAGCAAGGACAAATTCCAGTCAAATGAACTGAAATGCTTCATTTTTTTCAACTTCGTACAGAGGTAGAATAGTGTATAGAATAGAGTGTAATAGCTTGGCATGAGTCATGTTGCTAGATGCTTGTGCATAACAAGGTCTTCAGCTTACTAGCTATGAGACTTCAAGTCAATACTTAAATCAGTGTTTCCCACAGAGGGGTCCCAGATCAAGGAGGTCATCATGATCTGGGAGTCTGTTAGATATTCAAATTATCAGGCCCTAATCCAGAACTGGCTTCCCAGGAGTCTCAGTGGTACAGAATCTGCCTGCAATGCAAGAGATGCAGGTTCAATCCCTGGGTGGGGAAGATCCCTTGGAGGAGGGAATGGCAACCCACTCCAGTTTTTTTGCCTGGGAAATCCCATGGACAGAGGAGCCTGGAGGCTTAGAGCTCATGGGGGTCTCAAAAGTACGACACAACTTAGTGACCAAATAACAACTCCAGATACTAAATCAGAAAGTCTGGAGGTGAGACTCAGCAATCTGTGTTCCATAAAGCCTTCCAGGAGATTCTGATCCATGTTCAAGTTTAAGAAACTCAGATGTAAACTGAGACTCCCTTCTCTCATTTGTAAGATGGGTTTCCTAAGACCAACCTTGCAAAACAAGGGAGGAAAACAAACCAGGGAAAAGGACACACTCATGCAGTGACCGTTTATCCTTTTAACATCATCTTTAAAAAAAATTTTTTTTAAAGTCAAGGGCCCAAATTAAGGGGAACACAAACATCAAAAAACTGAGGTGCTGCTGCCGCAGGCTGAGCCTGAAATGTGCTGACCTGCCAGCAGTGGGCGGGGTACCAAAATAGGCCTCTGGCTGCAGGGCAGGCCCTAAAGATTTGGCCACTGAAATCACAAGTGGGCAAAATGCCCCAGAAGTAATATTTATCCTCATATAAACTAAGGCCATGTTGCGTTGATAGTGACAAATGATAGTATAAAGAGAATAAACACTGATCTTTTAGTTCTCAAAAGACACTGGATTCCTACCCCCTACTTCACTCTCCCCAGAGGAAAGGCATGGGGAATTCTCCTAATTGACGTCAGCTGCTGTAAGGGAAGGAATGCCATGACCTTAAACTTGGCCACTGGTTCATTCTCACATCCAGGAACAAAGCCAGAGGGTTCTCCTGGCAACTGCCTGACATGCTAAATGGCAGGCACAGCCACCGAGGGAATCCTTTGCTGCCCTAGGGACAAATACCCCCCTGCAGGAAACAGACAGACCAGAGAGATTAGCAGTTTGCCCAGCTGATGCTGGCCGGTCCCCTCGGCCCAGAGAGCAAAAAATGAGTTCTAAATCATTTTCTTTCAAAGACCCAAGCTCCTGGTCTGCGTCTGCTTTATAAATGAGGGAAATGTTCTCTGCTAAGTCAAAGAGAAAAACAGGAAAATATGAGAACTTGAAGGCGAAATGTAATAAATTGGATGCCTGCATAAATCATCGTACCATATTCAAGAAGTCTTTAATGGATACTGATTAGGTAAAAATTAATCAAACATTTTAAGATCAATGTGAACTATCATTTTTGAAAGGCCCCGTAGTCAAAATCAGATCCAATTCTCCTAGCCTGCCAAAATCATTGCTGGGACACCCAGATCAAGGATGAAAGGTTCTTGATCAACAACTCTCCCAAGAGCTCCTCCCCACTCGCTCTACTCATCTCATTCAGGATTCTAGCCACAGACTTCACTGTGTAACCCCCCTACTCCAAGACCCTCTGCACTCCCCAGTGCCTGAAGAACAGTAACCAGATGTTTGAGTGCTGCTCACAAGAGATTAATATCTGACCCTGACCATCCAATTTCAGCTTCACCCCCCACCCTTTCCCCTCACACCCTTCTGAGACCTTGTCTACCCACAGCAAACCTCCACGATCATGCCTTCCCACTTTATGAAAAATATCAGTGTCTTTAATATGCTGTTTGTTGTGTCTGCTCAGAACAGACTTTGCTAGCTTTTTCACATAGTAAAATTTCACTTATCACACATGCTCCAATTCAAACTTTATGTCATCTGTCAAGACTTTCTCGGCTTCCCTGCAGTCCTTGTTCTGAGTTCCCATACTAGTTTATAGGCTCCTTAATTATAATCCTTAACAGGTTTTATAGTAATTATCTATTTATGTATCTAACTCCCCAGATAGACCCTTGAGTCTTCTAGTCAAGGACTATGTACGCCTCATGTGTTTCATCATTCACAGTTCCTAACCTTCTGAAAGAGTTCTCAGTCTATATTCAGGACAAATAGGGTCCAAGCTATTTAACAGTTTCTATAACTCAAAGACATAATATAATAATCAATGGACTCTATCAGAGAAACCTTAGCCATTGTGAAGATAGGAAAACTTTTTGGTTTCAAGTTAGCTCTATCCAGTCGCATATTTCTAAATTTGCTTTAAAAAATCTTGGTCATATCCTTTCATTTAATCAGTAGTTAGATGTACATATATTTCAGCAAATACCTGCTTCAGTTTTCTTATATTCTGACCACTGGGAGAGCAGAAACCAGGTCTTACTCACCTGTGTATAACACACACAACCTGTACCAGGTAAATGTTTGGTAAATTAAATTCCCAAATGGGTTGTATCTTAGTTTGGCTACTATTCCAAAATATGTTTGACTCGGTGGCTAAAACAACAAACTCTGATTTCACACAGTTCTGGAGGCTGGACAGTCCAAGATCAAGGTGCTAGCATATTCAGTGCTTGGTAAGGGCTCTATTGCTGGTTTGCAGATGGCCACCTTTCTACTGAATCCCCACATGGAGGAAAGAGAGAAGGCTCTCATCTCATGCACATCTCATCAGGGCACTAACACCATCATACGGGTCCAACCCCAGAACTCATCTAAGCACAATTACTTCCCAAAGATGCCACCTTCAAAAATATCACAAAGAGGATTAGGGCTTCAACATATGACTATTGTGGGGACACAAACATTCAGCTCATAACAAATTGCCACACAGATATTTGGCCACATTTTTTAATGATCCATTTGTACGTTTGCAAGGGAACACAGAAAACTTCAACTCAATTTTAAAAAAAAGAAAGATTCAAAAAGAAGGAAAATACTTTCCTTCACAAAATTGCCTCCAATATAGAAACACATACTTCAAATTAAATCTCTGAAACAGCCATCATTCCAATCAAGCAAGTGAGTTTAGAGAAAAGAGCAAAATGTGACTCATACCTCCCTTGTTTTGATTGGGGACCCATAACTAATCCTCATCTCTACTTCCATGGCAATGGTTCCTGGCTTATCTAAATCTATGCTTCAGGAGGTTAAGGTACACAGAGCTTTATCTCCTTCCCCAGGGGACACATGGGAGGAGCCAGGTTGGGACTAGGCAGTTTCCTGGTCTTTCTCCAAAATCAAAAGTACAGAATTTTAAAGGAAAAAAATCCTAAATGAACATATACTTTTTACCACTTTAAAAACAATTGAAGGGGAGGGAACAAGGGAAGTTGGACAGCTTTGTAAATTTAAACATGAAAAAAATGCTAAAGGAATGAAATAGTGTCCAGATTTATCTGGATTTTTCTTTAAGTGGGAGCAAACCATGCATGGATGTTAGCACAACTCCTCTTTAAACATCTAAGAGTGCAATGTTTTTTATTAATAAAAAGTAAGAGAAAAGAAAAGAAGAGGGAAAGCTGGGGAGTGGATTTTGTGCATAATTTAAAATATTTGCCAGTTGTTTAGTTTTGTGATGTTACATACCTGCTCCAGTTCAAGTTGAATTCCAAACAAGAAAGTTACTGGTCAGTTCCTACCCACACCACTCACCTTATATTTTAGGAATCTGACATGCGTGAGAGATTATTTCTAATACCACTTGAAAACCACCACATGGTCAGGCTTCAGGCTTTTCCTCCCTACATTAGAAGTCCTTGCTTCTCTGCTAAGTCCTTGATTCTTTCCCTTTAATCTTTTTTCACAGATTCTTATTTATAAACTCTAATATTTTCTTTTTTCTCCCTTCTTCTACTTTCTCCTCTGAATTGTTTCTTAAGGTCTCCATTTTACTTAAGTGTGGAACTCTGAACTATATAAAGAATTCACTACCCTGAAGATTTGGAAGGATAAACTATGCCTTTTATTGCATAACCCAGTGTCAGTAAAGTATAGCTTTATTGATTCAGTTATTCAAATAATAAACATTCTAAAAATAAAAATTTAGCTGCATGTTCAGCTGTCCAGATGAAATAAAATCTCAGAATAAAATCATGTATCATAAAATGTTACAAATAAATTCTAAGAAGTATCTTGAAATACAAAGGCACAGTAATTTTCTCCAATCAGTATACCCTGATTTTACTTTGCAGTCCTGTGTTTCAGTTTGCAAGCTCATGGGTGGGATTGCAAAGCTATGAATTTAGCTTTCTGGTAAACTATATGCAAAAGAAGTTTTTTTTCCCCTCCTTTTAATGGAAATATTAAAATAAATCACCCCTACTACTTTTATTCCACATCTTTATAGAAAAGGGGGAAAGATATCACTGCAATGGAATCTTCTACCTTAGAATCATGCCTTCATCAAGAAATACAATACTTCTCTAGTGAAAGGGTTTTTCCTGCTTGGGTTATATTTCACTAGTGATACATATTTTGCGATGTCTCCATAGCTACTTCTGTGACTATTTAAAAGACTTTGTATTTTTTCTCCCCCAGGGAAAGTTATACATCATTGAGTCCTGATTTCTAAAGTCTCTTCATATCTATGTTCTGAAATTTGCCAAAGTGACAGCTGCTATCTCTCTAGAAAGAATGACGCCCAGCCTCTACTGGGCATGAGGGCAGTTAGTCAACAGACCCCAGGAAGGTTCAGGGATAAAAAGAATGACGCCCAGCCTCTACTGAGCATAAGGGCAGTTAGTCAACAGACCCCAGAAAGGTTCAGGGATAAAAAGAATGACGCCCAGCCTCTACTGAGCATGAGGGCAGTTAGTCAACAGACCCCAGAAAGGTTCAGGGATAAAACATCACGAATTTAACTTTTACAGAATGCTATGTGTTCTCTTAAGACAGCCTCATCAAATAGATGAGCTGAGTGCATCCAGGAAAACACATTCCCTTAAATGCTTATTTCACATGTTTTCTTTTAGTTATAATTATCACCTTCATTAACACCTACTGGCTCATTACTGAGTCTAACATGAATTCTTCATTGGAAGTCACACATTATCATGTGAAATGGAGAAAAAAATCATGATATTATAACCTATACTATATATCATAATACATTATATCATAATAAAATATTAAGCCATTCATTCTTGCCAAAACCAAATAATCCAAATGATACCGAGATCATTTAATGCTACTATTCTGCCATCTATTTATTGGTGGAATATACAGTCAGTTTTTTAAGGTAGCTTCTTTGCTGATGGATTCCATGCTACTATTTAGATGCTAAAATTTTTTCATATTTTAGTATCTAAGAAAGTAAAGCACATTCATATTTGTTTTGTTCTTATATGTCCACAGTGTCTGTAAGTCAAAGATAATAAGGCATGACTGCATTTTAACACATGGAAAATGGGGATCATTGTCATGCACACAAGGTAAGTATATAGCTTGGTTTATTCACCACTGGTCCAACACTGACTTACCACTGGAGTCAATTTCTCCTGCTACCTGGCCCCAAACACATTCATTATTTTTTTGAATTACAAATAAGAGAAATATTATGGCTAACCCAAAATAAAATGTATATGTCAATTTCTTTGGAATAGGAACATTCAGAGGTATTATGATCAAAGAAGGTATAGTCTGATACTCAAGAGAGCTTATCTTGCTCCAAGCAGTCACCTTCAAAAATATATTTCAAGGCCAATAATATTAAAAGTATATGAAGGTTTTGAAGAAAGAAGCAATCAGTAGTATATATATTTCAAAAATCCTTTTTATTTATAAAAGGATAAACTCCTATGTTTAAATTTTTCCCTTTGCCAGAATGATAATAGTTAAGGAGAAAATACATGCTTTTGAGCTTCTCTAAAAACAAATACCTGAAAATTTAGCAAACTTCACAAAGTGTAGCTGAAAAGTCTCCACTAACTGACCCTCTATACCATACTAAACTTTTTGACAAGATTTAATTATTATGGTCTAAGAGAAGTTCCACTTATGCAAAGTATGAATCTGCTCTTAAGGAGTGAAAGAACAAAAACCATTCAAAAAACAGACGTATTTTCTAGGCACAGAATGCTACAGGAAGGAGAGAAATCTGGTCCTCTTCCTCAAGTTCAGTGGTTCTCCAACTTTAATGTGCATCAAGGTCACCTACATGACTTGATGAAACAGGTTGTTAGGTTTCACCCTAAAAATCTAGAGCAGGATGGTTCTGGGGTGGGGGCTGAGATGGTATGTTTAATAAGTTTCCAGGCGATGACGGCAGTGATGTTAGTCTAAGACGAACTACTGCTCTAACTTAGCACGTAACCACTGTGGGAATATTCCTATGCTTTGCCTGATCTTCCCCAATGAATACCTTGGATTCTTCATGACAGTGTTCTACTAACACAATATCACTTAGTTAAGGTTTTACTTCAGAACACCTCCATCACCTCTAAGCTGTACACTACTCTATAGAGCATCACATCATATGGCTATTTAATACATGAAAATAAAAACATTTTACATATGTATAAAATCTTTAGTTCCTAATGTACAGATTTGGTGGTAAACGAGCAAGATGATGAAGGTCTTTGAAGACTCAGTGGTATCTAAGACTTTTGATTTGCAGTTATAAACTGCAAGTGTGGGTTCCAAGTGGACAGCCTTCGTCCTCAGGCCTTACCTGTGACTGGAGCATCAATATCCAGCAAGTTTTTTTCCTGTCGAAGAATTGAAGCCCCCTCTGTTATTATTCTCAATGCGACAGTCTCTTCGAGCCTGCCCTCCTTCATGAGATGTGCCTTTAAGATATCCACACGAGGTTTCCCATCATTATCAAACACTTCTTTTGCCGTAAGCCGGTGACTTGGAGGAAATGGGACAGCTGAAAGAGAAGAAATCAAAGGATCACATTAATTGAAACTCAACAACAGAAGATGCAATAATAGCTACCAAATATCTATCCCTATCACTCACCACCTATTGGAGCATTTTTAAAGTTCATATCAAAATATGATCCAGGGCTAACAAGAACTAAAGACTGCCTTCCTCAATTCAAGATGTAATGTGACTGCTGAAAGGAAATGTATAGTTCTTATTCATCCAGTACCTATCTCATTCATCTAAAAGCCACTGATTGAGTGAATAACAAAAACAAGAGTTACTTGTTTGTTAGGCTGAACAGCAGAAGAAAAGCAAAAGAAAAGACTTACTATCCATGCATCCATTCAATTTTGACTCAGGTATAGATGTTTCTCCACTAAAAAGCAGGCTCCTCCACTGGGATAGAGGAATGAGAAACAGCCTGCCAGACCAGATTTCCAACCAGTGGGAGTCACATCCCTGAGTAAACTGACTGACTCACTGTTTAAGGAGAGAGCAAGAATCTGAGACTGAAAATGCAGAAACGAACCGAATACCAAACAGAAAACCAGGACTTGTATGTGCATGTATGAAAGGAAACTCTTGAACAGCAGGAGGACAGTATGACATTGAAAAGAGACACTGGCATTTAGGAACAGAGGTTGAACCCGGGTCTTCTGCATTGTAGGCAGATTCTTTACCATCTGAGCCTCCAGAGAAGCCCTAAGAAAGTGTCAGAGGCATAGTCCTCCAGGGTTCTCTGTCCATAGAATTCTCCAGGCAAGAATACTGGAGTGGATTGCCATTCCCTTCTCCAGGCATCAAACCTGGGTCTTCCATGTTGACAGCAGATTCTTTACCGTCTGAGCCACCAGAGAAGCCACATGATGTAATGTCAGATCCCACTTATTGCTCAGATTTAGAGCCAAACATACTGTCTTCCAACCATGCACCTGACTTTTTAACAGTAAGACAGTCTCTTGCAGCTACTTTCATTCTTCACATCTCTGAATACATTCATTCACTCATTTAGCCAGAGGATAGTCACTAAATTCCTACAATGTACCAGGACATCCAAAGGTCCATGATCAGAGATCATATTATAAAGGTTAATAAATGGCAAATAAGTCCTTCGGTGGGGGAAACTCATTATTTCTTTATTTTACACGAGAGTTCATTTACAGGATAACTCAGACCTATCAGAAATATCTGGAAGAAGCACCAACACTGTTTCATATTAACTTTCACCTGCCATGTGCATTATGCCATATGCATAAGAACTCCATATGAAGCTTCTCTCTTAATGTTATGGATTAAACGTAGGCCACTTACCTCCTAAGAGTGTCTCTCAAAGAAGCAAGATTTATAGTAGACCTATGCCAAGACATTGTGTGCAATCTAACAGCACAGATTTGTTATCCAAGAGAAATTACAACTACTTAAGAGAGAAGAAAAATCAGGAAATGAACATGTACTAATGGATACAAGCTTGGTTTTCCTAACAATCCAAGCATATCTATTAACTGTGCTACCAAGATGAAGTGGCAGTGGCATGTGCAGGGCTTTCATGGTCAGATGAACCCAGGTGCAAACCTTGGCACAGAGCCCTCACCAGCTAAGCGACCCTGGAAAGCTAAATAACCTCCTTTGGCTTCAGTTAAGGCATACCAACCCAGTGGACATGAATTTGAGCAAACTCCGGGAGTTAGTGAAGGACAGGGAAGCCTGGTGTGCTGCAGTCCATGGGGTCACAGAAAGTTGGACACAACTTAGCAACTGAACAGCAACAACCACCTCACCTGTAAACTGGGGACTATATCTATCTGAGGACTTTTATAACAACTAAAGTAAATAGTAGCAGTAGTAGCTAACATTTATAGAGTGTTTTATTTTATGCCAGGCATTGTTTGGGTAATAAAGTCAGACACAACAATAAAGCTGTAAGATGAGTAAGCCATAAGTACAAGTGTTTATATATAAACTTATTTGGTCCCAATAACATTACTCTGGGGGAGAAACTTGAGACAAAAATCTTAAGCACCTTGCCCAAGATAATCACCTAGTGATTTATATGTAGATCCACTGAGCATAAACTCTGGCAGTCTGATGCCAGAATACTTGTGTTAACAGCTTCGCCACATTGCTTCCCAGAATGTACTTAAGATAGTGCTTCATAATTAAAAAGTGATGAGTAAACCACTTTCTAGAATAGAAATTCCAATGAATCCTGAGAGATATTTCTTATAAAGACTACTTTTATTTTCAAAAAATTATTTGGAATAGCTTATAGTAGAACAGGTATATAATACAAAAGCAAAAGGTGAAATAAAAGACAAAATGCACACAGAAAAGGAATCACAAGTCTAGTATACTGTTTGGCTGTGCTGTGAACAATGTCTATATAGTTATGTGTGCTGTGCTTAGTCGCTCAGTTGTGTCTGACTCTTTGCAACCCCATGGACTGTAGCCCTCTAGGCTCCTCTGTCCACGTGGATTCCCCAGGCAAGAATAGTGGAGTGGTTTGCCATGCCCTCCTCCAGGGGATCTTCTAGTCATAGTGCTGTAAAAACCAATATTTATAACCTTCTTAAATACACTCATTACTAAAATGTCTGTATTATTTTGGTAAGTGTGGTAAGTCCTGTTAGGTACAGAGTACAAACCATAATCCAAAGAGCAGAGGGCTTTCCCACTATATCTCTTAAGTTGTAAGATTTTTTTCTCCAGTTTTGTTTTATACCAGTTTTGAATTTCTTTAATTTTTATTGTGTGTACTGAATACTGCATATTTACTATTCTAATTGCTTGCTCTAATTTACCACAAATAAAAGACCTGTTAATCACATACCATAACATCAAAGCATAGTATAAAATAAAGACAAAGTTCAAGAATTAAATGAAGATGAGAAAAAAGAAAAAAATGAAGTCATTATACTTCTGGCATTTGGGGAGTATTTTGTTCATTTTCTTTGCCCTCCCTTCTTTTCTTGCCTAACAAAATGTGCAAACATTTCGGTGGCCACATTTCTTTACCTGGGTCTTTATATTAGGTTTGACATTAGAAAACACCTTACCTGGTAGCTACTCAAAATTCCCCAGAGGTATCATAGGGGTAGAAATGAGGAAACTTCAAAAGGACACTTGGGGTAAGACCATGAGTTGACTTTTTTTCCCCCTTAGAGAGTTTCTAAGGTATGAACTGGATGACTGTCGAGGTTTAAGTGACACTGCAAAACTGTCAGGCAAGAAACACAGGAACATAGGAGGGAAGGAGGCTGATTTATTGTTAGGCACTGGGTCTCTGTCACACACACACTATGCTATGTGTTCAGCTGCTCAGTCGTGTCTGACTCTTTGCAGCCCTGTGGACTGTAGGCCCCCAGGTCCTCTGTCGATGGCATTCTCCAGGCAAGAATACTGGAGCGATTTGCCATTTCCTACTCCAGGGGTCTTCCCGACCCAGGGATCAAACCCATGTCTCTTGCGTCTCCTGCACTGCAGGCAGATTCTTCACCTTTAGCACAACCACGTACTAGTGGCCTTATTATTAAAGGGATCAAAGGTTAAAAAGAGCTGAAGCATTTAAAGAAGGTGAGAGGCAAAAGGAGAGCACCCCAGGTAGGGCATGACCTTCATGACTTAGACTTTCTCCAAGTCGCTAGGTTCTCTCAAGGCCAAGATCACTGCAATAACAGATGCTCCCACCTTTCACTGCATCTCTTACCTGCCAGTAACTGCTATACCTAAGGTAACTGGCGAAGGTAAAGCCACCTGCACTGAGATACTGGAAATGGTTCCAAATACACAGCAGTGAGAAAAAAGAGGGAAAAGGCCAATCAGAGGTCTCTATTTCCAACCAAATGATACAGACACTGATAGGATGGGCTCCTTAACTAGTTAAACAGATGGTAATGCCTGCAGGGAACCAAGATGCGGTCAGCCAGAGAGAAGTTTGCTAGGACAAAACTAAGAGTGGGCTAATATTTGTGTTTTTGTGCACCTTTTGGCTTCATAAAGAAAATATCGGCCATACAAAGGTCACATTTATTTGCTTTCTCTTCTCACCCAGCGTCCTACAAACTGACCTGTGCCAAATACTGAACAAAAACTTTGTGGACCAAACAGTCCAACGTGTTTAGAAAATTTCTTCCATTAACTCACTGTATTTTCTTTGGGCTCCAAAATCACTGCAGACAGTGACTGCAGCCATGAAATTAAAAGACACTTGCTCCTTGGAAGGAAGCTATGACAAACCTAGACAGCATATTAAAAAGCAGAGACATTACTTTGCTGACAAAGGTCCTTATAGTCAAAGCTATGGTGTTTCCAGTAGTCATGTATGGATGTGAGAGATGGACCATAAATAAGGCTGAGTGCCAAAGAATTGATGCTTTTGAAGGGTCGTGCTGAAGAAAATTCTTGAGAGTCCCATGGGCAGCAAGGAGACCAAACCACTGAATCCTAAAGGAAATCAACCCTGAATATTCATTGGAAGGACTGAAGTTGAAGCTCCAATACTTTGGCCATCTGATGTGGAGAGCCTACTCATTGGAAAATACTCTGATGCTGGGAAAGACCAAGGGCTGGAGGAGAAGGGGATGACAGAGAATAAGATGGTTGGATGGCATCATTCAACCATGACTCAATGGACATGAGTTTGAGCAAGATCTGGGAGATGGTGAAGGACAGGGAAGCCTTTGCAGTCCATGGGGTTGCAAGGAATCAGACATGACTTAGAGACTGAACAACAACACTTGATACAACCAAATGGGATTGCCCCTTCCCTCCTTTTCTTTGAGTATGACCACAAGCTGCTTTCACTGATAGATGAGCAGGCCAAGGTTGGAAGAATTAAGTTTGTGTGTGCTAATAAAAATTCTGAAATAACTGTTGATGTTTGGGCTGACTCCAAAACAATTTTCTCAAAATTGCCTATTAAGAATATGGCGTCACCAAAGACTTCTTAGAAGCATCCTAAAAATAATCAGAAACCTCAGCTTTCCCTACTTCATAATTCCCATTCGGTGTCTTTTTTGTTATTGTTGTCAAATAAAAGCAAAGTAGCTAAAATATGGGACATGTAAGTCCTTGACTGATTCCTGCCACAAATTACAAAGTCTTTAAATGCACACAACATGCTGGACTAGGATTGTGTTCCCATGTCACCAACTGTGGAAATCTGTCAAAGACTCATTTCCAACGGATAGGACATGATATTGCCTCTTTCCTATTAGCTGGTGCCACCAGAGTGCTCATCTATCTGATGGAGTATGTGTGTCCGTGTGTGCTCTCGGTTGTGCTCAACACTTTGAACCCCATGGACTGTAGCCTGCCAAGATCCTCTGTCAAAGGCAAGAACACGGGAGTGGGTTGCCACTTCCCAGCCCAGGTATCACACCCGCGTCTCCTGCATTGGCAGGCAGATTCTTTACCACTAGTGCCACCTGGGAAGCCTTGCTATCTGATAGGGAGGAAGGTGAAAAGTCTAGGAACCAAAGTCACATGCATCAATAATGGCATCTATGTAACAATTATTGAAGGTCTTGTCAATTAGGCATTCACCAGTAGAGAAACTCATTCCAAGTCCAAAAAGCCTGTAGCCAGAGTATTCCTAGCCCTGGGTTCTGGCTGACTATGTGGACCACACCTCAGAGTCACGGTCCCCTGAGAGTTGGGCTAGAGGTCAGTTTTACACAACTATGCGGTTGCCTCAGTAGCCACAGGTGATCCGTATCACTCGGTGGTAGACCCAGGTACCTGACTTTCTGTTTCTCAACTCTGAGCCACTGTGACCACTACTGAAGGAATTCCTACAATTTGACAAGAAATATTCATGAATCACTGTCATGGTGACACCTCCCTTCACTGGAAGGAAAAGGAGGATACCTGCTGCCTGACCTCTTCCTGGACTAGTCTTACAAATGCTGACAAGAGAGAACCACAGGCATGAGAAAACACTGAACCAAGTGATTTTTCAAATCTTGGTTTGGCTTTAAAGTTTTTGTTTGTTTCCTCAAACAAAATGACACCCAGAAATGTAAGGATATCCAAAAGAAACAAGAGCCTAAAGCAGATAGTTTGTTTCCCTTCTTCCCTATGATGGCTGTTAAAGTGTGCTCATAAAATTGTGGGGCTCTTTGGAGTAAAATCAGAAAACTCCCAATTTAGACCAACTGCTGACCCCCACAGTAAACATGAAGGACATGAAGCCCAACAGAGAGGAACGGTGAACTGTCCAAGGTCACAGGATTAGTCAGTGGCAAAACCAACACCACATTGAGGTCTCCTGGTCTATCTTCCAGCACTTTAGCTCCAGATCTGTTCTGACCGGTATAGAACTGACTGGCCACATGATGGCCAAACACTTGGAGAGTAGTCAGTTTAAACCAAGCAGTGCTATGAAGCTATAAGACACCCTGAATTTAGAACACTTGATACAAGGGGGAAAAGACTGTAAAATATCTCTTTTAACATTCCTATTCTGATTACATGTTTTAATAATAAGATCTATTGGGCTACATAATAGGTCCCATTAAAATTATTCCAAACTCTTCCTCTTCTTAGTTTCACTACTTAGCAGCTGTTGCTGTTGCTGTTAAGTCGCTTCAGTAGTGTCCGACTCTGTGACCCCGTGGACGGCAGCCCACCAGGTTCCTCTGTCCCCGGGATTCTCCAGGCAAGAATACTGGAGTGGGTTGCCATTTCCTTCTCCAATTTCACTACTAGAATATTTAAATTGCATAAATGGTTTATATTCCATTATTATTGAACAGTGATGCAGCCTTCTGAACAAGTAAATGAGAACAGGGTGAGTGATGGAAAGTATATTCTTCACTGTTTCTCCTCTTTCCACTTCAGTTCCTGCAAAACTTCAAACGATCTCAAAAATGACTGCATGTTGGAATTGGTTTTAAAAATAAATGGTGCCAGGCTCAGCCTCTAGAGCTTCTGATTTAACTTGTCTCAGGTAGGGTCAGGACAGTGGCAGGTTTTTAACAGAAGCCCAGGAATATTAATGTGCACTCCAGACTGAGAGTCACTGACCTATCTATATCCTAAGTAAAGACAAACAAAACGCCAGGCAGTTTAATTCCCCCACCTAAACATATGCTCCACAATGTCAATCAGCAGCAGCAGATACAATGTCTCTCTGCAAGTGCAGACCTCTATTTCATCTCTCTCTGTAATAAGAATGTGTCCAGAGCAACTCTGTCCCATATTTCACATGGCTACTGTCTGCACAAGGCCTGTCTGAGATACTTACGCCAGCACATGCTAAGAGAACAGCTTAAGGAGATCACACGTCACACGTAACTTAAAACACACTCTCGCCTGGCCTCCACAGACGGGTACTCCATTTATTCCCTCTTGGACACTGGTATATGTCACAAACTATTATTCTAATCTAACCATATCAATCAAGCAATTGATTGGCCATCAAGTCTTTAAGCACCTACTATGCATGGTATTGGGCTTCACAGGTGACGCTAGTGGTAAAGAACCTACCTGCCAATGCAGGAGACATGGGTTCGATCCCTGGGTCGGGAAGATCCCCTGGAGGAGGAAATGGCAACCCACTCCAGTATTCTTACCTGGAAAACCCCATGGACAGAGAAGCCTGGCAGGCTACAGTCCACAGGGTCCCAAAGAATCAGACACAACTGAAGCAACCTAGCACGCGCATGCACTGTATTCCATGCTACGCAGTGACAAGGGTCGGGGAGAAGTGAGCGAAGGAAAACAAACACAAGCAGAGCCAGACTCTAAAGAGCTTGCTATGCAGTATAATCATTAGCTTTTGCTTTAGATAGATGGCAAAGTGTTAAACCACAAAACCTAAGAGCAAAATTTAAAGAAAATGAGAGATGATATAAGCAGTAAGGAAAAAAAAAGTCTTTATGTACCTTAAATTTATGCTTGGGTTCCTAGAAACCTTATCTATAGTCATACATTTCTTTTCTCTAAAGTACTGAATAAATATCTAATTCTTTAGATGACTCTGTCTTGAAAGTAAGTAATAAAAAACAGAATATGCTAATTGTAAGATACAGTATTCCAGCTGCAATATACAAAAGTAGCTCCATCATCAGGAATTTAATACATAGAGTCTGATCCTATTTCTGAACAGAGTGACTGAAGTGCAAGTCACTCAGTCGTGTCTGACTCTTTGAGACCCCATGGACTATACAGTCCATGGAATTCTCCAGGCCAGAATACTGGAGCGGGTAGCCTTTCCCTTCTCCAAGGGATATTCTCAACCCAGGGATCGAACCCATGTCTCCCGCATTGCAGCCAGATTCTTTACCAGCTGAGCCACAAGGGAAGCCCAAACAAAGTGATGGGGTACATAAAAGGAAATACTAGTGATTTTTTACTAAATTTTCTTTGGGTTCTAACACTGAGCAATTAGGTTTGCTCTACATTCTTCTAGGTTTAAAAATATTCTATCAGTACGGGGATACATATTTATTATCCATGCACAAAATGTCTATATGCAAAGAACATGTTGTGTGGGAAAGAGAGCTTAAAAATTAACCACAGCTGGCCTTTAAGAAAAACTGTAGAAAGGTATTTACTAGGTTCCTACTTATGCTACTCCTGTGGATATTCATCACTTGTTTGTTTGAAAGCCTATGGCTTTCATTATAGATATGGTGATGGTGGTTGTTTAGTCACTAAATTGTGTCTGACTCTTTGAGACCCAGTGGACTGCAGTCCGTCAGGCTCCTCCGTCCATATGGGATTTCCCAGGCAAGACTACTGGAGCTGGTTGCCATTTCTTTCTCCAGGGGATCTTTCAGATCCAGGGATCAAACTTGCTTCTCCTGCTTGGGAGGAAGATTCTTCACCAATGAGCCACCAGGGAAGCCCATTATAGATATCAATGGTTGTCAAATTAAAACATGCTTGTCCATCTCAAGTACAGTTGACTATTAATCTTGTAAAGAGAGACACGCGGCCCCACTTAAGCTAAAAAGTTCTTCACTTAAGTTTATAAATAAAACTTCAATTTCTTAACTTATTGTTGGGTTTTTTTTTTTTTCCTCGTTTATCCTCTTCACCCATCCTCTTCACCCATCCTCTCTGAATACTACCACACAGATCCTGAGCTTTAAAATGTATCCAGTGCACGTGTACTGATCATTTCACTAGAAAACTGAACATCTCACTTGGTTCTCTTGAATGTTTACATGCATATAACGTACAACACAATGGTATTTTATGTAACGTCCCCAAAATGTCAATAAAAGGGCACTCTGGTACTGAAGATATTTATTAAAACAAGCAATTTATTTCTCTGACTTACAAAACATATTATTATACACAGTACTTTCTGAACCTAAATCTGAAATGTACTAAATGCAATTCTTTAATAAAGATCAGATATGAATTAATGCAAATAATTATTTTTCCAACAACAAGGGATCAGTAATTAATGAAAATGTGCACCTTAATGATCAGAAGCTCTTTTAACTGTCTGAATTTCAAAATAATTTTCCTTTAAAAATACCCATTAATATATAGCCACTCCCTATCCTTTCCACATACAGCTTTTCTTATTTTCTGGTCACTACACATTCTTGAATAGGAGGACTCAAAGACATGGTCCACAGCTTGCTCCACATGAGGTCCTGGGCTGTTCTGTCACAAAACTCCTTTGAAGTTGTGATATTTTGTTTAGCTCATTTAATTACTAGAAAAATTGCAAGTGGCTTACATAATAAATTATGCAATAATGATTCAACATGAAAGATTACTTAACAGTCTTATTTTAACTTTCAAAATATCTCAGCATTATGTTAAAACTAAAATGAAATATGATTTTTTAGTTAAAATTTAAAAGTTCTGTGTACAAGTTCTGTGATTAACCTGTGGGTAAGGCCAATAATAAATTATATTATACATGTACAAGATAAAAACAAAATCATATTTAGTGGTACTGATACATGATATTGAATATTTAAACTAAGAATTTAAATATTAGATGCTTTAGTTTAGATATTTAAATTAAATTATATATTTTTAAATGTCTTAATATATAATTGAAGATGCATTGTTTTAAAAGGGTCTACTCTATAGTGATCTTTTTTTGTTTGATTAATTTTGTTTGATCTTGATTTTAAATAAAGACAGCCATATCATTTACACCAGTAGGTACCCCAGCTATACTGAATTTCAGAACTAGATGAAATGGCTACAGCAATATTTTCACCAAAGGGTATTTATAGTAATCTCTGGACTAGTAAATTTACAGCAATGCATTAAATTCCATTCATTTGGATCCACTTACATAGAGGGCTTTTTACTTATTTATTTTTTGCCTTAAACATTTTCTTTTTCTCTGGAGATATATGTCACAGGAGGAGATAAAAATCAAGAAACAAACAAGACACTTTAAGACAAGATGAATTTATCTCCCAACTGAGCATATCCCTATGAACACAATAATTATCCCTTAGGAATGAAAAGTATCCAGGGATTCTAAAACTTTATTTAACCCCAGACATACTTTATCATTCAGAAATTCTCAACTCCATGGCCTAAGACATGAAATATAAGGAAGGATTTAACTTGAACTGGAGTTGAACTACTTGATCAGAAATTTGTTAATAAATGTAAACTTTGGAAATCTGTGCATTTAAAATAGCAAACCTGAAAAACATAATGTGTGCCTCTTAATCTTCAATCCTAAACTTGTAAGTTAATATAAAAGAAAATCAATCTATGTCCACACACAATTCTTTCAAGTTCATTATTCAGCTGTAAATACGCACACATTTTCTATGCCCATGTGCCCACCCATGGTTCCCAGTTATAAGTGTCTACAGACATCAGAATACTTTTTTTTTTTTTAATGAATAGACTCTCTCTTCTTTGAAAGATCTTGATGAAATGGCAAATCTATGGCCTAATGATATCAAATGATGTAAATCCTAAGTGGCAATTTAAGGAGGTTACCATGTTACCACTTTTGCATAAGTGTTTAAAAAATAATGAATTTGGCATGTAGCCTTCTATCTGTGTGCCACAATGAAGCAAAGATTGAAATACTTTACCTCAGAGTCACCCTCCAGAGAGCCAAGGGCAGAAGCTAAATTCCCAGGTTTGCCCTTAATTGCCCAGCTTTCTCGCTCTGCGCCCCTTACTCCCCGTGGGCTCAGTCGTGAACCATCGGGCCCCCTGGGCCACCCAGTGTTCTAGTAATGCTTACACCAGTTGCTTCACTCTGAGGACCAGACCTGCTTTCATCCACGTTCTCTGGTCTGCTTTTCTAAGAACCACCCACTCACATGAATAATACAGAAGCATACAGGAGGTCCCAATGCTCTGTACCTCAAATATGTACCCCCCAAATCATGATCTTCACACATCTATTTAAAACCTGGAATGCTCTAGTGAATACCACCCACAATTGTACCCTCTCAAACTTCATTTTCATCTATTTCATTTATCCTTAAAATGTACTTGTCAGTTTTTATTTTAAATCAAAATTCATTTCTTAATCCATCCGATGCAGAATAGATTTCATAATAAAGCTGCAACAGACTGCATTCCCTTCCTCAACCAAGAAGTACTCTTAAGAAAGATTTTCCACTCTTAAGCAGAGCATATTTGGTGCATAAAGAAAATTCTCAAATAACTAAACAAATAGATTGCTGGGATTATAAAGCAAATTGCAAAATTACAGGTAACACTAAATTTCAACCTTTAATGAATCAATCATCACTATTCAAAAAAAAATCAGAATAATTAAGCAGAAAGATAATGATCAAGTCCCACTGAAGGTGTAAGTCCAGTGCCCTGGCATTTGATAGATATTCAATCAATATGTTTTGGAATGAATGCAAAAATGACCTCTTTTCTCCTTACTCACTCAGAATTTGGATAAAATTTCTGTGGCACTAGAAGTACAGATAGTCCCCAATTTACAGCAGTTCAGCATATGATTTTTAATTTTTCAACTTTACCACGACACCAAAGATGCATTTGGTAGAAATTGTACTTCTAATTTTGAATGTTGATCTTTCCCCAGGTAGTGATAGGCAGTATAATACTCTCTTTGACCCAGGCTCCCAATCAGCCAAGCATTAATGATACCCTAACAGTCACTCTGTTTTTCTCTTTCAGTACAGTATTCAATAAATTATGTGAGATAGTCAATGTTTTATTATAAAAATAGGCTTTATGTTAGATGATTTGCCCAATGTAGGCTAAAGTAAGTGTTCTGACCATGTTTAAGGTAGGCTAGACTAGGCTAGCGGAGAAGGCAATGGCACCCCACTCCAGTACTCTTGCCTGGAAAATTCCATGGATGGAGGAGCCTGGTGGGCTGCAGTCCATGGGGTCACTGAGGGTCGGACACGACTGAGCGACTTCACTTTCACTTTTCACTTTCATGCATTGGAGAAGGAAATGGCAACCCACTCTAGCATTGCCTGGAGAATCCTGTGGACAGAGGAGCCTGGTGGGCTGCTGTCCATGGGGTCGCTAGAGTCAGACACGACTGAAGCAACTTAGCATGCATGCATGCATTGGAGAAGGAAATGGCAACCCACTCCAGTATTCTTGCCTGGAGAATCCCCAAGGACAGAGGAGCCTGGTGGGCTGCCGTCTATGGGGTTACACAGAGTCGGACACGACTGAAGTAACTTGGCGGCAGCAGCAGCAGCAGACTAGGCTATGATATTTAGTAGATTAGATGTATGTACGAAATAGTCAACTTACCGTATTTTTGACTTAGTATTGATTTATTGGATTTATTAAATAAATGATGGATTTATTCCATCATAAGTCGAAGAAGATCTGTAGTTTAAGAAGAAGAAATAGAAAAAAATGGCTTTGTTTAGACCTAAAAGTATGTACATAATTATAAGAAGGATTATCAATGGCCAAAATAACTCAAACTGAAAACTTTATAAAATGTGTCTTTAAAAGTCATTACAAGATTTCTTGTCATTACAAGAAAATGACCAAGAATGTCAGATGGTGGGGTGAGAGTTAGAGGACAATTCCCAAGACGAAACACACAGACACAGCCAAAAGGGAGCAGCAAAGAAAACTGGAAAGGAAAAGGGAAACAATCACTACGAAAAGTTTGAAGTACTCAATTTTTTTAAAGTCATTTCACTCTGAAACTTCATTTTCTTGGCCACAGCACCCAGCTCACAGGATTCCCCAATGAGGGACTGAACCCCCACCTTCAGCAGTGGCGGCTAAAGTGCAGAGTCCTGACCACTGGACTGCCAGGGAAGTCCCCAGGACTGAATGTTTTAATACCACATGTGAGGATCATATACAAAATCTGTTGCTACCTGTGACGGAAAATTGACCCAATAATAATAAAGACAATATCATATTGGTACAATAGTCCTTTGGTGTTTTCAAGCTCATAAAGCACTATCCTCTGGAATTTCAGGAAGCCATTCAAACATTTCCTTTAAAAAGAACATTTTCTAGTTTATAAGAATGCTATTAAGATTATATATATATATATATATATATATATTTACTGAAGTATGTGTCAGTAAAAAAGACTGTTTTCATTGTTAAACTTGAGATATCTGACACTTAATAGGCTAACACTTCCTCAGCATCTCTAAGTGTCAGAAGTAGTTCAGGACTTCTATTCCTCTCTTTTTAGTATCTGTTTGACAAGCTATCACTACCAGTCAGAATGAATTCAAATCTTACTTGTAGACACAAATGAAAAATTTATAGTGAAATGCAGCTGTCAAGAATAGCTAAAAACTAGGTTATCTAACTATTCTAAGCACATATACAATGACAAACAGGACAACACAATTCTCATGATATATGACTTTGGGTCATGGTTCCCTAAAACATCTCAAAAGCTTCAGTTTCATAAATTTTTCACTATCCAAGTTAAGGATACTCATTTGACCATGATGGTGAATCACTTAAGTAGCACCGTTAGTGCTTTTCTTAAAGTCACATGTGCAGAATTCACAACTGGAAGACTTATTTAGAAGCATAGTATTTTTTTTTTTTTTATTACCACATCATTTAACATCATGGCTTGCCTTATATCCCTACTCAAGAAATAATCATGATTAAAAGTATAACAACTCACAGGTTAATACAAGCGTAAAATAAAGGATACATCCAGTGAAAAGTAATCATACACATACATACACATCAAATGGTACACCAGTGTATGTTACTCTAACAACTGAGTTGTGTGTGGATTTTTAAAATCCCATGAAACATGATAGCACTCCACTTTTCATTGCTCTGGTTCCCATCATCTTCACCAACCACAGTGCAATTACACACTCAGAAGTTGAGTAATCAAAAGTTGAGCTAGGCTGAGAACACCATAACATCTGTGCCCATTACTCCATAGGAAAGGAATGGAGGCATTCTCAGAATACTAAATAGAAAAGGATGGTGCCGGGCATGACTAAGCTCTCGTGCGCAGAGTTCTAAGTTTCCCAACAGCTCTAGAGGATAGCAGGACACATCCATGGTATTTATAATGATGTACATTCCACACTTCATAAATATCTTATTCTACATTACCAGACAATAAACTATTATGAAGAGAAAAGGTATAATACAATTTTGATACACTTGCATTAAATAGAATTTTAAATAATTTAAGTGTTTAAAAGAGATATGTCTCAGTTCAGTTCAGTTCAGTTGCTCAGTCACGTCCGACTCTTTGCAACCCCATGGGCTGCAGTACACCAGGCTTCCCTGTCCATCACCAACTCCTGGAGTCCACCCAAACTCATGTCCATCAGAGTCAGGGATGCCATCCAACAATCTCATCCTCTGTCGTTCCCTTCTCCTCTTGCCTTCAATCTTTCCCAGCATCAGGGTCTTTTCCGTGTCTCCGTTACGCGATAATTTCACTTGCAGTATAATATCTCCTTCCTTAATCAAAGCACATGCATGAAGGTTTACCCCTGTCACTGAGTCTTGCACAGCTTTGTGACCCCAGGGACTGTAGCCCACCAGGCTCCTCTGTCCATGAACAGGATCTTCCAGGCGGTAATACTGGAATGGGTTGCCATTTCCTTCTCCAGGGGATCTTCCTAACCCAGTGATCAAACCCCTGTCTCCTGTGTCTCTTGCATTGTAGGCAGATTCTTTACCCACTGAGCCATCAGGGAAGTCCCATATGCAAGGATATATGTATTGTCAATTATTTTTAGGAATATAAAAGGTCCTCATTCCCCAAAATCTGCATTTAGTCATTCATAAGGAAAGTCAAAATAGTCTTTGATTTGCTAATACTCTATAGAATAGACATACTTTTAAAATGATATATAGAGTACACACAAGTACTGAATAAAGAAAAGTGTCATAAAGATTTCATCCATTACATAAATGCAAACTGACTAACTAAAAGCAACTTTCCTTTATAAGCCTGAAGTCTGAGAAAATACAGAAATCTCTAATGTTGGTTTTCTAACTTTCTTCTTCAAAACTAACTGGTTAAAATCATGATTTTTGTATATTTACACAAAGAAATGGAGACTTTAACAGTGCTAAGTGGAGTAAAAGTTTAGGGGGAAGTTAAAGGAAAAGGAGAAAGAAAGAGAAGAACTAATTTTCCTCAACTCAGGATGAAAGTGAAATTTGAGTTCAGCTCACAAAACTGCCAGGTGAGACTGTATTTTTTAAAAACATTAAAATCCTAAATAGCATGTGAATTTTACTAGAGCAATTTCCCGTAGGTACTGGCAATGCTTACTCCCCACATAGCCCAGGGGGACCCAATTATTACTCTCACACCAAATGATAAGCAAAACAAATGATAATCAGTCACCCAACCTCTTCTGAACTCCCTTACCTCTCCACTCTTAATTACCCTAAGGGTTTCCATGCTCAAGAGACTAAAATGTGTTCTAGAAGCAAAGACAGAATCTTGGATCTGGTTCTCCACAAAAGGTTATTTCAGTTGCATTTTGCAAATAGGATTGATTTTTTTTTTTAAGCAAATAATGCTCCCACCCCAGATACAGCTATATAAATAACAAATTATGTGTGAACTAACACAGAATGTTGTGGATCAGCAGAAACTATCTACTGGCCACAAGGTCTACTAACACTTTTGTATTCAAGCAACAAAGCAAGAAAATTACAGAAATTTCATTGCAATTATTTATTTATATTTATTCATATAGCAAGGACACAAAGTTGATAAAAGTTGGTCAAGAACATGCCAAAATTATAATTTTGTAAACATTAGTAAGCAAAGAGCAGGTATCTAAAGAAAGTGAAATATTAAAAATGTGATTACTGAAAGAGAACACAGAACACAAAAACACAAAACAAATATAAAGATACACTGCAGATGTCTATGAAAATATTCAATTATTATAAGGAAGGAAAACCAAGCTGTATAAAGCATCAAATAAATTAAAGGGTTTATGAAACTTGAAATTTTATGGCAATGTTGAATATTGCACACATTTCTGGAGAGAAAATCCAGTGTTTAATAGATTCTCAAAAGGATCCCTGACCAAAAGAGGCTAAGATCTCCTCCAACATAATAGCTTCCTCAACATTACTATGGTAACCATTCTAATCAAATTCCAATTACATTCTTACCTAGATTATTAAGATAATGATCAGACTATTTGTTTAACTCACCAGTTATCTCCCCTTAATACATCTGATCCTCAAACCCTATGATCTGGCCATATTTAATTATATAATATATATTCTAAGTATTCCATGTAATCTCATACCTTTCTTGAAGCCTTTCAGAGAGTGAGGCAAAGGAGCTAAAAGCACAAACTCAGACTTCCCTGGCAGTCCAGTGGTTAAGACCTTGCGTTTCCAATGCAGGGGACACAAGTGTGATTCCTAGTCGGAGAACTAAGATCTCACGTGCCACAAAGCACAGTCAAAAAATATAACAAAAGCACAAACTCAGAAGCCAAAGAGCTCAGTTTACACACAGTTCCAACCACTGTATGATCTTGGGTGAGTTATTTAGCTTCTTGAGGATTAAACAGACTAACATTTACAAAATGCTTGGAACATTATTGGCACAGCAAATACTTCCTAAGTATTCCTGATGCTTAACAAATGCCTTGCTCACCTTCTTAAGCATTCAACTTCCTAACCATTTCTATTCAAATGTCACAATTTTGAAAAGATGCACAGCCTACTATCTACCTAAACCTCCATATCCTTGAGAAATAAATACTTAATAAGATGTTCTTCAATTGCCAATCACAGGGTTTTCTTTTTTTAACTTTGTGTTTGCTTTGTGTTTATTTTTGCCCTAAAAACAGAAAGCACTTGCAGCTTTTATTAATTTTCATACTTTTATAATCAAAAAATACCTCACAAAATCATTAGAAGAGCTTTATGCTAAATTCAGTAAATGCGTACAAATCTGAAAGTATGATTTAAGTAGATGAATTTCACCCCCTAATTTTCTAGTTGAAAAAACTGAGGCTTAAAGAGAATAAAAGTAGTAGTGAGAATAACAGTTAAAATAATAATAAAATAATCACTAATGCATGGTACTTCCTATATCCTAGACACCATTCTAAACACTTTATACTACATGTCATTAACTTCATAAAAATCCTATGATGTGGAGACTATTAATCTAGTTTTCATATGCAAAAACTCAAGGCACAAAGAAATTAAATGACTTTACCAAGTTCACAAAGTTAATAGACTAGAGACACCAGAGCTCACACCAAGACCCCTAACTCTAGAGTTGTGCTTTTAATCCTTGCTACAGCGCTCAGTAGATAAGACATGAGTCATCCAATAATCCAGAGCTTTCCAGATGGTGCTAGTGGTAAAGAGTTCACTTGCCAACAGAGGAGATGCAAGAGAAGCGGGTTCTACCACTGGGTCGGGAAGATCCCTAGAGTAGGAAATGGCAACCCATTCCAGTATTCTTGCCTGGAAAATTCCATAGACAGAGGAGCCTGGCAGGCAACAGCCTATGGGGTCACAATGAGTCAGATGTGACTATAATCCAAAGATAATTAAAGGCAAAGCCTGAAGTCACTGCTAGTTCTCTAGATTCCCCGAAACATGCTCTTTCATTTTGAGTTCATTATTCCCTATCCAGAATGTATATGCAATAAAAAAAAAAAATCTGTCCAATGATATGCTGATAAACAATTCACATCTCATAACATAACTCTCTAAACCCCAATACCATTCATCCTGAATGTGCAGTATTCTCTCTGAACATCTTAAATATGTCTTTTGGTCTTCTTATCTATTTGTTCCCAACTTGATAGGGACCAAAATACTGCAAGGAACAACTGTTTAAGTATTTAGATTGTGAAAGGTACAAGGTCTCAGCTGTAATTTGGTTCTTGATGGGTTGTTCAAGAGGCAAGAGGTGCCTCCAGTGTTTCCACATAGCACTGAACTTGGGTTCTATCCAAAAGTTTTCCATTAATGACTGTTGGCTGCCTCTCAGTCCAGCCTGTGATTTTGCTAAAGGTGTGCCTCCCCAAACTTTACTCCTTAAAGAGACTAGTTAGTATAGTTGGCGTTGACAATTTTCATTAATACAGAGTAGAATTCAAGCTCTAAATGCCATAAAATGTAGTAGTGATGAGTTCTGAAGTTGCTAATTACCTATCTTCACATTCTGGCTTTAACGGTTATGCATCCTTAAAACATCCTCGTGAAACCAGTTTCCTTACCTATAACATGGAGATATTTATATAACTCAGGAGGCTGTTGAAAGGATTAAATGAGACCATACTTGAAAAAGTGCTTCGAACAACACTTAGTGTGAAGTATAAACTCAAATTTAAAAAAATTTTTTTAATTATGTGCTTCAGTGAATTCCCACAGAATTTCTTTACTTCATATATCAGCATTTGGTTGTGTCACCTGAAAACTCTAATGTACACTTGGCTTATTCATTTATAACTCAAAAAAAAAAAAATAATGTGTTTCTATCATGCTGCTGCTGCTGCTGCTAAGTCGCTTCAGTCATGTCTGACTCTGTGTGACCCCATAGACGGCAGCCCACCAGGCTCCCCTGTCCCTGGGATTCTCCAGGCAAGAACACTGGAGTAGGTTGCCATTTCCTTCTCCAATGCATGAAAGTGAAAAGTGAAAGTGAAGTCGCTCAGTCGTGCCCAACTCTTTGTGACCCCATGGACTGCAGCCTACCAGGCTCCTCCGCCCATGGGATTCTCCAGGCAAGAGCACTGGAGTGGGTTGCCACTGCCTTCTCCGGTTTCTATCATATTTGTGGTCTAATAGGAAGAAACTTATCTTGGCAAATTTGGTCCCAAGAGGGTGTCTCATCAAGAACTGAAGTCATCATTGGGCATATATGAAATTCTTACTATGAGTTTAATGAGACTTTAGTGGAAGGTTCAGAGGAGCAATTCACATAAGAATCCCTTATGTGAAATGGGGTTCAAGAACTATTGGGCCTTCCAAGAACATCAGATTTTATGTAAACAGCAACATTTCCCAAAGACAGTTCTTGGATAATAGCTGTTTTGTAAAAGAAGGCATTTTTGGAGAAGAAAAAAACTCTGGAATATCTGCTTAACATGGTTAAAAGGGTTTATTCAGGACAGGTTTCCTTACAGATTTGGACACACTATTGTGTCTGGTAACTATCTAGCAGGGAGATCAGTCATGCTTCAACTTTTAAGCATTTTCCTATAAAACTGTCTTCTTGATACATATGCTTTGTCAAAACCTACTATAACCAAATAACCAGTTTAACTATTTTGACAAAGGGAGTCAGTTCACACAAACATGAATATTCAATAATAGAGAATATCAGTAAAAACTGGCCAGAAATTTTAATCAAAATCATAAACATGTTAGCTTAAGCTTAAGATATACTGTATTTATCTAACAATTAAAAAAAAAAGTGTAAAATCCGCTTATTTCTAATGTCTACTTACTGATATATGCACCATACTGAACAGTATGATCATGCAATAAAAGTTAATATCTTTTAGCTTACACTTGCACTTTTCACTTTCCTGCATTGGAGAAGGAAATGGCAACCCACTCCAGTGTTCTTGCCTGGAGAATCCCAGGGACGGGGGAGCCTGGTGGGCTGCCGTCTATGGGGTTGCACAGAGTTGGACATGACTGAAGCAACTTAGCAGCAGCAGCAGCAGCAGCTTACAATGTACAGTGTTTACTTAACAGTAAGGACGACTGTCATATAATAATGATTTAAGTCCAGTATGGGTCGAAGATACTAAATGTTATAAGGTATCTTAAATCAAGAATATATAAACAAATTCCTAATACTTTCAGTTCAAAACCAATCTTTTTTATAATTTTATTCATTTATTTATTTTTGGCTGTGCTGGGTCTTTGTTGCTGCTTGAGCTGTCTCTAGCTACACTGTGAGAATCTCTTGTTGCAGAGCACTAGCTGTAGAGCACAAGAGCTTCACCCAGCTCTACAGCACAGACTCAAAAGCTGTGGTGCCCTGGCTTAGTTGTTCTGCAGCACATGGGGTCTTCCAGGATCAGGGATCTAACCGGTATCTCCTGCACTGGCAGGCGGATTCTTTAACCCTGAACCAGCCAGGAAGCCCTAGCTGTCTTAATTTGACTGTTCTTAATGTGATAATTTGGAACAAAGAACTATTTATTTATGATTTTCAACTTTCAAAAAGTATCAAACATTAAAACAGTACATAATGCCACTCAGAAAAGATACTGATGTAACTGTACTTTCCAGGTGGCACTAGTGGTAAAGAACCCGTTTGCCAATGAAGGAGACAAAAGAAACTGTGGGTTCAATCCCTGGGTCAGGAAGATTCTCTGGAGGAGGGCATGGCAACCCATTCCAGTTCTCTTGCCTGGAGAATCCCATGGACAGAGGAGTCGTAAAGAGTCGGACATGACTGAAGCGACTTAGCATACGTGCTCATGCTTTAGAAAAGAGAGACTGATGTAACTAGGCAGCAAGATCACCTGAGAAAGCTCACTGAAATAACCAGGGATCAAATGCAAAGAGACAAACTGTGCTCTGAAAGTTTCATTTTGATAAACCCTGATTACATAGAAATCCAATTCATTGGCACATGATTAAGTGCATGCCTATAATTAGCCAGAGCAAATTTCCTCCTAGATGTTTCCTTTATTTTTGTTCACATTAATATAATTCCTTAGCCAAAATGCCAGAGAAGAATGTTAGCAGAAGAACACAATCTATACCCTAATAGCAATAATAAGTGTTTCCATCCCTCTGGTGTAATAGTGTAACGGTGTACCCTTTTCCTCTCATGTCCTTTCATGAGCTTTTTTTCTTGGAAACACTCAAGAAAGTTTGCATTGAATAAATGTCATTTTGCCCAAAGAAAAACTTACATTTGTAATGTTTACAATAATAATATTTATAATTTACAAAATAAATAATATGTACAAATACTGCATTTACGTGTAATATGTGCCTTTAAGCCAAAAAGAGAAAATTATTTTGAAAATTTAAAAATAAATGTAAATTACTATGAAGTTAAAAGAAAAAAATTTCAGCTATTCAGAGATAATAAGCAAAATATGAGACTAAAAATAGACTTCTCTTTCTAAGGAATACTTGTATGTAACTGAACAATGGTATTACCAAAATACACAATGCTTTAATTAATACACATTGTATTAATTTCTTTTGAATTCCTCATTTCTAATATTAGAAAAGGAATCAAAAGTTTTCTATAGATATTTTCTCCTATATTTAATTACCTATTAACCATTCAGTTACTTGTAAGCAAAATATAATTTCTTACTTTGTTACAGCACAAGCATTTTCATCCCTTTGGTAAAATAAGAAACAAAAGTAAAAGGGAAAGAAAGTTCATTTATGTGTTTCAGAAACAAGGACTTGTTCACCATGCTAACTCTAGTGTCCCTTTTAGCTAAATAAAACTAACCTCAGTTGTTTTCATTTAAGCATGTTTACTTAATTTAACATTGCTAATGCAATTCACTCCAGAAAAAATTCTCATAGTGCTGATATACTGGATTCACCCTCAGTTCAGTTCAGCTCAGTTCAGTCACTCAGTCGTGTCCGACTCTTTGCGACCCCATGAATCGCAGCACGCCAGGCCTCCCTGTCCATCACCAACTCCCGGAGTTCACTCAGACTCATGTCCATCGAGTCCGTGATGCCATCCAGCCATTTCATCCTCTGTTGTCCCCTTTTCCTCCTGCCCCCAATCCCCCTCAGCATCAGAGTCTTTTCCAATGCATCAACTCTTTGCATGAGGTGGCCAAAGTACTGGAGTTTTGGCTTTAGCATCATTCCTTCCAAAGAACACCCAGGACTGATCTCCTTTAGAATGGAGTGGATGGATCTCCTTGAAGTCCAAGGGACTCTCAAGAGTCTTCTCCAACACCACAGTTCAAAAGCATCAATTCTTCAGTGCTCAGCTTTCTTCACAGTCCAACTCTCACATCCATACATGACCACTGGAAAAATCATAGCCTTGACTAGACAGACCTTTGTTGGCAAAGTAATGTCTCTGCTTTTGAATATGCTATCTAGGTTGGTCATAACTTTCCTTCCAAGGAGTAAGCCTCTTTTAATTTCATGGCTGCAGTCACCATCTGCAGTGATTTTGGAGCCCCAAAAAATAAAGTCTGACACTGTAAAAGCACTGCTAATCTATTTATTTACAAAAATAACATGATCAGTTTAAGATATAAGTTTTCTAACCAAAGCTCAATAAGAGCAGCACCTAAATAGTGAAGTATGACGTATTCAGTAGATGACAGCCTATAGCATCACCAAATTTAGAGGCTCTTTTATTAAACAACTATCTGGCTTAATTAAAGGAGAAAATTCCCTATGTCTTGAATCTTTGTGCCAACAATGAATATATTGAAAAATTGAAGAATGGAGATGATCTTTGAGATGAGTTTTTGGCTGACCTACATAGGAATGCAAAGGAAAGATATTCACCATCAATAAAATGCCTAACATTATATATGATTTCTCAGTTGGGAACATTATTTAGCCATTGTACCATGTAAGGAAAAACTACAGTAATACAGTCCTCAAATACACTTCAATTTTATGAACTATTTTCCTCCCATCTGCAGAGTAAAAGGCACTGTCCAATATTAAGGAACAATTGGGACAACAAATGAGAGAAATTATACTTTCTTGAATCCTGAATTTTCTTAACTGTTCCCAGTCACAGTGCTGTATATTATATTTCACCAGCTGATCTCCAGATTGGAGGCCCTGCATTCCAAAAACCAGTGAGTCCTTCAGAACTTTCTAGAATTATGCACTTGCTACAAAGAGTCCTGTTTATTATAATAGCCTACCTCATAGAATTAAATAAAATCGCCACATACATCTATGACAAACTACATCACAAAACATTTTGAAAGCGAAACTACTGAAAAACCACTTCCCTGAAGTGTTATCCAAATATAAATAAGATACCTTCAACAATCAGTGAAAAGAAAATGTTCCAAAATTATATAAGTAAAGGATGCTATTTGGAGTACAAATCAATTAAACAGTGCTAGCTCTGAGAAATGCTGCTAAAATTTGTTGAAGAAATGAGCTACACTAGTGGGTAAATTAAGGCCAGACATTCTACATGGATTTCATTTTCCCTGGGGCACTTTATTCTGGTGTCAGGAGGTTTGAATCCTTGGATTTGAGACCTGGTTTCACCATAACCACATAATATGAGTTTTTATTGTCCCCATTTGACAGATTAAGAAAAAGAGGTTAAATACGTGGTCCAAGTTCATTCTAATATTAAGTGGCAGAGTTTGGATGCACACCCAGGTACATCTGGTAATGATTCTCTATCCTAGATCATGCTAAACTACCTAATTTATAAAATAAAATCGGTCTTCCAAGTAACTTTCAGAAACATACTCCATTTTTAGACTATCAAATCTGATTTTGTCTATATGCTGAATGAGTGAAAGAGCAGGGCATAATGCTAACTGAGCCACAAGGGTCTCTGGATTTGCAGACCGATTCAGGCAGGTCTCTGCCACTGAACGGCTACATAACTTCACTTTTCAATCGCTCAACTGCCTTGTTTGTTAAATGAGGGAACAATACCAGTAGGCTCCAGATCCCTTTACATTTTGAAAATACAAGCCACACAGGGGTTTCAAGTATTCACCTATAATGTAAAATCATAAATCCCAGGGGCATTCCCCAGGGCTACATTTTTAGAAGGAACACATTTAAAAACAGAAATCGGCATAAGGCGGGGCTGCTGCATTCCACTGCAGCGTGTGTATTGCACAAAAGGGTTCAGAGGAATCAGACAGAGGACCAAAATCCTGTCCCAACCCAAAGAGGCAAAACCCTATGCTTTTTCTAATCCCAGCAGTGGGTCAGACAGAGGCCATGAGTGATGCCAAAAGGGTCTGTATCTCCAGAGAGGATTTGTTTGTTGAGGTGGGACAAGAAAAGACACCATTCTACTACTTCTCGTCTCTTTCTGGAGTCTGAAGATGAACTGTGTGTCTTGAAGAAGAGCCCAGCAAGAAATAAACTCTTAATAAACACTAATGGAAGGAAAAAGGGAAAAAAGAGAAGGAGAAAGTGACAGGTGTTACAGAAAAGAGGAAAGAGGGGGAAAAAGGGAGGAGGAAAAGGAAAATTTATTAAATGGAGTTACGTAGAATGTACCCAAGTTTTCCTTCTCAGTGTTCATGGGAGAATGGAGCCTTCCACAAAAGAAAAAGATTTTACCCTCAGCATATCCTGAGTTGAATCAAAGTTGTTTGATCTTTGCCATCAAATATTATTCAGATAATGGAAGTACTCTAAGGAAAATCCCTTAAAAACTGCATTTTTTTTTGAGTGACCTTTTTTTTGGAGGTAAAATGTGGAAAACTGAAGCATACTCTCCTGCCTTCACTGCTGAATTGTTTTCCTCCCTACTTTAAAAAAAAAATATTTGCTACACCCAAGTTTTCCCATAGACCTTCACTGTATGAGGTCAACTTTTGTTTTCACAAACACTAGGAAGATTAAATAATAATTACCCTAGTTTAAATTCCTTTCTAGAAACAATTCATTTAGAGAAAACAAAGGAAAAAAATCACACATACCAATGGAAAACACAGTTCTTCCATCATCCAGATAAGGACACAAATAATATTTCAGCAGTGGGGATAAACTACAAAACCAACTACTCCCTAGATGAAACAGAGAACTAATGAATTAAACAGATGTGGAAAAGTAATCGGTTTTGAGGGCTGAAATGAACAGAAACATACTTTTTAAAGAAGTCTCAGATGAGGCATAAGCAATCAATACCAAATGAAGAATGTTCTCTACCACTATTTATCTTCCACAGTTTTTACTGGATATTCAGACACTCATTTATATCACAAATAAACATATGGTCCCTTTGAGAACCTCTGTTGAAGACCTGAGTTTCTTCATTCATTTCAAAAGCTTTTGTTCATGTCTATTATGTGTCAGACACTGAGCTAGGTGTTGCGAAATCAATTGTTATATTCTTACTGTAGGGCATAAGAATAGGGGAAAGATGGAAGGGTGAGATTGGGGTTCTCAGATTCACTGCTAAAGCCTGATATGCTACGTTTTGTCATCTGCTCATATTTTTCATATTTTGAAATATTTCATTACTGCATCTGGAAAGTATAACATTTAAACAATAATTTCAAGATCCATTAATAGTGTCGAGTCATGGACTATAAAGGAGAAAATAAATTGAGAAAAATGCCACAGTAAGAAATATTTCAAATGTATATGACCTAATGACAAGTATTCATGTACACAGCCCAGCTTTAGTATTTAGAAAGGCACAGAAATGCCTAAAACCATAATAAGATACTTAAAGAAAATCTAAAGGTAAAATTAGTGGTTAAAAAAATATACAGGATATTGTTGACATTAATTCTTTAAAAAAAAAAAAAAACTAATATTTTACCTCATTGATGATCATAAGTTATACCTGTGACATCTCCAACTCGTATGTTCTAATGAAATCAATATTTTATATCCATATTTTTCTACTTATAGAAGAAACTATCCAGCAATGAATAATATATGCATGAAATTTTAATAAAATATTTCCATTCCTTAAAAAGTAGTCTATAAGAAAATGAACATTGCAGATAAGTAGAAATATAATTAAAAGTAAAGCTATAATATTTATTTTTAGCTTCTGAATAAGTCTTAAGAATAAAATTTAAAACTAACATGAAGGTAAAAACAGACAAGAGAATTTATCTCTTCTTAAAAAAATAATTGTAATAATAAAATCTCACCATTAAGTTAAACATATATTTCTCTTTCATCTAGTGAAATTTCAGTACAAGAGTCTATAAGGAAATGTCATTTATAAGTTACTTCAATGAGAAAGTAAATCATGTTATTCTGAATCATCCATGGCATAGAATAAAACTTTTATTCTTAGAAGGTTTATTTTCTTTAAACAAATTAGTATTAAAAGTACTCAACGCCTAGAATAAAATGAATAACAATACACACTACAATCTTGGAAGAGGCCAGTTAACAAATTATATTTCATATAACAATGCATAATGATTTTCTAAAAGTAATTTCTAAGCTGCAAAATGAAATGACAGATTCAAACTTGAAATCAGAAGATTTACAAATTCCCTTTATTAGCAAGATACACAAATGCATAACTTTATAGTATTAAAGATGGAACTAACTTTACATAAAACGTGGCCAAATGATTGTTACTGAACATCCGTAATGATCATTTTCCATGAAGTTAAATACTTATAATCATGAGGTTTGATTAACATTCTCTGGTTTCTTGCATGCCATGTTATCATTATAATCAGAAAACTGAAAGAAATTTTCTCCCAATTAAATATAAAACAGATGAACATACTTAGGAAGAAAACATGTATTACTGCCACTTATATACTAAGATTGCAAATACATATGCATATTTTCATCATAAAGGAAATCAGCTCATTTAGTATCCTAATTTTTATAACAGCCTAATACAGTTGAATAATACTGTGTATATTCAATGCTTTGTTTTTCACAATTACTTGACAGCAAGTTTTGACAGCAAGTTTGGTTTTTATTTTCCTTTTTTTCTCTTTCTTTTGTTGCTAAAATAATAGTCCAATGAGAGAGGGAAAATTAACCTATCCCTTTTTTCACCAGAAACATTTACACTTCTATTTTAATCCCCTTTTTTATAATCAGTCTAAAATATAATCTTTAAGTAGACAATACTGACAGTAAATTTCATTTACCAGAATTACTAATTCTTTTTCAGCTGGAGATTAACAGCTTTGAATAAAAAGATCTAGCTTTTCTGATACTCAAGGAAAAACATACTTGTTTGCAATCGGCACTATGGAAGCAGTTTTTTTCCCTTACTACATGCAAATGAAATTAAACACTGGTAATTTTCCCTCTTCAGTTTCCCAATTCACATGAGAATGATGTCTGTTATCTAATGGCCCCTTACGTATTATCCATCAATAACTCACATATACACTCAGGCACTCAAAGGTTAAACTAGCCATTCATATTAAATAATGGCCTGTATGCTAGTCACTTCAATAAGCTTGATATACTTACTGTTTTACCTTAGGACTGCACTGCAAAATGTTAGCTAAACCCAAAGGACGTCTTTGTCTTAAATTCCTTCTGTAGTTTTATTCAGATTGTCTTGCTTAAATTACACCCTGAGAAAGTCCAAGTATTCTATTCCAAATCACTCCAAACAAGTCTTGTACCAGAAATTCCAGTGAAGAGGGAAATTTTATTATAAAAAATGATGTCAAGTAGAATTCAACCATTCTAAGCTAAAATCATCCATATTACAATTACAATCCATATTACAATAAGAGAAAAACCTTCCAAATCTTCCTACAAAATGACTTTCTTGTATAGATTCATGGTTTCGTATATATTTTTCATTAGTTGCTAAGTGGTAGAAAGCACTAATTCCAACTGTACATTGTAAAAAATGTGAAGTGCTATACTGGATTATCCAAAAGTCATTTTAAAAAATCACACTATAGTGTCTTTTATAAAGGATTCACATGGAATTATATGAAACACACAGCTTCCTCTGTAGTTGCTATGTATAACAGAACTAAATGTTAGTTCATAGAAACAGATTCAGTAAAACTTTTTACATCAATGTGAACGATTTTTCATTTTATCAGGTCTGATATATTCCAGATCATACCACTTAAGAGTTCATTTCAAGGAAAAATCATATTTTGAGAATTAAAAGAGACTCTAGTCAGCATCCCTTCACAGGTATGCAAACAAAACAAAACGAAAAAACCCACAACAATTGCAAGCTGAAATTCTAAGTTCTATGCTTTTTTTTTGTTGTTAAAAAGCATGAATGTTTAAAAAGTTATTTAAAGCAGGCTACTTTTTGAAAAACCACATGAAAAAATCAAATCCAACATCCTCAACAGCCACATAGAGAGATGTAAGGCTGAAGCTGCTATTTAACACAGGGAGCTCAGCCTGGTGCTCTGTGATGACCAAAAGGGGTGGGATGGGATGAGGGGTTGGAGGCTCCAGAGGGAGGTGATGTACATATAATTATGGCTGATTTGCATCGTTGTACGGCAGAAACCAACACAACACTGTAAAGCAATTTTTTCCCAATTAAAAATACATTTAAAAAATAAAATGAGTTTATAGAAAGGAAAAAAAAAGAAAAAATGTAAGGCATACTCAGGATTCCCAAGTATCAACCTTTAGGGATGACTGCATTCCATAAGAATAGGCACATTGTAGTGTACAGTAACATTTACAACTCCAAACATACTTATTGTATAAAAATAATATAGAACATTATCAGCTAGTAACTTTCAAAAATGCTTTAAAGGAACAAAACACACTTCTTTCTGAAAGCAAATGCATGTACTAGTCACTACCCAATAGCCAAGATGATATAAAGTTCACACAGGCTCTCTCTTAGATTGTGTTCTTAACACTATCAAAACACATTTAAAAATAGAAGATATCCCACCAGGTGGAGGTATCCTATGAATCCTTAATTCCTTCTTGTTTTCTTTAGAGAAATTTTCTTAATTTCTTCTTTTCTTTCTTTATCCTACTGAATTTTTCTCATTCTCCCTCATAGACATAAAATAACCTATATTTAAATTAAGGAGCCCGTATTACATGGAGATTCTGAAAATACTTTAAAAAGTTTGGTAAACGTTTAGACTATTTGGTAATCATTGTCCTGTTAATACACATGACATCAGAAGTCATTTGAAGCAACACTGGTCCTTCGAGCAAGCACACTGTTACACAACCCTAGGAATTCTACTAGGCATTTTCATTAACAAAAATGAAAGGCACAGCCAATATTACTGGGCTCACCAGTTAGGAACAATGCTGGTACTTCAGCTATGCATTATCTGGCTACATTCTCATGACAGTTTTAATTCTCAGCGCAGATACCTGAAATACACCTCTACATTTAACAGAGGTCTAGGTTTAGAGGAGCATTTTCTGGATAACACCGGGCAAAAAAGGAAACATCCTTGGAATACTTTCTGTAAAAATGAACATGAGTTGAGAGAATAACACTGCAAATTATTAAAATTTCTGTATTTTAAAATATGTAAAATATTTAACATTTTTTACCGTGGTTTTCTCAGTTCAATATACTTTTCAGTCAGTGCTTTCATGCAATCATTTATGTGATTCCATGTCTGCTTGATTCAATATATTAAGGATGAATTGTTAAGAATGAAAGAATCTTAACCTATTGAAATGTTCACTATTAAAACCTGTATGTATTTATTCCGATACTTCATATTTAAAGGTAAACCCATGTTTCTCACAATCATCACTATCACCACCACCAGAACCAGTAAAACAAAAAACAAATCTAGAACAAGCAATTAATAAGTCAAGAACCAATCCTAGGGCTTATTCAGAAGCTTCTGTTCATCTGTTTTCTTTCTGTTCTCTTTTCTCCTTCTTTCTTTACTTTCATTTTCTTCTTTTACTGTAGGAGAAAGAGCCACTTAACTTTTAAAAATATATATGAGAATCTGAGCAAACTCCAGGTGATAGAGGAGAGCGAAGGAGCCTGGCGTGCTATAGTCCATGGGGTCACAAAGAGTAAGACACGACGTAGCAATTGAACAACAGCAACAATGAGAAAAACATTAAAATGTAAATGGCCAGAACTCATTTCTACCCTAAATCAGATATCCCAGCTTCTAAAACTTTCCACCCCAATCCCACCCCAAACACACATTAAAAGTACACTCAATAACAATGGTACATCATAACTGCTCTAATTAGTCATTGTTTTTCCAGTCCTTAAAAATAATATCACACAAAAGGTTAACTTCATTTTTCCTTCATTTCTGTGTGTTTGAATAAGTGTGTGCTAGGGAAAGGGCACACCTTATACTCTTTACATTGCCTGGCATCACATATGGAAATCTGATTATTTTTCCCAATTGTTATTTTAATCCCAAGGTCACGACTGATCTATTGGCAGATATCCAGAAACGGATGATTCATTGCACTAATGAAAATGTAGTTCATAAAAATACCATTTATGTCAAAGATAGGCCAACTATAGGAGGACAGAATGTGGATCTACTCAATCAAATAATAAAACTGTGAATGAACATTATTAAAAAGGAATATGCTTAAGCCTATTTAAACATAGTCATTCTCACTCCAATATCTCTGGTGAAAGCTATGTCCTACACTGAAACACAGATATTAAGCTGGATTAGTTGCAAACAGAGAGTTAAAATTTAATTATCTATGCCAATCGTGCAGGTCATTGGTGCACATAATCCATAAAGTATTTGTATGTGAAAGACAGACATTTGAGTATCTCTGACAGTCTATTAATACACATTATTTTCAATAAAATAATGAAGTCATTATGAAAAGTCTGTTTGCCTAGACTCCCAAATCTGTCAAACTGTTCACATTAGCTCCAGAACTCCCACTATGCAATGGATGAACTAAGTAGCTCCTAGACTAATGGAAAGATTGGCTTAAATTTGACCTTGGCTCTCTCTTTATAATTAGCTGATTCATTCCCTAGGGGAAAGAGGTAATTAACTTAGTGGTTCAGAACTTCCTTAGGAAAGAAATTTAACCATCTCACTTAAAAGAGTTTTCTTTTTTTCTACAGATCTAATGCAATCTCAGATTCAGATAGAAATGATAATTTATAAAATTCTTTCAAATATATTAGGTCCATGGCTCCACAGAATAGCCTATGACTTGGTTTAGGCCAGAGAGACAGCCTTAGGCACAGACTGGATAGATGATATTGGCGAAGTCAGAAAGCCACTTACTAGATAAAACAAAATTAGAATTTAAGTTTCCAGACTCTCCATTAAGTTTTCTTCCTCTGATACTACAATGCCATGTCTATAAGAACGTTACAAGAATATTTACAGTGCAGTGATGTTTCCAATTGAGATACTATAGTAGCAAAGTGAATGGGGGCACAGATATAAAAGCATTCATTCCAGAAAATTCCATTAAAAATGAAACCTTTATTTTTGTCTTCAGACTCCTTCCACAAACCAAAACTGTTCAATGCTTTTAAATAATACATAAACGGTGGTGGTTTAGCTGCTAAGTTGTGTCCGACTCTTGCAATCTCATGGACTGTAGCCTGCCGGGCTTCTCTGTCCATGAGATTTTTAAGGCAAGAATACTGGAGTGGGTTGCCATTTCCTTCTCCAGGGGATCTTTCAGACCCAGAGATTGAACCCGGGTCTCTTGCATTGCAGGCAGAGTCTTTACCAACTGAGCTACCAGGAAATGTTATATTTATGTATATACATCATAATAAACATTCCCTGGGTCTGGAAGATCCCCTGGAGAAGAAAATGGCAAACCACCCCAGTATACCTGCCTGGAAAATCCCATGGACAGAGGAGCCTGGCGGGCTACAGTCCATGAGATTGCAAGAGTCGGACACAATTTAGCAATTAAACCACCACCACTATTTATGTATTATTTAAAAGCTTTGAAGAGTTTTGGTTTATGGAAGGAGTCTGAAGACAAAAATAAAGGTTTCATTTTTAATGGAATTTTCTGGAATGAATGCTTTTATATCTGTGCCCACATTCACTTTGCTAATATAGTATCTCAATTGGAAACATCACTGCACTGTGATGTTTATGTAACATATAAATTTATGTTATACATAAATATAACATTGCAATTTTAATATATTTATTTAACATTACTCTTACAGCAACACTACAGAAACTTTGACTCCAAAATAGTCTTTCATTCAATAGAAAAAATGTTAAGTAAAATAAATACAAGCATCTTCTAAAATTAAAAATGCATATTTTTCTGAATTACTTAGAAAGGGAAAAATCTCCCATCTCTTTAAACACAAATCTATAAAGCTATTCCCATAGGAGAAAAAATGTTAAAGAAAAGACAAAATATTAAAATAATGAACATTAGTAATAGCCCAAATCAAGCTAAAATTATGAACACACCAAAAATTAAGATGATTTCAAATAATATAAATGATATTAATATAAATGAAGCATAACAGTAATGGACTCTATGTTAGATAACCACATTAGCTCATTATCAAAATCAGGACACCTCTGGGAATGAAAAGGGGGGGGCTATTAATAATTACACTGAACAAGAGGCATAAATTGGGATTTCCTGGGAAATAAACAGGACATATGATCACTCTAATTTTATGTCTTCACCATCTGGATTTTTTCAAGGATTCCCAAGCATCTCAACTTTTTTTTTTTTAGGTCAGATTTTTTTTTTTTCCCCCTTCATTCCCTCCTACCCCTACTTCTCTTTTACAATCCAGGAAAATATTAGTCAAGCCACTTAACTCCTTCTTCTCTGCATGTCCTATTCTATTAACTAGGGCAAGAAAAGTGTAGTAGTCTGAAAATCTCCTTTAAAAGCTATTACTTCTACAGTCTCAGTTTTATGGCCTCTGTGTTTCCATTTTAAAATATCATGGCCAGAGCCCTGAAGAGAAAGCTACAGTCTGGTTTCTGCCTGAACTGATACACTGCTCTGTGTCTGGCATCACCTGAAACTGGACTCTAAAAAGCCTCCCACAGCTTATTTGAGGTATGTGTATATTAGAAACGTAAAGTCTTCCTAAATTCAACATTCAGAATAAAGGAAGAAATTTGGAAGGGAAGCGTAGAAGAACTAGTTATTATAAATAAGAGGCTTCACCACACAACGTATAGTTAGGGTTTCTGAAGATGTTTTCATTAACTCTTCACGCTTAGAGCTTTCAAATGGTTTTCCATCTTCTTTGGAGTAAGGCCAAACTCCTCACAAAGTATTATATGATTTCCCCATTCCCTGC
This sequence comes from Bubalus bubalis, assembly GCF_019923935.1. Taxonomy (NCBI): domain Eukaryota; kingdom Metazoa; phylum Chordata; class Mammalia; order Artiodactyla; family Bovidae; genus Bubalus; species Bubalus bubalis. The sequence continues at coordinate 98,771,742 of NC_059163.1, read as the reverse complement.
ACACAATACCTCTTTGCACCTCTTCCTCTCCTACTCTCCCATTTCATTCACTCAGTACCAGTCAACTCCATTCTCTGAGTACCAGTCAACCCAACTCTCCAAGCCTCCCAGACCTCCAGCCAAGCTACTGCCTCAGGGATTGAGAATACGCTCTGGTTGGAACACATTCCCCCTGTAAGCACATAGTCACTCCGAGATCTCCTTTGGTCTTCCTTAAATGGTCATTTCTGCGAGACCTTTCCTGACCACCCTATTTTAAATTGAACACCCCCAGCACTCCCCATCTTCCTGTCTAACTTCATCTTTTCTCTATAAAATCACTATTTGATATATCATGTATCTACTTTTCTGTTCTGTTCCCACCAGAATGCAAGCTCCATAAAGACAAAGATGATATTGTGGAATATGCTCACTACTGTAACTCCAGTGCCTAGAAAAGGGACTGCTGCTTTTAAAAAGGCTCAATACAAATTTGTTGAATAAATAAATTCTTAATAGTAGCTCTTACTTGTGAGCTGAAACGGACTAAGCTCACAAAAATGCCTGGCAATCTGGCAACTGGTTACAAATCCTTCTACAAGCCTAGGTTGCCTAAAGACGATTTTAAGTGTACAAATAAAATTTTGGCAATTTTGCAAATGTCCTTTTAGATGTCTCTGAAATACAAAATTCTTTGGATTTCAAAGAATTTATTTGTTCCAGACTGTTTTTTATCAGTAAAAGGCATGGCAAATAAGACTTTTATTATGTGTTTAAGTGTATTTTTAAAACAATACTAAACATACGCATTTTATATCAGTTAAGAGGAATTTAAAATAGAAAAAATAAGTATTCCTTTATGCATTTTATATAAAGTATTCCTTTATGCATTTTATATACAAAATGCTCATAGGAAATTATACATAAAATACTAATAGGAAAACAAAGACTTTTGGTCTCTAAAACATCTGAGATGGATGTAGACTTAACAGTGAGTAAGTACTTTGTGTCAAATTACATAAAAATGCAAATTGCAACATCAGAAACATTGACATTCAAGTTTTCAGTTTTCTCCATCAAGAGGTACATTGTATGTGAGTGTGGGGAATAAGAAATGGTGATGTACAAGTACAAACTATGTATCTGCTTTGAATAAAAAACATTAACAGATATAAAGTGTGCTGTATACAATACTGTCATGATATTGATGTTGAAATACCTGAAACTGAAATTCTAGCATTAAAATAACATTATTTTTTCTACATGCAAAAAAACACACATACAGATATAGAAACTGAGCTCTGAAGGTTTTTAATATAAGTGATAAACAGATTTTTGTGAACTTTCTGAGAATCCAGGCTCCTTAGAGTGACACAGGCACACATGGGCTCCTTCCTTTCTCCATTCTAATTGTTATTACATCCAGCACCTAAGCAAAATTTCCCAAAAGAAGCGACAAAATTAAAAACTTAAGAACTCCTAATATCCTGATATGATAGGTAGGAAATAATCATGCATTTTAATTGCAAAGGTTTCCTTGAGATAAACAGTGTACATCTGTAGCAGAATGACCAAAGTCAGAGACTGCAGACTACTAATATTGGGAAAAGTTTTGCTAAATGAATATCTGTAAAGACCCTTTCAACAAGTGTCAAAATCAAAACGACTCTAACTCAGTAAACCTGCCAGTGTAGAATATCACTAAAGTTCCAAATGCACAGTCATGTTTCTTGTACTAGAGTTATTATGAAATAGTAATTATAACCTAGATCTTTTTTTGTATTGAAATAAACACACATATTTAGAGGAAGAAAAGATGTTAGCAAGATTTTTTTTCACACAATTTCTAAGACTCACATTCTACATTATAATTGTTAGAAATACTTTACAGATCATTTAATACTTAGTACCTCTAGCAGATAGAAAGCTACTCAAAAGTATCTCGTGAATTACCTAAGTGAATGAATGAATGAATATTTACTTCTAACTTTTCTTCATGTTTTAATCTCAGTAGTAGTCCTTCAAAGATAATGAATAAAATTCCTATCACCATCTAACAGGCCTTTTCAAAAGGATTCTCTATTCAGTTATTGAGCAAATAAGGTAAAGTAGTATAGTAGATAAAACTTAATATGCTAAACAATTTTAAATAAATGGAAGCTCCTTTTCCTGACTAAAAAACAAATATCTCATTCCAACAAACAAAAGCCCAGGACCAGTACAAATTAAATTTGTACTGATAAATTGTACAAAATACTGAAAGAATATTTAATATCTATTCTTCTCAAAACTCTTACACAACATTGAAGAAAAGAGAAATCTTTAAAATATATTTTATTAAGTCATGATTATCCTTATACCAAAACCAGACAAAGACACCACAAAAAAAGAGAAAATGACAGGTCAATGTCTTTGCTGAACATAATTCAGTGCAAAATCCTCAACAAAATATTAGCACACCAAATTCAACAATACACTAAAAAGATCATATACCACAATCAAGTGAGATTTAGTCTAGGGATGTAAGAATGGTTCAACATTCAATAATCAATTAATGTAAGCCATTCATTAAGACAAGAATACCCACTCTCATCACTTTTATGCAATATAAGACTGAAAGTCCTAACCACAGCAATTAAGCAAGAAAAAGAAATAAAAGACATCTAAATTAGAAAGGAAGAATTAAAACTACTTTATGTATTCATATCTAGTTATTATTTGCAGATGACATGATATTATATGTAAAAATAAAAACAAACCCTAAAAAAGTGAAAGTGTTAGTCACTCAGTCACGTCCCAGTCTTTGCAAGCCCATGTACCGTAGCCTGCCAGGCTCTTCTGTCCATGGAATTCTCCAGGCAAGAATACTAGAATGGGTAGCCATTCCCTTCTCCAGGGGATCTTCCCTATCCAGGGATTGTACCTGGGTCTCCTGTACTACAGGCAGATTCTATACCATCTGAGTCACCAGGAAAGCCCCAAAAAGACTCCACCAAAAAATTCTTAGAACTAATAAGTGAATTCAGTAAAGTCATAGATTTATAAAATCAATACACAGAAATCTGTTGTGTTTCTATATACTAATAAAAATTTTTCTGAAAAGAAAATTAAGAAACAATCCTATTAAAGATCTCAACGTAAGACCAGAAACTATAAAACTCCTAGAGGAGAACATAGGCAAAACACCCTCTGACATACATCACAGCAGGATCCTCTATGACCCACCTCCCAGAATAGTGGAAATAAAAGCAAAAATAAATAAATGGGACCTAATTAACCTTAAAAGCTTCTGCACAACAAAGGAAACTATTAGCAAGGTGAAAAGACAGCCTTCAGAATGGGAGAAGATAATAGCCAATGAAGCAACTGACAAACAACTAATCTCGAGAATATACAAGCAACTCCTACAGCTCAACTCCAGAAAAATAAATGACCCAATCAAAAAATGGGCCAAAGAACTAAATAGACATTTCTCCAAAGAAGACATACAGATGGCTAACAAACACATGAAAAGATGCTCAACATCACTCATTATCAGAGAAATGCAAATCAAAACCACTATGAGGTACCATTTCACACCAGTCAGAATGGCTGCAATCCAAAAGCCTACAAGTAATAAATGCTGGAGAGGGTGTGGAGAAAAGGGAACCCTCTTACACTGTTGGTGGGTATGCAAACTAGTACAGCCACTATGGAGAACAGTGTGGAGATTCCTTAAAAAACTGGAAATAGAACTGCCTTATGACCCAGCAATCCCACTGCTGGGCATACACACTGAGGAAACCAGAAGGGAAAGAGACATGTGTACCCCAGTGTTCATCGCAGCACTGTTTATAATAGCCAGGACATGGAAGCAACCTAGATGTCCATCAGCAGATGAATGGATAAGAAAGCAGTGGTACATATACAATATGGAGTATTACTCAGCCATTAAAAAGAATACATTTGAATCAGTTCTAATGAGGTGGATGAAACTGGAGCCTATTATACAGAGTGAAGTAAGCCAGAAAGAAAAACACCAATACAGTATACTAACGCATATATATGGAATTTAGAAAGATGGTAACAATAACCCTGTGTACGAGACAGCAAAAGAGACACTGATGTATAGAACAGTCTTATGGACTCTGTGGGAGAGGGAGAGGGTGGGAAGATTTGGGAGAATGGCATTGAAACATGTAAAATATCATGTATGAAACGAGTCACCAGTCCAGGTTCGATGCACAATACTGGATGCTTGGGGCTAGCGCACTGGGACGACCCAGAGGGATGGTATGGGGAGGGAGGGGGGAGGAGGGTTCAGGATGGGGAACACATGTATACCTGTGGCGGATTCATTTTGATATTTGGCAAAACTAATACAATTTTGTAAAGTTTAAAAACAAAATAAAATTAAAAAAAAAAAGAAACACTCCTATTTAGAATTTAATCAAAAATAATGAAATACTAGGAATAAATTTAACCAAAGAGGTGAAATACCTCTACATTGAAAACTATAAAACACTGATGAGGGAAACTGAAGAAAATGGAAAATGGGAAGATACTCTATGCTCATGGATTAGGAGAATTAATATTGCTAAAATGTCCTCATTAAATGAAGAAATCTACTGATTCAATGCAATTCCTTTCAAAATGCCAAAGGTGCATTTCACAGAAATAGAACAAATTTAAAATTTGTATAGAACACCCCCCAACACACACACACACACACAAAATATCTAAAGCAATCTTAATAAGGAAGAACAAAGCTGAAGGTATCATGATCCCTGATTTAAAACTATACTACAAAGCAACAGTAATCAAAACAGTATGGTACTGGCACAAAGACAGATATATGAAACACATCAGTGGAACAGAATTGAGAACCCAGAAATAAATCCACACATATAAGGACAATTAACCTATAACAAAGGAGCAAAGAACATACAATTCAGAAAGCACAGACTCTTCAATAAACAGCACTAGGAAAACAAGACAGCTACATGCAAAAGAATGAGACTAGACCACTATCTTATAGCATACACAATTATTAACTCAAAAGGGATTGCAGACTTGAATGTAAGATCTGATATCATAAAACCCCTAGAAGAAAACATCGGTGGTAACCTCACTGACATTGGCGTTAGCAATGTTTTTGTGGAAAGAAAAGCAAAAATAAACAAGTGGGAGTACAACCAACTAAAAAGCTTCTGCACAGCAAAGGAAACCACCATCAAAGTGTAAGGGCAACCAACTGAACACAAGATATTTGCAAAACACATAACCTATAAGGGGTTAATATCCAAAATATAAAAGCACTCATATAACTCAACAACAACAATAAAAACCAACCTGATTTAAAAATGGACAGATGATCCAAATAGACATTCTTTTCCCCAAAGACATACAGATGGTCAACAGACATATTAGAAGATGTTCAATATAATTAATTTTCAGGGAAATACAATTTAAAACCATAGTGAGATATTGCCTCACACCTGTTAGAATGACTATTATCAAAAAGACAAGACATAAATATTGGAGAGGGTGTGTAGAAAGGGAACTGTTGGCAGGACTGTACATTGGTGTACACACTATGGAAAACAATATGGAGATCACTGAAAAAACTAATAATAGAATTCCATACGCCCCAGCTATTCTTCTTCTGGGTATTCATCCAAAGAACAACAAAAAAATACATATTAATTCAAAAAGATATATGCACTGCTATGTTCACTAAAGCACTATTTACAATAGCTAAGATATGGAAACAACCTAAGTAACCACGGTTAGATGAATGGATAAATAAGATGTGGTACATACACCCACTGAAATATTATTCAGCCATAAAAAAGAATGAAATCCTACCATTTGCGGCAACATGAAGGGATCTGGATGGTATTATGCTAAGTGAAGCAAGTCAGATAGAGAAAGATAAAAACCACATGATTTCATTGAAATGTGAAATCTAGAAAGAAAAAAATATATAATAAAAACAAGCTCACAGATACAGCAAACAAATTAGTTGCTACCAGAGGGGAAGGGAGAAGGGTGTCAACTGTATGGTGACGGATGGCAACTAGACTTGTGAAATGACCATTTTGTAGTATCTACAGATGATGAACTACAAGGTTATAAACCTGAAACATATATAAAGAAAACAAAGAATAACTATCTAAAATACTTGTGTTTCAAGAGAGCCAGAACACACACAGTTCTTTTTCATAATGTAAACTCTCTAGTCACCTAAATAGGAAATTCTCTTTGAAATCACCATGAGAGCACTCTTCCCAGGCAGTACCTCCAGAGATCCTGCTACAGAACGATAAAATCTCAAAATGAGTAAAAATTGTTGAAACACTAGTATTTGGAAAGTCTTATAGGAATTAAATCAGAATTCATAATTATGAATGGACAGCATCCACAATGTCAGCAGAAACCTTTACAAAGTAAAAGAATTTAATTTAAATGAAAAGCCTTTCAGTCTTAGATACAGGAACTTAAAAATGTAACACTTAACATTAAAGACCCTTGATTAAAGACACTACACAACAAGGTGTTTTAAATTGTATCTCTTTAAATTGTTTGAATTTATGACTCCTTCTTGGTTCATGAGATATCAAAACAAAATTTCTCCATGCATATCTAAAAATAAGAATTCTTCATGCCAAAGGGCTCTCTTTCAAAAGACACTTTGTGAGTTAGAAGTGCTTATTGAAATTCACAAAGGGCCAATTATTAAAGATTTAAACTTTAGAATCAGGACAGGGCCAAGCAACCCTAACAGAAGTGAAATCTATCCATAGTATAATAGTCTCATTTATTAATTGCCAGGAAACAATAGGCAATGGCAAATAAACTACTATGAAAGAGATCTATTTAATCAGAAATGACCTGGAAATAGATACAAACACTACAAAGATAATTTTGCCCAAAAGTGCAGTTGGTGCTATCCCATAAGATACTGGTTTTGATTTTCCAATTAAGGTGTGAGTGACTCTCTGGGAAATTTTTTTTTGATGGGACATCCAGCATGTAACTCCTACTACTCCACTTAATGGCACTGAAATAATAAGCCATTTTTACAATAATACTTTACTGGCGTGCAAATTGCTGAAGTATAAAACAGATTACATGCTAAATCCAATAAATAATTCTATCTCTCCAAATATGTGCTGCAGAATGGTATAAAACAGAATTCTTTTTTTTTAGGGGCCAAACAAAAAATAATTCAAGAAAAACCTAAGAAATTAACAGAAAAGCAACATCTTATAATACCAAAAGGGTAATACAATTTTCAGGATTTGAAATAGCTCAACTGGAATTTCTTCACCTCCACTAGCTTTGTTCGTAGCCATGCTTCCTAAGGCCCACTTGACTTCACATTCCAGGATGCCTGGCTCTAGGTGAGTGATCACACGATGGTGATTATCTGGTTCGTGAAGATCTCTTTTGTACAGTTCTTCCGTGTATTCTTGCCACCTCTTCCTAATATCTTCTGCTTCTATTAGGTCCCTACCATTTCTGTCCTTTATTGAGCCCATCTTTGCATGAAATGTTCCCTTGGTATCTCTAATTTTCTTGAAGAGATCTCTAGTCTTTCCCATTCTACTATTTTCCTCTATTTATTTGCATTGATCACTAAGGAAGGCTTTCTTATCTCTCCTTGCTATTCTTGGGAACTCTGCATTCAAATGGATGTATCTTTCCTTTTCTCCTTTGCTTTTTGCTTCCCTTCTTTTCACAGATATTAGTAAGGCCTCCTCAGGCTGAAATGAACTGAACTGAATACAATTTTCACAATTAAAATTTATTATTATACATACATTATTTAAACATAAACAAAAAGAATACATATGAGAGACAATGCCTTACAGCTTTGAACAGAATGGCCAATATCCAGTCCCAAACAAGAGTGCTTGAATTTCTACGCTAGTTCTAGGAAGCCAACTATCTTTTTAAGGGTTTTGAGCTGAAGATTTCTCAGTGCTAAGAAACTGACTGTTCTTCAGGATTCAGTTAACAAGTATTATCATATATAGTGATAAGCATTCTAGCAAAACTGTGTGATTTTGTGATTTCCTCTTCTAACTGGCACTTTTCAAGAACTTTGTTTCCTATTTGGATCTGTTCATTCACTGCAAAAGTAAATCTTGACTTGAATAAACAACTAGGGAGTTCGGTACTGTGCAGTCAGGTGAAGAAAGTGAATCTACAGGCAGCATTAATATAAATTGAGCCCTTAGGAGTTAGTCACAAGCTACTTAGTCTCTACCTTATCCCTGGGTCAAATGCTGAGTTAATTGCTCCCTTCAGTATTATATATTATTCCCAGTACTGTCCACAAAACAGGGGTAAAAAGGGCAGCAGAAAAAGGGAGAGGAAAAAAAGGAGAGAATTAAAAGATAAGTAAACAGTGCTTTTGGAGTGACAGTAGTTGTTTTTTTTCAGGTAAATAGGACAAGAAAGGAAATTAAGAAGAAAATAAATGGAGACCTGGGAAAGGATGGAAGAAAAAGTCCAAGGAATGGGAAAAAGAAAGATGTTCAAAAGTAGAGAGGGCTTATATTTGAAACCATTTATCGCTAGTCTTATATATATATACACATGTATACATATATATATATATGAATACACACATATGTGTATATATATATGTATACACACATATACATACACATATATATTTTATCTCCATTAAACCTTTTCTCCGTCACAAAAAATCATCCAGCTCCTATAAAAATCATACTGAGTTTTTTATAAAAGACTTTATTCAAAGTACCTTGACAGGTCTTAAACTTTAAATTTTAACAATTTTTAGAAACTTCTTTTAAAGAAAAAAGAAAGAAAGAAACTTCTTATCATAAGTCAAAGAACAAATTTAATCTATCAGTCAGATTTTTCTTCTCCGGAAATGGATCTTGAATTCTATTTAACCCCCACTTTCAGGTCCTACTTTTAGGACCGCTACCTGAATTATAGTTTTCACTGACTTTAAAATAGTTTATCATTATTTTATGTATCTCCAAAAAAGTAAAAAAAAATACTGCCAGTTAATTTAAAACTTCTATCAATTGTAATATGCATATCAATTACAGAATGTGGAGGGAGAAAGTGTTCATTTTATGATGGGTAAAATCTCTCAGCTGGCTGGCTGCCTCCAATCTCATGTCCCAACTTCCCATCCATCCTTCACTCTGCCATATGAATTATCTGTACATACTAGCACTGTCCAGATGAAAAGTCACTGTGTCTCCCTTCTGCCTGCATAAGTGAAATCTAAATTAGATATTAATGGCATGCAAATTTTTTCACAAATTGAACCCTATCAGCTCTTTAGTCTTACTTCCTGTCACTCTCACAATATAACTCCATCCTCAAGTCACAATGAGGATCTCTACTTTCCATAAACAGCAGGTTCTTTTTAAGACTTTCTATGTATGATATGAATGCTCCCTTTCCACAAACTAACTCTCCTCTCCACCTTCCTCATCTAGGAAAATTCCACTCACACTTCTTAACCTGTCATTTACTAAGCATTTTCAAAACACAAAGTCATCCCAAAGCGCACACTACTGTGGGTAATTTTATAAGAATCAATTTCCAGATCTTCAATTCTCACATCTCCTCTTTCTTAAAATCATCTTCTTGAAAACACTCTGGTTCTTCTTTTCCACCAGCTCCCCACCTGCCACCCCTTTCTTTCACAATTATTCTTCTCCACTTTACAAATCTCACAAGAATACATTGCTCAGGGCTTAAAAACATCCAAATCACCAAGCAACTGGAAACAACTCAAGAGCCCTAGTCTGGAGAAAGGGTCCTGGAAGAATCAAGTAAGAAATGAGAAAGACAGACTCTTAGTTCACTGGCCACTAACCCATAGTCAGACTCCATGCCTTTATCTACTGCAGGGTAGAACTGTTTGCCTGTCAATTCACCTAACTTAGAATTAGCAAGCAGAAATGAGATGCTTTCAGAAGGACATACAGTTTACTTAAATTGAAAATGAAGTTGTCCTTTTTCTTACCAAAAATTAAGTCTGATTTGGCTTATTAGGTTGACAAATGAAGACTAGCTTTATTTATTAGATAATATGGTGAACATTTTCCAATTTGAACTAAATCCAGTATTAGAGGCTTTGACCAAAAAATATATACAGATATTGAAAGCACATATAAATAACACATTGTAAGCAAGAAATTATATCCTTTACCCATGGATTATAATATTTACCACATCTTTCTTTAAATATCAATACTAGTTATATATCTATTTCACTCCATTGGGCCATGACTTACTGTAAAAACTTCAACTGTGTGTAGCTATCTCTTATTCTCTTAAATATCTCATTTATTCTAGGTGTTCAATCAATTTTTGATGGATTATTAGATCAAGCAAAGCTACAATTAAATTTCCTTGTTAAAAATTCCTCCTAAAACACAATAGTAATCACATTGTTGAATAAATAAAAGACCTCCTAACCAGAACTACTCATTCCCTCTTAGACTACCATTTCATATTACTTGTAACTCACTCTGCCTACTATGCTAAAAAAATTACTTCGTAAGTCAGAGAAGGAGAAATATCATATGACATCCGTTATACATGGAATATAAAAAGAAATGATACACATGAACTTACAAAACAGAAAGGGACTCAGAGACTTAGAGAACGAAATTATGGTTGCCAGGGGGAAAGGATGGTTAGGGAGTTTAGGAAGGTCATGTACACATGGCTATATTTAAAATGGATAACCAAAAAGGACCTACGGTACAGCACAATGGAAACAGTGAAAACAGTGTCTGACTTTATTTTTGGGGGCTCCAAAATCACTGCAGATGGTGACTGCAGCCATGAAATGAAAAGACGCTTACTCCTTGGAAGGAAAGTTATGACCAACCTAGATAGCATATTTAAAAGCAGAGACATTACTTTGCCAACAAAGGTCCGGCTAGTCAAGGCTATGGTTTTTCCAGTGGTTATGTATAGATGTGAGAGTTGGACTGTGAAGAAGGCTGAGTGCCAAAGAATTGATGCTTTTGAACTGTGGTGTTGGAGAAGACTCTTGAGAGTCCCTTGGACTGCAAGGGGATCAAACCAGTCCATTCTGAAGGAGATTTCTTTGGAAGGAATGATGCTAAAGCTGAAGTCCAATACTTTGGCCACCTCATGCGAAGGGTTGACTCATTGGAAAAGACTCTGATGCTGGGAGGGATTGGGGGCAGGAGGAGAAGGGGACGACAGAGGATGAGATGGCTGGATGGCATCACTGACTCGATGGACGTGAGTCTGAGTGAACTCTGGAAGTTGGTGAGGGACAGGGAGGCCTGGCGTGCTGCGACTCATGGGGTCACAAAGAGTCGGACACGACTGAGCAACTGAACTGAACTGTACAGCACATGGAACTCTGCTAAACATTATATGCCAGCCCGGATGGGAGGGGCTTTGGGGGAGAATGCTGCTGCTGCTAAATCACTTCAGTTGTGTCCGACTCTGTGTGGCCCCATAGATGGCAGCCCACCAGGCTCCCCCGTCCCTGGGATTCTCCAGGCAAGAACACTGGAGTGGATACATGTATATATATATATGGCTGAGTTCCTTCACTGTTCACCTGAAACTATCACAAGATTGTTAATCAACTATATCGCAAGAGAAAGTAAAAAGTTCAGAAGGAAAAAATAAAATAATCTTTATATTTTGTTCATCATAAAAAAATTACTTTAGTATATTTCATATTTTCTATAAGATCAAAAGCTTCCCAAGGTGAAGATCCCTATCAGACTGACCTCTGTCATCACCTCAGCACCTAAGGTCAACTTTCTTCAACACTTTTGAGTGAGTTACTAATTTAAAATGACGATATTGGCCTTTGCTCTTTGGAACTCTGATACTAACTTAATCTTACTGCCATGTGCTTTGGCCCAGGACAGAGAGGGTGATTCCTAAAAAGAAAAAAGTGCTGTCAGTATATGAATATGATGCCACTGACTCACCACGAGCAGAGCAGGCATGCTGACTTATTTTTTCCAGTAGTAATGATGAATTCTGCTGACTGAGCCATTTGGTTCCTCCTAGGACCAATGGCACACATTTTTTTATATATAGCCTGCCAGGATTTAAGCTATAATTTTTGCCACTGAGTGGGGAGGGGGCATTTTTTTTTACTTTTAAAACAATGCAGCTATTTCACTCAAAGTGACAATACTGAAAGCAAAATGAAATAACCAAGAGCGTATGCAGTAGCCATAAATGTTTAATCTCTTGTTGGGAGACTTTCGACCTTCTGATCATCTCCAATTGCTTCATACATGAGTCAGTTCTGGTCTCACTATCTTATGACTGACCACATGTAAACCAAATATTTACAAGCTGAATTTTACATGCTTTCCTTTCAACTACTTTCTGGCCCTACTATAGATCAGCTACATAGAGAAAGAAATACCCATTGCTTTCCAATTTCTATGTAAATCCTCCTTTCTAACACTCTTGAGTTTAAATTAATTTCATGACCTTAAATAAAAAAATACTATTGCTTTTGGTTCATTTATTCTGAAAATGTCAATTTTCAAAATTGATGTTACTCTATTTTTTCAACTGAAGTATAGTTGATTTGGGCTTTTCTGGTGGCTCAGATGGTAAAGTAATCTGCCTGCGATGCAGGAGACCTAGGCTTGATCCCTGGGTCAGGAAGATCCCCTGGAAAAGGATATGGCTATCCACTCCAGTATTCTTGCCTGGAGAATTCCATGGACAGAGGAGTCTGGTGTACAGTCTATAGGGTCACAAAAGAGTTGGATATGACTGAGCAACTAACACACACACACACACACACACACACACACACAGAGTTGATTTACAATGTTATTCTATTTTTTAATAGTATATAGTCTAGCATTTCAACAGAAGAAAAGAAATCCTCAGTAATATATAAAGAATACTATACACATTTACTAATGTGTACTACAATACAGTGCAAGTCATTAAACTGAACAGTGACATAAAATCAGGCTCTTCTCTTCATATTCATTTAAGGGATTTCAATGCAAACTGATACTCCACTTCTAGGCAACACCATCAACAAAAAACATCACAATGACATTAATCAATTTACTACTTACCAACTCACTGGCTCTCAATTTCTTATTTATTCATTTATTTGTCATTGTCACACATCATGTTGCCCTCTCCCAAAACAAACTCAACATGAACTACAAAAATGAAGCCTGTTTTTTTTTTTAATATATGCTTACTTTCAAAGAAAAGGCCATGCTTAATAATTAAACTTACAGACTCTATACCTAGAATATAAACGAATCTTTAAAAACCTAGAAAGAATTTTAAAATATACAGACATAAACAATGGCTATCAGGAAATCATAAATGGAACAGTAAACAAGAAGGATTTTAAATTTTACATTAGAGTAGCCAACACAATGGCACCCCACACCAGTACTCTTGCCTAGAAAATCCCATGGACGGAGGAGCCTGGTGGGCTGCAGTCCATGGGGTCGCTAAGAGTTGGACATGACTGAGCGACTTCACTTTCACTTTTCACTTTCATGCATTGGAGAAGGAAATGGCAACCCACTCCAGTGTTCTTGCCTGGAGAATCCCAGGGACGGGGGAGCCTGATGGGCTGCTGTCTATGGGGTCGCACAGAGTTGGATACGACTGAAGCGACTTAGCAGCAGTAGCAGCAGCAGCAGCCAACCATCCTGGCTTGCCTGGAATTGAGGAGGATATTTCCCTAATGCAAGTCTTTCTAAGATGCTAAAACCAGAAAAGTCTCCCTACTTGACATAGAAAACTGGGAACTAAATCATAAGCATTTTAGAGAGAAAATGCATGCCTTTATCATTTTTATTTTCTGTAATGTTTTACAATAATACTTGTTTTGTTTGTAGATTTTACGGAAAATATAAATAAACAAGCTCTAAAAAGCTTTTGAAAATTCATTCTGTAAGTTAGTCTTAATGTTTACTTTTTTACTTTCTACTACCAAGTTAGCTGGAATTTATGTCTGAGTTTCAAGGTCAAGAAAAATAAATGAACTAAATTATTAGGTATTTAATTCAGATAAAAACTTTGGGAAATCTTTATCTAGAAAATTTTAGGTGTTTTTTTTTTTTAATTAAACACTTTGGGTTAAGTTCCCATTAATCAATTTTTACTTTTGTACCACGAAGTGGTGCTAAACTGCTTGGGAAGTTATTAAAAGTAATAGAAAGCCTATCTAATTTAACATGTATGAAGGCAATTAATAGTTAAGGCAGCAAGAAACAGACACAAAGTGAAAAATGTACAAAGATAAATATTACAAGTATCTTTCATTTAGTCATAGCTTTTTGCCTAAAAACCAAATTCTCCTCTGGTTTGTTTCTAATCATGAACTCACAGAGTCTAAGTATTATTCCAAAATTACGAAAGAAGCAAAGACTTAATCTGCTTAAAAGACATGAAGCTTTCAATGGAGTTATTTACAAATAATTACTGCAAGGAGGTTTTCTTTACAACAAACTTTTCAATCACACATATATTACTAGTGAATGAATCACAGGAATAGTTGACTTTTTAACATATAAATTATTAATGCATGAAAGATACTGTGTGAGTTATAATCAAAATAGTAAAACTTTTAAAAGTATATACCTGAATTTAAACTACCCAAGTTCTACATAATTTATTCAATTTAAAAAACTAAACCCTGAACCTGGACTGGCGACTACATTAAAAAAAAAAAAAACCAACAAAAAACTAAACCCTTTTACAAGTTATCTAACTCACTTGGTGTAGGGGGTTGAATTGCCTTAAAAGAAAATTTAAATTAAAATAGCTTTTTATCACATCTCATTTGGGGCTCAAAGAACAGTACTGAGGTTGACCATTCCCCATTATCAGTCAGCTTCAATCTACGTCACTTCAGAATTTTTAACGGGTTGCACAGGCATGCGTGTGTGCTCAGAAATGTCTGACTCTTTGCAGCCCCATGGACTGTGGCCTGCCAAGCTCCTCTGCCCATGGAATTTTCCAGGCAAGAATACTGGTGCATGCTAAGTAACTTCGGGTTGTATCCAACTCTTTGTAACCCTATGGACTGTAGCACACAAGGCTCCTCTGTCCATAGGGTCCTCCAGGCAAGAATACTAGAATGGATTGTCATTTCCTTCTCCAGGGGATTGTCTCAACTCAGGGATTGAACATGAGTTTCTTATGTTTCCTGCATTGGCAAGTGGGTTCTTTATCACTAGCACCACTTGTGACTATTTGGGGTTGGCATGGACATGAATGTAAAATCAAGTACATTGAAAGATGACTGTTAATTAAAACATTATCCCCTCATTAGACTATAAGCGTCATGAAGATAGGGGTTGCTTTTATTTCTCTGCCAAATTCCTGAAGCCTATAAAGGGGCCTGGGCACATGGTGAATGCTCAGTAAACATGCTTAATTAACACAGTATATTATGGTCTTTGAAATCTTGCTTTTGGAACAATCAATTTATCCAACAACTAGTTGAAGCAATCAGATTTTTTTGGTAACAATTTCTCATAGTGAAAGTCACTTCGTCGTCTCCGACTCTTTGCAACCCCATGGACTATACAATTCATGGAATTCTCCAGGCCAGAATACTGTAGTGGGTAGCCTTTCCCTTCTTCAGGGGATCTTCCCAAGCCAGGGATGGAACCCAGGTCTCCCACGTTGCAGGCGGATTCTTTACCAGCTGAGCCACAAGGGAAGCCCCATATAATTAACATTTATCCCCAAATAAGTAAGAAAGTATTAGTCACTCAGTCATGTCTGATTCTTTGCAACTCCGTGAACTGTAGCCAGCCAGACTCCTCTTTCAATGGAATTTTCCAGGCAAGAATACTAGAGCGGGTTGCCAGTCCCTTCTTCAGGGGATCTTCCCATCCCAGGGATGGAACCCAGGTCTCCTGCATTGCAACTGTTTTTGGACAATTAACTTGTCTAAAATTGGTTTAACTTTACATGTAGAAAGGTACCTCCCTGCCGATAGTTACTGAAGGTAATAGACAGACTCAACTAAAATGAACATTAACTCTTTTAACATCAGTGTACCCTTTGCACTCTGTAGGATCCAGTTTTCTAATAAAATTGGTAATTTTTCTATATTTAAATTTAAATCTATGTTCTACTTTGAAAGAACTACAAAAAGGACAATAAGTAAAAATTCACCATGGCTTGACTCTAAATACCACTATACAGCCACAGCTGAGGATTCACTGAAACAATACAGAAAGAACATGGACTTGACCTAGGGTGGCTCAGCCTGCAGTGGCTTGAAGCAGGATTTCAGTTCTCCAGCCAGATACAGAAGTCCGTCCACTGTGGTGACAGTGCTGAATCCTAGTTACTAGACCACCAGGGACAGCGGCCAGAGACAAGGCCCCGGCCCATCAGCTTTGAAGAAATGAATCCCACAAAGAGACAGAAGCAAAACAAGTGTTTATTAAGAGTACATGTGAACAGACCACATGGAAGGACTCAGGGAAAGAGTCTTGCCCTCATGGCAGGTTGAATCACTTATATAAGGCATTTCTTCTGGGTTTCCTCTGGCCAATCATTTTGCTTTGCTTGACTCTGAGTCCATATATGGCTTATCTCAGGGTCTCCCCTGTGTGCACACACACCTCTTATCCAAGATGGATTCTAGCAGAGAGGCCTATGAGTAGTAGGTTGACATCACCTACTGTGGGGTGGCACCCCTCCCTTTCTGACCCCCAGGAGCACATGTGTAGTGGGGAAGTTCCCCTTGACCTTGAGAATGAGAAATATGTGGTCTCCTAATCTCTTATCTGGGCCGGGCTCAGCTCCTCTCTGCCCTTGCTATTATCTTTGTCATAGAGCAACTGTCCACAGGGGACAGACTCTAGCTGCTCAGCCCTGGACCCATCTATCTCCTGCCTCAGACTCTACTGGGCACTGAAGAGACAAAGGGGATAAGACAGATACCAGCCCTGCACCCATTGTCTGTATTGTAGAGTACCTGAATAACAGACAACCAAAGGAACAAATAATCACAAATGACAGCAAGAACAATGAATGAAGTGGGATACAAAGAAGAGTAAAAGGGGAAATCGACTTTCAGTAGTATGGTCCGGGCAGGCTCTGCTGAGGAAATCACATGTCCGTCAAGATCTGAAGGATGAGAAAAACTTGGTCATGTGAAAAGCAGAAAGAAACACATTCTAGACACAGAAAACAGCAAGAGCAAAAGCCTGAGGTGGGAAAGAGCTGAGAACCAAAAGAAACCTTTGTGACTTGAGCAAAGTTTAAGGAGGTTGAGGTGGGGATACCATTTACGGCTAAACAAGTAAGCAGCAAAGAACAGATACTCAAGTGCGATAGGAAGTCATTAAAGGGTTTAGGCAGAGGACTACTAAGATCCAGCAGAAGGTGTCTCTCCTCCTCATGTGGAGGGTAAGAGTGGGGAGCAGGTATGGAAACTGATGGTGACCAAACCCTTGCCTTGATACATTTAAGTCTCACTAACTCTATAAGGCAAGGGAGTATTTTTTGTTCCCTAGTTCATTTACAATACTATGTTAGTTTCAGGTGTATGACATAGTCACTCAGTATTTTTACAGATAATACTCCATTAAAAGTTATTATAAGATAATGGCTCTATGTCCCTGTTTTTGAACACTATATCCTTGTTGCTTATCTATTCTATACACATGCTAAGTCGCTTCAGTTATGTTCGACTTGGTGCAACCCTGTGGACTGTAGCCCGCCAGGCTCCTCTGTCCATGGGATTCTCCAGGCAAGGATACTGGAGTGGGTTGTCATTTCTTCCTCCAGGGGATCTTGCTGACCCAGGGATCAAACCCACGTCTCTTTCATCTCCTGCACTGGCACATGGATTCTTTACCACAGGAGCCACCTGGGAAGCCCATTTTATACAGGTAGTTTGTATCTCTCAATCCCACACTCCTCTATTGGCCTCCACTTCTTCACGTTTCCCACTAGTAACCACTAGCTTGTTTTCTATAAGAAGGAAGCATTTTTTAAAGTTGTTTCTTTTCTTCTGAATTGCTGAACATTTCTTGTTTCAACCATCCCTGATATTTCTGCTACCAACACATTACTTCAAATAACCATAATCAATATGTCCCTAAAGAAAGCTCTGGACCCAGGATGTCCATTTTAAAAATCTTCACTCTTCTAGAAGTCAGAAAGAAGAACACCAATACAGTATACTAACGCATAAATATGGAATTTAGAAAGACGGTAATGATGACCCTATATGCGAGACAGCAAAAGAGACACTGATGTATAGAATAGTCTTTTGGACTCTGTGGGAGAGGGACGGGGGAGGATTTGGGAGAATGGCATTGAAACATGTATATTATCATATGTGAAACAGATTGCCTGTCCAGGTTCGATGCATGAGACAGGGTGCTCAGGGCTGGTGCACTGGGATGACCCTGAGGGATGGGATGGGGAGCGAGGTGGGAGGAGGGTTCAGGATGGGGGACATACCCGTGGCAGATTCATGTCAATGTATGGCAAAATCACTACAATACTGTAATTAGCCTCAAATTAATATAAATAAATTTTTTAAAAAAGAACTAAAAATCTTCACTCTTATGCTTACCAGTTGTATAAAGACTCTAGTTACTGTAGTTATACTGTTCTCACCTGTAAAGTTGGGATAAGAATAGAACTTATTCCCTAGAGATATTATGATGATTATATCACATAATCTATGTGAAACTCTTAGAACAGTAGACTAATAAGAATTAAATAAAATAATCCATACAAAGCGCTTGGCAACTAGATCATTATAATCAGAATTCACAGTTGCTATTATTTTAGTTATAACTATTATTAAAAGCAGAAGTCTTCCTTCATTGGCTACCCTTTTTCTATTAGTTTGAAAATACAAATCCTCCTGGAAACTTCAAGCCCAGCAGAAAATATCACAACTGCAATTGCGGCTTTCCAATTAAAAAAATCTAACATGGATATAATAACACTTTCCTGTGAGTGCATGAATATAGCATTATCATTGTGTCAGCTGAATCATCTGAATTAGATTTACCCAGCATTCTGGGGAGTGACGGGTTTGGGCATTAATATGGAGATTCAATTATTAAGAAGTCAAATGATATCCACACAAAATACCGTGAAAAATATAATACAAGATAAGCTCACATGAGAGAAGGCAAACCAGTAATGAGTGTACCTAAAGATTAGGTTGACTACCATCAATACATAAAAATTTTATCCATAGCATCATAACAGATTCTTAGCTTCTTAATACAGTCCTTCACAATAAGATGTATTAGGTATGTTAACAACCACAAGTTTGCTTTTGTTTGCGTAGTTTTTTTAATAGACCTCAACTTCTGGAAAGAGTGATCATTCTGCTTCTGCTCAACATGGTGTCCCCAGCGACCAGATAAAAGTGAGCTTCTTGGTGAGCAATGGTAGAAGATGCCCAGATCTCCCAGTCAAGGACTCCCTTCTAGACTCAATTTACTCTTCTCCACTGCCCCCCTCAGCTTCCAAGAGCACTAGCTGTTGACTACTTACAACTGCACCACTCAAGGCTGCACCACTTCTCTGGTTGAGGCAGGACTGCAAACGCCCATCCCCTTGCCTCCATATGGGACAACTCTGCAGGACCATCTAGCTCCACAGCTCATGATAGGCTCGGCTCACACCTCTATCGAAATTGCATCATGACTCAACTTCTCCTTATTTCACATCCTTACACCCTTCACTCCTCCACGGGTGTAGATCCACCAGCAGACCTCCTGCACAAAAATTTCAAACTCTGTTCCCCAGCAACTTGCCATATGAACAATGCCCAACAAATACTGTATTATAAATGAATGAGTTTGCTACTAGAGCCATACATACCCTTCTTTCAAAAGAAGAACACATCTTTAAAACATAAGCCAACAGTTAAATTGATAAGAAAGTATGTGAATAACCTTTAAAAACACAGTCATCTTTCCATTGCACTATTTGTTTTACTTCATGTTAAGCTGTCAAACAAAAAAATTACTACCTAAGCTGGTTTAATATCTTGTCCTTCACTCCAAGTCCCCAATCCTTTAAAAGGCTGATGACATTAGTTCTATAGGTATCTCAAGAAAATTATTCTTATTTTTATAGACAAAATAATGTGTGGTTAAAATAGACATCTTGGACCAGTTTATTTCTTTAAGACCTCCACACCCAACTACTTTCTTCTTAGTAATAGACCTAATGTTTACTTACTTTCAAAAATGATTTAATTCAAGAAATAAAGAATTCAGTTTTGCTAAAACAAAGTTAATATCTTAAAGTTAAAAAAGCAGCTTACAAACACTTAGTATAACTATAATTTTATATATAAAATTATAAAAATTAAATATATAACAAAAAAAGTCTTAAAAACCAAAAATAATTGGGAGATTCGAATTGGTACATACACACTGAAAGTGAAGTCGCTCCGTTGTGTCTGACTCTTTGCGACCCCATGAACTGTAGCCTACCAGGACCCTCCTTCCATGGGATTTTCCAGGCAAGAGTACTGGAGTGGGTTGCCATTTCCTTCTCCAGGGGATCTTCCTGACCTAGGGATCAAACCCGGGTCTCCCGCATTGTAGGCAGATGCTTTATCGTCTGAGCCACCAGGGAAGTCCCCACATGCACACTACTTAACATAAAATAGATAGCTAATAAAAAACCTACTCTATAGCACAACCAACTCCAGTCAGTGCTCTGAAAAGACCTATATGGGAATGGAGTCTAGAAAAGAGTGGATATATGTGTATGTAGGGCTGATTCTCTTTGCTATATGGAAGAAATTAACACAACACTGAAAATCAACTATATTCAAATAAAAAAATAATAAGCAAAATATACTAAATATGGAGGTCAGCGAATATTATTCAAGCTTACTTTCCTCCATATAAAATACTTAACTCTCCTGGGGCTATTTACACTCTTAAAGTGCATAGCTTAAAGATTTAGGATTCAAAAATTAGAGTTTTATCTACTTCAAAAATAAATATTTATCTCAGACTACAGGCTAGAATCTTATTTTGGTGGGAAGCCCTTCAATTTTAATGGATGTAAAAAGAGAACCTACTCTATTCACCAGAAACTAGAATTACGTTCTCAAATATATCCTATCATCTATCCCTCGAGTAGCCTTCTGAGACTTAATTCTCTCTCTGACCTAAGATGTTTTGAATGTCTTACACAATTATTACTTTACTGGCACTTTGATGACTCATAATTATTTTTAGGATTAAAACTCTAACGTAACCATCCTCCCGTTTGCTGGTACTCCCTAGTATAACTGAAACATACCCATCTATCATCAACAATTAACTTAACTTCCTCTATCTACAAATACTATTTTTTGAAGAAAGTTTACTAAAGGTCAGGAAACAGATTATGAGGAGTTATTGAATCTCATAAGCAGAACTTTAAACAAAAGTTTATTTCTGCCAATAACTGTGAAAGGTTACAGATGTAACTGAGGTTCTTCGGTCCTCCGTTGCACCTAACTGTATACAAATACAAGCATCTCACTCTTGTCAGAAGCAAATAAATCATTTTCTTAAAATTTCACAGGCTCACCAAATTCTACTTTCCAACAAAATTTAAACATTTTGTTTACTATCATTCCTGAAAGCATTAAAGGACTTTGATGTCACTGTTGATTACTCTCTTTCTCTTTCTCAGTAATGTCAAAATCTCAATAGCCCAACTTAAAGCAAACATCCACGAAGGGGGAAAAAAAATGAATTTAAAATTCTGTCTTTACAGAAAGAAGAAAAGCAATTCCAGAAGAATATAATTCTACCCAGATATAGGAGAGGATCTAGAGAAAGTTAGGATATTTAGTTATCACGATTTGGAAACAAGAAGCAGCAATGGAGAAAAGCAAGTAGATAGTAATCATGAGGGTAATAGTTAAATACAAACTGATGAATAAAGAGGAAAATGATGATCATTTAGTGATTCATCCTTGCTTTCCCCATTTTTCTCCAATCATATATTAAGATAAATTGTTGGAATAGACACTCACTACAAAAAGTTGACATTCCAACACAGGCTAAAACTAACTTGTCAAAATTATCACTCCTTTAGGGAATCAACTGGGGCTTTCCTGGTGGCTCAGCTGGTGAAGAATCTGCCTGCAATGCGGGAGACCTGGGTTCAATCCCTGGGTTGGGAAGATTGTCTGGAGAACAGAATGGCTACCCACTCCAGTATTCTGGCCTGGAGAATTCCATGGACTGTATGTGGGAACTGCAAAGAGTCAGACACGACGGAGCAAATTTCACTTCCCTTAGGGAATCAGTTACAATGGGGATTCTCTCTGCACAGCAAGCCACACGAACACTTCACTCTTCCAGCATAATAACAGTTAAAATGTAGCTCCCCTGTGGTGGTAGGCTCCAGCAGATTTTCCTGTACACTGATCAGCTAGATCTTAAGTGACTGTAACCTACGACAGTTTGACCAAAGAGGTTTAGGGTAACAGGAGGCTATAGCAACTCCTTCTTTAGGTAGCTCCTGGAACACAAGAACAACCGGTTTGAATGTCATGTTACTCTACAGTTCTACAAGTACTTGGGTTTAGAAATATAGTGGAGGAAAGCATTTTTAAGAATGAGAATAGAAGTAGGATCAAAGCAATAGTTAAAACTGGGAATGCTCTGAAAATCTTTCGGCCCTTTAAAGTTTACATACACAATAGAGTTCTCTTCCCTCCAGAGAATGTCACTACACAAAACCAAGGGGGAACACATACTTCAACAGCAGCTACTGGGAATTACCAAATTACATAAAATTAATGGGATGTGGTTCTTTGCAATGAATAAATTTATGATTAAATGGTAAGTACCTTATGCTTTTTATTCCACCAGGTAATCAATTCAATCAGATCTATTAGAGAGGCCCATTACATATCTGATGGGCAGTTTTACTTTGCCCATTCTATTCAGGTGTCTGTCTATGTTGAAGGAAAAATAAGTAGCCTGGACTTTGAATTTAAATGTGGAAAGGTGGGAAGTCAGATACGCAAAATGATAAAAAATTAAAAAGGAAACCAGGATTTGGTTAAGCCAAAGACACAACAGGATAAAGAGAAACATCAGAAATATTAAAATGTTTTGTGAATAAATCAAATACATTCAATTTACTGTTTTATAAAAATGCAATATTGGTAATATTCAGAAAATTTTTTCTACAAGTTAAAAAACAAAAAACGTAAGGATGGAATTACTGTGGTCCAGCCTTAGAAGAACCCAAATCAACATGGATGGTTGTTCCAGGTCCAGGTGATCCACGTGTAAACCTGCAGAGCAACAAACAGCAGGCTCCAAGGGAATGTAAATAAGCAAGGCTCTTCCTACAATGAGATGGGTGTGTTGAAGGAAAAGAAATTACCTAAACTGTACTTCCTCTAATGAAGGATATCTTTACATCCCAATGAAAAGTTACTTCATCCAGAAACTGGCAATATAATTTTTCTTAGCTACCTCATAGTTTGGGGTTTTTTTTAACTTTTTATTTTATATTGGAGTGTAGTTGATTAACAATGTTGTGACAGTTTCAGGTGTGCAGCAAAGTGAGTCAGTCATACATATAAATGCATCTATTCTTTTCAAATTCTTTTCCCATTTAGGTTGTTACATAATATTGAGTAGAGTCCTTTCTGCTATACAGTAGGTCCTTGTTGGTTATTCATTTTAAATACAGCAGTGTGCACATATCCATCCTAAACTCCCTAACTACCCCGTCTCTCCCCACCCTTCCCCTCAGGAACCCTAAGTTCATTCTCTAAGTCTGTGAATCTGTTTCCACTTTGTAAGTAAGTTCATTTGCATCATCTTTTTTTATATTCCACATATAAGAAATATCATATTTATCTTTATCTGTCTGACTTACCTCATACATTATAACAATCTTTAGATCCATCCATGTAGCTGCAAATGGCATTATTTCATTCTATTTAATGGCTGTGTAATATTCCATTATATATATATATATATATATATATATATATTCCATTATGTGTGTGTGTATATATATACACACACACCACATCCTCTTTATCTATTCCTCTGTCAATGGACATCTAGGTTGCTATCTCATAGTTTTCACAGGAAAGCCATATAAGCTAACATTTGGAAAGGCTTTATAAAGGTAAGAACATGAAACAGATAAAAGGTAGCACTGATATCAGAGGCAGTATCCGTGCTACCATCTACAGTACAAAGCAAATGCTCAACAAGTAACCGATAAATGAAAGAACAAAATTTTTAAAATAATTTCTAAAACCCAAGACCAAATCACCAAATGACTCCAATGGGTAACATTATATCTAACATTAGATTCTGGGATGTCCTAGTTCTCTACAGTTTATTGCCAATAAGAATTCAGTGTATACCATTTGCTGAACCCTGTTCAAAGGACTTTAGAAATATTAACTTGACAACAGCTCCATGAGGTAGAATCTACTATTAGAACCTACTTCATCTATAAGCCTTTATTTACAGATAAAGAAAATGACCTGATTTAGAACACAGGGCTAAATAATTCATCAAAGATCACAGAGTCCATAAATGGAAGAAATCAAATCTCAGAAACTGGCTCTACCAACCATGCTTTTAAACTAAAATGAATTTATTAACACAGATACTCAATGGCAAATTGGTAAGCATTATCTGTACAAACATTACAGCATAGGGCTAAGATAGGAGTTTCAGATAAATTCAGTTCAGGATCATTGTTAACTGGGTTGTACAGTCAAAATTCCTTCCTATTCTGGAGCTGACTCAAAGGGGTATCATGTCAACTATAGGGGTCTCCTTGTTTCACTACTCTCTGCTTCAAAATATCTCCTTCCCCAATTCCCAGACGTATCTGTAATGGCATATATTAAATAGGTTTGTTTAGATGAGAAAATTCTTCAGTGTGAGGAATTCTTAAAGAGTCATTATAGAAATACCTAAATTACATGAACGTCTACAGATAGACTTTCATTCACTAACAATTTATTTACTACTGACTGCAATTAGCATTATATTAGCCACTGAATGGGGATACACTAGCACTTAAAAGACATAATCACGATTATTTTAAAATTGAATTGTCACAAAACATACTTATGTGAGAGAGCCTGAAAACTACCATTTGTTAAAAAAAAAAAAAAACTATTGAAAACAGGTATGTTACTAGTTGAATTTAAAAAGCTGAACTTCTAAAGGGAAACAGAAATGGTGAAATTTGGCAGACACAAGGGTCACAGAACAGAAATGAAGTTTAACTACTCCATGTGCTTGAGACTGTTCAGTAAGAAAAATGTAAGTTTAGTTTAAAAAAAAAAAATAGTAAAGCCAAATTCTCCACCCATTTCTCACATCATGGATTGACGTGACTTCTAGGCTATCTATATGTGGCATTATCAGAATTAAATTAATAAATCTGTTCTTGGAAACATACATTACCATGTGCAAAATAGACAGCCAATGGGAATTCACTGTATGACTCAGGGAACTCAAAACGGGGGCACTGTCAAAACTTAGAGGGGTGGGAGGTAGGAGGGAGGTTCCAGAGGGAGGGGACATATGTATACCTATGGCTGATTCATGTTGATGTATGGCAGAGACCAACACAACATTGTAAAGCAATTATCCTTCAATTAAAAATGAATTAATTAAAAAAAAAGAAATCTGTTTCTGATCCCTTGAACAACTCCTTCTGTCATTGAATCAGTATTGCATATCCACTAAACAGAAGCAGCTCATGCAATGGAATATTATAGGATTGAAGTGAGCAGATGGTGGTTCTAAATGAAGACTGGTTCAAAAGTTTGGAAAACACATAAAACAATCATTTCCTCTTATATCCCAGCCTTTACAACCTACAGACTAGAAGAAGCTTCTGATTTTTCCTTCTGCTCATTTTCCTAAAACTGCCCAAGTCCCACCACTGCCCGACTGCTTCAGGCACTCTCAGCCTGATGCCCTTACACCATACACATGCACACCTGTGTGCACACACCTAAGCACACACATCTGCATAGACACAGCACATGCTCTTATTCAAAGACCAAAGACTATAGAAAATACCATCGATTCTGAAACACTCATAGAAACTCTAGGCTGAGAAACAGCACGGTGAGTTACAGAAGACAGCTGTGGGAGTAAAGTGCATGGTTAATAATTCTTGGCCAGGAGCTGGACATCCTGAATCAAATCCCAGCTCCTCCCTTCATGCCTGTGTGGTCTTGGGTGGTTATTTCATCTTTTTGACCCTCACTTTTCTCATGCACTGAATCTTGGATGAATAAATAACTGATTCACTTTCCACTCAAAACCCTTAATTCTTGAAAGAAAAAAAAAATTTAAAGGAAGACAACAATTTTGATTTGCAGGATAAGGCTTCCATTCTTTTGTATAGGATCAAAAATGTTCTGTCTCGTGATGGTTAGATCACAATCTCTTACTGAGGAATATGTTTGCTTTCCAATGCCTACAGCAAGATTACAACACTTTCCAAATAATGGTAACATTTCAAACATTAGAGGAATACATTAGTGACTCTGCCTTTAAACTATCTGATTTTTAGTTCCAAAGTGTTACTTTAAAACATACTTCCTGTACACAAGCTTATTTCTTAAAATACCTTTTGGAGAAAAGTCACACCAGGGTAAACTTCCAACAATATGCATTTCTTTATTCTCCACCAGACAAAGTCTACTCTACACCAAACAAAACTAAGTTAGAGTCTATATACATCTACAGGATCTCCTATTTTTCTTGCTTAATCATTTTTGAAATGTTAATGAGTGAAACAGGGAGGCTATATAATTAACCTTCCATCTGCAAGTTGAAGAATCCAGAAACAGCATACAGAAGAATCAGGTGTCACTGAGAGCACATAACCTGTGGACTTTCATCAAGTCCATGGAGTAAGAGGAAGTAAGAAGTCACTTTCTCCCCACAGTGTTAATGAGCACAAGCAAAGTGCACACTGTCCCTAGGCAGACAGAGGAGACCCAATAGCACACCTACAGGGACACACCAAGGTCACACAGGAGAACAAGAGAGTTATTTTATGTGACACATATTTTCTATATTTTAAGAGTTTACAATTATATTTCAGTAGCTGTTCCTTGAACAGCTTGTGTGTGGTGTACCACACACAATCCAGTTAAGTATGGAACTGGTTACTACAGACTTTCAAGTCAGACACCAAGTCAAAACTTTCTACTCTGTACTCTATACCTGTTGGTAAAATGTTCAGACATGCCTAATACATCGCTCTGTGAGAAACAGCTTTAAAGGAAACTGTTTGAAATCACATCCAAGCTAGGTCATAGTTTTACACAGGACACTGACAAAAGAAAAAAGGGAGAGAAACTGACTCTACCTATGGCTTCCCTGGTGGCTCAGACGGTCAAGAATGTGCCTGCAATGCAAGGGACCCAGCTTCAATCCTTGGGTTAGGACGATCCCCTGGAAAAGGGAATGGCTACCCATTCCAGTATCCTCGCCTGGAAAACTCCACAGACAGAGGAGCCTGGCGGGCCACAGTCCATGGGGTTGCAAAGAGCTGGACACAACTGAGCAACTAGCACATGAAATTGGACAATCACAACTTATCTGCCTGCATATATTTCAAAGAAATCTAGTAAAAATGAGATTGGGAATCCTGTCTCTATACTTGTTTGAATGGATTTTTAAAAAATGGATTCCCATCAAGGTTTTTAAAGAGTCTATCTCTTTAAGAGATGCGATTCTAATTACACAGAAGAGAAGGCTCACAGAGGGACCAGGACAACTTACAACCCTGAGCTCCACAATGCCCCAGTCTCAGCATTCAACCGCACTTGCTTCCCTTGTGTTTAATTCACCATATTCTTCCATATGGTTCCAGCCCCACAACACTCCCAGCTCAGTCTTGGTAGTGGTGTCATGATAACTGCCATCCCCTCAAAGAGAACACCGAGGACTGGCTTCTGATTTTTCACCTTTTCTCATTAATAGGGACAAGAGTTACATTCGATATCTATATACCATAAATCTTTACCATCACTTTATTTAATTCAATTTGCTACCACATGCTGTGGGGTTTGTGTTTGTTTGTTTGAAAAGGTCTTGAGTTTACCTTTTTCCTCCAAAGTCACTGCTGCCTCCCTGGATCAGGATAAATTTACCTAGTTTATCTCTAGAAGACTTACCTTCCTAAAACACTATTCAGTATATCCTAAAACCTGTACTGGTTACATCTGAATTCTATTATAATATTTCCCAAAGCCTATTTGTCAAAAGAAAAAATTTTAAAATTAAATTAAAAAGCACCTGTGACCAACTAGGGCTTCCCTGTAGATCAGCTGATAAAGAATCCGCCTGCAATGCAGGAGAACCCAGTTCAATCCCTCAATCAGACAGATCCCCTGGAGAAGGGATAGGCTACCCACTCCAGTGTTCTTGGGCTTCCCTAGTGGCTCAGCTGGTAAAGAATCCACCTGCAATGCGGGAGAACTGGGTTTAATCCCTGGGTTGGGAAGATCCTCTGGAGAAGGGAATGGCTACCCACTCCAGTATTCTGGCCTGGAGAATTCCACGGACTGTATAGTTCATGGGCGTCACAAAGAGTTGGACACGACTAAAGCCACTTAGAAAGCACACACACACACACACACCAAAAAGAGTTGAGTAATACAAGCTACATCCCAAGGGAGTATACAGTTAATTGCTCCTGAATGGTATTAGAAAAGGGCTTTGGAAGAACAAATACTAGGAACTAGAAGACTGAAGTTTTAGTCTCTGTTCATCACTGGCAAGTTCATGAACCTCTTTGGCCCTTCCAAAGATGTAAAACTGAAGATTTTGAATAGATGGCCCTTAAGCCTCCTTCTGTGGTATTGGAAAAGACTCTTGACAGTCCCTTGGGCTGCCAAGGATCCAGCCAGTCCATCCCAGGGGAGATCAGTCCTGGGTGTTCATTGGAAGGACTGATGTTGAAGCTGAAGCTCCAATACTTTAGCCACCTGATGCAAAGAGCTGACTCATTTGAAAAGACCCTGATGCTGGGAAGGATTGAGGGCAGGAGGAGAAGGGGACGACAGAGGATGAGATGGCTGGATGGCATCACCGACTTAATGGATGTGAGTTTGGGTAGGCTCAGGGAGTTGGTGATGGACAGGGAGGCCTGGCATGCTGCAGTTCATAGGGTCGCAAAGAGTCAGACACAACTGAGTGACTGAACTGAACTGAACTGAAGGCTCCTTCTATCTCTTCCATCCTGTTACTTTATAATTCAGACTGCAGAAGTCACAGGAAGGCAATACAATGTGAAAAGAAATTGAGTTTATAGCCAGATAGAAGAAAGTGTGCATTCAGTTACTACATTAGAATTTCTTCCTTGAATTATTCTGGTTATAATTAGAGATGATGCATTTATAGCATGCAAAACATGCTGAAGAAATTACAATTACTGAGTTACAATGAGACACTGTTCTTCAGAGAGAGTCTCCTATATCACACCATATAAGATGGATTCTCATCTCTCAATTGTTTAAAAGTACATATTTATCATATTTACTTTTAGTAAATAGTAAACATCCTATCAAATTCCACTACACATCAAACTGCTCTGGGGAAAGGGTTTTGTCAACCATTTACGCTGACTGGCATATAAGATCAACTCAATCAATATTTTTGATTTAACAAAGATTTGTGTTGGGTTATCGTTTTGCATTTCAAAGTATCTCTGTTCTTTTTTCCAAAGGCACTAATGATGATCTGGCTGTCCAATGGTTACATACTAACAAAACTGTCAAACTTCTAATTAGTGAAATTCTGCTTATTTTCTTCTGCCTGTACCTCATTAGCAGGTACTCTTTAATTCAAATGTGAATTAAAATATCCTGAAGATATCAGTCAGTGACCCTTAAGTGTTAAGCAACACTCAACAGGAAAAAACAAATCACTGCTTTGTGATGAAAGTGAAAGTCGCTCAGTTGTGTCCAACTCTTTGTGACCCCATGGACTATATAGTCCATGGAATTCTCCAGGCCAGAATATTGCTGTGGATAGCCTTTACCTTTTCCAGGGGATCTTTCCAACCCAGGGATCAAACACAGGTCTCCCACATTGCAGGCAATTCTTTACCAGCTGAGCCACCAGGGAAGCCCTTGCTTTGTGGAAGGGAGTGTTAATATACTTTGAAAAAATGCAAACATTACTATAAAATTAGATGCTTTCAATTTCCTGTTTTATAGACATTTATCTACTTTTGATATAACTTTAAGTACACTGTGAGAAAAAATAAGACATAAATTTTAGCTTTAAAATTCTACTTTATGTCATATAAAATAATGTCCATGTTATCATTTATCCTTATATTAAATCATTCATTTAAAAGTATGACAAATTCCTTTGAAATAGGATTGCTAGAAATTTTTTATCCACTTCAAGAGGAAAGAGAGTGTTCCATTTTCTTTGTTTGTTTACTGCATTTATTCCTCATTAAACACCAAAGTAAAACAGAAAAAAAGAGTAAACATAGAATTGAGCTATTATTTTGTAAAGACAATATGTTAACTTTGCAATATCTAGATAAATTTACTTAAAGTTATCAGAACTACTGTAGTTTTGAGAACATGACAAAGAACTTGTAGTAGACATTAGCTTTTACTTCATTTTATACAGATAGGCTTTTAAAAAGTTTATATTTATTAAGCTTTATCTTTAAAATAGGACAAAGATGACAAATTATCAACTTTCCCTGTTTACTTATATATTAGCAAACATAGCTTAAATATGACAAAGCTAAATTATCATAAGGCAAAATAAGTTTAGTATGTTTTTTCACATTTCAGTGTCTTCTCCATACATTTACAACATAACACAAAATACAATCCAACTAATTTTCTAGTAAATTTTTCATGAATTATATAGCAGTTCACTGTTTCTCTACCTTTCCTCAGTGCTAAGGTAAACTGAATAGCCCTTTAAAATTCAACTTCGGATGAACATAATCATTCTGAAGGGCTGTGTAAGGTATCAAAGTAATTATTTTATTGACTATATTATATACTATGTAACCTTTGTAAATACTTTATGGTCTAAATATTAAAACAAGGAACGAAACTAAGTTATCAGAATCTGAGAGCAATGAGATTTCTGATATACATTTCTAAATCTTCTCTCTATAGATTAAGAAACTGTTCCCTAAATAAATAAAGTCCTCAGTCAGGCTCACACAGTTAGTGCGGTATAGTGAGAAGGCCTACAATTTAGTCAAACAGACCCAGATACTAATCAAGCCCACCCCTTTCCGTGCTACGTTATACTTATTATTGTGTCGTTCCTGGCCTTAGTTTCTGCATCTGTAAAAAGGACATAATAATAAGCATTTATGTTGTCGTGACAACATAAATTGAATAGAGTATTATCATAGTACATAAAAGATGGTAAACAAATGTGAAGTTCAAGGCTTATTAAAGAAGACCCACATACAATCTAAATTGCTTACTTTTTTGTACGTCTATAAGTCACCAAGATATTTTGCCTAACTTGCTACTTACTTAAAACGCAACATATATATTTTTCCATATAGGTTTAAACTCATTTGAAACTGTACGTTTGCCATCTACATAACAAATTAGCATAATTGTTAATCTGAAGTAACTTTAACAAATTTTTTCCTTTCTATTCATTAGCCCCGGCTCTTTTTCCCTGAGTTGGGTTAATTTTTTCCAACTGTAAAATTTTTAATACGGTTGAAGAGTGAGTGTAATGTTCTTTGTAAATACAATGGACTGCTGACCTTAACACTAAATGGAAATAAAACATTTTTAAGTCCAGCAAAATGTCTCAATTGTAATTACCAAGTGGCCTTTATCCTGAACAATTAGTTTAATACAATGGTTTTAATAAAAAAAGGTTCTTTCTTTCAAATAATCTTTAACTACAGTCTGTAAGAGAAGAACACTTTCAATTTTATAAGAGAAACTACATTTCCACTTAATCAAAAGAAAATTCTCATATTACTTATCATTGTTATGCATTAACATCAACTTTCAAAAAAGAACTAGCAATGACTTTTTTAGTTCTCAAAGTATCATAAAATGATGTATATATGGAGAAAAATATGGAATAGTGAGAAGAAAATTAAAGGGGTGAGCGGAAAAAAAGTCTTCAGTAGGTTTTTCACCAGAGGAAAAAAGATATATAACAATAATATAATAAAATACACATACACATTTATTTTTCAATATAGTACCAGAGTAGCTACAAATGAAGGGCTGTAGACATTTTTATTTATTTTTGCTAACCACAAAACTCAATTCCAGAGATTTTTCTACTATGTGAAAATGGACATGTTGTCCCCAGTTGCTAAAAGTATTAATAAAAGGAAACATGTGCATAAGGTACACAGGACAAAAATTTCGCTGGATTCAACAGTGATCATTCCTTTGGAATACAGTACACTGACATTTTGGGTTTCCCAAGCGGATCGGAAGGTAAAGAATCTGCCTGCCAACGCAGGAGACCTGGGTTTCATCACTGGGTCAGGAAGATCCCCAAAGGAGGGGATGGCAACACCCTCCAGTATTGCTGTCTGGAGAATCCCAGGAACAGAGGAGCCTGGTGGGCTACAGACCATGAGGTCGCAAAGAGTCGGGCATGACTGAGTGGCTAAGCATGCACTCACATCAACATTTTATCCTCTAGAATCAAAGACCATTTATTAAATGCCCCATGATTGCCAACCACAGGAATTGTCTAATGTTCTTCCTGAATAATAGAAAACAAAATGTCATAAAGATTGAAAGCAATGTTCAAGTCCCAGATGAAGTAAAGGTGTACAATAAAATTTACCACTGCAATAAATTCTAATACCACCTTCCTTTGCCAAGAGGTTCAAAGATGCAGTACACATCACTTTTAGCCAGCTGTAAGAGCCATTTAACAACCCCAAAACAAAAAGCAACATAGGGTCTCAGTTCAGTTCCGTTCAGTTCCATTCAGTCGCTCAGTCGTGTCCGACTCTTTGTGATCTCATGAACCACAGCATACCAGGCCCCCCGTCCATCATCAACTCCCAGAGTTCACTCAAACTCATGTCCATTGATTGAGTCGGTGATGCCATCCAACCATCTCATCCTCTGTCATCCCCTTCTCCTCCTGCCCTCAATCTTTCCCAGCATCAGGGTCTTTTCCAGTGAGTCAGTTCTTCGCATCAGATGGCCAAAGTACTGGAGTTTCAGCTTCAACATCAGTCTTTACAATGAACACTCAGGACTGATCTCCCTTAGGATGGACGGTTAGATCTCCTTGCAATCCAAGGGACTCTCAAGAGTCTTCTCCAACACCATAGTTCAAAAGCATCAATTCTTTGGTGCTCAGCTTTCTTTATGGTCCAACTCTCACATCCATACATGACTACTGGAAAAACCATAGCCTTGACTAGATGGACCTTTGTTGACAAACTAATGTCTCTACTTTTTAATATGCTGTCTAGGTTGGTTATATATAACTTTCCTTCCTTCTTTTAATTTCATGGTTGTAGTCACCATCTACAGTGAGTTTGGAGCCCCCCAAAATTAAGTCTATCACTCTTTCCCCATCTATTTGTCATGAACTGATAGGACCAGATGCCATGATCTTAGTTTTCTGAATGTTGAGCTTTAAGTCAACTTTTTCACTCTCCTCTTTCACTTTCATCAAGAGGCTCTTTAGTTCCTCTTCACTTTCTGCCATAAGGGTAGTGTCATCTGCATATCTGAAGTTATTGATATTTCTCCCAGCAATCTTGATTCCAGCTTGTGTTTCTTCCAGCCCAGCATTTCTCATGATGCACTCTGCATAGAAGTTAAATAAGCAGGATGACAATATACAGCCTTGATGTACTTCTTTCCCTATTTGGAACCAATCTGTTGTTCCATGTCCAGTTCTAACTGTTGCTTCCTGACCTGCATACAGTTTCTCAAAAGGCAGAGCAGATGGTCTGGTATTCCCATCTCTTTCAGAATTTTCCACAGTTTATTGTGATCCACACAGTCAAAGGCTTTGGCATAGTCAACAAAGCAGAAATAGATGCTTTTCTGGAACTCTCTTGCTTTTTCAATGATCCAGCAGATGTTGGCAATTTGATCTCTGGTTAGAGTCTCAACTTCTGTCTATAATCAAGCATGCGTGTAAATACCAAGAGTTACAAGATAGTCCTAAGTCAATACCTTAAGTCAATACCTTAAGTCCTAAGTCAATCTCCTAGATTAAATGTGTCCCTTCAGAACTCAGAACCAGGTTCTCTTACAAGAAAAGTGCTGATTTCAAAAAGGTCATACCTTCTGAAAAGGTGTATACCCATAGTCCTCACTGCTCATCACTGAAACTATGGTTTCAAGATAAGATCGGTTCTGAAGAGTAAATATTATTACCCCTAATTCCAGATAAGCAAACTAACTGCAAGCCCCATTTTGAACAGCCTTGTCCATTCATCCAAAGACAATCACTAATGTGGAGCAGAATCTAGTCTCAGACTCCAGATATGGAATCCATGTCCTTAGCCAATATTACCAAGCCAGTCTCCATATTCCCAGTATACTGCATTTTAAATGTCTTATTTTTCTACCTCAGCCTTAAAGGAGATAAAGTAAACACAAACTATATCTTCATTTGTCTGTCATATGACCAAACACAGACTTGACCAGGGTTGTAAATACAATAGAGAAGTATTGAAAGACCATAAGTTCAGTTCAGTTCAGTCACTCAGTCATGTCCGACTCTTTGCGACCCCATGAATCGCAGCATGCCAGGCCTCCCTGTCCATCACCAACTCCCAGAGTCCACCCAAACCCATGTCCACTGAGTCAGTGATGCCATCCAACCATCTTACCTCTGTCAACCTCTGTCCAACCATCCAACCTCTGTCATCCCCTTCTCCTCCTGCCCTCAATCTTTCCCAGCATCAGGGTCTTTTCAAATGAGTCAGCTCTTTGCATCAGGTGGCCAAAATATTGGAATTCCAGCTTCAGCATCAGTCCTTCCAATGAACACCCAGGACTGATCTCCTTTAGGATGGACTGGTTGGATCTCCTTGCAGTCCAAGGGACTCTCAAGCATCTTATCCAGCACCACAGTTCAAAAGCATCAATTCTTCGGCGCTCGGCTTTCTTTATAGTCCAACTCTTACATTCATAAATGACCACTGGAAAAACCATAGCCTTGACTAGATGAACCTTTGTTGATAAAAGTAATGTCTCTGCTTTTATACATCCACTCAAAATATAGTTACTCACTATGTTTTTCTGATTTATATGTGATTATTTTTTCTCCCTGGCTAGTGATAACCATGAAAACTAAGACACACCACTGTGGTACTGGTGAAAAAATGCTCTACTCATATCAATAACTCCATGGTAATCATTTTTAACTGTGTCCATCTAAACAAAAAAAGAAAATACTGCATGGAAATTTGGAATTCTCAGATCCTCTGAAGATTACATATTGGCTCCATATGAGGTCCATGTGTAGTATAACCCTGCTTTATGGATACTAGAAAATACATGGCAAATTACAGTCATTATTAATTTATTCTTTATACATTAGCAGCCTGGCTCACAAGCTTAACTCCTTATGTCTCTTTTCTCTTCCTTTGAGGCACTTCTCAATGATGTATCTCTCTAATTTAGCAGAGAATTGCTCTCCCATCAGTCTCACTCTGCCATCAAGCCCACACTTAATATTGGGGTAAGGAGAAGCCCTGGAGGAATGAGGCTATTATCTGCAGCTGACTTTGGAGCTTGCCTCTTGCTAAGGAATGTAGCTCACATCAAGAGGAAAGGACTCTGGGATATCTAACAGAGACGGGCACCCCTCCGAAGGATGGGAAACCCATCCTGACTGAGCAAGTAAGGCGCAAGGGTTAATCTAAGCTCTCTTCATCCATCCACACTTTTCCTACAATAGGATGGATGGCCTGGCTTTGTTCCTGATCAACTCTGAGATAGCTTAGCTTGGAAATCCCGATTGTCCTTTCGCATATTATGTGTAAGAACTGAGTACTGTTTGGCTAAAAGCCTTCTTTCCTTCCATCCTGGTTTAAATTAAACCAGAGGGCAGGGAATGCTTATTACCAGTTTAGGGCAAAGACACTGTTGAATCTGTCCAGGCATTTGTCAAACTCAACCAAGCACCAAATATACCCTTCTATGATTTCTGGTCCTATATCAAGTTCTTATCATAAACAACAACGAAATTTCATACATGCAAATAATAGACAAAACCACATATGGAGCTCTATCATGACAAGTTTCTTTGATTATGATTATGTAATGAAGGTATTCAAGCTGAAATACGACTGTCCCAAATGGTAGTTTCTCTAACCAACAACCAGTAAATAGCAGGTCCCTGCTATATCGTTTTTTAGCATACAAAATTATATATGTAAGAAGCAGATGGTGAATGTCAACTTGGCACCATTTCACCATCTGTTCTTTGTATAGCTAGTCAAGTTCAGAATGTTACTTAAAGATTAAAGAAAGACAACACTATTGTTGAAGCCAAGAGCAGCCTTCTTTCTTAAGCTCTCAACATTTGCAATATATACACCAAGTATTCATCTATGATATACAAAATCTGTTTTAATCTCACTCTATTGAATAAAACCTAAACAAAAGCATTCATTTCTGTAGTATCCCACAGATATTTTCTGGACAAGAAAGAAAAAGAGTAACACAGTTCTAAATAGCTAAAGCAGGGATACAGAAAATAGACTGTATATACCACAAGAGGATGCAGAACAAGATAAACAGCAAAGCATAAATATCCGGGCTGATTGTTTCTCATCTGCTACTAAATAGTATAAAGTATGTTAATGAAGGAAAATCTGCAACATGTTGGCTTCACATCTAAATGCAGTACAAAAGTGGATATACTTTGCATCGGCATATAACTTTTATCTTACAGATATTTTTACAGTTATTGTACTGAAGAATGCAAAAATGAATTCTACAATACTTAACTAGACTTCATATATTAAAAACCAATTGGAAGCCATCTATTATTTTTTAAGGATATATTTCCATCAAGTTGCAATAAATATTATTCGTGACAACATGTACAAGGAAATAATATTAGTTAAATGATCTATATCCATATAGATACAATAAAGACTATTCATGACAACATGTACCAGGAAATAATATTAATCATATATTTTATAAAGTTATTATGTCATATAAACACATTATAACACATATAAGTATCACTTACAAATATGTGAATATGTCAGATAACAGCAATGCTTTCCATAGTGTCTACTGTATTACTGGCATCATTCCAGTTGTTTTAACATCAGTCCTAAAAACACCCTATTCAAGGTAAGTTACACAATTTTCAGGGTTCAATGCAAAATAAAAATGCAGGGTCCCTCATTAAAATTGAAGGATAAAAGCTTTTTTCCTTTCTTCCATGGTCTTTCTCTCTCAACCGATCAGGAGATGCCTGCAGGGTGAAGGCACATCTTCACAGGCGCTTGGACCACCTCCTGTCCCTGACACTCAGCAGGTGCCCCGTTAGCTGACCTGACATCTCCAGAGCCCATGGCCAGTCCCCACTGGAGGCCTGGGGAGGCAGAGAGGGCAGAAGAAGGGGCATCCCAGAACCCCTCCAGAGAAGTGGGGAGACAGGAGCAGACAGAACCATACATAAGGCAAGGCTGCAAGCCCCCAGTGCAAGCGACACTGCCCCATCTGACATCATTACATACATAAATCCAAAGTAAAACCTGCTAAAAATGTCAAGATGATGACCATGGAGCATTCAACAACAAGCACAGGGCCAAATTCTGAGTTCCAGAGCATGAGCTGTGTCATTGGCTGAGTACCTATGAAGCTGCCCCTGACCAGAAAAAGAAATACTATTCACCTCCATTTTACAGATGAGGAAACTGAAACAGAGATCATTAAATTCCCCCAATCAGCTGAATAAAGAGGTAGAGTCAGGATTCAAACTCAGACAGGACTTAAACATAATGCTTACTGTAGGGTCCATGTTCTACACACTATACTAAAAGGAAATTTAAAGAAATATATTTTTAGTCTCTAATAATTTATTTAACCTATTATTTCTAAACAATTATTTTCTCTATCCAAATCTAGAAGACACATATACAAGTACTTGCTTATAAAATCACATACAAATATATTGGAAAAATTCTAAAACATATTCCTTTACATAAATAAGACCTAGATATAGAAATTTGATGATTTTATTTCCAGAGAAGAAGGGGGGCTATACTATATGCATTAGCAGTTATATATGCCTTATACATTGATACCTGTATTTCAAAGATTTGATAAGTCATATTTAAATGAGTATCTGTGTCCCAAAACACCATTTTAAGCCTGACTCCAAGATTTTCAGAAACACAAGAACAACCATCATTATTTGAACCCCAGCAACCATATGGAGTCTCTCTGGCACTCTCACACCTCTTTTCTATACATCATTCCTCCTTGGCCATCATCTTCTAGGAAACTGAATGTCTGGTATAATCATAAAAGACCTTTCTCTTAATTTCACCATCATTTATAACAATAAAAAACCACCGACGTCCCAATCTGTTCATTTATTTGTTCAATGAATATGTATTGAATAAACTTGATTTGCTCCATAGACTTTAAATTACAAGTTTGCAGATTATCTGATTAATATATTAATAAATTATTATAGCATTCTGATTGAAATAAGAGCTCTAGAACCTAATCCCACCCCATACTCAGACTATTTCCAATGAATGAATCAGTCTTGTATCATATCACTGTGTAAATGTGAAAAAATAAAAAAAAAATAAAGGAAAAGATACCACCCCTCTCTTCAGATCCACCTTAGAAAACAAGAAATCAATCCAGTTTTCTTGGTGAGAATAATGCAAAGAACATACTCTAGAAAATGGTAAACTATGGACAGGCACCTTATTGCTGTTGTCATTTTTTTCCATCCCCCCTCTAATCTGTAACCATTCCACTTAATTTCTATAGTAAATCAGAGTTATAGAGTTGAATGATACCCATGTCAGATAAAATTAGAAAAAGAAATCATTCTACCTGTCAAGATATGTATCCAAACTGATATATACTCAGTGTGATTTAAATCTCCTCCAACTCCCAGTAGGGTTTGTTCTTCGAGTTACCATTTAGCCACTTGTATTAGAGATACTAGTTTACATATCTGCCTGAATCACTAAAACTCCCTTGCATTTAAACTCTTAAAATTCAGGAGTCATTGATTTAGTGATTGCTCTATAACTTCCTTCAACTCCCAAACATTAATTATTATAATAGCTAATGTTGTTGGCTCTTGGCAAGGTCTCTACAAATAAAGATTAAATAATATAATCTGTATTTAAAAGAAAAAGCATGCCCTCACACCACTAAAAAACGGGAACAATATTCAATGATTCACACAGAAATGATCAGAGAGAACACTGTCTAAATGGACTTTGAAGACTAACTTCATTTGTGCTTAGTCGCTCAGTCATGTCCAACTCTTTGTGACCCCATGGACTGCAGCCCACCAGGCTCCTCTGTCTATGGGGATTCTCTGGGCAAAAATACTGGAGTGGGCTGCCATGCCCTCTTCCAGGGGACCTTCCCAATCCAGGGATCAAACCCAGGTCTGCATTGCAGGCAGATTCTTTACCGTCTACCAGGCTACCAGGCAAGTCTTGCTACCAGGCAAGCCCATTTAGTAAATTTAATAAATCAGTAAGTACTAGTTAACCATTCCTTCAGTTAGGCTAAATGTTTTTTTTTTCTCTTTTGCTATGTTTGTTTATTTGTTTTTGAAGTATAACTGACCATGTGACCCAGCAATCAGACTACTGGGCATACACCCAAAGAAAACCGTAATTTAAAAAGACACATGCATCCCAATGTTCATTGTAGCACTGTTTATATTAACCAGGATATGGAAACAGCCCCAATGGCCAGCAGCATAAATGTTAAATATTGAGTCTTGCCCTTCAAATATTGCATTCCTATAGCCACTGTGACTGTCAAAAAATTTTTCATTTAGTCACTCAACATTTAATGACCTTACCTTGCTTCTGTCTCTAACTACACCATTCTTAAAGAAATTCTGTGGCCAGTTAACCTTTGTATCTTCCATCATGGGCTTCCCTGGTGGCTCAGTGGTAAAGAAGCTGCCTGCCAATGCAGGAGACTCAGGTTCAATCTTCCATCATGCAGATTACAGAGCCTTATCCATAATTGCAGGAAATAAGCCATTTGAGAATGAAGAAATTCTCCCTCCATGATGCCATAAACATTAAAAGCAGGAGGAAATTAAAAAAAAAAAAAAAAAGCATGAGTCCCAGGATCAACATGTAAAGCTATATAGAAATATGTTTCTTTGATTTTTTTCTTTGAAGAACCAGAAAGCCTCAAATTTTACAAATTTAAAATCACTGAATGGAAAAGCCTATCCCTCATGACTTCTAATTCTGTTTCTCCCTATTCCCCACTGACTCTGCTCTAATCCACTGCAAATCCACCCTCAGAGGACCATTCCCTAAGATGCAGTTCAGTTCAGTTCAGTTCGGTCGTTCAGTCGTGTCCGACTCTTTGCGACCCCATGAATCACAGCACGTCAGGCCTCGCTGTCCGTCACCATCTCCTGGAGCTCACTCAAACTCATATCCATTGAGTTGGTGATGCCATCCAGCCATCTCATCCTCTGTCGTCCCCTTCTCCTCCTGCCCCCAATCCCTCCCAGCATCAGAGTCTTTTTCAATGAGTCAACTCTTCACATGAGATGGCCAAAGTACTGGAGTTTCAGCTTTAGCATCATTCCTTCCAAAGAACACACAGGGCTGATCTCCTTTAGAGTGGACTGGTTGGATCTCCTTGCAGTCTAAGGGACTCTCAAGAGTCTTCTCCAA
The DNA here is from genome assembly GCF_019923935.1 of Bubalus bubalis. Taxonomy (NCBI): domain Eukaryota; kingdom Metazoa; phylum Chordata; class Mammalia; order Artiodactyla; family Bovidae; genus Bubalus; species Bubalus bubalis. The sequence continues at coordinate 98,730,837 of NC_059163.1, read as the reverse complement.
CACCTAATCTCCCTAAGATTAGGGCCCCCTCATCTTCCTTTATATCTTTGATTCAAACTTCCATTTATACAATATTCAGTAACCAATAATCCCAGGTATGGAGAAGGCAATGGCACCCCACTCCAGTACTCTTGCCTGAAGAATCCCATGGACGGAGGAGCCTGGAAGGCTGCAGTCCATGGGGTCGTGAAGAGTCAGACACGACTGAGTGACTTCACTTTCACTTTTCACTTTCATGCATTGGAGAAGGAAATGGCAACACACTCCAGTGTTCTTGCCTGGAGAATCCCAGGGACGTGGGCTGCCGTCTATGGGGTCGCACAGAGTCGGACACGACTGAAGCGACTTAGCAGCAATAACAGCCATCCCAGGTATTTGTACTAATTTCTATAAATCATGGAAGCAGAACATCTTGCTCTGTTTTTCAAAAAAGGGAGGGGAGAGCCATATCAACAATTTAAAGAGATGGCACTTTGGCGCAGAAATCAGAATCAGCACTTCCATTTAATTTCTAATTTGACACCTTTCCTTCTCTCTTCCTCTGTCCTCCCCAACTCAGTGAATTGTGCTGATTCCTACTTCACAAGAATAAAGTTCTCTATTATCATTGTTATTTTTTAAAAGGTAAAAATATAATGTTCCCATGTTATGCTGGCTGCTTTAAGTGAAAACTATATTTTTCTTTTTTCAGTTATTACATTTTTCCATATAACCTAGCACTGATGCAATGCTAAGCCCTACATGAAAAAGGCAACAATGGAAACAGAAAACAAATTAAGAAAAACTCTCTTCTTCAATATTTTATCAAATGTGTCAGATTTATTTTTTTTAATTTTATTTTATTTTTAAACTTTACATAACTGTATTAGTTTTGCCAAATATCAAAATGAATCCGCCACAGGTATACATGTGTTCCCCATCCTCTGTCAGATTTATAATACCAATTTTATTTGAAAATTAATAAGAAAAGTAAGTCTTATTATCAACTAAAAGTGACTGAGATCTGGAAATATAAAAGCAGTCTATTCTTTAAATGCTAATCTTCCTAAAGTAAAAGCAAAATTTTTAGAATTTAAATTAAAGGTTTATTTATTCCTGCCCTGCTTTTTATTTCTTACACTTCTGTATGGTGCCACATGTATTTAGAAACTTTGTCCAAAACTGCACAGATAAAAATAAGTACGTTAGCTTGCCCTTTGTCTCGTTACTGCATTCACTGTTGGTACTATGCTAATGTTACTTTTTCGTAAGGAAATTGTAAAATAACCTTCAAATCTACTCTTACTTATCTTTTTCTTTCTTCTTTTTTAAAAGTAGGATAATAAATCATAAAATCATTTTCTTCTCTCTTCTGTCTACACAATAATCATTGAATGGTTAAAATAATTGATGATTTACCAATCTGTCTAACAATTTATATTCCTTTCTGCCCTTGGACCTGGCACTGATCTATTCATCACTCTTGTTATGTCAAGATTTTTACTGAAAGCATGTATTAAGAATTTTAACAAAAGTACACATATGGATTCTTAACAGAGATTTGTTTCTAGTCCAATATGGACACTAGACTATTTTGCTATCAAACCAGAGTCAGAATCAATCGAATTAACTTTCTAAAAATTATCTTATGTCAGAAGAATTTCATACCAACCAGGAAAAAGGATGCTATCTTTCAGGTTATGATGCAAAAGTCAGCAATGCACAATCTCAGCTATTGTTCATTCTGGCGAATCACCACTGGCTGGCTGATTTACAACAGGTTGGTAATTATATAATGACACATAAACATTGCTAGAAATTTCAAATGTCCACCTGCTGGAAGTGAAACCATATGTGCTATAAAAGAAGAGCAATCACAATCGCTGGCTGACTCCAAAGGCAAATATTTGGCTAGTAAAGGCTGCCTGTTCACTAGTGTTAGTATTCACTGATATCAAATAAACTATATCCACAACAGCAATTTCCATTTAAATGGTTGTTAAGAAGTCTGATGAAGTTAAACTGAGACATGATGGCTGCAGAATTTTAATGATGGAAGAAGTCAATAGACCTGTTATGAAACAGCTGTGTGTGTTGGCAAAGCTTGCCAATGGGATTGTCTGGCCCCATAAGTTGCATGGTAGTCTTGGGGTTGCGTGAGTTGCATGGTAGTCTTAGGGTTGTGTCCTAGGATAGCAGATTAAGTCATGGAGAGTGAGCCATTATCTCACTGTAATGCAGGAGACCCAAGTTCAATTCCTGGGTCGGAAAGATCCCCTGGAGAAGAAAATGGCAATCCACTCCAGTATTCTTGACTAGAAAATCCCACGGACAGAGGAACCTGGTGGGCTATAGTCCATGGGGAAGCAAGAGTCTGATACAACTTAACGAATAAACCACCAACCAATACCACTAAGAAATAAAGCACTGAACTAGATATTTTTAAGTACTGTGTTAATTTGCTTAGTATTCTCATTAAAACTAAGTTTTATCCTTGCTATGTTTTTCACACATGAAAAAACAGAAGCTATGAAGGATTAATTTTTTCAGGGCCACTCAAGTGGGAAGGGGTGGGATTTGAATCTAAACACGTGTGATTTCAGAACACATCTGAGCCCCACTGTGTGTCTTTCCACTGATCACTTCATTTTTTCTGAGACTCAATTTCCACATCTTAACAAGTTCCAAAGATACTTCCATGTTATTATTTACTTCTGATTCTTTTAATTTTGCTGTCTTCTTTCTTATGCCTGTATAAATTCATGGTGGAGGGCTGCTTAATAGAGATTAAATGTATTAATGCTCCAAAGGGAAAAACATTAAAGAAATGGGTTGGTTAGCAGCCTGCACCCCAAGTTGGAGAGAAGGTGAACACAGGAGACATTCAGTCAGTGCTCTAGGTTCACTGATGAATGAGAAAACCATCAGCCATTTTATTTGACATTTAGAATCTGCTAACAGTTTGCTGTGGAGCACATTTATTGCTTCATTTACTGCCTGTGGGCTATACGCCCTCATCTACAGTGTGGAAATCAGGGACTACTGGATTGATATAGAAGCAGTATTTATTACATAGGACCATTCTGATAATTAAATAAATCAACATATGTAAAATACTTGGAACAGGGTCTGGCATGCAACAGGATCTATGAAGTACTACTTATTTTTCTTATGTTCACTCACAAAAACTATAGAATACTACATAAACCCTAAAAGACAATATTAATGACTGTGTAAAAGGATTCATACTTAACCCACAAACATACCTCTTATTTACTTTTGGTCTGCTGCTGCTGCTGCTAAGTCGCTTCAGTCGTGTCTGACTCTGTGACCCCTTAGACGGCAGCCCACCAGGCTCCCCTGTCCCTGGGATTCTCCAGGCAAGAACACTGGAGTGGGTTGCCATTTCCTTCTCCAATGCAGGAAAGTGAAAAGTGAAAGTGAAGTCACTCAGTCGTGTCCGACTCTTAGAGACCCCATGGACTGCACCCTACCAGGCTCCTCTGCCCATGGGATTTTCCAGGCAAGAGTACTGAAGTGGGGTGCCACTGCCTTCTCCTTACTTTTGGTCTGAGAACTTTAATTGCATGCCTGTGTGCTCCGTAGCTTTAGTTGTGTCTGACTCTGCGACCCTGTGGACTGCAGGCCACTAGGCTCCTCTGTCCATGGGATTCTCCAGGCAAGAATACTGAAGTGGGGTGCCATTCCCTTCTTCAGGGGATGTTTCCGACCCAAGGATGGAACCTGAGTTTCCTGCATCCCCTGCACTGCAGACAGATCCTCCACTGCTAAGCCACCTAGGAAGACCGAGAACTTTAATTGCTGGGCATGAATTATTCATTTATAGCATATATTCAGAAACATTCTCAACTTTTCTCCTCTATCTTCTATCTAGAAAACCCAGAATGTATTATCATTGTTTCTCAATAGCGACCAGAAATAATTCTTTTTAAAACTATGTACACAAACAAAACAGCATTCAAAACAAATTTATTAATATCATGTCCTACTTATCAAAAGGCAGAAAAGCATAAAAAATTGCTTGCAGGCAACTGGTATTCAATATTTTGGTATAACTGATATAAATATTTATAACAAGAATGGATAGATATATAAATGAATAATTCTTTAAAAAGAAGGCATGATCCCAGCAGTAGTGAAACATTCAAAACAACACAAAATCAACTAGAAAAGCAAAACCCCAACTTTAATCAAGAAGTACAAATATTAAATTCTCATAAATATAGTGATGGGAAAAAACTGCAGAATATAGTAGCTAAAGGACTATTTCACAAAACTCCACCAAAGAAAGTGCCTATTGTAGAGGATACTTAAGGAACTATCCAAATGAATTATCACCGAAGTGAAAGAACTATCATCCATACCTCTACAATCAATTTGCCCAAATTTTGTGATGAACCAATGAGCAAAAGAAACAGAAACACGTGTCAGAGGCTGCTGCATTGTCCACACAGACGTCTTCCTCTTGGACAAGAAAGTAACTGTATGTTTCCCCAAATCTGTCAGTGTTTTAGACCCGAACTTCCCAGGTGGAAACAGCATATACCATCTAAACTTCTTTGCTTTGATGAGAAAGGTGTGATTTTGACACAAAACCATCATCTTTCCCCCTGCGGAACTGCTCATTGTTTTGAACGCTTCTCTGTTATCCACCTACTGTTGGGCTCAGCCATTTCTGTCACCACTCATTTTCATTTCTGCTCTTATCCCTTCCTCTCCCCAAAGAGTCATTGTGAGCCTTCCTTTGATAAAACTCAGAAAGCAGAAAGCCCAGCTCTTCTCTTGAACTTAGCAATGAATTCTTCAGTTTCCTTTCTTGAAAGAAATTAAATCTCTGGGAAATTAAGCCTCTTTGAGAACAAACTAGATAAGCATACTGTTCATTCTGGAAACCCAATAAACCACTCTGAATTGAGATTTTCACCCAGGACTTCACAGTGCTAAAGGGAGAGCCCAGCAGAGTCAGAAGACCTGCTTTCTGAGTCGTCAGCTGACTCCATAAAGAGAGCAGATTATACCTCTTAATCTCTGCTCTGGGTTTCCCCCTCTACCAAAAACAGGAACCCGAGGTTTTCTTCAGTTTATATTTAAATATTTTTATTACTCTGAACACTTCCTTCTCTTGACTCTGGAGAAAATAACACTACCAGTACATTTCTTCTCCTTTGTATCATCCTCTCCGCCACCCGACATGCCAACCATTTCCTCTCATGTGTTCTTGCAATAAATTAAATCTTGGAAACTACTCAGAACATGGGTCATGAACCCAGTTTTTAGGAACCTTACTGCTGAACATTTTCTTCTTCATTTAATGGTTTTCTCCCTCCTCTCCCAGTTGATAGATAAACAATCACAATGAGCATGGACACTGTTCTGACCAGAATCAGCAGGAATATCAACAAATCCCAGTAATTTTAACCCTCCTCCCCATTCCCATAGACCAGTCCCCACAGCGCAGACCACGCCCTTCGAGCTGAGGGATCATTATACTAGGTAAGGATTTTTTTTCACGAGAGCTAAAAATGAAGTATCTGAGTACTAGCTTAACAAATGAACTCATCTGAGTGTATCCAACGTGATATAAAAATAACCTGTTTAGGGTTATAAAGCACTTCGTTATATTGCCAGATTTATTCGCAGTGCTACACTGAAATCAGCTTCATAACAACTTGTAAATTCTGAAAGGTATTTTAGAGCCCTTGGATGAAAAAACAGCCACCCCATCCTAAAACATGCTGACTTTTTACTAGGGCAGTAGATGACTGGCAAATTGAAGTATGTGTATCCTCAGTCCTATGCTCCCGTCTCTGAGATTAGAATACACTGTTTATGGGCTACTGTCCGATTAGCCTGGAGTCCTTATGATCTACTATGTAACCTATACAACCTGTTTTCAAAGTATACACTAATAAAATACTAAGAGCTGTCAAGGCCCAATGCCTAAGAAATTTCCTGACCAATTTTAATACTAGTTACTCTTTCCTTTCAAGGCAGAAACTGCTGTTTTCAGCCTCAGTCAATTTTAGCTAGATGACCAATTGAGAAAGCATTACTGTAAAAATGCAAGTTTACTGATGCTACTTTCTCTTAATGACTCATCTTCAGCTGCACAGGCTCCTGAAGACAGGGCAAAGAGAAAGATGCAAAGCTGCTATTCTAATAAAGATCTCAGCATCGTGGGATTTCATGCTGTCTCTAATTTAAACTTTCCCTTGAATAATTCTGAGACAACAAAGAAATTGTGGTGTGTATATGTAGTATTAGAAATACTATAACTTAAAACTTTCTTAATATGCTGGTATCCCTTCTGGTCTTAAAAGAGTATTTCATAATGCAAAGGAGGAGGAAAAGACAGAGAGAGAGAATACAAAGTCTAATACAAAAAGTAAAAGTTAGTTGCACAGTCATGTCCAACTCTTTCAGATCCTATGGGCTGTAGCCTACCCAGCTCTTCTGTCCATGAAATTTTCCAGGCAAGAGTACTGGAGTGGGTTGCTTCTCCAGGGGATCTTCCAGACCCGGGAATAGAACCCGGGTCTCCTGCATTGCAGGCAGATTCTTTACCAACTGAGCCACTAGGGAAGAAAGTAAATGACCTAATAAACCTCATTCCTCAAAACAGCATATTCAATTTTCCTGGAAATCTTTTACTTTCCTAGTAAAGATTTTCCTGGCCCATTTGAGACTACCCAAAATCTTTCTAGAATGATAGATATGTCATCTAAATAATCTCTTATATTAAAACTTTCACATGGTCTTTCATCAATAGAAGCAAGCTCTGCTTCAACCATTAGGTATGCCTCTGATCAGCCAAATTATTAAATAAAGCATGAATGCCAGCCACATACTGTAGCTTTCCACATTTCCCTAATGTAAGTCCAAACTATCTACCTCTGTTCATCTAAAGTAATCATTCTATAAATTGCCCTCTGACAATCTTAGAATCACTTCTCAATTACTGTCGTTAGGTAAATTATCCTCATAAAAGATGTTAATTTCTGTTTCTAATTAACATTGTCACCTACTTTCTGATTATTCCTATCTAGAATGAGCTATAAAGGAAGACCCATTAAAGTAAAGCACTTAATTATTTTCACTGTCCTAAGGATACAAGAGATCTTAAAAGAAAGAAAAAAAAAATGTTAAAGGTATCACTTTCAAAAAGAAAACATCAAATGATTTTACAATACAGACAAGAGAACAAAATCATCACCAACTTTTACTATTTACTATAGTACAGTCTCTAGCTAAACAGTTTATACATATTGTTTTAATTAATTTTCATGAAATTCTGTGAGTTAGGTACCCTTAATATCTCCAATTTAGAAGTAAGGAAGCTTGAGGTCTGGCAGCCTTATTATTTCACCAAGATCAGAACAGGTACAAGGGTCAGAGTCAGGGTTTCCTTACAGCATACGGGGAAAAACTCCTTCAAGAATGACTAAGAATCTTTATTTCTTAAAAAAAAAAAAGACTGCTTTATCCTTTTATAAATTCTAATTAAAAAATCAGAATTTTATTTGCTACAAAAGTGTCAATGATCTCATTGCAAAGTACTGGCCAGGGATTTACATATTGGTTCAGAAATAGTCAATTAACTATGAGGTCTCCAAATTCCCAAATTAATTATAGAATCATCACAGATTTTCTCATAGTCTTCTAAAGATCATATTTTAAAAACACTTAAGCTTTATATGTGTTGCTGACCCCTGCGAAAAAAGCTATCAAAAGAAAGAATCAAGCATTAATGTTTATTCTCCCCAGAATTACTTAATCTACTCTAACTACTTTTATATTTCTATAGGATTAAACAAAATATTCAGGGAGATTATTAACCTTGCTACATAGCAACAACAAAAAAATGATTTTGAAAGATTTTTCTAACAATTATTAAGTGAACTGAATATTGACCATGAGCCAGGGTAAAATATAAAGACATTTCTTAACATAACAATTTTTATATTAAATTATCTGTCCTTTAGTCAAAAAAAGAATATAACGATCACCCCCCATTTAACTAATACTCACTTTACAAATAGGCAATCAAAGGCAATATTATCTATATTTTATAAAAGTACTTTAAGTGAAGTCAATAGTAAGAGTATACCCATGGCCTTCACTCTCACAGATCATAAAAATTTCTAGACTGGTATAGTCTTTTTTGTTTGTTAATTTTTAAAGTATCATTTATCGGGGTATACTAGCTGTACAATGTTCTGCTAATTTCTACTGTACAGCAAAATGAATCAGTTGTACATATATATATATACCCTTCCCTTTGGGGCTTCCTTCCCATTCAGGTCATCACAGTGCATTAAGTAGAGTTCCCTGTGCTATTAGACTGATGTAGTCTTAATTCATAAGACTAAGACACATTCCAATTAAAATATCCCCATATTAAGGGTATGGTGGTGGTGGTTTAGTCCCTAAGTCATGTCCAACTCTTGTGACCCCATGGACTTTATAGTCTGCCAGGCTCCTCTGTCCATGGGATTCTCCAGGCAAGAATATTGGAGTGGGTTGCCATTTCCATAGTATCATATTATGATTTCCTTAATATCATGTTAAGGGTACATATATGGGCTTTCTAGGTGGTGCTATTGGTAAAGAAACTGCCTGCCGATGCAGGAGATGTAAGAGACACAATTTCGATCCCTGGTTTGAGACGATCCCCTGGAGGAGGGCATGGCAACCCACTCCAGTATTCTTGCCTGGAGAATTCCCTGGACAGAAGGAGCCTGACGGGTTACAGTCCATAGGGTCACAAAGAGTCAGACACAATGGAAGTGACTTGGCAGGCATGCACCCATGATACTGTATAAATTGTTGAAGTCATTAATTTTTATTGTGTTTTTGGTTTTAAGATTTTCTTTTTTTAGAGCAGTTTTAGGTTCATAGGAAAATTGAGAAGGGACAGAGGTTTCCCATTACCATGGCCCACACAGACACGCATAACCTGCCCCATTACCAACATCATTCACCAGAGGGGAACATTTTAGCTGGATTTTTTTTTTTTTTTTTTTAACGATGAGAAAACAGTGCTTAGCTACACATGAATGCTTATGTTTTCTTAAGCTAATATTAAAAGTAGCATGCTGCATTTTAAAGGCTAGAAGGAACTTTAGTGACTGCCTTATTGGAGCTCCTCCTCTTACAGAAGGGGGCAAAGGCAGGTAAATAAGTTGCTAAAAGTCACAACGTTAAGGGGGTCCAAAGCCTCTGAGACTATGATGCAGGTCTCCTGACTCTCATGGTTTTAATTTTCCAAGACCATAGCATGCTCCATAACTTTCAACTATACATAATGCCTTCTAGAAGTAATTTGAAAAATGCAAATCAGGCTGATGTTAGCTCTAACTATCCACATGACCACCTTCCTCCCATAGCTAGTGGGCCAGATGAGAAGAAAATTTGCATTGACCTTTATGTTCAGGGTTGACCCAGTGGCCCTGGTATGCTCCCTTAGGCACTGTGGGCTCAGAGGACCCTGAGGGGAGGAGGTGGTGCTGGAAAACAAGAAACTGGAGAAACACAGGCTGAGAACACACCACTATAATCACAGCACAGACGCTGATGTACTTACAAAGGGCCACACAGGCACTGGGGTGTATGTTCGTACCTATGAAAATACATTTTCAACTGGAGACTTATATCCAATATTCTTAGGTATATTTTCATTTTATTCAGCTCTCATATCTTATCAAGAAAAATCCAGGAACAAGTATATATCACTAAGCAATAGCTATTGCAAAACATGTGGGAATAGGCAATCTTTGGTCCATCTCAAAAACTCTTGGACTTATAAATGACTTAATTAGTGGCCTTTCACCCTGATTGAACATTCAAATTATCTGAAGAGCTTATACAAAATGCTAATATCTGGACTCCATCCCAGATCAATTATATCAGAATTTTAAGAGCAAGGTCTAGGCATCAGTGCCATTCTTGTCCCTGTATTTCCAAAATACATGTTAACTCTCATTCAATGATTAAATCAACAAATACATGCTTTTTTAATATCTCCTTTATACAGGTATGATAGGCATCAAGTATATACACACACATACATATACATATGATAACGTGTTTCTTACCGTCAAGGAGGGGAGCTTTCTAAAATAATGGTTTCGTATTTTCCACTGTAGAAACTTTACATTTGTACTTTGGTTTTTGCTGGTGTTATTGCTGTTTGTTTTTCCCACAATTAATGACAAAATGCCAACACCCCTGACCCCACCCCCACATACATACATACACAAAGGTCAGAGTCCCTTGCTCACCACAAGAAGTACTTCTCCAGACTGACACTGATCGATTAATTAAAATATCAATTCCTTTGTTCAAACAGGGAAAAATCCATTTAACCACATCATCATCTAACCCACATTAGCTTTACTATTTAGCATGTCCATTAAGGTACCATTCAAGGGTTTTTAAAAAGTGGAGCAGAAATTTAGATATGCTATGCAAACTATCTTTGATCACTCTTCTCACCTGACCCAATTATTAAGTGAGGTCAGTTGGGCTGACACAGAAAATAAAGAAAAGACGACTTTAACTGATATGGCACAACAGAATTTCTGGGTAGAGTCCCCATCCAATGCTATCTTTCTGCACAAATATCTTAATGCACCGATTCTCTTCAGTTCAGTTCAGTCACTCAGTCGTATCTGACTCTTTGCAACCCCACGGACCGCAGCACACCAGGCCTCCCTGTCCATCACCAACTCCGGGAGTTTACCCAAACTCATGTCCATTGAGTCGGTGATGCCATCTAACCATCTCATCCTCTGTCATCCCCTTCTCCTGCCTTCAATCTTTCCCAGTATCAAGGTCTTTTCCAATGAGTCAGCTCTTCATATCAGGTGGCCAAGGTATTAGAGTTTTAGCTTCAACATAGTCCTTCCAATGAACACCCAGGACTGATCTCCTTTAGGATGGACTGGTTGGATCTCCTTGCAGTCCAAGGGACTCTCAAGAGTCTTCTCCAACACCACAGTTCAAAAGCATCAAGTCTTTGGCACTCAGCCTTATTTATGGTCCATCTCTCACATCCATACATGACTACTGGAAAAACCATAGCCTTGACTAGATGGACCTTTGTTGGCAAAGTAATGTCTCTGCTTTTGAATATGCTGTCTAGGTTGGTCATAACTTTCCTTCCAAAGAGCAAGCATCTTTTAATTTCATGGCTGTGGTCACCATCTGCAGTGATTTTGGAGCCCAAAAAAGTAAAGTCAGCCACTGTTTCCACTGTTTCCCCATTTATTTCCCATGAAGTGATGGGACCGGATGCCATGATCTTAGTTTTCTGAATGTTGAGCTTTAAGCCAACTTTTCACTCTCCTTTTTCAGAGGCTCTTTAGTTCTTCTTCACTTTCTGCCATAAAGGTGGTATCATCTGCATATCTGAGATTATTGATATTTCTCCCGGCAATCTTGATTCCAGCTTGTGCTTCTTCCAGTCCAGCGTTTCTCATGATGTACTCTGCATATAAGTTAAACCACCAGGGTGACAATATACAGCTTTGACGTACTCCTTTTCCTATTTAGAACCAATTCTCTTACTAACTAGTAATTCTGCCCATAAGTGCAGGCTTCAAAACAGGCAAATAGGCAGAAATGTTATATATCTTCATGTAAAGTATTTCATTTACATTAAATAAATCAAATAGAGCATAAATCTCTTTTAATTTCTTTTTGTCCATAAGAAGTTCCTGTAAGGGAAGTACTATTTCTATTTATCTCTCTTTTTTATAAATGATCCAATACTTGATTAATAAATAAGAAGCTATTACAATTCACAATTATATTTGAATTTTGGCGTTTTTAATGTCAACAGTAATGGACTTTTTTTTTTAATATTTAAAACAAAAACTGAAATGACTTCTGAGGACTATGAAAGGAAGAAAAAGTTTCCTCTTGAACTTTATTCATGAATAACTTTTTCAAAATCAGTAAGCAATTACTATTTAACACATAGAAAAATGCACAATGTACAAATGCACATAAAATCCAATTATTGTGCTAACCTTTGTGCCTCAATCTCAGAGTTAATCTAGATTCTAAATGCCCAGCTCCACGGGCTAGCAGGCCAATAACTCTCAATTTCTCACAATGCTTTTGTCACATTCAAATAATCATTAAACAAATACCCCATTTAATCCCCCAAGAAAGAATAGCCAACTCAAATACCTATAGGAAGCAGGTGGACAAAGTAATTGAATGTGTACATGGAGGGAAGAGGAGATGAAGGAGGCAAGGTGGGGTTCTAGCAATAATGCCCTTACTAAAAAAAGGTAGCTATAAAAAGTCAGATTTTATATGAAACTTATTAATCCTGTATGTCAGAAACTAATGCAAACTAACTCTATTTCTTCATAGGCTACTTCATTCTCTCTGATCTAGGAGGCAGCCTTCACTGCTGATCCAGAGGATAAAAAGATAATTCAACAGAAGAATGAAAAATTCACATTACTTCTGTTTTCCATAAGCCTCCTGCTGAACTTTGCTTTCTTGTAGTCTGCATCTGTCAACTCCTATGCAATAATGCTTTAGTGTCTGCTTTCTTCAAGATTTCATCTTGAGTTGTTCTAATTTGGTCTGAACCCCTGAAAATGTTCTCAAGGAAACACAGAACTCAAGCAAAAAGAAGACTGAACATTTCTTTTTTATTTTATTGAAGTTCAGTTGATTTATGTGTTAATTTCTGCTACACAGCAAAGTGATTCAGTTATTTACACACACACATATAGATACAGACACACATTATTCCATTCCAGCTTATTACAGGATGTTGAATATATTCTATCAATAGTTCCCTGTACTATACAGTAAGACCTTGTTGTTTTCCCCCCCATTTTTTTTTTTTTTTAATGAATGGTAGTGATTCAGAGAATGGATAACTGAACATGAATCACTTGGAAACATGAATAAATATAAACAGTGAGTTTTTGCTCACTCATGCTCTCTGTTTTTATCAACATTTTGAGGGAGAAGCTGAATGAAAAGTAAGAAGAGGCTACAATCACAGCAGATTAACAACAGTTACACAAACACTGCCTCCAACCAAACATAACCCACTTAACAAGATTCCAAAAGAACAAAACTCAACTATCTGACAAACTTCATCGGTCAACTGCTTGTAAGATAGAGACAGACTTAATTATGTAATACAGGTGAATAAATCAAGGGAAGTGACATAGATAAGTATCCCTATGGTGACACAATTTGCATGTTCTACCTAGGAGAAAAAAACCCTATATTTTTACAAATGTATTTGTGACAGCATACAGGAGGAAACGTGGAATTTACATGTCACCTCTGCCTGTGGATGAATTACCTTTGTATATACGAAGTGAAAGTAGAATAATTTTATACTTCAACAAGTCTATTTTTCTTACCAAGTGCCTCAGATAAAAACTGCTAATTCCACACTGTTTTTAAAGCTTATTTCTTCCCTTCATTTACTGTACTTTGCAGCAAAATCTTTTATTTTCTTTCATAAATCCCCAAACTCATATTTCTTTCCTTAAACTGTCAAAATACATAAAATCATTAGTAACTAAAAGGAAGAAAATAATAATAATAGTTACATACATACATCCCTACACTTTTATGGTTTACATACAATAGCAAATGTATTTTTAAAGCAACTATAATTATAAGGTAAATATACTTTTTCAATAAAGTTATTAAATTCAGATATAGCCCTGGCTATGTGATAGTTACTAATATATTTTAAAAATTAGCTTCACTATTATAAATTGAGTGACTAACTAATGTCTCTCATTTAAAATCATGTGTTATTAACTCAGTCAAGGCAAACCACCGCTTAAGGACAAAATTATAAACTTATAACTAAGAACTACCTAATAACAACAAAAAGTCAAGGTTGGCAATAAAACAAAGAAAATGGCTTTACAGCAACAAACTCAGAGATAATATGATGAGAAATAAGTAGGTCCACAACGAAGTCTTCCAATTGAACCTGAGTCCAACCAAATGAAAGAATAAAATTAGGGGTAATTTGTATCAAACACAAACACATTCAAAGAAGAAAAGTAAGAGAACAGATATTCTGAAAGGAAAAAAGACGTAGCAAATATTCAATAATTGTTGGTTACTGACGTCTTTTTTCACCTATAGAATCTGACCAACTAACCCTTCCCTTCAGATAAGTCAAACCCTGTAAGGACAGGAGACACCATGTACCACATCACCACCCATGGCTGCCTTTCCAGGCTACTGATCAGACTACCACGTGAAGTCAGATAAACACCTCCTTACCAATCTGCCTCTGCCCTGGGGCTTCACTGGTTACCTAGGAATGAAATAATATGTATGCATGTAGATTTCCACACCCAGATACTGAGTACAAGGGTTCTAGAAAATAGAACTCAGATGCCTTATAGAAAAAGAAATATTAGTGGATAATTCATGTTGCTGGCATTCACGTTTAGTCCCTAAGTCGCGTCCAACTCTGCGACTCCATGCATGGAAGTACTTGAAGCCCATGCTACGCTAAGACTGGAGGACGAAGGTGTAAGGGCATTTGGTTTCTAAAGGAGGTGACATCTAACCTAGCAATCTGGCAAAGAAGTGGAGGGGAGTGTGCTCCAGGCAGATGAAAGCGCATATTCAAAGACTCTGAAGCAACAGTGTTCTGAGGGAGAAGCAAATAGGAACGCAGAAATAGAAAGGGCTTGGACTTAATCCTTTAAGTAAAGGGAAACCATGAAAAGACTTTAAGCAAAGGAATAATTCTGAACTGCCTCAAGAATACTGGACTGGGTAGCCATTACCTTCTCCAGGGGATCTTCCCCATCCAGGGACTGAAGCCAGGTCTCCCACATTGAAGGCAGAATCTTGACCGTCTGGGCCACCAGGGCAGCCCTTGAATACTAGGGCTTCAGTTAACTAACAGTTAAATCCACATGACATCTAAAATCAAATTCCAATTAATCATTAGAGTCTTACTCCCATTTCTATTTAAGCAATTAATTGAACCAACAAATACAATTTTTTTTTTCTTCAAAAAAGCTACTTGAGAATTGGAGTGGGAGTGGACAGTGAGATATCTTAAATGCACACACACACACCTTGGACTTTTGGTTCATAGATATCTTAGATATCATAGATATCTTAGACAGTCACAGACAGTCAAGATGAACAAGGGCACAGAAGCGGGGATACGGGAAAAAACAGGGCATGCTCTGGCAAAAACTGTGGCTCCTCCTAACAGCAGAATGATTCAGTCTCAGAAAGAAAAATTATTCTTTAACACAAAGAGTGATAAGATGGAATGGGAGATAAAATGCCTTTAATTTCATTTAGAAGCTAGTGGAGAAGAACTAAAATACTATAAACTGAATACATCTCACACAAGATGCATGAAAAAACCGCAGTTAGTGTAGGAGAAACCCAAGCCATACAAAAATATTTGAGTTTTTTTTTTTTTTAACACTTTCAGTTTAAATTAATAATTTCCTCTTTTCAGGGCTACACTAAATGTTCTGGATTAAATCACTATGGAGGAGGGAAAAAAAATCTATAAATTCTCATCAGTTAGTCTAGATTTAACTAAAGCAAATGAGAAAGAGACATTACCCCTTGTCTGCAAAAAGATCTGCACAGTGAATTATCAGTGAAAGAAATCTTAGAAAATCAGGCAAGACTGTCACAGTTTAGTGACTATCCTTCAGGTGGTACACACTGACTAGTAAGCCTTCAGCAGCTGTGAGGGGAGAACGCTGACTCTCATTCTCACTCTGACTCCACAGTGCTATGGGATCACAAGGCTGCCATCCACTCAAAAGCATTAAACCATCTTCATCTACAGCAGTGCCCTAGATACGCCAGCAACACTACAGCGTGCTGCGAGACAGAATCAGCAAAACACAGAGTAACACTGCAGTCCCTGGTCTGTTCATGCGCTAAAAATAAAAAAACTGCAACCTTATCTCCACTCCATTCCTGGAAAAACCTAAGGAAGATTCAAATCCCATAGTATCCTAATAGATGATCATTTATACTAATGTGCTGAGACAACAGGCTTAACATCACACATACCAGTAACATATCTATGAACCAAAAGTTCAAGGTGTGTGTGTGTGTGTGTGTGTGTGTGTATTTAAGACATCTTCCTTAAACAGCTATGGGACAAAAGCCAAGGGCAATATCATGATTTGATTTCTATGTCATGCTCACGAACCCAATCTTGGCACTTGTTTCTTTTAACTGAGTCAGCTTATGGGACTTCCTGCTAAATAGTAGCTTCCCTAAGTTCATAAACATTATTTGTTCAGGAGCAAACTGTTATAAAAATTATAGGAGGGCAGCCACCAAATTCATTTATTATGTCTACTATCACCAAATTAGCACTTTTCATTTTTAGTGTTACCTTGTCACAATGCTATAGCCTGTCTTCAAAAACTCTGCCTAGAAGGTGGAGCCTATATGCTGTAACACGCCATAGCCACCATTAGCCACAATCCACTCCACCTCAAAATCCCTCTGCTTCCTCAATTCCCTCTCCACTCCTTTTTCTGAGTTTTGAGCATATTTCCTCTTTGCCAAGGTGACTCTTCCACTCATTTTCTTGAAACTGCCTCACTGCTCACTCTAATTTTTTTTTTAATCAATTAAGCAGAATAGTTCTTTAAACATTTTCAGAGTCTCCTAATGAACTGACTCCTTTTTGCTTGCTACAAAAATTCTCAAGTATCCCCATGGGAGGAGGAAGGGAAGGCAAGAAAGAACCTTTTCTCTAATCCTGTTCCTTCTCAGCACAATACCTCCACTTCCCCCTATGAATGCCTTAAAAATAAAGACTGCCTCAGCCTGCTAATTCCTCACTTCCCACCCCCACCTCATCCCTGGGTATTCTGGTTATGGCATTTCTACTTTGCTTAAAGTGTTCTCTTACACCTCGCATTCTTATGCCCACTGCTCTATCTGCTGGCAAGTCAGAAACTTAGAGTCATCCAAGACCATTCCGGTCTGTCACCTTATGCCTGCAGTCAGTTACTAAGGTCTAATATTTAGTTGATATTTCTACTATTTGTCTCAAATATCCCTCTCAGTGCCAGTGCATTGCTTTGGGCACTTTTAACTTTCACCTAAAATATGGTGAAACCCTTCTAACTAGCCCATCCACCTTACTCAATCCACTGCCTGCAACATGCTATAATAAATCTTTCTAGACATAAACTTGACCAGTCCCTACTTACAATTTACCCTGTACCCTGATGGCAGAAAAATCTCCCAGAAGCCCTGCAGCAATCATGTCACTATCCTGCCTTCAATCTTCACTAGCTCCACATTCTCCAGTAAATGAAGTGGTCTTCGTAGTTTGTTATTCAAGGCTTTTGCACAGTATGGCACCAAACTATCTTTGTAAATCTATTTATAAGTTATATTCAATAATTCAAATAAACAGTATTAAATTGTTATTCCCATCCATGAAGATAGGGATAAAAATGCACTTTTCCCTTCTCCTAACAAACACAAAAGTGGCATTGAACAGAAAGCCTGTTCAATAATCATTCAATGGGCAACCCACAGAAGCAATAACCTAATCAAAAGAAAAGTTTACGTTCCATGCAAATGGGGAATTTTGTATATATTCATTTTTACTGTCTTTTTTTTTTTTTTTTTTTTTTAGCTGCTATCTTTCTAGAACCCAGCAAACCTCCTGGTATTAACAAGCACTCGTTAGGTTGGATTGTTGGAAAGGCAGGCATGCTGTGGTGCTAACCCACGTTGCTTTACAGCTGGGAAACACGGAAAGTACACCACTGTCATAATGAAGCACTTAAATGTGAACATCATGGATGATAACATACAAGTATTCGTAAGATAAGTGTCTAAATATGGCAGCACTCCAGGAATGTGATGTCAGTAGAAGGCGGGCCTTTACTTAGCCAGCCTCTATAGTAACTTGGCCATAGGTTTCTCCAAAAACCTGTTAAAATTTTTCATAATTTTTTTAAATTTTACCATGGTAATCTCCATAGCAGAGAGTTAGCTGCTGAGTTTTTCATTAAATGTGCTACAAATGGAGTTAAGGGCACATAATATGTGAGACAGGAAGGAAAATATACTTTATGTGCTTCAGGGAACACTAGACTTTGCAATCAAATTCTCTAAAGGATACTGTGCAAAGACAGCAATTTTCAAAATAAAAGGTCAAAATGAAAAGACAAGGAGCTGAATTTATAATACTTTTATTATTTAACTCTGTAACTTTTTAAGTGCATATAGATACTGCAGAATAAGAAGTGTTTTAAGACCTGTGAAGGGCTCAGATCATTAATACAGGGGCACATGCACCTATACAAAAATCCGCATTTTAAAAGTAAAAAGTTTGTTGGTTGTGACAAATGCGCATATCTGTTTATTTCTCTATCACAAGGCATAGAGAGGCATCCACTATCAGATGCTAAGTAAGGATGTTTAAACTGAGCTTCCTTCAAACTCTGATGAAAGGAAAGGTTCACTGCATAATGCTGTAAGTTTATAAAAGTATGTTCACTGATACAAAGCAACTGCTTGCCAATCATACGAGATGCATTATGTTAAATGAGGTTTCAGAAGCTGTTCTCAAGTAAACTTTAATCTAGTTAAATGAACATACTAAAGTTTATCTCTTAGGAACAGCACATCGGCATACTGGCAAAAAGGACCTGTCCAACTTCTTTAATTTACTCACTTTGTTTAATTTAGTGTTTATTTCTTAACTTAGAAGTTGGTTGGTCCAGTCTCTGATTCCCTATACAACTTTCAGTTCAGTTCATTTCAGTCGCTCAGTCGTGTCCGACTTTTTGCAACCCCATGAATTGCAGAATGCCAGGCCTCACGGTCCATCACCAACTCCCAGAGTTCACCCAAACCCACGTCCATGGAGTCGGTGATACCATCCAGCCGTCTCATCCTCTGTTGTCCCCTTCTCCTCCTGCCCCCAATCCCTCCCAGCATCAGGGTCTTTTCCAAAGGGTTAACTGTTCGCATGAGGTGGCCAAAGTATTGGGAGTTTCAGCTTCAACATCAGTCCTTCCAATGAAATCCCAGGGCTGATCTCCTTTAGAATGGACTGGTTGGATCTCCTTGCAGTCCAAGGGACTCTCAAGAGTCTTCTCCAACACCACAGTTCAAAAGCATCAATTCTTCGGCGCTCAGCTTTCTTTATAGTCCAACTCTCACATCCATACATGACTACTGGAAAAACCATAGCCTTGACTAGACGGACTTTTGTTGCCAAAATAATGTCTCTGCTTTTTGGATGGTCTATCTAGGTTGGTCATAACTTTCCTCCATTTGCATTCAAATAAATCATGGTTTAAAAGCCCTTTTTTGTAAGTTTTTTCTCCTATATAGATAAATGTAGCGATTCTATGAACTTTTAAGAATAGTTCCAAAAACTACCTGTAAAAACTATTCTAAAATTTTTTTGTTAGACCCCTACATTATAAAACTGGCTTCCAAAACAGGAAGGACCTGTGGGCCTATCAAATTTACTATAAAATGTACTCATTTCACCTGTAACGAAGCCACACTTTCCTGTAAAAACTGTCTTGTGGCTAAATTTATAAATCACGATATTCATTCAATTATAAAAACCAGACAAGAAAAAAAGAAGGAATTCTGGACTTGATAGGTACACAAATAGAGATGATTCTGTCAGGATTAGTGATGGCAGCTGGTTTTAGCCACTGGCAAATCTACCTGCCACTTCATACAAGTGTTCCTCCAGGGCCCTCAGAGAACGAATTTCTGACAGATGCTCTTCTTCAGATATCAGCACTCTCCACCCATCTTGTCAAGTCCTCTAGATTTCTCTTTATAAAACTCCATGTGTTTTCTAAACCTCAATGACTGCAAAGCAGCATTTAGTCAACATAAACTCATGACAAACATAACAATTCATACATTTAACTAGACAGTTCTCGCTGGTATACATAAAATCCATTCAACAATTCTGTTTCACTCAACCAATAAGAATTTCCTGGTGCCAACAACCACAGTAAGTTGAAGTTATCTATTTTCCCACATATACCACCTAGATGTTGAAGTTAATATTTTATGTGTATAGATGATATTCTCTGTTCACCTTTTAATTGGATAAAGCAACTATAAATTTAAAAGGTAGTAAGCACTGACAATTGTTTTTTCATGGGCAAGCCAATGGAACAAGAATGAAACACAGATAAAAATGCCATAAATAAGGACAAAAACTTCTGACCTGTGGTTACTTATCTATTGTATACACTGCTTTTTAGTTCTGCCTTAAATTTGCCCTGCTTAGAGGGAAGGGGGTTCTTATCCCTTCCCCTCCCGTCTTCAGGCATTATTTGTTTTCCTGTTACTGCATGAGTCAGCACCACTGGAAATGGACAGCTTCCTGCTGTTTATAAAGTGGAAAAGTCTTCTCCCCATGGAATGATAGACTGCAGCTACAGCACAAACAGGGGTAAAAGATGCACCCAAAATGTGGTGGGGAAAAGTAAACACATGACAAAAATAAGAAACACAACAAAAACGCTGCTGCTGAACAAACGTCAACATTGCTCATTCACATAATCTACCTTCCTAAAAACAAAAAGTGAAGACACAACATACTGCTATTATCTTAGTCATTCCTAATAATGATATAATGACATAATAATTATTAACTCAATAATTAGGAATGACATTTTCTTTATTAGTAGTTAAGCCTAATTTGCTTCAGAAAGACTTCCCTGACATCATACTCCTCGTACCTGCAAGTTAGGTTAGATATCTTGATACGTGCCTGAGGATATTTCACTCTCTATCCTTAGTCAATAATATGACAATATTGTAACTATTTTTAGATCGATCTCTTCCACTGCAGAGCTTCTAGTTCTATCATTCTAATGAAGCATTTAATAAGACTACACAGGATTAGTGAATGCCTTTAATAAACATGGCATGTCACATTCATTACCTCATTTAATACTATAACTAACTCGTGAAGTATTATTAGCTCCATTTTATCTTTGAAGACATTTACCTAGAATCATAAGTAATTATAAGAATTATAACTAAGTGGTATTGAGGATTTAAACCCAGTTCTATTAAGCATCAAAGCCTGAGTACCTCACAGAGATAGCCTCATCCTATAATATACAAGAAGCATAGGGTAATAAGGTAATCATGTCAAGATTTATTTATCTATTCAACACAAGCTTATTCATGAAAAATGCTTTCAACACCACGGACCATTAGCATATTTCTCTTTGGTCCTGATCCTTGTCTTAGCCAAAACAACACAAAGATTATACATTTCAACAATCTGGGTTCCAATCCCAATTCCCCCACTTATTTCTCTGTGTCTTAGTTTCCTTATCTGCACAGTGTGGCTAACAACACCCTCTACTTCATAAAACTAAGTAACACTGTCTGCTTGAAATGCTACCTGGCAGAGTATGAAGGGCCAGGTATTTGTTAAGCAAAAACACTCTCATGGGGAGACTGTATCAAATCTGCTTAATGGCCAATTCTGTTGACAGCACAACATGTACTCTATTTATAGAGAAACACCTTGTAACCCAAATACTTTTAAGCATGCCCTTAGGGCAAAGGAGCTAGGTGAAAGGGTGGACAATGAGCAAACTGTTCCCAGGTACAAATGAAGACCTAACAGCTGTGAGAAGGAAGCAAAAGAGAAGCTAAAATGGTTTCAGACCTTCTCCAAAACGGCATTTTCCAAGTTGATTTTAGATCATTTAAAATAGTAGATGTTAAGATTCTACTTACTTCAGTAAGTAGATTTTGTAAATATTGATTATGATCCTCCAACTGATGATTTAATTGATTTCAGTTCAGTTCAGTAGCTCAGTCGTGTCTGACTCTTTGCGACCCCATGGACTGTAGCACACCAGGCCTCCCTGTCCATCACCAACTCCCAGAGTTCACCCAAACTCATGTCCATTGAGTTGGTGACACCATCCAGCCATCTCATCCTCTGTCTCCCCTTCCGCTCCCGCCCTCAATCTTTCCCAGCATCAAGGTCTTTTCAAATGAGTCAGTTCTTTGTATCAGGTGGCCAAAGTATTGGAGTTTCAGCTTCAATATCAGTCCTTCAACATCAGCTTTAACATAAGTCCTTAACTGATTTAGTATGGTATTATTAATCTTTTGAAAATACAAACTGGCATGTGTTACTTTCTAAATCAAGATTATATTTTGTAACTCCCCAACATCTGCACAAGGGTTTCTATTACTCTTAAAGAATTAATAAACCTAACTTCTTCACTCATCGTTTCTATTTTTAATAGAGAAAACAATTAAAAATACTCTTTTTACTAAGATAACTCACATTTATGAAATGGAGCCTCAAGTATAGGAGATTATAAGACATATAAGTAGCTTTATTTCCCCTCTTTTCAAAAACAAGCTTCAAATCTCTAGGATGAGAATGAATGAGGAGCAGAATGTAAGAATTCTTTTTTAAAATGGCTAACAATGCTACCACCTCTACAGGAATGATAGTACCAATCAACACTGTAGACTAAAAGGGGGAAAAAAAGTAATGAAATTTGAAAACATCTTGGACCAAGAAACAATAGGAAGTTGGCTATGATAACTTAAACCTATTTAAATTTATTTGAGTAAATTAGCACCTGAAAGAGACGGGAAAAAAAAGCTTCATGTAATGAGACTGCAGAATAACTCTTTCAATAGAACAGTAAAAAGAGAGCCATACATGAGAAAATGTGTTCAAGTTCAGTCTGTTTTGCAGTCCTTATTCAATTAGTATTGAAAGATATCCCAGCTATTATTTTTCTACAACTTCTAAAATCTTTAATCGGATCAAAGATCTGTTGAATTATTCAACAATTTAAGGCATAATTGATTCTGCAGGAATACTCAACCAGCATTACTTTCTGATTTCCCAATTTTTTCTTCAGAAATGACATTCTTCTAGAGTTTAAATATGCCTTTCTTCTTTTTTCTTTTAATCCTTCCTTCTATCTACTATATTCTAGCATGAAAGTCATGGATGACATAAAAAGGGTACTTAATGTATTTTCCGTATTAGTAAAATCCTTCAGATTTTTTTTTTTTTTTTTGGTCTTAAAGAAAGCCTTCCTTCCCACAAATCCTGTCTATATAACTCAATGTTTCACTTCACAAAACACTTTAATCAAGCTAAAGTGACGTTCCATTTAAATTACTACAAATCTAACAGGTAATTTATTGTATTTCAAGCCATTTTAAGCAATGAGACAATTTATACCGAACAAGATGTGTGAAAAAAGCATTTAAAGCCTTTAAAAAAATCAATCATCAATATCTCATTTTTATTTCTTAATCACAAAATGCTCAAAACTTCAAAAATAAAAGTGAATGGCCTCAAAGGTTAATTACATAACATGGCTTGCAGGTCTTTCATCTAATCCTGTTTCTTCATTAGCCTCATTATTTCCTCATCACCCTCTCACTTAACGGTATATATTCCAGCCACAAAGAACATCTCCCTGTTCTTCAAACTCTCTTCAGGCTTGACTCTAAACTTCTGCACAGACTATGTCTTCACTTGCACACTCCTCCTCTCTTGGCACCTTCTCGTGTAGCTAAATGCCACCTATCCCTCTGGTCCTGTTCAGTTGCCACTTCCCAGTAGGACACCTTCCCTGACTCCTTAGGGCTGAGGGTAAGCAGCCCCTTTCGCTCCTACAGCAGCTTGTTCTCCATAATAGCCTACAGAAGTTATACCTTCTTTCACGACAAATCCTAAAAACAGTGGCTGGCAATACATGACAGCCTTTCACCACTCACATCCCTACAGACCACTGTCAAGAAGATATAATACTGGGAAAAACACAGTTCTCCCAAAGAGGAATTACTGCAAAACTATTCTCCACCATTATTTTCAAATACAACAAAAGTCTTACGTGAGAAAAAGAGCACTACATCTTCCCAGATATTTGTACTTAATACTATTGAAAGTTTTCTCCATGATCCAAGGAATGCTGGCAATTTGATCTCTGGTTCCTCTGCCTCTTCAAAAGCAAGGAAGTTCCAGAAAAACATCTACTTCTGCTTCACTGACTATGCTAAAGCCTTTGACTGCGTGGATCACAACAAATTGTAGAAAGTTCTTAAAGAGTTGAGAATATCGGATCACCTTGCCTGTCCCCTAAAAAACCTGTATGTGGGTCAAGAAACAACAGTTAGAACCGAACACAGAACAAATGATTGGTTTAAAATTGGGAAATGAGTACAAGGCTGTGTATTGTCACCTTGTTTATTTAACTTCTATGCGGAGTACATCATATGAAATGCTGGACTAGATAAATCACCAGCTAGAATCAAGATTACCAGTAGAAATATCAATGACCTCAGATATGCAGATGATACCACTCTAGGCAGAAAGTGAAAAGGAACTAAAGGGCCCCTTGATGAGGGTGAAAGAGGAGAGTGAAAAAGCTGGCTTGAAACTCAATATTAAAAAAATGAAGATCACAGAATCCGGGCCTATCACTTGATGGCAAATAGAAGGGGAAAAAGTAGAATAGTAACAGATTTTACTTTCCTGGGCTCCAAAATCACTATAGACAGTGACTCTTCTGGCACCCTTTCCAATACTGTTGCCTGCTCCTTGGAAGGAAAGCAATGACAAACCTAGACAGCATATTAAAAAGCAGAGACATCACTTTGCTGGCAAACATCTGTAGAGTCAAAGCTATGTTCTTTCCAGTAGTCACATATGGATGCAAGAGTTGGATGATAAAGAAGGCTGAGCACTGAAGAAGTGATGCTTTTGAACTGTGGTGCTGCAGGAGACTTGTGATTCCCTTGGACTTCATGGCGATCAAACTAGTCAATCCAAAAGGAAACCAACCCTGAATATTCATTGGAAGGACTCATCCTGAAGCTGAAGCTCCAATACTTTAGCCACCTGATGTGAAGGGCCAATTCACTGGAAAAGACCCTGTGCTGGGAAAGATTTTGGGCAGGAGGAGAAGGGGATGGCAGAGGATGAGATGGTTAGATAGCATCACCAACTCAATGACATGAACTTGAGCAAACTCCGGGGGACAGTGGAAGACACAGGAGCCTGGCATGCTGTAGTCCCCAATTTAGTGACTGAACAACAACTACTGAAAGTAAAATCTAAAAACCAAACTCATTCCAAAATTCATCCAGAATTTAACAAAAGAACTTGTATGTTTTCTTCAGACCAAACACCCCAAACTATGAAATATTATGTATGTAATAGTCCACCTGGGCCTTCCCCAATGTCTCAGTGTAAAGAATCCACCTGCAATGCAGGAGACACAGGAGATGCAACTTCGATCCCTGGGTAGGGAAGATCCACTGGAGGAGGGCATGGCAACCCTCTCCAGTATTGTTGCCTGCAAAATCCCATGTACAGAGGAGCCTGGTGAGCTACAGTCCATAGGGTCATAAAGAGTCAGACATGACTGAAGCAACTGAGCTCACACACGCACGTGCACACACACACACACACACACACACACACGTCCACCTATCTATTTCTTTTAACTGCCTTTCTTTGCTGGAAGCTTTCTGTGTAAAGAGGTTGCATTTACATTTAACCAAGGTTTTGTATCAATGTTATGGAAACCTACCACATTAAACAACAAAGGAAATAAAAAGAACCTTCAAAGAAGGACCCCCACACTGAAATTTGTAACGTAAACCTCTAGAACACAACAAAATACCTAAGCAGTAATTTGATTCATCAAAGTAAAAGTCTCTCAGTGGCGGCCGACTCTTTGTGACCCCATGGAATAGTCCCTGGAATTCTTCAGGCCAGAATACTGTAGTGAGTAGCTGTTCTCTTCTACAAAGGATCTTCCCAACCCAGGGATCGAATTCAGATCTCCTACATTACAGGCGAATTCTTTACCAGCTGAGCCACCAGGGAAGCCCAAGAATACTCGAGAAGGTAGCCGATCCCTTTTCCAGCGGATCTTTCTGAAACAGGAGTCAAACCGGGTCTCCTGCATTGCAGGCTGATTCTTTACCTAATTCATACATCTGGAAGCATAGTTGTTGACTTTGACGTAAAGGGAACAATACTGATTTTTTTTTCCTGAAGATCAATCTTTTTAAAATAGCTTCAGTCTTTAATCAAAATTTAAAATCCTCTTATGCCAGCTCAATCTTTTTCACTGAATTTTTTTCACAGTTACACATTTTCATTTTTCTTCATTAGTCTTTTTTTTTTTTATGTCCCCCCCCATTTGTGAAAAAATGTATGGTACTTTCCCATCCATTAAATTCACCATCCTATCTTACATTCATGTACTACATATTAATTAGACATCCACTGTGTCTAATGGGAAATGGGGTTCTCCATTTTTAAGAACACATGAAAAGACTTTATTTTTTTAGAACAATTTTAGATTTAAAGGGAAACAGAATGGAAAGTTACAGACCTCCCTCCGGCCCACCTCTCACAGTATTCCCTACTATTAACATCTTGCGTGAGCATGATACATCTGTTACAACTAAGCCAATATTGAAAAGTGAAAGTGAAAAGTGAAAGTCACTCAGTCATGTCCTACTCTGTGCGATCCCATGGACTATACAGTCCCTGGAATTCTCCAGGCCAGTGTACTGGAGTGGGTAGCCTTTCCCTTCTCCAGGGGATCTTCCCAACCCAGGGATTAAACCCAGGTCTCCTGCATTGCAGGCAGATTCTTTACCAGCGGAGCCACAAGGGAAGTCCAGTATTGATACATTATTATTACCTAAATCCACAGTTACAATTAGTGTTACTTTTCATGTTGTACAGTGATGTGAGTTGTGACAAATATGGGTCACATATCCACCACTTATACCATACAGAATAGTTCAAATGCCCTAAAAACCCTCTATGTCTCACCTATTGTTGACTCTTGCTCTCCTGTGCTTCCTGAGCCTCTGGGTATCACTGATGTTTTTACTTGCTCTATAGTTCTACCTTTTCCAGAAAATCACACAGCTGGAATCATACAGCATGTAACCTTTTCAGATTTCACTTACTTCACTCAGCAATAAAGACGTGAGGTTTTTCCCTTTTTGTCATGGTTTTATAGCTCATTTCTTTTTTATCTCTGCCCCGGTTTGTTTACACTTTCACTTATTGAAGGACATCTTGTTTGTTTCCACGTTTTGTCAATTTTGAATAAAGCTGCCATAAACATTCATGTGCAAGGTTTTACATGGACATAAGTTTCCAACTTATTCTGGTTGAGTTGGTATTTTTGTAAATATGAAAAAGCATAGTTAATGTGTTTGTTTTTTCCCTAACAAAACACCTGTTTTTTTTTTCTCTAATTTCCTAACTCCTGCCAACTCTTTCATTTGCAATTAGTTACCTGTATTTATATAACTAAGTATGTAAGAGTTTCTAATGGTTCTTGTCTCTCCAGAGATTCTTTCACACCCAGGATCAAGTGGGGTGCACATTCAATTCAAACATGCACACAATTCCCATTAGAAAAATCAGCCACCACTTCTACAGAGATGTACACAGCCTTACAAAATGCTCACCAAAAATTAAAATAAATCATACATGTATACAGGCTTCATCTTTTTCCATTGACAATCCTTAGTTAAAGCCAATCAATGATATTTATTAAGTATTTACTATAAGTCAGTATTTGGCTGCAAACAGAGTCTCTACTTTCTGTTGATCAGTGGTTTGAGTGGTGAGAGTTCTCTCTATATCAATGACATACAATGTTCTCCTTAAACAGAAATTTCCACAAAAACTGAAGCAATCAGTCATAACTCTAAGATAGTGACTATATTTTAGTTTTATAAGTCCTCTTCCTAATCTCCTGGGATCCACTTTGACTTAACTTAAAGCCTAAATAAATCAGATAGTTTTCCCTAGTCACAATGTTGAGCCTGCCTAATATATAAAAATGCATATTTATAATACAGACCCACTTCTCAACTCTTACATGGCAGCAAACAAAAAGGAATAAAAGCTAAAAAATTAAGTACAGTTTTTTTTAACTGTGACTTTAAAGTTCAATGTTTTGGAATAAATTTAACACTGCATTTACTTTATTCTTTCTGTACAACTGTTTTTCATTGAAGTATAGTTGATTTATAATGCTGTGTTAGTTTCAGGCGTACAGCACAGTGATTCAGGTTTTTAGATGAAAATGAATGTTCTTTTTTAGATTCTTTTCTTTTATAGGTCATTACAAAATATTGAATATAGTTCCCTCTGCCATAAAGTAGGTCCTCGTTGGTTATCTATTTTATATAGTATATATGTCTATATACTTTTAAAAGAACTATAAGCTTATAACAGAGTTAAGTTATAACTATATAACATATAAGGACAGTATTTTTCAATGTATTTTATTTAACAATTACCTTGTTATTAATCTCCCTGTCATTTATCAACCCTGCACTATTACTTCACTACTCCAAATCTGCCTCTCACTAGCTTTCAGAATTAGCTCCACCGAAATAGATGGGGAAACGGTGTCAGACTTTATTTTTTGGGGCTCCAAAATTACTGCAGATGGTGACTGCAGCCATGAAATTAAAAGACACTTACTCCTTGGAAGGAAAGTTTATGACCAACCTAGATAGCATATTCAAAAGCAGAGACATTACTTCGCCACAAAGGTCCATCTAGTCAAGGCTATGGTTTTTCCAGTGGTCATGGATGGATGTGAGAGTTGGACTGTGAAGAAAACTGAGAGCCGAAGAATTGATGCTTCTGAACTGTGGTGTTGGAGAAGACTCCTGAGAGTCCCTTGGACTATAAGGAGATCCAAC
The DNA here is from genome assembly GCF_019923935.1 of Bubalus bubalis. Classification (NCBI taxonomy): domain Eukaryota; kingdom Metazoa; phylum Chordata; class Mammalia; order Artiodactyla; family Bovidae; genus Bubalus; species Bubalus bubalis. Next base: position 98,702,055 of record NC_059163.1, on the reverse strand, counting down.
CAGTCCATTCTGAAGGAGATCAGTCCTGGGTGTTCATTGGAAGGACTGATGCTAAAGCTGAAACTCCAATACTTTGGCCACCTCATGTGAAGAGTTGACTCTTTGGAAAAGACCCTGATGCTGGGAGGGATTGGGGGAAGGAGGAGAAGGGGACGACAGAGGATGAGATGGCTGGATGGCATCACCGACTTGATGGACATGAGTTTGAGTAAACTCAGGGAGCTGGTGACAGACAGGGAGGCCTGGCGTGCTGCGATTCATGGGGTCGCAAAGAGTTGGACATGACTGAGTGACTGAACTGAACTGAACCATCCAGAGGGAAAAGTGATGCCCTCCTCGGCACCCACTCCATCTCCCGTCTGCTGTGGTTTAGAAATAACACCTGCTCAGAAACAGACCCCTCCATACAGACCTCAGGGCTCCTGAACTGTGTGCTTCCTGAGTCTCTCTGCTACAAAGCAAATCCTGAAACCACATAGCTTCCTTGTGACCTCAGAAACGAAGCTCAACCTTCTATCCATACCTCTGACCTGTGCTAGCAGTGTCAGAAGTGGGGTTTGTGTAAGGCAGTCCTAATATCTGCCCATGGCACTTTCACCTTCAAAGTTTTTCTGATTTAGACAATAAATTATGTGGTCCCTTTGATCAAAAGCACCCAGTCACACTCATTCACTTTCCATAGTCCCTACTGTTCCTTTAAATAGCCACCCATGCCAATACCCAGCCCCTTCACGCCACCGGCTGTCAAACTTACAGAACTCCAACTACAGGAGTTCCACAACCACTATTTTTCACTTACACTGTATTCTATGAATGAGTGACTTTAAATTTCTACAAATTTTTTTTTCTGAAAACTGAGTGGTTTCCCCTTAAAGCATTTTCCCAACTAAAAAGTGCCATAAAAATGACTTGCATCAGACTTAGGAGTGTAACATCCTTCTTGAATAAAAGAATCTCAAGCCAATCACCTTCTCACTAAGAAAAGTTTGTTGAATGTTATAAAGTCACAATAGGAACTACTGTAGGGAATTCAAGATTCATAGTAAAAATGAGCATCTGGAATTCAAGTCAGTTTTAAAAAAAAGAAATCATGCCCACAAAACACCCAATTCATTTTACAGATAGCAAGACCAAAAAAAAAAATGTGATCCAGGAACAACAGAGGGATGAGTAAGAATACAGTGGGAAATGAGTTTTCAGTGGTTTAATGAAGGGTCTGAGGATTTAGAGAACAGAATGAACTAAGGCAACAAAGATGCTTCAGGAGGTACTGAAGAAGTAGGAGCAGAGAGAGGCAGGGAGCAGATGACCGGCAATATCAGACACCTGATCATGCTTCATCTGTATATACAGCCGACAATCATTCAGAATTTCCATTAGGGAGCAGTGAAGAAATGCATTCCTGTGACTTGCGTGTGGTAACTGCTAAAGGGTGAATGGTGCATATAACTTGTCTTGTGTCAGAATTAGCCTGGCCCATCAGAAAATTAACTTGCAGAGTCATTTACCAGCTCAAATGTGCTTGGTCTGAAACTTGATTGAAACCAGCTGAGCGGATGACTTCACCGCAGACTTTTCACTATAGAAAGGGCAAGCTCTGTGAGGTCAGGAAGCAGAACTAAGCTCAGTGCACAGAAGCCAAGCTGCAAGAGGGAAGAGCCAAGGCAAGTTCAGAGGAGGAGAGGCTCATTCCAAGAAGCAGCAAGGGTGAGCAATCAACTCAGAGACAGCTGCAGAGAAGAAAGAACACAATGGAAATTTTCCTTTAAGGACTGGGGCTGCTGTCTCTACCAGAGATGTAAATCTACAGCAAAGCCTCCAAGGAGAAAATGATGGAAGCTATTTCAGGTTTTCAGTTCTTGACACTGCATTAAACTGTAGCATCATTATGGGAGGCGCATTCAGGAAGTCAGCCACTCAACATGTACTAATTGAGCACCTACTATATGTACTGTTGTAGGAACTGGGAATACATTTGTGAATAAAATGGACAAGTCACTGGAATGAAAGATAGTTAATAAACAGACAATGATAAAGCATGTCAAAAAAAAAAAGTGTTGCAGTGAATATTAAGATGAGAAAATGGTTCAGTGGAGAGTGGTGATATTTGAGCAAAGACTTAGGGAGATGGGGAGATGAGCCATTTGGGTATCTGGGAGAAGAGCAGGGTCGGCAGAGGTAACAGTGAATGCCAAGGCCTTGAGCTGGGAGAGTGTTTTCTGTGGTGAAGGAACATCAGGACGGCCAGTGCTGCTGGTCAGAAGGAGCAAAGGGAAGCAGGCATTAGAACAAATTAATTTCATTTAGACAGGCAAGGGTTCTGCTAGTGGCTGGATAAGAACGCTGGCTCAGGAAAGAGTTTGTTATCTCAAGACAGAAAAATTATAGCATGTTTTTCTGCTAATGGGAAAGATCCAGTAAGGAGGGAAAATAATGCTGCAGAAGAGAGGAACTTGCCAGGGCAATGCCCCCGCCCCCAGGTAGTTAAAAGGGGGTGAGATCTAGTGAAGATGGGGGTCTGCCCTTCCCCCATCTTTCTGTCACAGTGAAATTGATGTTTACTGGCTACAGGATGATTTGGTTTGCTTATGTTTTTTAATAAAATTGTCTTGGCTAGGAATGGCAGTGGGTCAGAAAAACTTGCCATTATTGCTGAAAGTCTTCAGTTATTTGGGCTATGCATAGCTAGTTTTAAATGAATCAAATGTAATAACGAGAATGGAGTAGAACATACAACATCCATCTCAGGAAAACAAACTCCTGTTGGTAAATTTCTTTTCCTTTTCCCATCCTTCCAAAATTTTGTTTCAATTTTATATGACAAAATAATAATTTTCTACTCAATCAGTGAAAACACTTAACAAAGGCAGCTTGCCAGTTATCATGGGTGTTTCTTCCTGCACTTGGTTCCTAAATGACAAAGCACAAGAAGGGAAACAGGAGGAACAGAATTTGCATTCAACACACACTAAGATCTTAATCCAAAAGTACAGCTTCATAGTCTTTCCGTATCTACAAAAATTGAATTTAACTTTGATAGTTCTCTACCACATACCTTTTCTTGGGAAGATCTAGTCCAGATAACTTTTCATCATCTTCCCATCAGTGATGAGTTTAAAAGAGCCTTGGAATTATTCTCTATGAGTGCAGGTTAACTCCACAAGGAAAATCATTGAAATATGGCTTCACTGCTAAAACCTATTTTGAAACGGGGTGTTTCTGAGCCCTAGTAACCACTTCATATCTATCTGGTGGCAGCAAAGCCAGAGCTAAGTGGTGACAGAAAAACAACAGTTTTTCTCTCCTATCTGTGAAAATCAGAAGATGGTAAAGATTAGGACAAGAGGGATGTGATGGACTGACTTCACTGGAATGCAGCGGAGGACCTCAAGTCTGACCTATGTGTCTAGAGCGCTTCCCAGATGACTGCTTCAAGTCAGGACAAACCCCTGGGGGCCTATTTTAGAGGAGGGGTATGCGGCATGTCCTCTGCTATCTGATTGACTTCTGGGCTCCTCATGGTCCTCCCATGTGGAATAACTGTCTGACTCACACTTGCTCTGGGTGCTTCTCACTGACTCTTATTTCCTCTCTGACCTGATTGTGGACTTTGTCATTTCAGTTTAGTTCAGTCACTCGGTCGTGTCCAACTCTTTGTAACCCCATGGACTGCAGCACACCAGGCTTCCCTGTCCATCACCAACTCCCAAAGGTTGCTCAAACTCATGTGCAGCCTCTGTCGTCCCGTTCTCCTCCTGCCTTCAATCTTTCCCAGCATCAGGGTTTTTTCTACCCTGATGGGCATCAGGTTGACTTTGTACCCCCAAATAATTTTCTTGCCAAGGGATGTCCATAGACTGCCACTAGGGTGATTTAGCATATGGGCTGTAAGTACTTAGCACCTTAGCAAGTTTCCCTTCCTGAACCTGCTGAGGTGCAGGGAGTAAGCCAAGGCTCCCGCTCTCCTCACTAGGACTTCCCTGGTGGTCTAGTAGTTAAGAGCCCGAATGTCCACTGCCAGGGACTCGTGTTCAATCCATGGTCGGGGAACTAAGATACTGCATGGCTCACAATCAAAACAAAAAGAAACATGTCTGGTCCACAGAGAGGACAAACCTGTTCCCGGGGAAGTCCTCAACACACGGATTGTGGGCTTATAAATAGCTACTCAAATTCTGATGTTCACACAATCAGTTGTCATCATACGTGTCTTTCCTACTTGTTTTTGACTTACCTGGGTTAAGTATTATTCAATTGAAATGTATTACTTAAGAAGTGATTTTTATAATTTTATGTGACACAAATAACACAATCGCCATCAACTCTTCCTTCATGCTTTCAATAATTAAAAAAAAAAGCTTGAAAATTAAAACCTGCACCACTCAGATTTCACACACATTTTCAGCATTATGATTTTACCAAAAAACAAATTTTCAGAAAAGACCTGACTTTCAAAGGGATGGTTTTCAAATACCCAGTTTTACCACTGAATTGATCAACAACATAGGTTCAGATAAAAGAAAGTATCTGGCCTCTAACAGAGCATCTCACTTTGTGCCTTGAGGTAGCATAACACCTAAGCCTTCCTTTCCTCACCTGTAACAAAAGCACAGACAAATACACTCACACTGTGGCCTTGACCTGTAAGATGTTCAATGACTTCCTTCCACATAATATTATACATTATTAGTCTCCCAGCTTAGGAAATGTTATCAACATACACTGAAATAATTTGTAAGTTTAAAAAAATGTAAGTAGTCAAGTGCAGTATGAGTTAATAAAATTTTGAATTTAGAAAATCAATGCTTGCAGAGAAAAAGATCTAAGTAATGTGGCAGACAATTCTCAAGATCGCTGCCACTTCCTTTCCCCTGAGCTACTGCCATCCGCAGAGCTATACCTGTATATATACCTGTATATATACCTGTATATATACCTGTTATATACAGAGCCATAACTGTAATTCTTTAACCCAACCTGACTTTTCACCCAAGCTGACTGATTCAAGGGTAGACATACAAGACTGAGGCTAAAACAATCAGAATGTCCCTCCCTGGAAGTTGTCATTTTGATCTGATAAACACAGCCTGGAAGCATCTAAGTCATGATAACAGCAACTATATAGAGTCCATCACTCCTGCTTCTAAAGACCCCAAAGCAATACTGAGTCCTTAGGGCCATCCTTGGCTCCTTTCTACCCTCATTAATACTGATAGCTGTTATGCCGAGGATTCCTTTAAGCACTGAACACTTTTAATTTAAACTATTTAAAACTAAGTAAAATTTAACATCCAGGTCTTTAGTTAAACTGGCCACATTTCAAGTGCTCACTGATTACATATGGCTACCCGCTACCATACTGGACAGGCCAGATTTAGAGAGTGTTTTCATCATCAAAGCAAGTCCTATTAAAAAACACTGCCCCAGACCCTTCTGATTAACTTCCTTTTATCTTAAGCCACTAAGGATCAGAATTTGTTTTATGTCTATGTATTTTATATTTGCACTCATAAAAGTCTGAAATAGGAGGCAAACTGGTAACTTTATGGAAATTTTTTAAAGGACTTCTGGGTACTCTTGGAGGTCCTAAGTCTTAGAGTTAATGTCACTTCAAAACTTTTAAGTTTACTCACATCATTCCTGGACTTCTCCTGAGTCACGGAATCATAGAATTTAAGAACTTGGGAAAACTTCAGCAAATATCTAATTTGATTTCCTGTTTTTCATACATGAAGAAATGAAGACCCAGAAAGCTTGTAATTTGCTTTTGTTTCTGAAAACACTTAAATTTATTTTAATAGGTTAAGACAAGATTAATAAGAAACCAACTAAACAGTAATACACAACATAACTCTGCAAATCTCATGATTAAACAAGTAACCAGGCATGAAGTTTAAATATTTATTTACTCACCAAGCTATTACTACACCAGTTCCTTCCTGCTCCCCACCCCCATCTCTCACTCTCTCTTTTTTTTCATTTATTTTGTAAGGTACATTCACAATGGTTACCATAGTTTCCAATGTCATAATATCTAAAAGGCCCAGAATACATTCTGTACTTTCAAATCAGAGAGCAGACAAATACATTTTTATTGTAATTTTCATTTTGCACTGGAAAATTTATGTTCAAATCGGCCACATAATTAGTTATCTGTACAGACTGAAATCTGGATAGCTGGCAATGTTTTTACTCAGTTGCTCTGAAACAAACAGTAACTGAACATTATTTAAAATATGTGTATTAAAATGTCACACCTACACATCAATAGATTTAAACTTGCTAAAGCAAGTTCTCTCGGCATCTCCACAAAGCATATGTGTTCTTTATAACAACAATAACAACAACAACAACAAAAAACCACTTCAAATCACACATATGAATATTGGCAATGGATGAGGATTCTGATCATATCACATCACATAAGCCAATGTTCCAAATTTTCTGAGGCAATGATACACATTTCAAAAAAATTAGGCAATGCTACTACATTTTCTCTTCCCTTTCAAACACAAGCAATATATGTGTACATAAATAAATACTTGTATATAAAATATATACATATATATATATGTATGTACACACACACACTTGTTTCAAAAAGTTTTCTAACATGTAGGGCGTTGGCCATTTCTATCTCAGGAAAAGAGTTCTCCCAAGATCACAGAACATGACCCACAAAGTCAACAAGGGGAAGTCCTGCGCTTAGTGACTGCTGCTATGAATCATGCGTTAATCAAAGGTGGTGTGAATCATCGAAAAAGAGTCTAGGGAGCACAGGCCAAGAACTTACAGTCTTTCAGCAAAGGTTTTAGCAGGTAACTTACACAAGAAAAACCAAAAAGCAATCAGCATAAACTTCAACACCTCAATTGCATGGCTAGTGCATATGTTCTGTAGAGAAAAATGTACAAAACCCAATAAGTATATCCTAAAGAAAATGAACGCCAATACCAACCATTATGCTGGCCTTCACTCAAACACCTGACTCCTTTGAAACACTGCATACACCATGGAGGGGGTGGGGCGAGGTCACAAATTAGTCAGGGATAAAGTTTTGCACCTGGAAATATTTACTACATTAATAAGTTACCAAAAAGGAGGACAAATCATGGTGTCTTATGAATGGAAATTATGGAGTTGATTATTTTAATAAAAATCAAACCACTGATTAAAAAACAGAAACTTTCTTACACAATTGAAGGGGCTCTTGAACCAAACTCACAGCATGGGCAGGCCCTCTCTTCATTTCAAATGGAACTCTGAACACTATTACAGGCTACTCTATCTGTAGAATTTTGCCAAAGGTTTATTTTAACCCTCCCTCCAATACTGATTAGTTACACTAAAGCAATAAAAAATTCAGTATAAGCGATTCAGCTTCAGCAGCCCCAGCTGGTTATGACAAGCCATCAAGAGAGGGTCTGGAGACCTACAAAAGGAACCTGGTCCTTTAACAAGGTTTGAGTAAGTGGGTCAGCTGTCACCTGTGACAGGGTTTGGCCTCTCGAAGGAAAATGCCTTAGCTGGAGCAGCCCAGGGTCAGTTTTCAACAGCTGGGACTTGAACCTTTAGGTTGTTAAAAAGTCATTGGTAACATTTTTTCTAGTGGAAGACATATATATTTTCTGCAGCAATGTTAGGCTGTACACAGGAGGAAAAAGGTGCATGTGTATATAAGAGTGATACATCTTTTCTCATAAAATAAGGGGGAAAAGCACTTCAAGACTACATTTACTAAACATTTAATGTTTAAAGATTAAATAAAAGATCACTCTCCAATCTGTATTTCATTTCTCAAGCTCAACTACTTCAGGGGGAGTCGGGAGGAGGCAAATAACAACGAGCAGAAATACCTAAGCTAATTTATCTTTCTCTAGCAAAGTTTAAAATTTTTGGAATAGTCATCTGCTTTATGGCTTTGATTCTTTTAAAAATACTGAAATATATGTGTTTAACTATGAGAAACACAACTGAAGAGTCACATTCATTTTTCTACTCTCCTTTTAATGTATATATTTAGTGCTGAAGCACCAAAAAGCAATAAAGGAGTCTTTAGAAAGAACTGATGACGTTTTCTGCTTGACAGGGATCTTGTTTTGAAAATACTCATCATGAAAACACAAGGTTCTGATCAAAACTGTGGCAAAGCAGTTTAATTTTCTTGGATATGTGGTCCAGCCCTCCACGTGGGAGGATGAAGTTCAGATGCTCTGGAGAGTCCATCTTCTACTTCTATTCAAGTGTACAGAGTCCTCTGCTTAAAGGACCCAACACTCTACATCCAAGTCAAGCCAACAGTTACCAGTTTCAACTGAAACTGGAACAGAATTATTACTTTTTTTGCTTTTCCAAGATATATGGATCATGTGGCATATAAAAAAATGCATACATAACAGAGCTAGTTAGGTCTCTTAACTTCTTTTAATTAATGTGGGGAAAATGCCTAAATATGTTTTGGTAAATTTTTCCAAAGACACACTTCAAAGTTATCTTACTAATCAATGGTTGGTAATTTAAGTTCTGTGCAATCTCAAAAAAATGCAAGTGAAAACAACAGTTCCAACAGCGCAGTTCCTGTCTCCTTGTACCTTTATTTTCCCCTCCTTGCCTAGACTATCGAAGTCAGACAGGTTGAGGAGACAGTCACCTTCGAGAAAGCCCTTTGCCCTGCCAGGTGAAAGTCATGCCAGCAACCAAAGTAGAATCTGATACAAAAATAGGAGCCGAAGGAATCCAGGGAAAGCAAAGGACATTGTGCGGCCGGTTCAGATGGCCAAAAGCACAAAAGAGGTAACTGAAGCTTAAGGTGATATCTGAAGGAGCTCAAGGATTCACGTCTCCTACCCACTTTAGTGAGGTAAATGAATAAAACACTAAAATGGCCAAGTGGCAGACTGAAAAACCAATGAGTTTATTATATAATGTTGCAGAGCTACAGGTAAAGAACATTAATCTACTTTTTTCACATGTCTTTGTTTATACACAAAGGTCATTTACTTGACTGAGGTAAAATAATGGTTACTCTCATCCAAAAAAAAAAGAAAAAGATTGCAATGGTGTCCATACAAAGTAAATAAGTGTGAAATAAACACCATTCAACATCAATACATGATACTAAATATGGTATTAATCATTCTTATGTCACCTCATTTTTAGACACCCTAGGCCAAATAAATTCATGGCTAATACTTTTTTTAGAAAGGAGAAAGAGATTGATATTAAAATAGTGCCACCAAAAGCAGAAATAAAGATAAGGGGTTTACAGGAGTCAAAAGCAGGTTAGTGACAAAGGCATGATGCTGTCTCTGAGGTAGAAAAAAATATTATTTGTGTATTTAAAAAACTAAAGGAAGCAGCTGTCTAAACATTTTAGCTTTTTTTTTCCCCCAGAAAAAAAATGTTCATATGCTGTTCTGAGGATAGAAATAATCCAAGCTGAGGCGATGTTTAACCCATTAGAACACACACGCACACACTCACAATCACACAGTGAAGTGCCTCGTGTCCCTCCCTCCTTCCCCTTTTTGATCTGAGGCATTTCCTCCTAACTTGACTGCAAGAAGGAAATCCTGAAAGCGATGGTCAACGACAAATACCTTGGTTTTCAAAAAGCTTAACTGCTTTGTTCGTAACTTTTCCGCTCATATGAACTGTAAATCTTTGAAAACGGAACTATTTGAGACCACAAAAGGTGTTACTCTTTCTGTCATCCTCTACTACTTCTTAGTCACATTTTTAAGAGATGGATCAAAGGAAATAAAGAATACTTTCAGCATAACTTGGGCAGTACAACAGTCTGCACAGTAAGACTAAAAAACACGAAGCTCTAACTTGCTGGTTTCAATTTTTAAAAAAGGACATGAGAATGCTATCTTTTACAAACTACCATTATAAATTTAATGCTAATCTAACTTTATGAAAAAGATATATCTACAGTAAAAAAAAAAATTTTATAAAGTACAACTGCAACAAAAAACAGCTCAAATCTAGAGTATGCATGTTTACTTTACTATTTCCTTCATCTTTATATATCAAAATACATACTGGTCACATAGATGTAACCACGGTTCCCTTACAGTTTCATACTCTGCATTTTCACTTAACATTAAATTATAATACTTTCCATATGCCCCACATATTTGCAGTTATAATTTCATTAAGAATTCCAAATATTCCACAAATTTAATAAGCTATTTATTCCCTTGCTTACTTATTTCTACAATGCCCTCTTACAGAATGGGCTTGACATGGAATCATCATTTGGGGGCATGATCATGATTTCTGTGATTCTATTGTTAGACACTTAAAGAGTGTTTCCAATTGTTTTTTCTCCCATTTGGAGCTAAACCTGCAATGAGTAACTTCATGTAATACAGCTCCCTTCCTCAGTTAAATAATTTCGTCCTAATGAATCAAAAGTTGTAAACAATTTTTCAGTAACTATAATGCCTCATTGCTTTTCCAAGATGTCCCCATTTATAATACCAAGAGTGATAAATTAAAACAAATATCCAATAATTACTTCAATATTGAGACAGTTTGGTGTCAATTTTTTAAATTCTTTTAACTTTTTTCACTTTATAGAATTAAATAAATAATACATGCACATAGATAAATTTCAAACATGTATTTGCCAAAGTCTAAAGTAAAATCAATGTTCTCTCAACTCCTAAACTCCAGTCTCACTGTTAAGAATTTGGAGTGTATTTCTTCTTGTACATATAAGTATGTGTGTGTGTATGTGTGTATATATATATATATACACACATACATACATATATATATACATATATGTAGGATTAATATTTCTTTCATTTTACAATACTAAATCTCTTCCTATCTTCAAATATGAGCCCATAATAGGCCCTCTATGCCTTCTGTAATATGATTCTGTCTCATTCAAATATCACTCAATTCCAGTTATACACTCAGTTTAGCAACATCACTAAGAATTATATCAATACTCAGGGAACCGTCACTCCTGCATAACCTAAAACAGAAGATAATCCCCAAACTTTAAACACTGGGATGAGTGTGTGTGTATGAGAATCACCTTCCTAACTATGCTTAAGACCTGTAATAAAATGGCCTTGCAAGCCTTAAGATCATGTTGCTACTGCGGTACTAGGAAGCGTTTAGGAAGGGAGTAAGCCTGACATCAGAAACGTGTGACCCACATGTGGATAACCAAGACTGTGTAATACCAACACTGTACCCAGCAAGACAAAAGAGTAAACTACAGTTTAAGAGAGATGGGTGACACCGAGTTAAAAGTCAACAAAACTTCATGAGACTTGCCAGGAAGTAACCAGCAAAATCGTGGAAACAGTGGTTTCTCTAAAGGGTATAACTTGTATTACTAATTTGATAAAGCCATAAGGCCCCCACTGTAAGGAACATCACTTTTGTCATCTCTCTGTCAATCTGCCTCTTTCTGTACAGTCAGGAGAATTTTCTTTGGTGATCCATGCCTCTGCTGTTAACAACCATTCAAGGTGGAATGGTCACCCCAGTGAAACACCCCTCCTTCATCTGTTGTCCCATCATGATGTTTAATTTTTAACAATACTTATAACTGGTGTTTTCTTATTTACTTACTTAGTATATGTCTTCTCCCACATGAAAGTAAGGGCATGTTTCTTTTTCCTTCATGCCAATGAATATTTATTGAGTACCTACATATGCTGTACAAAGGAGGAAGAGTAATGAAAACAGGTAAAAAGTGTTCCCTGGTGAAGCTCACATTCCTACAAAAAGAGAAAGACAATCCACTATGAGTGTAAAATCTATAGTGTATTAGAATGTAGTGTGTGCTGTGAAGAAAAGTAAAAGAAGAAAGGAATATACAGAGTGCCCAGGGTCCTGGAGGTCTGTAAATGTGATTTAAATACCATCTCCAGCACCTAAAAGGAAACATGCAGACCCTCAATAAATACTGGCTCATGGAACGGGCCAGACTGGCAAAAATCAAACAGCATATCCCATATTCCAGGGAGACTCCCTGGAAATAGTGATTGGTTTTGAGATGTGCAGATAACAAGATCAGAGTCATTCAGATGCACAAGATTGGAGCAAGCAAGCTCCACTGTATTTGGGGCTGTGAACATGTTCCATCTGAAGCTATTGTAGCCACCTGGCAATCATGAGAATAAGCCATCATAGGTAGAAAGGCAGAGCCAACCAGAGCAAGAGAACACACTGGTTACATCATGATTGTCTGGTCCAACTGACATCCGAAGATGTGCCCCTTGACCGAGCTATGGATTTGCTTCAGGCAATCAGAGCCTCTAAATCGACTGTATCAGCTCCTCTATGTACAGCAAAACAACTTCCTGCTTCGCTCTCACTAAAAGGAGTACTCTTAGGGGCATTTCCTCATTTGGAAAAGTCAGAGTCACTGTTAGGATGTTGTTTCATCCAGTCTGAGCCGAGTTTCCTATTACTTGCAATCTAATGATTCTATACTGACATGCATCCCAATTTACTGTATAAATATAACACAGGCTGTCTTCTCAGCACAGATCACACTCACTAGTATGACCTTGTTTGACTTTGAAATATTTCCTCTGCATTCCACTACCAGCCTCAACTCTCTACCAGTCCTAGATAGAATATTCACATGCTTCTTTCTTGCCTGTTCCATAGAGCTTCACTATTGACCCATTCATTATTCATTCAGCTGTTAAATAAATGTTTAGCAGGCACTAAGAAGAAAAAAACAAATAAGGCCAGTCCTTGTTCCTAAGGACATTTCAAAAAGGAAGGGGAATACTCCAATTAATAGCTGTAAAAGCAAATGCAGACCAATGGCTACTTGAACAGAATGATTCTCAGAAGACAATGACAGAGTAAAGGATGGGGCGATTAAACACAGATGGTCCACAACTTCCCTCACTGCCTCTATGCCCACTGATGGTACTCATTTACTGTCCTATAAGAGCCCCCAACATCCCTTTTTAATAAGAAATATGGACACAATTCCTGCCCTCAATGACCTTAGAATCTTTTCTCCCCTAAAAGGTCCTAAGGTCCTTGAGGACAGGAATTGGGTGCAATCTTTCTTATAAAAAGATTCTTTTATAAAGCCATTATTCTTTCTACCATATAACACAGAATGTCTCCCATAAATGTTTATTAACTTTAAATATGTTTATTTTGTTCTAAAACTTTTGAAAAGGACCACAGATGCTATTTCTAGCCCTACTTAAATTTCATTGTTTTTTTAAACAGAGTACTAATTTTCCCTTATCTGTTTTGACAGCTGAAAGCTTATCAGAGCTGCTCATCCTAAATGATATCAGTAGAGGCTCCTCTTCCCATGGCATCTCCACATGAGGCTATAAATCAGCCTCTTCTTTGTGGGTCAAAATAACTTCCTGCTTTGCTTTCACTAACAGGAATAACTGGAGTACTCTCAGAAGCCAACGAGATAATTACTTGAGAGAATTGCGCTTCTGGCACCAGATACAGGGATCTGGTATGCCACTATGCTGTGGCAATGAATCTGAAAGTGTCTACTGCCACAAAGGCCTTCCCGGGTGGTTCAGTGGTAAAGAATCTTCCTGCAATGCACAAGATGCAGGAGACACAGGTTTGACCTCTGGGTCAGGAAGATCCCCTGGAGGAAGGCATAGCAACCTACTCCAGTATTCTTGCCTGGAGAATCCTATGGACAGAGGAGCCTAGGGAGCTATAGTCCATGGAGTCACACAAGAGTCAGACACAACTTAGCAACTAAACAACAACTGCCACAATACTCCTTAATCAGGCTGTTTTCAATTTAAATAAAAATTTTTAGAATGATGAACCAAGTGGAACTAACTACAGCTTTTAGTTCTTATGATAGACAAACAACAATTAATCAAAAAACAAGGACCAGGGGTGGGCCACACATATTCCTGAACAAAATTTCATAAATTCTTAAGAGCTGATATGATTCAAAGGGGGGAAAAAAAAAAAAACATGTTTTCCTCATATGGTGAATAGTGAATCGTGTTTGAAGATTTTTTTCCATATGATGATCTTATGTATCAGATTATAAAATTTGGAATATTTTTTAAAAAACCTTTCCCAGACTATGTGGTCATTCATAGGCTATCATTTGGAAGTTTGATTAGTCAATTTCCTAACCATACTGCCCAAATCTCATCCACTATTTCAGAATACTGAACTTTTGGTACTATGGTACAGTAGGCTACAGGAAGCTGGCCTAGAAACAAAGCTCACACTTGGCATGCGGTGGGTGGGCAAGTGCATTCTGGAGCTTGGGGCAGGAAAGTGTAAGCAGCAGAGAAACTGGTCTTGTCTTTGCTCCACTCTAATCCCACTAGCCTTTAGTTTTCTCCTTGCTTACTTCCTGGCTCCACCCCAGGCAATATTATAATTCCCATTTTTCACCTTCCCACACTTCCTCTTTTCCATATGACAATCTGGGCAGCGATTGACTGCCCAGAGCCCAGTCCAAGGGATGAGGCAAGCTCAGGAACTCTTTCTTCATCCTTTAGATCTCCAAGACAGCCCAACCTGCACAGCCACGGCTGTGTCCCCTTAAGAAAGGAAGAAGTGGCTGCTCACGTTCTCTTTGCAGCACCTCCTCCTACTCCAGGACATTCCCTCCTATCATCCCAGAGCTAGACGACGCTTCTTTGCCAACCTGCATGTCTGCTAGCATGGAGTGGGTGGTCCACGCCCTCCTTTCACCTCCATCTGGACACATAAACAGATGCCTTTGGGCAAATCACTTCAACTCCTTGGGTCTCAGATGATCTAAATGATGGCTAGATTGCTTGCAGTTCAATATTTTTGTTCCCAATTATTCAATATTCCTACACCTTTGCTTTTACTACTTTTGGCTTATTTGTTTCTTCTGTCTCTCTTCTGCTCAGTGAGGGCAGGGATAATGTCCAAGTTCTCAGGGGCTAGCATTGGGCCTGGCAGGCGTCTAGGAGACATTCTATATGTTTATGAAGAATGAACATACATAGATAGAAATATCAATATTTCAAAATCTTTAAAGCAAGTCTATTAAAGCAATAGGGAGAGAAGAAGAATCTGCTTTTTCAGTTCACCAGTCACTGAACTAAGACTCTGTTACCCAGAGGATGCCACCATCTTTGACCCTTTATGTCAAACAGGGTAGAAGAGAGCAGTGGTTCACAAAGAGAAAACAGAATGGGAATGGGATTATAGTCCTCAGAACCACTTATAACAAGTACTATATGAGAGTGGGATTCTAAGTATTCTTTTTTTGAGGAAGGCATTCATTTCATTAAGTAATTCTGAAGCACTGATGCCTACCAATATATCACCTCAATGAGGAATCACCAAATTAGATGATTAAAGCCCTTCCAGCTTTAATCCTAGAACACATACTAAATTTTATCAAATCTCTATTTATTATTTTTTCCAGGAGTACTTTAGTACTCCTAAATACTAAGTACATGTCAACTAGATGCAAAAAACTTTGTGTCCAATACATAGCTAATTTAATGGTTTATTTCACTAAGGCCTAAATTTTAAGTTTCTAATACCACCACATTTTAAAATTATATTTTGTGAATGTTAATGATGAAAAAATTAAAACTGATACAAAAACTATATATGGCAAGGAAGAAAGAGAGTTTTTCCCATCTAGGATAGGTTTTCTTAGTCTTGGCATGATTGAAATTTGCGGGTGGACAATTCCCTGCTGTGGGGGGCTATCCTGTCCATTGAAGAATGTTTAGCAGCATCCCTGGCCTCTATTCATTAGCACCAGTACCTGACCCCTACCCCTAGTTATGACAACAAAAAATGTCTCCAAACATTACCAAAACCCCCATTCTGACCACACTGGGAACCAGTAGGGGAATAATATTAAAATGATTTAATTATCTAATTATGGTGTGTGTATGTGTGTGTGTTCTCATCACTCAGTCACGTCTGATTCTTTGTAACTCATGGATATAGCGCTCCAGGCTCCTCTGTCCATGGAGTTTTTCAGGCAAGAATACTGGAGCAGGTTGCCATTTCCCACTCCAGGGGATCTTCCTGACCCAGGGATGGAACCATGTCTCTTGTGTCCCCTGCACTGGCAGGCAGATTCTTTATCATTGCACCATCTAGTACTAATAGGCAATTACTTAAGGGAAAGAAGTACTTATCTGAAAGGATATTCACTCATTTGCTAGTTCCTTAAATCCTTTTGTGAATAATAAGAGAAATGAGTTTTATCAAAATAAGTATCAATTTTCTAATGTGTACATAAAGCATACACAGGTGGAAAACCTCAAACATGAGCATACCCACACACACAGTCTAAGACTTAAAGAATCCTAAATAACATTTCCTAAACATTTCTGGAAATTTCCTTTTGAAAAACTGGACACCCTCATTCAAAATCTCATTGTGGATCCTGTGATTTAAGACCATGTCTAGACAGAATAAAACAAAAAGGAAATTTGGCAATTCTTTTGATATGATTAGTCTGCTTCAAACTTTTCTCTTTGGGGTCTAAATTATAGCTTTTTGCTGTCAACACTAATAAATTTAACCAGATAATTAGCAAGTCTACAAATAACTTTTGCTATGTAGACATTACCAACCACAATGATTTAAAGATGTTTCCATGTTTTTCCACGAGACCTCTTAACTGGTTCTAAGTCCCAGAGGAAAGTGTAAAAAGAAAATCACTCAAATTCAAGTCAAACACTAGAGACTGGGATCTTTTCACTTAGATAAACCAGACCCAACATCTTATGAACTTTAGACAAGTTTCTCCACAGTTGCAAGGCCTCAAGAATTGTTCCTTCTCACTCCGTTGTCCTTTGTAACTGATTTGAAAACAGGCAAAGCTGTGGCTATTTTTTGTTTTGTTTTTTTTTTTTAATTTCTTAAGGAATATTATGTTTGTCAAGCAAAATGTGTCAAGATCAGAGACACACTAACCATTTAACCGTAAAAAAATAAAAGTATGCAATTTAAAGATGTTTTTACATGGTAGCCCGAGAGAAATTTCCAAACGTTGTTAAGAATTACCAAGCTTGTTAAAGTAATTTTCTAAGATAAAATTTAATTAATGTCAAAGTAACCTTTAGGTCACTTTAAATTCTATTTGTGTCTCATTCTCAGCGGAAGATAGGAGTTCACCATTACATATCGGCTAGTACGTTTGTTTCTGCGATTAAACACAGGCATTACATACCTATGCAAATTTTAAAGTTCATCGTTCACCTAGAGTCTAGCATGGTCCGTATGTCTCCCAGTGCCTATTCTTCATCCATTTCACTATTCCTTAATAGCTCTATGAGAAAGCTAAGGAAGAATAAAAAGAGGACGGATGAGCTAGTTTCATTACACTCCAGGTTCTGATAAACCAGTTCATCTTTTTTTTTTTTTTTTTGCTTTAGGTTAACCTCCTCAAAAATAATCATGAAGTAATTAGGAGAATATGTACATTTTCTCTTTAAAGATGGAACCTCAGTGTTATTCTTATGGATTCTGGTGATTATATCATTTTATTTAAGCATTTTACTCACGGGCTTCTTTTCCTAAGAGTTTCAACTAGATTACTGTGTTTCTATTTCCCAATAACTTTTTTAAAAATAAAGGATATCTTTTCTGAAGTTTATTTACTATCACAGAGCAAAAATTTACATTTATGCAAAGGTATGTACCATTGATAAACAGTCATATACCCAAAGTTAGGAGACTTAAAACCATGTCTGAATTAGTCAATGATTTGTAGCTAAACACTGCTAAGACATGGAATGTGTCCTTCTTAACAGTCCCTTCTACAACACAAGTCTGCAGTCAAGCTGCTGTAGAAATGTTTTGAAGTTAAATAAAAACATGTGAAACAACAACATATTTAAATGCTGAGGACTTCCTTAGAAAAATTTTAATATCTGCACAATTGGACACAATGTTATTCCAGGAACATACAAAGTTCCTATCAAAATCTCTCTGATTTAGAGGTAGTAGCAAATGAAATCGGAGAAGGCGATGGCACCCCACTCCAGTACTCTTGCCTGGAAAATCCTATGGACGGAGGAGCCTGGTAGGCTGCAGTCCATGGGGTCGCTAAGAGTTGGACACGACTGAGTGACTTCACTTTCACTTTTCACTTTCATGCATTGGAGAAGGAAATGGCAACCCACTCCAGTGTTCTTGCCTGGAGAATCCCAGGGACGGGGGAGCCTGGTGGGCTTCTGTCTATGGGGTCGCACAGAGTCGGACACGGCTGAAGCGACTTAGCAGCAGCAGCAAATGAAATACGGCTGTGTGTGTGCTTAGTCACTCGGTCATGTCTGACTCTTTGGGACCTGATGGACTATAGCCCGCCAGGTTCCTCTGTCCTTGGGATTCTCTAGGCAAGAAAACTGCACTGGGTTGCCATGCCCTCCTCTGGGGGAACCTTCCCAACCCAGGGATCAAATCTGTGTCTCTTGCATCTTCTGCATTGGCAGGCAGATTCTTTACCATCTGAGCTAACAAGGACAAAGCAGGAAATATTTATATACTGCTGCCTTCTTCATTTTCTCCTATGATCTGTTCTTTTTAATAAAGTGTGGTTGCCTTCTGTCAATGATACTAGCAAGTGAAAGTTTCCTGTGCCTCCCTCCTCTTCTCTATTTCTTTTAGAGCTGCAATGGGATTTAGTCTGTATGATACATACTACCTATTTTAGCAAAGTAGCCACAATATGGTAAGTTAAAGAGTAACTAGAAACTTCCATTTCAACAATAAAGAACCCAAAGCATGGAGAAAAAATATCATCACACTTATTTACCATGACCTAAGTGATTACTGTATGGACACCATGAATTAATTTCATAATACACGTCACTGCTTAACCAGGATAACATCAGCAGATCTATATAAGGTGACTGAAGCTGACCCAAGGTCTTTTAGGAACCCTGTAACTTGAATGTAGAGAGGGTATATTGGCCAATAACCTGGATTGCCAGGAAGGAGAATCTACTGGGTGACCAGCCCTGGGATAGGGTCAAACATGTAGCCCCAAACTCTGCACCCCCCCACCCCCACCCCCCACATAGCCAGCTATTAGCAGAAAATTCTGAACATAATCCATGGTAACAGAAGCTTCCACAAGCATCTTCCTCTGTTGTTCTGTGCAAAAATCTGGTCTGAGCAATGAGGATTCCCCTGCCCTGCTAAATCTCAGGTACTGAAAGTCTGACGCATACTATTTTAGTCATTTTTAAGTAAAACATGAAGGTAATTTTTGGGGGACTGGTTTTTCATGCCTTATCATGATGTTTTGATTATAGCTCCTTTTGTTTGAATAGTTCAGCGGTTTTTACTTTTATCGCCACCACTTCAGGAGCCAGAGCACACTGCTGATACAAAGCAACAGGATCAGAAATGAGAGGACCAGCTCTTAAAGGAACAGGCTCTGCTCAGCCTGAATTGTGCAAATACCCACCAGGTTTTCTCAGCAGTGACAGGCCAATTGCAAAGAATGATTCTAGAGGTTCCTCTCAGGTCCGAAGATCTAAGGATCTGGTGTTTTCCTTGTAGATCTTGGAATCAGCATAAGCCAGTAGGTCACACAGCTTCTTCTACACCAGCGTCACAGAAAGGTGTTCCCCGTCAGATTCAAGCGTGCCTAAGGTACACCTCAAAGTCATTCAGGACCAGAGTTTCACACTCCCTTTTAAACTGGACTGAGGCAAAGAATGCTCATTCAAGGTCACCTAGTAACTGGCAGTCAATACCCACACCTAGCAGGAATCTTTTTTTTTTTTTAATAAATGTTACATATCATAATTTTATAGTTTCCATCCTCCATGTATCTAAAATGCCAAAGGATAGAAAGTTTGTAACAAACACACAGTAAGCATGGATAAGTGATACTGAGTAAATGAGTTATAAGTTCTGTTACAAAGTATCCAACTTAATTTCATCAGATCAGAAGCATTAGTAGGTAAAGACACATTTGTACTACCGTCCCCCTTTATCATCAAAGACTGGTATCCTGCACATCCCTATAGCTACTTTAAAAGGCTTTCTCTCAACAAACTTTTATTCAATATCTATATGTATCCCAGCTCTGTGATGGTTATAACTTGACTTATAAAGTTAATGGTCTTTGTCCTTCAGGAACACAGTCTACTAAGGAAGAATGGGGAAAAGGAAAGTAAAAAGGCAAATAACAGACTAACATGCTGACTGCTATTTCAGAGAGACAAATAACTTAAATCACAAGAACAAATAAGCTAAAATATCACCAACTTTACATAACAGAGACAAAGTAAAAAGGTTCATACACATATGTATTAAACATTCCAAGCTTTCAAGTCAAACCACCCATGTAAATACTTTGTATCCAGAAGATGTGAATCATAGAAATATTATAAAACATGTTTAGTCAGAAAACCTGTTTGGATCAAAGATTGGCCAAGTCACATATCTTGGCTTAGGTTTTCCTGACACATAAAGGACAAAGATCATATCAAAACATAAACTGTGATGACAATTTATTAGAGAAAAGGCATTTGTGTTACCATAGTGATAAAACACAGTCATTGCCATTTTTTTAAGCGTAACTGAGTTACAATTTTTGTCATTACTTCTAAGCTAATATTTTAAATCATTTTATGCCACATAATACAGCATTTTATATAAGGTCTTAGATGTTATTCCAGACTGCTTTGAAAATCCACTCCCCTAAAATCATGTATTTCTGAACAATGCTGAGTTCTCTCCATATCAATAATATCATTGTTTTGATTACTATTCACAGATAATTAGGCAGAAAAATGAGAAGAAAAAAAGGGGGCTCAATAGTATTACACTGCAAGTACTCAAACTTAGGAAATAATTTCAAAAGTCCTTAACAGAAGTCACCATTATTCATCACAAATAGAATCATCTCAAATACCAACACAGTAATCATATTTATATACACCTATATCTACAAATGCACATATATACATACATATAAAACATTTAATTTACATAACTACACACACACACAGATGACATATAAAGCAAGCATCCATGCCTTCAAATGTCCAAAACTTATTGAGACTACAAAGTTGTATTTACTTACTATCAAAATCAAATTGATACACATCACTGCTTATTACATACTAGGTCCTCCCTACTCAAATATTCCCAGTGAAATTAGTGTATGAATCACCCAATTCTCTTGTCATTCTTCACCCAAGAAATGTAACAACAATGCTCCTTCTAAGAAAAATAGTCTTGCTTAGGTTTTTAAAGGGTGTTTTACCTATTTTAAAAATTATCTTGTACTTTTTTTACATACTTAATGACAGAGCTTACTCCAAATAACAAGATACTATTTTTTAAATTTTTAAACACACACACATGTATGTATGTATTTTAAATCACTTGAGCTCAAAAGAAACTACTTAATTAAAATAAAGCATGCAAGTAAATATGACTCATATCTGTCTTTTGCAGCAACTGGTTCATTGAATGCAGGGTATCTTAAAGAAATTTCAGTTTGAAAGAAAAAAAGTAAAAATGAAAGCAAAACTACCAGCTTCTACAAGGGTACACCTTTGCTTTGAAACAGTAATTAATCTCACTGGTAGAGATTACCTGGACTTCTGAATAATACTTATTCCAAGTATGAAAATAGGGAAATATTAAGTAAAATGTATAAATGCCATAGAAAGAGCGCTATATCAAGAGTAAAGAGATGATTTATTAATTCACTTATGGCAGAAATACTCAGCACGTTGCTGGAATGAAATCCCAGCTCTGTAACCATGGATGGGGAATTCACTTCAGTTTGATCTTTGAAATGTATCTGCAGCCTCATTTTCAAGGTCTGTTCTGGCTCTAATACTATGAGAAGATCTGCTGAAATATTACATTGTTATAAGGATCTTTGTTGTTCAGTTGCTAGGTCATGTCCAACTCTTTGTGACTTCGTGGACTGCAGCACACCAGGCTCCCTGTCCTACACTATCTCCCGGAATTTGCTCAAACTCATGTCCATTGAGTCAGTGATGCCATCCAACCATCTCATCCTCTGTTATCCGCCTCTCCTCCTGTCTTCAATTTTTCCCAGCATCAAGGTCTTCCAATAGAATTATATAACCCAGGGGTAAGGACAATACTTTTCAAAATCAGTATACTACCACAAAGCAATAAATGACACTTGATCTGTAATGACAATTCATTATAGCATCCACCAATAAAAAGATAATTAACACAAGTCATGTCTAAATCAGTCCTTACCATACACTCTTATACAGCGCTCCAAACAATCTAAAAGTACTCACCAGTTAATTCTCAAGATTATCATTCCCCTTTGACAGAAGGAGAAATTGAGTCTCAGAGTCAGAAGAGTCATTTGGCCAAATATCAGCAAGACGGAGACTAGCATGACAAATCAAAAGTTCCTGGCTCTCAGCCACTGTCATTTAGGAGTATGCAATAAGTGCCTCCTGAATCACTCCAAGGCAGAGTTATAAACGAAGTGCAAAGTTTAGGGACAAAGTTATGTCTCACTTTACAATTGGGAGTGGCCATTAAATAAAGCCAAAGTGTCATTCAAAGCTGTATCCCACTTCAAAATTCATCTCTTTATTAAGAAATACCAGAGAGATGTTTCATAATGAAGAAGGGCTTTACTCTGCCCCATGACTATGTCAAAATAAGAAGTATAATGCAGAATATACAGTCTACTAGCATCTGAATTCAGTAATAATTTGTTCATCAAATGTTTAATTCTGACTTGCTAAAAATTAACATCTCCTTAAAGTTAAATGGTCAAATTTTCTGTTTAAAAAATTTTACCAGTACTTTGAAAATTACACATGTAATGGGTATTCACTTTTTTTTTACCTCCAGCTTGCCAACAATCTCACATTAACTCACCCCAAGGAAAATTTCCATCTTTTCATTATATGTACACAAAAATAGGGGCTTCCCAGGTGGCTCTAGTGGTTAAGAACCCACTCCAGTATTCTTGCCTGGAGAAGCCCCTGGACAGAGGAGTCTAAGTTGCAAAGTTGGACACAACTAAATCAACTTAGCACGCATGCCCACACATAAAAATATAAAAATGTATGCACTGTATGGATAATTGTTTATTAATAAAAATGATATAATATACAAACTCATGTATCTATGTACACAAGTATCTGAAATTTATTTTGTTCTCTTAAAAAATACCGTGTACATTTTCCCAAGGGTATCAGTTCAGTCCAGTTCAGTCGCTCAGTCATGTCCGACTCTTTGCAACCTCATGAATCGCAGCACGCCATCTCCATCACCATCACCATCACCATGGAGATGGTCCATCACCATCTCCCGGAGTTCACTCAAACTCAAGTCCATCGAGTCAGTGATACCATCCAGCCATCTCATCTGCTGTTGTCCCCTTCTCCTGTTCCAATCCCTCCCAGCATCAGAATCTTTTCCAATGAGTCAACTCTTTGCATGAGGTGGCCAAAGTACTGGAGTTTCAGCTTTAGCATCATTCCTTCCAATGAACACCCAGGGCTGATCTCCTTTAGAATGCACTGGTTGGATCTCCTTGCAGTCCAAGGGACTCTCAGGAGTCTTCTCCAACACCACAGTTCAAAAGCATAGATTCTTCGGTGCTCAGCTTTCTTCACAGTCCAACTCTCGCATCCATACACAACCACTGGAAAAACCATAGCCTTGACTAGATGGACCTTTGCTGGCAAAGTAATGTCTCTGCTTTTGAATATGCTATCTAGGTTGGTCATAACTTTTCTTCCAAGGAGTAAACGTCATTTAATTTCATAGCTGCAATCACCATCTGCAGTGATTTTGGAGCCCAAAAAGATAACGTCTGACACCATTTCCACTGTTTCCTCATCTATTTCCCATGAAGTGATGGGACCAGATGCCATGATCTTCGTTTTCTGAATGCTGAGCTTTAAGCCAACTTTTTCACTCTCCTCTTTCACTTTCATCAAGAGGCTTTTTAGTTCCTCTTCATTTTCTGCCATAAGGGTGGTGTCATCTCCATATCTGAGGTTATTGGTATTTCTCCCAGCAATCTTGATTCCAGTTTGTGGGGTATAGATATCTACAAATCTATTTTTAAAGCTGCACAATATTCCATAGCCTGAATGTACTATATTTGGCTCAAAAAGTTTTCACCGCTTTTTTAATTAATAAAAATACATTTTAATTAACTTATATATCATGTATACAATATAAATTAACATATATAATTAACTTACATTAACAACACATAGGTTATTAACAATATAAACCTTGTATTCTATCCTTATGTATTATATGTATTGGTATTTTCTGTACAATGGATTCCTAGAAAGACAGGACCACTGAGACAAACTAAAACCCTTTACATAATTACATAAATTTTCTACCACATTTTCTGCAAACTTTTTTCTGCCTTTGTTTATGGTATCTTTTGCAAGTGAGAATTTTTACTTTTTTCAGTATTTCCTTTATAGATCAAAGTTTTATAGCAAGCTTCCAAAGACCACTTTCATCAGGATATTTTACTAATATTCTCCTATGTTTTCTCTTAACATTTTTATTTAGATTGCTTTTAATCTTATGTTGTTCATATATTTAGAATCTATTTTTGTGTACGATATTGAACAAGCCCGTATGCTATACTATATGATTTTTTGAATAATCCATGCTTTTTCTATTTAATTGAATTTTTATCATTTAGTAACTTTCACTGTGTACTAGAACATGTTTCTGAATTTTGCCTGATGATGCTCCTTTCTGTGCTAGTACTGCCCTGTCGTTGGTAAGTTTTCATTCTTGGTATAAGGCAACTACTGTAATCATTTCTACAGGTGAAAAAGTTTTAATTTATGTTTTTTAAAGTTATTGTAGCAAGAATCAAACACAGAATGTTGTGTGGAGTTTAAAGCTTGCTCATCCAGATTAAGGAAGTCACTGATCAATCTTCTAAATTCTTCATGTTAAGATTTTAGACAGTTTTGTATTTAAAAATGAATGAAAACTTATCTTCACATATCCAATAAGTTAATTTTTATTGAAATATATAAGATTTACAATGTTGTGTTAATTTCTGCTGTATCCAGTAGGTTTTAACATAAAATCCACAACTTCCATAGGTTCTAAACTTGATATCCATTTATTTAATTTACCTACATGAGTAATTAAAGAATTCTAATAAAAAAAATTTTTTAACCCTACATTTTTAATAATAACAAAACAAATTCACAAATCTCTAATAAATGCTCCTTATTTTGATATGCTACAATTTATATGAGACAGTCTAAACAGGCCCATCAGCAAGTAAGGCCCAATTTAAGGAAAAGCATTGAGGCCTTTGAAAACTAACTGAAATGTCAATCCACTTTAGAAGAAAGCTATTAGTAAAACAAGGATGAAGTTACAAGCACTTGTGAAAAGCACAATAAATAAACAATGAAACTCATTCAAAGATACTGGGGAGATATTCAGGCTTTGAAGAGTCAGAACAAGAGTCTGCAGAACCAGTTCCCACATGGGCAAGAGTCTGTTTATTTTATTTTGCTTATCTGAAATCAGAGCAAATGATCCCAGTGGTTTGGAATGGCTCGAAAAGGTTTCACTGCATCCAGCAAGAAAAGCTGCTTGGTTTTCAAACAGCTTAACTGCTTTGTTAGTAACTTCTGCTCATGTGAACTGTAAATCTTTGAAAACGGAACTATTTGAGACCAGGAAAGGTGTTACTCTTTCTGTCATCCTCTA
This sequence comes from Bubalus bubalis, assembly GCF_019923935.1. Classification (NCBI taxonomy): domain Eukaryota; kingdom Metazoa; phylum Chordata; class Mammalia; order Artiodactyla; family Bovidae; genus Bubalus; species Bubalus bubalis. The sequence goes on along the minus strand of NC_059163.1, from coordinate 98,676,351 downwards.
CTACTTTTTAGTCACATTTTTAAGAAGTGATCAAAGGAAATAAAGAATACTTTCTGCATAACTTGGGAAGTACAACAGTCCGAACCCTTGACTCATGGAAACCCATTTACAGAAATGTGTTTCACACTTCCGAAAAAGATGTTAAAATGAAATTAAACGGTCATTTTTAATCATAATTGAAGTTTTCTAGAAAACCGACAAATATTTAAAATGTGAATCATAATGACCTGTTTCCACGATTTAATTTAGGGCTAAGCTAACTGATGAGAAAGCTTAGATGACACTTCTTTCAGAGTACAAGTGTGAAGGGAAAACAATAACGATCATCCCTTTTTTATATAAAAAGTAAAAGGTAACCATATTCTTTGAATAGGATAAAATAAGATCAGTAATATCAAAACTTTCTATTTGAGTGCACATTCAGAATGAAATCATTCATCACAGTCTTCCTACTTCAAAAGCAGTAAACAGTTGTCAAAGGCTTTTTTGGAGTTGAGGAAAGAGTTTAGGGAAAAAAATCGATGATAAAGCTTTTAACTTCTATACATATCATTTTCTAGCATCTAAGAGTATAAAAAGTATTTTAATAACATACACTGCGTTATCACTGAAATATACCTAGCCTAACAACTAAATAGTTTTCTAAGAGTATTTCCTGATTCACAAAAATGATCACATATTCAGTGTATCTGAAATGATGGAAATACATCCATTTCCAGCACCTGAGAACTCTATTACCAATTACACTAGTTCATTTCAAAGCTTCACACAGTGTTTTGCAAGCAGGATTTACTTGGATGATATGCTTAAGTAAGAGATTTTTTTTCCCCCATAAAGAGTCATATTCAGGAGAAAGACATTTTAACTCTGCCTCCCAAAAAGAAGAATGCACTTTAGCATCATAAGGGGATGAGGCTGGCCACCACTAATATAAGAAGTAAAGCTACAAATTCTTTCATGCAGGAAAATTAGTGCTTTGTCATGTCCTTGGAAGATCTTTCCTTTGGTTAGCTTATTCTGGAAGAGGTTTCTATATTGGTTGGCTATCATTAATCTAATTGCATAGTGGGGGAGCTAATTAGAGAGGGTACTTTTCTGTTTCAAAAATACTGCCTCAGGTGAGGCTTGAATTAGTAGCCAACTCCCCACCTCCGCCAATCCCCAACTCACTCCAGAATCAGAGCTCTGTTTGGAACATATACCACTCACTCCCAGTTTGGAATGCAGCCTGCTTTCTCCACCTGACCATGGAGGTTCCCTCTCCGGAAAGCCACAAATTACAGTGCTAGATTTCAGCCAACAGAAGGCGGCATTTGGAGGTAAAGCCAAAGTGAGGGTGAAAGAAAATTTCCAGTAAGAAAGCAACAGTAATAACTGATGCGTGAGCTACACAAAAAGTAAAGGAATATGGGCTGTATATAGGGAAAGCTGGCATGCGATCATGGGATCGCAAAGAGTCAGACACAACTTAGCAACTGAACAACCAACACCCACTACCATACTCACTTCTCAGAAAAATAAATGAAGACAAAAAATCTCGTATTCTGATCCAAAAGGAAAAAATACTCAGTAGTAGCAAAGCTACAGATTTCATTCACTTTTTTCCTACACTAATTCTGAAGTTGACACATCAGGCATTACAGAATTATTGACTTAAGGACCATATCCAACTCCCTTATTTCATATAGATTGCTTGTTTTGTGAAAATGTCCTCTCATTTCTCTCTGTTTCATTTGGTTTCAGTTCAGTTCAGTCGCTTAACTGTCCAACTCTTTGCGACCCCATGAATTGCAGCACAACAGGCCTCCATGTCCATCACCAACTCCCAGAGTTCACCCAAACTCATGTCCATCAAGTCGGTGATGCCATCCAGCCATTTCATCCTCTGTCATCCCCTTCTCCTCCTGCCCCCAATCCCTCCCAGCATCAGTCTTTTCCAATGAGTCAACTCTTTGCATGAGATGGCCAAAGTATTGGAGCTTCAGCTTCAGCTTCAGCATCAGTCCTTCCAAAGAACACCCAGGACTGATTTCCTTTAGAATGCACTGGTTGGATCTCCTTGCAGTCCAAGGGACTCTCAAGAGTCTTCTCCAACACCACAGTTCAAAAGCATCAATTCTTCAGTGCTCAGCTTTCTTCACAGTCCAACTCTCACATCCATACATGACTACCGGAAAAACCATAGCCTTGACTAAATGGACCTTTGTTGGCAGAGTAATGTCTCTGCTTTTCAATACGCTATCTAGGTTGGTCATAACTTTCCTTCCAAGGAGTAAGCGTCTTTTAATTTCATGGCTGCAGTCACCATCTGCAGTGATTTTGGAGCCCAAAAAAATAAAGTCTGACACTGTTTCCACTGTTTCCCCATCTATTTCCCATGAAGTGATGGGACCGGATGCCATGATCTTAGTTTTCTGAATGTTGAGCTTTAAGTCAACTTTTTCACTCTCCACTTTCACTTTCATCAAGACGCTTTTTAGTTCCTCTTCACTTTCTGCCATAAGGGTGGTGTCATCTGCATATCTAAGGCTACTAATATTTCTCCTGGCAATCTTAATTCCAGCTTGTGCTTCTTCCAGCCCAGCATTTCTCATGATGTACTCTGCATATAAGTTAAATAAGCAGGGTGACAATATACAGCCTTGTTGTACTCCTTTTCCTATTTGGAACCAGTCTGTTGTTCCATGTCCAGTTCTAACTGTTGCTTCCTGACCTGCATACAGGTTTCTCAAGAGGCAGGTCAGGTGGTCTGGTATTTCCATCTCTTTCAGAATTTTCCGCAGTTTAATGTGATCCACACAGTCAAAGGTGTGGGCATAGTCAATAAAGCAGAAATAGATGTTTTTCTGGAACTCTCTTGCTTTTTCAATGATCCAGCGGATGTTGGCAATTTGATCTCTGGTTCCTCTGCCTTTTCTAAAACCAGCTTGAACATCTGGAAGTTCACGGTTCACATATTGCTGAAGCCTATGTGAGAATTATGGCACAGATAGAAAAAAACAGTGAGTTGCAAGGTTTCCAAGCAAGACCAGGTATATGAGTCAAGGACAGAGCTCTTTCTCTTCCAGGAAGACTTCTGAGCCCCAAGCACCTGTTGATGGTCTCCATGGATGCATCACCTCTTCTCTTCTCTTAAGTACCTAAGCTGGAGGCTGGCACTGTAGGTATAACAGCTCTACCAAAATGCATATCATGTTTCCCAGCAAAACACACTAATCTTAAATCATGGTATACATTCAAGGAATCTGAAGTCGAATTAAAAGATAGCACTTCCCTTTCATTTGAAATCAAAGAACACCAGACTTGACTGGGACAGTGTCCTTACACAAAGGACCCCACATTCCATGGAAAACAAGAATGTCTGAGGCTAGAACTCCACCCTGTACACTTTTGCCCCAGTCAAGGCTGTCGTTACAGCCTCACTTCTCCTGGTCCAAGAGAACTTGAAGAGAGGACACTGAGATGAGGATGAATAACTGCCATATTTTTAGTGTTTGGGAGCTTTTAACACTGCAAAACAATTCTGAGAATGTAGTTTGGCAGCACAAACCTAGGAAACCAGATAGGTGACCACGGTTAGCTGACTTCTCAGCTGAAAATGAACCTTCCTTTGCCGAATTCTAAAGTCTGCGTTCTTTAGTCTGCATTCTAAAGTTTGCTGAATTCTTGAGAGTCCCTTGGACTGCAAGGAGATCCAACCAGTCCATTCTGAAGAAGATCAGCCCTGGGATTTCTTTGGAAGGAATGATGCTAAAGCTGAAACTCCAGTACTTTGGCCACCTCATGCAAAGAGTTGACTCATTGGAAAAGACTCTGATGCTGGGAGGGATTGGGGGCAGGAGGAGAAGGGGACAACAGAGGATGAGATGGCTGGATGGCATCACTGACTCGATGGACGTGAGTCTGAGTGAACTCCAGGAGCTGGTAATGGACAGGCAGGCCTGGAGTGCTGCGATTCATGGTGTCGCAAAGAGTCGGGCACGAGTGAGTGACTGAACTGAACTGAACTGAAAGTCTGCAGATGGAGAAACTTACTCCCTGAAAAAGTTCTCTCCTAACAAATGACTTGTCTCAGTTATGTGACAAATGGTTACTCTCTTGATGATAAAATGTAGTTACAACTGGTCTAGTACTTAAAAGGTTAAAACATGGTCAACCACATGACATTTTCTGGTTGGGATTTTCTCTTTTCTCTGACATTTCTAAACCGGCCAGTTGTGTCTTGTGGCCGACAGCTGGGCCCTAGGTGCTTGGTATGTGGAGCCTTCCTTCAGAGAAAATACTGTGTTCAGTGCTTTTTCACAAACCAAAGTAACCAGTGAGGCTATAGCTAAAGTATTCACTGCTTTTTTAAAGGATATACTTTTCGTTAACAATTTTATGTGGACTCCCATTCTATGCTGAGTCAGTTTTCAGCAAAAGACACACACTGCCATTTCACGATAGGAATTCTTACCATGAATCTACTGAATCTGTCTATCCCCAAATAATTCATGATAAAGAAAGCACAATGGCAACTGAGTAATCAAGAGAGAATTTCCTAATTACATCTTACACATTTTTTAGCCTTTTCATCTATTGGGTGTGTCCCAAACAACAAACACATCTTGTAATGACTCATGTCCACATATAACAAGCAGTCCTCTTTGGGGCCTTAAAGATTCACACATTGAAGAGCTCGCCTAGAATGTGAAATTAAAAACAATTGATCCAGATTTTCATATACTTTTCACATTTGAAATTCTTCATGCTATGCAAATGGAAATTTTAAAATTACCTTCTTCCAAGATGACTATATCAGAGACAAAGTAATCCTAGACTTTAAGGATGGAAACGAGAAACTACTCTACAAAAGCCTAATAGTTTGTGTTATTACCACTGCACAATATATGCAATATACTCATATTTTTGTTATTACCACACCTGGCATATACATTTTTCACAATGACTTTTTATACAAAATTTAAGTCAAAAATTAATTTAATATTTACAAAACACTTGATTATTCAATTAAAGTATACTTTCCATGATGTGAAACTATATACACATATACACATGAGATGAAAAGTTTTATATTAGTGAAAAAAAGATAATCCCAGAAAAGGGAATCCAGGGTTTTAATATAAAGAGCTCTCTCAGCCCCATCTTCCTCTGCCATTCCCTTTCTGTACTTTGAGAGCAAGACCTTTGTCACCTATGATTTATAAAAGGAAGGGAACCGAAAGGGAAAAAAAAAAAAAGGATACTGTGCATCAGGTGTTATCTTGGTACTTCCTGTGTCTTCCCATTGTAAGGGGCTTTATTCCTGGGGATATTATAAAATGACAAAGCTTTCTACTTGACAATAATCCATAAATAATAGAACAGAAGAAACATAATCCTTCTGAAGTGGGGAGAGCCAGGCTCTGCAGTAGTTCTGTTGTGATGTGGGTGTCATATAAACACTTGAAACCCAAAGGCAAAATGTGTGTGTGCGTTTGTGTGTCTATACATGCATGGGGTGAGGGCAGATACACGTGACAGTCCCTTAAGCTTCTTCCTGCTCTAGGGCTCAGAAAAAACTTTCTGAAACACTAATTACAAAGAAAGAAACAGGGCCCTGCCAAAACAAAATAAAGCTGCTAAAAGAAAAAGTACATTATCTCTCAGGTTGGGCCATGAGAAAATTCCAGTTGTGTACCTTTTAAATAGAAATCTAGGCATACCGCATAGGAACAGACATTATTCTGTTGATTGATTCTCTTTACAGTCTACACAAGAATGCGTGGTAGTCAGAATCAATCAAACGAGAGCCTATCTCAACTACATAATACAATCGAGTATTGCTGCAGAATATTCTCACACCAGTCTAAAAAGAAAAAAACACTTTTTAAATGGTACATATTACTCTATTTTAAAAGAAAACATGTATTTGTCAACTTATCCTAATAATTCAACAAACCCAAAGATTCTAATTCTATATCCCACATTCAATATGAAAAGATTAACACGTAAAGATTTAAGTTCAATTACAAAAACTTAACAAATTTTGAAATTACCTAACATCTACTAAAGTTTAACTAAAATATATCAATTATACTTTTTTCAATTGAAGTATTACTAATAATTGTATTTGTGTTTGTTGTGGCTCAGCTGGTAAAGAATCCGCCTGCAATGCGGGAGACCTGGGTTCAATCCCTGGGTTGGGAAGATCCCCTGGAGAAGGGAAAGGAGACACACGCCAGTATTCTGGCCTTAATTGCACAGACTGTAAAGTCCAAGGGGTCGCGAAGAGTCGGACATGACCAAGCAACTTCCACAAGGAACAGCTTTCCATGACTGACTTCCTGATTTTCCGTACACTACTTTGTTATTTTGTTTTTCATTGCCAAGGTTTTTTAAGTTTCTCACAATTAACATAATGCTACAAAAATAAGGCTTAATTAAAAAAAAAAATGAATTCTCAGTAGCCAATAATAATGATTATTAAGCTCTATTTTAACTTGGTTAACAGGAATAATGGAATCACACAAGCTCTCAAACTACTTCAAAGAGAGTGATACTTGTCCTGCAAGAATAATAATGCAGGTAAACTACAGAAACTTCATTTCAAAAGAAAGAAGGAATTTGTTTGATTTTATAAATTAATATTATTTACTTCAATTCAGAAAAAAAAAAAATGATGGAATAATACATTAAATCCATGACAAAATTCTGTAGAATGCATGCATAAGATCCTGAGTCAAGGGTCTTCTTCACATTAAATAGAAATAATAGATTTCATTGCCAAGATACATTTATATTAATATATTTGAGATGAAATAGCAGATTACTAGAAATTCATCATCCTAAGGCATGGGCAGAAAATTCAGTTAACACTAAATGGAACAGTGAAAAATATCAAAATCTTTTCATTTAAGCAAAGAATAAAATCACACAAAAATTAAGCTTAATAAAAAGAGACTAATTTAAAGATCAAGAATTAGAGTCAATTCTCATTCACATTAAATAAATCATAGCAGTGAAATAGATAATCCATCATTTTAGGATTTACTTGCCAGTGAACTCAAGTATAGCTAAAATTCTAGGAATTAAGTGTACATTTTTTTAAAAATTATGCAAACACAGTGCCCCGTGTTCAATTTTGTTTTTCTACTTCTAGCATCTTCCTGCCATTCTTCTCTTCTCTGTCCTAGTAGAAAGAGAATTAAAATTTGTTAAAAGCCTAGTGTGTGACAAGGTATTGTGCCTTATTCTTTACACATGTTATTTCATTTGCTCTTTACAACCAGTTCTATCAGTTTAGTGGTATTACTCCTATTTATCTAATGAAGAATTTGAAAATATTAAAAAATTGACTATGTTACCTGAAGCCATGCAGCTATTTATTAGGTGTTCTGGTCCCCAACTCTTGCTCCATTACTATACTATAAAACAGCACTAAATCCTGGTGTACCATCTTTCAGAATAATGCTGCCATTTTTCTGTTAGCAAGGCTCATGTTCTGAAGAAACATGTGCATTCACACCTTGTGTTAGACAGCAAATGTATTATTTCTTCTTAAATTTATCTCTTTCCACTCAAAGTAGGTATGGAGATATGCATAAAATCCATTCATAAGTTTTCCAGACTCAATCCTCTACCATCCACTGCTATATATCATAATATACATTTAAATATCAAAATTATAAGACTAGTTGACATTTAATGAATGCCTGCTGCTGCTGCTGCTAAGTCACTTCAGTCGTGTCTGACTCTGTGCGACCCCATAGACAGCAGCCCACCAGGCTCCCCCGTCCCTGGGATTCTCCAGGCAAGAACACTGGAGTGGGTTGCCATTTCCTTCTCCAATGCATGAAAGTGAAAACTGAAAGTGAAGTCGCTTAGTCGTGTCCAACTCTTAGCGACCCCATGGACTACAGCCTACCAGGCTCCTCCGTCCATGGATTACTCTTTGTCAAATGCTGTTCTGGGTGGCTCACACCAATACCTCATCTAATCTATAAGCAGTTGAAAAAGACAATCAGAAGTGAATAAGAAAAATATGTAATGATTACACATACTTTTGATTTAAACTATATTCTCTTGAACTAAAAACTTGATAAAGAAGATATGCATATGTAGCATACTTATTGTGTGAAGCAAAATACTGCAATTATATAACATGGATCTTTACAACAAATTCAACTTCATTTTCATTGTAAGTATATTAACCATAATTTTAATTATGTGAAGAGACATACCAAAGAAGGTAGAATTTATCAAATACTATTTTGTGAATAGTTAAAAGAACCTTGGAGAAAAAATTTTATCTAACAAGAAAATACAAATGTATGAAATAAAATATTTAGAATCATATTTTTACATTCTTACAGAACATTCATGAATGATTTTTAGCTGTTGGATTGGATGACTGGCCATTCACTTTATTAATGTTCAAAGATCATGTGTAAAACAAAATAGTTAAAATAGCTCCTCCTTTAGCAAAATGTTCTTTGAAAAAATATATAATCATTTTCTGAAGAAATTTCAAGTAATTAACTATAATTTGAAAAAGAAAGTGTATAGATTAGTGATATAGGGGTAAATTGCAAACAGAATTTATAAGACAATCAAAACACAAGTGAGCATAAAAAAGTGCTTTAGAAATGTAAACCAAAATATAAGACAAATATACCAGGATATTATGAGTCCTAACAGAATCTTATATGTGGAATTAATCTCTAGGCCATACCATTGAGGTTCTGACATCTTAGAAAAGAGTCACCTTCTTTTCTAAGATGTATTATCATAAAATGAAGGGTCATTTTCTTGAAGGTTCAAATTAGTGTTCTTATTTGTCTAGCTGATATCTCCAAACATGGTAGACATGAAGATTTTTTACAGTTTTCTCTTAATTTGTATAGTTAATGCTCTGAGTTGCAAGAAAACATTCCAGCTTTACCTTTCTGAACCACCCTCTTTAGCAGTCTGTATAGAGATCAGCACTCCATGCTGGTAGCAACTTCCATCTAAAATGCTTTCAGAGTCTAAGGCAATTTAGACAGCACAGCTGTGTACTCAGGATTCTCATTAAACATACTTTAAAAATTCCTAGAAGCAGGCATAATTTATTATACACAAATGGCTACCCTGGGTTTTTGGTATATTATAAATTAACAGAATTTTAAATTAAAAAAGGAATTTAATATACACCTTGTTTGGATTATTTAAAACTTAACTTCTAAATGTCTGTGAAAATGAGTGTTGGCATAATCAAATGTGAATCCCAGCTGATTAACAAACACATGAACAATGGGGGAAATGGTCCCCAAAGCTCTTTATTCTAAGGAGCATTTCCCTTAAGGGAGAAACACTAGGAGAACACAGTCCTTACTGTACAACAGGAAAGAGTAAGCAGAGGCTCTCAAGTAATTGTGACACAAAATAGAATGCATGTGCAACATTTAAGTGCATTTAATGCCCAGTGATTTCATCACCTACCCTACATTTAAAACTGGGAGACAATCCAGAAACTGAAGGAAATCAGATATTTGTAAAAATATGTTTGTACCACACTATCCAACACTTGTACTGGCAACATTACTATAGGTATTTCAACATATGTTGATTTTAAAGAATAAGTTCTGGAGTTAGGCTTCTAATTTATCATATTTTAATTAAGGAGATGTAACCTACCAAGTTAACAAAAGAGTCAATTTTCAAAATAGTAATCCTTAAGGTGCTTGTTGTGAAAGCTACAAATAATGGCATTATCTTGCCATTTATCACCTTAAATAAATTAATGAAAAATATCTAACTTGATATATTTTTAAGAGAATAAAAGTAATCCCTACTTTCTATATTTTTTATGTGAACTAGAGAGAGGAGACTAAAGTAAAAATCAAAAATTCCTCCATTCTGTTTCTTTGAGTTATCTGAATGGCCATCTTCCTTCATTACAAGAAACATTACTTACTCTCCTCTTTGATAAAAGATGTTCTGCGGTAGCATAATGTATCTTATTCATATTTTTTCAAAAAATAATTAGAAACAAATAGCTCTTAATTTGATTTCTCATTTAGGTGTCACAGTCCTATTTATAGAAAGTTTAACTTACATCACTAACTGTCTATTCTCTGTGTACAAAGCCCTGAAACTAGCCTTAAAACATAAATATTAGGTCCTGAAATTCCAATTTTCATTTTAGATCTCACAGAATTTTTATAATCACTTTTTGCCTGTATCCTTCTATGACTGCCCTTTGATGAAGGTCCTCCTATCTCCTATCTGGCATAAGTTTCATAACTTTTTTTTTTCTGCCAATAGCTTTAACATGTTGCCATTTTCTGGCTTTATTCCCTCTCCACCATTAGAGTAAAATACCATTTGACTGGACTCGGATCCCATAATATAAAGGAAAAACATGAAGACACAAATGTAAATTCTGAATCCACCGTGTGCTACACTTTGAGTCAAGCGTTTATATTTTATTCAAAAAGAACCCTGGACAACAATACAATCCTAGTTTTACAGAAAAGAAAACCGAGATTCAATGGGGTTAAATAACTTACATATAATCAGTAGGATTTGAAGTCAAGTTCACATTCTTCTTCCTGTACATACTTTGCTGCTTCCCATTGTTCACTGACATTTATACATGGGAATCAGTTTCTCATTCAGGATGCAGAAATATGTCCATGAGAATAAAGTCAATTAAGCATCCAAGAAAGATCCTATTCACTAGTCTTTTTGTACTTGAAGGGAATTATATCTGCTAGAATTGATTCAGCTACATACAACAAACCCAAAATTAACACTGACTTAAATAAGATAGGAGTTTAATTCCCTCTCATGGAAAATAAATCAAGGTAGGCAATCCAGATTTAGTATGACAATCCCACAAAATCATCAAAGACTCATACTCCTTTCAGCTGACTACTCCATACTCGCTAGAGTGTGGTTTTTATCCTCATGATCCAAAATGGCTGTCAGAGCTGCAGCTATCACATCTGTATTCCAGGAAGCAGAATGAAGGAATCAGGAAAAGAAATGTGTTAGTCTTCCTTTTTAAGGATGTGTCTCAAAGTAACACTCAGTACTTCAACTTTTTCCCAATAAATAGAACTAGTCACATGCACACACTTGGCTGCAAAGAAAGTTAAGGAATGTAGGTTTTCTGACTGGATAGGATAGCAAGGTGCTCAGCTAAAAAAGCAGAGTTTTATTATTACTAAAATGGAAGGTTAGAATGGATATTTGAAGGCAACTAGATGAAACTATCAATGACACCCCACTCCAGTACTCTTGCCTGGAAAATCCCATGGACGGAGGAGCCTGGTAGGCTGCAGTCCATGGGGTCGCTAAGAGTCGGACACGACTGAGCGACTTCACTTTCACTTTTCACTTTCATGCATTGGAGAAGGAAATGGCAACCCACTCCAGTGTTCTTGCCTGGAGAATCCCAGGGATGGAGGAGCCTGGTGGGCTGCCATCAATGGGGTCGCACAGAGTCGGACACGACTGAAGCGACTTAGCAGCAGCAGCAGCAGATGAAACTATCATAGAAAGTTACATATAATCTCTGATATACCGGTAACATTATCAACATCTTTAAGCAGATCAGAGATAATTGAGAATGACAGACCCAATGTCATTTCTTAGGTAAAATACATTACCCCACTGGATTCATCTCATCATAGGCAATCCACTGAATAAATGTGATTTTACATTTTTGCAACTTATTTTCAACATTTGCATTATAAAGAACCACTAAGTCAATGAGAAAAAAATCAAGTGAGATTTGTTTTATAAATGGTGATCTTTTCCAGGGTTAGAATACAGGGCACTGGATTAGATGACAAGTTTTACCAATAGGAGTGCCACAGACTTCAAGTGGTCACTATCTTCTAAAACTTCTAATATTCCAAGGTCATGAACAAATAACGGGAGAAAATACAGATGTGGATAAGGAATCAAATCTGAAAGGTGCATCAATAATTAACCTAGGCCCAAGTATTTCCTTATATGTCATACTTAATTAGTATTTAAAAACTTGTAACTTGAATGTAAGTCGATTTTCTTGTTCCATGATGTCACCTATATGACAATCTTTTCTACTAGAAATCAGTCTTTTATGAAGCATTTGAGAAAAATACAAACATCATCTCAAAAACAATAACCAAAAAACTTGATTTTTTCAAGTTTTCTTGGAGGATAGAGAAGGGAATCATTTCACATACAACAAAGCAAATGTCCTTGAAAATCTCTTTAAATACTTTTCCCCAATGTTTCATTCATCTCTATTAAACACCTGCCCAATTCCCCACAATCATTTTCCATAACCCACCTGACTGTATTCAGCTAGACAAAGCTAAACAAGCAGCCCTCAGAAAAATAAAACCAAGTCACATGTTATTTTTTAACACAACCTTGTGGCTCTTTTATCTCAGCACTCCCAACACGTACACACATACCCACATGCGCACACAAAAAGATGAACCTCTTCAATTTGCCCCCTTGGCAACATGATGTAATTTCCACTAATTCAATCCATAATCAAGATAGTAGAAATTTTCCTTCAATTTTATGTACTTATGAAAAGTTATCACACAAATGAATTTCCTTACTGCCCTGCAGTCTTAAATGCTCGGTTCAGCACCCCCTGCCACTTCAAACTCTTTATCTAGTTCTATTTTGCTGTTTCAGTACATTTCATTATTCTTTAGATTTAGATAATTTCCAAGGATCATGATTAAAACAAGGCTCAAAATTAAACATAATGTCATATTAAAATATATGTGCCATAATGGCATGACTTGTCATGTCTAATATCTGAATTAAACAATATTGTCATTTCTTCTAATCAGAGAAGACTATTTAATAAACTGGGTATGTATAGATTTGAACCTGATGATCTACTTGGTAAGAGTCTCAGCAATCTTATAATCTTTTGGGAGGCATATTGCATAAAAGCAAAAATGGGCTCTGGAATCATAGTCACTGGGTTGAGACTCCAACATCACTTACGAACTGTGTGATCTTGGGTAAGTTATTCATTCTGTGACTCAATTTCCTCAGCTGTAAAATGATGATGATCAGAGTACCTACCTCTTGAAGTTGTTCTGAATATCAGGGAAACTGCCACATGAAAAATAGGCGGGAACAGTACTGGATACATGTAACCACTCAACAAGTGTCGCCTATTATTATTTCTCACTTTCTAAAACATAGCTGCAGTGTAGTAAATAACACATCAAAGCATTCTAGGATATAAATTACTCACTAAAAATATAGCATACACACATGCTTTAGAATAAATATTGGATTTTTACTTTGTAATGGATTCTGAAATATTTAAACAAATGGTATGAAAAAATTTACTACTGAAATAACCTACTAACATTTGTTTATGAAATTATTCCTTTCAAGTAAGTTTACAGCATACTTTAGAACTGTACCTTCAACTATATTTTTTTTAAGTAAAAATTATTTTCCCATGAAAGGAAACAGAATTATACATTCTTCCTTGAATAATAAAATAGTTTTGAAAGAAATCATGGAAGTGGTAGGTAAGTAGGATTCATTAGATTTCGGACAGATTGATAAGAGGTAGGCATACCCTTACCTGAACAATCTTAAACTATTAATCTAGGAGCCTGATTAAAATTATTAGGCTGATTAAAATTATATCTTTAGGACTGGAATAATCGTTCTGGACCTGTACATAGTAGTAACATAAAGACATACAGTATATTAAGAGCAGACTATGATAGATGGTGTCTATCAACAGACCATTAAAGTATTCTGTTGTAGTTAAGGACAGAAGAGGTTTAAAGTTGGGATCTAAAACCTTATGCTTGGGTCTAATGTAATAGAGCAGCATTCTCTATTTTCAAATGAACATAAAATGCACTATAAATTTAAGAGAACTCTGACACTACAAAGTTCTGTCCGCTACATACTACCACTTGCGTGTGATACTGCACAAAAGGACCTAAATTCTAAGAAATGCATAACGATAACCACTTTGGAGATTCTTTTTCCAAATCTTCTAAATTCCTACATTGTTCTACACAGGTTTCCAAGCATCTTAGAGTAGACTAGGTTCATTTCTGCTGGACAAGCAACTTCTAAACAAACAAAAAAAATTAACTTGACAGCAAATGAGAATGATAATGAAGAGGAAAAAATTATTTCAAAAGCAGGCACTCACTCTTATGAGCTGCTGAGGTTTTGAATGCATTCTCTCTCAAAGAGATTTCTCAGATTGAAAAAACTGCCTGGCTTACAAAAGGAAGAACAGATGAGAAAGTTATCTGAAATTCCTTCAGTAATATGTGGCCTCACAAAAGAATGAGGAACAAATTGCATGATCACTTTTAAAAGCTAGTGATATGCTATTTTTGAAATGATGAAGATTATAGCTGACTACGGATTTTCAGCTGTTTGGCATACTTCCAAGGAAAGGCTACAAATTAGTGGAGATGCCTCATTTAAGGTTCACTCACACCCATAAACATCTGTTTAGTGTTCATTAAGTTTCAATAAATTTCTAGAGCAGCTAGAAGTTGTATGAGTCTTACTCTAGAGTCCATGAAAATTTCACATGACAAGCCAGGTTCCTTAATTGAAACAAACTAAGTATACTCCTTCAAACATTAAATCATCAATTTTGAATGGGTGGTAGTAGATTAGATGATAACACAAAATTGACAGTAGTTTTGGAATAGCACTTTGTTTCTTTCAGCTAGGATGGGGTTAAAAAAGAAAAAAATTCTCTCAAATTAGTTGAAAAACATATGAGTTAAGAATTCATTCAGGGATATTAAGAGGAGGGTTCAGAATGAAACTATAAAGGTATCAACTACTGAATATGTTTAAACATCCAAGAGATAATAAACTTATGTTAATACAAAATTAATAGCCTACTAAGTGTGGCAAAGTAGATCCAGTAAAAACTTTTAAGTGAGTTGCTCAGTCATGTCTGACTGTTTGTAACCCCCATGGACTATACAGTTCATGGAATTCTCCAGGCCAGAATACTGGAGTGGATAGGATAGCCTTTCCCTTCCCCAGGGGATCTTCCCAACCCAGGGATCAGATTCTTTACCAGCCGAGCCACAAGGGAAGCCCAAACTTTTAAGTACACTAGTTTTTATGGTATTATATTTATTAAATATACTGAGTTGGGTGCAATTAGCCCCTTTATATCAATTTTCTCTCCTCAAAAGGAGAAATCTACTTCCCTAGAATAATGGTGAAGAATATATAAGATACTGTGTGTATCTCACATTTCCTCCACTCAATTCCCATTTTCTACAGGAGTCAGTGAATAGAGGAACAGCAGGCCAAAAAATTATGAAGAATCATTAAATCTAGGAACCAGATCAGGAAATAATATTTTATCTTATATAAACTACTAAGAGTTTATACACACAACTCTTCCAGTATATGTGTGTGTGTCTGTGTGTCTATGTGTGTGTGTGTGTGTGTGTATGTGTATGTGCATATATATAAATATATATATATAATCTAGAAGTAATCTATCCCAAAATCTATCCCAAATTGTGATTAAAATAGTTTACATTTGAAATCAGACACTAGCATTAGGGAGGCATTCCCTACAAGCTACCCTAAAATATAATCAATTGAACTAAATTATTCACTGACGTATGGATATTAAAATAATAGAGGTACTTAAAAAATATTTAAGAAACAGATCACCACAGCCAATGGGATATTTTTTAAAGGTAATATTTCAATGTGTTCCTTGAAACAAATACACTTCTGATAGAAAAAAAACAAGTGTTTCAGCTACAAGAGTTTTACCAAAACATGACACAATCAAAGCGATTCCCTCATTTTAGAGTTCAACAGGCAGTGTTCTAATTGGTAATTACACTATAATTAATTTGCAAATAACAGCTTGGCCTATGAGACCTTCACAATGACTGATCCAAAAGTGGGCATATGATCCAAGAAGAATCTTTTGAGAGAGATCATATGGATTCTGATGGATGCTGGGTCAGACCTACTCTAAGAACTCTAGTGAAAGAACCAAGTTAAGTCTGGATTTCCTGGTAGGTACCTCTGCTTCAACATGGAAAAAGCCTGCATGATTATAAAGCAACTAAGAGGAAAGCATCCCAGAGGGATAAAGAGGAAAACCAAACCTCTTTACACCTCTTTACAGGTGTGTTTAAAGCCAAATCTATCCTTGGACTTCTAGTTGTAAGACAAGCTATTTTTGATGCTTTTTAATGTTATTTGCTATCAAATGACTCTTATCCAGTACCACAGACATAACTTGTGCTTCCATGTCCCAGTGAGCTATGTGATCCAAACTGGGATTCCATTTTCTCACTTATATGTTACCAGTGATAACGCTTATAAGCCACTCCAGGACAGCAGCTCTACAGAAGCAAGCATGTCCAGACACATTTATTTTTCATACACCTTAACTAAAATAAAAAGCAAACACACAAGTCCTTCAGGACAAATCATTTAGAGTCACAACTTTTTTAAAAAGTAGACATAGTTCAGAAACCATACACATTTATTTGAAAAAACAAACACAACAGCATTTCATAGGTAAATACACAGTTTTGGGTGTTACTTGGCATGCACTATTACATCACTAGGGCTTCCCAGGTCACCCTAGTGGTAAAGAACCTGCCTGCCAACGCAGGAGACATAAGAAACATGGGTTTGATCCCTGGGTTGAGAAGATCCCCTGGAGAAGGGGATGGCAAACCACTCTAGCATTCTCAGCTGGAGAATCCCATGGACAGAGGAGCCTGGAGGGCTTCAGTCCACGTGGTCCCAAAGAGTTAACATGACTGAAGTAACTTAGCATGCACACACACACATTACTTACATCACTAAGGCAAGGAAAAGCAATCCTCATCCTAAAGACTTTAAAATTTCAACAAGGACCAAAGAGTCCTTCTCTGAGAACGACTGTCATTCTATCTTCAGTGTTAAGAGTGTGATTTTTTTCAATTTTCTAACTCTAAACTTGGTTCTGCAAAAAGCTAACTATGAAAGAATGAAGGAGCAGGATTCATTTGTTATTTTCATCTGGCATGAAATAAGGGAACCCTTCCAAGGATACTGAGTACCAGTGAACAACCCCCCCACCCACCCGCAAGATGGGAACAACATGAAAACAAAGTGGAGCAGCTTGGTACCAACACTGCACAAAACTGCAAAGATAAGAGCAAGAAAATTTAACTGCTTTCAGGAAATGAGAACATTGAAGAGTCAAATGGCAGAGTTCAAGTGCCAATAAAAAGGTGTTTTTAGTAGCAGTACTGTGAAGAAAGGGGGAAAAAACAGGCCAATGAGAAAGGCAGCTGTTGCAACAGACAGTGTCTTAACTGCAAAGACCATTTATAGTCATTTCCCCTGCAGAAGGTTGGCACTTTCCCCCAAGCCTGATTAAGAATAAGGAATTCTTGTTTCATTTGTCCTTTAATACTCTGACCCAGAATCTTGTCAAATGAACTCTTTTGAACACATTTTGACTTTCAGGTGAAATGTTAAATAAATAATAGTCACTCTCTTCACATAGTGATTTTTTTCTGTGCCAACAAAAACATGCCTAAATTTGCCCATAGAAAATAAGATGCCATATTTATTCCAAAGGCATGCAATCACTGTGATAAAGAAGTAATCTATTTTGCTGATATCACAACTTTAAAGAGATATAAAAATGTTCACAAAAATACTCAGTGTTCCTAGTACATTATTTTTGCCACACTTGACATATATATGTATTTACGTACATAAAATGCATTTAATTAATGAGAAAAGTATCCAAAATAAGTAAAAATAAAATATGCATTTCTCATTAGAGCATTAAAACCTTCACATTTCAGCCACAATTTTGTCATCTGTAACACAAAGGGCCTGGGCTAAACCATAACCTTCAGGTCCCTTGGTAGTGTTCTTCAGTCGCTAGGTGGTATCCGACTCTTTGCTACCCCATGAACTACAGCCTCCAGGCTCCTCTGACCTTCACTATCTCCCAGAATCTGCTGTGATTCATGTCCATTGAGTCAGTGATGCCATCCAAAAATCTCATCCTCTGCCAGTCTTAGGGCTTCCCTGATAGCTCAGTTGGTAAAGAATCTGCCTGCAATGCAGGAAACCTGGGTTGGACCCCTGGGTTGGGAAGATCCCCTGGAGAAGGGAAAGGCTGCCCACTCCAGTACTCTGGCCTGGAGAATTCCATGGACTGTATAGTCCATGGGGTCGCAAAGAGTCAGACATGACTGAGTGACTTTCACTTTCACTACTGCCCTTAAAGTATCCATATTTGATGGTCCTAATACTCTAATACTCCAATAACACAGGCCTACCATGAATGCCTTCTAATCTGTCTACCACACTCCTCTATGTCCAAAGCCATTTCCCAAATGAGACCAAACGATAAAATGCAACTAATGCAGTGAATGGCTAAAAAATATTCAAACACACAACCACAGGGTTTTTGGAAAATCAATTACTTTCAAGACTAAAATCTGAATGTCATCAGTGCCTCATATTCAAGGCTCAGCTGGTAAAGAATCCGCCTGCAATGCTGGAGACCTGGGTTCGATCCCTGGGTTGGGAAAATCCCCTGGAGAAGAGAAAGGCTAACCCACTCCAGTATTCTGGCCTGGGGAATTCCATGGACTGTACAGTCCATGGGGTTGCAAAGACTCAGACATGACTGAGCAAATTTCACTCACTTCATATTCAAGGAATATAAAGTACTTCAACAAACTAAGGTTAATTGTATCTATGTGACAAGTGTTACTAACCACCACCCCTTCAGTCAAAGTTAGACTGATTAATCCACTCACCCAACATAACCAGGAATAATGGAGTCAGAATACATATATTTCTGAACACAATGTCTCTGATCTAATCAGGGACCCGATTTCCCCAAAGAAAAATCTCATTTTAATCTGAAGAATCTCTCAAATGCTAAAATCATGAGGGTAAGGGTCTGTTGTTGCTATTCAGTTGCTAAGTCAAGTCTGATTCTTTGAGACCTCATGAACTGTAGTACGCCAGGCTCCCCATCCTTCACCATATCCTGGAAGGATCTATACTATAATATATAAGCCACCTTTTCTCTTTGAGAGATGGAAAATGTAATAATCATAATATTATCGGCAAATACAAAGCACTTCAAAGTGTTTATACATATATTAATTCATCTACTCACCACAACAATTCTATAGGTAGATGCTAGCATTATCCTGAATTACTGATTTCAAAAACAAAACCTGAGGCACATAATTAACTTGCCCCTGGTCACACAGCAAACAGGCAACAGAGCTAGGATTTCATGAGAGTAGTTTGGCTCCAGATGCTCCAGTATTTTGGTCATCTGATATGAAGAGGCAATTCATTGGAAAAGTCCCTGATGCTGAGAAAGACTGAGGGCAGAAGGAGAAGAGGGCATCAGAGGGATGAGACGGCTGGAGGGCATCACCTATGGAATGGACATGAACTTGGGCCAACTACAGGAGATGGTGAGGGACGGGGAGGCCTGGCATGCTGTAGTCCATGGGGTCACAAAGAGTCGGACACTACTGGGCGACTGAACCACACTCTAAACCACTCCATCTGCAATTCAGGGTAAGGAGTGCATAAACACTGCAGTTCTCTGCATTGTTACATTTCCTTCAACTACTTTGTTCATTTGGCTGCATTTACTAAGCACTCGTTCAACTGCAGTTGAACGAACAGAATACACGTCTGGAACTGAAGTCACTGAATTAAAGAAAAACACATATCCATATACACACACAGGCAGCAAACTTAGGAGCAAATTAAAATACACAGACTCCTATCCAGTGTAATCTCATAAATTTATTTACTGACTCTTAGCCCAGTTTTTATTCATTTCGTATTCCACAATGCCTGCCTCCCTCTGTCTAATTCTTCACCTGAAGGAAAGGATGGGGGAAAAAAAAAGAGAAAAAAAAAAAAAAATTTTGGCAACATTTTCATTCCCTAGCGCCAAAGAAGGATAAGAACAGTGAGGAAGTTCAGTTTCATAAAAGGGAATTATTTTCTATAGAATTATCAATGAATTACCATCACCACAAAGATCGAGTGTAAGCCAAAAATATCTTTCATTTTCAATTCTCATTTATATTGATAGCATCATTTTCTATATATGATTTACAAGATGAAATGTTTTAGAGTTCAGTGGCTGAAACAGAATGGAAAGATACTGTAGCCCTATTAAACCAGGGCATTCTGAAGCCTGGCCAAAGTTAAGAATCACCAGGAGACTTAAAAACAGACACAAAAACAAACTGATGCTGGGGCCTCACCTAGAGAATCTAATTTAATTGGTCATCAGGAAGACTAGGCTTGGATTGCTTTAAACATTTTCCAGGAGATTATAGGTACATCCATGCTCAGGAGACACTGTTTACATGCTATCTGGGGCTTCTCGAACTTTAACATGCATTTAGATCACTCGAGGATCTATTCACAATGCAGACTGGTTCAAAAGTTCCGAGGTATGGCCTGAGAGTCTGTATTTCTACAGTGCTTCTAGCTAATGCTGATCCTGCTGCTCTATGGCCTTAACACTTTGGGGCAGCAACCTTCTTTCCCTCCATCAGTATATATTATTATAATCAGTATTAAAAATGAGAAGAAGTGGCAAAGATATTACAGTTGAAGGCGGTGTCGACTATTTCACTTTTATAAAGATAAACATTTTTAGAAAGCAATGTGAACCCACATGAAATGATTTTAGAACATGGGGTTACTGTGAGCTAAACAAGCTAACATGCATGAAGTGCAAGGGGCAGTTCCTAGTCCAGGATCAGTACTCAATAATCATTAGCTATTTCATCACCATTTTATTAACAAATGAATAGCAATGGTGATTACCCATGTCTTTCATTTGTTCACAGTATTTACATCAGGACATTCTCTCTTATACTTAGACCATTTGGTATAGAGATAAAACATTTGCCCCAGAGTAAAAATTTGACATTTGATAAAATGATGTCTTTGTAACACTTCAACAAAGAAAAAGTCAAGAAAAAAAGAATTTATATATAAAGCAAATTTAGTGAAGTCAGAATATCTCCACGATTAACTGAGTTAAGTACCTGAGGGTTAAATGCCCTCTTCTCTCAACTTCTACATATATTTGAAATTTTTCAAAATAATTTTTAAGTGTTCTACTTTTGAATCTCATCTTCACCATTAGCTCTGTGATCATGAACAAATTATTTAACTTCTCTGATCCCAAACTACTCTTCAGCAGAACAGCTTTCCACATTAACCACCTGATAAGCTTTGCCACAGGGATTAAAGGAAACCACATAGAGACAAATGTAATTTTAATCAAAATGGGCCAAATTTAAAGAGAAGCAAAAAGAATGGCAAAGTGTTTCTAAAAGAGAAATAGGTGGGTCTATGACAACTGGAGATGGTGTGCCATCACTTAGTCATTCCATCCTTCATATTATCTCTTTCTTAACATTATGGGCCAAATTCCATCATAAAGAGCAACAAGTAACATATAATGAATTCTCTAGAATGCCATATCCTGAAATAAATGCATAAAAAGGTTTCTTACAGATGACATAAATCAACTAAGGATGACCTATAGACAAACATCACATCTAACTGCTCACTACTGCTCTGACTAGAAGTACCGTGGCTTTTTCTCCCACTCACTACCCTCACTTATGGAAACCTCTGGACAGCAGCTGGGGACAGCAGTTCAGGAGGAAAGCAGTACCTTGAGCACATGCCAAATAATCAAAAGCAAAATATCACTCCTCGTTCTGTCTCTTCACAGGACAGAAGTTCAAATAGGAACAGATGGTGGTAACTTTATTATCTCTAACATAACTGCAACATAATTACAGAAACATTTAAAAATATACATTACTGGAGACAATTCCATCATTCCAGAAATAAATCAAATCATTCACAAAACCTCATAGTTAGAAAACTTATGAAGAAGTGTAACTTCACAATACACAGTTTAGCATAAGAGTGAAAGGGAAAATTTATTTAAAATAATAAAGATATAGTAAGCAACTTATGCACATTTTCATTTTCAAAAGAATACATAGAAATAATACTATGCCAAGTCTCATTCATGTCCATTCCAACTGAATTCTAATCAAATGTTGTCACTAAATGAGACTCCAAGGATCATGCCTCTCTTCCATAAGAAAAAATTCTAAAGCCTGGAATATACTGCAAATATGCTGGCCTTCTTCCTCAGTTCAAGAAAGAACAAAACAGTAAAGTGAGTTCAGAAGCTATACTTTATAGGGGAATTCTCAAAAGACGCACTCTATATTAATCTTCTACTTTACAATTTCACTCTTAAGACACAAGTTAAAGCCACATTTTTTTTTAAAAAGTAACCAAGCACATTTCTTCCATATTTTTCACATTGTTCATATAAGGAATAGCCCCTATGGAACGCTCACTCACTGGTTATTTTACTTAGATATTCCTATCTAGATAGAGACTTACCTGATATTTTTCTTATACTAATAACATTCAAATTATCTATATGTGCAATAATAAACACTAGGCATAATCATATCTTAGTATCATTTCCTTAAAAGGTAAAACTTTTTTCAGGCATGGTCTGGCTCAAGGATTAAAATAAACACACACTGCAGGAAAACTGCAATGTACATTCTGTTTTTCAGGACATGAAATAAATAAATAAATATATATATACACACACACATATATGTGCATATATACATGTATATTATACACATATACACACACATATATATAACAAGAACTGTCAATGAAACATCCTTGTTGTACTCCTCTCTAAGAATTAAGGTTATTTAATTTTTTTCTTCTATGTGTTAACACCTTAAAACAACCACGCCCAAAAAAGTCATATTTGAAGTCCAAGGTTCATAAAAATGTCACAGGGAGAAAAAAAGAGAGGAAAGAAAATATGAAACCAAGTTGATTCCAGCAGGGAAGAAACTTTCCCACATACAAAGGCATTAGCCATGAAGCAAGGGAAGAGGCCCCAGCATGAAATTAGAGCTCCCTGAATTTACACTTAGACCATCAGGTAGCCTACTTCATCTCTGGTTCCAGCTGAGCCTATGACCTGAACTATTTCACCTGCAGGACTTACCACAGCTGAATCTGGTCCAACCAGATTCAGCTAGATCAGAAATGTGTGCAGCAATCATATGAACAAAGAAATAAATTTCTCTAATCACTTGTCTCAGAGATGCATTAAAATTCTGAATCTGAATCATCACCCTTTTAAGTAATTACATCAGTTTAAAAGTGTAACTAGGCTAGTCCCAAGCATTCGTCATAGTACAGAATGGCAATGAGCAGCACATGAAAAATTCTGATCTCAAAACAATTGGCATTTGCATCTAAAATGCTACGATGAAACCACATGACTCCCTCCTCAAAATGTTTCATGTGACGTCTCCTTGAAGTGGCTTTCACTTTAGCTATGTGTGGCTTCCTTTATTTGCTTTAGTGACAAAAATACGAAAATGAATATAAAGAAGCAAAGACTCTACAACAAGGGCCATCAAGTAGATACAATAACCAGCACCAAACTTTTTTTTTTCCATAGTTTTAATCGAGAGAAAAAAAACTCAAGGTCTAATAAAAATACCTTCTTTATATAATTCACAGTTAGCACTTTTTCTTTTATGTTTTAGATGTTTGTCTTACAACACCATGGTAAGGTCCGTAATAGCCAAGTAAAGCCTGGTTAATAATCCCCATTGTTTGTGAGTATCAGCTGCGTATTTCTAAAAAGGAAGCAGATATCTTTGCCCCATAAGACAGCTACATTTTTCTCCCACAGGAAAGGCCAATGATGTTCCACTAAAGTGACTTTCAGCAGTAAACAATATTTTATATAAAAACAAAGCCTCACTTTTCATCAACTCATTGATACCACCTAATGGATTTGGCCTTGAGTGCATGTCAACTTAGTGTCCTGGTGGAAAAAGCCCAGGATCTGAAGTCCAAAACTCTGCTCCAACCACTGTGACTCACTACATGACCCTGGAAGAGAACTGAAGCTCCCCTGGCCTCAGAGTGATTACAAGGCTGCTGCTGCTGCTGCTGCTAAGTCGCTTCAGTCGTGTCCGACCCTGTGAGACCCCATAGACGGGAGCCTACCAGGCTCCCCCGTCCCTGGGATTCTCCAGGCAAGAACACTGGAGTGGGTTGCCATTTCCTTCTCCAATGCATGAAAGTGAAAAGTGAAAGTGAAGTCGCTCAGTCGTGTCTGACTCCTAGCGACCCCATGGACTGCAGCCCACCAGGCTCCTCCGTCCATGGGATTTTCCAGGCAAGAGTACTGGAGTGGGGTGCCATTGCCTTCTCCGGATTACAAGGCTAGAGCTAGCTAATGCACATGTGGGGCATTTACAATATTATTCCTAACATTTTCAGAATAGGAAGCTCAAAAGTATATAAATTCATTCTATTATTTCTCTATTTTGAGCAAGATTCCACAGGGAAACAAAGCAGCTAACAGGTTAACAAGGTGTTCTCTTCCAATATAATCACATGAAATAATACGTGACAAGATATATGCCATTAATAAACACACCAACTCTCCAATCATTATCCCAGGGAAATTCACTTCTCCTTCAAATGACAAAGAATTAAAATAAGTCTCAGAGTAGGCAAAGGCATTGGAAAAAAAATTTTTTTATCATTCTAAAGTACAGTTATAAAAAAAATATATCAATTAGGTAACAAAAAGGTCAAGGACAACAATTACACAAGAATCTCCCTTTTGTTTTTTCTTTTTAATAGAAGCCACAATTTCCTTATTAACACAGGTGGGATTTTTTCCCATGTTATATATGCAGAACCTAAAATAAATTTGTGAACTCAATCAACCAAACTGGCTCCAAAAATTTATTTGGTTGCCAGGCTTATGAGATAGAGGCCCAGGCAAATTTACTAAGGACATAACTTGGAACAAATAACTAAAAAGAAGAGGTAAAATAATCCATATGTTTAAATGAAAGATCGAAAAGGTTAGAACCAGAGAACAAGATGAGCAAGATCAAACCAAATTATGGTGTGTTACTTAAAATTTTGTGCTTAGAATTGTATAAAATAATCACAAAATCTACAGTAAAGGAGACCTGGCTTATATGTTTACAAGAAAATGCCTGAGAAGAGGGATAAGGAAGTCAGGGACTCCATAAGTCAAGGCTACCAGAAAAAGTAACCCAACTTGGTCTACATTAATTGAAAGTATGAGATTAGGGGCTAAAAAAAAGAAGTCACTAACATCGTTACATTTTAGTGATGATCAAGTATAGCTTTTCCAGTCAATTTGTTTGCTGGAGAGGAAAAAAAAAAGATTAATTATGTTCCAGGCATCATGCTAAGCCTAGGGAGACGAAGTGAATAAATTCTTGCCTGTAAAGATTTCACAATTAAACAGAAAGTTGTGTTGTGAGTATTTGTGACACCCTTTCAGCACAAAGTACAAGAGGCAACATAGACAGCTATGCCTGAGGGAATCCGAAAAATAGTTTTACACAAAAGAAGGACACAATAATGAGCAACAGGGTTCGGTGCCGAAGTAGAATAAATAGAAAGCCATGGAAGGTATTACTGGGAGTTTTAAGTCATTCAGTTTAGTTCTATCAACTTTATACAGACCAAACACTGACACACACGCAGAATACACATATGAATACAAAATATTCTCCCTGTTCCCAAGAACTTACACTGTAATAAACTGAAGAGACTTAAAATAAGTTCAATACAATATGGCATATGCTATATTACAAATATTTTCAATATTCAGGCAATAAGGGTCAAATTCCATAATATAAAGAGTTCTTACAATTCAGTCAAGAAAAGGTCACCAATCAAATATGCAGAGCAGAATCAGATATTCATTTTTAATTGATCACTCTAGTGATAATATTTGAGAGAGGATAAGTTTGAAAGCAAAGAGACTAATGTTAGGAGGATACAGCAGCACTGGGTAGAGTATTTAAAAGATCTGAACTGAATAACAGATTTAATTAACTGGAGAGATGGTGGTCACACCACCCAGGGTAAAAAACACAGGAGAACAAATAACCCACTTTATTTTCATCCTTACCCATCCACAGCAACTGCTGCATATAAGGTTTGAGAGAAAGATCCAGAAAAAAGACTACGTTGCAAATACAGATGTGTTACTCATCAGCCTAGAAGCCACAGTAAATCCTATGTGTATAAGGGGGTAAGACTGCCTGGAAGAACTTTTAAAGGGCTAAAAGAACATCAACACTTAGGACTCAATAAAGACGAGCTGACGAAGAAGTCAGAGGAGGAAATCCATGACAGACAATGAGGACAATGTCTGAGGAAGAAAGAGGTGACCCACTGTGCCAAGTATCCCAGAGACCAGCAACTGGACAGTCACTGGTGACCTCTATCGAGTGCTTCAGAGGAACGGCAGAGGCCCCCACCTACAATGGACTTGACCATGGTTAGGACATGAGGAAGTCTTTGCTGTAATACAGGCTACCTCTAGAAGAATACCACTGCGCTTTCCAGGAGCTGTCCAACTATAAAACAACAATAACAATACCGAACATCTCCTGAGGGCTCTTTATAAGCAGGCAGTGGGGAAGGCATTTTACACACAATTCCTCTCACAGTCACTACCACCTTCAAAATCAGTATTACTGTTTCCACTTTTTTAGTAAGAAAAAATGGGTTCAGGATGATTGCAGAAATTTCCCATGAACACACAGCTGGCACATGGAGAAAGGAGAATTGAAATGAAGGTTCTGTCAAACCATAAACCTCTTTCCACATTTTGATTATGCTTCCCCATCACTGGAAATGGAGGGAGGGGATGTGTTAACCATTTAACAGGAAGGTCCTTTTTTTTTTTTTTTTTTGGAAGATGGTTGAAGTGGTTGACTTTTAAAGACACATCCACCTTCAATAGCCCATGATTCTCTCACATACTTTGCTCACAGGTATAATAGCTATAATAGCTACAGAATTCCAGATCTAAATGCTCAACACTTTTTATGCTATCTTTATTTTAAAATAAACCCATATCTTAATAATGTTCCCATTATACTACACAGAAAAAATTAATATTAATTTCATTTGTTTTTGCCAAAAACTGAAAGTACAGTCTATGAAGACAGTTAGTCACTCCCTTTTCTGCACTCCACAGCAATGCCACATCTTCTACTATTAAAGTAATTATAACTTAGATTGTGACTTGCTTTCACACCCACTGCCGGACAGTAACCTTCAAAGATTGTCTACTTTATTTTAAGCCCTGAGAACACAACACAGGGCCAGGGGGCACTTAAACTCTGATGTTTGAATGGAAGGATGGATGAGGAGATGAATTGTTTGGTAAGTGAAGGAAATAATATTTTTTAAAACAGCCAGTTTACACTCAATAATGCATTATTTAATCTATTTACCAACTGGGAGATTTAAAATGAGTCATACTTGAAGGAAGCAGTATGGAAAATGGAATGATACAAGCGGCATGAGATATGGATGTAAAAAGAGAAACGAATGTTCACTCTCAAAAAGGCTCCTGAAATACAGATTTTTTCCTGGATTCAGTATCACCCAAAGGCAAAAAAAAGTCAATTCACTAAATTATTTTTTAAAGATCAGTTACTTTTCAAACCTCTATCAAAGAAGGCCAGTCTTATCCTAACTAAATAATTAATCATGGAATTTCAGGTGTGGCCCATGGGAGATGTTCGAAGAGAGAAAGCTTCATAGGGCACTTTGAAATCACTCCACAAGTGTCTACCTCTATGTTTCAAGACCTATTCAGTCTACAGATCTGTCTAGCAACGGTCTGTTCTCTAACCTCAAGTCTCAGACTTTTTTCCTACCAAGAGTCATATGATACGACAACCACTTGCACAAAACACTAGCATGAGTGAATCCAGGTTCTAATAAGCTATGCTCGAAAATGTTCATGGAAACAAAGGCAAACATTGCCCCAGCTTACAAGGATGTCTGATCTCCACTGTGACTAAAGGCACATCGGCAGGATCAAGAGGACTGCAAGCTATGCAAATACCCACCGTGACAGCTGCAGCTCCATCCCTTCTTCTCCCGCATGAGGAAACACAGCAGAATGCAAGTGAAAGGAACATTTTTAGGTTGAACTTGAATCCACCCTGGTTTATATATAGATGTTTCAAAGTATGTCATTTGCAAACTTCTGTAGGTTATCAGTAGCTGTTAATACCTCACAGCTGAGTGTAACACAGACCTGTGTTGTGACACCCCAGTTGGAAGCCACTGGCCTCTTTTAGGCCTCAGTGAAACTTAAACTAGTTATCAAATTACAATCAGACTCCCTGGGTTAGCCAAATTCAATGGCCTTAGGAGCTGTTTATCAACAACTTTGAAAGACTGAGTGCCAGAAGTCAGAGCAGGCAGAAGACGCAGGTTCCGGCTCTGGTCAAGTGGGGTGCTGAGCAGCCTTCATGGTGTGATATGAAAAGTAAACAAGGAACTTGGCCTGTCCTCAATTACCCCACTAAACCACCATGGTGTCAGGCTATCATGCTGACTTTAGTACCCGCCTGTATCCCAAATAAAAGCAAGCAAAATACAAGCAACGCCTCCAGAAAATCACTGTTAAAATGCATCTGCTAGCCAGGTTTTCTGGAAAGGTCCTACTTCAGAGCAGATTTAGTATTTGATAGCTTAATGCTGGGGTACAGAGGGACTGAGAAAAGATATGAGTGAAGGAAATTTCAGTAGGAAAGGGCAGGAGACGTAAGAGCACTCAGACCATGGTGGTCCTCACCCATACAAGGGCCATCACGGGATGGATGATAGACTGGGGCCCTTCAGCAAAGGACTTGAGCTCCAGGAAGTTTAAAGGTTAGCACGGGGGCATAGAGGGCAAGAAGAGTGAAGCAACCCAGCCCATGGTTCTGGAGGTTCCACAGGAGGAAGTAAGCCAAGATGAATCTTTGCTCACTTCTCCAGTTTCAAGAGGCCCTGAGAACTTGACGTGGTTTTATAAGAAGGTTACTGGGATAGGGAGAAGCCCAGAAATCATGCCATGTGGGGAAAAGCTAGAAGACTTAAGAACATGAAAGCTGTTTTTAATATCAAATAAACTCTTTTGTAAAAGACAGAAAAGGTTCATTTTATCGAACTCTATAGGGCAAAGCTAGGAACGACGAGCATGTACTTAAGAGCATCAGACCGACGTCAAACATCAGGAAACACTCTGGTGAGCAGAAACGTTAGAGCAGGAACTCTTAGGAAGTTGGGAGCTCTTTCTCACTAGATGTGTTCACAAGGCAGTGGGAAACAATCCCACAGGGAGTCTGGACAGGGGTTCCATACTGGAGAAGGCCTGAGCCAGATTTCTGGGGCACCTTCAATTTTAAGAGTCTGATTTGTTCATTTTTGTTAGGTTCAGACTTGAGCAAGTATGAGAGATAAAAGGTCTCCCGTCCCCCTCCCCCATTCACAATCAGAGGACTGGCTCCAGGCCAAAAAGGAGTTAGATTTCCAAGGTTTCTTCTAACTCCAAATATCCATAATTTTAGACTTAGATCTCATTTACACTCAAATAAATGAGGATCATGTGGTCTCTCCATTCAGACGATCCACACAATCCATGCCAGTGTTAAATGTCCTTAACTGGTTAAAAAAACAAAAATCACTGAATCCCCAATGCTTCTGAACAGCATTTTCTCTAATCCACTTGAAAGTGGTGGTGGATAATATCTGAGTGTGATGTTATATGTAGAAACTGTAGAAAGAGACTTTTTAATATGTGAAATCTATAGTTAAATCACCACTCAACCTTTTCAAGACTGAAGAATCCCAGTTCCTGTCGTAACTTAAATCCTTTAATCACTGGGAGGGGATCTCTTTTATTTTTTTTCCCCCAACATATTCCAAATTTTTCACATTTGTTTCTAGAAGTGTCTGTGCAGTGAGACAGCACCCCTGTAGAATGTGGCCCAGAGGTGAAGACAAGAGTGATTCCCTCCTGGCTGCTAAGTGCAAATGGGCAAAGGTTGATGATGATGAGATTGTTATGTAGGAAACTATAGTTTCTCTATAGTTTCCTTGACGGAAAAGTATTTCTATCAGACATTAAGTCCTGGCTCACAAACCAAAGCCTGGAAAGCCCTGGCTGGCCTGCCTTAATGTGGAGCCATATGACCAAGTCTGGGATAGTGCAGATCCATCCGTGGCCCTCCACAAGAGCCCCTGGAGAGCAGGCGCCTCTTCACACTGCCACCCTGTTGACATGGATCCCAAAGCCACACTTTTCTCAAAGGCTTCACCATGTAGAGGTGCCATGAGGAGGGCTGACTCACAAGCCCTGCATTCCGGGCCTGACAGAGTCTTTCTTATTATTACACAGACATCTCATATCTGGGCCTGCAGTACGTTTTACATCTCTATTTGACTCCAAAATGTATTAACTTTTATTCATCTGGATTTGCACATTTCTTAAGTAAGCAATACAACTGTGAAGTGGACCCTGGGCCTCCCCAATGCCTGTCACAATAGTTCACCCCTCAACCTGGCTTCATCACCAATCTTCCCCACGAAAAACATATCGCCTGCCTTTGAGTAAACCAACCTACACACCCTTTGACTGACACTGACTCACTGAACACCAAGCACTCCCTATGTAAGCCACCACTGCCTGCAGCTTCTGCAAGCTGGCTACTGCACAGAAATCATAGGACCCCCACTATGAAACAGAGCATTTCAAAACTCATGTGGAAGAAACCCTTCTACAGGACTGGCACTTACAAATCAAGAAACTCCTCACGTTTATGAGCCACCCATGACTTAAGATCCACAAAAAAAATTTTCAAAATAGAAAAGAACCCTATAATTCAAAATTTTAAATCCCTCTTATCCTTAATCTCTCATTTCATTTATTTAACAATCTAGGGTAGGCTAACGATACAAAAGTAAATGGAACCAAGCCCCAGTCTTCCGGGTTCTCCACTTCCTTGGGAGGAGAGCCAGACAAACTAACCATCACAGCAACATGCTCTAGTCAAGCTGTCCACTGTGAACATGAAGGGACTGAGTCCCTTCCCTACTCCAGCTGAAGGTATCAGGAGATGTGCGTCCCTCAGGAGGTAACATATGAACTAAAGCTGTAATCATGAGAATTAAATAATGAGAACTGTTATCATGCCAATAGTCACACCCACACAGAGAAGGTATGCATGTACTTTATTAGCATTAAGTATACATAGCAGACCAACAACGCCAGGTTTAATAATAAAAAGAAATGTAATTTCTTTGTTAAAAAAAAAAAAAAAAACTGTAACACAAACGTGCAGCCCTGACTCAGGTTCTATTATTTTAAGAGACTGTGCTTTTAATTTGTTAAAATGGTATATAGCTCACAAGATGTTTACATACAAATGTCAAAGGATGGCGTAAAGTCCACTTAGGAGAATGTAAGAAGTCAGAAGAATTAGTCACCTTTTACCATCTCATAGCCCATATATCTTCCCACTACACAGCAGACACTGCAGGGGCCAAAGCAGGGCAGGAAATTATACTGAAGAGGGCTGCATTACTGGATTACAAAAGCTTTAGAGAAAATGATAAATTGAGATGCAAACAAAGGAAGAGGATTTTGCTTTGTTTTGGTTTGGATTTTTTATGTCTTGCTTTTGCTTTGTTTTTGTTGTCATGAAATTTGCCAGGTCATTTTTCTCTTCATGACCATGCCTGGACAATAATTAAAACATATAAATCACCCAATAAATCAAACACTGAATGATTAACATATCTTTTCTCACTTGTCAGAAATCAGTCAGGCTAAGGAGAAATACAGCAGAAACTGAAAGAAAGATTTCAAGTTAATATGCTAAGTTGAAAAGGACTGAGCCTTTTAAACTCAGCTGGCATTAAGCCAGTCCAAATGACCAAACAACAAAACTGCCCTCAATCTAATTGTGTCACCTTAGTAATGCCTTCTTCTCCTAGTCCATTCCCTGATGTGGCTGGAGAAGGAAGCATTCTAATCAACCAAGCAGAACCATTTACAGAGAATCAGAATTGATATAATAAACTCAATATAAACATATAATGTGTCTCCGTTTATGGCTTCTGGAGGCACCTGATAATTTTGCACTGCCCAAATCATTCAACAAGAATTTATTCAATGCCTGAAGAGCAAGGCATTGAGCTTGGCACTATCGGTTCAATGACCATATTTTTCAAACTAAAACCTTGAATATATATTTTAACAAGTCATTTTATGTAACTTCCAAGTAAATGCAACAACTTGGGAGACATAGTTTACACACCGACATACTAGAATTTCCAAAACATCCTAATACTACATGTAGACAACTGAACATTTAAATCAGAAGCAGTTGCTCCTCCCAAAAAGAAAAATGGGAGCTATACAGTCACCAAAGTTTTTAACCCTTAGAATCCTGGAACTGACAGGAATTGTTTTTAGTTTAACTGCATATGAATAAAACATTCTCTCTGAATATCAATCATCATTCTTCTGGTTTCACAACTGTAGCAAGTATCTGAAATTGACAAACGCTGAAAGGTAGTATGTCATAATCTCCAGGCAGCTGTTAACATAAATCTCGATTTCTACTCATTTTTCTCTTTTGCAGAGACATGCAGAATTTCCAGCTGCAAGGGATAAATGTTCATAGAAAGTCAGATAGACCATCTTTTAAAATAGAGTTGACTATATTTTGCTGTCAGGCAAAAGAACAGACTAGGGAAATAAAAACACAAGGTTCCAATCTTTCCTATAATGGTCTCAAAAGGAATCCATCCAATTCCATAAACAACATTTTAACAACTGATAACTGCTTCCTCAGAGTTTATATATATATTTTTAAATACCTGAATATGCATTTGTGAAATGGATTTGAAATTCGGCAATATGTCTGCCTCTTGAGAAATCTGTATGCAGGCCAGGAAGCAACAGTTAGAACTGGACATGGAACAACAGACTGGTTCCAAATAGGAAAAGGAGTACGTCAAGGCTGTATATTGTCACCCTGCTTATTTAACTTCTATGCAGAGTACATTATGAGAAATGCTGGGCTGGATGAAGCACAAGTTGGAATCAAGATTGCCGGGAGAAATATTAATAACCTCAGATATGCAGATGACACCACTCTTATGGCAGAAAATGAAGAACTAAAGAGTCTCTTGATGAAAGTGAAAGAGGAGAGTGAAAAAGTGGGCTAAAAGCTCAACATTCAAAAAACTAAGATCATGGCATCAGGTCCCATCACTTCATGGCAAATAAATGGGGAAACAATGGAAACAGTGATAGACTTTATTTTGGGGAGGCTCCAAAATCACTGCAGCCATGAAATTAAAAGATGCTTACTCCTTGGAAGAAAAGTTATGACCAAACTAGACAGCATAAAAAAAGCAGAGACTTTACTTTGCCGACAAAGGTCTGTCTAGTCAAGGCTGTGGTTTTTCCAGTAGTCATGTATGGATGTGAGAACTGGACTATCAAGAAAGCTGAGCGCCAAAGAATTGATGCTCTTGAACTGTGGTGTTGGAGAAGACTCTTGAGAGTCCCTTGGACTGCAAGGAGATCCAACCAGTACATTCTAGAGGAGATCGGTCCTGGGTATTCATTGGAAGGATTGATGTTAAAGTTGAAGCTCCAAAATTCTGGCCATCTGATGCAAAGAACTGACTCATTTGAAAAAACCCTGATGCTGGGAAAGATTGAAGGTGAAGGAGAAGGGGATGACAGAGGATGAGATGGTTGGATGACATCACTGACTCAATCAAAATGAGTTTGAGTAAACTCCAGGAGTTGGTGATGGATAGGAAGGCCTGGCATGTTGCAGTCCATGGGGTCGCAAAAAGTCGGACACAACTGAGCAACTGAACGGAACTAATAGGTCTAAGTCCTCAAGTCCATCTGTTTTAAGCAATTATTCAGAATCCCTCACCATGGAGGAATATTAAATTTTTTATTTTATTTCTTATATAAAATATAATTGATAGTTTATCAATGAATACAGCCTGTATGAATACAGGAGATGGAAATATAAAATAAAATGGGTTTAAAATGCTGAAAATGCAAAGACTATTAAAGACAGCTTACAAACTGAAACGCTGTTTCAGTATACATCATTTCCACTTGACTGTATTTTTAAAAAGTAGTAGAACACCGAAGAAGCAATGGCTCCTATTTTCACTTGAGCTCTCTCTAGAAATTAACTAAATCCTAAAACCAGAATAACAACATGGGTTGTTATCTGTAGTTCAGACAAAGAGTCTTACAATAACACTTTACAAAATAAAAGTATAAAAAATTCCTTAACAGGAAAGTATGTTATTTCTGTTTCCGAGTACATATTTACATGAACAGGAAACAATGTTTGACAGTTTTCCTTAGTTAACCTCATGCCAAGATCAAACCAGATTATAACATTTATCAACAAAATTTAAATTTCTGCTAAACATAGAGATCAAAAGCTTCTTGTAATAAAACTATTTTATACAGTCAGTAATTCAGTAAAGGAAACTCTGAAACAAAATGTGACATCCTAGGTATTGCTAAAAGAAGGGACAGTTCCAAACAGATGCTCAAGAGAGAAGAGACTCTTTATTAAAGGGAAGACTTTGCTTACACTTACCTCCATTCTAGTCCCACCTGTGACCAACCATCCTATCTTTTCTGTCTCCATTTCTTCAACTATAAAATGCCACATGAGCTACCACTGTAGACCCAAGGCATTCATGGATTTCAGTATTAATGGTTCTGACTACTCTTGAGTGACCCTGAAAATACATCATTAACACACTGTCATTTGTAATTCTGTGTCAGCAGTGTCTGAACTGCGGTTCCCAGGTGGGTGGATCAAGGGTAACCTTCCCAGCTTTCTATTCCCATTTCATGATCCTCTGTTCTCACAAGTGACTGATGCGTACAATTGCTGCCTGTTTACATATAGGACTATCCTGTGACATTATAACTCATAACAGTGGAATTATAGGAAGCTGGAACTCCAAATCTCACTGAATTTCTCTTAAACATCAACAGAATGAGACTCTAAAAAGTTGCCGAGAAAATTAACAAAATGATTTTCTAGTTTTTATCTAAGTCCAATATCATGAATCATTTTTTTACATTTCTAGAAGTGTCCAATATTTACACAAAAGTTTCAAAATGGTAATTTAACTGGATTTGCTGAAAGGAAAGTAGGTCTAGAAAAATGCTGTTTTCCAAGGAGGTCACTCTAAATGGATTCTTTATTTGGTTTCATAATCAGTTTCAACTTTACACATGGCTGCCACAAAAAAAGATAAGGAAAAGCATAAGAGGCCAATTATAAAAGTTACAAATGCACACTATATCAAAGTCATATTTCATATCTCTAAAATTACAAATAAAAACACATCATAAATAAATAGATTTTACAAGACATATTTCTAAACTAATATAAACAAATGTTAGAGTAAACCTGAAACTAGATTCTAAGGTGTTTGCTTTTTTTTTTTTCACATTTTAGCTGGATGTCTTAATATAGATTGTTCTTTAAAGCAGAGGCTTTTCCCACAGTTCCCAAAAAACTATTATTTTTTAAATGTTAATTCTTCTAACTGATGGCACTTTAGAGTCACTGGAGTTTCCCAGAATCCTGGCTGCAACTGTTGCCTTAAGCAGACAAAACGTTTTGAAAATAATGCACTTGTGTTATATTTACTTTATAGTAGAAATCCTGAAAGGATTAATGAATAGATCAATCTAATTTGTAATTAACAGCATTAATTTGCATGCTGTTCACTAAGTCCTGATAAGAATTTGTTCTCTATTTATTATCTATGACCAAATCATGTTGCTTATAGTATTAATTAGATCAGCAGACCCCTTTTTTCACATCCAGCGCCGATGTAAACTCCAGTCACCAAACAAGGAAATTTAGTCAAAGTTTCAATTAGTGACACTGAATTAATGCAGTTTTACTAAATTCAAACGGAAAATCAAATACATGGAAAAACTCAACCGATTTTAACAAACATCAGTAAAATAAATTCACAATGAGCTCTTCCTGACACAGCAAAAAAAAAAAAAAGGCATTATTTAATATTCCAAGAACCAAACATGGCAGTTATCACTGATATAGCAGCCTCTCTCAGCTAGAAACACTAGTGGCATGAATCCCTATTTACTTAATATTCTACTTAGGACAATCATCTTGCTTACAAGATATTAGATATCTTTCCAGAATTTCTCTACCTGTATTTTGTCTGCACAAATACTACATAAGTTGACAATACACAGAAAGACAGCTCTGGTTTTGGGGTTTGTTTGTTTGTTTGTTTGCATTCCCAAGAGTCAGAGGCAATCTGGCAGAAAGCACAAGAGTCTCCAATCTAAGGGTTTTGAGAAATTCCCCAAAACGCTTTCCAGGAATTGACCCCTCAACAACTTGCCACAGTATCTGGAATGTCTACCATTCAAGCAACTTGGATTAAGAGAAAAGGCCCATTACAAAATACCTGAAGATGGGAAGAGAGAAAAGGGCAAGAGATGGACCAAAACAGCAGACTCAACACATGCAGGTCAATTTCCTCCCCGTGTTTAACAGAGTCCCACAGACCATAGGGAATGTTAGGGCCACAGACAAGATTTAAAGGCAGGACCAGGCAGAGGCATGATGGAAGGCAGAGTTTGGAAAGAGGCCCATGGAGCAGCACTGAAGAGAAAAACCACACTATGGGGTGGAATGGGGGGACAGGGAAACAGTTATTCTTCTACTTATTGCCCTTTGTCTTTTGCCTTATAATTATACAATGTTTTCTTTTTTAAAATACCAAACAGTAAATGGATCAAGTTATTCTGATTTCCAACAAATGGCACTACCAAGACGTCTTCTCTGAATTTTTATACTTTGCACTGTTTTTATTCCAAGAACAGTCTAAATAAAACCGCTCCAGTTTAGCTAGATGAAGTAACTTTCTTTCTGATGTTATCTAAATGAATGCGTTCCCTCTCCAATGCTGCCATTCCCTTCCATTTTTTAGGTTTACTGACTGACCAGCATGTGTGAACACCTTCAAGAAGATGCTGAATATCTGCAAAATTGCACAACTGAGACTAAAACTCAGCCTACCTACCTTTCTCAAGTTGTATTTTGGAAACACAAATCAAGAAAGCTGTCACATCATCGCATTACTACAAACAAAACCACAAGCACAGCTTTATTTGTAAATAGTAGTCTAATATACAATAAAAGCCAGATCACAGTAATGAAGATAACTATAAACAAATGCCATGGCCTGCCACAATAATAGCGATCCAAGTTCTTATTCCCATGTGTGAGTAAATATTATCCATACTTCTTAAAATGAAAAAATGCTTATGGAACACAAAAATTTCCCTTGCCTACATTAAAAAAAATGAGTCAATCTCAGATCAGGGAGATAAAGTCTAACAAAATTTAAAGTCATGGCTTCATGGCTTCACGAATTGTATCTTATCAAATTTTTGTAACTCTGAAAAATCTTTTGGTAATCTGCTTTCCATTCTGAAAATATGTACTTTCTACTTGCTAAGTATATACATATATATATTCATGTGGAACTGCTATATCATAGAAGACTGATAATCAAAACAGATTATCATCTCAATTAATTGTAAAACTCATAGGTATGACAAAATGTTAAAGCCAACTTTCAATAACGCCTCTTAAGCCAACAGTAAAAAGTCTATAAGAAAACATAAGAGGAATAGCAGTAGTATTTCCACCTTAAAATCAGGATTCATCAATAAAACTTTTTCAATAAACAAAATTTTCACAAAATTTCACGTCAAGATCCCTATCAAAACATATGCAAAATTAACTTTTCCTATTGTGAGTCTATTATACTTGTTCACATTTCAGTTCTGCAAAAACATGTAAACTAAATTTTCTGAATTATGGGTGGTCATGTGTATGTATAATGAAAAGCCATTTATGATAAAATGTATACAATATATTACTGTAAAAAAGCAAGACAGAATAACCATGGAATGGTTGAATGCACTTCCACATAAACCATTAAAGACACTGAGCCAGAATGTATGAACAATTATTTTCACAATCTTCACTTGATGACAATTTTACAATTACATTAAGAAGCCACATTTTGTGACTTAAAACAGAGAACTGATATTCTGTGTGCACATATGAGTGTTTCCTCATTGCTGACACATTTACTGCTGTCATATGAATTGTAAGCTTTATA
Source organism: Bubalus bubalis (assembly GCF_019923935.1). Taxonomy (NCBI): domain Eukaryota; kingdom Metazoa; phylum Chordata; class Mammalia; order Artiodactyla; family Bovidae; genus Bubalus; species Bubalus bubalis. The sequence goes on along the minus strand of NC_059163.1, from coordinate 98,638,122 downwards.
TCAAGTGTTTTGAAAAAAGGTAATCTCAACATACAGACTGGAGTTACACCTAAACTTCACACCTTAAGGGAGACAGTTATTCTCTGCTATTTCAGCAAAAGGTCTTAATTTTTTTTAAATGTCCACACAGGCCCTTAACACAAAACATAATTCTGAATGAATCTGAATTGACTGTTTACATGAGAATCCATGCCTGCAGAAAGAACAGTTGTGCATCTGTAGACCTATTTCAAGTCATTTTGGTAGAGATACTACCTACTTATTTTGATGGGTCTATGAATACTGCACTGAAGCACGAATGATTCTAATAGAACCAAAACAAGACAAGACACACACACACACATCACTTTAAAAACAAAAACAAAAAAACTGAGCCAACCTGAGTGGAGCCATGAACATTTCTGAAGTCTCCGAAGGACTCAGGCATCATGCACGGTTTTTAGACTGCTGGGTTACTTCACCTAAGTGTTCATGGTGCACATGACTTCACTGCCTTGCACTCTAGTTGCATGCTCAGGCCACATTAGATACAATCTCTGTTCTACACACAACACACAGGCATACACACACACTCTCTCTATACCAGCCCGAGCTGTTTCCAATTTCAGAGGCCCGCTCAGCCTATGCACATCCCTGCTCTGCTCAGTCCTGACCCCAGGAGTGTAGGGACGCTTACATTAAGTAGGGATACTACTTAAACCTGGTATATCTGCTCTGTTGCTTCATCCTTCCAGAATGTATAGCATGGTTCCTTCCCCACTCCATGAGTACAACGGAGACGACGGATTCCCGGGTGCGAGAGAGACCACTACTTGTCCCCTTCCACACCCGAGGCATCCCTGCTTCTCTCCTCCAAAAACCCCAGAGCCACTGCTGCCCGGAGTCTGTGATCCCGGGGCGGGGGAGAAGAGCCAATGATAGAAATCAAATAGCCCGTTCAGGAGCGGGTGCCAGGGGCACGGAAGGGGCGAGCCGGGTGAAGTTACCAGCACCGGGGAGGTGTGCTTCTGCGGGGCACCGTTCGAGAGCAATGACAGGTCGGCTGGGGAAGGCTGGGGGCGGCGATGGAGGCTGGGGAACAGCTTTTCCTGTCTTTCTCAGGGCCTGGCGGGGAATCCCGGGGCTGCGGCGGCGGCGGGGCTCGCGGGTCGTCCCCCGCCTCCCACGACCCCCGCGGCCCCGGCGCGTGCCCTCCGCCGCCCCCTCAGTGCGGCCGCTCCCGCCCCGCGCGGAAGGAAGCGCCGGGCTCCCCCCACGCTCTCCCGCTCTCTCGCGAGTCCTGTGCAGGCCCTTTTCGGGGGGAGGGGAAGGGGGAGGGGGCGCAGAGGGAATTGCTGCAATAGAGAGCCGAGAGAACCATGCCCGGGCGAGGCAGGCGGTGGAAAGCCACGGCCACATAAAAATGCCATATTAATTTTTTAAAAGCCATAAATCACCCCTCCCTCTGCAAACGAAAACCATAAACCCGATCCCATGCAAGCCCGCGAGCAGCCACCCACTTCCTATTTCTGTCACAGCAGCTACACCCTGCCAGCAACCAACCCCCCCCCCGGGCGCCCCCTCCCGCCACCGCCACCCCCGCCACAGGCTCCCCTCGGCTCAGCCATTTGCCAACTGACGCCCCCGTAAATAAAAATGCCCCAAGTGGGGCTGGGTGGGAAGCGTGGGGGAAGGGCACGCCAGAGAGGGGGGATTTGAGGGTTGCACAATATCCTAGAAGGTCCGTGGCTGGAGCGAGGAGAGAACCCCAGGCGGGGGGAGGGGAGGCGAGCCTCCCGGGTGCCTGCGGCACACGGTGCACCCAGGCGATCGCAGCGCGCCGCTTACCTTTCACCACCCTGTCGGTCGTCGACAACTTGGGATCAATTGCCTTGGGCTCGGACATCTCCAGCCGCCGGGGGACAGCGACGCGCTGCTCGTCCGTCCTACTGCACACCCCGACCGGACCGGCGGGCCAGACACTCAACGCCGCCGCTGCCGCCGCGCTGCAAACCGCTTGGCTGGAGGTTCTGGGCTCTGAGCTGGCTTTAAAGTTACTGCCTTCTCCGCGCGTCCCTCCTCCTCCTCCTCCGCTGCCGCCGCCGCCGCCTTCACTCCTCCTCAGCCGCCGCCAGCCCTGCCGACTCTGCTCCGGGCTGCGCGTGTGTGGTGGTTATTTATTTATTTTCTAAGCACGCCTCTCGGTTCTTCTTTTATTCTTGGGGGAAGGGGGATGGGGTGGGGAAGCGCACACACGAGCACCCACCCTGGCACGGAGATAGGGCACCGCGGAATGGAGCCCCAAGCGCGCACACTGCTGGGATTAAGACCGATCACATGGGGAGGGCCGGGGGCGAGGAAGGAGAGGCAGGGCCGCCGATGTCAGTGCCACTAGCCGCGCCTCGGCGTCCCCGGCGGCGGAGAGGCGGCCGCCGATGCTGCTGCTGCTGCCGCCGCTGCTTCCCCACTCCGAGCGCCGCTGCTGATCAGCGGCCGCCCGAGACGTCCCGCCGCCTCGCTCGCCCGCGCCTGCCTCTGCCTCCCCGCGCCGCTCCTTCACTCACACAGGCACAGCCACGGAGCTCGGCAGACTCAGTCCCCGGCGCAACCTACCCTCCGCCGCCACCGCCGCCTCGGCCGCCGCCGCCGCCGCCACCGCTCCCGCCTCCGCCTCCTCCCCTTCCTCCTCCCGGCCCCCGCCTCTAGCGCCGGAGCGGCCTCCTCCTCCCCGCGGAGCCCGCCCCCTGCTGCCCCCGACGTTGAAGCTATGGGCGGTCATTGGATGGCATGAGCGTCACTCACTGCCAGCGGCGCCCTCCCCTCTGGCCCCGCCTCCCGCTCCTCCTCGGCGTCCCCGCCCCTCGCTCTGTTTTCTCTGGGCTGCCAGTTCGGCGGGCCTGCTGCCTCCACCGCCCAGTTCCCCGCTCAGGTGTCACTGTTGCTGGCAGCCGGGGATTAGGGAAGGAGAATGGGCAGGGGGTCGCGGCTAGGAGGAGAGAGGCTTTGCCATGCCACCCCCCGCCCCAGCCCCATTTGGCCTCCTTCCCTGGACCCCGCACACACACCCCGCGCCGCTTTGGCAACCGTGCCTTGCCGGCTTGGGTTAAGCCGCAGTGTGAGTAGCCAAGTGCGGAGGGTGTCTCCGGGTGTGTGCGTGCGTGGCCCGCGAGAGGGCAAGAAGGGAGGAGGCGAAGAGAGCAGGGAAGGGGGTTGGGGTGAGAGGCGGCCGAGGAAGGGCGGAGGAAGGAAGAGCTCGAGGAGCTCCGGGGCCGCCTCACAGCTGCTGTTGCTGCCGCAGCTGTCCGGAGAGAATCGCCGAAACGGCGACGAATCAACAACTTACCTTGGAGAGACGGGCTCCGCTGTGATGGGTGTACTGCCTGTTTTGCTACTGGGGCTTTTGTGGGGGGCTGGGGAGGAGTGTCGTGATTATTAATGTTTCCCACCCCTGCATCCACATCTTTGGTGGAGGGGCCGCTTCTAGCGTCTCCGGCCGGGGACGTGGCGGAGCGTGCGGGGCGCGGGAGCGGGCTGCCCACTGAGGATGGGGACGGGAGGACACGCGACCCCGGGCAACTCTTGAGTTACCTAGGTTAGCCCTAGGCGGGGGAAGGGAGGGAAGAGAAACATCGGAGAGGGTCGCCTTTTTTACTGTTGACACTGCACACCCAGTGACTGGTCAGGACTGGTGACAGGACATCCGCCTTCCCAGCTCCAGTCCATCATCCGATACCCACTTGGTGCTCCTAATACCTGCAGGGCACTGCAGCCCAAGGCGGATCCCCATTCTGGTGTCCTCGGGTTGGAAGGAGTGTGAAGGAGACAACGGGAACCTAAAGAGTGACTGTGACCCAAATGTTCCCTTCTGGACTACTAATGAGGAGCAGGTTTCCCTCAGCAAGAAGGTCACCTCGCCACAGCCCATCTCCCCAACCAACCTCACCCCCAAGGACCGGCAGAGGTCAGGGACAGGGATTAAAGTTCAAACTGGAAAAGAAGTTTTAGAAAATTGACTGATGACATGAGTGTGGCTTCAGCAGTATGGTCTGCAAGGAATAGAAGCTCACAGTCGGAGGTTAGGTGAGCCTCCTGGAGGCCTTTTTAGCCAAAGGATATGTCCCTGGCTCAGGGAGACTGCCACTAGGTCCAAAATCTTCTGCCCAATTCACAACTCTAAGATTGTTATGCGGTAATTAGGCAAACAATACATTTAAGCAATATGAATCCTGCTCTTTTTATATGCCAGACACTGTGATAGGTAATTCGTGTGGGGTGGGGAAAGATTGAAAAGGGCCCTTGCGGGTAATGAAGCCTAGTCCGGTAGAACTGCCATGAAAATGAGTTCTGAGAGAACAGGGTATTGCCTCAAGGAGTTGTTGAAAACAGCCTCTTGAGCACAGGCAGAGCTAGTTGCTAAGGCAGATTTGGGAAGTTGGCCCCTAGCCAGATGGCACAGAGCAAGGCAAGGATGCCAAGACCTCTGGGTGAAGAAGAGGGCCTGCTTGAGGAAAGATCAGGAAACCATGTCCAGGGATGCTTGTTCCTAACTCTGCAATGTTCTTTCCTGCATACTGCAAGCAGAGATACAGTTCCCACCGATATTTGGACTCACTTTTCAGATACTGAAAAAAAAAAAAAAAAAAAAAACTTAGTACCAAGCTCAGAGGCTTAAACTGTCAGCACCATAGAATAGTTTTATGATGCAGATAGGAAATAAAGGCACACCTTTCAGGCACACCCTTCAGTCCGCTACAAGTCTAGAACACCTCCTAGCTGAAATATGTGTGGGAAAAAATGTTATGAATCATAATCACTTTACAACACATCTTATTATCATCAGGTGCCTTTAATGCATGTGTCTGGTTCCATACTGTTGCAACACAGACACATCTTCCTAATGAAAATTGGACCCTACACTGAGGAAAACTAGACAGCAGCTTATTAACTAGAGACCAATTGTGTCCACATAGCAGGCCTACTGATAGAGCCAAATCAAAGGTATTTTTTTAGATGTCTTACTATCTCCTACTGTCATGTATCTTTTTATCCTGTTAGACTGCCCAGTCTGTCTTTGATTATGTTACCGTTTGCATCAGCTCACCTTAGACATGGAATTTACATTTTCAAGAAGTTACTGCAATGCCTGGATGCTGAATTCAACAATATCCTCTGTGAAGAAAAAGAGAAAAAATTAAAAAAAAAAAAAACTTGGCAAAAAAACCTTCAGATCAGATCAGATCAGTCACTCAGTCATGTCCGACTCTTTGCGACCCCATGAATCGCAGCACGCCAGGCCTCCCTATCCATCACCAACTCCCAGAGTTCACTCAGACTCACGTCCATCGAGTCAGTGATGCCATCCAGCCATCTCATCCTCTGTCATCCTCTTCTCCTCCTGCCCCCAATCCCCCCCAGCATCAGTCTTTTCCAATGAGTCAACTCTTCGCATGAGGTGGCCAAAGTACTGGAGTTTCAGCTTTAGTACCATTCTTTCCAAAGAAATCCCAGGGCTGATCTTCTTCAGAATGGACTGGTTGGATCTCCTTGCAGTCCAAAACCTTACTGTCTACCAAAAATTGCATTTCCCCTTCTTTAGTATACTCTCTGCAAAGCGTCTAGCTAGGTAAGGACTCCGTTTCCCACCTGCACCCGCTTGCATCTGAGTGGGTCCATGTGACTAGTTCTGGTCAATAAGCTGTGGGCTGAAGTGTTTCATCACTTTTTGACTAGGCAGTTAAGCAGTAGATATGCATTCTCCAGCCTCTGGGCTCCCATCTATAGCTAAATTCAGAGACTTCTAGAGTCCTAGAGAGGGTTTACCCTCACATGGAAAGAGCTGAGTGCCTAAACTACCACATAGAACAATGCTGCCCATTTACTAGAAATATCACTTTAGCACACAAAAGTTACTACGTTAGTTCAAAAGTAAAGCCCAGAATTATTGTGCATCTGTTATATAACAGAATTACCAGGAGACTAAAAATATGTTTACTTTTTAATACATGATTATAAAACTTTGATTTTTATCAATGAATTATTGATTTGCCAGTTGTATTTTGAACACCTGTTCTGTGCTAGGTAGTACATAAATATATAAAGGATTCATTATTAATCTTTTAATTCAAATATCTCTCAAATATAAATCTTGTTATATGTGAGTTGCACATATACTCTCTATGCAAACATTTAGGTATACGGTGCTACTTCATCAAAAGTAATTATGAATAATATATATGGAAAAAAAGAAAATATTGAGAATTTGGAGTCATCTATGCATTCAAATGCTCCAAGTCACAGTTTACCTCCATTGGTACAAATTATAGTAAATGGATAATGTTAATTTGCTATTAAGTGTTCTACTAAATCTAGAAACTTTTTAAAGGGAAAAAAAGTAAAGATATTTCATTTTATATCCTGTTTTGAGAATAACTCTTTGAAATTTTTTACTTTCCTTTTGATTCTTGATAAAGTACTATCATTTTGACATTAAGAGTTGAATAGTAGCTTCTGGTTTTGACTCATCTGAAGCACACACTTCATTCTGAGTAGCTGATGGCAGACAGCAGTATGTCTGTCCTATTCCCACCTGAGTTGATGGAGCTAAATGCTGAAGAACCTGCAGAGTATACAGCCAATCCTGATGGAGCCATGAATCTGTATGAGAATTAGATTTATTATCTTAAAGCTAATTCCTCTGACACTCACTTTTAACATGTCCTACCCTATTCACTATAGAAGCTCTATGAAAAATATATTCAAAATGGATTTTATTTGAGATTTATAGTAAAAGCCTTCTTATTATTTATCTTTTGGATTGCCCTTGAAATTTTATTGAACCATGTTTTTTCCAGAAGTTAGTTTTACTCATTTGGGAAAGTTGTTATAACGAATATATTCAGGAGTAAATATGTTTGTTTGTTTTGGGTTTTTTTTTCAGTCAGGGACCAAGTTATAACTTATGGAATTGTATGCTAAGTTCATAAAGAGAGGATATGTTTTATGTAAAATTTGGCAAGCCTATGGGCAATCATTAATTTGTATTTAATAAATATTTTTATATTTGTTTTATTTATATTTGTGTCATCATTTCATATCCCAATTCTGGGCACAGAGTAAGTGCTCAACAAATTTTGCTGAATGAACTTAAAAAGAATATTGGCATCCAATATATGACAGGTTAAGTACCATAGTGCATACTCAGGAATATTTCAATATTCCTAATATAAGAAATATATATTAATATATTATTTATGTATGTGTATATTTAGTTATTTATACACACACACTGGAGAGAAATCTTATAGCCCTTTCTCCTAGATAGTTTTAATTCTAGCTTCATTATTAATTTTAAAATTAAGAATAGATTAAGGGTGTCATATCCTACATGTTTACATTTAAAATAGCTATATGCATGCTATTATACTGACCATCCAAGAACTATTCATGCTGTAGAACTGTATGTGTTCTGGCTTTTCTAAACTCAGAATTTCAGAATATTTGACCTGAAATGAGCTGGAGTTTACACTTGAAGTGCTTTGAGAACATCTTCAAGAACTACCACAAACAGCTTAGTAATCAAACTAAAGATAACACGTTGTGGAAGACCTGGTAAATCAATTTAGGATAAACTTTGTCAAGCCCTCTAAAAGCACATTTGCATATACCAAATCAATATAGTAATTAGAAATGGGTTTTACTGTTCAAAGCCAGCAGAAATTTAACCTTACTCAAAGTAAGTTTTGCCCATTATTGATGGAAAATTCATGAATTTGCAAGTAAATATTTTATTTAAAAAGAATCAGTCAGACTAGCCATCTTTCTATTAACTTCTGATTAGCCGTATTTGATTTTGCTAGTATTCATGGTTATTGGAAAGCCTATATATAGTAAGCATTTAATGAACACCTACACATATCTGACACTGGGAATATGACATGAAAATATCAAGTCTCACCATTCATAAACTTTAGATTCCAGTGAGGAGAGACACACAACACAAAGGAACAATTACACATACAGAATATGTTGGATGAGCTAAGTGGTAAAAATCATGTATACTGGTAACAGCACTGAAAGGAGTGGTTGGCAGAGTTGCTCACTGTTGTAGACAGATTGTTTAGGGAAGACATCTCTGAGAAGATAATATTTCAACAGAGAGTCAGTGAAGTAAAGACAATATCTATGCAGCTATCTGGAAAAAGAGTGTTCTGTGTTAAAGAAATAGCATGTGCAAAGGCCCTGATGTAAGAGCCTGTTTGACCTTTGCAAAGAACTGTCAAAGGAGGCCAGTGTAGTGAAAGCACAATGAACCAGAGAGAGTGATCCAAGACTAGATCACAGAGGTGCTATAGAGTCAGATTATACAGGGCCTCATAGAGCATAGAAAAGATTCTAAACATTTTTCTGGTGAAATAAGCAGTATTTTATTAGGAAAGTGATATGATATGATTCAAGCTTAGAGAAAACCATCGGTCTCTTGTAAGAACTGACTCTGGATGCAATTATTGTCATAATCCAAGCTAGAAATAAGGTAGTTTGGATTACTGAGAAGGAACAAGTGAAAGGTATCCAGTTCCAAATATATTTTAAAGGTAGAGCTAAAAGATGTGTTGATGGATTGGATAGAGTGTGTGGGAAAATCAAAAGGACTCCTTGGAGTCAAGAACACCAAAGTTTGGGGTGGGGTCTCAACAAAGGAAAAATGGAGCTACCATTTACTGAGAAAGGGATCATCAGAAATAGCATATATTATGAAGAAGATCTAAAACTAGTTCTAGATACGTTAACTTTGAGATGAACATTTGACATGGATGTGGAGATGGCATGTAGGTAATTGGATATATGACTCTGGACTTGAGAGGCAAGGGTCAGGCTGTTGATGTATAAAATTGGTAGTCGTGACATCTTAGTGGTCCTTTATTTTAGTTGGCAGAAGTGGAGGGACCTGCAAATCTGACAGAAAGGAGTAGCTTCTGGGGGAGAAATTTGGTGCCTCTGAGGTCAAGCAAATGAAGTGAATTGTGTTAACAATGCTGAAAATTTGAGTAAAATGACAACTGAGAATTGACTGTCGGTTTAAGGAGGTTGCGGAGGGAGAATTTAGTGGAGGTGGTCAAATGGTATAGACACTTAATTAAAAAAAAAAAAAGCTACAGATGTTTATTTATAAAATAAATAACCCCGAAGAAGTCTCTTACCTTGGCGGGTAGCACTTTTTATGCCTGGTTTTTCCTAAAGCTGAGATGGCATCCCAGGCAAAGGGCCTTAAATTTATTAAAAAATAATAATAATAATAAAATAAATAACCCCTGGGGATGTAGTGTAAAATATAGTCACTATAGTTAGTAACACAGGATCATAGATTTGAAAGTTGCTTTAAAAAGTTCAGTAGTTCTTGAAAGTTTTAATCACAAAGGAAAAATTTGTATCTGTGTGAGGTATTAGATGTTAACTAATCTTAAGGTGGTAATCATTTTGCCATATATACATGTATCAAATCATGTTGTACACCTTAAACCTATACAATGTTATATGTCAATTATATCTCAATAGAATGAAGAAAGAGAAAGAAGCATTTCAATGCATTTGTAGAAAAAAATAAAAATTCATGTTTAGACTTTTTTTTTAATTACAAAATCAACTTTCATAGGGTAAAAAAAATTGACTCATGCCTCCAGAATGAGAAACGGGATGGAATTCAGAAGATCCTTTTTCATATGAGGTGTGTCTCTCACATGTCCCCACTGTAAGCATAAATTACGTGTGTAAATCCAGGGGAGGGCTCAGTGTTACTCACAGTTTCTCTTTCTCCAAATACACAAAGGGTTCCATTGTTTGCAACATCTAAATTATTCCCTGGTGATAAGTTAGGCCAGACATTAGCAATTTTCAAAGAGGAAGTGGGCAGAATTTGGGTGGTGGTTGTTCAGAAGCAGTCCCTCAAAATAGTTTCCTTCTCTCTTTCAGGGTGTCCTTGATGTCCAGACATCCAGTATAGACATTCAGGGAAATTGTTCTACCTGTGCTTTCAGGTGCCCACCCTGCCCACTCCCATTTTGGATAAAATGCCCCAGCCACAGCACCTGCTGTGGTGATCATCAATTCACAGGTTCAGCTGCTGTCATTGCAGAGGGTTGAACTAGGGTAAGTGAATGTCTAACTAGAGAACATCTAAGGACCAGTGGCCTTAACTTCCCAAACCTAATTTACAAAGTAAGCTAGGCTAAACAGGTACTTTCTTGGTCGTGTCTGACTCAGTGTGACCCCATAGACGGCAGTCCACCAGGCTCCCCCATCCCTGGGATTCTCCAGGCAAGAACACTGGAGTGGGTTGCTATTTCCTTCTCCAATGCATGAAAGTGAAAAGTGAAAGTGACGTCACTCAGTCGTGTCCTACTCTTAGGGACCCCATGGACTGCAGCCCACCAGGCTCCTCCATCCATGGGATTTTCCAAGCAAGGGTACTGGAGTGGGGTGCCATTGCCTTCTCCGTCTTGGAAGAATATGACTTAAAAATTCAGAGGAAAGTTGGGTGTGGTTGTTTGAATGAAAGGGCTTGCCAGCCGGAACTGATTTGGCTACTAGCAAATGATTCATGTGTAAGGTAGGTAAACAGATAAAACTATTCAGGCCAGAGGGACCATAGGTCAGAGTCAACAGGGGTGAAGGGAGGAGACAAAGACAGAGACAGAGAGATTCCTAAATCTGTTTTTCTTTTTGTCCTTTGAAAGGCCTGGTTGTTTACAACTTTTTCTGGATTTATGAGACCCCTCAATATCTTGACCACAAATCCTGTTTTCTAGAGCTAGTTTGAGATTTATATTTTTACAAACTCAGAAACTCCTCACTGAATCATACAGAGGACAGAAAGAGCAGCTAAGATTTTTACTTCATACCCTCTGTGGGTTTTCAAAAGTTAACACCTTCTAATTGTGACCACTCATTTTCTTCATTCAAAAAATGACTATAATACATTCCCTCCTTGCCTGTCCTCGTTGTTTCTATAGCATACTCAGTGCCCAAAATCAAAAGAGCAAAACAGTTTATAAGAGAGAGAGACAGAGACTGACTGCTTGAGAGTCCTGGTAAATCTGTAACTATTTAACTGAATATGCGCTATGCCTGTTTCCACATCACATTCAGGTGGGTTATAAGCTATGCTGCAGTAAAACGGAACCATCTCAGTAACTTAACGCAATTTGAAGTCCTCTGTAGGCTTGGGCCACCCTCCAGGGCAGTCATTCCTCGTGTGCTGGCTCAGCATTCCAGCCAGCTTCAATCAGGCAAGCAGAAGCACCCATATCAGCATTTCACAGTCACCCAGCAGGAGAGGAGAGCCCTGGAGAGCTGAGCTCCAGTAAACAAGTGCTTCTGTCCAGAAGTGACACTCACAAATGACTACCCTCACAGTTCATTGACCCGAACTCCTCATGTGGCCACACATAATTTCAAGGTGGGCACAGGTATGTGATCCTGCCACACATTCAAAATTAGAAGGAGACCAAATATTTGTGAAGGACAGTAACACCAATCAGGAGTTCTAAGTAATTTGTCTAACCCGTGTGGGGTTTCCTTGCTACCGTATGAGAGGCAGTAACTAGAATGTGCATCTTCGTTGTGTTTTATATGCCAGGATACTCCTGCATGCCTGTGGCTGCATGCCTGATCTGCTTCTACTGTGGAAGCTTTGCTAGTCTGCCGCATGGCCTCTCCTTGACTGGATTGGTTATACTCCGCTTGGCCTGACTTTGATCTCACTACATCTTCTCTAGGGCCTGCGTTTCTACTCCAATCCTGCTATCACTACCACTCTCGCAAACTTGTTAGATACCTTAGGCCAAGGCTTGGTTTCTCCCTCACTCTCAACACTGTAGTGCGAACACTATCAACACTCTAGTGTTTTATAGATGGGTGCTGTTGGGCAATTGCTGACAGTTGTTAATATTAAACAGGCTGGACTACAAACAAATGTCCTCTGAATGTGTCTTAGCTGCAACAAAAAGCATTAACTTCTTTTCCAATTTTTATTTAGAAATATGAATATATCTATATATAGATATACAGCATATATAGAGTTTATTTTTGTGAGTCACTGCCTTTTGCATGAAGTGAATATGATCAGTTTAATAATATGTGAACTTATTATTACTGCATAAATGCCAAGCGGTTTCTGGGAATGCCATGTTTATGTGCTAATTTGACACAACAAAACTATTTTTTTTCTTCCTTACTTTATTAGTCCTGCAGTATGATGAGTAGTCTTTTGTGTCAATCTAACTAGGCCATGGTAAAGAACCTGCCTGAGAATGCTAGAAGATGTAAGAAACCCAGGGTTCAATCCCTGGTCAGAAAGATTCCCTGGAGAAGGGCATGGCAACCCACTCCACTATCCTTGCCTGGAGAATCCCATGGACTGAGTGGTCCACACAGTCACGAAGAATCTGATAAGACTGAAGTGACTTAGCACCCACACTAGGCTACAATACCCAGTTAACCAAACACTAGGCCAGGTTGTGCTGTGAATGTATTTTATGAATATGGTAACATCTACAACTGATTGACTTTAAGTAAGGGAATTACCATTGATAACATGGATTGGCCTCATCCAATTATTAATAGTTGAAGGCCTTATGAGCAAAAACTCAGGTTTCCTGGAGAAGAAAGAATTCTACCTCATGACTGCAATGCTCAGCTTCTGCCTGTTTCAAACCAGCCAGTTTTCCCTACAGATTTCAGAGTTGTCAGCTCACAACTGTGTAAGCCAATCCTTTATAAACAAACCTCTTTATATATACACACATATAAAGATACATATCAACTCCGGGAGTTGGTGATGGACAGGGAGGCCTGGCATGCTGCAGTCCATGAGGTTGCAAAGAGTCAGACACGACTGAGTGACTGAGCTGAACTGATAAAGATACATGTATATGTATCTCCTAATGGTTCTCTTCAAATCCTGACTGACACCTACAATATGTACTTTTTTTCATAATTCAAACCCAGAAGTTATTTTAAATAACACAAAAGAATGCCTCTTTATCCATCTGTATCTCTCAGTCTCTGATGATGTCTCTTTCTCATATATGTGCATGCATACACATACACACATGTTTTATAGGAACATTATATACTTATTAAAAGGTAAAAAAGCAAATAGATGGAGAAACAATGGAAACAGTGACAGACTTTATTTTCTTGGGTTCCAAAATCACTGCAGATGGTGATTGCAGCCATGAAATTAAAAGACACTTGCTCCTTGGAAGAAAAGCTATGACCAACCTAGACAGCATCTTAAAAAGCAGAGACATTACTTTGCTGACAAAGGGTCATCTAGTTAAAGCTATGGTCTTTCCAATAGTCATGTATGGATGTGAGAGTTGGACCATAAAGAAAGCTGAGCGCCAAAGAATTGATGCTTCTGAACTATGGTGTTGGAGAAGACTCCTGAGAGCCCCTGGACTGCAAAGGGATCAAACAAGTAAATCCTAAAGGAAATCAGTTCTGAATATTCATTGGGAGGACTGATGCTGAAACTGAAGCTCCAATACTTTGGCCACTGACTCATTTGAAAAGACCCTGATGCTGGGAAAGATTAAAGGCAGGAGGAGAAGGGGTCAACGGAGGATGAGATGGTTGGATGGCATACTGGCTTGATGGACATGAGTTTGAGCAAGCTCCGGGAGTCAGTGATGGACAGGAAGGCCTGGCATGCTACAGTCCATGGGGTCACAAAGAGTCAGACACCACTGAGTGACTTAACCGAACTGAACATTTTTTATTTAATTCTCTAGGGTAAAAATTCACTTTGTTTCTCTTACTCATGGCCTGGATGAAGAATTTTATTCTCCCAAATATACCAGCTTCCTAGGTAATTCTAATGGACAGTCAGTATCTAAGATTGGGGTCCCCAGATGTAGACCTGTAGATAAAGATTCAAATAAAAGTGATTTGTTAAAACCACAGAGAAGTATGGCACGTGACAGGAAAGGGAAGGAAGCAAGTCAACAGTCTGATGTTAATGAAACACCCAGATGATAACTTCGGCTCAATCCTACAGGTGACTTCTGCACTTATAAGTCACACCTCTAAGCTGTCCCCATCAGGGACCAGAGAGCTGAATATTTTACTTAGTCAGTAATGGAGATATAAATTCCTAGGCCCTTTCTGCTCTCTCTACACTGAGGCAAAGATTAAGGAAGTCTGAGGACATCACTCTGACAGAGATGCAGGTAAAAACACACAGACAGCTGTTTTGTATAAAAATGGAAAAGGTTTGGAGAGGATATGAGTGAACACTGAGAACGTCTGCTACTCAGGATTGAAAACCACTAGAATAGAGGAGTAGAGCAAGGAAAGCAACCACATGTCTCATTGAGGATAAGCAGTTTTTAAAAATTACCTCTTTTCTCATATCACTTCAAATTAGTCTTCTCTCCCACCTCCACAACGGACTTACCATCTTAGAAGTAAGTATGATATGATTTCATGGGCAGATGGTCTCATTCCTGTTCCATTTGTAATCCTCAAATAATGTCCCTTCTATTGTATGACATTCTTAAGTCTCAGAATATTGCATTTAGTCCCTTTATGGGCAGACTAATATGAAAATATTCCTAAGACAGGAATTACATTGGCTCAACTCAGAGCTGAGAATTGTCCTAAACGCTTGTGGCTAGATCTTCTGTCCAACCTTGGAAGGCATTGGGTGTATGCTGAATGTTTTATCTATTCAGAAGCCTTATTTCAAACCTGATTCAACCCTGTGATTTTACATGAATCAAGGGGGCATAGTTCCATCAAGACTGATCAAGACTGAGTATATGATGCCATCTTCCCCTAAAGTTTCCTTTCTTTGGAAAAGCATATTCAGTCTTTCTCTGGAAGACAGGTCAAAATTATACCAAAGCATTTTCAGTAGCCATGTTACTCTACCTCATAGATCAGAAAAGCAGAGAAAGAGAGAGAGAAATGTGAATCAGACATACAGAGAAGAGCAGAGATGAAAGACAGAAGAGAGAGTGCTAGTGTTCCATTTCCTGATTCCACCGCGTTCTGGAAGTCCTTCACGATGGGTCTTGGGCTCCGTGAGACCCCAATGTATTCTGTAATTCATGCCCATTTGTATGAAGTTGGGTTGAAGTTCAGTTACATGCAACCAAAGAATAATAAATAACAAAGGGAAACAAAGAGTAACACATTTTTTAGCTATGGACTCCCTCTGAGAGGAATCCAGCAGACGTCCCTTGTCTCTAGCCATCTGGCTATGTGTGGGGTGACCAAGAGGCAGGGGTGGTGACATGCATAGCTCTGGAGATATAAGGAGGATTCCCAAAGGTTACCCAGGTAGGAATATTTTCAGAGGTCGATTTTCATACTTAAGTTTTTCTTAAAACTGACCTGTTAGAGCATTTCCTGGGATGAGCCAGTTCTTTCCCATATCTCTCTTCACAGACCCTCTGTCTTCCCCTCATTCATCTGAAATCAGTACAGTGTGTTATTCCAAGGCACTTCTGGGATACCAAAGAAAGAAACAATTTGAGAAGTGACACGGGGAAAATCACAAGATGGTAAAGCTAGAAAGGCATCAGGAAAAATATTACAGAGGAAAGTGCCCTTTCTTATCTAGGGGAAAGACTGATGGCTAGGCTCCTGTAACGTACTCTATCTCCCCCAAACCATGTATTACTTCTGGATCTTAGAATTCAGAAGTTAAGTGATAGTGGGAATGGATATTTACATGTTTACTGTGATTAAAAAAAATCAAGTTTTTTTCCCTCAATAGAAAAGTCTAATTTAGATCATTGGTTTCACAATTAAGAACTGGCTTTGCCAATTAATTCTTTGGTAGCTATTTTTCTTCTAAATTAAATACGTTTAATTTGTTGCGCTAATGTTTTGATGAAAAATATTTAAGACACAAATGTAATACAAAGTTTGTTGGAACTTATAATTATGTTTAAGTATTAAGCCTTAAATATAAAACTTTAGCTAACAGCTAAAAATACAATTTAAAAAATATATTTTAGGAGGTACTTGAACAAAAGCACTGAATGCCTCCAGATTAGCAAAATATATTCACCTAGACTAAACCAGTATAACCAAGAGGGACTGATCAAATCCATCTTTTCTTTTCATAGTCTTGAATGCGTCCTGACCTTAAGATTGCAGCGGTTTGACTAAAGAATTAAAGCATAAACTAATTATTTGGTTTGATATGTGTGAGAGAAGAGAGAATGCAAGTATGCTAGGTCTGAAAGGTAATAGTTATTAATGCTCCAGGGAAAGGTATAAAAAATATTTGACTTGTTTTATAATTCTGTATAATATTCATATCAAACTTTTGTAGTACTCTACAGTTAAAATCGTTCCCATATATTTATTTCACCTTTTTCTTATATTATTTTAGTGTATATTTTTGTCTGAGGTCATCTAAAAGTTGAAAAAACTACCCACAGGAGAAAGGGGCATGAAGGAAGCAGGACAGGATGGGAAATAAAAACTAAGCAAAAAGAAGGTTTCAACGGAGCTTCAGGTCATGAGCTTCAGTCTATTCCCACTGAAAAACTGAGCACAATCTGTACCCCATTGTTGCCAGAAGTTGACCTTTTGTATCCATCAGGCATTGGTCAAGATCTCTGGGGACACGCGGAAGTTCCTGTTTGACCATTACTCTGGGGGCAGTTCTCTGGAGAAGGGGGTTATTGTGAATCAATACTGATAGCAGAAAGGAAATGGGTGCTCTGGATTGGATGATCAAAAGGATCTGGGGGGAGCACCAACAACATCTCCAGTTTTCTATTTTAGAAATAAGGAAACCGAGGCTCAGAATGGTTAAGTATCTTGTTACAAAGTTCTACAGGTAGCAAGTGATGGAGTTAGGGCATAAGTTTTAGGCTTTTGACAGTACAGCCAGATAGTGAAGTTCAGCTCTTTCCCATGTCACATGGTTTCATGTCCAGGTTATACAATCTATGCAGCTAACCAATCTGATATGAAGTCAGACTCTAACATTTACTAGCTGTGTCTTTGGATATATAGCTTCAGATATTATGACCTTAGGAAGGCTACTTAACATTTATGAGTTTCAACTTCTTAATCTGAAAAATGTGAACAGTACTAATTACCATGGTATTCAGATAATGTTTTTGAAATATTTATTAATCGTCTGTCATTGTGCCTTACATAGTGTATATGCTCTAGAATATCCATTTCCTTTCCTTTTCTCTTTTACCTATGAATAGACACACTGATATACAAAATGTATTGGATAACACATAAATAGCATATTGAGTAATACACAAATAAATATTAATACACATCACTAAAAGGAAAAATTGACAAATTGATTAGATTTTCTATCAATATAATTCAGTTTAATTAATAATTAAACTCTTTAAACTTTTGTAATATTCTATAAAGTAGATATTAAAATTCTCCTCTTTATAAAAGAGGGCAACTGAGAAGTAGACAATATATAAATAAAAGATATACAACCTGAAAATAAAGTTCCCCATCTTCAGATAAGGGCCTCCTTCCTCATCACCTCACCTAGAGGCACGATGATGACGAGAGAAGGAATAGGTTCACTCGAGAAGAATTCACTTCTGCGTTAGTTCAGGCTGCTGCAACAGAAAGCTATAGACTGGGTGGCTTAAACCACAATTTATTTCTCACAGGTTTGGAGGTTGGAAGTCCAAGTTGAAGGTGCTAGCCGATCCAGTGTCTGGGGAGGGCCTGCTTTCTGGCTTGCAAATGGTTGTCTTATTGTATCCTCACGTGATAGAGAGCAAAGACAGGGAGAAAGCTCTACTGAATCATCTTGTAAAGGCACTAATCTCATTCATGAGGGCTCCACCATCCTGACGTAATTACCCCCAAAGGCCCCGCCTTCTAATGTCATCATGCTGGGGCTTAGAATTTCAACGTTCAGATTTTGGAGAACACAAACATTGCATTCATAACAGCTCTTTATAAAAATGATATTTGAATTTATTGTTGAGCTTCTGTTGCTCAGCGAATTTGACAGCAAAATCTCTAGCTTTTTGTTTTTCTCTTTAGAGAGTCACTCTTCTCTAAACTTGGACTTCACGTATTCCTGTTTGATACTATTGGCTTATTAAAAAAGAAAGAATCAGTAACTGTTAGGACTGAATTAGAATCATAAAAATCTTCTTGTCTAAACTCCCAAACAGGGAAAGTGAGATGTGTGGAAATCAAATTCACCAAGTCACAAAGTAGCTGGTCAGCAAGTCAGCCTAGGCCTTGTGCCCTACTGATTCTATTCATTCAGCTTTGCCTCTTTATACAAACAGGGATATATATATATATATATATATATATATATATATATATTTGTGTGTATCTACATATTTACATTCATATATATTTATATTTATACCTTTGTCATCTGTGATGGCTGTTTTTCACCTATATCATCTTAAATGATGCAGAACTAGCAATTATCAAATCTTAGTTTATGTCCAACATTATGTTGGGAATTCTACACACTTGATCTCATCCAGCCATCCAAACAGACCTATAAGAGACATACGGTTGTATTTTCTTGTTAGAGATGAAGAAATT
Source organism: Bubalus bubalis (assembly GCF_019923935.1). Classification (NCBI taxonomy): domain Eukaryota; kingdom Metazoa; phylum Chordata; class Mammalia; order Artiodactyla; family Bovidae; genus Bubalus; species Bubalus bubalis. Next base: position 98,619,561 of record NC_059163.1, on the reverse strand, counting down.
GAGGCACAAAGCAGTTCAGCAGTTCACTCAAGTGGTATTTTATTGTTTTTTAATTTGTGTTGAAGTGTAGTTGATCTACAGTGTTATGTTACTTTCAGGTGTACAGCACAGCAATTCAGTATTTTTGCAGATTATATTTCATTATTGGTTATTAAAAGATAATGGCTATAAGCTCCTGTGCTGTACTGCCCATCCTGGTTGCTTGTCTTTACCCATGTAGTTATTTTGAATCACGATTTTGACTCGAGAGCCTTCCACTCTAATATTAAGGAGATTTGTTCTAACTTTTACCATCCATGAAACTTTTGATAGAAGATAAGCTTTTCTATTTCTTAGCAAAAGAGTCCTTAAAACCAAGAAATGTCTGGTTCAGCTTTCTCCTCTCATTGAAAACCATCAAGACATAATATGAGACAGTTCTCATATCAGCAAGGAATTAAAAGACACAAATATTATATGTAAAACCAAAAATCACTAAAATTTAGTCACTTAGTAATAAGAAAAGAAAATTTTTAGTATTGCACAGGTCTTACTATTTTTAATCAAAGAAATTTTACTTATCTTATTTCTCTAGCATAGTTCTTTTTCTAACATATAAGCACTTTTAAAATTTAAAGTAAAGTAGAATAATTTTACTGATTAAATAGTTCATAAGAAATAGAATAAGAAAAAAATAGTTTCAATGAAAGTTATTGACATACATGCTTAATATTGTTGAAATATATAATTGTAATGAGTACAAAATGTTGAATTTAAAAAATCTTCTCAAGTATTGCATATTTTATTCACAGAGTTTTGCCTTGATTAGGAATTATGCAGTATTAACATCTACATGTCCTGAAGAGAGAGAGGCAAAAGTTTATGTCTATTTGCCAAAAAGCAATAAGCCATTCTCATTACATATTTAGATGTAAAAATGAAATTAGCATGTGACTTTGTCTTTAATTCACATTTTTCTCTGGGAAAATATTTCAGTTTTTCTTCAGCTAAGGCCTAAGCAGAACATATACAATTAAATGCATTATTTGAATTTGTTTGCTCTGAAGAAACTCTTCTGAAAACAAGCAGTATACCTCAATTTTATTTACCAGCTGTATTAAGGGGGATGGGAACTGTCCAGTCTGTTTTAAATATCTTTTCATGTAATAGGGAGTTCAATAGTGGGGCATCTATCCTTTGGAAAACTGAATAAACATGGCCTGCTTTCCACTTGTCTACTTGTTCAAAGCTCTCTTGAAAATTTGTTTTTATTAGCTGTGTTTTCTCTAAAGTTCTCTGCTTCTAAGCTCCTATACAGGCTTCCCTGGTGGCAGATGGTAAAGAATCTGCCTGCAATGTGTGAGACCCAGGTTTGATCCCTGGGTCGGGAAGATCCCCTGGAGAAGGAACTGGCAACCACTCCAGTATTCTTGCCTGGAGAATCCCATGGACAGAGGAGCTTGGCAAGCTGCAATCCACGGGGTTGCAAAGGTCAGACACGACTGAGTGCCTAACACACACACACAAGCTGCCATGCGTGTGTGCTGTTCTAGTTCTCTGCTGTGTCAGACCTGGATGCAAACATTCACTCTTTCATTCTTCCCTCAAAGGAAATGAATCTCAGTCTCAGCATTCTGTGATGTCACGAGCATGTTGAATGTTTGATAGGCTGTGATGGAGGACGGTTTCACAGAGTCTGTGACATTCTCCTGTCTTGCTGCTTCTTTTAGTTTCTTCCCTTCTATTCTATTAGCTTCCAAAGCCTGGATGCCCCTGTTAGTTTCTCCTGTGTCATAGACTCCTCTCTCCAATGGAGCAGCCCTGCCAGATTGCTCTTCCTTCCAGGTCACCGCCTAAAAGTCTGGTGAGCAAATATTCTCAATTTTTTGATAGGGAGTTTGGAGTTGACATGTACATCCTGCTATATTCAAAATCAATAACAAACAAGGACCTACTGTATAGCACATGAGACTCTGTTCAATGTTATCTGGCATGATATGGGGAGTTTGGAAGAGAATGAATACACGTATATGTATGGCTGAGTCCCTATGCTGTCCCCTTGAAACTATCACATCATTGTTAATCAGCTATACTACATTACAAAATAAAAAGTTAAAAGAATTCTCAATTTTTTAGCAAAAAGTATAAATTCTCTAAATACTTTTCAGTAAATGCCCCATCCCATTTTAAATCAATTCCCAAAGAAGACACTACCTGTAGAGAGAAAAATATATCAAACATATCCACATTTATTTAATAAAGTAAAAGTCCCAAAGATAGTATTATCAAATTAAAAAAAATCAGAGCTCAGCCTTAACCATGCCTTAAAAATATCTAACAACTACAGTTAATTTTATGTAAAGAGAGAGAAAAAACTTTAAATAAACAGGGAAATTAGGTTTGGAAGATGCTCTGGCTTGTGAAGTGAGTAGGTAAGAATAACTGACAATTTTCAAAGGCAGGTGGGATGAAATATACTTGGCAAGACCAAGTTTCTGTTTTCAATGATTAAGAAATAAATTTGGAGAGAAAATAGGCATTGGGGGAATAAAATAAGCATCCATGCAGCCAGCACCAAGCACAAGAAATAAATCATTACAAATACAATTGAAGTCTCTCATGAACTCTCCTTTATTGCATTCCTCTGAATTCCATCTCACTCTTTGGAATGTTTTATATTTCTCCTGCATATGTATGAATTCCATAAATATATGTACTAGTATTATTTTGCATATTTAAAAACATATAGAAATTCTATTACATTCTGTATATTATTCAGCAGCTTGCTTTTTCAACACTGTTCTTAAGATTCACTCGTGTTCATATATTTAGTTTTAATTCTTTCAATTTGACTACTCGACAGTCTTTTTGGCATGTGAACAAAGAGATGTTTATCTATTAGAATCCCACTAAGGGACATTTAATTTTCCTTTTCTTCTGTTAAAACCAATACTGCTGTGAACATTTTGGTAAGCTTCTGTCTGTGTACTTGTGTAATTAGTAAATGTCTAGTGTAAAATTCTCCAAGCCAGGCTTCAGCAATACGTGAACCGTGAACTTCCTGGTGTTCAAGCTGGTTTTAGAAAAGGCAAAGGAACCAGAGATCAAATTGCCAATATCCGCTGGATCATGAAAAAAGCAAGAGAGTTCCAGAAAAACATCTATTTCTGTTTTATTGACTATGCCAAAGCCTTTGACTGTGTGGATCACAATAAATTGTGGAAAACTCTGAAAGAGATGGGAATACCAGACCACCTGACCTGCCTCTTGAGAAATCTATATGCAGGTCAGGAAGCAACAGTTAGAACTGGACATGGAACAACAGACTGGTTCCAAATAGGAAAAGGAGTACGTCAAGGCTGTATATTGTCATCCTGCTTATTTAACTTATATGCAGAGTACATCATGAGAAACGCTGAGCTGGATGAAGCACAAGCTGGAATCAAGATTGCCGGGAGAAATATCAGTAACCTCAGATATGCAGATGGCACTACCCTTATGGCAGAAAGTGAAGAGGAACTAAAAAGCCTTTTGATGAAAGTGAAAGTGGAGAGTGAAAAAGTTGACTTAAAGCTCAACATTCAGAAAACGAAGATCATGGCATCTGGTCCCATCACTTCATGGGAAATAGATGGGGAAACAGTGGCAGACTTTATTTTGGGGGGCTCCAAAATTACTGCAGATGGTGACTGCAGCCATGAAATTAAAAGATGCTTACTCCTTGGAAGGAAAGTTATGACCAACCTAGATAGCATATTGAAAAGCAGAGACATTACTTTGCCAACAAAGGTCCATCTAGTCAAGGCTGTGGTTTTTCCTGTGGTCATGTATGGATGTGAGAGTTGGACTGTGAAGAAAGCTAAGCACCAAAGAATTGATGCTTTTGAACTGTGGTGTTGGAGAAGACTCTTGAGAGTCCCTTGGACTGCAAGGAGATCCAACCAATCCATTCTAAAGGAGATCAGTCCTGGGTGTTCATTGGAAGGACTGATGTTGAAGCTGAAACTCCAATACTTTGGCCACCTCATGCGAAGGGTTGACTCATTGGAAAAGACTCTGATGCTGAGAGAGATTGGGGGCAGGAGGAGAAGGGGACGACAGAGGATGAGATGGCTGGATGGCATCACTGACTCGATGGATGTGAGTCTGAGTGGACTCTGGGAGTTGGTGATGGACAGGGAGGCCTGGTGTGCTGTGATTCATAGGGTTGCAAAGAGTCGGACATGACTGAGCAACTGAACTGAACTGAACTGAGTAGTAAAATCACTGGATTACAATGGATGCAGATCTTTAATTTTATTTCATATTCCAAAGAGATTCTTAATGCGGTTGAACCAATTTACACTCTGCCAGGATTATATGATCTTCATTAACACTTCTAATTTTACCCAATGACATGCTTGTGATACTGTATCTCATTGTGTTCTCAAGTGGCATTTTTCTGAATAAATGTGAAGTTTAGTTATTTCAGCATGTATACTGGCTATTTGGTCTCTCTGTGGGTACTTTTTTTTTTTTTTGTATCTTTGCCAGTTTTGTACCATGTCAACTTGCCTATGTTAGATCTATGTTTCCCAGAATTCCTTTCTCTGGATGGCTCCAGTTTAAAGTTGGCCAAATCAAAATTTGCACGAGATTTGAGAGGTAGAAGAGAAGGATCTGACATCTTGCAGGGCTGTCCATGTTTCCCCCTTGACCTTTCTTTTCTCCACTACACTTAGATCCTCTTCATGATGACCAGTTGTGATCCTAAGCTCCACACCAGGTCCAGAAGGACTGGCCTTTTCAGAAGTCTCTCCACTAACATACCTTTCTGTTCTCTCTTCAGCCGGTGGGAGCAGCTGGCTTCAGGGGTGCAAGTTAGTGACTTGTCTCTGATTCTGCAGTTTCTTTCTTTGGAACTTTGTTTCCCAGTTTCTCCTACAGCCCTGTAGGTTCTTATTAATATAATAAGTTTCTCAGGCAAAACAAAACTTTAAAAACTGGGAACAGTCAGAAAGTCATGAAAGCCTAACAGGCTAACAGATCTGAGAGAGAAGATAGAAACTGAAATTAGCCCAACATCTGGCATGACTTGTTTTACCAAGTATTAAACATCTATCTAGATTCCAGGAAGATGAATATAACAGAAGCAGGTAAATTGGGTGAAAGGTGACCAAAAGGTTGAGAAACTAAGCAAAGCTTTAGGCAGTCTCACAGTGACCAGGTGGAGAGAGAGGAAAAAAGAAAGAAATTAGAGTGTGAAGGTCTCCAAGGAGAAGAATCTTTGGTATAAACTTTGGCTTTTAACTGGATGACTGAATGGGTACACTTGATGAGTGATAGCTAATAATAGTAGAACAGAATTTACAAAACTAAGGGCCAGCTTCAATTTGAAACCTAGACTGTATAAAGGTAACCTGTCCCTCATTTCTTAACCAATAGACACAAATTAAATTCTTTATAAAGATGTTATCATTCTGCTTGTTATTTCTAAAAATGTTCATGCAAAATTTCCTGCATTCAATAAAAGCATGATATATCCAACTAAAATACTGTATAAAAATAAAATTTATACCATGAGCTGAACCAACAGATTAAAAAAAAAAACAGTAGAAACAAACACATGGGAAATACAGGCATTGTAAAATAACTGTGATTGAAATATTTAGGAAAATATAAGACAAGATGAATTTTAATAGAAAGTTAAAATTCATAAAAAGAAACCTAAGAAAAATTTAGAAGTAAAGTATACAATAATCAAATTTGAAGACTCAATGCATACTGCATATTCAGTCATGTCTGACTCTTTGTGACCCTATGGGCTGTAGACCACCAGGCTTCTCTGTACATGAGATTTTTCAGGCAAGAATACTGGAGTAGGTTGCCATTTTCTCCTCCAGGGGATCTTCCTGACCCAGGGATGGAACCTGTGTCTCCTGTGGCTCCTGCATTGCAAGCAGATTCTTTACATACTGAGCCATCAGGGAAGCCTCAGTAAATGAATTTAAAACTGATTAGCATAGATGAAAGGAGGATTAATAAACTGAAGCATGAGGGAAAAGATGGAAAAACACAGAAAAGAGACATATGGAAATATAGTGAAAAGTTATAACATATATGCAATTGATGCTCTATGGGCTGCCATCTATGGGGTCACACAGAGTCGGACACGAATGAAGCGACTTAGCAGCAGCAGCAGCAGGAGAAGAGAGAAAATTGAGAAAGAATCAATATTTAAATAGACAAAGACTAAAATTTTTGCAAAATTGGTGAAACAGCTATAGCCACATATTTAAGAATCACAGCAGACACAGAGCACGATAAATATAAAGAATATCACACGTGGAAACATTATAGTAAAACCTCCTGAAAATTAAAGGGAAGAAAATTCTTAAAATCAACTAATGCCAAAAGATATTTTAAAATATAATTTAACAAGTTGAGTCTAAAATTTACACAGAAATGCAAAGGACTAAAAATATCTAAGACATTCTTGAAGGGGAAAAAATCTCTTGAGGATTTTGAGTGTGGAAAAACATTTTGAAAACAAGATACAAAAAATATTGATAAGTAGCATTGCATCAAAATGCTGTTCATAAATAGATGTCTTTAAGAGAGTGACACAAAGAGTGAAGAAGATATTTGCTAACATATATGACTGGTAAGAAAAATAAATGAACAAATGAAAAATGGATGAAACATTAACTGGCACTTAAAAAATTTAGAATAACTGAGTGGCCATTGCACTTATGAAAATACTCATTGCACTAATTATCAGGGAAATTCAAATTGTAATTATGAGATTTTTCTATACTCACCAGAATATTCAGATTTATAAAGTATCATAAAACCTTGTAATTGCGAGTTGTGAATTAACTGGATTTATTATACATCGTTGGAAAAGGATTTGTATAAGGAATTTGGAAAATAATTTAGCATAATCTCTTTACTTTGAACATACATATTCCTGTAGACCAGCAGTTTCACACGTAGGTTCTTACTCAGTAGAATGCATTAAAGGCTTTTTCAAAGATATTCTTGACTATTTTATTTTGAATTAGTCAATAAAGCAATCCAAATGTCTATTAAACACAAAATGGACAAGAATTTTTTTAAAATTTATTTTATTGAAGTAGAATCAAGTTTGATGTTGTTAATTTCTGCTGCACAGCAAAGTGATTCAGTTTTACATAGAAATATTTTTTATATTCTTTTCCAGTATGCTTTACCATAGGTTATTGAATACAATTGCCCAGTGCTATACAGGAGGAGCTTGTTATTTATCTGTTCTATATATAATAGTTTGCATCTGCTAATCCCAAACTCCCCATCTATTCCTCCCTCATCCCCCTCCCCTTGGCAACTACAAGTCTGTATTTTGTTTGTCATAAGTTCATTTGTGTCATATTTTATATTCCACATAAAAATGATATCATACTCTATTTATATTTTGCTAATATAATATAATCTCTAGGTCCATCTATATTGCTACAAATGGCATTATGTAATTTTTCTGTGTGTGTGCTGTGCTTGGCAGTTCAGTTGTGTCCTCTTTGCAACCTCACGGGCTGTAGCCCATCAGGCTCCTCTGTTCATGGAATTCTCCAGGCCAGAACACTGGAGTGGGTTGCCATGCCCTCCTCCAGGGGATCTTCCCAGTCCAGGGATCCAACCCAGGTCTCCCACATTGCAGGCGGAGCCAAAGCTCAGACTCAGACTAAACCGTCTGAGCCAAAGAGTATTGCCCTCTCTCTCACATCTTCTTTATCCAGAATGGGTAAAATTTGATATACAGCAATGAGCATGAATGAACCCTGCCTAAATAAGTTAAAAAGAAACTACGGGCTTCTGCTCAGGATGGCTGCACCATGCAGAGCAGGTAGGGGAGGAGAGTAAACAACCAGCCCTCACAGTCCCCCTCGGCTAGGCAACATAATGTGGCAGCACCATTCAAATACACCCTGAAACTAACAGCATCTAAACAAGGCTCCTCTAACGCGGCTGGGGGCGAGGCTTCTAAGGAGCAGAAGCACGGACCTGCACGCCCCAAGTTCCTAAGGTCTTCTCGCAGTTTCCATGACCCAATGTGGCCAGACACAAGTGCTGCCACTTCTGCTCCATGGCTCGGAGGGCAGCGCTGAGGAAGCTTCATTTTGAGGTCGTTACTGAGGACAATGTAAGAAATGCGATATTAAATTTTAAAAGTATAGATTTGTGGCAGTCTGTCTGCCAGCACCTGAAATCTAGCCTTAAGAGGGAGCTGACCCTGCTGGAAGGTGAGCAGGGCCTTGCTGAAGAATGGGGTGGGGGTGGCGAAATTCTGCTTCTCTCTAAGGGTGTAGAAAGTGGGAAAGAATGGTGCTTTTGCCCTAGCAAAATGATAATACCCTAACGGAATCATCCCTAGTGGTTCAGTGGAACCCTGGCAGGGCTCAGTCCATAGGGTTGCAAAGAGCTGGACACTACTGAAGTGACAGCAAGCATGTACAACGAAATCATATCTCACACGCTAGTAAGGTAATACTTAAAATTCTCCAAGCCAGGCTTCAACAATACGTGAACTGTGAACTTCCAGATGTTCAAGCTGGTCTTAGAAAAGGCAGAGGAAACAGAGATCAAATTGCCAATATCCACTGGATCATCGAAAAAGCAAGAGAATTCCAGAAAAATATCTATTTCTGCTTTATTGACTATGCCAAAGCCTTTGACTGTGTGGATCACAATAAACTGTGGAAAATTCTGAAAGAGATGGGAATACCAGACCACCTGACCTGCGTCCTGAGAAATCTGTATGCAGGTCAGGAAGCAACAGTTAGAACTGGACATGGAACAACAGACTGGTTCCAAATAAGAAAAGGAGTACATCAAGGCTGTATATTGTCACCCTGCTCATTTAACTTATATGCAGAGTACATCATGAGAAACGCTGAGCTGGATGAAGCACAAGCTGGAATCAAGATTTCCAGGAGAAACAACAATAACCTCAGATATGCAGATGACACCACCCTTATGACAGAAACTGAAGAAGAACTAAAGAGCCTCTCGATGAAAGTGAAAGAGGAGAGTGAAAAAGTTGGCTTAAAACTCAACATTCAGAAAACAAAGATCATGGCATCCGGTCCCATCACTTCATGGCAAATAGATGGGGAAACAGCAGAAACAGTGGCTGACTTTATTTTTCTGAGCTCCAAAATCACTGCAGATGGTGATTGCAGCCATGAAATTAGGCTCCTTGGAAGGAAAGTTATAACCAACCTAGACAGCATATTGAAAAGCAGAGACATTACTTTGCCAACAAAGGTCCATCTAGTCAAGGTTATGGTTTTTCCAGGGGTCATGTATGGATGTGAGAGTTGGACTGTGAAGAAAGCTGAGTACCGAAGAATTGATGCTTTTGAACTGTGGTGTTGGAGAAGACTCTTGAGAGTCCCTTGGACTGCAAGGAGATCCAACCAGTCCATCCTAAAGCAGATCAGTCTTGGGTGTTCATTGGAAGGACTGATGTTGAAGCTTAAACTCCAATACTTTGGCCACCTGATGGGTAGAGCTGACTCATTTGAAAAGACCCTGATTCTGGGAAAGATTGAGGCCAGGAGGAGAAAGGGACAACAGAGGATAAGATGGTTGGATGGCATCACCAACTCGATGGACATGGGTTTGGGTGGACTCCGGGAATTGGTGATGGACAGGGAGGCCTAGCCTGCTGCGGTTCATGGGGTTGGAAAGAGTCGGACACGACTGAGCAACTGAACTGAACTAAACGGAACTGATGGTAGAGCTGAGGTTTTAGGACAGCCAAGTAGCCTGAGATCTGAGGAAGAACAGATCCTTCAAGGAGAGACAGTAGATCAATGAGACTGCTGCTTTTCTGATTTAGTTCTAGATGCTCCAGTATTCTTGCCTGGGAAGTCCCACGGACAGAGGAGCCTGGTGGGCAACAGTCCATGCAGTGGCAGAGAGTCTGGCAGGACCAGAGCAATTGAACCCAGCATGACAGCAGCTCCATAGCGACCATTAGGAGGTTCCCGCAGGCAGAAAGCCATCTAAATGCTAACTTGTCCCAGGCAAGATTCCTTCCTTCAAAATTTTAGATCACTCCAAATTTTTGTTTTTCATCTCTGTTCAAAAGATAGTTTAAATCTTTTCCCCCAGAATTTACAATTGTTTTCAGCAAAAGGGTTAGTCCGATGCAAGCAATTACATTATTATTAGAAACTTGCAATTACATTTTTGTCTTGATTTTTATCAAATAACTTTGCTAAGCTTTCTTGTTATCTTAGTGACTTTTTAATATGCATTTAACATTTAAAATGTCCAAAGCATGATGTCCGAGAAGCAAATATTAGTTTCTCCACTTTAATCTGTCTGTATGCCTTAGTTTTGAATTTCATTTTTATATTGTATTGACAAGAATCTCTGTAAAAAAATGTAAAAATCATCACTAAAAATGCATGTTCTTGTCTTACTCCTGATCTTGAAAAAAATTCTCAGTTTTCACCATTAAATATTAGGTATGCTGCAAAATTTGATAGATACTATTTACTGAGTTATGCAAATTTCCTTCAGTTCCTAGTCTTCTAAGAGTTTATTGTCATATGTAAAATATTTAATTGTATTAAATACGTGATATTCATCTATTGTGATAATGTAATTTTTCTTCCTGCAATTATTATCACAAAGAGTAAATGAATAATGTATGAGTAAATGTATAGACTATCTAATCTTACCAGCAACCTTGTATTCTAAGGATAGATCCAGACTTGTCTTATACAAGTGGGTGTGTAGCAGTGTGTGTGTGTTGGGGGGTGGGGGGTGTAGTAATATGATATTTCTGGATTCAAGTGGCTATTTTAAAAGAATTTTTATATTTATGTTATAATGAGCTAACATAATTTTATGCTTTATTATCTTTTTTTCTGATCTTGGTATCAAAATTATCACAGTCTCATAAAATTGGGAATTTCCCCCCTTATTTTTATTACATGAAACCGGAGTGCATAGAATAAAGATTTCCTGTTATGTAATTTTTGAAAGAATTCCACTGTAAAATCATGTGACTAGTGTTTAATTTGTAGAATTTTAGTTATTCTTTCAATTACTTTCATATTAATAGGTCTGTTCTCCTGCTAGTCTGTGTTTTCTTGCAACAATTGTAGTGACATACATTTTTTTCTAGCAATTTATCCATTCTGTGTGAATTTGCAATATACCAGCATAAAAATATATGATTACTAAACCTACTGTATGCATAATTCTGTCTCTTTTAAATGTTTAGTATTTTTTCATTTGTGCCTTTTCTCTCTCTCTTTTTTTTCTTTATCTTTCTGTGAACAGTGGCTTTCCCCATTCTTTTTTTCCTCCTTCTGTAATGCATGTAGATATATGCTGTTCTTATCATTTTATGCTTCATGGCACCTTTTTCTCTTTCCCATTCCCTGTTTCTTCTTCCTCATGTGTTATATTCTGAATAATTTCTCCAGTATATACTCAGCTTCATTAGGTTCTTTCCAATCTGTTTTTTTTTTTTAACCTAATTCTTGCCTCTAAGGTTTTTTTCTTTTTTAATCACCCATTACACTTTTTCATTTCTCACATTTCTCTTTGTATATTATTCCAAACTGCTTGGTCTTTCTGAAAATACCTTATTTGTTCCCCATGTGTTTAGTTTCCTCTATCTCTTCTCTAATTTTAAACAAGATTATATGACATATCTTATATGTCTTTCACTTGAAGGTTTTAAGACTGTATATCTACCATTTGTTTGTTTTTTTTTGACTTTGGCTCCTTATGGATTTTTTTCCTCATATTTTGTAACTTTGAATTGGGAAATCCTGTTCAGTTGACCTTATCTATTGGAATCCTGGGAGGATGGTCTGATATCTTCTCTTTAGAGAGTAGATTTTTTGGTATACATCTTCCAGTCTTAGCCACTACCTCTTTAGGAAATACTTTGAAAAAAATTTTTTTATTGAAGTATAGTTGATTTACAATATTGTGTTAGTTTCTGGTGTCCAGCAAAGTGATTCAGTTATGCGTATATTCTTTTCCACTGTGCTTTATTGTAAAATATTGAAATAGTTCCCTGTGATATACAATAGGAGCTTGTCCATTCTTGGACAAGGAGTTTATCCATTCTATATAGAGTAATTTGCATCTGATAATTGAGGAAATACTTTTGCATTAATTTTCCAGACTATGAAAATTGTGTGACTTTAAATCCTTAAAATTATTAAAGCAAGCCTATGCAAACAATGTTTCGGGGAGCTGTTTTGGTTTGGTGTTTACCCAGAGCCAAGGATGACATAAAATGCCTTTGTCATGTCCATTTTCAAGTGGAGAGATTTTAATAAAGTTCACACTTTCATAGTAGATGATGTCCTTCAAGGGTCATGGTTGCATGAGTCATCTTCATTCCAACTTATCAACTCACAGGTGCCCAGGGCTTCATGTGGCCTTTAAAGGCCAAGCCTCTTGATTACTCAGCCTAGCAAAACCTCCAGGGCTGCCAAATTGCCAATGCCTGATTATCACACTGGGTTTCAATTTCTCCTACTTTAGAAGACAGTAGGGAGAAGGCAATGGCACCCCACTCCAGTACTCTTGCCTGGAAAATCCCATGGATGGAGGAGCCTGGAGAGCTGCAGTCCATGAGGTCGCTAAGAGTTGGACACGACTGAGCAAATTTGCTTTGACTTTTCACTTTCATGCATTGGAGAAGGAAATGGCTACCCACTCCAGTGTTCTTGCCTGGAGAATCCCAGGGATGGGGGAGCCTGGTGGGCTGCCATCTGTGGGGTCGCACAGAGTTGGACACGACTGAAATGACTTAGCAGCAGCAGCAGAAGCAGCAGAAGACAATAGAGATTTCCTTTAGTTACCTCTGAACTCAACCATTTATGTTAAAGAAGTTTATCCAGGACTTTAACAGATTTTCCTCAAGTGGGCTTTTATTTTTTATTGCCATCAATTCACAAAATTTTTGAAAAGAAAAGTTAACCTCAAAACTCTTCAGTGCAGAACCTTAGTCTAGGTTTTTCACCAGTTGATGATCACACCTGAAAAATATAAAGTACTGCCCAGTTAATAAAATGGCTTACTGTATCAAACTATACTAAACAAACTGTTGCTTTGTTATTTTAAAATAACAAAATACAATTTATGAAGAAATTACACTGTTCAAAATTATTGAGGACCTCAGACATTTAATTTTTCTGAGTAATGGCTATCATTATATGCTATGTTATCAATCAAAATGAAGAACTTAAAATTTTTGCTTATTATTTTAGAATAGTCACAATAAATCCATTATATTTTAACATGAGATATTTTCATGAAAATTATGTTTTCCAGAAAAATAATGAGAACAGAGGCATTGTTTTCTATTTTTGCATATCTTCTTAAGGTCTGGCATAATGTGAAAGTGCTGGCTTCTCATATGTTTCTGCATTCAATGTGTTGCAATATTTGGTTGAAATATATGAAGAAAATCCAGTCTCACAGAGACATGGAGTTCGAAAAGGGAGGAGAGTTTTAGTAACTTCTTCAGATCATCATAGGTATTCTTTTTTGGTTCAGTATCTGTCTAGCTTGTTAAATTCAAAAGGGCATGGCAAGCCATTGGCTGCATAGTTGAAATAGTGTGGAATGAGGAAAAGAGAGATAGAATACATTTTTCCGTGTGTTCCTACAGTCCTTTGGTTATAGACACAACAGGTATCACATATATTTCCAAAGCTCTGCCCTCACCTTAAAACTTCTTGTCTGCTTTCCCCAACTTTTCTCCCCCTGAGAATTTCCAAAACATCAAGGGCGAGAGTTAAAGAAAACTAGAGAAGAGAGTCTAGAACACTGGTAACGGAAGAAACTATGGATAGGAGAAATGACAGAGTGACAGAAAGAAGACCACAATGCAAGACTGCAGAACAGAAAATAAAGCATAGTGGGAAGACAACAGGGAAGGAAGGCGTGGAGCAGGGAGCAGAGAAACAAGATGTGACACAGGCACAAATACCCCAAGGACAGGGGAGGACGGAGGCCAGAAACAGACCTACTTTTACAGAACAATAAGACCAATAAAAAAAGAAAATATTTAGCGTGGTACGTCAGTCAGTTCTGTCACTCAGTCGTGTCTGACTCTTTGCAAGCCCGTGGACTGCAGCACGTCAGGCTTCCCTGTCCATCCCCAGTTCCTTAAGCTTGTTGAAACTCATGTCCTTTGAGTCGGTGATGCCATCCAACCATCTCATCCTCTGTTGTCCCCTTCTCCTCCTGCCTTCAATCTTTCCCAGAACCAGGGTCTTTTCTAATGAATCAGTTATTTGCATCAGTTGGCCAAATATTGGAGTTTCAGCTTCAGCATCAGTTCTTCCAATGAATATTCAGGACTGATTTCCTTTAGGATTGACTAGTTGGATCTCCTTTCAGTCCAAGGGACTTTGAAGAGTCTTTTTCAACACCACAGTTCAGAAGCATCTGTTCTTTGGCACTCAGCTCTCTTTATGGTCCAACTCTCACGTCCATACATGACTACTGGAAAAACCATAGCTTTGACTGCTGCTGCTGCTACTAAGTTGCTTCAGTTGTGTCCGACTCTGTGCGACCCCATAGACGGCAGCCCACCAGGCTCCCCCGTCCCTGGGATTCTCCAGGCAAGAATACTGGAGTGGGTTGCCATTTCCTTCTCCAGTGCATGAAAGTGAAAAGTGAGAGTGAAGTCACTCAGTCATGTCTGACTCCTAGCGACCCCATGGACTGCAGCCCACCAGGCCCTTCCGTCCATGGGATTTTCCAGGCAAGAGTACTGGAGTGGGTTGCCATTGCCTTCTCCGATAGCTTTGACTAAATGGACCTTTGTTGGCAAAGTAATGTCTCTGTTTTTTAATATGTTGTCTAAGTTTGTCATAGCTTTCTTAAAAGAAGCAAGTGTCTTTTAATTTCATGGCTGCAGTCACCATCTTCAGTGATTTTGGAGCCCAAGAAAGTCTGTCACTGTTTCCAGGGTTTCCCCATCTATTTGCCATGAAGTGATGGGACCAGATGCCATGATCTTAGTTTTTTGAATGTTGAGTTTTAAGCCAGCTTTTCCACTCTCCTCTTTCACTTTCATCAAGAGGCTCTTAGTTCTTCTTTGCTTTCCCCCATAAGAGTGGTATCATCTGCATATCTGAGGTTATTGATATTTCTCCTGCAGTCTTGATTCCAGCTTGTGCTTCATCCAATCTGGCATTTTGCATGATGTATTCTGCATATAATTAAATAAGCACAGTGACAGTATATAGCCTTGATGTACTCCTTTCTCAATGTGGATCCAGTCCATTGTTCCATGTCCAGTTCCAACTGTTGCTTCTTGAACTGCATAAGATTTCTCAGGAGGCAGATCAGGTGGTCTGGTATTCCCATCTCTAAAAATTTTGCATAGTTTGTTGTAATCCACACAGTCAAAGGCTTTAGCATAATCAATGAAGTAGAAATAGATGTTTTTCTGAAATTCTCTTGCTTTTTCTATGATTCAGCGGATGTTGGCAATTTGATCCCTGGTTCCTCTATCTTTTCTAAATCCAGCTTGAACATCTGGAATTCTCAGTTCATGTACTGTTGAAGCCTAGCTTGGAGAATTTTGAGCATCACTTTGCTAGCGTGTGAGATGAGTACAATTGTGCAATAGTTTGAACATTCTTTGGCATTGCCTTTCTTTGGGATTGAAATGAATACTGACCTTTTCCAGTCCTGTGGCCACTACTGAGTTTTCCAAATTTGCTGGCATATTGAGTGCAGCACTTTAACAGCATCATTTTTAGGATCAGGAATAGCTCAGTTAGAATTCCATTACTTCCACTAGCTTTGTTTGTAGTGATGATGCTTCCTAAGGCCCACTGAATTTGCACTCGAGAATGTCTGGCTCTAGGTGAGTGATCACACCATCATAGTTATCCAGGTCATTAAGATCTTTTTTGTGTGGTTTTTCTGTGTATTCTTGCCACCTCTTCTTAATATCTTCTGCTTCAATTAGGTCCATACTGTTTCTGTCCTTTATTGAGCCCATCTTTGCATGAAATGTTCCCTTGATATCTTTAATTTTCTTGAAGACATCTCTAGTCATTCCCATTCTCTTGTTTTGCTCTATCTCTTTACATTGATCACTGAGGAAGGTTTTCTTATCTCTCTTTGCTTTTCTTTGGAATTCTGCATTCAGATGGATATATCTTTGCTTTTCTCCTATGCCTCCCCTTCTCTTCTTTTCTCAGCTATTTGTAATGCCTCCTCAGACAACCATTTGGCCTTTTTGCATTTCTTTCTCTTGGGGATGGTTTTGATCATCGCCTCCTGTACAGTGTTACAAACCTCTGTCCATAGTTCTTCAGACACTCTGTCTATCGGTGCTAATCCCTTGAATATATTTGTACTTCCACTGTATAATTGTGAGGGATTTGATTTAGGTCATTCCTGAGTGGTCTAGTGGTTTTTCCCTACTTTCTTCAATTTACATCTGAATTTTGTAATAAGGAGTTCATCACCTGAACCACAGTGAGCTCCCCGTCTTGTTTTCGCCGACGGTATAGAGCTTCTCCATCTTTGGTTGCAAAGAATATAATCAGTCAGATTTCAGTATTGGACATCTGGTGATGTCCATGTGTAGAATCTTTTGTTGTGTTGTTGGAAGAGGGTGTTTGTTATGACTAGTGCATTCTCTTGGCAAAACTCTGTTAGCCTTCGCCCTGCTTCATTTTGTACTCCAAGGCCAAACTTGTCTGTTACTCCAGGTTTCTCTTGGCTTCCTGCTTTTGCATTCCAGTCCCCTATGATGAAGAGGGCATCTTTATTTTTTTTTAGTTCTAGAAGGTCTTGTAGGTCTTCTTAGACATTTGTTCATACATGAAGCTCCAGAAGACTGTAGTGGTCATCCTTGACCATCCTCACTCCAGAGATTAAGGACCTGTAAGTAAAAATCTATCCCTCCCCATTTTTCCTTAGCGAGAACATCATTGTAACCTCTACCCACAGTGTTATCAGAAAGCTTTCAGAATATTTTCACTTTCTCTTAGCTTGTTCTATGTCTCAGAAAACAATAGTAATTTATTTCTCTGTTGTGTAAAATAACTCTTTCTTTCATTTTATATGTTTTCTTTTTTCACATTTCAAAGATTTCCATCTCACGCCAAGTATATCATGTTTGCAGGTTAAAAAATTTTATCCTTGCATCCCTATCTTATTAAACCACCCACTTCATGGTCTCAGATTCCGGTTGCTGGGTTTCATTTCTGTTGTGTACTTATGACTTTGTGTAATATCCAGGCAATTATTTTATTATTTTATTTTCTTTTAAGAAACCAGCTTTTGATTTTTTTCCCCCTGAGATGGCACAGTGAACTGAAGTCTCTAGAAAAGGGTATATAATAATTGCCTAGTCCTTTATCTGGATTGTTGCTGGCTTTGAGCTTGCCATTTTGCCATTCAATGAGTAAAGTCTGGATTAACCTTCCATAAGCCACTTTCTTTCTGGATTTTCTCACATGGAAACTCATTTGCCATTATTATGCCCTCTCATACCAAAAGAGATTTCCACTGTTTATCTCCTTTAGCTTAGAATTTCACTCCAATAAAGACCTTATGCTTTATATTTATAGACTTGGAGATTTGAACATGGACTGCTTTCTCATAATTATCTATAAGGTATAAAAGGAGACTACAGAGATGAGTTAGTTATCCTTATTCTGTAATTCCTGTCCAAGTCCGTTGCAAAATCTGCACTTATTGCTTGGTGACTCAATGCATTTGAAAAGTGTTTGATATAGAAGAATATCTGAAAATCTAAATAGATTTTAAAGCCACTTTTTTCTCATTATTACAAATAAGTTCTAATTCTCTTGAAGAAGCCATGTTAGCTTTTGGATATGCACATATCTGTATGTTTTCAATGTTCCAATCCTTTATTTTAAATTCTAACAATCTACATGAAATGCAAGAAAGAGTTAGTAATTGGCCATTCCCATTATTCCCCCTGAAACCCTGTTATAAATGATTATCATGTTGGAAAATCGCCAGCTGTCTTGTCTAGTGGTGGTGGTGGTTTAGTTGCTAAGTCATGTCTGACTCTTGCGACCCCATAAACTGTAGCCTGTCAGGCTCCTCTGTCTATGGGATTCTCCAGGCAGGAATACTGGAGTGGGTTGCCATTTCCTTTTACAGGCTGTCTTGTATAAAGCTTGAACATTCTGGGAAATATTCCACAATTGCACACCTTAAATTTTTTCTATTTTATATGTCAGTGATAAACAGAAACACATTTATTTTTATGTTTTCTTAGTGATTTGGTATAGAATAACCATTGGAAGGACTGATGCTAAAGCTGAAACTCCAATACTTTGGCCACCTCATACAATGAGTTGACTCATTGGAAAAGACCCTGATGCTGGGAGGGATTGGGGGCAGGAGGAGAAGGGGACAACAGAGGATGAGATGGCTGAATGGCATCACTGACTCGATGGACGTGAGTCTGAGTGAACTCCGGGAGTTGGTGATGGACAGGGAGGCCTGGTGTGCTGCCATTCATGGGCTTGCAAAGAGTTGGACACGACTGAGTGACTGAACTGAACTGAACTGAACCTATAGTTTTACTTTTATACAATGGAGAAAGTCCAAAATACTAATTTCTAAAATAATTTGGGAGTGAGAAGCTCACTAGACATGTGTCCAGTAAAGACCCAAACAGTTTATTATTCTTCACTGTTTTATCTTTTTCAATCCCTAATTCTGCTTATACACCATGATCCTCCAGCTGTTGGATTTCTTAATGAAATGTCTCTTTATTACATGATTATGAGTTTAGAAACTCCTGTAACAGGCTCTTTAACATATATTTTGTCTCATCTTGTTTGTAATTGTGACCATTCAGTTAAATATGGAAGTAAAATTATCCTATGAAATTACTGTGATGGAAGAAACAATGGTTTAGACATTAGGGTCAGGGCCAGGATTGCAGACATCCATCCCCACTTTCCCACCCTATACGTGTTGGCTCTCACTAGTCCACAACTTCTCAGACAATAGCTCTTATGTCTGAATCACCCAGGGGCCATGTTCTTCCTAACACCATGTAGGGAGAACTCACAACTTTCTAGAGAAGTTTTAAATATAGAAAAGGACAAAATCCAGAAAGAGTTAAAGCAGTGGTTTTCAAAGTCTGGTCCACGGGACAGCAGCAGTAGCAGCTGGGAACTAGTTGAAAAATAAATTTTTTATTCCCCTTCCCCAGATCTACTGAATCAGACACTCTACAAGTGGGAATCCAGAAATCTGTGTTTTAATCTTCAAGTGATTCTAATGCTCATTGGGGTTTAAAAACCTCTGCATTAGAGACACGGGTCTATTTATCAAAAGGCAGCTAATTCCCATCCACATGACGTGGATGGGAATTAATCATAGGTCTCTGGTGAGACTAAAGAATCTACGTTTCTAAGAAGCTCCAAGGTAATGTTGCTGCTGCTGTTCTGTAGACTAGATTTGATTGCAAGACCCACTGATAAAATCTAGGGTGAGATCTTGTTAGGAGATGCCAAGAAAAATAGGCTAAATGGAGTGACCTTGATGAGTTTGGCCCAACACTGAGGGAGACTGACTAGACTTGGCTTTATTAGGGATCTTGATAGCCAACAGAAAGGAGGGCCTTATCCTGGTCCAGGATTCTAAGAAAGGTGATCTGGCATGAAAGGTCAGTGAATAAGGAGGAAAGAGAAAAGAATATGAAGTTTTAGACTTAAGCCAGATTAGGTTGTATAGTTTGACACTGCATAAAGTGCATGCTTAGATGCTCAGCTGTGTCACTCTTTGCAACCCCATGGACTGCAGCCTGCCAGGGTCCTCTGTCCATGGGATTTTCCAGGCAAGAATACTGGAGTGGGTTGCCATTTCCTTGTCCAGGGAATCTTCCACACCCAGGGTTAGAACCCACATCTCCTGCATTGGCAGGTGGATTCTTTACCACTGAGCCAGCTGGGAAGTCCAGTCTCTTCTAGTAAGTTTTGGAAGACAGAGGTATACATTTGAACTTTCCAGAAGCCCCACTAGTGGACAAAGTGGATAAAAGTATACTTATAAAATACAGGAAGCAGGGGCAAGTCATGTTGGTGGAACTGAGCTTAGAAAGCCCACAGTTTGGAACTGCTGTGTGACCTTGGGCAAGTTACTGAATGTCTTCAGTTTTCTTATATCTAAAATGTGATTAAAAATAGAATCTATATTACAAAATTTTTGTAAAGTTTAATGAGTGAAGATGTTCAAGGCACTCAACAGAGTGACTGGCAGAAAATAAAACTCAGTAAACTGTTTCTTCTTCATTTTCTGTATCTTTGTCTTCACTTTAAACTTTTCATCATTGTTACTACCTCTGCCACACTCAGGATAATAAAGTTAGGTGGTGGAGAAAAAATTATGGTGATTGAGAAAGGGCTCTTTGAGAAAGGGGAACATTAACCAAAATGAGAAATCCTTTTGTCAAATATTTTTATAAAAAGAAATGGAAAGTCTCTTTATGACTAGTCCCAAAGGATATATACTGAATGAAAAGTTATCATTATTAGATTTACCTTCAGAAAAATAAAAGTAGTAATTTTTTAATGATATTTGAGAGAAATAGCAAGTTAACATTAGTTCATTTTCTTTTGGCTTTTCTGAGGTCAGTCAAAGGTCAGAGTTCCTGTCCAATTCATCTTTGACATGGTGAGCTACTGCAGAAAATGGAGAGTTCCTTAGGGGAGCATGTTGTTGGATTTTCTTTCTTCTTGGGATTCTTTCAGGGAAAGTCATCATTATATTGGTCTTCTGTAGGAAAGAATTGGTAAAATAATTTCTGCAATAATCACTGAAAATATGAGAATAGTTGCTAAGTTGTGTCTGACTCTTTGCGACCCCATGAACTGTAGCATGCCAGGTTTCCCTGTCCTTAACTATCTCCCTGAGTTTGCCCAAACTCATGTCCATTGAGTCAGGTGATGCCATCTAACCATCTTATCCTCTGTTGCCCCCTTCTCCTCCTGCCTTCAATCTTTCCCAGCATCAGGGTCTTTTCTAGTGAGTCTGTTCTTTGCATCACGTGGCCAAAGTATTGGAGCTTCAGCTTCAGCATCAGTCCTTCCAATGAATATTCAGGGTTGATTTCCTTTACGATTGACTGGTTTGACCTCCTTGCTGTCTCAAGACTCTTTTCCAACACCACAGTTCAAAAGCATCAATTCTTGGGTGCTCAGCCTTCATTATGGTCCAGCTCTCACATCTGTACATGACTCTGGAAAAACCATAGCTTTGACTAGATGGACCTTTGCTGGCAAAGTGATGTTTCTGCTTTTTAAGATGCTGTCTAGATTTGTCATAGCTTTTCTTCCAAAGAGTTCTGAGGTAAGAGACAGAGAAGGAGAGTTTTACCTGAAATTTTATACTGATCTTTTAACATGTCCTCATGATTATATCGGAGAAGGCAATGGCACCCCACTCCAGTACCCTTGCCTGGAAAATCCCATGGATGGAGGAGCCTGGTAGGCTGCAGTCCATGGGGTCACTAAGAGTCGGACACGACTGAGCGACTTCACTTTCACTTTTCACTTTCATGCATTGGAGAAGGAAATGGCAACCCACTCCAGTGTTCTTGCCTGAAGAATCCCAGGGATGGGGGAGCCTGATGGGCTGCCGTCTACGGGGTCGCACAGAGTTGGACATGACTGACACGACTTAGCAGCAGCAGCAGCATGATTATATATTTAGTATTAGATTGATTTCATTTCTGAAAACATAGATTTATTACCACAAAATAAAATAGGATTTTTTGTTCTTTGTTTAATTGATCTCAACTTATTTCTTCTGTTCAGAAACACTTATAGTCTAAAAATGACAAGCTAATTTAAAATACCTCAACGCACATACACATGGCTCTAGTGTCTCTGTCTTGCTCTCTGTGTCACACACACAAACATGCACACATATACAATATATTACTGATGATTCTTAGCATTAATTTTTATTTGCATAAAATTTTGTGTCTTCAACATGCTACACATTCAAAGCCTCAATAAAAAAATTTTTTTAAATCCTTGAAAAAAATGAATTAGTTGGAATTTTTAAGGCGTTACTAAGTTTTCCCCAAAATAGGTCTTTAAAATCAATATCTATTGATATTCTTATGTTTTTAAGAAAAGTACCTGTTTGATGCATTAATAGGCAGAATTTCCTCACAGCCCTCAATGAAAGCAGTGTGAGAGAACAATATACATAAATCTCTTACCAAAGCAGAACTTTTGTCTTACCCAGTGGTTCAAACAGCCAGCTATATTTAACTTGTATGGTCCATGTAGCAATAAAACAAACAGATGGCCCTCTCAAAAGTTACACCCTGCATTATATAAATATTCCTCTTTAGTAGATTGTAGACCCCATAGACATCTGGCAGCTCACCAGGCTCCCCCATCCCTGGGATTCTCCAGGCAAGAACACTGGAGTGGGTTGCCATTTCCTTCTCCAGTGCATGAAAGTGAAAAGTGAAAGTGAAGTCGCTCAGTCGTGTCCGACTCTCAGCGACCCCATGGACTGCAGCCTACCAGGCTCCTCCATCCATGGGATTTTCCAGGCAAGGGTACTGGAGTGGGGTGCCATTGCCTTCTCTATGGGGTCTCACAGAGTCGGACATGACTGAAGTGACTTAGCAGCAGTAGCAGCAGCCTGCCTGACTACAACGTATTATATCCTTTTAGCCACAAAGTTAAGTACTCTTTTTACTGAGTCCTAGACATTGTCATTCAGTTCAGTTCAGTTCAGTCGCTCAGTCGTGTCCGACTCTTTGCAACCCCATGAATCACAGCACACCAGGCCTCCCTGTCCATCACCAACTCCCGGAGTTCACTCAAACTCATGTCCATCGAGTCAGTGATGCCATCCAGCCATCTCATCCTCTGTCGTCCCCTTCTCCTCCTGTCCCCAATCCCTCCCAGCATCAGAGTCTTTTCCAATGAGTCAACTCTTCGCATGAGGTGGCCAAAGTATTAGAGTTTCAGCTTTAGCATCAGTCCTTCCAGTGAACACCCAGACTCTCCTCAAATCCCAGTAATATAGTCTGTGCCAATAAATTAACAATATTTAATTAATATCCTGAAAGCATTTTATGATCAACTAATGTCTAACATAGCCAACAACAGCAAATGCAGTGGATCATCCTAAATTAATTAATTATTTTGTATTTCAGAATTTATATTAAGGCAGTGATGGACGACTACTCTGTTAGATCCACATTTATCCAGCTAATGTGCAAAGTTCCCACAAATTTAGCAGAGAATTTTTGTGACACTCTTGGCAAGCTGGCTATGTGAAGCAGGCTGGATTCTACCTTGTCAGTCATGTTGCAGTGTGAACAGAAGAGCTCTCACAAAGCTCAAAACCAAAAAGCTGTTGTTGTGTTAGTTGCTCAATCATGTCTGACTCCTTGCGACCCCATGGACTGTAGCCCACCAGGCTCCTCTGTCCATGGGATTCTCCAGGCAAGAATACTGGAGTGGGTTGCCATTTCCCTCTCCATTTAATAATGGTAATAATTTAATAATAATAAAAATAAAATGGTGATAATAAAAATAAATATCCCAAGAATGAAACCCTTCAATACTATTAACCTCAGTTTACAGGATCAGTTATCATTAGTTTCTCTACCAATTTACAACCTCAATTCTGCCCATTATCAATTATCCAAAATAATCATTCTTGATAAGAGTAAAAGTATTCAGGAGATTCTCCAAATACACAATGACAGTGTAACCCAATGACAACAAAACAAAACAGAGAAAAACCAAAGACACACACACACACATACAAAAACTATTCCTATACTGTTGACCTTTTTGCAAATCACTTAAAAAAATTTTTTTTTCAGTTTGCTCATGGAGATAAATAGACAAACTTTCTCACTTTCTGAGAGAAGGTATCAAGTAAACCTTCTCTTTTCCTTTGGTAATTAATAAATAAGGTTTGAACTTCTGAGTATATAGGGGAAAAAACAAATATGCCTTATTCCTAGAACTGATCTTTGAGTTATATATTGATTTGTTCAGATCTGATATAGATGACTTTCAATTTACAAATAAATAAGGTGCTAATTAGAGTAATAACAACATTCTAGAATATCAAGAACTCAACCAATTTTATACACTTAAGGTGGGGTCAAAAGGCCCATGCTGATAGGAATTCACTGAAAATAGAATTAAAGTGTATGGTTATTAAATCCCCAGATTCAGATTGGTTCCAAGTCTTCAACCCTAATACCTACCCATAGGCTGAGGCTCAGCTTCAGTTCCCCAGGCTCGACTCAATGGTGATGACTACTCCTCCTCCCCATGATAACCTACTTATGTCCCACTCTAGTGCAGAAAATGGGGCTTTTGATTGGTTCCTGAGTCTCATAATTGCATGACACCTCACCTACCAGCTGCACAGGACAGATGCCACCAGGGGTTGTAAAATGTCTTTAGACTGTCACTGGCCTCAATGACCGGATTCATATTTTTCGTTTCCATCAGCCTCAGAAATGCACTAAAATTTTTTTCAGTATGTTTTGCCCATAATTTTGGGGTGTTTTGTGGATAGATAAAGCTGTGGCAGGCAAACATATTAGCTTGTAAGGAGACTGGAAGATCTGAGAGCCTTCACAGTTCTTAAAAGTACTTAAATACACTTTATATGATTATTTGTTTTAACCTTCTATTTTTATTTTATTTTTTTTTGATTACCTGACCAGCTACTACTGCTCCTACTCTTATCAAATAAGAGTACATTCACTGTACTCCCTATGGTAGTTTGAGGCCTTCCCCCCGCCCCGCCCTTTCTTTTGCTTTTTTTTAAAAAAAAATCCTTTCTCTAGTTGGATTGAGAAGGCATTCAGAGTACTTTAAGTGTTTCAATGAAGTTCCTCTCTACTGATGCCCAATTGATGACCTACCTTTAGGCTAGAAGTTAGCTCATTTAGTTGTTTACTAGTTCCTTTGTGACCGTTTCTACTCAGTTTTCCATTCTAAAACCCCCAACATCAAATATTTCTCCCAAATTAATTATAAAAGCAAACACTGTTGAGTGCCCACAACTGATAGTAATTTATCTTCTTTGGTATTAACTGTGGGTTTTTGTAGATGCTATCGATGAAGTTCCCCTCTATTTGTAGTTTGCTGAGAATTTTGATCTTGAAGAGACATTCAGTTCAGTCACTCAATTGTGTCCGACTCTTTGCGACCCCATGGATGGCAGTACCCTAGGCTTCCCCTTCCATCAGCAGCTCCCAAAGCGTGCTCAGACTTATGTCAGTGGAGTCAGTGATGCCATCCAACCATCTCATCCTCTGTCATCCCCTCCTCTGGTCCTCAATCTTTCCCAGCATCAGGGTCTTTTCCAGTGAGTCAGTTCTTCCCATCAGGTGGCCAAAGTATTGGAGCTTCAGCTTCAGCATCAGTCCTTCCAATGAATATTCAGGTTTTATTTCCCTTAGGATTGACTTGTTTGGTCTCCTTGCTGTCCAAGGGACTCTCAAGAGTCTTCTCCAACACCACAGTTAAAAAGCATCAATTCTTCTGCACTCAGCTTTCTTTATGGTTCATCTCTCACATCCATATATGACTACTGGAAAAACCATAACTTTGACTTTATGGACCTTTGTTGGCAAAGTAATGTCTCTGCTTTTAATATGTTGTCTAGGTTTGTCATAGCTTTTCTTCCAAGGAGCAAGTGTCTTTTAATTTCATGGCTGCAGTCACCCTCTGCAGTGATTTTGGAGCTCAAGAAAATAAAATCTGTCACTGTTGCCATTTTTTCTGCATCTATTTGCCATGAAGTGGTGGGACTGGATGCCATGATCTTAGTTTTTTGAATGTTGAGATGAATAGATGTTAGATTTTGCCAAATGCTTTTCTTCATCTGTTGGTATGATTGTGTTTTTTGTTTTTTTTTTTTCCTCATTAGCCTATAGATGGGAGAAGGCAACGGCACCCCACTCCAGTACTCTTGCCTGGAAAATCCCATGGACGGAGGAGCTTGGTAGGCTGCAGTCCCTGGGGTCGCTAAGAGTCTGACACAACTGAGCGACTTCACTTTCACTTTTCACTTTCATGCATTGGAGAAGGAAATGGCAACCCACTCCAGTGTTCTTGCCTGGAGAATCCCAGGGACGGGGGAGCCTGGTGGGCTGCTGTCTATGGGGTTGCACAGAATCGGACACGAATGAAGTGACTTAGCGGCAGCAGCAGCAGCCTATAGATGGATGGATTACATTAACTGAATGTTGAACCAGCTTTGCTTATTTGGAATAAATCCCATTTGGTTGTGGTGTATAGTTTTTATATAAGTTTCAAGTTGCTGATGTTTTGATGAGAATTTTTGCATCTGTGTTCATGAAAGATATTGTACTGGTTGCATTCTTTTTCTTGTTATTAAGGAACTAAGGCAATCCTGGCCTCATGGCACAAGTTAGGAAGTATTTTCTCTGCTTCTATCTTCTGAAAGAGATTGTAGAAAGTTGCCATAATTTCATCCTTAAATGTTTGGATAATTCACACATGAAACCATCTATGCCTGGTGCTCTTTGTTTTGGAAAGTTATTAATTGTTGATGACATTTCTGTAATAGACATAGGGCATTCACATTGTATATTTTTTCTTTGAGCTTTTTCTCATATGAAAGATTTAACCTGTATCTTTCAAGGATTGGTTTATTTCCTCTAGGTTATCGAATTTGAGAGCATACAGTGGTTCATAATAACCTTCTATTATCCCTTTCTGTCTACTAAGCTTGTAGTGATTTCCCTACTTTTATATCTGATACTAAAGATGCAGAAGTTTCCTCAGCTGAAGATCTAAGTTGCCCTGCTACATTTCTGACACTAGTAATTTGTGTCTTCCTTATCTTTTTCTTAATTAACTTGGCTAAAGTCTTATCAATTTTATTGATATTTTTAAAAATTAGTTTTTGGTTCTGTTGATTATATATATTGATCTCCTGTCTTAAATTGGATTGATTTCTGCTCTGTTTTTATTATATCTTTACGTCTACTTACTTTGGATTTAATTTGCTCTTTTTCCAGCATCCTAACGTAAAAGTTTAGGTTATCAGTTTTTGATTCCTGCTTTTTTCCTGATATGTACATTCAATGCTCTAAAATTTCCTGTAGACACTGCTTTCACTGTATCCCACAAATTTTAAGTTTTGTTCTCATTTTCATTTAGTGCAAAATATTATAAAATCTTTTGAAATGTATTCTTTAACTCATGTGTTATTTAGACATGTGTTCCTTAATCTCTATGTATTTTGAGATTTTGAATTTTTCAAGCTATCTTAATGTTTTGAGATTTTCAAGCTATCTTAATGTTACTGAGTTCTGGCTTAATTCTCTGGGGTCTGAGAGTAGACATTTTATGATTTCTATTCATTTAAATATGTTAAGGTGTGTTTTATGACCTAGAATGTATTCTGTCTTGGTGAATGCTCCATGGGAGCTTGAGATGAATGTGCATTTTGCTGTTGTTGGGTGAAGTAGTCTATAGATGTAAATTATATCTAGTTAATTGGTAGTGCTATAGAGTTGAACCATGTACTTAGTGATTTTCTGCCTACTGGATCCATCCATTTCTAATAGAGTTGACATCTCCACTATAGTAATGGCTCCTTGCAGTTCTATCAGTTTTTGCTTCAAGTATCTTGACATTCTGTTTTAAGGTCTATACACACTGATTATTATTCTCTTCTTGGAGTATTGGCCCCTTTATAATTATGTAACACCCTCTCTTAATGTTGAGCTTTAAGCCAACTTTTTCACTCTCCTCTTTCACTTTCATCAAGAGGCTTTTTAGTTCCTCTTCACTTTCTGCCATAAGGGTGGTGTCTTCTGCATATCTGAGGTTATTGATATTTCTCCCAGCAATCTTGATTCCAGCTTGTGCTCTTTCCAATACTTTGGCCACCTCATACGAAGAGTTGACTCATTAGAAAAGACCCTGATGCTGGGAGGGATTGGGGGCAGGAGAAGAAGGGGACAACAGAGGATGAAATGGCTGGATGGAATCACCGACTTGATGCACATGAGTTTCGGTGAACTCCGGGAGTTGGTGATGGACAGGAAGGCTTGGCGTGCTGAGATTCATGGGGTCGCAAAGAGTTGGACACGACTGAGTGACTGAACTGAACTGAACACACTCTCTATTCTTGAACACTTTCCTTGCTCTGAAGTCTGCTTTGCCTGAAATTAATACAGCTATTTTAGTTTCTTTTGTCTAGCAATAGCAGGGCATATCTTTATTCTTCTCTTTCTTTTAATCTATATGTATCTTTACATTTAAAGTTGACTTCTTGTTGGGAGAATGAGTTAGGAAGTATTTTCTAATACTTCTAATACTGGAAAAAGTATTGATATAAAATTGGAATGATTTCTTCCTTTTAATGTTCGTAGAACTCACCAGAGAATCTATCTGGACCTGATGCTTTATATTTTAGAAGGTAACTGATTATTGATTTAATTTCTTTAATTGACGTAGGTTAGTTCGAATTGTTTATTTCTTATTGTATGAGTTTTGGCAGATTGTATCTTTCAAGGATTGGTTCATTTCTTCTAGTATATGAAATTTGTGGGCATAAATACCTTTATTTTAAAGTGGATTCTGTAGACAACCTATATTTGGGTCTTGTTTTTTGATCCATACTGGGATCTCTGTCTTTTATTTGGTTTATTTGACTATTTACCTTTAAAGTGATTATTGATATATTCAAATTATTATCTATTAATACTTTGTTACAGTTTTCTATTTGTAGCCCTTGTTCTTTTGTTCCTACTTTTGTCTTCCATTGCTGTCTTTATAATTCCAGTTTCTGTCCTTTTCTAGTGTATCAGTTATGCTTTTTTCCCCATTTTATTGCTCTAGAGTTTGCAGCAAACATTTACAACTATCCAAGTCTACTTTCAAATAACACTGTACCTCTTCATAGCTAGTGCAAATACCCTATAATAACAACATATTCCTAAATCCTTCCTTTCATTCCTTGTATCACTTTTGTCATTCATTTCACTTATATATAATTACACACACACACATATACATTCACACACAAGGATCCTTGCATAATCAGATACAGTTGCAATTATTTTGTGCAAACTTGTTTGTGATTAAGAATAAGAAAATTAAAGTTTTTATTTTATCTTCACTTATCCTCTGATGAATGCAGATCTATGATTCTTTATAGAGATCTGAGTTTCTTGCTTATATTATTGTCTTTCTCTCTGAAAAAACTCTTTTTAAAATTTTTTAAAGGGCAGGCATACTGGCATCAAATTCTCACCTTTTGTTTGTGGGAGAAAGTCAGTCTTCATTTCTCCTTCACGTCTGTTCACAAGGTATATAGAACTCTAGGTTAGTGGGTTTTTTTCCTCTCATTACTTTAAATATTTAATATATTTTTCTTTTACTTGCACGATTTCTGAGAAGTCAAGCTATAACCATTAACTTTGCTCTTCTATAAATAAGATTTTTTCCCCCTCTAGTTCTTTCAAAATTACTTTTTTATCTTTGATTTTTCCAAATTTGACTAAGATGTAGTTTTATTTTGTGTTTTTGGCAATTGTCCTGTTTGGTGTTTTTTGAGATTCCTGAATCTGTAGTTTGGTGTTTGAGTTAATTTGGAGGAAATTTTTTATCTTGTTGCTTCAAATATTGCTTTCCTTCCTTGCTTCCTCTCTCTTCCCTCCCTCCCTTTCTGGTCTTCCCGTTGCACATATTTTACATTTTTTGTAGTTGTTCCTCAGTCATTGAATATTCTGTTCCATTTTTAAAGTCGTTTTTTCTCTTTGCTTTTCAGTCTTGGGAGTTTCTATTGACATATTCTCAAGCTTAGAGATTCTTTCCTCAGCTGTGTCAGATCTACCAATGAGCCTTCAAAGGCACTCTTCATTCCTTCTATGGTGTTTTTCTAGAATTTTTTTTCTAGAATTTCTTTTTGATTCTTAGAATTTCTCTCTTGGTTACAGTATTCCTTTGTTCTTGCTTATTATCTACTTTTTGTGTTAGAGTTGTTAGCATGCTAATCAGTTATTTTAAATTCCTAGTTTGATAATTCCAACATTCTTGCCATATATGACTCCCTTGGTTTTGTCTTTTCAAACTATATTTTTTGACATTTTGTTATGCCGTGTAGAGATTTACTGATAGCTATGGATCTAGCTATCAGTAGCTAGGCAATGGCACTCCACTCTAGTCCTTTTGCCTGGAAAATCCCATGGACGGAGGAGCCTGGTAGGCTGCAGTCCATGGGGTTGCTAAGAGTCAGACACGACTTGAGCGACTTCACTTTCACTCTTCACTTTCATGCATTGGAGAAGGAAATGGCAACCCACTCCAGTGTTCTTGCCTGGAGAATCCCAGGGACGGGGGAGCCTGGTGGGCTGCCATCTATGGGGTCGCACAGAGTTGGACACAACCGAAGCGACTTGCAGCAGCAGCAGCAGGGATCTTCCCAAGTGGCTCAGTGGTAAAGAATCCAAATGCAGGAGATTCAAGAAATGCGGATTTGATTCCTGGGTGGAGAAGGTTCCCTGGAGGAGGAAATGGCAACCCACTGCAGTGTTCTTGCCTGGGAAACCCCATGGACAGAGGAACCTGGTGGGTGAAATCCATGGGGTCACAAAGAGTCAGACACAACTGAGCAACTGAGGATGGCTCATCATGGAAGTGACATACTGGGTAAAAGGAGCTGTGATAAGTAAACCTTTAGTAATGTGATAGTAAGGTGTTAGAGGAGGGGAATTTCTGTAGTCCTATAATTATATCTCAGTCCCTGGACTGTGAACTTCACAATTACTTCTCAGTTTTGCCCCAGCCTACCCATATATGGTGGGACAGAGGCCTAGAGTTGAGTACTCGGTTCCCTTATGGAAGGACAAAGGGAACTGTAGTTGAGGTTTCTTTCCCCTCACATAGATCCAGCAAGATTTGGGTATCCCTTCCCTAGGTAGGTTAGGATCTAACATAACCCAGCAGATTAGACTGTGGCAGGATAATTGTGTCTGAGGGTAGACCTTGTTAGGAAGAACAGAGTACTCTGGCATGTGTCAAAATGGTACTTTCCCCTTCCCGCTAGAAGAATCAGCAGGGAATTTTCACTGTGAGGACCTGGTAAGGTTTGTGGAGATAAAATGCACAAAAGTGGGGTGGGGGCGGCTACTATGACTGGGTTCTTCCAGAGATGAAAGCAATTTTTTGGGAAAGATTTTTAGAGCACTTTTAGATTTGTAGCAAAATGGAGAGGAAGTTGTATGTTCCCTATCCCCACACATGCTTGGCTTCCCTTATTAGCAATATTACCCACTGGCATGATGCATTTGTTACAACTGATGCATCTACACTGACCTATCATTCTTACCCAAAGTCTGTAGTTTACACTAGTGTTCACTCTTGGTTCACTATGGGTCCCTTGCATTTTTTAACCCTTAGACTTGTCTAGTGAGCCTCCAGCAGTTCATCAACTACAGTTCAGGTTTTCCCACCTGCCATAGGTTCCCCTTGGAGGGTTCTATTGACGAGTTTCCAAACTATTGTGATTCTTGTACCTACCTGTCTGTCTCTTCAATTTGGGCTTTGTCCTGTGTCCTCACTTCTCTGATGAGTGTAAGAAGGGCTTCTGATTTTCCCATTTGATCATTGCTTTTAACTTGTTGTCTGTCACCTCATGCGAAGAATTGACTCATTGGAAAAGACTCTGATGCTGGGAGGGATTGGGGGCAGGAGGAGAAGGGGACGACAGAAGATGAGATGGCTGGATGGCATCACTGACTCGATGGATGTGAGTCTGGGTGAACTCCAGGAGTTGGTGATGGATAGGGAGGCCTGGCGTGCTGTGATTCACGGGGTTGCAAAGAGTCGGACATGACTGAGCAACTGAACTGAACTGAACTGAGGGCAAAGAGGTGACTTCTAATCTCCTAAACCGCTGGATTGGAAACCAGAAGTCACCAAAACGTTTTGTTGTTTGCCTTTTAACATTTTAGCCATCCTGGTAGGTGTGGGGTGTGTGGCTGTAGTTTTGATTTACATTCTCTTAGTCACTAATGATATTCAACATGGTACATATAATTTTAAGGAGCACTTACAAGATTTTTTATTGAGCTGAATTTCATTGTTTTATGATAAGCAGATAGAGTCTTTCAATGATTGGATTATCTCCCATTTAATTTTGCCAGCCAGCTTCCATTTAGATACTTTTGAGAGATCCTTTTCTTACTGGTTTTGATTAGACTTCTAGATTGAGCTCTTCTTCACAGAACATGTGGCGTGAGGAATGAACAATAGATGCTTAAGCTTGTATCTCATTGTCACTAATATGCATTTTAGCCAGGAAATGTTGATAACAAGTGATCAGAAAAAAATCCGGATCTAATAGGGAAGGTTGAGATCTTGAGAGTATCTATTGTGTTCTGTTTGGGGCTGCTGTTTCTTGGGGAAACTACCCCTCCATCAGTTCATGTAGTCTTGATGATGCTTACAATCATGCCTGCTCCTCATCCTCCTACAGCCTCCATTCCCCAGATTACAGGGATGAACACAGAACACATAACTCTGACATGGCCAATTGTACTGTATAATGCACATCTTTTTAAAAATCATATTGCCCTGACACCATCTCTCCTTCATTTTACTGTAAACAGTTCCTTAAAAGTCTTCAAGATCTTTGAGGGGAAAAGTGGCTCTGTAAGCAAGTGATAAATGCAAAATATTAAATTTGGCATGATTTTAGGAATATCATAAACATATCTCAGTGAATATACATGTGCATCTCCCATTCAGTCATGCCTTTGTTTCTTTCCAGGTGAGTTGTGCCTTTTGGTGAAGATGTTGGCTGGAAGAAAACTGCTAAAATATTATTTCAGAGGTGTGGTTAATTTGTACTCATCCACTTGTCTTAGAGGCAATTCAGATTTCATGGCCTTGTTCAGCCAGTATTGGACATATGTGTCACTTCTTCATTTCTGTGTCAAGGTGACAAAAGGTAATAAGACTTTAAGACTTACTTTAATATGTATATGTGTAAACTATTGGAAAAAAAACATACTGGTGTCAAATACCTACAAAATATGTTAGCTGCTCAGTCATGTCTGACTGTTTGCGGCCCCATGGACTGTAGCCCACTAGGCTCCTCTGTCCATGGAATTTTCCAGGCAAGAATACTGGAGTAGGTTTCCATTTTCTCCTCCAGGGGATCTTGCCACCCCAGGGATGGAACCCTGGTTTCCCGCCTGTAAGAAAAGTGATAATTTCAGAAGTATCAGGAGCTACTCAGATAAGAGGGCTTTGAGAGAAGGGGATATGTGTTTTTTTTTGTTTGTGTCCCTGACAGCAGATTAAGGAGTTAATCACACCGGGACAATCTCCCTTGAAGTCAGATTGCTAGTGAGTCAGCTAAGAGAGGGAACGATGGGTGTGGAGCACCAATCCCATGTTGAGTACTGAGTGCATCCAAGCACATGATTTCATTTTGTCTTACAAACAGCCCACTGAGGAAAGTATGGCGATACCGTTCTTGTAGATTAGCAAACTGAGGTTCAGCAATCTTAAACATATTCATTAATTTTTTCCCTCTCTTCCCGTCTCACCCAGATGCTAATCTGTGAACGGGTACAGCGCTGGCTGTACAATAATCATCCTGGTGAATTGTTTAAAATGTAAATTCTGGAACTCTCACTCCTGAAGATCCTAACTTGATAGGTTTAGCTTAGATTCAGGTATTCTTTTATGCCAAATTGATTCCGTTTACATTGCCAAGTTCAGAACATCTCTATACCCCATGACTTCAAACTGGTTCAGGGAGTTCATTTGGTTTCATCTCTTACTGGGGATTATTTGAAAAGGCTGCTCAGAGAGTCCTGTGTTGAAAGGGCTCTGAGGCTGATGGGAAAGTATTCTGTGATCCATTAGTGATGGCTGAGATGAGGCCAGATGGAAGGAGTAGAATCCTCCTGCCAAATATCAGCCAACTGTGCTCTAGATGGTGACAGTTGGTAGGTGGGTGAGGAGGGGGGAAAAAAGGAATGTAGAGAATATCAGTTACATTTTGATTAACAAGTGTCTGGGAACATACAAATATTTTATCCAGCTCTATGGAACCCTCTCAGCTGTATCAGAAACCTCAATGTAGCTCTTGGAAAAATACTAGTGATGACCAAATTACAGACAGCCAAATAAAGGAGGTGAGCCAAAACACTCTGAAATCTCCAAGATCCTGAGTTCCTGCACTGTCCCAGTACCATTTGGAATGCCTGCACCAGGAGTACTGGGAACTCTGTGTGAGAGCAGCGGCCATGTGATCATGTTCTTTCTGTTGCAATCTTATGTTTGTGGCAGGAGAATACGTGGCCCTATGCATTTCAGCAATGGAGCAAATGTTTCTTATTATTTCGAATGTTTCAGGAGAAAATATTTTATAGTTTCAAATGTATTTGATAGTTTTGAATTGTGTGTGCTTATTTTTCATATTTTATTATTCAGTTTTGATGATCAAATATATTGCATTGTTTTTGGAGAAATCAGTTTGGAAGTTGGGTCTGATAAATACATACCTAAGTGGATACGATGGCAGTCCTTTCTTAGATATAGTCATAGAAAGATAAGGATAAAGCTGTGCCTGTAAATAGAGAAAGGCTTCCTTTAGGGTTTAATTATCTGTGGCAGTATAGCCTTTCTTAAGGTAGAACTCTGTTCTTAGGACTAGTCCAGGAGAACTGTGCACACAGCTTCTTCCTGTAACACTAGAAACCAGGGGTCCTGCAGATCAGTCAGATCAGTCGCCCAGTCGTGTCCGACTCTTTGTGACCCCATGAATCGCAGCACGCCAGGCCTCCCTGTCCATCACCAACTCCCGGAGTTCACTCAGACTCACGTCCATCGAGTCAGTGATGCCATCCAGCCATCTCATCCTCTGTCGTCCCCTTCTCCTCTTGCCCCCAATCCCTCCCAGCATCAGAGTCTTTTCCAATGAGTCAACTCTTCTCATGAGATGGCCAAAGTACTGGAGTTTCAGCTTTAGCATCATTCCTTCCAAAGAAATCCCAGGGCTGATCTCCTTTAGAATGGACTGGTTGGATCTCCTTGCAGTCCAAGGGACTCTCAAGAGTCTTCTCCAACACCACAGTTCAAAAGCATCAATTCTTCAGCATTCAGCCTTCTTCACAGTCCAACTCTCACATCCATACATGACCACAGGAAAAAGCATAGCCTTAACTAGACGAACCTTTGTTGGCAAAGTAATGTCTCTGCTTTTGAATATGCTATCTAGGTTGGTCATAACTTTCCTTCCAAGGAGTAAGCGTCTTTTAATTTCACGGCTGCAGTCATCATCTGCAGTGATTTTGGAGCCCAGAAAAATAAAGTCTGACACTGTTTCCACTGTTTCCCCATCTATTTGCCATGAAGTGATGGGACCGGATGCCATGATCTTCGTTTTCTGACTGTTGAGCTTTAAGCCAACTTTTTCACTCTCCACCTTCACTTTCATCAAGAGGCTTTTTAGTTCTTCTTCACTTTCTGCCATAAGGGTGGTGTCATCTGCATATCTGAGGTGATTGACATTTCTCCCGGCAATCTTGATTCCAGCTTGTGTTTCTTCCAGTCCAGCGTTTCTCGTGATGTACTCTGCATATAAGTTAAATAAACAGGGTGACAATATACAGCCTTGACACACTCCTTTTCTTATTTGGAACCAGTCTGTTGTTCCATGTCCAGTTCTAACTGTTGCTTCCTGACCTGCATACAAATTTCTCAAGAGGCAGATCAGGTGGTCTGGTATTCCCATCTCTTTCAGAATTGTCCAGAGTTTCTTGTGATCCACACAGTCAAAGGCTTTGGCATAGTCAATAAAGCAGAAATAGATGGTTTTTTGGAAC
The DNA here is from genome assembly GCF_019923935.1 of Bubalus bubalis. NCBI lineage: Eukaryota > Metazoa > Chordata > Mammalia > Artiodactyla > Bovidae > Bubalus > Bubalus bubalis. Next base: position 98,583,674 of record NC_059163.1, on the reverse strand, counting down.
TCTCTTGCTTTTTCCATGATCCAGCGGATGTTGGCAATTTGATCTCTGGTTCCTCTGCCTTTTCTAAAACCAGCTTGAACATCAGGAAGTTCGCAGTTCACATATTGCTGAAGCCTGACTTGGAGAATTTTGAGCATTACTTTACTAGCATGTGTGATGAGTGCAATTGTGTGGCAGTTTGAGCATTCTTTGGCATTGCCTTTCTTTGGGACTGGAATGAAAACTGACCATTTCCAGTCCTGTGGCCACCGCTGAGTTTTCCAAATTTGCTGGCATATTGAGTGCAGCACTTTCACAGCATCATCTTTCAGGATTTGAAATAGCTCAACTGGAATTCCATCACCTCCACTAGCTTTGTTTGTAGTGATGCTTTCCAAGGCCCACTTGACTTCACATTCCAGGATGTCTGGCTCTAGGTGAGTGATCACACCATCGTGATTATCTGGTTCGTGAAGATCTTTTTTGTACAGTTCTTCTGTGTATTCTTGCCATCTCTTCTTAATATCTTCTGCTTCTGTTAGGTCCATACCATTTCTGTCCTTTATCGAGCCCATCTTTGCATGAAATGTTCCTTTGGTATCTCTGATTTTCTTGAAGAGATCTCTAGTCTTTCCCATTCTGTTGTTTTCCTCTATTTCTTTGCATTGATCGCTGAAGAAGGCTTTCTTATCTCTTCTTGCTATTCTTTGGAACTCTGCATTCCGATGTTTATATCTTTCCTTTTCTCCTTTGCTTTTCGCTTCTCTTCTTTTCACAGCTATTTGTAAGGCCTCCCCAGACAGCCATTTTGCTTTTTTGCATTTCTTTTCCATGGGGATGGTCTTGATCCCTGTCTCCTGTACAATATCACAAACCTCATTCCATAGTTCATCAGGCACTCTATCTATCAGGTCTAGGCCCTTAAATCTATTTCTCACTTCCACTGTATAATCATAAGGGATTTGACTTAGGTCATACCTGAATGGTCTAGTGGTTTTCCCTACTTTCTTCAATTTAAGTCTGAATTTGGCAATAAGGAGTTCATGGTCTGAGCCACAGTCAGCTCCTGGTCTTGTTTTTGTTGACTGTATAGAGCTTCTCCACCTTTGGCTGCAAAGAATATAATCAATCTGATTTTGGTGTTGACCATCTGGTGATGTCCATGTATGGAGTCTTCTCTTGTGTTGTTGGAAGAGGGTGTTTGTTATGACCAGTGCATTTTCTTGGCAAAACTCTATTAGTCTTTCCCCTGCTTCATTCCGTATTCCAAGGCCAAATTTGCCTGTTACTCCAGGTGTTTCTTGACTTCCTACTTTTGCATGCCAGTCCCCTATAATGGGGTCCTGCAGTCCTTATTATTTCAGTGACCACCAGCAGGTAAGCTACAGCAGAAAGGTTTATTTCTGTTCTCATCAGCTAATTCTTGATTTTGCTTTCCTTGTTGACTTTGTTACTTCCTTGTGGACATTGTTACTTCCTTCTGTCCACCTAGAGTTGGTCATAAGGTCACGTTCCACAGCCAGTGTCAGGGATGACCTTTGAACTGCTTAGTTGTCTCACCGCTTTTAGGAAAGTTGTGAAAGACTTTATATAGCAAATATAAAAAGAAAGATGTTGCAGTTGACTAGTGATATCTATCATCAGATCAGAATTGGGAAATTGCAGCACATGATGAGTATATTTACCACCTTTGATTCATATCAGTAACAGTGGCTAGGTGAATGAAAAATAAAATATATCAGTCATGGTGTTGTTAGTATCAGTGTGAAGGTGGGAAAAAGAAAAAAACTAAACAAGAGGAATGGCATTTCCTGGATGTAATTTCCACAAAACCCAAACTAAGCCTTCACAAATCTTTACAGTGCCAGAATTATTAAAATAAAATTAATAAATACTTAATAACTGCTAAATGAATGCTTAAAATATATTTGACTTTGATTTAGACACGCATTTTTTTGTCTTTGTTAATAGCAATGTTCCCCATTTCAAAATTCATAAGATGTGAGTTCCTAGAAAAATCAAGTTGGAAAAATAATATATTACCTTGTCATCCATTCATCAGGATCTGGAAGTCGGTCATTACTTTGGTAAACAGTTTGAAGTTCCAACAGAACCCTCAGTTTTATCCTTGTAGTAACTGAGACTCAGTGGTTCTAAAGATAATTATTTTTATTGTACAAGCTAACTGGAAAAGTGATTAATAATTGTCACTGCTTCAGATTGGATTCTGTAGCAACTTTTTTTTTTTTTTTTTGCTATCACTACATTCAGATACTTTTGATAGAGAGAGCTAGAGTAAGTAATATTGAAGAATTGTTCACAGCTACTCACACGAGGGACTTTTACATTTGTAAACAAAAATTACCTTTATCAAAGCAAATACTAAGACAGTATTTTAACCTGTGTTACACAATATAATGCATTTCTGATATATTGTGGGTGAATGGGAAAAGTAATAGACTGAGAGAAAACTTAGTATTTGGCAGACTAAATGATAAGGAAAGAAAAAGTAAGGCCAGACAATAAAAATGTTTTGTGCAATGATGCAATGGGATTTTTAAATAAAAGCTCCCATTTGCCTCAAACTGGAAAACACACTGAACTCTCAGTATTTCCTGAAGGCATTGGAATGTTTTTTTGTCCCTTTGAAAGCATCACATTTAAGGCAATGAGCAAAACAAGGAAACCCTCTAAATGCCTGATTGGGAATCTAAGCTGAAGCCAAGACACATATTGAAATTAGAACTACCATTGCCTTACCATGGCTTGATTTCTGGTTTTCTCATTAGATGTCATACATGTGTTTCCTGTTGTGCTTACCAAAAAGAATATCTTATATCAGATCACATTTCCTACAAATACCAACTGAGAACTAATCTCCCAGCTTGCAAATTAACTTTTAAATGTGATTGTGCATCACAGTGTAATAGGAGAAGGAGTGGTTATTTAATAAATGGTGCTGGGTAATTAATTAACTACTCGGGCTAGACTTCACGTTGTGGGGAAGAGAAAGAAAGGAAAGAGGGGGAAGAGAAGGAAAAGAGATAGAGAAAGAAAGAAGGGAAGTAAGGAAGGAAGGAAAGAAGAAAGGAGGAATGAGAAAAGGAAGAAGGGAGAGAGGGAGAGGTAGGGAAGAAGGAAGGAAGGAAGGAGAGAAGAAAGGAAAGGAAGAGAAAGGTAAGAAATTCCAGAATGGTTAGGGAAGCAAATGTTAAGCATGAAACCACAAGAAAGAGGGGAAAGTGTTTACTTTAGGAATCCTGTTTTCTAAGTAACAAACTACATCACAAAAAATGACTTCACTACAGAAAAACTGAAAAAATAAATCACTGTCAGAAACTGTTAGTCAAGAAAGAAGCAAATGACAAAGTGAGAAAATACCTATGTCAAACTAGGGATTCACGGCCTAAACATATAAAGGATTACTAGAATACGTAAGAAAAAGATCCCCAAAACTTGAAGAAAATAGCCATAGAGTTTTGTTCATAGTTCTTTCAAATAAATATTGCAAATAGGATGTAATATTTCACTTCACTGGTAAGCAAAGAAATGTAAACTGAAATAAGATGTTCAGTTCAGTCGCTCAGTCGTGTCCGACTCTTTGCGACCCCATGAATCGCAGCACGCCAGGCCTCCCTGTCCATCACCAACTCCCAGAGTTCACTCAGACTCACGTCCATCGAGTCAGTGATGCCATCCAGCCATCTCATCCTCTGTCGTCCCCTTCTCCTCTTTCCCCCAATCCCTCCCAGCATCAGAGTCTTTTCCAATGAGTCAACTCTTCTCATGAGATGGCCAAAGTACTGGAGTTTCAGCTTTAGCATCATTCCTTCCAAAGAAATCTCAGGGCTGATCTCCTTCAGAATGGACTGGTTGGATCTCCTTGCAGTCCAAGGGACTCTCAAGAGTCTTCTCCAACACCACAGTTCAAAAGCATCAGTTCTTCAGCGCTCAGCTTTCTTCACAGTCCAACTCTCACATCCATACATGACCACTGGAAAAACCATAGCCTTGACTAAACAGACCTTTGTGGGCAAAGTAATGTCTCTGCTTTTCAATATGCTATCTAGGTTGGTCATAACTTTTCTTCCAAGGAGTAAGCGTCTTTTAATTTCATGGCTGCAGTCACCATCTGCAGTGATTTTGGAGCCCCCAAAAATAAAGTCTGACACTGTTTCCACTGTTTCCCCATCTATTCCCCATGAAGTGATGGGACCAGATGCCATGATCTTCGTTTTCTGAATGTTGAGCTTTAAGCCAACTTTTTCACTCTCCACTTTCACTTTCATCAAGAGGCTTTTGAGTTCCTCTTCACTTTCTGCCATAAGGGTGGTGTCATCTGCATATCTGAGGTTATTGATATTTCTCCCGGCAATCTTGATTCCAGCTTGTGCTTCTTCCAGCCCAGCGTTTCTCTTGAAGTACTCTGCATATAAGTTAAATAAGCAGGGTGACAATATACAGCCTTGAGGTACTCCTTTTCCTATTTGGAACCATTCTGTTGTGAATAAGATGTTATTTTGACTAAATATTTGGGAAACATAGATATTCTAAGTAACTAGGATTTGTAGAATAAGAACATTCACATACAGTGTAAATTGCCATACATATTGAAGATATCCAAAAAGTTCATAAGTTTTCCAGTTATTCCCATTATAGGAACCTTTCCAGTGAAACTGTTGTGTAAGCATATTGTTATTCTAATATTATTCGTGGTAAACAATCCAAATATCCAATTATAAGAAATGTTCACATAATCTAATCAATCACTGTGTAACCCCCAAACCAGCACTACCAGCATCACCAGGCAAACTGTTAGAAATGTACATTCTTAGCTCTATTTGACACCTATTGACTTGGAAACTCAGAGGAGGCAATGGCATCCCACTCCAGTACTCTTGCCTGGAAAATCCCATGGATGGAGGAGCCTGGTGGGCTGCCGTCTATGGGGTCACACAGAGTCGAACACGACTGAGCGACTTCACTTTCACTTTTCACTTTCATGCATTGGAGAAGGAAATGGCAACCCACTCCAATGTTCTTGCCATCCCCCAGGGACGGGGGAGCCTGGTAGGCTGCCCTCTATGGGGTCGCACAGAGTCGGGCACGACTGAAGCGACTTAGCAGCAGCAGCAGCAGACTTGGAAACTAGGGTAGACCAAGCATTCACAAAGCCTTCAGAATAATTCTGATGCATACAAAGGCTTGAGAATCACCAATGTATTGGAATATTAACAGACACTCAAAATGTTTTCAAAGAACATTTAGCATGGAAAAATTTGTAAAACCTAATATTAAAGGACCAAAAGGAGAATAAAATTTGTTCACATTTAGTATGATCATAGGAGTTATGTATAACATGATTTCTATTTTGTAAATATTAATATATATATCATATACTTAAAAGTAAAATCATTCACATATGTGTATATTCACATAAACATGCATACTGGCAGATCAAAATGCTATTCTCAGTATACCAGAGGAGATGACTTTGAATTACTTCTTCTTTGCATCTTTATGTACTTTTCCAAATTCTCTTCTATGACGACATGTTATTTTTTACTATCAATAAAAGATCTTGGCCACAAACATTTTCACATGTGTATGTAAATACTCAAGACGCCAAGTTTCCCGTAATCCTAAATGTTTACTCATCTTTTGTAAGGACACTGGTTTATTGCAAAGAGAGACCCCTTCTTCAGTAGCAGGTGCTGTTTTATCAGTCAGGAAAGCAGTAAGATGTGGTACTTGGGTTGACCTAGCCACAGGCAGGATGTGGCTGCAAGAGCAGAACTATAGGTCTTTGAGCAACAGCCACATCCTCCTCCCACTCGTTCTTTTTTTAGCTGATGGCAACTCCCAGGATTCTGACGTTTACCAAAAGCTCATGTTGTCTTTGTATTACTGTCATACCCTCTTCTTTCACTAGTAGTTCTTACGATAATCTTAGTATGGAGCACAGGGCATAGAAATTACGGAAATATTAGGCATGGGAAATCTCAAATAACTAAGCTCATTTAGCCAGAATGTTCTAGCAGGGTGATACCAAGCAGAAGTGATAATCAAGTCATTTATCTTCCTATGTTAAAAGTTATCTGTCCTTTGTTATCTCAAAATACCATAGGAATTTCTTCTCTAGTTGACTTCAATTTACAGCTCTTTGAGCACACAGAAGGTTCAACCTGTTCTGCTAGTACTTGGACAATGTAGTGGATCTAACACTGTTTACAATGGTCTTAAAAGTTCTTAAGTGTTGGAAACATTTTAACTGTCATAGAAAATAAATATTGTAGCAAGTATCTCCTTACTTGTCCTAATCACTGGAACAAGATAACTTTTTTTTGGCTTCCTGCTCATGTTAACACAGTTAACAAAAAGATTAGGGGACAGCCCCAACTGCTCCAGATTAACAGCTGCCCGAAAGTAGGGTATGTAGGGACTAAGAAGAAGTATCATTTAGCTTTTATGTGACGATCTGCCTCAGCCTCCATAGTTTTATGTTGGAGGAATTCCGTGGATAGAAATATAGTTCGAATCCTTAGCTAGGTGCAGGAACTGTTATGATTTGAATGAACAGTGGTGTTAAACAACAGTGAAATTCTAAAAGAAATATCCCAAAGTCTCATAGAAAATGGGAAAGAAAGAGTATACTTTTATATAGTGAACTTGAGTGTTAAATATCCTTATTAAGCCTGCTTAATGGCAATGGTCTTAGATTTCCTGTTATACAAAATGCATAAATTTATGAGTAGGATCAGAGACTGATTTTGAAAACCTAAAATTCCTCAGATGATGGTTCATGTTTTGTGCATGTAGACATTGCCATCTGAATGTTATGTCTCTGCCCTCATGTTTGATTTCCAAGGTCATTTTCATAACTTCCTACAAATGTGCTTTGTGTCTCTGAGATATAAATGTTTGAGTAAGTTTGGAAATACTCGGAAGGTTTTCAAAAGAAACCTCCATGATGTGTGGAAACTGATGCGACATGTAAATGCTGAAGATAAGGTGCGTGTACAGAAAATAGAACAAAGGTAAATACAGCAAGGATCAGGATGGGAGGCGCAGTCAAAAATGAGAAACTCCAAACACCTGTGTTTTGTCAACAGTGGCTTGGCAGCTAGAATAGGAAGAACAGAGGAAGTTAAATCCATGCTGGTTTCCAGGAGTCAGCCACAAAAAATGAACCCCTAGGACCAGATGGTTTTATGGCTTTGGTAAACAATAGATTTGCATAATGCTTCCTCAATAATTCTGTCAGGAAGAGTGTTGAGCTAGAAAACAATGTACAGTTGTGTCTTTTTTGAAAACCAGCTCTCCAAAAGGCCAACTGGTAATTAGGGAGAAACTGAAATGTTGGGAAGGACAGCGTATGTAATGAACTATTATCAGACCATCTTGACTACAAGGGAATTGTAAATACCAATATGTTTGGAAGTCTTAGGTCTCCCCTGGTGGCCATATTGTAAACTGATTATCTTACAGGAACAAGGGCTTCTCTCATTTCAGGCTCTACCTCCCTAGGGTTTCCTTGTTTGTTCTGATTGTGTAGCTTCCTTTGAGTTTTGTTTCTAAGGCTTGGGTGACTGCCATTTGGTTTCTCTTCAAGAAGAATCAACAAACCACTTAACATTGAGTTCTTTTCTAGCTTACGCATGCATCACTACTCCCTATTGATCTCAGGATGTGGGATTCCCCATACACCTTTTGAACAAAATCCTCCATTTCAACAAGTGGATGAGAACCCTCATCTACTTCATTCATTCCACTGATTTCATTGCAACAGTTATTCCCACAGGTGATTTCAACACATGCAAATACAGATTTCTAGTTTTCAACGCTCAATTCAGAAACTGGGCCAGTAGAATAATGCACCAGTGAAAGCCACTTCTTCTATCCTCCAAACGTGGCAACAATCCCATCCCCACTTTTAGGTTGAATACTAGGATATTGATGTTAAAAGGGCTTGCAAACTCAAAAGCATCTAGTGCTCAGGTGGATAATATGACTTAAACACTGGAGTTGAAAGGAATTAAGTGAATGTGGACGACTATGGTGAAGTGGCAAGTCTGGCCTAAAGAGGGGTCAGCAGCTCTCCAACTCCTAAAAATTGTTGCCGTGTAATAAACTAGCCTCCAAAATGTCGGATCGCCTGGATTTTCAAGAAAAGTAAAATTAATTAAAAAAAAAATTCTCAGTTTTCTGAGCATGGAGATGACTTTTCAAAGGTAGCAATGAAGTGTAAATTTTAATACTATCATAAGGGACAAACAAAACACTTCTGTGAACAGAATTTATCTTATGAAGGATCAGGTTTGAGCCCTACCTTAGTCTCTAAGGCTGTGCTGTCCAATAGAAATATGAGTTTATATGTGTGATTGAAAATTTTCCACTGGCTCTATTAAAAAATAAAAAGAAATGTACAATTAGTTTTTATATTTTATTTAACCTAGTTATCCACACTATTGTCATTTTTCATGTGTAATCATTATAAAATTATTAATGAGCTATTTTGCTCTCTTTTTGTGTGTTTAGTCTGAGGTTTAGTATGTATTTTATGCATATAGCATATTTCACTTTTTACTGGCCACAATTCAATTGCTTAATAGCCATATGTGGCTAGTGGCTCCATATTGGACAGCACAGCTCTAAGGCTTAGAATAACTGGTCTTTCATACGTATAAAGATTGGGCAAGTCCTTGATTAGAAAAAGTATCATGGTCTTTGGGCATCAGAGCTCCCCTTGTTCCTGCCCAACAAGCTACTGCTGCCATTTTGGCAACATCCCATTGTAGCTGCCGGCGTAGTTACAGGAGGCAAACAGAAGGAAGGATATGTTCAAGGGATATGTTTTCCCAAGGAAATGGTAAGGAACTTCGGCTGTTGCTTGACTTATGTGAAACAAAATCACTGGAGTGTCTTGGGAAGTCACTTAACACATATGACTTTTCACCATACCGTAAAAAATGATAATCCATCCTCTGCTTGTGACATCCAGTAGGAGCCGACTACCTAAGTTAACCTTTGTTATTACTGGATTCTTTTAGTTTATAGTCTTCTGTGTCAGGTAAAAATGATTTGACTAACTCTAGAACAAAATATAAGTGAGGAAAACAATGGGGAGATAAATATTAAATCAAAGTGAAGCAAATAAATCACAACAAAACAAGGAACAAATAATTGGTGAGTTTCTTGTAGCACATATAATGCATGATTGGATAATTTTTGCTACTCTCAGATCTGTAATAGTATAATAATAATAATAAAGTGTGTAATATGTACACACATATTCTGAAAATTCAGATAAATATTATATATTTGTGTGTGTTATTTTGAAATTTGAAATGTAACTATGTTGTGTTAATTTGCATTTTTCTATTGCCAATGAAATTGAGCATATTTGCATTTTTTAGCAATTTAGAATTTCTTTTTTGTGAGTTCTGGTTCATATTCTTTTCTTATTTTCCTGTTAGATGCTTGTCTTTCCTTATTGAGTTTTCAGATACAAATAATTGTAGATTGTATGTGTTGTACATATTTTCTCCCTACTTCTGTCTGATAGAGTTTTATCTTTTTAGGTCTCTTTGAAGAACAAAGTTCTTTAATTTTAATTTAATTTAAATTATAAATCTTTCTCTTTTATGATTATTTCCTTTATGCTTGTTTAAGAAATCCTTCCCGACTCTGAAGTCATGAAGCTAGATTTTATTATTAACTTTTTTTTCATTTGTTCTTTTATATTTGTCTTTCGTCCTCTTAGGATGGATAGTTGTATTAGTGAAGGTAGGACTCCAGTTGTCCTTTCAGGCACCCAACTGTCACAATTCTGTTTATCATTCTTCCCTGCTGAACTGTCTAGTTAAGTGTTCACTTGTGTCCTTATCCTTGGCTCTCTTTAATGGTCTTTCAGTCAATTCAATGGCCCTTGTTCCAATCTGAAACTGTCTTCACCTCTATAAATTTATGTCTAGTAAAGCAACTTCTCCCAGATGTTTCTTCTTCATGGATGCCTTAGTTATGCTTGTCCTTTATATCACTTCATGTAAATTCTAGAATTTGCTCATTAAATTCTAGCATGGGAATGAAGGGTGGGGTTTGGGGCTTAGGGTTTAGATTTGGGTGGCACTGAATCTATAGACCAATTTGAATGGATTTAACAACTTTATATTAAGTCTGCCAACCTATGTTTATGGTATATCTCCACTTATTTGGGCTCTTCTAATATTCCTCAATAAACTTTCTCTGTAGAGGTTTTGTATTTCTCTTACTAGATTTATTTTTAAATACTGCCCTTAAAAATTAATAGACTTTAATTTTTAGAGCAGTTTTAGATTCACAAGAAAATTGAGCAGAGGGTACAGGAATTTTCTATCTGTCTCCTGACTAAACACTTTCCCCATTATCAACATCCCCCAACAGAGTGAGATTTATAATTGATGAACCTACATTGACAGATCATTATTACCAGAATTCCATAGTTTACAGTAGGATTCATTCTTTATATTATACTTTCTGTATACTACATATGTTTTAATGTAGTGGAAAATGTTATATTTTAACCTTATTTTCTAATTGCTTGTTGCTGGTATAGAAATGCAAATTGATATATATTAATTTTTTATGTTACAACTTGGTAAACTGTTAGTAATCCTAATAATAATAATAATAATACAGATTATTCTGAAGATTTAAAAATGCATAGTCATATTATTTGCAAATGACAGTGTTGTCTTTCTTGCAAATTCTTAAACCTGTATTTCTCTTGTTATGTGGTGGTCTGTGGTAGTCACATGTAGGCCAACATTACTTGCCTATTATACAGAAGTGGTGATAGAGGCATCCAGATTTTGTTCCTAATCTCAAAAGAAAGCTTTTGATGCTTTATTATTAACTATATTGATTGTTGTAGATTTAAGAAAATTGTACTTTATTCTTAGCTAGCTAGAATTTATTTCATAAAACAATATTTAACCTTATCTCTTTTGTCATTTAATGATATCACCATTTGATTTTTTTCTATCTCTGTGTTTGTATGGTGGATTACATTAATTGATTTTCAAATATTAACCCCTGATTCATGGGATATGTGAAATTTATTCATGATGCACTATCCGTTTCTATGTTTCTGCATTCAATTTGTTATATATTTTGATTAGAAATTTGTCCCTTCACATTCATACATTGGCCTTTAATTTTCCTTTTTGTTCCTGCTGTTTTGCGACTATGGGCTTCCCAGGTGGCTCAATGGGTAAAGAACCTGCCTGCAATGCAGGAGACACAACAGACACAGGTTCGATCCCTGGGTTGGGAAGATCCCCTGGAGAAGGGCATGGCAACCCACTTCCGTATTCTTGCCTGGAGAATCCATGGACAGAGGAGGCTGGTGGGCTGTGGGTCACAGACCCCCAGGGCTTAGGGTCACAAAGAGTTGGACATGACTGAAACAATGGAGCACACTGACCACACATTTTGAGACTGAAGTTATTATGCACATTAAGATATGGATTGATGCTAACTAACACTGGGAGAGTGTTAACTCCTGTTTGTCGTTCAGATGACAAAATTGGAATTCTTTATTAAAAGCATTTTATTTTGAAATAAATCTAGGCTTCCATAAAAATTATGATGATAGAACAAAAAAAAATCTTATATACTCTTCACCTAGGTTTACTTTCACTCATTGTTAAAATATTGCCACAGTAGCATAATCATTCTCTATTTTTTTCTAAAGTACTTGAGAATAGGTTGCATATATCATGAACTTTCATTCCTAAAAATTGCACCGCATGTTACATAAGAAGATCATTTTGTTATATCATGCCTGTGTACTTAGTCATTCAGTTGTGTCCAACTCTTTGTGATCCCCCTGGACTGTAACCCACCAGGCTCCTCTGTCCATGGAATTTTCCAGGCAAGAATACTGGAACAGGTTGCCATTTCCTCCTCCAGGGGATCATTCCAACTCAGGGATTGAACTCATGTCTCCTGCATTGGCAGTCAGATTTTTAACCACTCTTAACCATTGAGCTAACTGAGAAGACTGCTTTGTTATATCACTTGAGTATAGTCAGAAAAATTAGGAAAATTAACATATTTAAAATATTGTCTGACTAGTTCATAATAAAATTTAGCCAATTACCCCAATATTGTCCTTTATAATATATATATATACATATATATATATTTTCTCTCTTGTTAAGGATTTACTCCAGTGTCCTAAATTGCATTTAGTTGTTCTTTCCCTTTTGTATTGTTACTCTAGAAGAGTTTCTCAAGATTTTCTTTGTATTTGTGACATTAATAATTTTGTAGGGTATTCACCAACTATTTCATAGAATCCCCTATAATTAAAGCAAGAGTTAGTTTTCCCTTGAATGTCTGTAGAATTCATTGATTCTAGAGTTCATCTAAGGTTTGGAGATGTCTTTGGGGGAAGATTTTCAATAATTGACTCAATTTCTTTAATCAATATCAATATTATAAGGCAATGAAAGAATTTCTCTGATCTTTACTTAGTTTGTTTAAATTGTCTAGGAATTTATCTATTTAAATTGTACCTGTTACTATAAAGGTGCTCATAATATTCTTTTATTATCTTTAATAAAGATAATATATTTCTTTATTTATACTTATTTATAAAAATAATATTTTAATGTCTGTAAAGTATGTAGTTATTATCTTCCCCTGAATATCCAATAATATTTGTGCTTCTCTCCTCTTTTTCTTTTTGAATTCCAAACTTTCTTTTCAGGCATACTTTCCTTTTGTTTGAAGTATATCTTTAAGAATTTCCTTTCAAAAGAGTTTTCATGTCATCATCAACATCATCATGAGCAACCTTCAGTTCAGTACAGTTCAGTTCAGTCACTCAGTCATATTTGACTCTTTGCAACCCCATGAACCGCAGTACACCAGGCCTCCCTGTCCATCACCAACTCCCAGAGTCCACCCAAACCCATGTCCATTGAGTTGGTGATGCCATCCAACCATCTCATCCTCTGTCGTACCCTTCTCCTCCTGCCCTCAATCTTTCCCGGCATCAGGGTCTTTTCAAATGAGTCAACTCTCCGCATCAGTTGGCCAAAGTATTGGAGTTTCATCTTCAACATCAGTCCCTCCAATGAACACCCAGGACTGACTCTCAAGAGTCTTCTCCAACACCACAGTTCAAAAGCATCAATTCTTCAGTGCTCAGCTTTCTTTATAGCCCAACTCTCACATCCATACATGACCACTGGCAAAACCATAGCCTTGACTAGATGGACCTTTGTTGGCAAAGTAATGTCTCTGCTTTTTAATATGCTATCTAGGTTGGTCATAACTTTCCTTCCAAGGAGCAAGCATCTTTTATTTTCATGGCTGCAATCACCATCCACAGTGATTTTGGAGCCCAGAAAAAAACAGTCAGCCACTGTTTCCCCATCTATTTGCCATGAAGTGATGGGACTGGATGCCATGATCTTAGTTTTCTGAATGTTGAGCTTTAGGCCAAGTTTTTCACTCTCCTCTTTCACTTTCATCTAGAGGCTCTTTAGTTCTTCTTCACTTTCTGCCATAAGGGTGGTGAAATCTGCATATCTGAGGTTATTGATATTTCTCCCGGCAATCTTGATTCCAGCATGTGCTTCATCCAGCCCAGCGTTTCTCATGATGTACTCTGCATATAAGTTAAATAAGCAGGGTGACAATATACAGCCTTGACGTACTCCTTTTTCTATTTGGAACCAGTCTGTTGTTCCATGTCCAGTCTTAACTGTTGCTTCCGAACTTGTATACAGGTTTCTCAAGAGGCAGGTCAGGTGGTCTGGTATTCCCATCTCTTTCAGAGTTTTCCACTGTTTATTGTGATCCACACAGTCAAAGGCTTTGGCATAGTCAATAAATCAGAAATAGATGTTTTTCTGGAACTCTCTTGCTTTTTCCATGATCCAACGGATCATCGAAATTGATCTCTGGTTCAATTTGATCTCTGGTTCCTCTGCCTTTTCTAAAACCAGCTTGAACATCTGGAAGTTTACGGTTCACACATTGCTGAAGCCTGGCTTGGAGAATTTTGAGCATTTCTTTACTAGTGTGTGAGATGAGTGCAATTGTGTGGTAGTTTGAGCATTCTTTGGCATTACCTTTCTTTGGGATTTGAATGAAAACTGACCTTTTCCAGTCCTGTGGCCACTGCTGGATTTTCCAAACTTGGTGACATATTGAGTGCAGCACTTACACAGCATCATCTTTTAGAATTTGAAATAGCTCAACTGGAATTCCATCACCTTCATTAGCTTTGTTCATAGTGATGCTTCCTAAGGCCCACCTGACTTCACATTCCAGGATGTCTGGCTCTAGGTAAGTGGGAGTGATCACACCACTGTGATTATCTGGGTCTTGAATATCTTTTTTGTACAGTTCTTCTGCGTATACTTGCCACCTCTTCTTAATATCTTCTGCTTCTGTCAACAAGCTTAAAAGGTATCTTTGCTGGTTATAGAATTCTAGGTTGACATTTATTTTATTTCCTTTAAAGAATCTGCTCAAAGTTGACTCATTTGTTTTTTAGGGAGGAAGGTTAATGGGATCTTGAACATGAGCATTACTAACAGACTGGCTATATCACACCTTTGACCACTCTTGGACTATTGTTCATTTTTCACTACTATTGACACTTTTTCAGATTGCCATTCAAGCCATTGTGGCCTATGAAACAAATCTATACCATTTACATCTTGACAGTGGTATGCTTTTATTGCAGAAGCCACTCAACATTGGGCCAATAGTCAAAATATCTGATAGGTCTTCCATACTCCCTACCATACACAAGCATCTTGTTTTATTGTCTTGGAAAGACCTTTCAAAATTTGTTTCAAAAGTTTTTCTAACTATTCTCACCTCCTCTTGGTCTACATCCCTTAGTAAAAGACTTTGGCCACGGAGTGAGCTATTCCCAGGAAGGGATCATTTTTCTCTTATTTGCTCCCTGGTGGACAGTAGGGATAAATATTTGGACTTCTGCCTTGACCATTCTTGGGACTGATACTTCTTTTCTTCTCCAAACGGTAGCCCTAAAGTCATGGTATGCTTGTGTATATAACAATTCAAAAATAATACAGGTAAATTACTAGAATTAATAAGTGAATTTTGCAAAGTTTCTTGATATAAGGTGTTACAGACAATATATTCCACTTCTATGGATTTTCTTAAGTGTTAAAATTTAAAAGGCAAATAATACTCTGTATTGGCAATGTTACTGGTCTATGCATAAATTGGATTTTCCTCTTTGGAAAACAACTTGATGTTATATACCAAATGTGCATACCATACAATTGACAATTGAACTCTCGGGTATATATACCGAAGGGAAATGAATACACATGTATATAAAAGGAGATGTATGCATAATATTCATAGTAGCATTGTAATAGTCTCAAACTGATAACATACCTAGTATACATCAATAGTAAAACAAAGAGTGAAATAATAATAAAAATGATAAAACTAAAGCTGAAGCTGCAATACTTTGGCCACCTGATGTGAAGAACTGACTCATTGGAAAAGACCCTGATGTTGGGAAAGATTGAAGGCAGGAGGAGAAGGGGGCAACTGAGGATGAGATGGTTGGATGGTATGACTGACTCGATGGACATAAGTTTGAGCAAGCTCTGGGAGTTGGTGAGTATGGGGAAGGCAGACATGACTGAGCAACTGAACTGAACTGATGGATAATAGTCAGCAATTAAAGTGAATGAAACTGAAGATATACATTACATTGATAAATTTCTCAAAAGTAACCACTCACATAATAATGTATATTCCATGATTCCATTTATACTTAGTTCAAAAAATAAGAAAAACAATAATGTCAGATGTCAAGTGATATATGCCTAGCATCTTTGTTTTGTTCCCGTACTTAGAGGAACCACAACGAGATGGCAGAGTAGATGGACTTCTCCAAATTTACAGCTTGCTGCTCAACAACCATCAACAGGAGAATGTTGGATCTGACCAAAAGAAGATACCCCACATCCAAGGGCAAAGTAGAAGCCCCAGCAAGATGGTAGGAGGGGCAAAATCATGTTTAGAATCAAACTCCCTACCTGCCAGAGACACTCAGCTCAAACAAAACCTTGTGCACAACAGGAGACCCCACAGAGACTGAGCCAGACCTGCCGTTGAGTGTTTGAGTGTCCCCTGTGGAGGTATGGGTCAGCAGTGGCCTTCCACAGGGGGAGAGGCTCTGGGTGCAGCAGACCTGGGTACGGTATAAGCCCTCTTGGAGGAGGTCACAATTAACCCTACCGTAGAGCCACCAGAACTTACACAAAACTGGGGAAACAGACTCTTGGAGGGCACAAAGAAAACCTTGTGCATACCAGGACCCAGGAGAAAGATCAGTGACCCCACAAGAGACTAAACCAGACTTGCCTGTGAGTATCAGGAGTCTCAGGTGGAGGTGTGAGTTGGCAGTGGCTTGCTGCAGGGTTGGGGGCACTGAGTGCGGCAGTGGGAACAAGGGACCTTTTGAAGAGGTTACCATTATCTTCATTACCTCCACCAGAGGTTGGCCTCAGGTCAAACAACAGGGAAAGAACACAGCCCTGCCCGTCAATAGAAAATTGGATTAAAGATTTACTGAGCATAGCCCCACCATCAGAATAACACCCAGTTTCCCCCTCAGTCAGTCTCTCCCATCAGGAAGCTTCCACAAGCCTCCTATCCTTCTCCAGAAGAAGGCAGGGAGAATGAAAGCCGCAATCACAGAAGAAAACTAAAAAATCTGATCACATGGATCACAGCCTTATCTAACTCAATGAAACTATGAGCCATGCTGTGTAGGGCCACCCAAGATGGACTGGTCATGGTGGACAGTTCTGACAAAACCTGGTCCACTGGAGAAGGGAATGGCAAACCACTTCAGTATTCTTGCCTTGAGAACCCCATGAACAGTACGAAAAGGCAAAAAGATAGGACACTGAAAGATGAATTCCCCAGGTCAGTAGGTGCCCAGTATGCTACTGGAGATCAGAGAAGAACTAACTCAGGAAAGAATGAAGAGAGAGCCAAAGCAAAAACAGCACCCACTTGTAGATGTGACTGGTGATGGAAGTAAAGTCCAATGTGTAAAGAACAATATGTTAGGTCCACGAATAAATGTAAATTGGAAGTTGTCAAACAGGAGATGGCAAGGGTGATCATTGACATTTTAGGAATCAGTGAACTAAAATGGACCGGAATGGGTGAATTTAACTCAGATGACCATTACATCTACTACTGTGGGCAAGAATCCCTTAGAAGAAATGGAGTAACCCTCATAGTCGATAAAAGAGTCTGAAATGCAGTACCTGGATGCAATCTCAAAAACAACAGAATGATCTCTGTTCATTTCCAAGGCAAACCATTCAACATCACAGTAATCCAAGTCTATGCCCCAACCAGGAATGCTGAAGAAGCTGAAGTTGAATGGTTCTATGAAGACCTACATGACGTTCTAGAACTAACACTCAAGAAAGGTGTCCTTTTCATTATACGGAACTGCAATGCAAAAGTAGGAAGTCAGGAGATACCAGGAGTAACAGGCAAATTTGGCGTTGGAGTACAAAATGAAGCAGGTCAAAGGCTAACAGGGTTTTGCCAAGAGAGCACACTGGTCATAGCAAATACCCTCTTCCAACAACACAAGAGAAGACTACACATGGACATCACCAGATGGTCAATACCGCAATCAGATTGAGTATATTCTATGCAGCCATATATGGAGGAGCTCTATACAGTCAGCAAAAACAAGACTGAGAGCTGACTGTGGGTCAGAACATGAACTCCTTATTGCCAAATTAGACTTGATTTGAAGAAAGTAGGGAAAATGACTAGACCATTCAGGTATGACCTAAATTAAATCCCTTGAGACTATACAGTGGAAGTGACAAACAGATTCAAGGTATTAGATCTGATAGAGTGTCTGAAGAACTATGGGCATAGGTTTGTGATATTGTACAAGAGGCGGTGATCAAGACCATCCCCAAGAAAAAGAAAGGCAAAAAGGCAAAATGGTTGTCTGAGGAGGCCTTCCAAATAGCTGAGAAAAGAAGAGAAGCTAAAGATAGGAGACAAGGCAAGATATACCCATTTGAATGCAGAGTTCCAAAGAATAGCAAGGAGATATAAGAAAGGCTTCCTCGGTGATCATTGTGAAGAAATAGGGGAAAAGAGTAAAATGTGAAAGACTAGAGATCTCTTCAAGAAAATTAGAGATACCAAGGGAACATTTCATGCAATGATGGGCATAAAAAGAACAGAAATGGTATGGACTTAACTGAAGCAGAAGATATTAAAAAGATGTGGCAACAATATACAGAAGAACTATACAAAAAAGGTTTTCATGACCCAGATAATCACAATAGTGTGATCACTCACCTAGAGCCAGACATCCTGGAATGGAAAGTCAACTGGGCCTTAGGAAGCATCAATACAAACAAAACTAGTGGAGGTGATGGAATTCCAGTTGAGCTATTTCAAACCCTAAAAAATAATGCTGTTAAAGTGCTGCATTCAATATGCCAGCAAATCTGGAAAACTCAGCAGTGGCCACAGGACTGGAAAAGGTCAGTTTTCATTCCAATCCCAAAGAAAGGCAATGCCAAAGAATGTTCAGACTACCACACAATTACACTCATCTCACACACTAGCAAAGTAATGCTCAAAATTCTTCAAGCCAGGCTTCAACAGTACATGAACCTGAACGTCCAGATGTTCAAGCTGGTTTTAGAAAAGGCAGAAGAACCAGAGATCAAGTTGCCAACATCTGTTGGCTCATTGTAAAAGCAAGAGAGTTCCAGAAAAACATCTACTTCTGTGCTATTGACTATGCTAAAGCCTTTGACTGTGTGGATCACAACAAACTCTGGAAAATTCTTCCAGAGATCAGACCACCTGACCTGTCTCCTAAGAAATTTTTATGCATGTCAAGAAGCAACAGTTAGAAATGGACATGGAACAATAGATTCGTTCCAAATCAGGAAAGGAGTACATCAAGGCTGTATATTGTCACCCTGCTTATTTAACTTATATACAGAGTACATCATATGAAAAGCCGGGCTGGATGAAGCACAAGCTGGAATCAAGATTGCCAGGAGAAATATCAATAACAGATATGCAGATAACACCACTCTTATGGCAGAAAGTGAAGAAGAACTAAAGAGCCTCTTGATGGAAGTGAAAGAGGAGAATTAAAAAGTTGGCTTAAAACTCAACATTCAGAATACTAAGATCATGGCATCCAGTTCCATCACTTCATGGCAAATAGACGGGGAAACAATGGAAACAGTGACAGATATTTTTTTTGGGGGGGGGGCTCCAAAATCACTGCAGATGGTGACTGTATCCATAAAATTAAAAGATGCTTGCTCCTTGGAAGAAAAATTATTATCAACCTAAACAGCATATTAAAAAGCAGAGACATTACTCTGCTGACAAAGGTCTATCTAATCAAAGCTATGTTTTTTCCTGTAGCCATGCATGGATGTGAGTTTCACCATAAAGAAAGCTGAATGTCAAAAAATTTACGCTTTTGAAGTGTGGTGTTGTAGAAGACTCTTGAGAGTCGCTTGGACAGCAAGGAGATCCACCCAGTCCATCCTATAGGAAGAACTGATGCTGAAGCTGAAACTCCAATACTTTGGCCACCTGATGTGAAGAGGTGACTCATTTGAAAAGACCCTGATGCTGGGAAAGATTGAGGGTGGGAGGAGAAGGTGATGACAGAGGATGAGATGGTTGGATGGCATCACTGACTCAATCAACATGAATTTGTATAAGCTCTGGGTGTTGATGATAGACAGGGAGGCCTGGCGTGCTGCAGTCCATGGGGTCGCAAAGAGTCCGACACGACTGAGTAACTGAACTAACTTAGAAGAAAAGCTTTCAAGTTTTTACCATTGAGTATGATGTTAGTTTTGGGCTTTTCATTTATGGCCTTTGTTATGTTGAAGTATGTTTCCTCTATGCCCACTTTGTTGAGAATTTTTGTCATAAATGGATGTTGAATTTTGTCAAAGTCTTTTTCTATATCTAAGGAGATGATCATATGATTTTTATCCTCCAGTTTTTTTTTTTAATGTGGTGTATCACATTGATTGAATCGTGAATTATCCTTGCATCCATGAGATAAATACCACTTAATCATAGTGTATGATCCTATTAATTCGTTGTTGAATTTGATTTGCTAATATTCTGTTGAGAATTTTTGCATGTTAGTATAATTGATCCTTTGTGTTTGTTTTTAGTCTCTATTTCATTTATTTCTTCTCTGATATTTTTGATTTTTTTTTCCTTCTATTGACTTTGGGTTTTATTTGTTTTTCTTTTGCTAATTCTTTTAGATGTAAGATTAGGTTGTTTATTTGTGATTTTTCTTGTCTCCTGATGTAGGCTTGTATAGCTTTAAACCTCCCACTTAGAACTGCTTTTGTTGTGCCCCATATATTTTGGATCATTGTGTTTCCACTTTTGTTCATCTCCAGGTATTTTTAAAATTTTTCCCTTTGATTTCTTCAGTGATCCATTGACTATTTAGTAGTGTTTTTTTTTTTTTTTTTTTTTTTAAAGCCTTGATGTGTTTGTAGCTTTTGCATTTTTTTCCCTTGTAGTTGATTTCTAGTCTCATCCTGTTTTTGGTTGGCTAGAGATGCTGTTATGATTTTAATTCACTTTAAATTTATTGGGCTTGTTTTGTGACCAGCATTTGATCTATGCTAGAGAATGTTCCATAGGCACTTGAAAAGAGTGTGTATTCTTCTGCTGTTAGATGAATGTTCTACTTAATCTGGTAAGTCCTTTTGGTCTAATATGTTGTTTAAAGCCCTTGGTTCCTTATTGGTTTTCTATCTGAATGATCTGTCCATTGATGTAAATGGGATATAAATGTCCCTTACTATTATATTACTGTCTTCCTAAAGGAAATACTTAGCAGCTCAGATTTTTCCTTATTTCCTTATCTTGCTTGTATAATAATTAACACAAATAGATTGACCTAAAATCTCAGTGGCTTAACCACCATGAAGTTTTCTTTTGGCTATAAAGAGAATAATATATATATATATATATATATATAGCAGTCACTTGTCCATAGAAACTCTCAAATCCTACCAGACATGTATGGTAATATGTTATTTTTCTCTTATTAAAAGTTCATTGTGAAGTGAAATGGCCTTCCTTCATATAAGGGACAGCATTTTGGAACTTGGGTTTCCTAACACTGGTGCAACAGAAGAAGAGAGAAATGAAGGAGGCACTCACTCCAGTAATGATTTGGGAGACATTTGCTTTTCTCATCTGATACAAAATAAAATGGTTTTTTGTTATTCCCTCTGCATATAGAAATACTCAATCCTTCTCTATGGGATTCAGTTCAGATACTTCATCTTGTCAATGCTTGTAGCTCAGAGTACAAGGTTGTTAGATGATATATAGTAGTCACTGCATCAGGTTCAGATTATCTCTTCTGTGTTTGGAGATCCAGAAATAGAAAAGAGAATTAATCCCCTTCCACACCTTCACACAATCCACAGGGACAGGATACTGTCAATAAACATTTCCTGTAGTTAACTCTTCCAGATCTTGAGTTTTGACATGTCACCTAGGGAGGCTTTCTCTGTTGGTTACTATATTGATGACTGACTAATTTCCACAGTGTGGGGATATTATTTCTTGGAAACATTCTAAACACTTGGAATTTTTTTGTTCATATTGCTGTCCTCAAATAATATATAAGTAAATATAATATGGGGCTTCTCAAGTGGCTCAGTGGTTAAAAAATATACTTCCCAATTGCAGGAGATGTGGGTTTGATTCCTGGGTGGGGAAGACACCTTGGAGAAGGAAATGGCAACCCACTCCAGTATTCTTGCCTGGGAAATCCCAGAGAGAGGAACCTGGCTGGCTACAGTCCATGGGGTCATAAAAGAATTGGACATGACTTAGTGACTAAACAGCAACTATAATCTATTTTTGGTTAATAAAGATATTGATGTAGAGCTATAACCTCTTAACTACAAATCTAAAATCCAAAATTTCAAAAACAAAAACATAAGTTCTATGAAGTTTAGTGGTAAAAGTTACCTTGGACTGAAATGAGGATATTTATAGGCCTACATTTATCTCATTTCATTTGAATATTCATGTATTTCACTGATGTATTGATGTGTTAGATTATGGGCTGTTGCTTTGAATACCTACTGGGAATGTCTTCTCATATATTCTTTGTCCCCTGTACTGGACTTCTAAAATTGGGAAACATTTAAATTATATGCAAAACACATATTCTTCTAAAAATTTAAGGCAAGGGATTATGGATCTGTAGATACCTTTTTTGTTGTTTGTTTTTTGACTTGCTAAGTATTTGACACTGGGAAAAAGGATTTACGTGCTAGACAGTGCCTTTAAAGTTTCAATATTGATTTAACCTTTCAATCTACAAATTTGAGATACTTGCAATTTTTATAAAGTCATTAGTAAGAGCCATGACTATTATGTTACGTAGTGTTCTCTCTTTGAATAAAAGATATTTATTTCTGGTGTTCAAGTAGGAGAAGCTGTTACTCCTGAATATTTAGCCTTGTGCACATTTCTTTGTTCATTGCTAGAAGTTTATAGCCATTATTGGTTCTAAGTATATGGGATACAGTTTTTTCCTACTGGTCTCGTTTTTCTCATTTTTGACTTTGTGTTATGTCTTTGTTTTTCCAGTCTGTTTTCTCCTGTGAATTTACTTTGTCTTCATTTTGTGCATTTTCCTTACTTCAATTTCCAAAGCAGGAACATAGATAAATGAAATAAACAGATATATAAAAATTACATGACATTTAAAGAGTAATGTTATTTAAACAGGGCTAAATTCATATAGAAAGAAACTCTCTGGTATGTGCATGTGTGTGTGCTTTGATGACTTCATAATATATTGTTCAGTTATTATCCATATTTTGTGATTAGTCCTTTTATAACAATTCTTAACTTATAAATTTTGTGTTAACTGTTTTCTGAAGGAGCCTGATTAATAAAGTAGTTGGTACCAGAAGTGGTCCCAGAAAATAAACTGTCAAAATGGTATCCGAGATTGGGTTGCCCATAAAATTGAAAATTGCAGAGAGAACTTTCTGGTGAGGGAAACGTGCCACAAATAAATCTACGACATGCAGTGGAGTCAGACTTACTCAAACAGCCATCAGCAGTAGTGCCTGAGGAAGGCATGAAATTAGGACAGTAATTCTGAAACTTTAATATACATACAAACCACTGCAATTTCCTGTTAAAATCTGTTGCTGATACAATAGATCTGTGATGATGTCTAAGAGGCTGCATTTGTAACAAGCTCCCAGGTGATGCTGATGCAACAGAATAATATCACATATTAAGTAGCAGGAATTAGGAGATCAAGTGGCTGTAGCACTCAGCTTCTATGGCAACAATAGTAATGATAAAGATTGAGGAGTCAACTGGATCCTTTTTAGGTCTCTAGAGATGTAAGTAGGGTAAATAGAGATATTGAAAGTTATGAATACACATTTGAGAAGAAATGTGGAGATTATCAGGTCTCCTTGCAGTTCTGAAGTTATTTGGCATTTGCTGTAGGTGCAGGGAAGATATGGCTCAGGATCACACTTAGGGTCTATCTGACAATCAGGATGACAAAATGGTAGTGACCATTGAATGCTATGTTTTAAAAGGTGAAGTAAAGGCATGAGTGGGGAAGGAACAGATCCCAGATATGGGAACTTTTTAGCAGACATGGGTAAGGCTGAGAACTTGGAACCTTTTTATTCTCCCAGAACCTTCAAATTCATTTTTGGCAGAGATGGGGCATCTCTGCCACCTAAGGGAACCAGACTTCCTCAACATAAAAAGTTCCCAACCACTCTCTCTGGCACAGTATTCTCTCAAGGTGATGGCTGCTCTCTCCCTGGCCCACCTTCATCTGCTCATTGCCTCCAGGACGAGAGAGTCTAAGAGTTGGATTCCAAGATAGCCTAGACTGGAATAGAGGGTATAAGATCTTTTTTTAGGAGAAAACAAAATTAGGAGGAAAAAAATTTAAAGACATCATTGATTTTATTAGAAAAAGCCTGGGCAATGTGTGTGGAAGTGTTATACCAAGGAGGTAGACATATAAGGCTTGATCAGGCCAAATTAATTGCCAAGAGTGTACTCACACTGGATTTGGCCTCTGTTGCACTTTTGAATAGTCTGCGAATGGTAATCAGGTTCAGTTCAGTTTAGTTGCTCAGTCGTGTCCGACTCTTTACGACCCCATGAATTGCAGCACGCCAGGCCTCCCTGTCCATCACCAGCTCCCGGAGTTCACCCAGACCCATGTCCATCGAGTCAGTGATGCCATCCAGCCATCTCATCCTCTGTCGTCCCCTTCTCCTCCTGCCCCCAATCCCTCCCAGCATCAGAGTCTTTTCCAATGAGTCCACTCTTCTCATGAGATGGCCAAAGTACTGGAGTTTCAGCTTCAGCATCATTCCCTCCAAAGAAATCCCAGGGCTGATCTCCTTCAGAATGGACTGGTTGGATCTCCTTGCAGTCCAAGGGACTCTCAAGAGTCTTCTCCAACACCACAGTTCAAAAGCATTAATTCTTCGGCGCTCAGCCTTCTTCACAGTCCAAATCTCACATCCATACATGACCACAGGAAAAACCATAGCCTTGACTAGACGGACCTTTGTTGGCAAAGTAATATCTCTGCTTTTGAATACACTATCTAGGTTGGTCATAACTTTCCTTCCAAGGAGTAAGCGTCTTTTAATTTCATGGCTGCAGTCACCAACTGCAGTGATTTTGGAGCCCCCCAAAATAAAGTCTGACACTGTTTCCACTGTTTCCCCATCTATTTCCCATGAAGTGATGGGACCGAACATTATCCAAAACTAAGTTTCTTTCTTATGCTAAAATCACATAAGATTTACCATTGTGACCATTCTTAGTTGTCACAGTTCAGTACTGTTAAGTATATTCATATCATTGTGACACAGATTTCCAGAACTTTTTCATCTTGCAAAACTGAAACTCTCTACCCGTTAAATGATTCCTTTTTTCTCCCTCTGCCTTGCCACATAAGTGGAATCACAGTGGTTCAACAACATCCTTGGCATAGCGTCTGTAGAAGAAACAGTACAGCCCCCAGAAAATGTACATGCTGTGTTGGATATAGATGTGCAGTTTGTTCAGCATCCATACCTCCCTCAGCTGAGCCTTTGCCTCTGGACTGTGACCTTCATGAGTCCTGCTTTTTTTTTCTTCTCCCCTCAGGTGGGACAGATTGGCCGGATACACTCCAGTTGTGTATTTTCCTGGATCATTTAGGCTCTGATAATGCTCCAGCAGGCTAGGCTCTTGTTAATTAGTTCCCCCTAAAACAGGCCTTGTTAAAAAACAAAACAAAACAAAAAAAAACACTGCTCTGGAGTATTTCAAAATAGCTCCTTTCCTCCTCCCTCTCCTGGAAGCCCAAAGGAATTTTTTCCTCTGATTTTACTAGGAGAGGTAAATCCTGTTATACTTTGCAGGCCCCGTTATGACTCGGTTCCTCCAAGTTCTTAACTCTGAGAGTTGTCTCCTCCGAGTCTCCAGCAGCTCACCAGTCACATCTCAGGTTTCCTGCTACAGGTTCCCGAGGGGTTTTCCCTTGCGAGTCTGCTCTCTGGTAAGCCCTGACTGCCTCTCTCTGGCGCGCTCTCTCTCCAGGGTTGGGGCAGCAGTTCAATCTGTTCAGCTTTTCATTTGTCGTTAGGATGGAGCTGCTTTGTTACAAGGAGCTGGAAACCTTAAGTTCCTCTCTGATCCTTTTAAGCTTCAAAAATTACTTCGTTTTTCTTCATTTTATTGATATGCATGTCCCTCATTGCATATTATACAGTATTGCCTCCTATATTAGTTCCAATTGTGTCTTCCTGTCCGTTGGTTTTCTCATCTTTCTCATCTATGCTTTTCCTGAAATTTATCAGCTCATGTTCTGGGGATATATATGTATTCTGTGTTTTAGTTGTAACATTTATTATATCTATTAATTTAAGCTCTGTTATGGTGTATTTGGATTTTGTATGTTGTAGCTTATTTTTTGTTATTGATGTTTCTTAAATTCTGAAGGAGTTGTTGAAATATACTCAGTAATCATTTTCTCAGTTTCTCTTTGTAATTCTAGAAGCATTCCTTTTCTCGGGGTGCAAAGGCTTATGATTGTTTTGCCTTATTGGATATATCATTTATCATTAAAATATTATTTCCAATTAAATACTTTTTTGATTTAACTTCACTTATCCTTTTTTGACACTTCACTTTAGGAATGCTTCTTATCGGGGTAAATAGCTGAATTTTCTTCATTTGAAGCAAATTGAAAGTCTCTATATTTTGAAAGGAAAAGTCAAACTATTCAGTTATGTTAACTGATCCAAATGGCTTCTTTTTCCATATTTTCTGTATACAATTATGCACTTTTATTGTTTGCGTCTCTCCTGGTTTCCTTATTCTTCGTTTTCCATTTTGTATTAAATTTCACTTTTTAGGAAGAAGAGTCGGACACGACTGAGTGACTTCACTTTCACTTTCATGCATTGGAGAAGGAAATGGCAACCCACTCCAGTGTTCTTTCCTGGAGAATCCCAGGGAAGGGGGAGCCTGGTGGGCTGCCGTCTATGGGGTCACACAGAGTCGGACATGACTGAAGCAACTTAGCAGCAGCAGCAGCAGAACGCACACACATGTCTTTGTTCACCATCAATAGTTGGAAGAGTTTAGTAACAATTAAATGTGGCATGAATGCTATGATCTAGTTCTTTAATGTATATCTTTATGTATACATAGAAAAAATATTGACATTTATAAATCAGAAGCTATTTCTGTTTTATAGGAGTTATTTCTGTGAATTGGAATTTTACTTTAAAAAATATACTTTTAGTCAACTATTTCAGATTTACAGTGATGTTTTATAATTATCAGAAAAAATAAAGCTACATTTTTCTCTCTTCTAAAGGTTTACGTATTCTTATTTAAGAGATATATTTTGCTTTGGCCTAATGATTCAGACCATTTTCTCAATATATTTCTTGATCATGTACCACATATCCTGAGTTTTTTCTCAGCTAGTTTTTTTCTACTCTTGGTAATATTATTCTTCATATGTACTATATTAGACATCTGTGTGTTAAACATAGGAAACTAACTGCTCTCCTAAAATGGTTTTTAGCATATATATATGTATATATATATATATCCTACATAGGACTTCCCAGGTGGTACTAGTGGTATAGAACCTGCCTGCCAATGTAGGAAACTTCAGAAATGTGTATTTGATCCCTGGGTAGGGAAGATCCCCTGGAGGAGGGCATGGCAACCCATTCTAGTCTTCTTACCTGGAGAATCCTATGGACAGAGGACACTGGTGGACTACAGTAGATAGGGCCACAAAGAGTTGGACACGTCCAAAGCAAATTAGCATACATGCATGCGTGTCCTATATATTATATATATTCTGTACATCTGATCTAAAATGCTTTTTAGGATCTAGTTTGTCCCTAAGTAAGGAACATCCTGCAGAATAAATTCATTCAAAAGTCTTTGAGGGCCTTTGTTCCAGGTTAAATATTGTTGGCTTGACCTTGAGACTCAACAACTTAGTGGTATTCTGCTAAGCTAATTAGATGCGTAGATTTTTAGGATATTTAATTTGATTCTGTTTTAAACATAAAACTAATATTATTATGATTTGCTGACAACATTTATTAATATTTAGATATGAATGAAGTTTTCCAGTATTTTGGCTCACCATGTGTAATCATGGTTCTCAGTCTTAAGCAGAAAAAAAAAATTTCCAAAACTACATCAGAGAGTTTGCCTAATGAGCAAAGTGCCGTTTCTCTGCTTCCCAGTGTACATGGAGGTAAAAGCAGCCCTTGGTGGCCTGCCAGGGACCCTCTGCACCACGATGACCAACTTGAAACTGCTTGAAAACCACTCTTGTTTTGACTCTCACCACTCAAATACCAGTTGTCCTCTTACTACTCATTCCAGAACAAGTGGAAGATGCATAAACAGACTATTCCCTTTCTTGGCTTGCATGCGTGTATGTGTGCTCAGTCATGTCCGATGCTTTGTTTTCCCATGGACTATAACCCGCCAGGCTCCTCTGTCCATGGGATTCTCCAGGCAAGAATTCTGGATTGCGTTGCCATTTCCTTCTCCAGGGGATCTTCCCTACTTAGATATTGAACCCATATCTCCTGTGGCTCCTGCATTGGTAGGTGGATTCTTTACCACTGAGCCACCTGGCAAAGTATATATATATATATATATATATATATATATATATAACTGAGTCCAAACTTCAAGAGAGTCTAGGAATTTGAGTTCTGAAACCAGTTGGAGGCATTCCTACTCTTATATCTTCTGCTCTGTTCTAGGTAATTTCTTAAATTCTAGTTTAAATATGCTAATTCTTCATTTAATTTTTGTGAATGTAAATTTTTACTTTTCAAGATTTCCAAAGGCTAGTTTTCAGCAATTCTATGTCATCATCTTCATAGTTCAATTCAGTTGCTCAGTCGTGTCCAACTCTTTGTGACCCCATGGACTGCAGCATGCCAGACTTCCCTGTCCACCACCAACTCTTGGAGCTTGCTCAAACTCATGTCCATTGAATCAGTGAGGCCATCCAACCATTTCAATCCTCTATTGTCCCCTTCTCCTCCTGCCCCCAATCCCTCCCAGCATCAGGGTCTTTTCCAAGGAGTCACTTCTTTGCATCAGGTGGCTAAAGTATTAGAGTTTCAGCTTCAGCATCAGTCCTTCCAATGAATATTCAGGAATGATTTACATTAGTATGGACTGGTTGGATCTCCTTGCAGTCCAAGGGACTCTCAAGAGTCTTCTCCAACACCACAGTTCAAAAGCATCAATTCTTCAGCACTCAGCTTTCTTCACAGTCCAACTCTTGCATCCATACACAACCACTGGAAAAACCATAGCCTTGACTAGATGGACCTTTGTTGGCAAAGTAATGTCTCTGCTTTTTAATATGCTGTCGAGGTTGGTCATAGCTTTTCTTCCAAGGAGTAAGCATCTTTTAATTTCATGGCTGCAGACACCATGTGCAGTGATTTTGGAGCACAAGTCTCTCACTGTTTCCATTGTTTCCCCATTATTTGCCATGAAGTGATGGAACCAGATGCCATGATCTTAGGTTTTTTGAATGCTGAGTTTTAAGCCAACTTTTCCACTCTCCTTTTTTGCTTTCATCAAGAGGCTCTTTAGTTCTTCTTTGCTTTCTGCCATAAGGGTGGTGTCATCTGTGTATCTGAGGTTATTAATTTTTCTCCCAGCTATCTTGGTTCCAGTTTGTGCTTCATCCAGCCTGGCATTTCTCATGATATACTCTGCATATAAGTTAAATAAGCAGGGTGACAATATACAGCCTTGACGTACTCCTTTTCCAATTTGGAACCAGTCCGTTGTTTCATGTCTGCTTCTAACTGTTGCTTCTTGACCTGCATACAGATTTCTGAGGAGGCAGGTCAGGTGGTTTGGTATTCCCATCTCTTGAAGGATTTCCCACAGTTTGTTGTGATCTACACAGTCAAAGGCTTTGGAATAATCAATAAAGCAGATGTTTTTCTGGAATTCTCTTGCTTTTTTGATGATCCAATGGATGTTGGCAATTTGATCTCTGGTTCCTCTGCCTTTTCTAAATCCAGCTTGAACTCTCTTCACAACAAGAAAATAATTTCCTATTTATTTCAAAGATATTGCTTCCTTATTATCTCTGAGTATTCTATATCTATTTATAGTTGGCCCTTGAACAATTATGGGGATTAATCCACATATAACCTGTGAATTCAACCAACCATGGATTATGTAGTACTGTAGTATGTACATTTGAAAAAGGTTCCAATATAAGTGGACCCACACAGTTCAAAACCATGTTTTGCATGGGTCAATTATATTTTAAAAATGCCTTTCAGATTATTTCATAATTTTCTGTTGGTTTAAATTCTTTTGTTTGCAGGATCTTCTGAGAACTTCTCAAGGTGTTGGGTTTCCTTGTGTATACTGTACTTTGTCCTTTTTTGACCTGTGTTGTAGACTTGCTGCTGGGAATTACTGATCGAGGGCTTCTTGGTCACTGGAATAATAAAGTGCTTTGGTTATGTGTAGGGTTTCCCTGATAGCTTGGTTGGTAAAGAATCCACCTGCCATGCAGGAGACCCCAGTTTGATTCTTGGGTCTGGAAGATCTGCTGGAGAAGGGATAGGCTACCCACTGCAGTATGCTTGGGCTTCCCTTGTGGCTCAGCTGGTTAAGAATCCACCTGCAATGTGGGAGACCTGGGTTCAGTCCCTGGGTTAGGAAGATTCCATGGACTTTGTATCCATGGGTTGCAGAGACAGACATGACTGAGTGACTTTCACTTCAATTGATTATCTGTGATCCTGAGGGTCTTTCAGAGACTCAAAGAGGTACCATAACCCTCATTTCTTATTTAAAATGATTTCATGGGTAAGGTTATTTATTTCCTAAACGTACAACTTTTGTGGTTTCTATCATTACTGACTGACTTCCCACACTCAGACTCTCCTTGCAATGACTAGCTTTGTTTATCATTTCAGTTTATCATTTGGTTATTGTTAAATGATTGTCATGTGGTTACATGCATGATGCCCACTTATTATACAGTAATTGGCAAGAATCATCAGTTTATCTGAAATTTGCATGGTAAAGCTTAGTATTGCACCTTGTTGAAGGCAGTTTTTATAACATCTCAGATAATTATGATGAAGATTTAAGCTGATATAGTTAGGAGTGTACAGACTGTTTATTCCCTCTTCTCAGCTTTCTGCAGCCTGACGAGGATCTCTCACTGAACTGGTAGAACCCTAAACCACTCACTCAACATCACCTAACATCATGTAACCTGACACTGTTATCTTTTACTTGAGAAGGATATCCTTTCCTTTGTCTTACTGTAGGAAATCTTTAACTTAGGAGCTAGAGAAGACTTATGAGCCTGCTCATAGTAAATGACTAATATTTATGTATAAAATTTGTGTATAAAATTTTCACTTAACACAAAGTCTAGGAAGTGAGAATGCAAGAATGAATAAATTCTCCATGAATTTTGGCTGAGCTGGAATGTTTAAAATTTTTTCAGTGGCAAGTAGATGAGCTTAAGTATTGCACCATTATAAGAACAGAATATCCAAAGGAGAACAAGACGTTGGAGGAGTAGGTGGATATGGAGTACATCTCTCTTCACGGATACATCAAGAATACACCTTCAGACACAGTAGTGCATGCAGAACACCAGCTGAGAGTGGACAGGATTACCTGACCAGCGGAAAAGAATATATAGAACCACACAAAACTCAGTAGGACCAAGGAACTAGGGGGAAAAACAGGAGTGTTAGTAGGACTGGACCTGCCCTCAGCAGGTGGGGGAACTGAAGCAGGGATCTGATCCTCAAAAAGGGGCAATTGTCTGAGTCAGAGGAGAAACATTTAAGGCTGAGAGTGAAACAGCTGATCTGTGGCAGCCTAAATGGAATGAGAATCAGACAGTCCTTGCCACGACCATACATACCACGGACAGGGACGCAGGTCCCCTGGAAGGCATAAGTGGCTGGGATATGGAGTTTAGGGATTGTGAAGCAATCCCAGAGTGAGGGCTGCTGTTGACTGTGGAGAGATGGATTGAGGAGATGTGGGAGAAGAGATTGTGGTGGGAAAAGCCTGTAGAGGAAAGTCGAATAGCCATGGAAGCAAGGCGATACTGCTGAGTCACACATAGGGGTGGGCCCATTACTATAGCCTTTCTCTCCCCACAGGCAGAGATGGGCAGCTGAACAATAGAGAGGCTGGCCCATCAAATGCACCTGATGCACTGAATTACAGAGTAGGGCCCCAGCCAGAGGGTGCCCTCTATGTGCCTAATGCACTGAACAATAAAGAAGGACCCCAGGCAAGGGAGCCCTCTAAGTGCCCAGACGGGTGGACCTACGGAGAAAGACTGGCCAAAGAGGCCTTCTAATCACCAGCTACAAAAGGCTGGAAAAAGGACCCTGCTAGGTTCAAAACTCCTGTGGTGGAGGCAGTTCGTATCCTTGCACACTTGGCACCACCAGGGTCCCCGCAAGCCAAGCAGCTGCACCACCTTCACACTCAACTCTCACTGGGGCAGAGCTGTCACAGGCAAAAATTTTTGCGTGTACGCGTGCAGGGTCACTTCGGTCGTGTCCAACACTTTGTGATCCTGTAGACTGTGGCCTGTCAGGCTTCTCTGTCAGGAGGGGGTCTCCAGGCAAGAATACTGAAGCGTATTGGCCAATACTGGTTGCCATATCCTTCTCGAGCACTATATTTCCTGCTGCCCTAGCTGCCAACACCCCTGAGTACTTGGTGCTGTCAGAACCCCTGCGACCCAAGCAGCTGCACCACCTCCACACCTGGCCCTTACAGGGGCAAACCCAAGTCCTCCAGGGCAGCCTCAGGAGCAAACTCCAGTGGATGACCCACATACAGAGGTGGAAAGAAAACCACAATTTAAACCCAAGGGCAGTGTGGCTAAGGAAGAAGACCCCAAATCTTCCCACCAGCTCTACAAGCTGCAGATTAAATCCACATGATCAACTAGGCAGACTCTGTGTCTGTGGAATATACACGAGGGCATTGAGAGATCCCACAAAAGAAAACACACCAGTTCTGATAGCTGTGGACATTGGAAGCAAGAACACACAGGGGTAGGACCAGATTAAAATCTGAGCTGCCTCCACAGCAGGTCCAGGAATCCACACAGTGTTGGAGGGGATCCTAGGGAGGTGAGCTGGACTGTGACTCCCAGCAAGGGAAAGGACTTACAACAGTGACTCAAGAAAAACATTTATTATTCTTATGTTTTGACTTGTTCTATAGATTCTTTTGAATTTTTTCCTCCCTCCACCCTTATTGTAGTTATTGATATAATTGGCACTATGAAATCTAACTAAGCTTTGAGCTTTTTTTTTTTTCCCCCTCAGTCACATTTTTTATTCTTGTTATAAACCTCTGCCTCTACATTGGGTTTTTACAGTTCTGTGGAGTTTTCCTGTCGTTTTTTTCTTTGCTCTTTTTTTAATTTTGATTTTTAATTTTTTAAACCTATTATTAGTTTTTCTACATTTATTCCTTTGTTTGCGTTTTCATTGCTTTATTCCTCACTTGGCACCTTGCTTTAGTTTTGTTTTCCAGTTTGTGCTTTAGTTAGTTTTGTCTTAACTGGTAAGTATAATTTTTTATTTCCTTTGTTCACTGGGCCAGTCCACTGTACTTTATTTTTGTTGGACTGTTTAGACTTTGCTGTTGGGTATATATATATATATATATATATATGTGTGTGTGTGTGTGTGTGTGTGTGTGTGTGTGTATTCCATGATTTTAATTATTATTTGCCTGATTTTGTCACTGCCATTTCTATAGGGTTCATCTTTGGTTCCTCGTTTTTGGGTATTTGTTTTAATCTCACTAATGCCATAACAAGCCACTTGTGAAATCTTCATGCTTGACCAGAGATCAAGTCCTGAGCCTTTGGAGTGGGAGCACTGACTCCAAGACCACAGACTACCAGAGAATTAGCCCTAGGGAGTATCAAAGAGTGAGAACTCACACAAAGGAAAAGACTTGAATACAAGACCTGACATCACCCAAACCCTAGTAGCACCCTGTGCAGGATGCCTCATCTAAACAACAAACAAAACAAAAATATGAACCCAGTCATCAGCAGACAGGATTATCATCTCACTTAGCCTTGCCCATCAGAGGAAACACAGGCAGACAAAAAAACTCAGCACAAATCTCACCCTATATGAAGCTTACACAAACCACTGGACCAACCTTAGGAGGGCAGAAAACAAAAAGAAGAAAGAATTCAACCTTAAAGCCTGGGTAAAGGAGACCTCAAACACAATAAGTTAAAAAAAGTACTAATGAAAAGGCAGAGAAATACTACAGAAGTGGAGGAACAAACTAGAAACACCGAAGTTCAAATAAATGAAGAGGAAATAGGCAAACTACCTGAAAAAGAATTCAGAATAATGATAGGAAAGATGATCAAAAACCTTGAAAACAAAATGGAGAAAATGCAAGAATCAATTAAGAAAGGTACAGAAGAATTAAAGAATAAACATACAGAAACAACACAATTACTAAAATTAAAAATACTCTAGAAGGAATCAGTAGCAGAATATCTGAAGCAGAAGGACGAATCAGTGAGCTGAAAGATAAATTGGTGGAACTAATTTCTGAAGAGCAGAATAAAGTAAAAAGAATGAAAAGAACTGAGGATAGTCTCAGAGACCTCTGGGACAATATCAAATGCAACAACATTCAAATTATAGGGGTCCCAGAAGAAGAAGAGAAAAGGAAAGGGTAGGGAAATTTTTTGAAGAGATTATAGTTGAAAATTTCTCCAACATGGAAAAGGAAATAGTCAATCAAGTCCAAGAGGCATAAAGAGTCCCATACAGGATAAACCCAAGGAGAAACCCACCAAGACACATACTAATCAAACAAAGACTAAACACAAAGGAAGAATATTAAAAGCAGCAAGAGAAAAGCAACAAGCAACATACAAGGGAAACCTCATATGCTTAACAGCTGATCTTTCAGCAAAAACTCTGCAGGCCAGAAGGGAATGAAGGATATATTTAAAGTACTGAAAGGGAAAAATCTGCAACCATGATTACTGTACCCAGCAAGGATCTCATTCAATATTGATGGAGAAATAAAAATATTTTTAATCAAGAAAAAAGTTAAGAGAATTCAGTACCACCAAACCAGCTTTACAACAAATGTTAAAGGAACTTACATAGTCAAGAAATACAAGAGAAGAAAAAAGATCTATGAAATCAACCCCAAACAGGTAAGAAAATGGCAATACAGACATACATATCAATAATTACTTTAAATGTAAATGGATTAAATGCTCCAACCAAAATACACAGACTGGCTGAATGGATACCAAAACAAGACCTATAAATATGCTGTCTAGAAGAAATCTACTTCAGACCTAAAAACACATATAGACTGAAAGTGGAGAGGATGGAAAAATATATTCCATGCAAATGGGAAGCAAAAGAATGCTGGAGTGGCAATCCTCATATCAGACAAATAAGACTTTAAAATAAAGAATATTACAAGAGATAAGGAAGGACACTACACAATGATAAAGGGATTAATCCAAGAGGAAGACATAACAACTGTAAATATCTCTGCACCCAACAGAGGAGCTTCTCAATGTATAAGACAAACACTAACAGACATAAAAGGAGAAACTGACAGTAACACAATAATTGTAGGAGACTTCAACACCCCACTCACACCAATGGACACATCATAAAAACAGAAAATTAATAAGGAAGCACAAGTCTTAAATGATATATTGGATGAGTTGGATCTCGTTGATATCTTCAGGACATTCCATCCAAATGCAGAAAAATACACCTTCTTCAGTGCACATGGAATATTCTCCAGGATAGACCACATCTTGGATCACAAATCAAACCTCAGTAAATTTAAGAAAATTGAAATTGTATCAAGCATCTTCCCCCACCACAATGCTATGAGACTAGGTATCAATTACAAGAAAGAATGTGTAAGAAACAGAAACACATGGAGATTAAACAACATGTTTCTAAATAAACAACAGGTTAGTGAAGAAATCACAAGGAAAATAAAAAATTTTCTAGAAACAAATGTCAATGAAAATATGACAACTTAAAACCT
The DNA here is from genome assembly GCF_019923935.1 of Bubalus bubalis. NCBI lineage: Eukaryota > Metazoa > Chordata > Mammalia > Artiodactyla > Bovidae > Bubalus > Bubalus bubalis. Next base: position 98,547,908 of record NC_059163.1, on the reverse strand, counting down.
GTGGGATGCAGCAAAAGCAATTCTAAGAGGGAAGTTTATAGCAATACAGTCCTACCTCAAGAAACAAGAAAAACTTCGAATAGAGAACCTAACTTTACAACTAAAACAACCGGGAAAAGAAGAAGAAGAGCAACAAAAAGCCCTCAAAATTAATAGAAGAAAAGAAATCATAAAGATTAGAGCAGGACAATTGAAAGTGAAATTAAAGATACAATAGTAAAGGTAAATAAAACTAAAAGCTGGTTCTTTGAGAAGATATACAAAATCGACAAACCTTTAACCAGATTCATCAAGAAAAAAAAAAGAGGCAAGAATCAAATCAACAAAATTAGAATTGAAAAAGGAGAGGTTACAACAGACAATGCAGAAATACAAAGGATTATGAGACTATTATGAGCAACTATATGGTAATAAAATGGATAACCTGGAAGAAATGGACAGGTTCTTAGAAAAGTTCAATCTTCCAAGACTGAACCAGGAAGAAATAGAAATTATGAACAATCCAATTACAAGCACTGAAATTGAAGCTGTGATTAAAAAAAAAAACAAACTCCCCAAAAACAAAAGCCCAGGACCAGATAGCTTCACAGGAGAATTCTATCAAACATATAAAGAAGAGCTAATGCCTATCCTTCTAAAACTCTTTCAAAAAATTGCAGGGGAAGGAACATTTCCAAACTTATTCTATGAGGCCACCATCACCCTGATACCGAAACCAGACCAAGATAACACACAAAAAAGAAACCTACAGGGCAATATCACTGATGAACATAGATGCAAAAATCCTCAACAAAACTTTAGCAAACAAAATTCAGCAACATATCAAAAAGCTCATACACCATGATCAAGTTAGGTTTATTTCAGGAATTCAAGGATTCTTCAATATATGTGAATCAATCAATGTGATGCACCATATTAACAAATTGAAAGATGAAAACCATATAATAATCTCAATAGATGCAGAAAACACCTTTGACAAAATTCAGCACCCATTTATGATTAAAACTCTTCACTAAATGGGCATAGAAGGAACCTACCTCAACATAGTAAAGGCCGTATATGATAAGCTTACAGCAAACATTATTCTCAATGGTGAAAAACTGAAAGCATTCCCCCTAAGATCAGGAACAAGACAAGTGTGTCCACTTTTGCCACAATTATTCAATATAGTTCTGAAAGTCCTAGCTATAGCAATCAGAGAAGAAAAAGAAGTAAAAGGCATCCATATTGGAAAAGAAGAAGTAAAGCTCTCACTATTTGCAGATGACATGATACTGTACATTAAAAACCCTAAAGATAGTATCAGAAAATTACTAGAGTTAATCAGTGAATTTAGCAAAGTTGCAGGATACAAAATAAATACACAGAAATCACTTGCATTTCTATATACTAACAATGAAAAATGAGAATGAGAAATTAAGGAATCAATCCCATTCACCATTGTAACAAAAATAATTAAATATCTAGGAATAAACTTACCTAAGGAGACAAAAGAACTGTACAGAGAAAATTATAAGACACTGCTGCTGCTGCTGCTAAGTCGCTTCAGTCGTGTCCGACTCTGTGCGACCCCATAGACAGCCTCCTACCAGGCTCCTCTGTCCCTGGGATTCTCCAGGCAAGAACACTGGAGTGGGCTGCCATTTCCTTCTCCAATGCATGAAAGTGAAAAGTGAAAGTGAAGTCGCTCAGTCCTGTCCAACTCTTAGTGACCCCATGGACTGCAGCCCACCAGGCTCCTCCGTCCATGGGATTTTCCAGGCAAGAAGACTGGAATGGGGTGCCATTGCCTTCTCCATAAGACACTAATGAAAGGAATCAAAGACAACATAAACAGATGGAGAGATATTCCATGTTCCTGGGTAAGAAGAATCAATATTTTGAAAATAACTATACTATCAAACACTATCTACAGATTCAATGCAATCCCTATAAAATTACCAATGGCTTTTTTCACAGAACTAGAACAAAAAATTTCACAGTTCATATGGAAACACAAAAGATCCCAAATAGCCAAAGCAGTCTTGAGAAAGAAGAATGGAGCTGGAGGAATTAAACTTCCTGACTTCAGATTATACTGCAAAGCTATAGTCATCAAGACAATATGGTACTGGCACAAAAACAGAAATATAGACCAGTGGAACAAGATAGTAAGCCCAGAAATAAACCCATGCACCTATGGGTACCTTATCTTAGACAAAGGAGGCAAGAATATACAATGGGGCAAAGACAGCCTCTTTAATAAATGGTGCTGGGAAAACTGGACAGTTACTTGTAAAAAAATGAAATTAGAACACTTCCTAACACCATACGCAAAGGTAAACTCAAAATGGATTAAAGATCAAAATGTAAGACCAAAAACTATAAAAATCTTAGAGGAAAACCTAGGCAGAACTCTCGATGACATAAATCAAAACAAGATCCTCTATGACCCACATCTTAGAGTAACCAAAATAAAAACAAAAGTAAAGAAGTAGGACCTGATTAAACTTTAAGGCTTTCTCACAGCAAAGCAAGCTAAAAACAAGGTGTAAAGACAACCCTCAGAATGGGAGAAAATAATGGCAAATGAAACAGCTGACAGAGGATTAATTTCCAAAATATACAAGCAGCTCATATAACTCAGTACCAGAAAAACAAAAAACCCAGTCAAAAAGTGGGGAAAAGACCTAAGCAGACATTTCTCCAAAGAAGACATACAGATGGCTAACAAATACATGAAAAGATGCTCAGTATCACTCATTATTAGAGAAATGCAAATCAAAACTACAATGAGATATCACCTCATACCTGTCAGAATGGCCATCATCAATAAGTCTACAAACAATAAATGCTGGAGAGGGTGTGGAGAAAAGGGAATGCTCTTGCATTGTTGGTGGGAAGGTAAATTGATACAGCCACTATGGAAGACAATATGGAGATTCCTTTAAAAACTAGGAATAAAACCATCGTATGATCCAGCAATCTCACTCCTAGGCATATACCCTGAGGAAACCAAAATTGAGAGACACATATATCCCATTGTTCATTGCAGCACTATTTACAATAGCTAGAACATGGAAGCAACGTAGGTGTCCATTGACAGATGAATGGATAGAGAAATGTAGTACATATACATGATGGAATATTACTCAGCCATAAAAAAGAACACATTTGAGTCAGTTCTAATGAGGTGGATGAACCTAGAACCTATTATACAGAGTGAAGTAAGTCAGAAAGAGAAAGATAAATACCGTATTCTAACGCATATATATGGACTCTAGAAAAATGGTACTGAAGCATTTATTTACAAGGAAGCAATGGAGAAACAGACATAGAAAATAGACTTATGGACATGGGGAGAAGGGAGGAGAGGGTGAGATGTATGGAAAGAGTAACATGGAAACTTACACTTCCGTATGTAAAATAGATATCCAACAGGAATTTTCAGTATGGCTCAGGAAACTCAAACAGGGGCTGTGTATCAATCTAGAGGGGTAGGATGGGGAGGGAGATGGGAGGCAGGTTCAAAAGGGAGGGGATATATGTATACCTAAGGCTGATTCATGTTGAGGTGTGACAGAAAACAACAAAATTCTGTAAAGCAATTATCCATCAATTAAAAAAAAAGAACAAAATATCCTTTTATAGACTACCTAGATTTTGGTAATTGAATCTAGGGACATTTGCAGGATAATACCATTTTCTTATAAAAATGGAATGATTCTGCAAGTGCTGCATGTTGTATTTAGAAATAATAATAATTTAAATTGAAATGGAAAGTAAATTGAATCAGATCAAAGTAAAATTAATTCAATAAATAAATTTTTTCTTAAATTAGCATCCTAAAAGTTAAGTGCCAAATAATTTATACTCAGCTAAAGTTCTCTACAAAGTGAACATGGCCAACATTGTTTTACTATTAGGTATTTAGTGTTAGTGACAGTTGACAAATTCTACTTCTTGATTGCTCTTTTTTTTTTTTTTTTTTAAGTAACAGCTTTTTTTTTTTTAATTTTATTTTATTTTTAAACTTTACAATATTGTATTAGTTTTGCCAAATATCAAAATGGATCCGCCACAGGTATACATGTGTTCCCCATCCTGAACCCTCCTCCCTCCTCCCTCCCCATTCCATCCCTCTGGGTCGTCCCAGTGCACCAGCCCCAAGCATCCAGTATGGTGCATCGAACCTGGACTGGCAACTCGTTTCATACATGATATTTTACATGTTTCAATGCCATTCTCCCAAATCTTCCCACCCTCTCCCTCTCCCACAGAGTCCATAAGACTGTTCTATACATCAGTGTCTCTTTTGCTGTCTCGTACACAGGGTTATTGATACCATCTTTCTAAATTCCATATATATGCGTTAGTATACCGTATTGGTGTTTTTCTTTCTGGCTTACTTCACTCTGTATAATAGGCTCCAGTTTCATCCACCTCATTAGAACTGGTTCAAATGTATTCTTTTTAATGGCTGAGTAATACTCCATTGTGTATATGTACCACTGCTTTCTTATCCATTCATCTGCTGATGGACATCTAGGTTGCTTCCATGTCCTGGCTATTATAAACAGTGCTGCGATGAACATTGGGGTACATGTGTCTCTTTCCCTTCTGGTTTCCTTAGTGTGTATGCCCAGCAGTGGGATTGCTGGATCATAAGGCAGTTCTAGTTCCAGTTTTTTAAGGAATCTCCACACTGTTCTCCATACTGGCTGTACTAGTTTGCATTCCCACCAACAGTGCAAGAGGGTTCCCTTTTCTCCACACCCTCTCCAGCATTTATTGCTTGTAGACTTTTGGATCGCAGCCATTCTGACTGGTGTGAAAAGGTACCTCATAGTGGTTTTGATTTGCATTTCTCTGATAATGAGTGATGTTGAGCATCTTTTCATGTGTTTGTTAGCCATCTGTATGTCTTCTTTGGAGAAATGTCTATTTAGTTCTTTGGCCCATTTTTGATTGGGTCATTTATTTTTCTGGAGTTGAGCTGTAGGAGTTGCTTGTATATTCTCGAGATTAGTTGTTTGTCAGTTGCTTCGTTTGCTATTATCTTCTCCCATTCTGAAGGCTGCCTTTTCACCTTGCTAATAGTTTCCTTTGATGTGCAGAAGCTTTTAAGGTTAATTAGGTCCCATTTGTTTATTTTTGCTTTTATTTCCAATATTCTGGGAGGTGGGTCATAGAGGATCCTGCTGTGATGTATGTCAGAGAGTGTTTTGCCTATGTTCTCCTCTAGGAGTTTTATAGTTTCTGGTCTTACATTTAGATCTTTAATCCATTTTGAGTTTATTTTTGTGTCTGGTGTTAGAAAGTGTTCTAGTTTCATTCTTTTACAAGTGGTTGACCAGATTTCCCAGCACCACTTGTTAAAGAGATTGTCTTTAATCCATTGTATATTCTTGCCTCCTTTGTCAAAGATAAGGTGTCCATATGTGCATGGATTTATCTCTGGGCTTTCTATTTTGTTCCATTGATCTATATTTCTGTCTTTGTGCCAGTACCATACTGTCTTGATAACTGTGGCTTTGTAGTAGAGCCTGAAGTCAGGTAGGTTGATTCCTCCAGTTCCATTCTTCTTTCTCAAGATCGCTTTGGCTATTCGAGGTTTTTTGTATTTCCATACAAATTGTGAAATGATTTGTTCTAGCTCTGTGAAGAATGCTGTTGGTAGCTTGATAGGGATTGCATTGAATCTATAGATTGCTTTGGGTAGTATACTCATTTTCACTATATTGATTCTTCCAATCCATGAACATGGTATATTTCTCCATCTGTTAGTGTCCTCTTTGATTTCTTTCACCAGTGTTTTATAGTTTTCTATATATAGGTCTTTAGTTTCTTTAGGTAGATATATTCCTAAGTATTTTATTCTTTCCGTTGCAATGGTGAATGGAATTGTTTCCTTAATTTCTCTTTCTGTTTTCTCATTATTAGAGTATAGGAATGCAAGTGATTTCTGTGTGTTGATTTTATATCCTGCAACTTTACTATAGTCATTGATTAGTTCTAGTAATTTTCTGGTGGAGTCTTTAGGGTTTTCCATGTAGAGGATCATGTCATCTGCAAACAGTGAGAGCTTTACTTCTTCTTTTCCAATTTGGATTCCTTTTACTTCTTTTTCTGCTCTGATTGCTGTGGCCAAAACTTCCAAAACTAAGTTGAATAGTAATGGTGAAAGTGGGCACCCTTGTCTTGTTCCTGACTTTAGAGGAAATGCTTTCAATTTTTCACCATTGAAGATAATGTTTGCTGTGAGTTTGTCATATATAGCTTTTATTATGTTGAGGTATGTTCCTTCTATTCCTGCTTTCTGGAGAGTTTTGATCATAAATGGATGTTGAATTTTGTCAAAGGCTTTCTCTGCATCTATTGAGATAATCATATGGTTTTTATTTTTCAACTTGTTAATGTGGTGTATTACATTGATTGATTTGCGGATATTGAAGAATCCTTGCATCCCTGGGATAAAGCCCACTTGGTCATGGTGTATGATCTTTTTAATGTGTTGTTGGATTCTGATTGCTAGAATTTTGTTAAGGATTTTTGCATCTATGTTCATCAGTGATATTGGCCTGTAGTTTTCTTTTTTTGTGGGATCTTTGTCAGGTTTTGGTATTAGGGTGATGGTGGCCTCATAGAATGAGTTTGGAAGTTTACCATCCTTTGCAATTTTCTGGAAGAGTTTGACCAGGATAGGTGTTAGCTCTTCTCTAAATTTTTGGTAGAATTCAGCTGTGAAACTGTCTGGACCTGGGCTTTTGTTTGCTGGATGATTTTTGATTACAGTTTCAATTTCCATGCTTGTGATGGGTCTGTTAAGATTTTCTATTTCTTCCTGGTCCAGTTTTGGAAAGTTGTACTTTTCTAAGAATTTGTCCATTTCTTCCTTGTTGTCCATTTTATTGGCATATAATTGCTGATAGTAGTCTCTTATGATCCTTTGTATTTCTGTGTTGTCTGTTGTGATCTCTCCATTTTCATTTCTAATTTTATTGATTTGATTTTTCTCCCTTTGTTTCTTGATGAGTCTGGCTAATGGTTTGTCAATTTTATTTATCCTTTCAAAAAACCAGCTTTTGGTTTTGTTGATTTTTGCTATGGTCTCTTTTGTTTCTTTTGCCTTTATTTCTGCTCTAATTTTTACGATTTCTTTCCTTCTACTAACCCTGGGGTTCTTCATTTCTTCCTTTTCTAGTTGCTTTAGGTGTAGAGTTAGGTTATTTATTTGACTTTTTTCTTGTTTCTTGAGGTGTGCCTGTATTGCTATGAACTTTCCCCTTAGGACTGCTTTTACCGTGTCCCACAGATTTTGGGTTGTTGTGTTTTCATTTTCATTCGTTTCTAGGCAAATTTTGATTTCTTTTTTGATTTCTTCTGTGATTTGTTGGTTATTCAGCAGCGTGTTGTTCAGCTTCCTTATGTTGGAATTTTTAATAGTTTTTCTCTTGTAATTGAGATCTAATCTTACTGCATTGTGGTCGGAAAAGATGCTTGGAATGATTTCTATTTTTTTGAATTTACCAAGGCTAGCCTTTGTCCCAATTTGTGATCTATCCTGGAGAAGGTTCCATGTGCGCTTGAGAAAAAGGTGAAATTCATTGTTTTGGGATGAAATGTCCTATAGATATCAATTAGGTCTAACTGGTCTATTGTATCGTTTAAAGTTTGTGTTTCCTTGTTAATTTTCTGTTTAGTTGATCTACCCATAGGTGTGAGTGGGGTATTAAAGTCTCCCACTATTATTGTGTTATTGTTAATTTCTCCTTTCATACTTGTTAGCATTTGTATTACATACTGCGGTGCTCCTGTGTTGGGTGCATATATATTTATAATTGTTATATCTTCTTCTTGGATTGATCCTTTGATCATTATGTAGTGACCATCTTTGTCTCTTTTCACAGTCTTTGTTTTAAAGTCTATTTTATCTGATATGAGTATTGCTACTCCTGCTTTCTTTTGGTCCCTATTTGCATGGAAAATCTTTTTCCAGCCCTTCACTTTCAGTCTGTATGTGTCCCCTGTTTTGAGGTGGGTCTCTTGTAGACAACATATGTAGGGGTCTTGTTTTTGTATCCATTCAGCCAGTCTTTGTCTTTTGGTTGGGGCATTCAACCCATTTACGTTTAAGGTAATTACTGATAAGTATGATCCCGTTGCCATTTACTTTATCGTTTTGGGTTCGAATTTATACACCATTTTTGTGTTTCCTGTCTAGAGAATATCCTTTAGTATTTGTTGGAGAGCTGGTTTGGTGGTGCTGAATTCTCTCAGCTTTTGCTTGTCTGAAAAGCTTTTGATTTCTCCTTCATATTTGAATGAGATCCTTGCTGGGTACAATAATCTGGGCTGTAGGTTATTTTCTTTCATCATTTTAAGTATGTCTTGCCATTCCCTCCTGGCTTGAAGAGTTTCTATTGAAAGATCAGCTGTTATCCTTATGGGAATTCCCTTGTGTGTTATTTGTTGTTTTTCCCTTGCTGCTTTTAATATTTGTTCTTTGTGTTTGATCTTTGTTAATTTGATTAATATGTGTCTTGGGGTGTTTCGCCTTGGGTTTATCCTGTTTGGGACTCTCTGGGTTTCTTGGACTTGGGTGATTATTTCCTTCCCCATTTTAGGGAAGTTTTCAACTATTATCTCAAGTATTTTCTCATGGTCTTTCTTTTTGTCTTCTTCTTCTGGGACCCCTATGATTCGAATGTTGTAGTGCTTAATATTGTCCTGGAAGTCTCTGAGATTGTCCTCATTTCTTTTAATTCGTTTTTCTTTTTTCCTCTCTGATTCATTTATTTCTACCATTCTATCTTCTAATTCACTAATCCTATCTTCTGCCTCTGTTATTTTACTATTTGTTGCCTCCAGAGTGTTTTTAATTTCACTTATTGCATTATTCATTATATATTGACTCTTTTTTATTTCTTCTAAGTCCTTGTTAAACCTTTCTTGCATCTTCTCAATCCTTGCCTCCAGGCTATTTATCTGTGATTCCATTTTAATTTCAAGATTTTGGATCAATTTCACTATCATTATTCAGAATTCTTTATCAGGTAGATTCCCTATCTCTTCCTCTTTTGTTTGGTTTGGTGGGCATTTGTCCTGTTCCTTTATCTGCTGGGTATTCCTCTGTCTCTTCATCTTGTTTAAATTGCTGAGTTTGGGGTGTCCTTTCTGTATTCTGGCAGCTTGTGGAGTTCTCTTTATTGTGGCGTTTCCTCACTGTGTGTGGGTTTGTACAGGTGGCTTGTCACGGTTTCCTGGTTAGGGAAGCTTGTGTCGATGTTCTGGTGGATGGAGCTGTATTTCTTCTCTCTGGAGTGTAATGAAATGTCCAGTAATGTGTTATGAGATGTCTATGGTTTTGGGGTGACTTTGGGCAGCCTGTATCTTGAAGCTCAGGGCTGTGTTCCTTTGTTGCTGGAGAATTTGCTTGGTATGTCTTGCCCTGGAACTTGTTGGCCCTTGTGTGGTGCTTGGTTTCAGTGTCGGTATGGAGGCGTTTGATGAGCTCCTGTCAATTAATGTTCCTTGGAGTCAGGAGTTCCCTGGAGTCAGGGTTTGGACTTAAGCCTCCTACTTCCAGTTATCGGTCTTATTTTTACAGTAGTTTCAAAACTTCTCCTTCTATACAGCACCATTGATAAAACATCTACGTTAAAGATGAAAAGTTTCTCTACTGTGAGGGTCACTCAGAGAGGTTCACAGCGTTACATGGAGAAGAGAAGTGGGAGGAGGGAGTTAGAGGTGACCCAAATGAGATGAGGTGGAATCAACAGTAGAGAGAGTGGGCTAGCCAGTAGTCACTTCCTTATGTGCACTCCACAACTGGACCACTCAGAGATGTTCACGGAGTTATACAGAGAAGAGAAGAAGGAGGCAGGAGACAGAGGTGGCCAGAAGGATAAAAGGGGGAAATGAAAAGGAGGGAGACAGATCCAGCAGGTAATCAGTTCCCTAAGTGTTCTCCACCGTCTGGAACACACAGAAATTCACAGAGTTGGGTAGAGTAGAGAGGGGTTAGGGAGGAGATACAGGCGACCTGGTGGAGAAAACGGAGATTCCAAAGGGAGAGAGAGCAGTGAAGCCAGTACTCTCGTTCCCTAGTGAAAAATGGGTCCTGAAGATTGGGTTCTTAAAGGTACAAAATTGGTAACAAATACATAAAAGCAAAAATTAAAAATCTAGAGTAGAATTTGGAATTTCAAAAATGCGATGTTAATGAAAAGAAGAAGGAAAAGAAAGAGAAAAAACGAACAAAGAAAAACAAACAAGGTCGCGAAAATTATAAAGAAACTACAGGTACAGAATTGATAACTAATACCAAAAAGCAAAAATTAAAAATCTAGAGTAGAGTTTGGAATTTCAAAAATACAATGTTAAAAAAAGGAAGAAGAAAAATAAAGAGAGAAAACAAACAAACCAACAAAAACAATGTCGCAAAAATTATAAAGAAAATACAGGTACAAAATTAATATCAAATACCAAAAAGCATAAATTAAAAATCTTGAGTAGAGTTTGGAATTGCAGATATACGATGTTATACAAAAGAAGAAGAGAAAGAAACAGAGGAAAAAAAAAGTCACAGAAATTATGAAAAAAACTATAGGTACAAAATTGATAACATATACCAAAAGGCTAAAATTAAAAATCTAGAGTAGAGTTTGGAATTTCAAAAATACAATGTTAAAGAAAAGAAGAAAAAGAAAAAAAACAAAACAAAACACGGTCAAAAAATTATAAAATATATATATGAAGTTTGCTGAAGAAAAAAAAAATAGGGTCTTTTTTTTTTTTTTTTTGCAAAGTAATAGTTATAAAAGTGAAAATTAAAGGACAATAGAGGACTTAAATTTTTTTTTAATTAAAAAAAAAGAAAGATTGATCCTAAAAATAGTAAAAATATATCTAGGTCTTTCTCTGGTTTTGTTGTGAGTATTGTGGGTTCAGTTCATTTTTGGCTAGTTCCTTGGTCTGACTTATATTTCTCAAGATCTATAGGGCCCTTCCTATGTAGTTCATAGTAACCACAGGGTTTTAATCTATGGCCTGTAGCTTCCAAGGCGTTTCCCTCTGTTATAGCTTCTTCTGTTTGCTGGTCTCTTCAGTGTCTGGTTCCCACCCTGACACAAAGGGGATGGTGGAGGACACTATTTTTTTTTATTTTATTTAGGCTCACTTGTTCAGCCTTGCTGTGGGGAGGTAGGGAGAGATGCTGCAAACAGATAACACTGGCGTGCGCTCGCAGTGCCTCAGCCACAGTGGGTCTGCCCACACTCACGGCGCGTGTAGCCTCCCTGCCCACGCTGCTCGGGCTCTAGGTTGTTCCACCGGGAACAATTAGAGGCCGGCCCTGGGCTGCATGTACCTCCCAGGTCCAAGCCGCTCAGGTTCAGGCACTCGGGTCGTCCTCAGAGGCGCAGACTCGGTTGGGCCTGCGTTTTGTGTTCTTCCCAGATCCGAGCAGCTCAGGTGATGTGTTTGGCGGGCGCCAATGCTGCGACGTATCGCCTCCCCGCCACTCGGTTATCTGGGTGTAAAACCTGCGCACCTTCTCAGGCAGATGTTGACCGTCCAGACCCCCAAGAAGTTTTAGTTAGCAAAGAAGCCTGCTTACAGTTTTAAAGATAGTGTCTCTCTTGGGCTGCGATTGCCCCCTTCCGGCTCTGGCTGCCTGTCACCGGAGGGGGAAGGTCTGCAGCTGGCTATCTCTGTTCAGTCCTTTGTTCTGTGCGCGGGCCTGGCGGTGTCTTAGGTTAGGGCTGGCTTTTCGCGTGGTAGATATCCCACAGTCTGGTTTGCTAGCCCAAATTATTTCGCTCAGATAGCGCTCAGGACATTCCGGCCGATTCTTACTCTAAGCAACACAGCCCGCGCTGCGCTTCCCTGCCCAGCCCCCGCTTGCTAATGCCGTGTGCAGGCGTCTGCGCTGCTTCTCCGCTGGGGGAGTTACCGTAGGGCTCACAATCCGCGATTTTTAATTGTTTATTTATTTCTTTTTCTCCCTTTTATGTTGCCCTCTGTGCTTCCAAAGCTCGGCACAGATTCGGCAGTGAGAGGGTTTCCTGGTGTTTGGAAACTTCTCTCTTTTTAAGACTCCCTTCCCGGGACGGAACTCCGTCCCTCCCTCTTTTGTCTCTTTTTTTGTCTTTTATATTTTTTCCTACCTCCTTTTCTGGGTGCCTGATGTCCTCTGCCGGCATTCAGAAGTTGTTTTGTGGAATTTACTCGACGTTTAAATGCTCTTTTGATGAATTTGTGGGGGAGAAAGTGTTCTCCCCGTCCTACTCCTCCGCCATCTCGGCTCCTCCCCTTGATTGCTCTTTGGTACAGATTCTCGGTTTGAGTTGTCAGTGTCACATGTACAATTGGGTCTTTGACTCCTTTGCTTTTTCCATGTAGTGAATAATGAAGAAATTGAATTTTTTAGCTCACATTTACTCCCAACTACAAGTGTGTGATCAATAGGAATGAAAAGATGGCACTGTGTAAAAGAATGGGGCAATGTTTAGATTCTTCAGATTTCTATTCTTGCATCTTTAGCTCTTGTTCACAGGCAAAAAATAAAAACAAAAAACCTTCTGATCCCTACTGTAAGCATGTTACTATTCACACACAGAGTAATACAAGAGTCGATTTCCTAATAGAGTCAGTAACTGATAGGTAGGGATTTGGTAAAGACTAAATAAAATAGTTTTGTATTTGATAACTTGAAAAAAAATGAAAAACATTTGTATAAATGCATGAAGATAGCTAAAATATATCTACTTATTTGGAGATCTGTAAAGAGGTCTCATTATTTTTTGGGAGAGGGGACAGAAAGCAGAAGATATTTGACTTTGCTTGCTTATTGTTGCTTGATGATCCTTCTTTATTCTTATTCTCTGCCTGCTGGGAAGGGAGAAAGTTCAGTTACTTCTCTTTTTTTCTTATTTCCATCCCAATTACTGGCTACTCCTTCTGTCCCAGTTGGGTTTAAGGGCAGGGTGGGCATAAAGGAGGTGGAATAGGTAGTTCAGAGCTTCCCTGGTGGCTCACGAAGTAAAGCATCTGCCTGCAATGTGGGAGACCCAGGTTCAATCCCTGGGCTGGGAAGATCCCCTGGAGAAGGAAATGGCAATCCACTCCAGTACTCTTGCCTGGAAAATTCCACGGACAGAGGAGCCTTGTAGGCCACAGTGCATGGGGTTGCAAAGAGTCGGACACGACTGAGCGACTTCACTTCACTTCACTTCAGTGGTAAAGAATCAGCCTGGCAAGCAGGAGACGCAGGTTCAATCCCTGGGTTGGGAAGATCCCCTAGAGAAGGAAATGGCAACCTGCTCCAGTATTCTTGCCTGGGACATTCTTGACATGGACAGAGGAGCCTCACGGGCTGCAGTCCATAGGATCGCAAAGAGTAAGAGATGACTGAGCTACTGAACACACACAGAGGTAGTTAAAGGGGAGCAGAAAATTTCTTATTTTGATTGTGTTCACACAACATGGCTCAGTGCAATCTATTCCCGGCAAATGTTTGAAGATGATTCTTTTTTTTTTTTTTTTTGTGGAGCATTTTTATAGGTTATTTGTAAGTCCTCCTCTATTTCTGGATGTCTCTTACTTGAAATATCCCCAAACTTTGCTTTTTTATTTAGTTGCTTATTCCCTCTTTAGCATCAAAGTATTTTATCCAAAAAATTTTCTCACAAATACCTCATGTAACCTGCCTTTTTCATTACATCATTGTGGTTGATGAGTCCAAGAATCGTGTAACCTTTTTTTTTTAAGTTTAACTGCTTTATAAATATGACATTTTGTCTAACACTTCCTTTGGAAAACAACATTTATCCTCCTTTGGTGCCCCAGCTTAATAATATGCTCCCCCTCATAAAAGTATACTTGAAACCTAAATTGAGAAAAGGCTCACTTTACAATTAGCACAGCTTTGAGCCAAGGGGGCCCCATAATTTCACCAAAGATTATAAGGTTTCTTTTCTATTCTATCTTGGGGCCTGCCAGAATCATAAAAAAGATCCACTTCCTGTTACCAAGAGAGTGATTTAGGTCTCAACTGTGTTTGCTTAATTCATTGGTTCTCCTTTGAGCTGGGGGTGGAGGTTGCACAGCGAAAAGGGGTTTAGGAGTTGCCCTTTATTTATATCCCACAAAGATACTTTATTTTCAACTATTGAGAACAAAAACATGCTCACTTCTCCAATACAATGACAGCCAAAGTTTCCCCATAATTAAAATAAAGTCACCAGTTAAGAAAATATTTCCTTTAGAGTTAAATATAATTCACCTACAATTTGGCTATTTTTCTTAGAACCTATTCCCTAGATTGTTTCTTGCCCTAATTTTTTTTTTCAAGTTGTCTGAATAATTGTATTCCCAAAGGATCTTTGGTTATTCAGACTCTTAAGTCTATACTGCATTTCGCTTCATGAGAATATCAGACAATGACAAAAACACAAGCCAACTATAGCTTTTAAAACTTTTGTTTTTAAAAATGTCAAAATGACTTCACTTTAAGACAATGTTGAACATAAAATATAAAAGTAATATTCTCATTGGTGTATATTCAGTTTTCTCCTGCTTCCTCAACTGAATGTTGATTTAAATTTGTATGGAATCACTTATCCTTTTCTTTTTGGTTCAGGGTTATTTTATTTATTCACCTGCTATTTTCAGTTTAAGGCACAAAAAAGACTATATAATAATCTCTGAAATAGAATCAAAAGTGTGGTTTGCACAGGATAGTGTCTACCAATACTTTAGGCATAAACATTGTTGGTCACCTTTTGCATTTGTAGGAACAATGCATTTAGCTATGGGGGGAAAAAAGGCATTTATTGGCCTTATACTGCTTGAAGGTTTTTTTTCTCCCTGAATGTTTTAAATGTTTCTTTTACTGAAATATAGGGAATTTCTTATTCCTCCCTTCTTTTCCCCTTTCCTTCTTTCCTTTTTATTCTTTATATATTTAAGTTTAAACTTCAGTTTCAACACTTGGTAACATTGCCTCAGTTCCCTTCCAAATAAAATTAGATAATGTCAAACCTAAGCACAAGTACAGAATGAAGTAACACATGGGAAGGGCTTATGTGGTAAAATACTTCACTTTACGTAGTTTGACAAAGTTATGTAAAAAATGAGGAATGCAGTCAAAAACACTGGATAGGATCAGTCTACCCAATTTAGTTTTTTGTAAGCCTATCGCCTTTTGTTCTTTGACTATCAGGGAAGCCCAGGCAGTGCCCTAACTTTCAACTAGGTTCCTCTTTAGTCTTTCTTTTTCATCGTAGGTGAAGTCTAGCATTCTTGACAGGGACCCTGATCTATCTACCCAGCCCCTGGTATTAAATACCCTCATCCAGGGTCTACTTCAAATTGGACAAACCTCCTAGAATCATTGTACCATCAACTTGATGATATGGATAAAGACTGCCTGACTGGGACCACAGTTTTCTTACACAAGATACTGACTTAGGTTCAGATCCGATCCACATTTGCATGTTGCTTTTATATTTCTTTTAAAAAATGGCTTAAAATCAGTAGTGTTTGAATTATAAAGATGTTCAAAAGAGAAAAAACTAAAAAATACAAATTATCTACAACCTACATTTAATGAATGTCAAGATTTGGCTACATGTACTTAAAATTCTTAAAAAGATTGTTAAAAGTACAAATGAAATTTCTCCTTTTCCACTCTTTCCTCCCCTTCCTTACCTAGAAGAAACTTCGCTTCTAAAGTTAGTATGTATCTTTTTAAAAATTTTTTGGCTGTGTTGTGTGACATGTAGGAACTTAGCTCCCCAACCAGGGAACCTCTGCCCCCTACTATGGAAGCATAGAGTCTTAACCACTGGACCACCAGGAACTCTTAAATTTTATCTATGTTTTATAATTTACCGCACAGTTATACTATCCGGTGCTTTTATTTTATTTTATTTTATTTTTAATTTTATTTTATTTTTAAACTTTACATAATTATATTAGTTTTGCCAAATATCAAAATGAATCCGCCACAGGTATACTTGTGTTCCCCATCCTGAACCCTCCTCCCTCCTCCCTCCCCATACCATCCCTCTGGGTTTTGCATATGTGATATATGTGTCTCTCTGAATCAAACTTTTGTCTTTCAATAGCAAGATTAATACTTAAGGATATATTGAGGTCTAGGATATATATTTTGTAGTATTCATACAATAGAACCTTCTTATCCTGTGTGTGTGTGTGTGTGTGTGTGTGTTTGTGTTGGACATTTGACTTCTTTCTAGCTTTTCTTTATTACAAATAATGCTGGGAGGAACATCTTCACACATATATGTTGGCATATATGCAAGAATGTATATTCTGAAGTAGAATTGCTATGTTGTATGATATGTAAACTTAAGATTTCTTTCTACCAATCTAGGCTGCCATGCTTGGTACCATTCCAAACAAAGAGAAATCATTTGGGGTAAGGTGTACCTAGTATGATTTACTGGGCCAACAGCATAGCATGAACCCTGCCCTGGGTCATCATTTCCACAGTGCAGTCATTCTAAAGTGCCCTGACATTATTAACATCCTGCATGATTAATTTGCTTTGTAAAGGTTTATATATCTTGGCTGGAAAATAATTGTACTAGATTAAGAATACTATTACCCAGCAGGCTTTGAGAAGATAAAACATGATCGGTCATTTTCTTTGAGATTAGAGACCAATGAGTAGCAGGTTGTTATCTTAATAATGAGTTTTGCTAAAGTCATGAAAGTGCATCCTAAAAATAAACAAAATCCATTTTATTGGAATTTTTAAATCTAGTTTTGAAATCTAGTTGGTGGTTAATGTTTATTGCATGTAGCACAAGTGAATCAGTGAATCTCATCATTGGCATCTAAATGTTGTTTATGAGTAAATAAAGCTTTCTCAAAATGAAAGAAGTACTTGAAAAAAGCACAGAAAAAAACAAAACAAAGAAAAAGCCTCACATAAAAGACTTGCATTTGATTTTACAGTAACAGTTGAACAGAACATGAAAACATGATTGATCTTGAATTAAGAGGTGAATGAGTCATATACTCATGAATGTTTAGTTGTTGTTTAGTTGCCAAGTTGTGTCTGACTCTGTGGCCCCAGGGACTGCAGCACACCAGGCTTCCCTGTCCTTCATCTCCTGGAGTTTGTTCAAACTCATGTCCATGGAGTTGGTAATGCTATCCAAGTGTCTCATTCTCTGTTATCCCCTTCTCCTCCTGCCCTCGATCTTTCCCAGAATAAAGTAGTCAAAAACAATATAAGTTTAAAATATTATATGAATGAATGAATAACATCTTTGAGAGACAAATCCATGTGTGATTTTTCTTTGTATCCTGTGGTCTCAAGCACAATACCGTGTGCATGGAAAACACTAAAGGGCTATTGCTGAGTAAATGAATTAATAATGGACAAGTGATGCTTGAAGTGATGACAGGGGAGGCACAGATTTGTTTGCTTTCTCATTAGGATTAAAATTGGGCAATAGAATATAAAATTAAAATTAATTAACCCTAGTGCCCTATTTTAGTCTAATATTTAGAAGTCTTTTTTTTTTGGTAATTCAAAATTAGAGGGGATATCTATCCTATAATATTTAAAACCCATTCTGCATAGTAATATTCATTCATTCAATTGAAAACTTTTAGCAAAATGCCTCTGACATTTACAGAATCATTTAAAAAAATATTCTGAGGACTTAATTATAATTCCTTTTTAAGCTTTTCAGACAATTACTCAGTCTCTTGGGTTTTCCTACACCATGTGCTAGTATGTGACAGATGTTTGGATAGCTGTGACCAAGCAGACTGGTCATTTCAGGATTTGTTTGAATCACATGCAAGAAAAAACATAATGTTGAGACAGAATGCTGAAAACTGTGTAAACCAGGCAATTAATATGATGAGTTATGACCAACATTATTTTTAATGATATAAAAATTATCAGAATATGTTTGCACATAGGAAGTATTATTTCAACAAATTATATAAATATGTTTTAAAATACAGATTTGTGATTCAAAAAATATATTTCCTCCCATGGTTACAATAAAAATATTTGGAAACCAATTTCTTAATGGGTCCAAAAGGATAGGTCTCTTAAATAGTGACTATAATAAGTAGAGAGAGGCAAAGACCAGGAGAATGTTATAAAAACTGAGGACAGAGAGCATTTTTAAAAAGAAGGAAATGGTTAACATATCACTTGCCATAGTGAGATCAATAAGGTAAGATGAAAAAAGGCTAATTTGATTTAGCAATAAGGAGGCCATAGGTGATTGTTTCATTTTGGTGATGAAGTGGGGCTTGATTCGTTTCATGAGTCAATGGTATTAAGAAAGTACAGTCAAGTTAAGAGAGATCACTTTAAAAACTGGACTGAAGGCCCCAGAAAGAGGAAGTAGAAAAATTTGTAAAACCTAAGTCTTATTATTCTTATCTATGAAATAGATACAAGAATACTTACACAAAAGGCCGGTGTGTAGCTTGGGCACCATGCATGGGCAACCTGTAGAGCTCATTAAATGTGATCCGCTATCACCGCCGCCACCACCATCATCATCATCATTTCTGGGAGTAGTTAATTTCCAAAGGTTCTTATACCACCCTGACTCCATTATTCTTACCTACTACTTTAGAATTTTGGTTATAAGACTTAATGATTTTTTGTGTATAGATAAACAGTAGAGGGGAGGGTGTGGTATAAATTACCAACTCATAAGAGGACCAAGGCTGGACTACACAGCCTATTAAGCCAAATTCTGTGGAGAGATTTGTAAGCACTTATAACATGTGCTGAATATTTACTGTATGCCTGACACTTTTTAAATCATTTCACACTCATTAATCCTTGCAGTCACCCTATAGGGTGTGTCCTGAATACATCCTCATGAAATGAGACACAGGGAGGTACTAAGAGTTAAATAAGCATGTTGCACATATTGTTTTATTGTAGCTGTGGTTTGGGTCCTTTGGAGGAAGAAGAAGAT
Organism: Bubalus bubalis; assembly: GCF_019923935.1. Classification (NCBI taxonomy): domain Eukaryota; kingdom Metazoa; phylum Chordata; class Mammalia; order Artiodactyla; family Bovidae; genus Bubalus; species Bubalus bubalis. Next base: position 98,528,934 of record NC_059163.1, on the reverse strand, counting down.
TTAAATAACTTAAAACCAAAGAGAGAGGGAATGGAGAGAGAAAGACCACATGTATGTTCTTTCCTGTTTCTTTTTCTTTTGTCCATGAAAAAAGAGTGAGGTTCATAAGCTAAGTCTTAAGAGTAAATCCACTCCTGCAGGGTTTATCAATCATCCTTTTTGAACATTCTTTGGTTAGGGTTTAGAACACTGGGAGAAGACTTTGCACAGTTCCCTCTGGAAGGGAAAGAGCTTTTGCCGCACTGTTTTTAAATGAATAAATCAGAAGTGGCTGCCCGACGCACCCTTCACTGTCCACTGTTGATATAAATTGAAGCGACCACTGTAGATGAATAGAGGTAGAAGCTATTGCATGTTTGGGAGAATGGGAAGGAGGTGGTTGGGACAACTATTGGCTGTGGAATTGGAAATACAATTTGACTGTGAAGCATTTCCAAAGATACTGCAGGCTAAAATTTCAAAGTATCTCCAGAGGATTTAGTTTTATTACTCACACTGATGTCAGTGGGAACGGGGCAGTTATAGCCTTGGCTGCTCTCTGGAACTTTGCCTGACTACTCCTGTTTCAGCCATTAGAAATTATTTGTTTCACAGTCTCTTTCTGCCCCCTCACCCCCCATCCAAATAAACTAGTCTCAAGTAATTGATGTTAAGGTAATACCAGAAAAGTAGTCCCGAAGAACAGCTACCAGCTCTGAACTGTCAGCCAGAGAATACAGATGGCCCTCTCTTTGGGAAATAAAGATTGCCTATGAATGCAGTTCTCTCCATGTGAAAGCTGATCTTCTTGTTGACTTCCGTTATAAAATTGGAGGCTTGCTCCCCCAGAAAATCTCTGACAAAGAAAACAGAAACACATTTAAAAGTAGCAATTAAAAAAAATATCTAAAAATGATTAATGCAGTATAGATGAGCATTTAAATGAGTTTGAAGCAGTGAAAGCTATTTTTGTGTTTTTTAAGTTGGCTTTCATTTGAAAAGTAAATCAATCAGTTCAGATAGAAAAAAAAATTAACAATTGGCTCTAAGATTTTTTCAGCTTCTTTCCATCTCCACTCCTTCACATTCTGTAACAGAATGTTGTTTATAGTTCCCTCTGGTTGAACAGACTATACTTCTTGGTAGTTTAAGAAAACTCCTAGTTTATCATTATTGCTTTTAAAAATAATGAACATGCTTATCTGGTTGAAAAGGGTTGAAAGGGGGCTTCTGGAGGCTACCCAGAAGTACAACAGGAATAACAGTTTAAATGATAAAGTGAATTAGCCATAGTTCAATATCATATTCTCTAAAAAGGCATGTTGCTCAATGCTGAATTTTATTCTATGGGGTTTTTATTTACTCTCAACCTATTCCCACTTTCTTGATGAAACGTTACCTTCCAGTATCAGGTCAGGCCCAAAACCAGGTTCCCTTGACCTCCTTCTCTAAACTCACTTCATTTTTGAGCACCCATTTCCCTTGACTCCTCTCTATGCTATACTCTTCCAGTTGCAAATTCTGATTTATATTTAATCAGTCAGCAGCTGAGCAACTGTCTTCAGTACTTAACTAGTTGACAGTATGGACCAATTAACATTGTATATTGCCACTCAAAGTCACTAGACTAAAGATGCTGGCCTCTAGGGAGACTCATGGCTGCTCTCTGTACCACCACCTACCTCATCACTGCCTCTGACTTCATTCTTGGGTGTGCTAAGAGGGATATTTTACGTTTGAGCATTGTAGAGAATTACACTTTGGTTTATTTTCCTTTCTCCTGAATTTGGGCCAGCCCTCTGACTGCTTAACCAATAGAATGACATAGAAGTGACCTGATGTCTGTTCTTGACCTAGCCTTTAAACCCTGGCGGCTTCAAATGCATTCTCTAAATGAATGCTGTTGGGATACATTCTCCTGGGCACCAGCTGATCTGCTGGGAGAAGCCACTAGCCTCCTAGGAAGGATGCATTCAGGTGTTCGAGAGTGCGAGCTCTGCTCCCAGCCCACAGCTGGCAGCCACTGCCAGCCACTTGAGAGAGCCAGCTTGGAGGCTCCAGCTGAGCCCTCCAGCGCCTGCAGCCCCAGCTAACATCAGGTGAAGGGAACAACTACCTAGCTGAGCCTCGTCAGCTTGAAGAATTTGGAGAGAAAATAAATAGTGTTTTAAGCCATTAGATTTTGGGGTGGCTGGTTAAACAGCAACGGAGGACAGAAACGGGAGTATTTGTTCCCAATATGGTATTAGAGACTGGAAATGTCAAGATGAGGAGAAAGGAGGTTTATGTTATGAGACTTTGTCTGGATGTTTTTTCCCATGTCTAAGGTTTGCTTCTCCTCATCTGGTATGTTATGTCTAGTCTGATAGTGTGAGAGCACTGAGCTCTGATTTCTTCTGAGAATTGGTAGCTCCCTTGCCTCCCTCACTCCCCTTGAAAATCAGTTGTAGGTATCAGGATGAGTCTTAGGCCTGCCTAGGGTAGCCAAAAGATGCCTCATTCTTTCTGGTATGTTTCCAAGGTTCCGTAGTGGGGTTTGCTTGCCAAAGCTTTCAGTAAGCTTTTTCCTCATCAGATGTTCTTTTTTTTTTTATTTCCTTTACATGCTTTATTTTTTAATCTTTTAATAAATTTTTATGGGAGTATGCTTGCTTGCTTGCTAAGTCACTTCAATCGTGTCCGACTCTGTGCGACCCCATAGATGGCAGCCCACTAGGCTCCTCTATCCCTGGGATTCTCCAGGCAAGAATACTGGAGTGGGTTGCCTTTTCCTTCTCCATTATGGGAGTAGAGTTTCTTTATAATGTTTTGTCAGATGTTCTTTGTCCATAAGTCTCCCTCAGGGAACTTGAGGAAGGTGGCTGTGGCTGAATCAGATTTAGATATTCATGATCCTCAGCCGTGGCCATTTTCTACCTCTTCCCATCTACAACATGCTTCCCAGGCAGGATACAGTGCACAGGGTTGCAAAGAGTTGGACACCACTGAAGCAACTTAGCGCACACACACACCGTCTAAGACAAGCATCTTCAGTTGGAATTTTTAGGAAAAAGAATTACGTGTCTATGTGCTTATTTCCCCCACCAAGCCCTGTAGCCTCCTGTAACTGTGCTAGGTTGCGTCAGTTGTGTCCGATTCTTTGCAACCCTATGGACTATAACCCTCCAGGCTCCACTTTATGGAGAGGGTTGTCAACGCTATGGGCTTCCCAGGCGGCATTGGTGGTAAAGAAACTGCCTGCCAATGCAGGAGATGTAAGAGACATGGGTTCGATCCCTGGGCCTGAAAGATCTCCTGGAGAAGCATGGCAACCCACTCCAGTATTCTTGCCTGGAGAATCCCCATGAATAGAGGAGCCTGGTGGGCTACAGTCCATAGTGTAGAAAAGAGAGAGACACCACTGAGTGAGCACACACACATACATGCCTTGTAAATTTTTTCTTTAGTAAACTATGTATGGTCTTTCCTATTGCGCTATCTCTTTCCTGCCTGGAATCTTCAGGGTTAAAACTGCAAGTATTTATAAGCTATCCTCAATTTTTAGATCACAGAGAACTTTGAATTGTATATTTTATCAGAGCTATACTGTGTAAATTAATGTAAGATGTTGGCCACGTATGCCTGATGCTGTGCTGTGCGTTAGTCCCTCAGTTGTGTTCAACTCTTTGTGACCCCATGGACTGTAGCCCACAGGCTCCTCTCTCCGTGGAGATTCTCCAGGCAAGAATACTGGAGTGGGTTGCCATGCCCTCCTCCAGGGGATCTGCCCTACCAAAGGATCAAACCCAGGTCTCCCGCTTTGCAGGCAGATTCTTTAATGTCTGAGCCACCAGGGAAGCCCATGTATGCCTGAGAGTGAATATTTAAAAGTCAGTAACTCACTTCTCTCCAAATCAATATAATTGTAACTCAGAGGATGCTACTTTTCTAACAAACCGCTGTTAAACTTAGTTCATCTGTTACTAACAAAGCTATTATTTCCATATGGCACCCTGCCAATCATGTTTACTCCTTCCTTGCTTGATATTTTCTTTCTTTATCATTTCACTTACATTTCCCCCTGGTTCTGGATGTCCTGTTGTTCAAAGCAATCACAGCTTTGAAGATCTCATATGAGCATGATTAGAAAATGATAAGATTTAGGTTTTTCACTCTTCCTAAAAAATTCGTAAGACCTGCGGTAGACTCATACCATAAGTCTCAGCATTATAATCAGTCATGTATATTTTAATTGTCTAGGAACTTTGCAACTTAAGTAGTTAGAATCCAAGTTTGAGGAATTATCCCTCCCCCCTTTTTCTCAGTTGACATTAGAGGTCATCTTCTTTCTCAAAGTTTTAACATGGTTTTATCGTCAGGCTGCACTTTTCTTTGTTTTACTGTTTTGAAGAACTTCCTCACCCTTGCTTTTCTCCCAGATATTAAGGACCTTGTTACCAATGTCTATCAAAAAGCAATGCCTCTATTCCTTTGCTATTTACTTTCAAAGTTCAGTGTGTAGGACTTGTAACAACTTTTAACTGGATATACTATCATACATTTTATATAAGTTACTAAATGGCTTGCATCATCCATGGCAGAAGCTTGGCAAGTATCTTAAACCTATATAATCACCAGTGAAATTGATAGAAGAGAATCTTTAAGTTCAGTTAATCTATTTATAAAATAATAAATTCAATATCTATGAATCTGTCTATGGATATGCATATCTCTCTATCTATATCTTGGTCAGTTTGGGGGCCATCTCATCTATTAAGTGGAAACCCCAGATTTCCTTTTTTTTTTGGCTGTGAACTTAGAAATTCACAGAATTCTCGGAGGAAAGTAAAATTTTGATGGAATCCTAGTTCTCCCTGAGTATTACTTTTATTTATCTACTTTTTAAATGACTTAACCCTTTTTTCAAGCTTCCCTGATAGCTCAGTTGGTAAAGAATCTGCTGCAAGGGAGAAGACCCTGGTTGATTCCTGGGTCGGGAAGATCTGCTGGAGAAGGGATATGCTACCCACTCCAGTATTCTTGGGCTTCCCTTATGGCTCCACTGGAAAAGATTCCACCTGCAATGTGGGAGATCTGGGTTCAATCCCTGGGTTGGGAACATCCCCTGGAGAAGGGAAAAGCTACCCACTCCAGTATTCTGGCCAGGAGAATTCTAGGGACTGTACAGTCCATGGGGTCGCAAAGAGTCAGACACAACCTAGTGACTTTCACACACACACATACACACACATATATACTTTTCCTACATGTAAACTGATTTATCTTTAGCACAGTAATTTTATTTGATTTTATTAATTTGTAAGACTTGTATTCTTTTTCCTCCTTAGGACAAAAAAATATTTTTGATAACCTGAGGAAATAGTGAATATTTGATGATGTACTATCTTTATAGTATTCTAAATTCTTTGTGTAATAGTCATTTATAAATATAAAGAATTAGATTCTTATTTCACTATAATTATAGAAATATTTTTGCTATAAATAATCATTTTCACAAATACTCTAAGTTAGAACATGTAGTCGGAGAAGGCGATGGCACCCCACTCCAGTACTCTTGCCTGGAAAATCCCATGGATGGAGGAGCCTGGTGGGCTGCAGTCCATGGGGTCGCTGAGAGTTGGACACGACTGAGCGACTTCACTTTCACTTTTCACTTTCATGCATTGGAGAAGGAAATGGCAACCCACTCCAGTGTTCTTGCCTGGAGAACATGTAGTAATGAAGTGATGGACGTGTATTTAAGTGCCTTGGATCGATTTAAAACTGATATTTTCTTCAATCTTTGAAACTCCTATTAACACAGCAGGTTTATCATTAGAAACATTCCCAGAAGAAGAGTTATTCTATTTGCAAGTGGAAGAAATCTATTTTACTATTCCAGGACAAAAACATAGTGTCCATAGTTTTCCTGTTTCAGAAGACTAACAAGTTAATTAGCATACTTAGAATATCCTTCTTCTCCCTCTTTCTCCTTCATCAAATGAAATGTGTATTCTAACTTTAATTTAGAATATAAAAAGAGATGTTCACAGGTGTTTTTACCCAGCACTTAAAGGCTCTTTGTGGGAATAGCTCTGGACAGCAGTTACTATTACTGCCTTCAGTTGAAAGCTGCATTCCAAACCAAGTTGACTGATTCTAAGATCTGTGCTCTTTGTAGGTCACCCTGGTGGACGTGTAAAGAAAGACTGACTGCTTCTGTAAATTTTTCATTTTTCATAAGTTACTTTCCAGAGAATAACTTCCCTAATTAAGGGTAATTTATAGCAGAAACAACCTGGGTGCTGGACTGTTGCACTGGGTTTCAACTTAGTGGTGGGGAGTCGTGCCCTTCTTTCCAAATTGTTTTGGCTCTTCCTAGAGGATCAGGGTGCCATAGGATTTTCTTGTGCTTTATTGCCAGGTCATGCTTTTGGTACATAGTGATACTCCTGGAATTCTTGTTTTACCTTGTTGATTTCTTCTTGACTACAGCCTTATGTTATAAAATTGTCTAAAGTTGATTTTTTTTTCTGCTTCTAAGTATTTTCTATGCTTTACTATTTACATGGGCCTGTATTTTAGAGCTGGAGAAGGCAATGGCACCCCACTCCAGTACTCTTGCCTGGAAAATCCCATGGATGGAGGAGCCTGGTAGACTGCAGTACATGGAGCTGCTAAGAGTTGGCACGACTGAGCGACTTCACTTTCATGCATTGGAGAAGGAAATGGCAACCCACTCCAGTGTTCTTGCCTGGAGAATCCCAGGGACGGGGGAGCCTGGTGGGCTGCCGTCTATGGGGTCGCACAGAGTTGGACACGACTGAAGCGACTTAACATCAGTATTTTAGAGCTAGAAAGATGTTCAAATATTATCTCCAGTCTAAAGAGTGATTATGGCTCGTTCTTCTGATACTTCTTTATAGCAGTTTTCTTTGTCTCACTGAATCTAGCCTTTTCTACTGATTCTTACTTTACTATTTCTGAATTGTCTCATTATAGTTAATCATAATCTCAGGAAAAATTCACATTTAATATTAACTCTAGGGGACTATAAATCCAGACTTCATTATAAATAAAATTATAAACCCTAACCCACAAATAAAGTCTGTCACTGTTTCCATAGTCTTCCCATCTATTTGCTGTGAAGTGATGGGACCAGATGCCGTGAACTTAGTTTTCTGAATATTGAGTTTTAAGCCAACTTTTTCACTTTCCTCTTTCACTTTCAACAAGAGGATCTTTAGTTCTTCACTTTCTGCCACAAGGGTGGTGTTGTCTGCATATCTGAGGTTATTGATATTTCTCCCAGCAATCCTGAATCCAGCTGTGCTTCATCCAGCCTGGCATTTCACATGGTGTACTTTGCATATAATTAAATAAGCAGGATGACAATACACAGCCTTGATGTACTCCTTTCCCTATTTGGAACCAGTCTTTTGTCCATGTCCAGTTCTAATTGTTGCTTCTTGATCTGCATACAGATTTCTCTAGGCAGGTCAGGTGGTGTGGTATTCCCATCTCTTTCAGAATTTTCCACAGTTTGTTGTGATCCACAGAGTCAAAAGCTTTGGCATAGTCAATAAAGCAGATGTTTTTCTGGAACTCTCTTGCTTTTTCAATGAGCCAGCCTATGTTGGCAATTTGATCTCTGGTTCCTCTGCCTTTTCTAAAACCAACTTGAACATCTGGATGTTCATGGTTAACGTAATGTTGAAGCCTGGCTTGGAGAATTTTCAGCATTACTTTGCTAGTGTGTGAGATGAATGCAATTGTATGGTAGTTTGAGCATTCTTTGGCATTGCCTTTCTTTGGGATTGGAATGAAAACTGACCTTTTCCAGTCCTGTGCCACTGCTGAGTTTACCAAACTTGCTGGCATACTGTGTGCAGCACTTTCACAACATCATCTTTTAGAATTTGAAATAGCTCAATTGGAATTCCATCACCTCCACTAGCTTTGCTTATAGTGATGCTTCCTAAGGCCCACTTGACTTTGTATTCCAGGATGTCTGGCTCTAGGTGGGTGATCACACCATCGTGGTTTTCTGGGTCATGAAGATCTTTTTTGTATCATGTATTGTTGTGTATTGTTGCCACCTCTTCTTAATATCTGCTGCTTGTGTTAGGTCCGTACCATTTCTGTCCTTTATTCTGCCTGTCTTTGCATGCAATGTTCACTTGGTATCTGTAATTTTCTAAAGCGATCTCTAGTCTTTCCCATTCTATTTTTTCCCTCTATTTCTTTGCATTGCTCACTGAGGAAGGCTTTCTTATCTCTCCTAGTTATTCTTTGGAACTCTGCATTTAGATGAGTATATCTTGCCTTTTTTTCTTTGCCTTTTGTGTCTTTTCTTTTCTCAGCTATTTGTAAGCTCTCCTCAGATAACGATATTGCCTTTTTGCATTCTTTTCCTTGGGTATGGTCTTGATCCCTGCCTCCTGTACAGTGTCACAAACCTCCATCCATAGTTCTTCAGGCACTCTTCTGTCTATCATATCTAGTCCCTTAAATCTATTTGTCCCTTCTGCTGTATAAATGTAAGGGATTTGATTTAGGTCATACCTGAATGATCTAGTGATTTCCCCCACTTTCTTCAATTTCAGTCTGAATTTGGCAATAAGGATTTCGTGATCTGACCTACAGTCAGCTCCCAGTGTTGTTTTTGCTGACTGTATAGAGCTTCTCCATCTTTGGCTACAAAGAATATAATCAATCTGATTTTGGTATTGACCATCTGGTGATGTCCATGTGTAGAGTCTTCTGTTGTGTTGTTGGAAGAGGGTATTTGCTACGACCAGTGCATTCTCTTGGCAAAACTCTGTTAGCTTCTGACCTGCTTCATTTTGTACTCTAAGACCAAATTTGCCTGTTACTCCTGGTATCTCTTGACTTCCTACTTTTGCATTCCAGTGCCCTATAATAAAAAGAACATCTTTTTTCAGTGTTAGTTCTAGAAGGTCTTGTAGGTCTTCATAGAACCATTCAACTTCAGCTTCTTCAGCATTCCTGGTTGGGGCATAGACTTGGATTACTGTGATGTTGAATGGTTAGCCCTGAAAATCATTCTGTTGTTTTTGAGACTGCATCCAGGCGCTGAATTTCAGATCTTTTGTTGACTATGATGGCTACTCTGTTTCTTTTAAGGGATTCTTGACCACAGTAGAAGATATAATTGTCATCTGAGTTAAATTCACCCATTCCAGTCCATTTTAGTTCACTGATTCTTAAAATGTTGATGTTCACTCTTGCCATCTCCTGTTTGACCACTTCCAATTTACCTTGATTCATGGACCTAACATTCCAAGTTCCTATGCAATATTGCTGTTTGTAGCACTCGACTTTACTTCCATTACCAGTCACATCCACATCTGGGTGCTGTTTTTGCTTTGGCTCTGTCTCTTCATTCTTTCTGGAGTTAGTTCTTCACTGATCTCCAGTAGCATACTGGGCACCTACTGACCTGGGGAGTTCATCTTTCAGTGTCCTATCTTTTTGCCTTTTCATACTGTTCATGGGGTTCTCAAGGCAAGAATACTGAAGTGGTTTGCCATTCCCTTCTCCAGTGGACCAGATTTTGTCAGAACTGTCCACGATGACCAGTCCATCTTGGATGGCCCTACATGGCATGGCTCATAGTCTCATTGAGTTAGACAAGGCTATGATCCATGTGATCAGATTGGTTAGTTTTCTTCTGTGTTTGCAGTTTTCATTCTGTCTGCTTTCTTCTGGAGAATGATAAGAGGTTTATGGAAGCTTCCAGTTGGGAAAGACTGACTGAGGGGGAAACTGGGTGTTGTTCTGATGGGTGGGGCCAAGATCAGTAAATCTTTAATCAAATTTTCTGTTGATGGGCAGAGCTGTGTTCTCTCACTGTTGTTTGATCTGAGGCCAAACTATGGTGGAGATAATGAAGATAATGGCTACCTCCTTCCAAAGGTCCCATGCGAACACCAAGGCACTTGTTGCCCCTAACCCTGCAGCAGGCCACTGCCAACCCATGCCTTAGCAGGAGACTCCTGGACACTCATGGGCAAGTCTGGCTCAGTCTCTTGTGGGGTCACTACTCTTTTTCCTGGATCTTGGTGCGCACAAGGTTTTGTTTGTGCCCTCCAAGAGTCTGTTTCTCCAGTCCTGTGTAAGTTCTGGCAGCTCTATGGTGGGGTTAATGGTGGCCTCCTCCAAGAAGGCTTATGCCACACCCAGGGCTGCTGCACCCAGAGCCCCTGCCCCTGCACAGTCCACTGCTGACCCGTATCTCTGCAGGAGACACTCAAACACAGTTCTGTCTCAGTCTCTGTAGGGTCTTCAGATCAGATCATATCAGATCAGTTGTTCAGTCATGTCCGACTCTTTGCGACCCCATGAATCGCAGCACGCCAGGCCTCCCTGTCCATCACCAACTCCCAGAGTTCACTGAGACTCACGTCCATCGAGTCAGTGATGCCATCCAGCCATCTCATCCTCTGTCGTCCCCTTCTCCTCCCGCCCCCAATCCCTCCCAGCATCAGGGTCTTTTCTAATGAATCAACTCTTCACATGAGGTGGCCAAAGTACTGTAGTTTCAGCTTTAGCATCATTCCTTCCAAAGAAATCCCAGGGCTCATCTCCTTCAGAATGGACTGGTTGGATTTCCTTGCAGTCCAAGGGACTCTCAAAAGTCTTCTCCAACATCACAGTGCAAAAGCATCAATTCTTCAGCACTCAGCCTCCTTCACAGTCCAACTCTCCCATCCATACATGACCACTGGAAAAACCATAGCCTTGACTAGACGAACCTTTGTTGGCAAAGTAATATCTCTGCTTTTGAATATGCTATCTAGGTTGGTCATAACTTTCCTTCCAAGGAGTAAGTGTCTTTTAATTTCATGGCTGCAGTCACCATCTGTAGTGATTTTGGAGCCCCCCAAAATAAAGTCTGACACTGTTTCCACTGTTTCCCCATCTATTTCCCATGAAGTGGTGGGACCAGATACCATGATCTTCGTTTTCTGAATGTTGCGCTTTAAGCCAACTTTTTCACTCTCCACTTTTACTTTCATCAAGAGGCTTTTGAGTTCCTCTTCACTTTCTGCCATAAGGGTGGTGTCATCTGCATATCTGAGGTTACTAATACTACCTTAAATTTTTATTTAGTAATATCATATCTTCTACTTTCTGCATGGAGAATTTTAATCCTATGACTTGTCATTGAATTACGAACTGCTTTATTCTTTGGCACCTCTTATCCTCTAAGAATTTACTTTTCCTTCTAACTCTAGAGAAAAGCAGAATTTCAAAATTAAATGAATGGATAAAGAAGGGGTGTGTGTGTGTGTGTGTGTGTGTGTGTGTGTGTATACAGCCATAAAAGAGAATGAAATAACACCATCTGCAGCAACACAGATGGAGCTGGGAACTATCATACTGACTAAAGTAAGTCAGACAGAGAAAGACAGATATATAATATCTCTTATATGTGTAATCTATAAAAAATGATACAAGTGAATTTTTTTACAAAACAGACTCTTAGACTTAGAAAACAATCTTATGGTTACCAAAGGGAAAAGGTTGGGAGGGATAAATTAGGAGTTTAGGATTAACAGATACACACATCTATAGATAAAATAGGCAAACAACAAAGACCTATTGTGTGTACAGGGAACTATATTCAATATCTTGTAATAACCTACAATGGAAAATAATCTGAAAAAGAATATCTGTCTATAACAAATCTATCTATCTGCCTATTTCTGAATCACTTTGCTACATACCTGAAAATAACACAACATTGCAAATCAAGTATACTTCAGTAAAAGTTTTTTCTTTTGAAAAAAAAAAAAAAAACAAAAAAACTAGTTCTGCTCTTATGGAAGAAAGTGAAGAAGAACTAAAGAGCCTCTTGTTGAAAGTGAAAGAAGAGAGTGGAAACACTGGCTTAAAACTCAACATTCAGAAAACTAAGATCATGGCATCTGGTCCCATCACTTCATGGAAAATAAATGGGCAAACAGTGGAAACAGTGGCAGACTTTGTTTCTTGGGGGCTCCAAAATCACTGCAGATGGTGATTGCAGCCATGAAATTAAAAGATGTTTACTCCTATTGACTATGCCAAAGCCTTCGACTGTGTGGATCACAACAAACTGTGGAAAATTTTTAAAGAGATGGGAATACCAGACCACCTGACCTGCCTCTTGAGAAACATGTATACAGGTCAGGAAGCAACAGTTAGGACTGGACATGGAACAACAGACTGGTTCCAAATAGGAAAAGGAGTATGTCAAGGCTATATATTGTCACTATGCTTATTTAATTTATATGCAGAGTACATCATGAGAAACGCTGGGCTGGAGGAAGCACAAGCTGGAATCAAGATTGCTGGGAGAAATATCAATAACCTCAGATATGTAGATGACACCATCCTTATGGCAGAAAGTGAAGAACAACTAAAGAGCCTCTTGATGAAAGTGAAAGAGGAGAGTGAAAAAGTTGGCTTAAAACTCAGCATTCAGAAAACTAAGGTCATGGCATCCGGTCCCATCACTTTATGGGAAATAGCTGGGGAAACAGTGTCAGACTTTATTTTTTGGAGCTCCAAAATCACTGCAGATGGTGACTGCAGCCATGAAATTAAAAGATGCTTATTCTCTGGAAGGAAAGTTGTGACCAACCTAGACCTACTTTGCCAACAAAGGTCCATCTAGTCAAGGCTATGGTTTTTCCAGTGGTCATGTATGAATGTGAGAGTTGGACTATAAAGAAAGTTGGGCACTGAAGAATTGATGCTTTTGAACTGTGGTGTTGGAGAAGACTCTTGAGAGTCCCTTGGACTGCAAGGAGATCCAACCAGTCCATCCTAAAGCAGATCAGTCTTGGGTGTTCATTGCAAGGACTGATGTTGAAGCTGAAACTCCAATACTTTGGCCACCTGATGCAAAGAGCTGACTCATTGGAAAAGACCCTGATGCTGGGAAAGATTAAGGGTGGGTAGGAGAAGGGGACGACAGAGAATGAGATGGTTTAGATGGCATCACTGACTCAATGGACGTGGGTTTGGGTAGACTCCAGGAGTTGGTGATGGACAGGGAGGCCTGGTGTGCTGCAGTTCATGGGATCGCAAAGAGTTGGACATGACTGAGCAATTGAACTGAACTGAGCTCTTAGGCATTCTGTTTAGGGATAGAAGTACAGACGCATATATTTCTACCATATACTCAGTCTCCTAAATTTTGTATATGATTAGAAAGTGCAAGATAATATCTCAGTCCATGAGCTTGGTAGCTGAGTGGCTCTCGGAAGGTATTTAGATTTGTCCAGTGCATGATAACAGTAAATAGAAGATCACTTTATTGGTGATGATCTGTTTATTCTGGTATAGGGAGAATTCCTTTCTTTGGCTCTTTTCCCCATTACCTATACATAGATTGTGTCCTTGTTAGAGTACTTTAACCAAACAACATTCAAACTTGTTCAGAGTTTCAAGTATTGATTTTAAAGTATAAAATACATGGTAAAAATCAAAGGAAAGTGATGAAGACATATCCCAGGCCTCCCAAAGGTACTGTAGTGTAGGTAATGGGAAGCCTCTGAGATTTAGTACATAACTTAAGATGTATTAATTAATTAATATAACATGCTCAGCCTGGGATCTCCCATAGTTTTTCACTTCCTGGAGACCCAAAGTTAGAAATTCAAGGCAAAACAGAGAAGGGGATTTAAAGTAGTTTTTAGAATGGTCATAATACTCTAACTGCTCATTGAATTTTATATATATCTGTACCTATCAATGTATCTATATATTCTGCATAGTACTAAAACGGTTATATTTCAAATCATTGAATGCAGTCTTTTGGCATATTAAATTATGAGCTGAGTACTGCATAAATAAAAAGAGAAAAGGAAAATGACAGAGGATGTTATAGAAAGCAGATAATGAGAAAAGCTAAGCTCAACATAACACACAACCTGTTTGTTTCTCATCTCTTGTATTGGAGAATTGAGCTTATCAAATATCTCAACTCTCATTTTGATTTTTTAAGCTGAGATTTGACTTTTTAAAGTCAAATAGTCAAACACTTGAATATTTAGTCAAATAGTGAGTTTTTTCCAAGATTTAGGCAGATTTTTTTTCCAGTTTGGTTTTCCTACAAATTCTGAAAGTTGATTTTTACAATGCTCGAAAGAGAAATTTCCTTATTCAGTAGAGTCCTTTGCTTTCAGCATTAGTAAGAACAATATCCTATGAAATCTCTCCAAGGATCTGTTCTGCCCAGGAGTGGAAGTTTCCTTGGTCTAAAAGAAATTAAGTCCATCTTAAGTATGAACAAGAATAGAAGACATGTAAAACAGTAAATGTTATTTGGTTCATAATATTTTAGGGTATGTTTTGAGTAATGATGTAACATTATTTGTTCAAGGAGTACAGTGACCCTGGACATAACATCTGATGGGCAGACTTATCAAGCCTTGGGTCTTAGTCAACATTTAATACCCAGTTCCTTGTATGGAACTTGACATACTGTAGAAGCTCAGTGAATATTTGTTGACCTAATGCTCTGCCTGCCATGCATCACGATTATCTAGGACAGGTATTTCATCTTCTATTTCATTTGTATTTTCCATGAAGTCCTATAGATTACAGGGATCCTATAAATAATATGGGCTCAAAGAATCTGACTAATGAGAGGACTGATCATTTCTAACTAGCAGAGCTAGTTATAGTCAATGGAATAATCTACAGCCATTACAAGCAGAATTTTAGTCAAATTTTGAATAACTTGGGGCCTTCTTGTGGTTTAATGCTAATTTAAATAAAAAGCAAAACATTAGTGTCATGGTTTTTCTTTTTTTTTCTTTTTTAGGAAAATTTTTTTCTTTTATTTTTTAACTTAGCAATATTGTATTGGTTTTGCCATATATAAAAATGAATCCACCACAGGTATACATGTGTTCCCCATCCTGAACCCTCCTCCCTCCTCCCTCCCCATACCATCCCTCTGGGTCATCCCAGTGCACCAACCCCAAGCATCCAGTATCGTGCATCGAACCTGGACTGTCAACTCATTTAATATATGATATTATACATGTTTCAATGCCATTCTCCCAACTCATCCCACCCTCTCCCTCTCCCACAGAGTCCAAAAGACTGTTCTATACATCAGTGTCTCTTTTGCTGTCTCGCATACAGGGTTATTGTTACCATCTTTCTAAATTTCATATATAAGCATTAGTATTGGTGTTTTTCTTTCTGGCTTACTTCACTCTGTATAATAGGCTCCAGTTTCATCCACCTCATTAGAACTGATTCAAATGTATTCTTTTTAATGGCTGAGTAATACTCCATTGTGTATATGTACCACTGCTTTCTTATGCATTCATCTGCTGATGGACATCTACGCTGCTTCCATGTCCTGGCTATTATAAACAGTGCTGCGATGAACATTGGGGTACATGTGTCTCTTTCAATTCTGGTTTCCTCAGTGTGTATGCCCAGCAGTGGGATTGCTGGATCATAAGGCAGGTCTATTTCCAGTTTTTTAAGGAATCTCCACACTGTTCTCCATAGTGGCTGTACTAGTTTGCATTCCCACCAACAGTGTAAGAGGGTTCCCTTTTCTCCACACCCTCTCCAGTATTTATTGCTTGTAGGCTTTTGGATCGCAGCCATTCTGACTGGTGTGAAATTTGACTGGTTTTGATTTGCATTTCTCTGATAATGAGTGATGTTGAGCATCTTTTCATGTGTTTGTTAGCCATCTGTATGTCTTCTTTGAAGAAATATCTATTTAGTTCTTTGGCCCATTTTTTGATTGGGTCATTCATTTTTCTGGAATTGAGCTGTAGGAGTTGCTTGTATATTTTTGAGATTAGTTGTCAGTTGCTTCATTTTCTATTATTTTCTCCCATTCTGAAGGCTGTCTTTTCACCTTGCTTATAGTTTCCTTTGTTGTGCAGAAGCTTTTAAGTTTAATTAGGTCCCATTTGTTTATTTTTGCTTTTATTTCCACTATTCTGGGAGGTGGGTCATAGAGGATCCTGCTGTGATGTACGTCGGAGAGTGTTTTGCCTATGTTCTCCTCTAGGAGTTTTATAGTTTTGGTCTTACATTTAGATCTTTAATCCATTTTGAGTTTATTTTTGTGTATGGTGTTAGAAAGTGTTCTAGTTTCATTCTTTTATACGGGGTTGACCAGTTTTCCCAGCACCACTTGTTAAAGAGATTGTCTTTAATCCATTGTATATTCTTGCCTCCTTTGTCAAAGATAAGGTGTCCATATGTGCATGGATTTATCTCTGGGCTTTCTATTTTGTTCCATTGATCTATATTTCTGTCTTTGTGCCAGTACCATACTGTCTTGATGACTGTGGCTTTGTAGTAGAGCCTGAAGTCAGGCAGGTTAATTCTTCCAGTTCCATTCTTCTTTCTCAAGATAGCTTTGGCTTTTCGAGGTTTTTTGTATTTCCATACAAATTGTGAAATTATTTGTCCTAGCTCTATGAAGAATACAGTTGGTAGCTTGATAGGGATTGCACTGTATCTATAAATTGCTTTGGGTAGTATACTCATTTTCACTATATTGATTTTTCCAATCCATGAACCTGGTATATTTCTCCATTATTAGTGTCCTCTTTGATTTCTTTCACCAGTGTTTTATAATTTTCTATATATAAGTCTTTAATTTCTTTAGGTAGATATATTCCTAAGTATTTTATTCTTTTCGTTGCAATGGTGAATGGAATTGTTTCCTCAATTTCTCTATTTTCTCATTATTAGTGTATAGGAATGCAAGGGATTTCTGTGTGTTGATTTTATATCCTGCAACTTTACTATATTCATTGATTAGGTCTAGTAATTTTCTGGTGGAGTCTTTAGGGTTTTCTATGTAGAGGATCATGTCATCTACAAACAGTGAGAGTTTTACTTCTTCTTTTCCAATTTGAATTCCTTTTATTTCTTTTTCTGCTCTGATTGCTGTGGCCAAAACTTCCAAGACTATGTTGAATAGTAACGGTGAAAGTGGGCACCCTTGCTTGTTCCTGACTTTAGAGGAAATGCTTTCAGTTTTTCACCATTGAAGATAATGTTTGCTGTGGGTTTGTCATATATAGCTTTTATTATGTTGGGGTATGTTCCTTCTATTCCTGCTTTCTGGAGAGTTTTGATCATAAATGGATGTTGAATTTGTCAAAGGCTTTCTCTGCATCTGTTGAGATAATCATATGGTTTTTATTTTTCAATTTGTTAATGTGGTGTATTACATTGATTGATTTGTGGATATTGAAGAATCCTTGCATCCCTGGGATAAAGCCCACTTGGTCACGGTGTATGATCTTTTTAATGTGTTGTTGGATTCTGATTGCTAGAATTTTGTTAAGGATTTTTGCATCTATGTTCATCAATAATATTTGCCTGTAGTTTTCTTTTTTTGTGGCATTTTTGTCAGGTTTTGGTATTAGGGTGATGGTAGCCTCATAGAATGAGTTTGGAAGTTTACCTTCCTCTGCAATTTTCTGGAAGAGTTTGAGTAGGATAGGTGTTAGGTCTTCTCTAAATTTTTGGTAGAATTCAGCTGTGAAGCCATCTGGACCTGGGCTTTTGTTTGCTGGATGATTTTTGATTACAGTTTCAATTTCCGTGCTTTTGATGGGTCTGTTTAGATTTTCTATTTCTTCCTGGTCCAGTTTTGGAAAGTTGTACTTTTCTAAGAATTTGTCCATTTCTTCCATGTTGTCCATTTTATTGGCATATAATTGCTGATAGTAGTGTCTTATGATCCTTTGTATTTCTGTGTTGTCTGTTGTGATCTCTCCATTTTCATTTCTAATTTTATTGATTTGATTTTTCTCCCTTTGTTTCTTGATGAGTCTGGCTAATGGTTTGTCAATTTTATTTATCCTTTCAAAGAACCAGCTTTTGGCTTTGTTGATTTTTGCTATGATCTCTTTTGTTTCTTTTGCATTTATTTCTGCCCTAATTTTTAAGATTTCTTTAATTCTGCTAACCCTGGGGTTCTTCATTTCTTCCTTTTCTAGTTGCTTTAGGTGTAGAGTTAGGTTATTTATTTGACTTTTTTCTTGTTTCTTGAGGTATGCCTGTATTGCTATGAACTTTCCCCTTAGGACTGCTTTTACAGTGCCCCACAGGTTTTGGGTTGTTGTGTTTTCATTTTCATTCATTTATATGCATATTTTGATTTCTTTTATGATTTCTTTTTTGATTTCTTGGTTATTCAGCAGCGTGTTGTTCAGCCTCCTTATGTTGGAATTTTTAATAGTTTTTCTCCTGTAATTGAGATCTAATCTTACTGCATTGTGGTCAGAAAAGATGCTTGGAATGATTTCAATTTATTTTGAATTTACCAAGGCTAGATTTATGACCCAGGATGTGATCTATCCTGGAGAAGGTTGCGTGTGCGCTTGAGAAAAAGGTGAAATTCATTGTTTTGGGGTGAAATGTCCTATAGATATCAATTAGGTCTAACTCATCTATTGTATTGTTTGTGTTGTATTGTATTGTAAAGTTTGTGTTTCCTTGTTAATTTTATGTTTAGTTGATCTATCCCTAGGTGTGAGTGGGGTATTAAAGTCTCCCACTATTATTGTGTTATTATTAATTTCTCCTTTCATACTTGTTAGCATTTGTCTTACATATTGCAGTGCTCCTATGTTGGGTGCATATATATTTATAATTGCTATATCTTCTTCTTGGATTGATCCTTTGATCATTATGTAGTGACCTTTTTTGTCTCTTTTCACAGATTTTGTTTTAAAGTCTATTTTATCTGATATAAGTATTGCTACTCCTGCTTCTTTTGGTCTCTATTTGCATGGAAAATCTTTTTCCAGCCCTTCACTTTCAGTCTATATGTGTCCCCTGTTTTGAGGTGGGTCTCTTGTAGACAACATATGTGGGGGTCTTGTTTTTGTATCCATTCAGCCAGTCTTTGTCTTTTGGTTGGGGCATTCAACCCATTTACATTTAAGGTAATTATTGATAAGTATGATCCCGTTGCCATTTACTTTATTGTTTTGGGTTCGAATTTATACACCGTTTTTGTGTTTCCTGTCTAGAGAATATCCTTTAGTATTTGTTGGAGAGCTGGTTTGGTGGTGCTGAATTCTCTCAGCTTTTGCTTGTCTGTAAAGCTTTTGATTTCTCCTTCATATTTGAATGAGATCCTTGCTGGGTACAATAATCTGGGCTGTAGGTTATTTTCTTTCATCACTTTAAGTATGTCTTGCCACTCCCTCCTGGCTTGAAGAGTTTCTATTGAAAGATCAGCTGTTATCCTTATGGGAATTCCCTTGTGTGTTATTTGTTGTTTTTCCCTTGCTGCTTTTAATATTTGTTCTTTGTGTTTGATCTTTGTTAATTTGATTAATATGTGTCTTGGGGTGTTTTGCCTTGGGTTTATCCTGTTTGGGACTCTGGGTTTCTTGGACTTGAGTGATTATTTCCTTCCCCATTTTAGGGAATTTTTCAACTATTATCTCCTCAAATATTTTCTCATGGTCTTTCTTTTTGTCTTCTTCTTCTGGTACTCCTATGATTCGAATGCTGTAGTGTTTAATATTATCTTGGAGGTCTCTGAGATTGTCCTCATTTCTTTTAATTCATTTTTCTTTTTTCCTCTCTGATTCATTTATTTCTACCATTCTATCTTCTAATTCACTAATCCTATCTTCTGCCTCTGTTATTCTATTTGTTGCCTCCAGAGTGCTTCTGACCTCACTTATTGCATTATTCATTATATATTGACTCTTTTTTATTTCTTCTAGGTCCTTGTTAAACCTTTCTTGCATCTTCTAAATCCTTGTCTCCAGGCTATTTATCTGTGATTCCATTTTGATTTCAAGATTTTGGATCAATTTCACTATCATTATTTGGAATTCTTTATCAGGTAGATTCCCTATCTCTTCCTCTTTTGTTTGGTTTGGTGGGCATTTATCCTGTTCCTTTACCTGCTGGGTATTCCTCTGTCTCTTCATTTTGTTTATATTGCTGAGTTTGGGGTGTCCTTTCTGTATTCTGGCAGCTTGTGGAGTTCTCTTTATTGTGGCGTTTCCTCACTGTGTGTGGGTTTGTACAGGTGGCTGGCTTGTCAAGGTTTCTTGTTTAGGGAAGCTTGTGTCGGTGTTCTGTTGGGTGGAGCTGGATTTCTTCTCTCTGGAGTGCAATGAAGTGTCCAGTAATAAATTATGAGATGTCTATGGTTTTGTAGTAACTTTGGGCAGCCTGTATATTGGAGCTCAGAGCTGTGTTCCTATGTTGCTGCAGAATTTGCTTGGTATGTCTTGCCCTGGAACTTGTTGGCCCTTGTGTGGTGCTTGGTTTCAGTGTAGGTATGGAGGCGTTTGATGAGCTCCTGTCAATTAATGTTCCCTGGAGTCAGGGTTTGGACTTAAGCCTCCTGCTTCCAGTTATCGGTCTTATTTTTACAGTAGTCTCAAAACTTCTCCTTCTATACAGCATCATTGATAAAACATCTAGGTTAAAGATGAAAAGTTTCTCCACCATGAGGGTCACCCAGAGAGGTTCACAGCGTTACATGGAGAAGAGAAGAGGGAGGAGGGAGTTAGAGGTGACCCGAATGTGATGAGGTGGAATCAATAGAGGAGAGAGCGGGCTAGCCAGTAATCACTTCCTTATGTGCACTCCACAACTGGACCTTTCAGAGACGGTCATGAAGTTATACAGAGAAGAGAAGAGGGAGGAAGGAGACAGAGGTGGCCAGGAGGATAAAAGGGGGGAATGAAAAGGAGGGAGACAGATCCAGCCAGTAATCAGTTCCCTAAGTGTTCTCCACCGTCTGGAACACACAGAAATTCACAGAGTTGGGTAGAGTAGAGAGGGGTTAGGGAGGAGACACAGGCGACCTGGTGGAGAAAAAGGAGAGTCCAAAGAGGGAGAGAGCAGTCAAGCCAGTAATCTCACTCCCAGGTAAAAAAAGGGTACTGAAGATTGGGTTCTTAAAGGTACAGAATTGGTAACAAATACCTAAAAGCAAAAATTAAAAATCTAGAGTACAGTTTGGAATTTCAAAAGTACAATGTTAAAGAAAAGAAGAAGAAAAAGAAGGAGAAAAAAAACCAAACAAATAAAGTCACAAAAATTATAAAGAAAATATAGGTACAAAATTGATAACAAATACCAAAAAGCTAAAATTAAAAATCTAGAGTAGAGTTTGGAATCTCAAAAATACACTGTTAAAGAAAAGAAGAAAAAAAAAAAGAAAGAAAGAAAGAGAAAAATAAAAAAAAACAAGGTCACAAAAATTATAAAAAAATGTATATATATTAAGTTTGCTTTAAAAAAAAAAGGGTCTTTTTTTTTTTTTTGCAAAGTAATAGTAGGTTATAAAAGTGAAAATTACAGGAGTAATAGAGGACTTAAAAACTTTTTAAAAATTAAAAAAAAATAAAGAAAGAATGATGGTAAAAATAGTAAAAATATATCTAGGACTTTCTCTGGTGGTATTGTGGGTATCGTGGGGTCAGTTCATTTTTGGCTAGTTCCTTGGTCTGGCTTATATTTCTCAATATCTATAGGCCCCTTCCTATGTAGTCTGTACTAACAACAGGGTTTTAATCTATTGCCTGTCGCTTCCAAGGCAGTTCCCTCTGTTATAGCTTCTTCTGTTTGCTGGTCTCTTCAGTGTCTGATTTCCACCCTGATACAAAGGGGGCGGTGGTGGACACTTTTTTTTTTTTTAAGGCTCACTTGTTCAGTCGTGCTGTGGGGAGGGAGGGACGCTGCAAATAAATAACACTGGCGTGTGCGTGCAGCACCTCAGCCACACTGGGCCTGTCCCCGCTCACAGCGCGTATAGCCTCCCTGCCCACACTGCTCAGGCTCTAGGTTGCTCTGCTGGGAGCCATCCGAGGCCAGCCCTGGGCTGCTTGCACCTCCCAGGTCTAAGCCGCTTAGGTTCAGGCACTCGGGTAGCCCTCAGAGGCGCAGACTCGGTTGGTCCTGCATTTTGTGCCCTTCCCAGGTCCGAGCAGATCAGGTGATGAGGTGTTTGGCGAGTGCTGTCACTGTGACTTATCGCCTCCCCGCCACTCAGTTATCTGGGTGTACAACTGGCGCACCTTCTCAGGCGGATGTTGACCGTCCAGAACCCCAAGAAGTCTTAGTTAGCAAAGAAGCCTGCTTACAGTTTTGTAGATAATGTCTCTCTGGGGCTGCGAATGCCCCCTTCCGGCTCTGGCTGCCTGTCACCGGAGGGGGATGGTCTGCAGCCGGCTATCTCTGTTCGGTCCTTTGTTCTGTGGGGGGGCCTGGCAGTGTCTTAGGTTAGGGCTGGCTTTTCGCGTGGTAGCTATCCCACAGTCTGATTTGCTAGCCCAAATTAGTTCGCTCAGATAGCGCTTGGGGCATTCAGGCCAGATCCTTACTCTAAGCGATGCAGCCCGTGCCTCGCTGCCCAGCCCCTGCTTGCTAGTGGCGGGTGCAGGCGTCTGCGCTGCTTCTCCGCTGAGGGAGTTACCGTTGGGCTCGTAATCTGTGGGTTTTAATTGTTTATTTTTTTCCTCCCTGTTATGTTGCCCTCTGTGCTTCCAAGGCTTGGCACAGACTCGGCAGTGAGAGTGTTTCCTGGTGTTTGGAAACCTCTCTTTCTAAGACTCCCTTCCCGGGACAGAGC
This sequence comes from Bubalus bubalis, assembly GCF_019923935.1. Classification (NCBI taxonomy): domain Eukaryota; kingdom Metazoa; phylum Chordata; class Mammalia; order Artiodactyla; family Bovidae; genus Bubalus; species Bubalus bubalis. Next base: position 98,506,349 of record NC_059163.1, on the reverse strand, counting down.
TCCATCCCTCCCTCTTTTGTCTGTTTTTTTGTCTTTTATATTTTTTCCTACCTCCTTTTGAAGACAATGGGTTGCTTTTCTGGGTGCCTGATGTCCTCTGCCGGCATTCAGAAGTTGTTTTGTGGAATTTACTCTACGTTTAAATGTTCTTTTGATGAATTTGTGGGGGAGAAAGTGGTCTCCCCATCCTATTCCTCTGCCATCTTAGCTCCTCCCAGTGTCATGATTTTTCTCACCCACTTTTCTTGAACATTTTCTAATCTTATTGATTTATCAATAAATATTTAAAAATCATAATAATTATCTCATCTAGGTAGAATAAATTGCGTGAGGGGGAAAAGTTGCCCCTTCTCTTTTCCAGTTGTTTGAATTGAGCTTAGCAGTGGGGCAAAATATACTCTTCCCAATGTGTACCTTTGAGGACTAATTAGCTTTGGTCATATCCTGATAGTAGTTCTGGCCTGCTTTATACATAAGAGGTTAGACTGATGATGTCATGTACTTCATGCTTATTTTTTAAGGTATCTGAACTTCTCCTCTAAAATGTTTTTCATTTTCTGGAGTTTTCTTTTGTTTAACAAGATGTTTCTGTTTTATGAAACCTCAGTTATCACTTGGCTTAAATTCCTCATAATGTAGAGGAAGAAATTAAAATACAGAGTAATAAAGAGAAATAGAGAATTATCATCTATTGTAAATTAAATATGTGCTGGATATTATTCCCTGCCCTATGGATATATTATCTATTTTAGAATTTCAAGTTAACCTTCATTTGTAAATGGACATCTAGTTAACCTTTTGCTCCCCTCAGCCAAGAGGAAGCTACTTTAAAACTTACAATCATACATTATTTTAATCACCAGAGGGATTAATATACTTATTTTTCAGAAATCACATAAAAATTAATTATGTTTAAAAACCAATTAAGAGCATATTTTGATTGATATAGTATTCTTTCCCCAGTTTTCTTGATCTACACTAGGCAGCTTTAACATTCTTTTTACTCATAAAACTCAATGACATTTTAAAGTTACTATGCAGAAAGTGATTGCCTAGCATAATTTATTCTCTCTTTCAATAGTAACAGAACTCTTACTTAATTCCAAGTAGAAACACATGCAATTAAAAAATTACATTCCCCAACCTCTTTTGTGTCTAAGGATGAATAAGTGAAGTGAAGTAGCTCAATCGTGTCTGACTCTTTGCAACCCCATGGACTGTAACCCGCCAGGCTCCTCTGTCCATGGGATTTTCCAGGCAAGAATATTGGAGTGTGTTGCCACTTGAATACTGAGATATTAACAGACAATGTTGCATGAGGCTTATCAGAAAGCAATTTTTCCCTTGCCCTTTCTAATAGTTTCCTGTCTGGATCATTCATCTGATGACCAGAACTCCAGAAGACAGAGAGAGCATGGTTTTCTCGTGAGCTGCCATACAGGTCTTAGCTGCCCACTACTGAACTTCTAGAGGAGAGAGTAAATTCATACATGTTTAAATCACCGTTGTCATATTTCTATGACCAGTCACAATTCCCACTGATACACAGCATATGAGAGATTTGGAAAAGCTCATCAGTGTTTCTAAACTGTGCTCCCTCATTTTGTTGTTTCTTGATGTTCAGGGGTTACCTGGGAAGGTTTGGAAAGCAGGAAGGCATGATTCTCAACTTCTCTGCGCCTGTCCATGAAAACACCTCTAATCTCATCTATTTTATTATTTGGACATCCATGTGGCATTGTATTGGGGTCCCATAGCTTAAAGTAATTTGAAACTGCAGAGTTCTAGTTCAAAGTTCTCATCATATAATTGCTAAAACAATCACCGTGTTTCAGACCTTCTTCTAAGTGGTTCTAGTCTAGTCTAGTGTTAGTTGCTTAGTCTGTCTGACTCTTTGTGACCCCAGGGACTATAGCCCACCAGGCTCCTTTGTCCATGGGATTCTCCAGGCAGGAATACTGGAGTGGGTTGCTATTTCCTTCTCCAGGGGATCTTCCTGACCCAGAGATTGAACCCAGGTCTCCTGCATTGCAGGTAGATTCTTTACCATCTGAGCCACCATATAATAAATCATTTGACTCTCTCAGTAACCCTATGAAGTTAATGCTGTTAATATTCCCATTTTGCACACAGGGAAATTAAGGCACAGAAATAGTAACTTGTGCAAGATTACAAATCTTGTGTGTGGTGTAGCTGAGATTCACATTTGCTCTCCAATCCAAGCTTTGAACCACCGTCCTATCTCTGCACATGATTCCTAAATGAATGCTCCTGGAATGTAAGTGATTTCCTCAAATTCAAATAGCAGATTTTTGGGAGAGTTGAAGAAGCTCTCAGGTCACTTAATTTTAATGTTCTTTCCAGAATACCAAGCAGGATCCTCCTTCTCTTCTTAACAGTTTTTTCCCAGATGACACAATAAATTGTAAGTCACTTTTCTAGTTACTGCAGTTGCAAATGAATGACACCCATCACAGATAAATTCAACTTTCAGCTTCCAGATTCTTTGTAAAAATTAGTTCTCCGAAATAGTGTAGCAGCGACATAGTACTTAGCTGAAATCTTTTCCACCCCCTAAATGGCAACCCATTCCAGTGTTCTTGCCTGGAGAATCCCAGGGATGGGGGAGCCTAATGGGCTGCCGTCTATGGGGTCGCACAGAGTCGGACACGACTGAAGCGACTTAGCAGTAGCAGCAGCAGCTTTCTTTTAAACGTTAACATCATCTCTCTCCATATACTTCAAACCTTCTGTTAACCCCAGACCTCGCACTCCCAGACCTGGAGTGCAAGTTGTCTAGTCTCAAATAGCTGGTAAAATCTGTCTTAATACCTTGCTGCATTATTCCTACTTAAGTAAGCATCAACTAAATATGACTCCACTGCTACCATTTCTTCTGCTGATACACTTTAAAAGATTATATAAAGAAACAAAACCCACCAATGCATAATATTAAGCAGCATATTTTCTATAAGAATTTAGAATTAATTCTATTAGAAATTATGGCTGTATACAAGAAAATAATTTCATTATGCTTCTTTTAATTTTAACCCACATAATTTTATGTACTCAATAAAAGTAATCATATTTTCTTGATTCAGTGATTAAGATCTCTCATAGGCCTTTCATTCCACTAAATGTTGAGTGTAATTTTCTTACAATATAAAAGTTTCCAAAATAAAGGAAACAATGTACTTTTAGAATAGTATAGATCTCAGCTCTTGGCTATTTTATGTCAATTTTCAAAGACACTTCACTTGACAATTTGCCTACAGTTACTAGTATTATTATTCATAGGTGAAAGGTGGAACAAGTTCAAAGAATGGAATTAGTAATCGCTCAAAGCTGTGTTTTCCTGTCCTGGCTTATCTGGATCATCTGAGAATTCTTAGAAGTGCAGTTTTCTAAGTAGACCCCAGAATTGCTGACTTAGAACCTCTATGGGTAGGCCCACGGCTTATAATTTACAAAATTCCTCCAGTAATTCTAATGTGCAATTAGATTTGAAACCCAGTTTTAGAGAAAAAAACTGCCTTAGTCATGTGAAATATTAACAAAATATTAATAACTAAAATAGGTAAGATTAAAGATTATGCTTTAAAATTCAGGAGTTCATGTTTCATAAATTTCAATGATATGGAAAATTTATAAATATAAATAACTAAAAGTACATACAACAATAACATGCGTGTGTCATCTCTTTTCCAATGAGTCCTTCATTTTAAGACTTAGAAATGGATCTTTGAAGTCTTTATAATAGGAAAGAGTAGTTGAGAAGAAAAGGCAATAGAAAGGATAGAATATAAAAAGGGATGATGAAGGGGAAATTTGGAAACTGGTTTTCTTTATGTATCAATTCAGTAATTTTTATTCTTAATGACAGGAGACTATAGTTTTCCTGTGAAAAGGGTATATGTTGTTGTTTACTTGCTAAGTTGTGTCTGACTTTGTGCAACCTCATGGACTGTAGCTTGCCAAGCTTCTCTATCCATGGGTTTTCCCAGATGAGAATACTGGAGTGGGCTGCCAATTCCTTCTCCATAAGGATATATACAAGACAAAAAAAGATGAATTATGTAACCATTGTTAATATTTTGTACATATCTTTCTACTAAATATATCAACAAAAGTAAATTTGGGATCATACTATATAAGCTATGATATAATTTCATTTTTCCATTTAGCATTATTGAGATCAATTTTTCAAGTCATTGATCATTGTTCTGTGGCTTGATTTTTAATGGCAACGTTCTATTCCATTACATTAATGAATATTAATTTGGCCAATCCTTAGTTTAGAACATTTTTTTTTTAAATTTTCAACATTATAAGCAATGTTGTTCTAAATATCATTGCATATAACCTTTATATATATATATATAAAATGATAAAATGCCATTTTTTAGCATATAAGAGCCTCTTGATGAAAGTAAAAGAGGAGAGTGAAAAAGATCATGGCATCCAGTCCTATCACTTCATGGCAAATAAATGGGGAAACAATAGAAACAGTGAGAGATTTTATTTTCTTGGGCTCCCAAATCACTGCAGATGGTGACTGCAGCCATGAAATTAAAAGATACTTGCTCCTTGGAAGAAAAGCTATGATCAACCTAGACAGCATATTAAAAGGCAGAGACATTACTTTGCCGACAAAGGTCCATTTAGTCAAGGCTATGGTTTTTCCAGTAGTCATGTATGGATGTGAGAGTTGGATCATTAAGAAAGCTGAGTGCTGAAGAATTGATGCTTTTGAACTGTGGTGTTGGAGAAAACTCTTGAGAGTCCCGTGGACTGCAAGGAAATCCAACCTGTCAATCCTAATGGAAATCAGTCCTGAATATTCATTGGAAGGACTGATGCTGAAGGTGAAACTGCAATAATTTGGCCACCTGTGAAGATCTGACTCATTGGAAAAGATCCTGATGCTGGGAAAGATTGAAGGCAGGAGGAGAAGGGGATGATGGAGGATGAGATAGTTGGATGGCATCACCAACTCGATGGACATGAGTTTGAGCAAGCTCCGAGAATTAATGATGGACAGGGAAGCCTAGAGTGCTGCAGTCCATGGGGTCACAAAGAGTAGGACGTGATTTAGTGTCTGAACTGAACTGAAAAATGCCATTTACCATGTACCCTCACTGAACTTTTAAATAAACAAATTTTACAAATTGATAGATAACAATAGTGCCTTACTATTTAATTTGCACTTTTTTGATTGCTATTGAAGATGCATATTTGTCCCTACAGGGTAATGGCCTTGTTTTTCTTTATTTTTTTAAAGTTGCTTATTTATATTCTTCGGAGAAGGCGATGGCACCCTACTCCAGTACTCTTGCCTAGAAAATCCCATGGACGGAGGATCCTGGTAGGCTGCAGTCCATGGGGTCGCGAAGAGTTGGACACGACTGAGCGACTTCATTTTCACTTTTCACTTTCATGCATTGGAGAAGGAAATGGCAAGCCACTCCAGTGTTCTTGCCTGGAGAATCCCAGGGACAGGGGAGCCTGGTGGGCAGCTGTCTATGGGGTCACACAGAGTTGGACACGACTGAAGCGACTTAGCAGCAGCAGCATTTATATTCTTGGCCTATTTTTAAAATAGGCATTCTCATCTTTTTTGTAATCGTTTCTAAGAAATTTTTAATCAAGGATGTTAAACCTCTTTTTCATATATGATGCAATTATTTTCCGAGTGGTTTATTTTTTACTTTTTAAATATTCTTTTCCTTACTATATATATTTCATTTTTATGTGGTCATATTTACTATTCTTTATGGCTTCTGCTTTTGCTTCTATTCCCTGTCCATACCAGGATGAAATATATTCACTATATACATTTTAAACTTTTTGTTGTTGTTGTTCTTTATTATATATATATATATATATATATATATATATATAACATTTTAATATACCCCAAATTTATTTTGGACTATAGTTTGAGGTATGGCTCTAATCATATTTTGCTCCCAGATAGCTTGCAGTTGACTCAACAGTTTCTAATGAATAATATATATATTTTCCCCACTGATACAATATGAAAACTTTAGAGAAAGTATAAGTCATTAGAAGGCAACTCCAATATGCAATTGCAACTGTTTTTATTGCTATCACTCTGTAATGCCACATTACAGCATCCACATTCCTGTCTCACTGTCCTCTCCTCTGGTGTCTATGGCATCATACTCATGTCCCCACAACAGACAGCAATGCTTTCTTCAACTCCTTTTCCTCCGTGTATCTTAAATCTGTCAGCTACTCTCCTGTGTCAGCTTCTCAAATAAGCCCACCAACATTTCTTGCCTAGACTGCTATGCGTATATTCTCAGTTGTGTCTGATGTTTTGACCCTGTGGACTACAACCCTCCAGGCTCCTCTGCCTATGGAATTTTTCAGGAAGAATACTGAAGTGGGCTGCCATTTCCTTCTCCAGGGCATCTTCCTGACTCAGGGATCAAACCGTCATCTCTTGTGTCTCCTGCATTGGCATGGAGCTTCTTTACCGCTATGCCAAGTGACTACTATAAAACCTCCTAATTGTCCCTATACCTTTAACTGTCTCTCTCTCTGAATCATTCTCTACATACACTACTACGTACACTTGCACTTTATACTTAGAAAAGTTTGTACTTTGATTCTACTAGTCACCTTTATACTGTTATTTTTTTTTAAAAAATCCTTGATCCCCTTGGGGTTGTTTTTTTTTTTTTCCTATTGGTGTACTACTAAGAGCATTATTGAAGTTAGCTGCTTATGTGCATGCCAAGTCACTTCAGTTCGTGTCTGACTCTTTGAGATCTTTTAGACTCTAGTCTACCAGGCTCCCCTGCCCCTGGGATTGTCCAAGCAAGAATACGGGAGTGGGTTGCCATGTCCTCCTGCAGGGGATCTTCTTGAGCCAGGGATTGACCCCGTGGCTCCTGCACTGCAAGCGGATTCTTCACTGCTGAGCCGCCGGGGAAGCCCCAGTGAAGTGTTAGTATCATCTTACTCTCCTCTCAACTTCACCTCACCTAGAATCTGATATGAAGTAAGACTCCGTAGTGCTAGGTCTCAGACTTTCAAATATTTACTTCCTGAATGAGAGTTATCCCTTTCCAAGTTGAAATTTCTGTGGACAGAATTGGAATAACATAGGTCATAAGTACTTGGGAAAGCAGAGAAAGAGTGAAATGGAAGTCCGTGGAAACCTCCTAAAATGGCAGACCTCAGAGAGCATCTCCTTCTAGAAGAAAAGGAATACCTTTGAAAAGAAGTTGTATCCCTTCATAATGTCATCCCAGGAGAGTGTCAGGGAAGCCAGTGATGAGAGAAGCCCTGTGAACTAGGTTAGGTTCTTGGATGTAAAAGTAGCAGCACAGGACTACACAGGAAACATGTAGTATTCATATGTTCAAAATGTGATATAGCAAATATATATTTCAACTGTATAATAAATATACCTTAAAAATGAAAGAACCTTTTAATCGTGGTAAAATACACATAGTATTTGCAGTCATACCCATTTTTTAGTGTGCAGTTCAGTTGCTCAGTCGTGTCCAACTCTTTGCAACCCCATGGACTGCAGGCTTCCCTGTCTGTCACTGTCTCCTGGAGTTTGCTCAAATTCATTTCTGTTGAGTAAGTAGCGTTAGGCATATTTACACTGCTGCACAAACAATCCTCAGAACTCTTTTCATCTTGCAAAACTGAAGTGCCATACACATTAAAAAACAAGTCCCCATTTTCCACCCCCCACAGACCCAGAGGTGTTATATTTTAAGGAAACCAAAGAGAGATCCCTCAGCCAGTGAAAAAACCTAGGCAGGCACTTGGCCTTTCTCCTCTGTTCTAAGAACTTCTTGATAATAGCGTAAAAGAATTCAACTCCTTTGGAAATGAATTATGTGAAGGGATAAATCCAGTTTCTGTATGATGAAACTATAAACAAATAGTATGTAGAAAAACTTTACATAGGGGAAAAAAATGACAGAAAAATATTGCCACAAGGTAGAAGAAAATAACCTAATTGTAACTTGAATAAGAAACATGTAATGAAGTAATTGCAGCTATAGAAGGCAGACTGAAAGAAATAATACAAGAATTTGGTGGATAATATGGCCAGGCGGTGGGAACCAAGACCAGAAAAACAGGAAAAGGAAAAATGGGAAGTGACAGAATTCAGGAAAGAAATAGAAGAAAATGAGATCATTTCAGGAATGGAGAATAAATTACAGGACATAAGAATGAATAGACATTTAAAAAGCATGGCAAGAATGAGATGGATTAATGTAAAAGCAAACACAATGAGGCAGAAAACAAGAATGATTTTAAACAATTAGAGGGGAATTTTATCTTTGGGAGATAGACAAAAGAAATTTAATATGAGTATATTTGAAATTCCTGAAGAAGAAAAGCAAAACATGGACCAGAACAAATATTTTAAAACATAAATAAAAAAGTACTTCTGAAATAAGGAAAAATAGCACTTTGTATAAAGAAACACGGGAAGAAAGCACAGGAACTAAGGAGAGTGGAAATGAATAGGAATAAATGAGAACAATGGGGACGATGGGGAAGGGGTGAGAACAAGATTTCCCTGATTCTATCTTTTTACATGGTTTTGATTTTGAAACATTTGCATATACATCTATTAAAAATATGATAAAATTTAAAATGCCTGTTACAAAGTTGGTCCCTTGGATTATAAGCCATTTTTATAGGTCTCACTTTTTTTTTTTTTTCTTTTTAAAATTTTGATGTGAAGAAAGTTCTTTCCAGGCCTGATCTATAGATTGAGTGTGTGGCTTACCCTTGGCTCCTTTCCTCCTCTACCTGGTTCCTGTTATAATTCATTCATTGATTCACCAAACAGTTATTTTCTGCTGTGTGCCAGGCATCATTCTAGCCATTGGGCTACATCCCGGAAAACATAATACAAATCTCCCATCCTCATGGAATTTATATTCTTGTTGCAGAGGAGGGGGAATGAGAATCAATATACATCAGTAAGCTGTCTACTATGTTGCTACTGCTCCTATGCTACACTCAGTTGTGTCCAACTCTTTGTAACCCCATGGACGGTAGCCTGCCAGGTCCTCTGTCCACGGAATTCTCCAGGCAAGAATACTGGATTGGGTAGCCCTTCCCTTCTCCAAGGGATCTTCCCAACCCAGGGGTCAAACCCAGGTCTCCTGCACTGCAGGCAGATTCTTTACCATCTGAGCCACCAGAGAAGCTGCAAATGCGTTGCCATTTCTTACTCCAGGAGATCTTACTGACACAGGAATTGAACTCACATCTCCTGCACTGTAGGCAGATTCTTTACCACTGCCTCACTGAGAAGGCTATATAGTATGTTAGATGATGGTACATGTTCAGGAAAAACAGTATAACGTGATGGTATAGGGAGTGGGAGAGGTGTGAAGGTGCTTGTAATTTCTGACAAGGTCTTCAGGAAAGACCTGCTGAGAAGAGATTCCTCCTTTTATTTTAACCTTAGGGCCCCTAACCAGATTTTTGCTATTCTGTAAGTAATTGATTTGAATATTTGAGACAGAAGGAGGAATTCATGATTTTATTTTGTGAGCTGATTTTAGTGAGAAATTTTAGTTTAAAAATATTTGTAAGCTTTTTATGATTCTTTGTTAGAAATGGTGAATTAAAACAAACTAACCCTCCAAACAAACCAAATTGTAATTTCTCAAGTCCTTCATTCCATGGATCTTCTTAGGTCAACCAGATACCCACATGCAAGTACATTTTAGACTAAGTGCATTACTGGGAAAATTATTTTCAGTATTGGTGCCCAAAAAGTTATTAAAGGGAAAGATGAAGAGGAGGTTATTATTAATAGAAGAGCTGTGATTCTACTAAAAAGCAACTCCCACACCTTAGGTTGGAAGCTTCTCTCTTTCTGGTAAGCAAAGGGTATCTGTGTCCAGAATGTAAATGATCTGCCCTGTGTTCTCCACTCCTGTGTGTTCTCCCCTCGCCACTCCCTGCCCTTGGAAGGATTCTTCCAAGATTTCACTAATCCCATTAGTATCTGACTTTGTGGAAACTGGGTGGCATTTACAAATCGTACCCACTGCTTTTGAAATTTTGAATCTTAAAAGAAACTGCTTTCATAACTAAATGAGAAGATGAGGGTGGATGAATTAGATGTTGCTCAGATTCTGTCAAGAGAATCTAAGCCTTCTTTATCTTTTATTTCAAATTTAATTTTATTCAAAGTATTTCATTTATATAATTTAAAAAGTCAAATAGTTCTTCAGGGATTTTAATGAGAAATGAGAGCCCTCTGCTTTATTCTGCCACAATCTGATTATTATGTGCTAAGTCACTTCAGTTGTGTCCAACTCTTTGAGACCTGTTGGACTATCCCGCCAGGCTCCTCTGTCCATGGGATTCTCCAGGCAAGAATACTGGAGTAGGTTGCTGTGCCCTCCTACAGGGGATCTTCCTGAGCCAGGGACTGAAGTTGAATCTCTTATGTCTCCAGCATTGACAGGTAGATTCTTTCCCACCAGTGGCCACTCTGATGCTTATACCATACTGGAAATCATTTTCAGCATTTTAGCTCTTTATTTTTGCTTCTACATTTCTAAATGACATGCTCAGATTGCTGTTTTTGATCTTTGAACTTCAAATACTGTATGTTGATTCCTATTGTGCAAGATAAGTATTTACCTCCCTTACATCTGCTAGCCACTGCAAAAATTTTTACATTGTTATAACATTATTAATGTTATCTATAACTGACACATCCATTGTACATTGCTTGGCTTGGTCATATTTTTAAGTTGATAAGTGATTCATTTTACTTTTGCTTTATTTTATTTCACACACTTGTTATTAATTTATCTCCAGATTCTTACCAGAAATAGGAGTCTCTTTGCAAAAAGTCCAAATGTTATCAGGCAATATATCAGTTCTATTTTCTTATTTATTGAGCTATCACTTCTGGGAGCCTTCTGGCCTCTCAGTTTGGATTTCTGCTCATTGGCTTTGCAGTAGTGTGATCCAGAGCTGCTGTTTCATCAACCTCAGTATGAGGATTTCCTAAGACTTTCATCTGGATCACATGTTTCTTGGATTTCTTTTCTACTCTGGATTTATTCCCTTGATTTTATGAGGGACATCTTCCAGTAATATAAGAAATCAGTCATTGGAGTAAAATTGTTCGAGACTTTGCACATCTGAAAATAGCTTTACTTTATTCTCACACTTGGGTGTAGAATTCTAGACTGGAAATTATTTCCCATCAGACTTGTGAAAACTTTTCTAAGTTAGTTCATTGTCTTCTGGCTTTCAGTGTTGTTGTTGAAATGTCTGATGGGATTCTTAAAACTTTTCATTTTGAAATAATTATTCTTACAAGAAGTTGAAGATTGTTGAGTCTTATGTATCCTTCTCCCAGCTAACCCTAATGTCGAGAGGTTGATCCATTCCAATGGAAACAACATTATAGCTGTAGTAAAATATTAAGTGATGCTATTTTTACTCTCATTCTTTTGCAAATGACATACTGTTTCCTTTCTGAAAATTTTTGGATTTACAGGTATCACCCTTCAGATATTCTGAAATTTTACGATATGTACCTTGGTACAATTTTTCTCATTCATTGTGCTGTGTATTGAAAAGTGAAAGTGAAAATGTTAGTGGCTCAGTCATGTCTGACTCTTTGCGACCCCATGGACTATAGGCCACCAGGCTCCTGTGTCCACGGAATTCTCCAGGCAAGAATACTCTAGTGGGTTGCCATGCCCTCCTCCAGAGGATCTTCCCAGCCCAGGGATTGAACCCAGGTCTCCCGCATTGCAGGTGGATTCCTTTATAGTCTGATTCTTTCACAGTCTGAGCCACCAATGAAGCCCAAGAATACTGGAGTGGATAGCCTATCCCTTCTCCAGGGGATCTTCCTGACCCAAGAATCAAACCAGGTCTTCTGCATTGCAGGTGGATTCCTTACCAGCTGAACTACCAAGGAAATCCCTGAGCTACCAAAGAAGCCCAATTTTATGATAATGTTCAGTTCAGTTGCTCAGTTGTGTTTGACCCTTTGCGACCCCAGGGGCTGCAACATGTCAGGCTTCCCTGTCCATCACCAACTCCCAGAGCTTGCTCAAACTCATGTCCATTGAGTTGGTAATGCCATCCAACCATCTCATCCTCTGTCATCCCCTTCGCCTCCTGCCTTCAATCTTTCCCAGCATCAGGGTCTGGTATGATAACGTACCTCAGTACAATTTTTCTCATTCATTGTGCTGCGTATTAGGTGGGTCTTTTCTACCTGGAAATTTTATGTAGTTCCTCATAGTTTTCTCTCTTCCATTTCTATTTCATCTGCTTCCTTTCTCAAATTGTATTGTATATGTCATAGACTTTAAAAAAAATAATCTACCCAAAATTATTTTTCCTTATACCTTATTTTTATGAGAGCTCTCCTCAAATTTATCTTTCTATTCTTCTATTTGATTTTTATTTATTGTAATTTAACTTTCCATGAGTGTTTTTGAACATCTTCCTCTTCATTTTAAAGGATCCATTTTGCCAACAAAGGTCCGTCTAGTCAAGGCTATGGTTTTTCCAGTGGTCATGTATGGATGGGAGAGTTGGACTGTGAAGAAGGCTGAGCACCGAAGAACTAATGCTTTTGAACTGTGGTGTTGGAGAAGACTCTTGAGAGTCCCTTGGACTGCAAGGAGATCCAACCAGTCCATTCTGAAGGAGATCAGCCCTGGGATTTCTTTGGAAGGAATGATGCTAAAGCTGAAACTCCAGTACTTTGGCCACCTCATGCGAAGAGTTGACTCATTGGAAAAGACTCTGATGCTGGGAGGGATTGGGGACAGGAGGAGAAGGGGACAACAGAGGATGAGATGGCTGGATGGCATCATTGACTCAATGGACGTGAGTCTGGGTGAACTCCAGGAGTTGGTGATGGACAGGGAGGCCTGGTGTGCTGCGATTCATGGGTTCGCAAAGAGTCGGACACGGCTGAGTGACTGAACTGAACTGAACTGAAGTTTCTGAAAAGTTTCTCTAAAGATATTGATATTAATATTTCCTTTGAAAAGATCTTTACCTGTCTGCCTCCGCTTTGTTTTCCTGGGTCCATTTTCATATTAAAGCCTGTCTCATGTGCATAGGAGGATGGAGTAGACATACAGGACTTCACCATTTTTTAAAATAGAAATTCTGTCAGATCTGTTATCATTTCCCTCGACTTTAGAGGCCCCTAGGCCTCCAGTTCCTGGCTGATCTTAGGGAGTTTCAGGCCTCATTTCTTGGCTTATCTTCATAGAGGCGCTTTGCTTTTAATCTTTCCTTGACTGAATCACCTGCTCCTTGAGTCCTAAAATTCTGTGGTTTTCCTTGTGTGCTTCCACTTCTCATTAGTCTCATACCTTTTGTCCTTACAAGTTAATGCCCTAAACTTTTAAATTACTTCCATTTTGAGAGAAGGTGGAGGTAAACAAGCATATTTAACTGTGTTATTTATCTGGGCTTTTTTGCCATAATATTCAATAACTAATTATTGTAGGTGCACAGAAAGTATTTTTGTTTAAATAAATACCTGTTTTATTTCATATCACCTCATTAAAGTCTCTTTGTAAAAATATTTTTAGCAAATTATCTTGGATTTGCTGGATAGGTAATGATTTTTCTCTTTTATAAATTTGCAAAAAAATTATCTTACTTCATTCACTGGTGCTTGTAAAAGTATTTATACATAATTTTAGCCAATTATTTTTTGTTATCTCACTTCATTTGCACATACTTCAAAATTATTTAAAAATCATTTTAGCTAATTTCTTAGACTTTCTCAATAGGTGATAGTTTGACTACTTCCAATGTCTATTCAGGTGTTATTCATATGAAAATGTTAATGTTGGTGTGCTAGGAGCCAGTGGACAGCTCTGGATTCTGATAGTTGTACAACAGAACACATCTTCATGGTTCATTCTGCCTTAGCCTATGGTGGCTTCTGTCTCTGGGCTCTCTTTATTCTCTGTGAATTGCTCAGATGAGAAAATAGATAGGATATAGGGAGGACAGAAAAAGAAAATACACAGGTCGGAAACTGCTTTGTTCGATATGCATTTTCTTTCTCAGTAAGGAAGTATATCCTCCAAACTTCTTTAAATAGAAACATGCAGTTTGAAGAACTCGTTTTCTTTTCATTTCTTTAATTTTTTTTCTTTTGGATGTTGTGAGTTTCCATGACATGTAGGATTCAAGATTGGACTGGGAAACATATAGGCAGGAAAGAGAGTACAATTGTAAAGTGGTATTTCTAAAGAGGCTTTGGGATATCCTGCATATTACAGAAGGCTTAGGAGAGCCGGCAAACATGGAGTACATCCTTAGATTTAGTGAAACTTCCACCAACACAGAGCAGGATACTTCGACCACTCTAATACTCATATTCTGTAAGTGCCAGCATACCCTCTGTGTTGAGTATGCAGTGTGATCAACAATATATTAAATCAGGATGCTGTGCTCTATGATCAAAAGAAATGTGTCTGTGCAGTCTCTTCCAGCCTTCCACAAAACTGAAGAAAATGTGGGGAAAGAAAACATGACAGCTCCTTATAGCGCTGAAAAGTACAAATAATGTGAAGATGGAAACTCTGAAAATCTTCCCTTCCTATAAGGCAGGTAGAACAAAATTAAAAAAACCCCAATCTGGCTTGATGTCATAGCACACTTAGATTTTGCCTTGCTACTTTAAAAAAGCAGAATGATAACTTTCCCACCGTGTCAATGGACTGAGAAATTCTAGGTCTGAGCCAACCAAAAGAAAGTATTATTCTTCCTCTGTTCTGCTGCTTTGATCTGTACAAAGTAAATACTTTCTCGCCTCTGCCCTTTGGTTTTTTCCATCTTCTTTTTCACTACTGACACCGCCATCCAGAGATAGTGACTTTCAGAAAACAATCCGGTAAGAAATAGTCAGAGACTTATGGTAGCAGCTTATGTTCCCAGCAAAATCAATGAAAATAAATCTATACTTACATTCACCTTGGGAAACATTTAAACAACAAAGATAAGGAAGAAATACCATAAAACGTCTAAGAAAATAAAACAAAACCAAAAAAGTTACCTACAGAAGAATAATACTGAAATCAGTTTCTTGTCTTCCAACAAAAGGTGCTCAACAGTTGAGACAGAGAATTTACTACTCAACAAATATCTGTGTTCTTCTGCGTGTGTCCCAGCCCCCTTGTAGTTAGGTATGGGAATGCATTTGGGCTCCAAGTGGACATGACAGATGTCACTTCTGTGTTGACAATTTTACGAGCTTGATTTCATCTCCCAAAGCGCCCAGTAGGTCTGCAGGCCTTCTCTGTGGTTATCTTCTTAGACCCCGAATGCAGAGTTGGAATTAAGCATTTCTGGCCACTGAAAAATCTCAACATTGCCTCCCTGTGTGTGAAATGAGAGCTATTATGATACGAATGCAGGACAAGAGAAAGCCCTGGAGCTGCCCCTTTCCTCCAAAACAGCAAAACAAAAGGTGATTATAGCCCCTGGGACAATTTTTTATGGCTTCTTCACAAGTCATACTAGACAGAAAGATTGTGAGAGCAGAAACTTCAAGGCCTCTTGAAGCCAACATTTGGCAGTCTCGCAGTATCACTTTATTGCATTCTATTGGGCAATGCAAGTTACAAGGCCAGTTCAGAACCAAGGGTAGAGAAATAAAGGTTCTTTCACACAAAAATAACAGCAAAGTCCTTTTACCTAGATGTGTCATACAGGGATGTGAGAAATTATTGGATCCATGTTTGCAAGAAACCTACCACCTCATAGGAATTAGCTGGATAATGCGAAGTATTTCAGTATTTCATTTTCACCTGACATGAAGTGCACCTTCACTCTTTCACCTCAAGGTTATGTCATTTCAAATCCTTTTACTCATATAGCCTACTGGGAAGTGGATTGTTGGGGGAGGCTGTCTCACACACCCAGTCTTTCTACTCCCTGCCCACCTCCACTCTCGCCACTCATCCAAAAGTGGGCTCTCGGCTTGCAGTATTTCCCTACCAAGACGTAAATAGTCCACATATCCTGTGTCAGGCTCTTCACCTTGTGTAAGAATATCTTTCCTGTTTCAGGCTCAAAGAATGCTCTTTTGTCTTTTCTTGAAGTCTGTGCTTCATGTGGCACCTGGTCAATCCCTGGTCAACCTCTGGTCAACTGTCATATCTGTCCTGTACCAGGAGGGCACAGGGGTCTTTCTACGATGGCACAGATTGCCCTGTGTTGGCCACAGGGAATGACTGATGCCCACTGCAGAAGCTGATGCTGCTCTGTTGTCTGTAAGTAAAGCATTGCTCTACTCAGGGCTTGACTGTACTGTGTTCTTCTTGGTGATTTTGATGCCAAGAGGCAATGTGCAGAGTCCTTTCCTGGAATTGGTAACCAGCACATGGTAGCCTACTCCAACACAAATCGTTTCACCATTCAGAACATCATGCTATGGGGGCACGACACTGATGGCCTCATAAATATTGGAGTGCTGAGAGAGAAGTGTAGCCGACACTCTGTGTGTTCAGTTGTGTCCGACTCTTTGTGACCCCATGCACTGTAGCCCACCAGCCTCCTCTATCCATGGGATTCTCCAAGCCCGAATCCTGGGGTGGGTTACCATTTCCTCCTCCAGGGGATCTTCCTGAACCAGGGATTGAACTCGAGTCTCCTGCATCACAGGCAGATTCTTTATCACTGAATCATCAAGGAAGCCACTAGATACTTGTATCCGAGTTCTCAATGTGCTTAGTCACTCAATTGTGTCTGACTCTTTGCAATTCTTTGTTCTGTAGCCTGCCAGACTCCTCTGTCTAGATACTTCGGTATCTAGTAATTCCATGTCTGATAGTCAGTGGAAGCATAGATCAGCCCAGTAAAGGTGGGAACACTAAGGACTCAGACACATCCTGAATTAAGACTTATATTATCCACTGTTAAAATTTCCGACCATCAGAGGCACTATTGGAGCAAGAAAAGGAAGGAAAATAGAAGCAAAATAAGAAAAGGAAGGAAAAACTTAAGATTATAGCCTCGAAACTAGGTACAAACTCTAGAATTATAGCAACTGTGTATGTAACCTTAAGATACATTTTACTCAACGACTGTCTTCCCTTCTCTGACCACTATTATTTTGATTGAGATGTGATGTTAGCACTTAAATTTATTTAAATTGTCATCTATAAGGCCCCTATGTAGATCTGAGTGGTTAAGAGCTGGTTATCTTGGAGATCCTAAACTTGAATTTGATTCAGGGATGAACAGTTCTTAGTGCCTCCCTTTTTTAGGGAGAAGAGGGTTATGTTATCTATATTTATACAATGGGTAGGCATTGATATTAGGTGGAAACATGTAGTTATTGAATATGACTAGACGATGAGAGTAGGCCTCCCCAGGTGGTGCTAGTGGTAAAGAACCCATCTGCCAATCAGGATCACAGGAGACATGGGTTCGATCCCTGGGTCAGGAAGATCCCTGGGAAAAGGGCATGGCAACCCACCCCAGTAATCTTGCCTGGAGAATCCTATGGACAGAGGAGCTTGGTGGGCTACAGTCCATGAGGTCACAAAGAGTCAGACACGACTGAAGCCACTTGTACTTAAACTTGTATGGTTGATGAGAGTAGATGCTGAGTAATAGGAGGATGTGGACAGTGAATTCCTTGTTCCTCAAAACCCTTCAATCCAGTCCTTGCCCTCTCTTTACTCTCCCATATATCACAGGTCTAACTCTTGTCAATACCCCCTTGTTGGTGGGTTTTTGCCTGAGATTTAGCCAGTAATAGGTGCCATGCTATGCTGTGCATAATTGCTCAGTCATCTCTGACTCTTTGCGATCCCATGACTTTAGCCTGCCAGGCTCCTCTGTCCATGGGGATTCTCCAGGCAAGAATACTGGAGCAGATTGCCATGCCCTTCTCCAGGGCATCTTCCCAACTCAGGGATTGAATCCAGGTCTCCCGCATTGCAGGTAGATTTCTTTACTGTCTGAACCACCAGGAAAGCTCAGTAATAGGTGCTAGTGGAAGATTAAATGAATGAAGGAAAGTAGGCTCCTCTGCAGTATAGCTAGCAGATGCTACATTTCCTTGGTGGCTCCAGCCCTCTCTGGACAGGCTGACCATTGTTACTGTAGGGACTTAGGCCGGTGTCACTGCCTCTTCTTTTTGTTCCTCTGGCCTAGGAACAGTAATGGCCCCTTGGTTTTGCTGCTCTCTGGATTGCTTCATGGTCTTTTACTTGATTTCTCAACCTGCCTTAATCTGTGCAGCCAATTCTCTTAAGACATAGTCTTTTTGTTTTCTGTTTTGTAAATAAGCTTATTTGTACCATATTTTTTTTTTTGTTTTCACGTATAAGCAATATCATATGATATTTGCCATTCTCTGTCTGACATTTCACTTAGAATGGTGCTGTCCATTGACAGAGGAATGGATAAATGGATAAAGAAGATGTGGTACATATATACAATGGAATATGACTTTAAAACAATGAGAATTACCTTAAAAAGAGTGAAATAATGCCATTTTCAGCAACACAGATGGACCTGGAGATGGTCATCCTAAGATGCTTTTTTTGTGTCTTAAGACAAAGTGGTTTCTACTTTTCTTTGTTGTTGTTGAACTCTGAATGATAATTAGTTTATAAAAATCAAAACTCAGATTGTTATGAATCTTTTTAAAAAGTGAAGAGGACAAAATTATTCTCAAAATATAAATAAGACATGATATAAAAATATAACAGTTACCTGGATTTGAAATGCTAGTTTAGTCTAATTCACATCAAGAGGACATTAGTGGAAAACTGGGCACATATGTTCAGACAGAAATTTAGCACATTAGAAGGAAGGAAGCAATACACAGATTATGCTGTTTTACTCTTGACTCTGATTTTAATTGCAATATAAATTTAATGCATCCTTTCATAGCCTTAAGGTTAATAAAGAATGGAAATGGAATACACACCTCATAGAAACAGAACATAGAGGAAAAAGATACAAATTTGTGTACAAGAAAACTGACAACAAAAATAACATCAAGGCATTATTAAAAACATGTATAAAATATGTCACATATAAGTTTAGTAAGATGAATTATTTAAAAAAAAATAATTAAGCCAGCGTGTGAATGGGAAAAAAGTCTCAATTTGGGTCAAAAGCAAATATACTTCTGTCCACATATATATTTATTAAATACATTCAAATAAAAATAAACCAGAAGATGTAGCAGCATTATGAGACTAAGATTTTGTGTAAAAAGCAGTTTGTGGTTTTCAGCACTCCTGGTGTAAATGCACACAACCCTCCTGCTTCCTCAACAATACTATTTCTTGGTCTAGAGGCCTTCTACCACACTCTCCTTCAGTCTTTACTAGAGGACCTGATTGGAGAGGGAAAGGTGGGAGGTAGGGAGAAGCCAGGGTGCTTACTGGGTAGGGGAGCAGTTGGCCACCACCTGGAGCAAAGGAAGAGGTTGTCCAGTCTAACTGCTGTTTCCAAAACTGACTTTAAAACAACCCTTCATTTTTGCTGCATCTTCAGCCTCAGGTCCTGAGCATCCTTCAGCTATTTTCTTAAGCCTTCTGGGAGGGTCTGCAGCAACAACAGCAATGTGCTTCAATCCCCCCATTGCTCATTGAAGATTCAGTTTACTTAGGAATGCTCTGCCTGTTGCCACTCTCCATGGCTCTCCAGCTTTCAAGGCACTGTTGCTAGACTCCTGTCCTTATCCCGTTGCCTTTGTGAGCTGACCCTTTTTCCTCCTTTTTTTTTTTTTTTTTTTTTAATCCCTCCATTCTAGTTTATTTGATATTGTGGGCAGTAAAGTGGGGACTAGCCAGACTGCATCTCCAGCCCTCCTACTGGTCTCAGTGTGTTTTTTTTTTTTTTTTCCACTTTTTCTTTTTGGGTGTGGAAAATCTTTTCTGTTCTTTCATTCTCAGACATAGTTGCCATTGTGTCATTGTATGTTCTGGCATGGGTCTGTCCTTCTATGTCTTTGGGAGGAGACAAGCACAGAATCCTCCTACCCCCCACCCCCACCAGCTTGTCCCCTCCTCAGTTAACCTGAGACTCTGAAGGCTGAGATGTTGCCTCCAGATGTGCTTGTTCATTTGTTTTTTCCCCAGAGTCACCTCTTATAATGAGCCTGAGTAGAAATTTGTTGAAAGTATTAAGCAGCTTCCAATGCACACTAATATGTTCTGCTAAAATTATAGAACTCTGTGAGCATATAGTCCACCTTTCAGTCTATAGAAGATGATAGTTTATCATAGCACAATAATTATTATCACCTCTCCATCATTTAATTAATATCTTGCCAACACAATCTATTATCATTAGGTTAATAGTTAATCTAATATTCTTCAGTTTATATGTTGACATCGCTATACTTCCAGTACTTACTATGTATTACTTAGGGTAGTAGATGAGTAGCTATAACTAAGACAGCTTGAAATACAGTGGCTTATATCTGTGACTTGAGGGAGGCAGAGCTGAAGACAGCTGAGCTGCTTACCTAAGGACTACTGCAACTCTGAGTCTAAAGTTTTCATCCTCTCCCAGCCAGTGGAGTACACAAACACTGAAAGGCTTGATCATTATGTGATAATAATCTCTTTTATTTTTATTCCATTGGCCAGAATGTGGTTATATGTCCCGATCAACTTGCAGGGAAGACTTTGGAAATGTAGTGTCTACTTGAATATCCATATACCCAGTAAAAACTATGATTTTTTTAAAAATTATTATTAAAGAAGAGGAGTGTGAATATTTGTGACAATTAGCAGGTTTTGCCAAGTGGAGGTCCAATTCAGTTCACTTCAGTTCAGTCGCTCAGTCGTGTCCGACTCTTTGCAACCCCATGAATCACAGCACTCCAGGCCTCCCTGTCCATCACCAACTCCCGGAGTTCACTCAGACTCACGTCCATCGAGTCAGTGATGCCATCCAGCCATCTCATCCTCTGTCGTCCCCTTCTCCTCCTGCCCCCAATCCCTCCCAGCATCAGAGTCTTTTCCAATGAGTCAACTCTTCACATGAGGTGGCCAAAGTACTGGAGTTTCAGCTTTAGCATCATTCCTTCCAAAGAAATCCCAGGGCTGATCTCCTTCAGAATGCACTGGTTGGATCTCCTTGCAGTCCAAGGGACTCTCAAGAGTCTTCTCCAACACCACAGTTCAAAAGCATCAATTCTTCAGCGCTCAGCATTCTTCACAGTCCAACTCTCCCATCCATACATGACCACTGGAAAAACCATAGCCTTGACTAGACGGATCTTTGTTGGCAAAGTGGAGGTCCAGTCATTACCAAATCACCACTGACCTTCTTCTACTTCTCTTAACTCATTCCCTTCTCTGGGAGCAACTTCAGTAATTGCTGGTTTGGGGATCCACTGGACATGCACAGTTCTGTTTCTTCTTCCCGTTTTTCACTACTGCCCATTCTGCAGGAATGGTGTGTGCTCAGTTGCTCACAGATATGTGATGAACTTGGTGGTGAAGAACCCACCCTTGCAGGAGAGGCCTAGGGTGTTTATTGATGCTAGTGATTGATTTAATATGAGTGTCTTCTAGCAGGATTCACTAGCCTATGTGTCCACAGGAAAAATTTGTTTCCCCTAATATCAGCTTTGCCAATTTAGTCTCATTTGTCTGACTCCTTTTCTATTTTTGAACTGGTTCAGAACATGTAAAGAGGAGAAAGGTTTTATCAACTGGGCACTTTTGAGCCTCAACAAGTTGGTCCAGAGACAGCAGAACTTTTATGTTCTCACCAAAAAAAAAAAAAAAAAAAAAAGAGCTGTCCCATACAATGAAATATCATTACTATTTTAGTAGACTCTTCTTATCCACCAGTGTACAACTGCTCTCTTGTTTTTGTTTACATTTTAAATTAAATTTTGTTTTATTAAAATATAACTGTTAATATTTTGTTATGAATTGAATTCTGTTTTGTCAAACATACACTGAATTGAATTCTGTTTTGTTGAAATGTAAAGGGTCATGACTGCCACTCTTGCTTCCTTTATCTTAGCATTTTTGTGGTATACTCATTTAAAAATTTTCTTTGTCATGTTGTTTTAATTAAATCTCTTACAAATCATATAAGAATATATTTCCCCCAGCTTAACATGTGATAACTGGCTTGCCTAAAATCATTAATGTCATATTTTTTTTATATTCACTTTTACCTGATTGTCTTTTTTTTACTCTTCTGTATTATTTCTTGTTGGATTTATGTGTTTTTTTTTTCCCTTCCAACCTTGGGGATTTGAAGATTTCTACTTTGCTTCTTTTTTAAAAATTAACTTAAAATTTTTCAACATTTTTAATTGTACAACATACATATAAAATGCATAATTCATATTTTGTGTGCTTAGTTGCTCAGTCATGTCTGACTCTTTGCAACCCCATGGACCTCAGCTCTTCAAGCTCCTTTGTCCATGGGATTCTCCAGGCAAGAATACTGGACTGAGTTGCTATTTCCTTCTCCATTCATATTTTACTACTCAATAAATTTTTTAAAAGTAAATTACCGCTTACAGCTGTATAATCAACACATAGCTTGAAAAATAGAATATTATCCTAGAAACTATATTCTTGTATCTTAATACTGTTGCTGTGTACCCTTACCTCATAATGACTATCCTGACTTCTGACACATCTGTGTCTTTTTGAGACTTGACAACTCATTTCTTTTCATGGCACATTGCCTGACTTATGAAATATTTTTGCTGTTTTTTGTAGGCATATATTTATATTCATTGTAGTTTTACTTAGTATTTCCTTGATCACATGGATGAAGTTTACATGGATTACATTAAATGAGCTCTAGAATCTGTTTCATATATTCAATGACCAAGGGATTTGTTTATGAAATACTTACTTATATCTTTGCTCATTTTTCTGTCAGATTTTTTTTGCTATTTCCCCACTGATTCCTTGATATTCTTTATGTATTGTGGATACCAACCTTTTGTTACTTATATGTACTAGACATATTTTCTTCCAATTTTTTATCTTCTATTTAGTTTGATTATGATGACTTCAATGATCAAAAATCTAAGGTGATTGAAAATTTCAGTCTCACCCTATATGACTTCCACTTTGCCATGGAGGCTGTCTCACCCAGCCTCAAATTCATTTGTTGAGTTTCCAATCTCCAATGTGATATTTGGAGAGGGGGTCTTTGGGAGATAATTAGGTTTACATGGGGTCACAGGATGGGGCCCTCATGATGGGATTAGTGCCTCTGTAGAAAGAGGCATCAGAGTTTCTCTCTCTCTCATGTTCTCTGTCATGTGAGGCCACAAATGAGAAGGCATTTGTTTACGAGCTAGAAAGAGAACCCTCACCAGAATCTCACCATGATGATCCCTAATCTCAGACCTACAGCCTCCAGAACTCAGAAAAAATTAATTTTTGTTATTTAAACCAACTGGCCTATGGTTATGGTAGCCTGAGAAGACTAATAATAGAATTATCTAAAGGATGTCTTGTTAGAGAAAAACCTTCTGTATCCTAAATCCATACAGAGAATCACCTGTATTTCCTTCTAAATATTTTGAATTTTATCATTTAAATGAAGCTGAAGAAATTTAGGAGTTTCAGGCTCCCTAGGATTGTGGTAGCCATCTACATTGGAATTACCTGAAACCTCCTACTAAAATCCACATTTAGTAAAAGGACTAAAGCTAAAACTCTTTTACCTTACTTCCATAGTATAACTGGGAGACTGAGACGACTATAAACTTCAATTTGAATGTAATTAGAAAAAACACATAAGATGGGCAGAGTTGTAGCCAGAACCCCTAGTGTTGCATAGAACCCAGAAAAATTTGCACAGAAAAATGTTAAGTACAGAGGCAGGCTGGCAGCGGCAGAGGCCAGATAACATCAGTACATGTAGGACCCTACTGTGTGAAGGAAGGAGTCCCAGCCTAAGGGAACTGCTGAAGGCGAAAGTGAGAAGTTCAGAGGACTCACATGGAGGAGTTGAATGGAACAGGCTTCAGAGAGCATGGACTGGAACTGATAGTTTTAGGGAGGCATCAATTCTTGGGTAGAAAAGGAGAAGAAATCTGGAAATTGGAGATGTTCTTTGAAAGCGGCAGTCAGTGATTAAAAGGTAGGCTTTTAATCACTGATAGGAATGAAGAACCTGAGAAAGGCTGGCCACAAAAAGGTACCATAGAATAAAACAATGGCCGGTTTATTTGTTACAACAAAAGGAGGAAACCTTGAGGTGAGAAATCAGAGAAGCCACTTCAATCACCTCCTGCATCTCAGTCCATAAATCCCCCTTCTGACTAAAATACTAGACATATTTAACAGCTTTAAAAATAAAAGACAACAAGCCAAAACTAATATGCAAATTCCCCAGATATACAATAAGGAAACAATAGATAATAAAGTTCAAAATTGTTTTGCAAATAAATGTACATAAGAGAAATGCTGCCACAAAGTGTAAGAACATTGTAACAAAAATAAAACAAAGTGAAAAAATGAAGCATTCAAAATGGAAACATCCATTAGCAGAATCGCAAAAACTCAGAAGAAATGATTTAAACACAAGAAGCTATGAAAGGATATTTGAGAGAACCTGAAAACATTTTCAAAAAGGACAGTCATCTCAGAAATGAGGATGAATTATTGACACACAGGGATTAATGAATATGACTTTATGATACAGGGGCACAGATGATAGAAATGAGGAAGGTCAAGAAAATCATGCAGATATAAGGAAAAAGAGAACCAAAAAATCTGGGGAAAATTAAGAACTTTTATAGGTTTTAGGTTATAACTCTCACATACAGTAAATCTAATAAATAGATAAATAAAGACCCTAAAAAAGAAAAAAATGAAACAGAACCAACATTTCAAAATGTAATTCAAGGAAATCATCCTGAAATTATAGAACACTGAAGCTGTACACTGAATTGCCAACTTGGACCTTATTCTGGCATTAGACACTAAATACAAACTTCTCTGGGCTTCTGACAAAACAACTAAGTTCTTTCAAAGGAAATCAAAGAGGTTATCATCTGACCTCTCAGCCACAAGATTATTTTTCAGAATAGTTTAGCAATATCTATAAGATGTACAAAGAAGTAATGAGCTAATGATATTAATATAATATCTACTAGCTATGGAGAAGGCAATGACACCCCACTCCAGTACTCTTGCCTGGAAAATCCCATGGGTGGAGGAGCCTGGTGGGCTGCAGTCCATGGGGTCTCAAAGAGTCAGACACGACTGAGCGACTTCACTTTCACTTTTCACTTTCCTGCATTGGAGAAGGAAATGGCAACCCAACCCAGTGTTCTTGCCTGGAGAATCCCAGGGACGGGGGAGCCTGGTGGGCTGCCGTCTATGGGGTTGCACAGAGTCGGACATGACTGAAGTGATTTAGCAGCAGCAGTAGCTAAGCTATCCTTCAGGCTCCCCAGGTGGCACTGGTCATAAAGCATCCACCTTCAATGCGGGAGATGTGGGCTCGAGCCCTGCATCAGGAAGATCCCCTGGAGAAGGGAAGGCAACCCACTCCAGAATTCTTGCCTGGAGAATTCCATGGATAGAGGAAACTGGCAGGCTACAGTCCATGGGGTCGCAAAGCATTGGACATGACTGAGCATGCACACACACACAGAACTATCCTTCAGGGATTGAGATCAGAGAAAAACTATTTCAAACATGCAGGGTTTCTAGGGGAATAGTATGCTTCTGAGCTTTTCCTGAGAAATGTAGCAGAGTGATAATTGGGAAAAATTTGAAAGAATTGGTTGAACATTGAATGTATAATTAATGGTTTAAACAAGTGTTGGCATAAAATGTGAAGAATAGTATGTTAGTATTATATACTTACAAACAGCTGTGAAAAGAAGAGAAGCAAAAAACAAAGGAGAAAAGGAAAGATATAAACATCTGAATGCAGACTTCCAAAGAATAGCAAGAAGAGATAAGAAAGCCTTCTTCAGTGATCAATGCAAAGAATTAGAGGAAACAACAGAATGGGAAAGACTAGGGATCTCTTCAAGAAAATTAGAGATACCAAAGGAACATTTCATGCAAAGATGGGCTCGATAAAGGACAGAAATGCTATGGACCTAATAGAAGCAGAAGATACTAAAAAGAGATGGCAAGAATACACAGAAGAACTGTACAAAAAAGATCTTCACGACCCAGATAATCACAATGGTGTGATCACTGACCTAGAGCCAGACATCCTGGAATGTGAAGTCAAATGGGCCTTAGAAAGCATCACTATGAACAAAGCTAGTGGAGGTGATGGAATTCCAGTTGAGCTATTCCAAATCCTGAAAGATGATGCTGTGAAAGTGCTGCACTCAATATGCCAGCAAATTTGGAAAACTCAGCAGTGGCCACAGGACTGGAAAAGGTCAGTTTTCATTCCAATCCCAAAGAAAGGCAATGCCAAAGAATGCTCCAACTACCACACAATTGCACTCATCTCACACGCTAGTAAAGTAATGCTCAAAATTCTCCAAGCCAGCCTTCAGCAATACGTGAACCGTGAACTTCCTGATGTTCAAGCTGGTTTTAGAAAAGGCAGGGGAACCAGAGATCAAATTGCCAACATCCGCTGGATCATTGAAAAAGCAAGAGAGTTCCAGAAAAACATCTATTTCTGCTTTATTGACTATGCCAAAGCCTTTGACTGTGTGGATCACAATAAACTGTGGACAATTCTGAAAGAGATGGGAATACCAGAACACCTGATCTGCCTCTTGAGAAATTTGTATGCAGGTCAGGAAGCAACAGTTAGAACTGGACATGGAACAACAGACTGGTTCCAAATAGGAAAAGGAGTTTGTCAAGGCTGTATATTGTCAACCTGTTTATTTAACTTATATGCAGAGTACATCATGAGAAATGCTGGACTGGAAGAAACACAAGCTGGAATCAAGATTGCCGGGAGAAATATCAATCACCTCAGATATGCAGATGACACCACCCTTATGACAGAAAGTGAAGAGGAACTCAAATGCTTCTTGATGAAAGTGAAAGTGGAGAGTGAAAAAGTTGGCTTAAAGCTCAACATTCAGAAAACGAAGATCATGGCATCCGGTCCCACCACTTCATGGGAAATAGATGGGGAAACAGTGGAAACAGTGTCAGACTTTATTTTTGGGGGCTCCAAAATCACTGCAGATGGTGACTGCAGCCATGAAATTAAAAGACGCTTACTCCTTGGAAGGAAAGTTATGACCAACCTAGATAGCATATTCAAAAGCAGAGACATTACTTTGCCAACAAAGGTTCATCTAGTCAAGGCCATGGTTTTTCCAGTGGTCATGTATGGATGTGAGAGTTGGACTGTGAAGAAAGCTGAGCGCCAAAGAATTGATGCTTTTGAACTGTGGTGTTGGAGAAGACTCTTGAGAGTCCCTTGGACTGCAAGGAGATCCAACCAGTCCATTCTGAAGGAGATCAGCCCTGGGATTTCTTTGTAGGGAATGATGCTAAAGCTGAAATTCCAGTACTTTGGCCACCTCATGCGAAGAGTTGACTCAGTGGAAAAGACTCTGATGCTGGGAGGGATTGGGGGCAGGAGGAGAAGGGGACAATAGAGGATGAGATGGCTGGATGGCATCACCAACTTGATGGATGTGAGTCTGAGTGAACTCTGGGAGTTGGTGATGGACAGGGAGGCCTGGCGTGCTGCGATTCATGGGGTCACAAAGAGTCAGACACAACTGAGCGAGTGATCTGATCTGATTATATACTGTGTATAAAAATAACAACTTATAAAGGTAAAGAGAAAGAAAGTGAAAGAGAAAAGTAAGATAATTGATTGCCTCATAGGTATAAATTGGAAATTAATAGATATTATTTAAAACTGACAAATAGAAGAAACTCAAACATATTTCAGAATGCAAAATAAAATACTGAGACAATATTATTATTTCAAATGGAATGTTGGATGTTAGATAATGGACAAAGGGAAGGTAGATAATAGAAAAAGTTCATAAGCTGAAAACTTGTTGCTCATAGCAGAGAACTAATAAATATTGTGTGAAGAAAAATGGAACTCAGAGTAATGTATGAAGGTATAGTTGCAAAAATAACTTTTCATTATCCATTCTTAGTGGGATATAATCTAAGAACAAAAACTGTTCTACAAGTTTTCAGCTTTTACAAACAGGTTTATTATTTGCTCAGTTGCTCGGTTGTGTCTGACTCTTTGCGACCCCATGGACTGCAGCCTTCCAGGTTCCTCTGTCCATGGAATTTTCTAGGCAAGAATACTGAAGCAGGTTGCCATTTCCTTCTCCAAGTATCTTCCTGCCCCAGGGATTGAGACAGGGTCTCTTGCATCTCCTGCATTGGCAGGCAGATTCTTTACTACTGTGGCACCTGGAAAGCAATAATATTAGCATTATTTTTTGAAATTACTTTATGTATTTTGTGGGATAATGCAAGAAAGTAGTTATGCTGATATCATTACAAAATAAATAAAACAAAAATTTTTAGTATAAAAATTTTTTAAAATATAAAAACAAAAAACTGAGTTGAAAATAACAATATAAACTCATGTTTCTAAATGTATAGATTATTCAGTTCTGTACACTAAAAAGTCTTAGAGAAATGACATCTCAATATCAGTAAATTCTGCAGGTGCCCAGATTTTGATTTCTAAATGCCATTCCTTGCAAAGGAAGTAGAACCTTTTGATAATTGACTAATTTTAAGTTTGGACTAGGAAATATAGACAAGCCAACTTTTTGGCTAGAAAACAAGGAAACTTTCCAAGATTAAAGGGTTTCCATCAGAAAGAATGCCAGAGCAACTTTGAAGAGGTTTGATTTGAATATTGAAAATTATATAGACAAAACAACAGACATATAGTAACTTATTAGTCTACAAGGATACTCAGAAAAGGAAAAATTGGTAAACAATAGCAAATAAACAGCAAAACTCAAATTAACAAAATTTACTTTAAAAATCTACAGAGGGTGATTGCAGCAATGAAATTAAAAGATGCTTACTCCTTGGAAGGAAAGTTATGACCAACCTAGACAGCATATTAAAAAGCAGAGACATTACTTTGCCAACAAAGGGCCATCTAGTCAAGGCTATGGTTTTCCCAGTAGTCATGTATGGATGTGAGAGTTGAACTATAAAGAAATCTGAGCACCAAAGAATTGATGCTTTTGAACTGTGGTGTTGGAGAAGACTCTCGAGAGTCCCTTGGACTGCAAGGAGATCCAAACAGTCCATTCTAAAGGAGATCAGCCCTGGGTGTTCATTGGAAGGACTGATGTTGAAGCTGAAACTCCAATACTTTGGCCACCTGATGCGAAGAGCTGACTCATTGGAAAAGACCCTGATGCTGGGAAAGATTGAGGGCAGGAGGAGAAGGGGATGACAGAGCATGAGATGGTTGGATGGCATCACTGACTCGATGGACATGGGTTTGGGTGGACTCTGGGAGTTGGTGATGGACAGAGAGGCCTGGTGTGCTGTGGTTCACAGGGTCACAAAGAGTTGGACACAACTGAGTGACTGGACTGAACTGAACTGACTTTAAAAATCATTATAGATTGCTGTTACATTAATTCTGTGGTAAAAATTTATAATTGGAGGGAAATCAATAAGCATCACTTCAGCCTTTCTAATAAGACTTTTATCTTGAACTTATCAAATAAATAACCCTAGTTTATGAGAGTAAGTTCTTCTATACAGAAAAAGGTCAGCTAAAAAATGACAGTCAAGCAATCACCATTTATAACCCTTATGTTTAAATGGTTTAGGCAAGAATCATCAGGGGATGCAAAGACTATTTGGTGAAGCACTGATAGGGAACTGAATAATTTCATGTTTCCAAAGTAGCAACCTATGTATTTCAGCTGGACACATAAGGAAAAGTTATTTTGCAGCGGAAGGATTCATCACCGCCTTAACTTTGTGATCAAGTGAGATAAGCTGACATTAGGAGTATTATTATATGATACAAAATGAAGTTCAAAGCATCACTTATGAGATATTTTTGCAAACATGCTTAATCTGAATTGAATTAATCTTTAAATCTAACTTCCATTTTACAGAAAACAAAGACAACAGAGGAATAAATTAAAGTAATTCATGTTTCAATCAGTCAAATTTTGAATGTGAGAAATCCTACAGGAATAGAAGCAATGAGATAACATGAGATGAGTTGAGTGACTTTCCAGATTAAAGGAGATTGAAGAGACATAATAGCTGAAGTCAATGTGTGACTTTTCATTGGATCTTGATTTGAATAAACCAAATATAAATACTATTTTAAGGCAGTTGGGGAAAACTGAAACTTGACTTGGAATTAGATGTTAAATATGAATTATTGATAATTTTGTGAGGTATAATAATGTTTGTGTGGTTATGGAGGAGAATATCCTTAATTTTTATAAAGTCACACTGAATTATATAGGGTGAAATATCACGATGTCTGTAAATTTACTTTAAAATACTTAAGCAAAAAAGAAGCAAAGCAAATATGGCAAAATATTAACAGCTGTTAAATTTAGATTATGGCTACAGGGATGTTTAATTTTATATGTCAATTTGCACAGATATTTGGTCAAACATTATCCTGGATATTTCAGTGAAGATCTTTTTTTTTTTTTTTTTGGATGCAATTAACATTTAACTTGCAAAGAGTCGGACATGACTGAGCGACTGAACTGAACTGAACCTTTAAATCAGTGGACTCTGAGAAAAGCAAATTACCCACCATGAAGTGGGTGGATCTCATCCAATCAGTTGAAAGCCTTAACAGAATAAAGACTGACTTTCCCTGAATAAGAAGGCCTTCTGCCAGCAGACTGACCCTGGACTCAAGCTGCAACTCTTCCAGTCTTCTGGCATCCCCAATCCTATTTTGGACTCACTTTGTTTCTCTGGAGAACCATCACTAATACAGGGATAAAAGTGATCATTTTACTATTGAAAAAATTTTTAAGTTTGAACATTTTAATAATAATGTTAAAATTCAATGTATAGTCATCTACTACCCTTATTATTGAATAGTGCATCCATTTTCCATTGATCTACAGTGCCAGCTTTGTTCATAAACCAAGTTTACATGTATGCATGACTCTTTCTTCCTTATTCTGCCTTTTGGCTTTCTATTTGCCATGTTCCAATACTACACTGTCTAATGTAAAATAATTTGAAGATAGACCCTCATATCTGGAAAGAGAAATCTCCTCAGATTATCCTTTCTCTTTTAATGATATTTTTGTTCTTATTAGAAATTCGTTTACAGTAATTTTAGTATTTAAAAATTTCAAGTTTATCTGAACACTGTTGAAATATTAACTGCATCTTAAGATCTATTTGGGAAGAACTGACATCTTTAAACTGCAGAGTTTTTCTATCTTATCGTATGTTATGTTGCTGCATTTTATAATGTCTTTTTAAATGTCCTTTAATGAAGTTTTATAATGTTTGTAAGGTTTGTTTCCATAACAAGCATGAACATGTTTTTTTGTAGATTCATTTTTTATTACCTTGTATTTTGTGTTATTTTAAAAATGGCATGTTTGTAAAAGGACATTTTATAAATGATTTTTAAAGTTATATAAAAATGTAAGTGGATTTTGTATGTTGCCTTAATGTCTAGGAAACTTATAAATCCTTTTGTATTCAAAGATTTTCTCAAGTTTCTTTTGAATCTTTACATCCCTGGTTATATCTACTGAAAATATTAACTTTTTAAACAATCTTTCAACTATTATTTCTTCCTCTGTTTCTATATTTCTATCAGGGCTTCCAGGACAATTATGAAAGGAGCAGTGATATGCTAATTGTATTCCTAATATTAAAGATGATTCTTTGTTATTTAAAAATTTTATTTTCAATTATGATATTCACTATGGGAGTTTTATAAATTTACTTCTATATTAGAAGTATTTTAGTATTAGTGTTTAGTATTAGTATTAGTACTTAGTATTAACATTTATATTAGAAGTACTTTAGCATCTATATTAGAAGTATTTTAGTATTAGTATTTAGTATTAGTATTAGTACTTAGTATTAGCATTTATATTTATTAGTATTTTCTTTTGAATTCTCAGTTTATGCAAAGTTTCTATCATGAATATATGTTGAATTTCATCAAACACTTTTTTCCTGCACTGTTGAGATTGCTAAGTTTTTCTCCTCTAATTTGTTAGTGAATTTAATGATATTCTGATATCAAGCCAGTATTAAAGTGTTGAGATAAAATTACATTGATCATGACATATTTTCTTTTTTATAGAATTTTGGATTCAGTTTAGGATATTTTGGTCAGAATTTTTGTATCTGTTCATCAAAGTGAACTGCCTCTAATTTTCTTTTCTTTTCTTTTTTTTTTTTGATGTGCTTTGCTTTTCAAAATTGGAGTATCAGTAAAATAAGTTGAGGTGTTTTGCTTTTTTTCTAGTTTCTGGAAAATGTAATAAGATTGGGATTATCTGTTCCTGCAATATTTACTACCGTTTGTTTTGCAAACTTAGGTCTAAGCCAATTGTTTTCTTTGTGAAAATATTTCAATTACTCATTCAGTTTTTAAATTCCAATTTCTTATTTATTATTGAATCATTTTACAAATTTTCTTTTATTGATGGGGGAATAAAATGTTTTATCTGAGTACAAAAGTAGGCAAAACTGTAGTCTTAGAATCAGGAAATTGATTTATCTAGGTTGGAGGGGAACTTGGAGGTGCTTCTCTGATGTGGAGAATGTTCTCTCTCTTGAGTTGGGTGCTGATTACAAAGCTGATGCAAATGGAAATTCACTGAGCTGTACACTTATGAACTGTGCACTTTTAAGTTCACATATTACACATTTTTATAAATTTTAAAAATATTTAGTCTAACAATATAAAGAAAAATAAGGAATTACAAAGTGAGATTGGTTTTAAGATATGCAAAAATTAATAAATAACAGGATCTGTATTATTATAACTTATTACTTTAATAGGTTCAATAAAAATATATTAGTTGATAGAATTTAATAGTGATTCCTAAAAAGCTCAGTAAAGTAGAATGTTCCTTTAACATGCTAAAGACAAAACCCATAACAGAACAGGTTTATTTGACTACATAAAAGTTTAAAATTCTTTTCATAATAACTATATGAAAGGGTAAATTATAATTTGTGAAAAGTGCATGCTGCTGTAATATCAGATAATGGATTATTATCATTATAATAAATAGACCTTTTACAAGTGAAAAAGAAAAAGTTGTTATGTCTAAGCAATCCAAGAGAAAAATCCAAGAGAAAAAACTGGGTATTTTTCACAAGTTTATTATTTCTATTTTTTACATTTTTATTTTATAGTGTTTTAATCAAAGATTTCAGGCTTAAAAGTAAAGCCTATTAAAAGTTACCATTTGTGAGAAATACTATTTTTACACACTGTGAGTATATAGAGCAGCATAAACTTGTAGGATAATTCAGCAATATAAATATATAAGTTGTTTAAAATGGATTTATTTCTGATTTAGCAATTCTATGAATAAAGCCTAAGTAAATAATCATTAATGTATAGAAATATCTGCCAGTTGCTTTGTTTGTTAGATTATCTTTATAATAGCAAAAATTTGGACTCTGACTACCTGTCAGCAATACAGGGTTGATAAAGTTATTCAAATTAGAATCATACATTGGGAATATTATTAGAGATTAAGATTATGTTATTGATGAATACTGAATGAGATAAGGTTTTTATTCTACTATTAAGTGAAAGAACAGGTTAGCAACTAGATTTGTGATGTATACATATACTCATTCATATAGATGTGATATATACATCTATATGATATATAGATGTGGATATTCATATGCATGTAATATGTCATATACAGATATACATATCCATGGATTTATTTTTATCAAGTTTTTGACAATATCCATGTAATAGAATTACAAGCTGTGGCTTTTACTCATCTGTAACTTCCATATTTTTAAAAATGAATATGTATTTTTGTCTGTAATGAAAGGAATCACAAAGATATAAAATACTTGCTGTGAGACTATTAAAATGTGCAGATAGTAACAAGGAGTGAAATCTGTTTCTCTGATTTTTGCGCTGGGCACAGCAGTCCTGCAGCTGCTATGTCTGGTCCTTCTCTATCGGACAGTGCACCTCACCGCCGGGTCTCAGCGAAGCAGCGCTCTTTCCTTGCGCACGAATAGGCACTGATTGGACTGGAAATGCAGCTGATCCAAATGTCCTCAGTGCAGGCTTGTGGGAATCCATAACTTGTCAAAGCACAAAGGGCTTTTCCTAAAGTAGATTCCTGGTAATAAGCTATCCCAGTCATTGTAGTTCTCTGTGGAATTTACTTGGAATGTGGTGGCTTAATAGCTGGTTTTTTGGTTTTTTTTTTGAGGCGACAGATCACATACTCAACAGGAGGAGGAGAGGCTAAGAAATACAGATTAGATGAGAATAAGGAAGAAAGGGAAGAAGGGAGAGAGAGAGGAAGAGACTTGACTTCATCTCCAGGAACGTCTTGCCCTGACAGCTTGCCAGTCCTAACGTACATGTACCCTCTAGGTGGCCTGTGTAAATCTTAGCATCCCTACGGCCGAGAAATGCCTAGTTGTTATCCACAGTGATGTGGATGAAAGTTGATAATACAGTCACTCCTCAGATGCTATTAATACATTTACTTCTTTCTTGTTTAGTCACGTGTTACTAAACACAGCCTGAGTGCATAAGAGCAGAGGAGATGGTCTTTTAGACATTTTACTTTACATTCTTGTGTGTATGTGTGTGTGACCTAAATATTTCACAATAGGAGAAGTTATATTTTAAAAGTATAGGAATTGAGAGGAATTGGGAGCTTCTAGTATTTTCTGATCCTATATTTTTATCCCTCTTCCAAATAAATAAGCTCAGCTTAAAAGCAATCCTGAAAAAATATACATTGAACTCATTAAATATATTGAAAGGAGAGAGGCTTGCTAGATAGAGATGTATTGTTGCTGTCAGGAACATTCTCTAAAATTTGAAAACAGGCAGGAGAGATTGCTAGGTGTACTCAGGCCACTATCTGCTGGACCGTCTAGAGGCTGGGTTCTCGTACAGCTCTGTGGAACTGAGGTTAACTTGGAGATTTTTGTCTGCTAGAGATGTAACTCATTTCTTTCCCATGGAAGAGACAACCTCAAAGGGTATGGTTCACTGCACTGTAAGACATAAATTGGTTTTATTTCTAACCTAGCTATTTTATCCTAACAATTCTTTGTTAATTGCACATATGACTAGCTTCTCAAATACTCTTTGACCTGGTTATAATAATTTACTGGTCCCCTCATTAATTAATGAAATTGAATAAAATACTTGATGTTTTCATTTCATATTTGCATGAAAATATGGGTTTTACCTTTTTATTTTTTTAAATACACTTTTTAGTGCTCTTCTGTAAATCTTTTTTGTTTTTCTTTTGGAGAAAATATTCAGTATGGTATACTAACTATTGCTGTAATTCCTAGGTGGGAGGTTTAAAGGATTGTAAGATTATTTTCCTTTAATAAGTGATGCAAAATAATACATGTTCCAGAAATTTGCCGTAATCATAGGTTTACCAATTTCTTCCTTACTATGACTACTTTCACATTTAGGTAGAAATATTTTAAAAGGTGTTTTTTTTATATTTTACCTGTTATTGTTATAAGTATTTGGTTTGACACAGAGCAACCAGTTCTTCTGAGCTTTTCACATATGCTTTAAAAACAATAGGTGGTAAATAAACACTTATTAATACAAGTATTTAAGAGCCAATCTCTCTCTGATATTTTACTTTACTTCTTCAAAGTATCTTTTAAAAATTCAGTATAATCTATAGGCCGCTCTATATCATCTACATTTAGTCACCTGTAGTAATAAGCAATTTCATTGAATTTTTCTCATTTTTTGCTTAGAGTTACCACATGAGAAATGGTGACATGTCAGATGAGGTAATTTTCAATATACTCTTTTATTTGTTTTTCTTGTCAACAAACATTTGTTGAGAACCCTTCTGTGCTATGCACAGTTCTAGAAGTTGAATATGTAGATGATTTCAGGAAATCAAATAACAACTAGAAAGAACTATTTCTAAGTATAGATTTGAAGCAAAGGTAGTTAGCTATTAAATTCCCCATTTCTATGCTAAGATTATTTTTGTCTTAGAATCATATCTAAGACTTTGGAATAAGAGCCTCTTCTTCCTTGAAATGTTCTGTTGAAAAACTAACAAATTCCTCGTAATTCTTCTATTGCATAGATTATCTGGTGATTTATGCCTTATGATTTTCTATTTCCACTTTGACGTATAATAAACGTCACAGTTCTTCTACTCAAGGTAAATAGCCTTGGTTGATTTCCACTGCCACTTCCCAAAGGACTTGCCTCTACCAGAACTAAATTTTGCTATTCCTAAATAAAATCAACCAAAAAATTTAAAAAGTCATTTATACTATCATAAAAAATAGTAAAAATTTAAGCCAAAAACAAATTTACTTTACATTATTATTTTGCTGTAAGTAATGGAATTGATCATTCACTATAGATGAAACACAGCGTGAAAAAGAATGTAAATAAAAAGTGAAATGAAATCATCCGGTATTATGGTTGACAAACTGATCATTCCTTTCAATCCACAGACTAACAAAGGGGCATTCATAGAAATTGATGGGACATAGTGAGTCACGGACCAAGCAGTGTCAATTAACTTGCATGAGTTCATACAGAAGATTAAATTATGCCTACATACAACCTCTGACTCAAATATTTCAGGCAGAAATGTCCTTTTGGCAATCATCTAGGAGATGGTAAAAAATTTTTCAAAGATAAGCAAATATTGTGGGTGGATCCATCTACGTGCCAAAAATATTGAAGTCAGTAGTCATATTTTCATTGGCTTCGCGTGATTTCTGGGGCTAACTAGAGGGCAGGGGTAAGGAAAATTGCTGGGAGAAAATGACAGGGACTTAGGAAATGAAACCTGGAAAGGAAGCACAGAATATTTCTGATTATTGAGAGAGTATTTCTCCGATAGTAGTTAATCTGGAAGTTGTGCTATTCCTACTAAAATCCTGAGTGGCCTAAAAAAATGAATACTCACTGATGTATAAGATACAGAGTGGCTGTGGCAAGCACCTTTAAACAGTTTACATTGATAGAAAATCAGTATTTCAGGCAAATATGATGACTTACGGGATATGAAATGGTTAGAGCTTTCAAAGTGTTGTTTAATGAAACTTCCTTTTGAAGTCTGAGCTTTGAGCAAATAGTGTCAGTTTTGGTATGAGAAAGTAACCATTCTTCCAGGCAGCTGTGTAATGCTAACCAGATAAAAGTACATAGGGTAATAATGATGAAGAAAAAGATGGCAAAATTAGGGGCTCTAGCATAAAGGGAGAGTCTATTATCACATTTAACCTTTGTAAAAATATTTCAAATGGGTCTTCCATTAGGCCCATTTTCCAGATGAGGAAATTAAGGCTGAAAAAAATTAAAATATTTATTCAAAACTTAAGGACTAAAACAAACAAACAAAATCAGCTTGAGGACCATTACCATTTGATTTTTTGTGGCTGAATCCCACTTGGTGACTCTCTTCATCACTTCTCTAGTCAGGAGGGACTGTATTTGGCAACAAAGCTATTCTGTGTTGCAGCTGTACACAGTATCAGGGCACATCTACGCATGTATGTGGATACACGGCTCTTGAGAAGTTCTGTTTGCAAGCAACAAACTGACTCTTACTTAAGGGAACCATGAAATGCATAGGCACGATGGAAGAATTTGTCCAGAATGGGTGAACAAGCTGGAGAAGCCAGTGGGGGTATTAGGCCTGCTTTGGGGACTTCAACATCAGAGGCTTATGTGTTTCTCTTTAGATTTTCAGTCACTTGTATTTTCATTTAAATTTTCACATTCTCTAGTGAGAAATTCTTAATAGCTTCAGTCATTGTATGTGAAGGTCAAGCACATTACGGTATATGTGAGAAGGAGTGTTAGCAACACTGATGTGATAACTGAGGGGGTGATTGTTACATGTATGTATACAAGTATACTTATACCTGTTTATTTACGTAGGATGTATTTGTATTTAATTTTGGTAAACTATAGAAGGTGAATTACAATGGACAGGTCTGATTATTCTTGGCTTAAGATTGTTTTTTTTGTTTTGTTTTGTTTTGTTTTTATGAGACATCTGGTGGAAGTCTTTATTTTTTTTTCTCATATATATTTTATTTTTTTTTTTTAATTTTATTTTATTTTTAAACTTTACATAATTGTATTAGTTTTGCCAAATATCAAAATGAATCCGCCACAGGTATACATGTGTTCCCCATCCTGAACCCTCCTCCCTCCTCCCTCCCCATACCATCCCTCTGGGTCGTCCCAGTGCACCAGCCCCAAGCATCCAGTATCGTGCATCGAACCTGGACTGGCAACTCGTTTCATACATGATATTTTACATGTTTCAATGCCATTCTCCCAAATCTTCCCACCCTCTCCCTCTAGGATTTATTCCTTTAGATATTGTTAAGACGTATATGATCTATATGGGCTAAAATAATATTTTACAGTAAAGGCTTTTCTTCTCAGAGTGAGCAAATCTAGTCCCTAAAACATGAGCTTGAACCTTAAACCTGAACAAGACCTAATGTTTTACAGGGAATTTATTCTTAACACTTAACTTACAAAGTTTGCTAGCAGACTGTTAATTTCCTTCACATCAATTCATCAGTTTTTCCTCATAAAATGATCAGAGGAACTTGGCCCAGGGGAAAACACAGGAGTAGTACTAATGCTTCTGATTTAACAAGGCTGGATATTTCAGTAAAAAGGTTTTGGGCGTATTAACAACCACTGGAGACTTCGCTACGTGGTTCACTTTTCAAATACTTTAGAGTTATATCACAGACACACATTTAGTTGCTCTCTCAGCTCTATTAGTGACCCTTATAATCTCTAGAAACAACTTCTCACATGTTCTAGAAAGGTGAATGTAATAGAGTAGTTGATGTTGAGAAGATCAATTTGGCTCCCTACTGGGAGGGACCATATTTAGTAATTTCAGCATTGTCTGGCCTTCTAGTTGCTTCTTCCTATAGCTTCTCACAGAAATGATAGGTGCAAAGCCAAAAAGCTCTGCTCCTAGTAAATACTGTGAGTTTTTTCCCAAACACAAAATTATTCGAAGACAACTTAGGGTAGTAGAAATGAGTTAGTGTTCATTAAATTTTGAGAGGTTTAGGGGAGAGATGGAATCCTGTGGAAGAATGTATTTTTCCTCATGGGCAAGAGCACATGGCTCTGCTCATCTTAGCTCTGAGAGGAGAAGTAATTAGTAGTTGTTTTCTCGTCATTTACATACGCTCTGCTGATTACCAAAACAACCTTCACAAAGAAGTGAGCAAGAATTATGATCTGTCAATTGGAGAAGACTCTTGAGAGTCCCTTGGACTGCAAGGAGATCCAACCAGTCCATTCTGAAGGAGATCAGCCCTGGGATTTCTTTGGAAGGAATGATGCTAAAGCTGAAATCCAGTACTTTGGGCACCTCATGCAAGGAGTTGACTCATTGGAAAAGACTCTGATGCTGGGAGGGATTGGGGGCAGGAGGAGAAGGGGACAACAGAGGATGAGATGGTTGGATGGCATCACTGACTCGATGGACGTGAGTCTGAGTGAACTCCGGGAGTTGGTGATGGACAGGGAGGCCTGGCGTGCTGTGATTCATGGGGTCACAAAGAGTCAGACACGACTGAGCAACTGAACTGAACTGAACTGAATTTCACGTTAAGGAACCTGAAAACACAGAATTCTGTGCCCCAGAAACATTTGCCAAGGAATGCCTAGAACTTCAAGCCTGCAGGCAGGATTTCCCTAGATACAGCTCCTGCCACTCTTTCCTACTTGCAGTTCTGGAAAACTGCAAGAAAGCAGGATGCCAATCAAAGGGTAGCTGCCCTTTGAGGCACTGCATTCCTTGAGGCTCTACTTTACTTTCTAGGATGTACTTCTGATGAAAGTTACTGCATTTTCTGAGGACTTCTGAGTTGATTACTAGTAAAAAAAATATATATATATAAGTACTAGTAAGGCAAACTTTAATTGAGTGCAGTTATTTCCGAGAGCTCTGTGTACGGGGGATAAGGCAGGAGGTGCCAGCGCCCTTAGCCAAGTTTTACAGTTGTCGCATGTGGGAGTCTCCAGTATCTTAGAAGGCAGTGAAGGCATCCTCTATGTAAACAGAGTTTTAAGTAGGTGGAGACTTACATCATCCCCGAAAGGAAAAGGAAGAAAATATTCATTTTCTTTCTATCTCAGTTGAAATGGCAAAATATCCAGAAGCCCAGGAGCTTCCCACTTGATACATTCTTGCCAAGAACACTGGCCTTGGATTGCATCTTCCTTCCTCAGACAGCATCCCCAGGAGGAGAGCTATTCTTGCAAATGGTCCAACGAGCTGCCTCACCAAAGGGAGAGCAGACAGCATCTCGATTATGCACAGTCCTTTTGTCCTTCCAGATGGATGCAGTTTATGATCTGAGTCCCACATATAAAAATAGTACATTTATGATGGAATTTTATATAATCTGGCTTTTCACCTGCCAAGGGGTGGGAGTGCAAACATTTCCACTCTCAGAAGAACTTCTCCATGGAAATGGACCCTATCCATTGCTTCCCTGCAGGGTGGCCTGAAGAATAAAAGGGCACCTCTGAATGCACTATAGTGTACTCCCTGTGGCACAGGGAAGAAGTCATGTAAATAAACCCAAAACAAACGTAGTTGCTCTACAGACTCCAGTCATATAAAGTAGCTATTTAGAATTCAAACTCGTGCCTCTAAAGGGCTGTTGCCTACTAGCTTGCTGTGCAATGCTAGGCCATTAATTTAGCCTCTGTAAATCTTAGTTTCCCTGTATGTAACAATGATATCATGTATTACATAGGTATTTGGGGGGATAAATACATAAAACAAATAACATTATATTTAGCATAAAATTATATCAGCTAGATTATTGTTGTTACCAGCATGACTGTGCTAAAATTAGAAGATAGAATCTAATGGCCTATTCTATTGGTCACCCTTATTATACCCACAAAATTTAGTCTCTGTGTGCATTGTACAATGATATTTTCCATTCTCTTGAGTGATTTGTCTAACTGCAATCACTATTGATCCCATTACATATATGTTATTATCTGGTTTCAACTGAACATATCACTAGACTGCTTTTAAATTAGCCTATGGCTCTATCGATTCCTGCTCTTAAAAGTTTGGAGGTCACAAAATCTCTATGAAACATGGATCAGTTCATACTATTTTTTTAAATTAATTTTTATTGAAGTATAGTTGATTTACAATTTTGTGTCAGCTTCTGCTGTACAGCAAAGTGAATAAATTAAATATTTACATATATCCACTCTTTTTAAGAGCTTCCCTTTTGGGCTTCCCTGGTAGCTCAGTCGGTAAAGAATTCTGCAATACTGGAGACCCCGGTTCAATTCCTGGATCGGGAAGATCTGCTGAAGGGATAGGCTCCACTCCAGTTTTCTTTTTCTTTTTTTTTTCCACTTCAGTTTTCTTGGGGTTCCCTTGTGACTCAGCTGGTAAAGAATCTGCCTGCAATGCAGTAGACCTGGGTTTGATCCCTGGGTTGGGAAGATCCCTTGAAGAAGGGAAAGGCTACCCACTCCTGTGTTCTGGCTTAGAGAATTCCATGGACTGTATGGTCCATCGGAGAAGGCAATGGCACCCCACTCCAGTACTTTTGCCTGGAAAATCCCATGGACGGAGGAGCCTGGTAGGCTGTAGTCCACGGGGTCGCTAGAGTTGGACACGACTGAGCGACTTCACTTTCACTTTTCACTTACATGCATTGGAGAAGGAAATGGCAACCCACTCCAGTGTTCTTGCCTGGAGAACCCCAGGGACGGGGGAGCCTGGTGGGCTGCCGTCTATGAAGTTGCACAGAGTCGGACACGACTGACGCGACTTAGCAGCAGCAGCAGCAGTAGGGTCCATGGATTCACAAAGAGTCGGACACAACTGAGCAACTTTCACTTTCACTTTTACTCTTTTTAAAATTCCTTCCCCATGGAGGTCACTATAGAGTATTGAGAAGACTTCCCTGTGTTATACAGTGGGTCCTTATTAGTTATCTATTTTATATATAGTTGTGTGTAGGTCAATCCCAATCTCCCAGTTATCCCAGCCCTACCTTTTCCCCCCAGGTAACCGTACTTTTTTCCCCTACCTAAATAGGTTCATTAATATAATTTTTTTTAGATTTCACATATAAATGATATCATATGATATTCGTCTTTCTCTGTCTGACTTAATTCACTTAGTATGATAATCTCTAGGTTCATCAGTGTTGCTACAAATGGCATTCATTCTTTCTAATTTCTGAATAACATCCCGTTGTATATATGTACCACACCTTCTTCATCCATTCCTCTGTCAGTGAACATTTAGGTTGCTTTCATGTCTTGACTATTGTAAACAGTGCTCCAATGAACATTGGGGTGCATGTATCATTTTGTGTGATGGTTTTCTCCAGATTTATGCCCAGGAGTAGACTGGTGGATCATATGGTAGTTCTATTTTTAGTTTTAGTGTAGGAAGCTTCCCTTTTCTCCACATCCTTTCCAGCATTTATTGTTTGTAGACTTTTTGATGATGGCCATTCTGACCAGTGAGAGGTGATACCTCGTTGTAGTTTTGATTTGCATTTTTCTCTAATAATTCGTGATGTTGAGCATCTTTTCATGTGCCTATTTGCCCTCTGTATAACTTCTTTAGAGAAATGTCTATTTAGATCTTCCACCTATTCATACCATTTTTTAAATTTAAAACTTTTTAGCTTCACGTTACATATTATGTTAGACCTTAATGAAAACTTAGCTTATTGAATGTTACAACTTTCTGTGAAATATAGAAATTAGATTGCCATCTCTGTAGGGATATTGAGTGTGGTAGCTATAGGTCAATGTACATGTGCACACAGTGAAAACTGGAAAACAGAATTAGCTATAGTTCTTAAGCTCACACACTAGGTTCAGTTTCCTATGCAATGAAACATGATCACCAGTTTTTTATTCCAGGATCTCTTTTTGCATTTTAACTAGATTCAGTTTAGCAACTTTCACTAAACATTCAGCTTCTGTTTCTCAGATTTTTCCACTAAATTCTGGGAATTAGAGCTTTATTTCTTCCTCTATATTCTTTAGTTGTTAACTTTACTGAGGCAGTGCTCTTCAAATCTTCCCTAACCTTTGACCTGGAAATTACTGAAACCTACAGGATAGGGATGGGAAACAAATGGCAGGAAAAGACATGAATTGACCTGGAAATGTTGGAGCAAAGACATTCATAATTCAGAATGATAAGAGAAAAATGAAGGCAGATGTTAAACACAGTTATAACAACATGACACCAAATTCAAAAAAACCATAGTAAAGCTTCTATATCCTCTTTCTGTCTAGCCACCTAGATTTTTTTCCCCCTAGAAGTGAACCATGTGATTAGTTTCTTATATATTCTTCCATACCTGTATCTTCTATATCTATTTTAACAAACAGTGATGCACTAGATATACTCTGCACTGCACCTTGCCTCTTTCACTCAAAATACATAACTTGGAGATTATGTAGTGTTAATACTCTAAAATCCCTTGATTTCTCTGTACTGCTTCAGTGATACCTGTTTAACCATTTCTACTTATTGATATTCAGCTTTTTGCCATTGATGACTGCACTGCATGGAACAACCTTGAGCACATCTCTTTGCACACATGTGAGTGTGCATTACTCAGTACTCAGTTCTGAAAAAAGAAAGTGCTCCATTTTATGGAGATAGGAATCTCACACAGCCAGTCCCATACTTACACATGGTTAGAGGATCATTGGCACAGATGGAACAATGGTCTTTGGGGCAGATGTTCAAGGAATTGATGGGCCATGGAACTTTTCTGCAACCTCTGTAGCACCTCCTGCAATATTGAATTCAAAAGCATATCTCATAGTTGTGATTCAGGGATCAGTACAGTTCAGTCACTTAGTCGTGTCCGACTCTTAGGAACCGCATGGACTGCAGCACGCCAGGATTCAGGAATCAGGAAGCCAAATTCCAGAAAAAATTGCCTCCATTGAGATTGCCTATTCAGCAGACAGTCAAAAGAGGCAAAAAAAAAAAAAAAAAAAAAATGGCTTCATTTGTACTTCAGGCATCTAAATCTTATGCATTGTTGTTTTTTAGTCACCCAGTCGTGTCCAACTCTTTGCAATCCCATGGACTGCAGCATGCCAGGCCTCCCTGTCCTTCACCATCCCTCGAAGTTTGCCCAAGTTCATGTCCATTGCATTGGTGATGCCGCCTAGCCATCTCATCCTCTGATGCCCTCTTCTCCTTCTGCCCTCAGTCTTTCCCAGTATCAGGGACTTTTCCAATGAGTCAGCTGTTCGAATCAGATGACCAAAATACTGGAGCTTCAGCATCAACATCAGTCCTTCCAACAAGTATTCAGGGTTGATTTCCCTTAGAATTGACTGGTTTGATCTCCTTGCTGTCCAAGGGACTCTCATGAGTCTTCTCCAGCACCACAGTTCGAAGGCATCAATTCTTTGGTGTTCTGCCTTCTTTATGGTTCAGGTCTCACAACAGTATGTGACCACTGGGAAAACCAAATCTTACTTGGTTACATTTAATTAATAGAACCTAATTTGCTTTTAGAACTTTGATTCCACAAGAGTCTGGGAAATATCGATTTTCTTCGT
Source organism: Bubalus bubalis (assembly GCF_019923935.1). Taxonomy (NCBI): domain Eukaryota; kingdom Metazoa; phylum Chordata; class Mammalia; order Artiodactyla; family Bovidae; genus Bubalus; species Bubalus bubalis. The sequence goes on along the minus strand of NC_059163.1, from coordinate 98,461,553 downwards.
CTAGACTCTGCAACTCTGTGAGAAGGGACTCTAGAAAAAGGCAGGAAGGAGGGTGTGTGAGTCAACCCAACAGAGAAAAGAGCTGTTACTTTAACTGATGATACTGTTCTAAAGAATTTACCAAATCTTTCACAGAACCACTGAAGTAAAAGTCCCATTAATGGGAATAATTGACATGAGTGATTTTCTACTGACAGGTCATACTTGACTGCCTTCAATCACCACCACTCTCCCTAATCCCCACCTCATTAACATATTCCTTTTGGCCAAAGAAGGTGGTCCCAGAGAAACAAAAAGAGTTTCCTTTAGAACAAAAAGACAGGGGAGCTTACACATAGATATAACTAGTTCAATCCATGGCTACTCACACAGGAAGGTAAACGGAAGTCAGAGTCAGGAGTGATATTAAAGTCACATGCCCCAAGTGGGGAAAAAACAGAGAAGAAAAAGGGAGAAAGCAATACCAAAAAATGAGCTAGGTGATAAAAATGTTTGTTTGTTGGAAGTAACCATTAAAAGGATTTTTCTCATTAAAGTTGACAAGAGTCATTATAATTAGGGCAGAAGTTACGATGCAATGTAAGCATGAGGGCATTGTGAACAATTGTTTGGATAGAAGGTAATGGCCATATTGTTCATAAGCAATCAAAACATAGAAATAAAGCACAGTGGCTGCTGTTAGGCATTGGTGGGTAGTAAGAATTGCATTTTACTGATATTAAATTAGAATGGTTAAGACAGCATATGTTTACTCACTGTTTCCATGTAGAAGACAGCAGAGCATGGTATGAATAGGAGCACTGAGGGGAACTCCCAGAAAGAAGACATGTTAAACTCTTCTTAGAGGATACTTCAGCTATTCAGTATAAGTAATAAAAGTGCAACTTCAGTGGAGAATCAACATTCCGTGAACCACAGAGAATTGTGGTCCAATTTTTTGAGGAATTTCTTAGAGGGAATAAGTGCTATCACCTGGGCTAGGTTTTATATAAGGCTGGCAATTCCATTATTTCTTTTATTCAGACCAAAATATTTGGAGTCTTTTTTAAAAAAATTATTTATTTTTAATTGATGGATAATTACAATGTTTTATTGGTTTCTGCCATACAACATGGATCAGCCATAGGTATACATATGTCCCCTCCCTCTTAATCCTCCCTCTCACCTCCTATCCCACCCCACTCCTCCAGGTTGTCACAGAGCCCCGGTTTGGGTTCCCTGAGTCATACAGCAAATTCCCACTGGCTATCTATTTTACACATGTTATCATATATGTTTCCATGCTACTCTCTCCATTCGTCCCACTGTCCTCTTCCTACCACCCCCCACCCCTTGTCCATAACTCTGTTCTCTATTTCTGCATCTCCACTGCTGTCCTGCAGATAGGTTCATCAGTACCATTTTCTTAGATTCCATATATATGCATTAATATATGATATTTGTTTTTCTGACTTACTTCACTCTGTATAATAGGCTCTAGGTTCATCCACTTCATTAGCACTGTTGGAGTCATTTTTGACTTACTGTTTCTTTCCATTTTACAATTAAAAAAGAGTAAAGTACATATATTCTTAAAGCTATCATCCTAACCATTTTAAAATGTACAATTTGGGAATCTTAATCGCATTCACATTGTTGTGCAACCAATCTCCAGAACTCTTTTCATCTTGTAAAACCAAAACTCTCTATCCCTTAAGTAACAATTCCCTATTTCCCTCTTTCCCAGGCATGGCAACCACTACTCTTCTTTCTGTATCTGTGAAGTTTGACTACTGTAGGTACCTCAGATAACTGGAATTACACAATATTCATCTTTTGGGGACTGGATTCTTTCATGTAGCATATGGTTTATCCATGTTGTAGCATATGCCAGAATTCCCTTCATTTCTAAGGCTGCTTGTTTGCTTTCTCTGGGGCTGATCTTCTTCTCTTGCAGTCCACATCCAATTATTATGAAATCCTTTGAATCTGCCTTCAAAGTGACTGCAGATCTGGCCACTTCTAGCTTCTGCCACCGGGACTACTGTGGTCCCAGCCAAAATCACTTTTCCCCTGCATTTCTGCAACTTGCTCCCTGGCTCCTCTTTTAAACCCAGCATCTACAGCAGTCTCTTAACAATCAGGTCACCTGTTTGCTCAGAATCCTGCAGTCTCTTCTCATTCTGCTTCGAGCAGAAACTAAAATCTCCGCCTCGGCCTGCCAGGCCCAGGAAGTCTGCTAGCTCTGTCGCCAGCTCTGCCTCCTGCTGCTCTCCCTGCCCACCCACCCCTCCACCCACATCACGCTTTCATCCCTGTTCTTCCTTGAACTGGCAGGCGGGATCTGACAGCAGCGCCCTTGTCCTGATATCTCTGCCAGATAGCTCTGTATGCTAACTCTATTATTTTCTTTAAGCATTTTGTCAACTGTAGGGTAAAAGAGCCCTCACCTGACTAAGCTTACTGAAAATACAGTCCACCCTACCAAACACACTCCCTTACCTCTTTACCACTCCTTCCCTCTCCCACACAACTCCTGCTCATGCTTAGTCACTAAGTTGTGCCCCACTCTTTGCGAGCCCATGGACTGTAGTCCACCAGGTTTTTCTGTCTATGGGATTTTCCAGGCAAGAATACTGGAGTGGGTTGCCATTTCCTTCTCCAGGGGATCTTCCCAACCCAGGGATTGAACCCAGATCTCCCACATTGCAAGTAGATTCTTTACTGTCTGAGCCACCAGAGAAACCCAAGAATACTGGACTGCATAGCCTATCCCTTCTCCAGGGCATCTTCCCAACTCAGGAATTGAACCTGTGTCTCCTGCGACTTGGGCACTGCATGTAGGTTCCTTACCACTGCACCACCTAGGAAGCTTCCCCTGACAATCAGCAGCTTCCAAATTGTTATAGACCCTACTCATGTACATTTTAATAGGTTATTGTCTGTCTCCCCCTGCTAGATATGTACCTTTACCTGCTTTGCTTGTAGATGTATCTCAAACATTAAGAACCATGCCTGGTGCAGAATGAGCATTCAACACAAGAATGAGAGGAAAGATCCTCCTCACACCTCTTTGGGCAGGTATTTTAATAGGTTATAACAGGACTGTAACAGTGTGTGAGTAAAGAAGGAAGCAACCGAAAGGTCCCTGTTACTAGTTCATCTCCCACTTTCCTCTACATTTTCATACCAACAGAGCTTGTTTCTAAATGTCCAGTGGGAAAAGTTGTGGTGCAAGGTAGCAAAGACCCTGGAGTCTAACACACTGCAAATTACAGCCATTTTTTACTGACTGAATGCCTTGGGGAAAGTTAGTTTTATTATCCTTATTCCTCATCTATGAAATGGGGATTCTATTAATTGGATATTCCTCATAGGTTATGAAAATGAAATGAGATAATTCATATAAAATGCTGGCACTTGATAAATTATTTGTTGGTAAATATAAATATAAAGCATTTAAAGACAACATTTAGGATGTTATGCATTCTTCTATAATCTCACTTACTAATTTGCTTAATAAAAGTATCTGTATATAGGTAGTATAAAGTTTGAGCTCAGTACTGAATTATCAGGAATTGAGACAGTCATATATGAATTATTTTACCATATTGTAAATTCTCAGAACTCCATATTTAAGTGAAAGTATGAAACATAATATATGATGAAATATAAGAGAATTTTGATTGTTTGTTTAGCTTTTCCATGGTACTGATGATCATGATATGACTCATTGCACCTCTAACTTAATGGTATTTTCTCAAAAAATTATTGCAAATTATAATGAGCTATTCATAGCTTCACCTTTCAAATAATACTTTATTACTTGATACTTATATTCTATTTTTAATAATGATTTTCTTTTTGCTAGGTTATCTGGAGTATACCAGTTAAAAATTTAAAATTTGGTATTTCCAGTTAGTTTCAATTATCAGTTTCACATCTGAGTTAAGCATTTGTACTTAATTTTAATCACCTTTTGGGACCAAATAGTTACATAATTGATTGTGTAATCAATTGATATGGTTATAATTTCTTCATGAACATCTTTTCATTAAATGTGGAAGTTTAAGCCAATTGAAAATTTCCCTTTTGTTGTATAAATCTTCAATTTTTGAAACCATTACCCTAATGTTCAGTGGTATTTCCCATTTTTGAAAACTTATTTTGTGTGTGGGTATTTGAAATGATCAGAGATATTACCAAGAAAATGACCAATAAGCCATAAAACTGCTCAACTCATTACTAGTGTAATTTATTTGTTAACGGGAAAGTTTCATTTTAGATTACTTTGGAAGAGAGTATGAGAGTATGTGTAGCAGTTCCCTGGGTATATGTTCTTATTGTCCTGTCCGTAATTTATTTAAAGTTTCTGCTTCTGCACTTGTGTTGAATTAGTGTGAAATTAAGGCCATTGTGTTTAAAAATGTAGTATAGGAATCTGAGCTTTCAATGGAATCAGATAGGAAACCTGAGAAATGTGCACAAGAGAGAAATGTTTATTTCATTCTCCCTACTTGCTTAAGAAAGCAGTCTACCTTCAAGTGAGACCTTCATATCTACAACTTCACCAGGATGTGCAACAGCAAGGAAAAAGACCTAAAGAAAGCATTCTTCCAGCAGGCTTCCCCAAACAGGATATACTCCATCTCTTTTCCAAGGAGATTTTACCCAGAGAGATTTTAACTTGAATTTAAACTCTTCATCACACCACTTTTCAACAGAGGTGGAAAGTAAATGTCTTTTGAAGTGTACCCAAAATCTGCTTCCATGATTACCTGAAGCCTTCTAAAGATTAACAGACAGGGCCTCTCTTTCCAGCCAACAGAAGGTCATGGAGTTTTTGAATGTTTCTCAAACCTTTCAGAAAACAGTTGCTTTAGAGCAGCTATTAAGATTTGTAAGACTATAGAAAAGCTTAGTTAGTTGTCTTTTATAAACACTTAGAACATCTTTGGATCAAAGGAACATTCATAGAAAACATTTTTAGTTGCTGAAATATGTGTTCATGTTTGGATTTTTCTAAACGTGTGTTTGCATTATTATTTTAGTTCATAAAAACTCTTCGTGGTAAATAAGGGAAAAAGAGAGAAATGTGAGATGTTCTCTTTCTAGAAAGCAAATATTGAGGATGGAAATGGTTTCTAGAAATGAATTAGGTGAGGTGGGAGCAATAAGCCTCTGAGTCATTTAAACCCTAAGCTAATATCACAGTAATCCAAGTCTATGCCCCAACCAGTAACACTCAAGAAGCTAAAGTTGAACGGTTCTATGAAGACCTACAAGACCTTTTAGAACTAATACCCAAAAAAGACATCATTTTCATTAGAGGGAACTGGAATGCAAAAGTAGGAAGTCAAGAAACACCTGGAGTAACAGGCAAATTTGGCCTTGGAGTACAGAATGAAGCAGGGCAAAGGCTAATAGAGTTTTTCCAAGAGAAGGCACTGGTCATAGCAAACACCCTCTTCCAACAACACAAGAGAAGCCTCTACACCATGGACATCATCAGATGGCCAACACCGAAATCAGGTTGATTATATTCTTTGCAGCCAAAGATGGAGAAGCTCTATATAGTCAGCAAAAACAATACCAGGAGCTGGCTGTGGCTCAGACCATGAACCCCCTATTGCCAAATTCAGACTTAAATTGAAGAAAGTGGGGAAAACCACTAGACCATTCAGGTATGACCTAACTCAAATCCCTTATACAGTGGAATTGAGAAATATATTTAAGGGACTAGATCTGATAGACAGAGTGCCTGATGAACTATAGATGGAGGTTCATGACATTGTACAGGAGACAGGGATCAAGACCATCCCCATGGAAAAGAAATGCAAAAAAGCAAAATGGCTGTCTGAGGAGGCCTTACAAATAGCTGTGAAAAGAAGAGAAGCGAAAAGCAAAGGAGAAAAGGAAAGATATAAACATCTGAATGCAGAGTTCCAAAGAATAGCAAGAAGAGATAAGAAAGCCTTCCTCAGCAATCAATGCAAAGAAATAGAGGAAAACAACAGAATGGGGAAAACTAGAGATTTCTTCAAGAAAATTAGAGATACCAAGGGAACATTTCATGCAAAGATGGGCTCGATAAAGGACAGAAATGGTATGGACCTAACAGAAGCAGAAGATATTAAGAAGAGGTGGCAAGAATACACAGAAGAACTGTACAAAAAAGATCTTCATGACCAAGATAATCACGAGGGTGTGATCACTCACCTAGAGCCAGACATCCTGGAATGTGAAACCAAGTGGACCTTAGGAAGTATCACTACAAACAAAGCTAGTGAAGGTGATGGAATTCCAGTTGAGCTATTTCAAATCCTTGAAGATGATGCTGTGAAAGTGCTGCACTCAATATGCCAGCAAATTTGGAAAACTCAGCAGTGGCCACAGGACTGGAAAAGGTCAGTTTTCATTACAATCCCAAAGAAAGGCAATGCCAAAGAATACTCCAACTACCACACAATTGCATTCATCTCACACACTAGTAAAGTAATGCTCAAAATTCTCCAAGCCAGGCTTCAGCAATACATGCATAACTTCCAGATGCTCAAGCTAGCTTTAGAAAAGGCAGAGGAACCAGAGATCAAATTGCCAACATCCACTGGATCTTGGAAAAAGCAAGAGTTCCAGAAAAACATCTATTCCTGCTTTATTGACTATGCCAAAGCCTTTGACTGTGTGGATCATAATAAACTGGAAAATTCTGAAAGTGATGGGAATACCACACCACCTGACCTGCCTCCTGAGAAACCTGTATGCAGGTCAGGAAGCAACAGTTAGAACTGGACATGGAACAACAGACTGGTTCCAAATAGGAAAAGGAGTACATCAAGACTGTACATTGTCACCCTGCTTATTTAACTTCTATGCAGAGTACATCATGAGAAACACTGGGCTGCAGGAACCACAAGCTGGAATCAAGATTGCCAGGAGAAAATATCAATAACCTCAGATATGCAGATGACACCACCCTTATGGCAGAAAGTAAAGAACTAAAGAGCCTCTTGATGAAAGTGAGAGGAGAGTGGCAAAGTTGGCTTAAAGCTCAACATTCAGAAAAATAAGATCATGGCATCCAGTCCCATTACTTCATGGCAAATAGATGGGGAAACAGTGGAAACAGTGGCAGACTTCATTTTTGGGGGCCCCAAAATCACTGCAGATGGTGACTGCAGCCATGAAATTATGAGATGCTTACTCCTTGGAAGGAAAGTTATAACCAACCTAGACAGCATATTAAAAGCAGAGACATTACTTTGTCATCACAGGTCCATCTAGTCAAGGCTATGGTTTTTCCAGTAGTCATGTATGGATGTTAGAGTTGGACTATAAGGAAAGCTGAGTGCAGAAGAATTGATGCTTGTAAACTGTGTTGTTGGAGAAGACTCTTGAGAGTCCCTTGGACTGCAAGGAGATCCAACCAGTCCATCCTAAAGGAGATCAGTCTTGGATGTTCATTGAAAGGACTGGTGTTGAAGCTGAAATTCCAATATTTTGGCCACCTGATACAAAGAGCTGACTCATTTGAAAAGACCCTTATGTTGGGAAAAACTGAAGGCAGGAGAAGAATGGGACGACAGAGGATGAGATGGTTAGATGGCAACACCTACTCAATGGACATGAGTTTGGGTGAACTCTGGGAGTTGGTGATGGACAGGGAGGCCTGGCGTGCTGCAGTTCATGGGGTCGCAAAGAGTCAGACACGACTGAGCGACTGAACTGAACTGAATGATAGTTGTGATTGTTTCCTGTGAATTCACTGACCCCATGCAAATAGGATGTGATTCTAGATTACATAAAAAAAAGTGTTAATGGATGATAAAAACTCAACTCACCATGCTCACAAAAGAGGACATGAAGTAGTTGTCACTAGGAAAGTTGCACAGTGTTGCACTAGGAATAACAGTGTGTCCCAATGTCCCCTAATATGAGAACATACTTTTTTGCCCAGTCAGTAAATTATTCTTCCTGACAGAGTTGATGGAATATATTCCCTTCACTCACTGTGGTGCAGATAGGAAATACAATAGAAAAGATACAGGCAGTAGAAATACCAGTTCACAGTGGAGAGAGAAACTCACAAGCATACCACCATGGTAGAAACCAAGAGGAAAAGCATTTTGCAGCATACGTTTATTACCTGAAAAGTACCTGAAAGTGAAAACCTTTCTATTAGGAAACAACACTGAAGTACGAACCAGTAAGAGAAAGGAAATATGTGCTGAACAAGAATGTCATCAGATTTAGGAAGAAAAACATGGCCTGAACTAGAGACAGGATGAATGACTTTCAGAGCTTTCCGAAAAATTAATATAAGATTTGTCCTTACTTTGTTGTCAATATTTATCACAGAATTAAGTGCAGAGTAACCTACAGATGGTTCTCTTTCTAAAGTGTGTATGCCTTTATTTTCAGTCCTTTCTTTTCACCTGTCTTGAGTTAATAAAACATCTTCAGTCTGGACGATCCATTCTGGTTGGTTTCTGTACACTTGCTACAGTCTAGATTTTAGAGCCCAGAAAGAAGAGCTAAAATGTAAGACTCCTTTATAGGAATTTTGCCTTAACAAATGTCTATCCTATCTATCTGGGTTCATGTTATATATGTATATTTTAATGTATGGTCTATACTGTGTTCTTGAAAGTGAAAGTGTCAGTAGCTCAGTTGTGTCCAACTCTTTGCAATCCCGTAGGCTATACAGTCCATGGGGTTCCTCTCTCCATGGGATTTCTTAGTCAAGAATACTGGAGTGGGTTGCCATTTCCTCCTCCTGATCTTCCCCATTCAGGGGTTGAGCCTGGCTATCCTGCATTGCAGACAGATTCTTTATCATCTGAGCCACCAGGGAAGTCCACTGTGTTCTTAAATATGGCTAAATATATTATTTCAGATTCCTCATGAACTTTCATTTAATATCATGGGTTTCCAGGGAAGCAAAAGGAAAAAAATCCCTCTTTCTGTTCAGCTCTCTCATCTTCCCAGCCAGAGGAACTGGATAAAGACTTATTGGTTTTGTTTCTCTCTCTTATCGCTTACTTTTGGGTTCTAGAGCCCCTTTTAAGAGAGTGTTCTTTGATCAGTCAGATTTGCTTGGGGAAGCAGAAGCCATTCTTAGTATATTTAGCTGAAAGCAAATTGATATATGTGAAGTATTTGAGGCTTAGATAATTATTGGAAAATCTGCAAAAGCAAAGATCCAAAAAGCCCCTTTTAGGAAATCTGGAAGTATAGGATTTCATAGAAGCCACCAGTTGGTTCTGGTTGTCAGCAGAACTGAAATGGGAGCTAGCAGAATGCTCATAATACAGGTGTAGCAACCCCATCCGCTTTCCTCTTCAGATCTTCATCTCCCCTTCCCTCCTTTTATCCCCAGGAGGCTGGCTTGAATGGAGTGGACTGGGGTCTAGCACTGGTCATCCTCCTTGTCTTCTTCTAGCTTCCAGTTGGGTTTGACCAGCGAGGAGCATTGATAGGCAATCAGGGGTGGAAATGAGTAAGGTTAGGGTAATTAGCCTCCTACCTTCCTTCCTCAAGGTTAGTTGAGGAAGTCTATTTCCCTTGACTGTAGCTGCTTTCAAATTAGTCTCCTCTCACAATATACTCCTTCCAGGTTTTGGTAACTGTTTCTTCCTCACTTTTTCAGGCTGAGAGATCCTATCTACATTCTTCCTTGTGGTTCCACATTCTGAAATATTTTCATAAATACTCCTTTAGTAAACAAACACTCCATGAGTTATTCTAACATGAGTGTGCCAACTATTTTGTATTGGAAAGCTGATTGATAAAATAATTTGTATCATTAGTGTTTCCAAGTAGTGCACCTTAAAGATGGATGTCTGGAATCGAGTGATCCATATTTAAAGGAGGTCAGGACTAACCTGTTTGCCAAGATGACAAGAACATGTGTAATCCATGGCTTGTGGTAGAACAAGATAAGGCACAAGTGATAGGCAAGACATAGATGGATTGGCTGAAGAATTTGGCTCTTTTGTAAACAATGAAGATTATAAGGACTATAGAATCACCCACTTTTCTCTTTCAGCCTCAGATAACAAAGACAGAAATTAATAACCATAGCATATAATTAAGAACATGAAATTGGAAGGCACCAGGATAGCTTTAAAGGTTTTTCTCTTCTCCAGAGGTTGCAATCTAGAAGTGTGAGGGTGAGTTGTGCAGAGTTGTAGCTCCAGTTAAATGTTCAGTCTTCCCCATCCCTCACTCTAAGGCAGAGACACTGATGGGAAGAGGTGAGTCCTTGAGATCTGAGCTGATGCCATTTGAGAAAATGGGGCTAAGGCTGAGATCTTTCACCCCCACTTACCATGCATTTCCCTTGCTTGTGGAGGGAAAGGTCTCCTCTCTCCATAATTCCCCTCTTAAGTTTTTATGCCACAGGCAGCTACTTCAAGAGCTAGTACTGATTCTCCTCCAGGTCCTCCCTGACTACTTCTCACCAATTTTGTTTTGCCTTAATAATTATATACCAAGAAAGCCCTAAAAATTTAAAGATTTCCAACAGCTGTTAAGTAAAATATTTTGAGGTATTCAATAAAAGTTGAAATGAAATTAGTAAAAATGTTTTTGAAAAACTACAAAAATGTCTTTTGTGTTTACACTATCTCTGAGTTTCCCAAAAGGGCCATTAGGTAGCTCAGAGGTTTCTTCCTTCACCCTACAGAAGAAAGGAATAACTAGAGTTTGTCTAGAAATTTGGCAAATTTTAATTAACACAAAACTGTTATGAAAGCTTTTGTCTACCAAACTTAATGTATAGTTTTAAAACCTTGAAAAAAATCAAGGAAAGTTTGTCTTCCAAGTAAATGTATAACATATGTAAATGATCTAATGATTGAACATTTTCAAATTAAAAGAATGTATTCCTATTTTAGATCAAACATGGGTACAATAACCTTGACCAAAATGATTTGTTTCCAGACTCTGGATTAATAAAACATTTTTTTATTCACTTAAATTATGGATAATTGAGGCATGACTTAACATGTAAATTGTCAAAAGCTTACTGATTATTTCAGTCTTTCTTTAGATTCAATAGCCAATACATATCCCTTGACTAAGAGTGATACAGGCATAGAAAAACTTATGAAAACTTAAATTGGTATATTTATAAAGTATCATGAAATCTTAGTGGTTTTCCAGGTTATATAAACTATTCTGTTGACAAAATAACCTTAGTGCTTTCCAGTCAGTTGTCAAACTGTGAAATAGGGTTGCTTTTCCCATTCACATGTACCTGTTCATCACCAAAGTGCTCTAAAGCCAGCCACCTCTTCCCTTCATGGAAGGAAGGAGAATCCCATGATATTTAACTTTCTAAGGGGATTATCCATCCCTTGTAGAGACCTCTTACTCAGAGACTTCCCTGGAATATTCTGATTTACTTGTGTTTGTGGATGTTTCATTCTTAAAAAGAAAAAATTAAAAATTTCCAAGTAGATTGTGCTATCACAGACATGATTTTATCATTAAAATGTCAACTTTTCAAAGAATTCAATCAATTCAGTTGGATAAATTAATTGCTACTACTTAGACCTGCCTTCTGGAAAAAAAAAAAAAAAGGTAAAAGACTAACTATTTATACTGATATGAGATATATGGTTTGAGGTTAGACCATGACTTTGAAAATTTGGATTATAGAGAGTTCCTGACTACTACAGGAACCCCTAGAAAATGGATGACAAATTAAAGTAGTTGGAACTTCTTTGCTGCTGCCTAAGGAGATGACCATAGTAAAAGTGGAATTTACCAAAAAATGTTCATGATATTAACCTCAATAGTGGAAATAAGTTTGCCATGATACGGAGCCAACTTTGTGAATGTTTTAAAGATACCACTGAGGATGTTTTCAAGACATTTCCTACCTGCTAATAACACAGTAGTTGTGAGCTCACAACTACTCACAACTAGATGTAGAATATGGACAAGGATGTAAGCTGTAGGACTCTTTGAATGTCTCCAAATATGCCATGTTATTGTTGTTGCTTAATCTCTCAGTTGTATCCGACTCTTTGTGACCCTATGGATGGTAGCCCTCCAGGATCCTCTGTCCATGAGATTTTATGGGCAAGAATACTAGACTGTGTTGGCATTTCCTTGTCCAGGGGATCTTCCTGATAAATCCAGGAATTGAACCTACTTTCCTGCACTGGTAGGCAGATTCTTTACCATTGAATCACTAGAGTAAGTTCTAATTAGTGTTATTTATTTGTCAGATACCTTGATTCAAAGCTATGATTTTAATGGTAGAAAAAAATAACGTGAGTTTTTGTTCTCAGTTTGGGGAGCTCCAACTTCTCTCTCCAGTAAGATGGGCACACATTTCATGGGCACTGTTATTTAAGAATATCGTAACTTAGACAAGCAAAAGCTGAGAGATTTCAGCACCACCAAACCAGCTCTTCAACAAATGCTAAAGGATCTTCTTTAGATAGGAAACACAGAAAATGTTGATAAACTTGAACCCAAAACAACAAAGTAAATGGCAACAGGATCATACTTATAAATAATTACCTTAAATGTAAATGGGTTGACTGCCCCAACCAAAAGACAAAGAGTGGCTGAATGGATAAAAAAACAAGACCCCTATATATACTGTCTACAAGAGACCTACCTCAAAACAAGGGACACATACAGACTGAAAGTGAAGGACTAGAAAAACATATTTTGTGCAAATGGAGACCAAAAGAAAGCAAGAGTAACAATCCTCATATCAGATAAAATAGACTTTGAAAAAAATGCTGTGAAAAGAGACAAAGAAGGACATTACTTAATGATCAAAGGATTAATCCAAGAAGAAGATATAACAATTATAAATATATATGCACCCAACATAGGAGCACCACAATATGTAAGGCAAAAGCTAACAAGTATGAAAGGGGAAATTAACAGTAACACAATAATAGTGGGAGACTTTAATACCTGACTCACACCTATGGATAGATTAACTAAACAGAAAATTAGCAAGGAAACACAAACTTTAAATGATGAAATGGACCAGTTAGACCTAATTGATATCTATAAGACATTTCACCCCAAAGCAATGAATTTCACTTTTTTCTCAAGTGAACACAGAACATTCTCCAGGATAGATCACATTCTGGGCCATAAATATAGCCTTGGTAAATTCAGAAAAATTGAAATCATTTCAAGCATCTTTTCTGATCAAAATGTGGTAAAATTAGATGTAAACTACAGGAAAAAAAACATTAAAAATACAAACATATGGAGGCTAAACAACACACTTCTGAATAACCAACAAATCACAGAAGAAATAAAAAAAGAAATTAAAATATGCATAGAAATGAATGAAAAAGAAAACACACCAACCCAAAACCTATGGGATTCAGTAAAAGCAGTGCTAAGGGGAAGGTTCATAGCAATTCAAGCTTACCTTAAGAAACAAGAGAAAAATCAAATAAATAACTGAACTTTACACCCCACCTGGGCTTCCCTGGTGGCTCAGAGGTTAAAGCGTCTGCCCCCAATGCAGGAGACCCAGGTTCAATCCCTGGGTCAGGAAGATCCCCTGGAGAAGGAAATGGTAACCCACTCCAGTATTCTTGCCTGGAGAATCCCATGGATGGAGAAGCCTGGTAGGCTACAGTCCACAGGGTCGCAAAGAGTCGGACACGACTGAGTGACTTCACCTTCACCTTACACCTAAAGCAACTAGAAAAAGAAGAAATTAAGAACCCCAGCATTCGTAGAAGGGGACAACAGAGGATGAGATGGTTGAATGGCATCACCAACTCAATGGACATAAGTATGAGTAATCTCTGGGAGTTGGTGATGGACAGGAAGGCCTGGCATGTTGAAGTCCATGGGGTTGCAAAGAGTCAGATGTGACTGAGCGACTGACTGAGTGACTGACTGATAGCAAAAATCAACAAAACTAAAAGCTGGTTCTTTGAGAAGATAAATAAAATAGACAAACCATTGGCCAGACTCATCAAGAAAAAAAGGGAGAAGAATCAAATCAACAAAATTAGAAATGAAAACGGAGAAACCACAACAGACAACACAGAAATACAAAGGATCATAACAGACTACTATCAGCAACTATATGGCAATAAAATGGACAACTTAGAAGAAATGGACGAATTCTTAGAAAAGTATAACCTTCCAAAACTGAACCAAGAAGAAATAGAAAATCTTAACAGACTCATTACAAGCACGGAAATCCAAACTGTAATAAAAAATCTTCCAACAAACAAAAGTTCAGGAACAGATGGCTTCACAGGTCAATTCTACCAAAAGTTTAGAGAAGAGCTAACACCTATCCTACTCAAACTCTTCCATAAAATTGCAGAGGAAGGTAAACTGCTAAAGTCATTCTATGAGGTCACCATCACCCTAATACCAAAACCAGACAAAGATGCCACAAAAAAAGAAAACTACAGGCCAATATCACTGATGAACATAGATGCTAAAATCCTCAACAAAATTCTAGCAAACAGAATCCAACAACATATTTAAAAGATCATACATCATGACCAAGTGGGCTTTATCCCGGGGATGCAAGGATTTGCAAATTAATACACCACATTAACAAATTGAAAGATAAAAACCATATGATTATCTCAATAGATGCAGAGAAAGCCTTGACAAAATTCAACATCCATTTGTGATAAAAACCCTCCAGAAAGCAGGCATAGAAGGAACATACCTCAGCATATTAAAAGCCATATATGATAAACCCACAGCAAACATTAACCTCAATGGTGAAAAATTGAAAGCATTTCCCCTAAAGTCAAGAATAAGACAAGGGTGCCCACTCTCACCACTACTATTCAACATAGTTTTGGAAGTTTTAGCCACAGAAATCAGAGAAGAAAAAGGAATAAAAGGATTATAGATTGGAAAAGAAGAAGTAAAATTCTCACTGTTTGCAGATGACATGATCTTCTACACAGAAAACCCTAAAAACACTACCAGAAAATTACTAGAGCTACTTAATGAATATAGTAAAGTTGCAGGATATAAAATCAACACACAGAAATCCCTTGTCTTTTTAATTTTTAAGATCTAATTTTAAGACCAGAACAATGAGAAAACAGAAAGAGAAATTAAGGAAACAATTCCATTCACCATTGCAACAAAAAGAATAAAATACTTAGGAATAAATCTACCTAAAGAAACAAAAGACCTATATATAGAAAATTATAAAACACTGATGAAAGAAATCAAAGATGACACAAATAGATGGAAAAATATACCATGTTCATGGATCAGAAGAATCAATATAGTGAAAATGAGTATACTACCCAAAGCAATCTATACAATCAATGAAATCCCTATCAAGCTACCAATGGTATTTTTCAGAGAACTATAACAAATAATTTCACAATTTGTATGGAAATACAATAAACATCGAATAGCCAAAGCAATCTTGAGAAAGAAGAATGGAACTGGTGGAATCAACCTGCCTGACTTCAGGCTATACTACAAAGCTACAGTCATCAAGACAGTATGGTACTGGCACAAAGACAGAAATATAGATCAAGGGAATAAAATAGAAAGCCCAAAGATAAATCCACGCACCTATGAATACCATATCTTTAACAAAGGAGGCAAGAATATACAATGGAGAAAAGACAATCTTTTTAACAAGTGGTGCAGGGAAAACTGGTCAACCACTTGTAAAAGAATGAAACTAGAACACTTCTAACACCATACACAAAAATAAACTCAAAATGGATTAAACATCTAATTTTAACACCAGAAACTATAAAAACTCCTAGAGGAAAACATAGCCAAAACACTCTGACATAAATTACAGCAAAATCCTCTATGACCCACCTCCCAGAGTAGTGGAAATAAAAGCAAAAATAAACAAATGGGACCTAATTAAACTTGAAAGCTTTTCCACAATGAAGGAAACTATAAGCAAGGTGGAAAGATAGCCTTCAGAATGGGAGAAAATAATAGCAAATGAAGCAACTGACAAAGAATTAATCTCAAAGATATACAAGCAGCTCATGTAGCTCAATTCCAGAAACATAAACGACCCAATCAAAAAATGGGCCAAAGAACTAAACAGACATTTCTCCAAAGAAGACATACAGATTGCTAACAAACACATGAAAAGATTCTCAACATCACTCATTATCAAAGAAATGCACATCCAAACTACAATGAGGTACCATCTCACGCTGGTCAGAATGGCTGCTATCAAAATGAGAGTGTGCAGAGAAAAGGGAACCCTCTAACACTGTTGGTGGGAATGCAAACTAGTACAGCCACTTTGGAGAACAGTGTGAAAATTCCTTAAAAAACTGGAAATAGAACTTCCATACAACCCAGCAATCCCACTGCTGGGCTTACACAACAAGGAAACCAGAATTGCAAGAGACACGGGTACTCCAATGTTCATTGCAGCACTGTTTACAATAGCTAAGACATGGAAGCAACCTAGATGTCCATTGGCAGATGAATGGATAAGAAAACTGTGGTACATATTGTGTATATACACATTGTACACAGATGTAATATGTATTTACTACAATTTAATATTACTCAGCTATTAAAAAGAATGCATTTGAATCAGTTCTAATGAGGTGGATGAAACTGGAGCCTATTATATAGAGTGAAGTAAGTCATAAAGAAAAACACCAATACAGTATATTAATGAATATATATAGAATTTAGAAATATGGTAACAATGACCCTATATGCGAGACAGCAAAAGAGACACAGATGTAAAGAGCAGACTTTTGGACTCTGCGGGAGAAGGCTAGGGTGGGATGATTTGAGAGAATAGCATTGAAACGATCATCAGTCCAGGTTTGATGCATAAGACAGGGTGCTCAGGGCTGGTGCACTGGGATGACCCTGAGGGATGGGATGGGGAGGGAGGTGGGGGCAGGGTTCAGAATGGGGGACACATGTACACCCATGGTTGATTCATGTCAATGTATGGCAAAACCCACGACAATATTGTAAAGTAATTAGCCTCCAATTAAAATAAATAAATTAATTTACAAAAAAAAAAAAAAAAGAATACCGTAACTTACAATTGGGCTTCCCTTGTGGATCAGCTGGTAAAGAATCCATCTGCAATGTGGGAGACCTGGATTCAATCCCTGGGTTGGGAAGAAAAGGCTACCCACTCTAGTATTACGCAGAGTAATTTCCACAGGCCTCATATTCCCAAATTTCAAGAAAGATAAAAAGAAGCAAAATGATTCTCAAACTATACAATTAACACAGTTTTCAGGAATCTTGAATTTATTGAGGCCCAGAGTACTGCAAATAGCCTTGAAGACAGTAAGATCAATCCTCTCTAATATCTGTAAGTTATCTCCTTTTGAATAACAGGAATGCCTAATAGTTTTGAGAATTACTTCCAGTCCAATATTCTACTGTTAGAAGGTGATATGACCAATTATTGCAGGAGACTCAAATGATATCTCTAGCCTTATCACCAACAAATTAAAAGTGTATTTCCAAAATGCCTACTTAGGCAGTCTGCACGATCTGAAAACTGGAAATCTGGGCTTCAGAAAAAAATAAAACAACCTTTTGAGCATCAGTTAAAAAAAAAACCCTTACAAGATACTCTCATAACAGACACAAAGTAAAGCTCCAAGGTGTTGATTCTTGGGTTTATGTTTCTCAAATTAAAAAAAAAAAAAATACACAGGAATTCCTACTGACTGCTGGACATCTATTCCGTCAGGAGACCTTGCGTTGATGATTTTTTAGGAATTCTCCTGAAGCTGCTGACTGTGTAAGTGGATACCTTATGTCCAGAATGACAGACCAATCTGCTGACTACAGAAGCAGACAGCTTCTGCTCAAGATGATAGAACAAGATTAATTATATGATTTTTCAGCATTTTCCCCCTTACCACTAATGTTGTCTGTTATTGTATTTTTGTTATTCTCTCTTAACTAAAAGTTCTCAATATGATCTCCTCTATCTTTTTCCTGTTACTTTGGACCACCTTTTCTGCCACTTAAGAAAAAAGCAAAATTCTCTGGTGTATTTTTCTCAGACTACAGTTGCTGCTCTAACTGATTTCCAACAGCATGTAGTAACTGTTCCTTTAAACGCTTTGGAAATAGATTCACTTTTATAGGAACCAACCTCTTGGTAATTTATATTTACTTCATATATCACAGACTTCACACTCATAAAAATTAGACTTTGACCTCATGTCAATAAACTCTCCAGCTAAGCTTATTACAACACCAACAGTAAAAGCTCACTCAGCAGGTGGGGTATCTAATTTGGGGCCTTTCTGCTAAAGTTATCAGTTTGTTTTCTTGAAACACCAGTTTTGCAGTAACTGTCTAGTTAAAGAATCTTCCATTTTGAGGGACAAAACTGTCTTACTCCTGATGCTAAGTGATTTTGTTATTCCCAATACAGTCCCACTAGGCTACTACTTCTCATGTGGCCATCAGACTTTCCCACCTGTCACACACTAACATTTCCTATGTATTCAGAATACCCATGAGAGACTTTTAGATGTTTATAGTTGTCAACCTCCAATGGGTCACGTTTCTCTGAAAAGAATATTCAGAAACATCTCCAAAGAGGCCAGCACAGACAACTTAAGGAAATTTCTAGGAGGGATCACTTCTAGTATTCTGACCCTAGAAGATATAATAAATGACACTAATTACATCTGGAAGCCCCCCCCTCAATCATTTAAAATTAAAAATTATTTCTCAGTGTTATCATGGTTAATCCCGCAGGCCTTAATTTCTAGGTATGTGTGTGTGTGTGTGTGTATGCTAAGTCACTTCAGTCCTGTCTGACTCTACGATCCTATAGACTATAGCTCGCCAGGCTCCTCTGTCCATGAGATTCTCCAGACAAGAATGCCGGAATGGGTTGCCATGCCCTTCTGCAGGAGATCTTCCAGTCCCAGGGATTGAACCTGTGTCTCTTATGTCTCCTGCATTAGCAGGTGGGTTCTTTACCACTTGTGCCACCTGGGAAGTCCCAGTTTCTATGTAACTATCCAAAGAAAACATTTATTCTATAGAAAACAGTTTTTGTTGCTTTTATGATACAGTGGGTCAAGGAGAATAGTGCAGGGCTACCCTAAAAAAAAAGCCACTTGATTCTGTAAAACAGACTTGGCTGAATTCTCAGAAATGTTTTCACTGACAGATTTTATAATCTTTCTTCTGACTAAGAGGTTTTTTTTTTAACTAGAAATAGTATTGAATATAATAGTTCTTTTTTTTGGTGGTGGGAGATAGCCATGATGTAACTGAAGCTGATGGAGTAAGCCGTACCAAATCCAAGTGTACTGAAAAACAAGAAATCATCATGAAGACGCTTTAGCTTGATATGATGAGGGAAGAAGCCAAATTGTAGTGGTCTGAGGAGTTATTGAGGAGTTAGAAAGTGTAAATCAAGCTGATTTTCTAAAACTCAAAAAAATCCAAATCACCGCTTTTTTCCAAAAGTGTGATTTTGAAGGCCTGTGAGACAGACAGAGAAATCTAGAGATGTATGGTGGAGATGAAGATGCTATCCCATGACCACCTGAGTAATGAGCCATCCACAGGAGAGAACCATGTCTGATAACACTTGAGGAAAGTCGTTTAAAGGATGGCTGATGCTATAGGCAGCTTGTGGGAAAGATAGATGGAGGAGAAAGTACATATTGTATGACATCACTGTTTTCTCTGTAAAGTAGGTATTGAGACTACATGTTGAGACTGAAGATGAAAGTAAAACAAAGAAGATTTGAAGAGTGAATGGAAAACAAATTTTGGAAAAACCAAAAAAGGTCAATGAGGGTGCACAGCAGATTTCTCTGAGGAGTCTCAAGTACTCTTAAATTGGAAGCTATGAATTTATATGGGAACCAAATTGCAGGATTGTATAATCCTCTCCAGTAGGACTTATTTTTAAGTATTGTTTAGAAACAGAAAAAGTGAGCCGTTGGATTTATACAACTGAGGTTTAATTTTATGCATCTGTGTGGTGACATGACAAAAGACAGGGAAAGTAATCAATTAGACAAGAGTGTATTTAGGGAGATGGGCTGTAGGACTGGAGGTGTCATGGCTCAGAGAACTTGCTGACTCACTTAGGGAGTTATGCTATCACTGTTGAGCCTCCAGCAGAAATTCCCAGTGACTGAATGAAAACCTGAAGTGAAGCAGAGTTGAAATATCCTGCATTTGAGAAAGTCAAGGAATTTTGAATCCACTCTTAAAGGCAGCAATGCATATATAAAGACCAAAGAGGAGAGGGGAGGAGGAAAACAGAATTCATGGGAGAGTAACATTTGAGTTTAGGCAAAGAGGTGTATTCTATGAGACATAAACATTACAACCTGTTTAGAAAAATTATGAAAAAGCCTAGAAAATAAATTGTTTTACCAATATTATTTTTAAGCATCTTGTCCACACACCGTGACTTTGACAAAGTTGAATAATTTCTCTAGACCTGTTTTTCTATTTATAAAGTGGTCACAACAATACCCACCTTGAGATTTTTAGGGAGAGAATTAACAAGGGCTTTCTGGTGGATTAGACAGTAAAGAATCCTCCTGCAATGCAGGAGACCCAAGTTCAATCCCTGGGTCAGCAAGATCCCCTGAAGGAGGAAATGTCAATCCAGTCCAATATTCTTGCCTGGAAAATCCCATAGACAGAGAAGCCTGGTGGGCTACAGTCCATAGGGTCACAAAGAGTTGGACACGACTGAATGACTAACATTTTACTTTAACAAATATTGTACGAAAGTGTATATCATAATGACAGGCACAAAAACAATGTTAAACTTGCTTTATCTTTTCCATTATTAATACTTCAGTAGTGCTGGTTAGGGTTTCCCTGGTGGCTTAGATGGTAAAGAATTTGCCTGCAATGCAGGAGACCTGGGTTCGATCCCTGGGATGAGAAGATTCCCTGGAGAAGGGAATGCCAACCCAGTTCAGTATTCTTGACTAGAGAACCCCTTGGACAGAGGAGCCTGGTGGGCTACAATGGGGTTGCAAAGTTGGACACGGCTGAGCAATTAACTCTCTCTAGTGCTGGTGGTCTGCCGTCTACGGGGTTGCACAGAGTCAGACACAACTGAAGCGACTTAGCAGCAGCAGCAGCAGTGCTGGGAGAAGGCAATGGCACCCGACTCCAGTACTCTTGCCAGGAAAATCCCATGGATGGAGGAGCCTGGTGGGCTGCAGTCCATGGGGTCGCTAAGAGTCGGACATGACTAAGCAACTTCACTTTGACTTTTCACTTTCACGCATTGGAGAAGGAAATGGCAACCCACTCCAGTGTTCTTGCCTGGAGAATCCCAGGGACGGGGGAGCCTGGTGGGCTGCCGTCTATGGGGTCGCACAGAGTCAGACACGACTGAAGTGACTCAGCAGCAGTGCTAGTTAAGTATTTTAAAAAGTAGTTGGTCCTAAATTAGAAAATATCCAGGATCATCTTTTAATTTGTGACCAGCAAGAGAAACTTAAAGTTTAGCATATGATTGTTGATCTGGAAATTTTGTAATGAAAAATGTAAATCCCAGTAGCAAGAATGATGTGTTTAAATATGAAACTTTGGCTTTGCCTGTAATGGGCAGTGAGCAAACCACTACCTGAATCTCCAGGAGTCACTTGTACCTCCCTCCACTAGACAAAAAGGTTGTATAATTATGTCAGAGCTTCGGAGGGTTGGGGTTGAACTGTCATGTCATAGGCTGATAATGCCCAAGTCATGTATCCAGAGTCCATGTCACTTTGGAGCTGCCTGTTACACTTGCCCACCTGAATGTGTCTGTACATATATGTGACATTGTCCAGAAATAAACTCAAACCCCTCAAACCATGAAAATGCTTCTCAGCTGATATTTCCTATTGTTTGGGGGTGTAGCACCACATATTTAGGCGCTCCAAGCTGAAAAACCCTCAGTTCATCCCTGAATATTTTTTTTCTCCCACACTAAATATCCAATTACATAGGCCTTCTAAATCTTTCTCAGTCTGATTCCCCCACCCTTTATCTCTACTACCAATACCTGTCCCTCCCTCAGACTTTCACTTGACTATTGCATATCACTCACTGCTACTCAAAGAGTATCAACCTTTATCCTTTTCTGCCTCTGTGTCCTTCTCCCCCATCATACCATAAACTTCTCTATGCAGGTCCTACTAAAGTGCCCAGTACCTGGTTGGATGGTATGTGTCTAAAAAAAAAAAAAGCAACTCTGCAAACCAGACTGTTAAGTGAACATGGAGGAAATAATAACCACCTCATAGTGTGAATGTGAAGACTAAGTGAGATGCTGTATAGAGCAACTGGCAAAGTTTATGGCTCAATAAATGTTAACTATTATCAGTGTTACATGGCCCAGCCCTGCTTACTCTTCTTTGTCTCCAAATCATGTTTACTCCTCTGCTTCTTTCTGGAATTAATTGTCCTCTCTCATTCTTGTAATAATTGCTCCAGTGATGATACTAGCTACTTAACGTATTAAGAATACTTTACATATTATTTTATTTAAAGATGTAGATATCATCAGCTCTATTTGTTACTTAATGAAACTGAGAATAGAGTATAAAGCTGCTTGTCCAAATTCACATGAGAAGAAAAGGGCAGAGTGATGGTGTGAATTTGATCAATGCTATATTCTTTTCTAAAGCCAAAGAGACTCTATTGCCTGAAACTATTCTGCTTATTTTAAACTTATAATTGCTATAGTTTTGGGTTGGCCAAAAGGTTCATTTGGGTTTTTTTTCATTAAATCTTACAGAAAAACCCAAATGAACATTTTGGCCAACCCAATATTTTCCATTCTACAGATCAATGGAGTTACATCCTGATAAATCCATCATAAGTAAAAAATGTAAGTTGAGGGGAATTCCCCAGTGGTCCAGTAGTTAGGACTCTGTGTTCTCACTGCCAAGGGCATGGGTTCCATTCCTGGTCGGGAAACTAAGATCCTGCATACTGCAAGGCACTGTCAAAAAAAGAAAAACAAAAATATAAGTTGAACATGCATGTAATACACCAAACTTACTAAATATTATAAGATTAGCCTAGCCCACCTTAAAGGTGCTCAGACATATTAGCTTATAGTTGGGCAAAATCATCTAACATAAAGCCTATTTTTAAATAAATTGTGGCAATTTATTGAACACTGTTCTGACAATGAAAAACAGAATGGTGGTGTGGGTACAGAGTGGTTGTGAGTGTATCTGCATTTACCCTCTTGATTACATGTCTCTCTGGGAGCTGTAGCTGCTGCCTCTGTCCAGCATCATGAGACAGTGTCATGCCATGTATCACTATCTCAGGAAAAGATCAGATTTAAAAATCTGGAGTATGACTTCTACTGAACGCATAGCACTTTTGCACCACGGTTGAAGTCGAGAAATCCTAAGTCGAGGATTACCTATAGTATGTGGTAGGTTAGGGCTTCCCTTATAGCTCAGTTGGTAAACAATCTGCCTGCAATGTGGGAGACCTGGGTTCAATCCCTGGGTTGGGAAGATACCCTGGAGAAGGCCATGACAATCCACTTCAGTATTCTGGCCTGGAGAATTTCATGGATATTCCCTTATGGCAGAAAGCGAAGAACAAAAGAGTCTCTTAATGAAAAAGGAGAGTGAAAAAGTTGGCGTAAAGCTCAACATTCAGAAAACTAAGATCGTGGCATCTGGTCCCATCACTTCATGGCAAATAATGGGAAAACAATGGAAACAGTGACAGACTTTATTTTCTTTGGCTCCAAAATCACAGCAGATGGTAACTGCAGCCATGAAATTAAAAGACACTTGCTCCTTGGAAGAAAAGCTATGACCAACCTAGACAGCATATTAAAAAGCAGAGACATTACTTTGCCAACAAATGTCCATCTAGTCAAAGTTATGGTTTTTCTGGTAGTCATGTATGGATATGAGAGTTGGACTGTGAAGAAAGCTGAGTGCCAAAGAATTGATGCTTTTGAACTGTAATATTGGAGAAAACTCTTAAGAGTCCTTTGGACCACAAGGAAATCCAACCTGGCAATCCTAAAGGAAATCAGGCCTGAATATTCATTGGAAGGACTGATGCTGAGGGTGAAACTGCAATATTTTGGCCACCTGTTTTGAAGAACTGTCTCATTGGAAAAGATCCTGATGCTGGGAAAGATTGAAGGTGGGAGGAGAAGGGGACAACAGAGGATGAGATGGTTGGATGGCATCACTGACTCGATGGACATGAGTTTGAACAGGCTCTGGGAGTTGGTGATGGACAGGGAAGCCTAGTGTGCTTCAGTCCATGGTGTCACAAAGAGTCGGACACAACTGATCGACTAAACTGAACTTTGGTAGGTTAAGTATGGCCACACATTTTTTTGCAGCTCCTCCCCACAAGAGTTTATTTCTGTATTGTATCTTGAATCTGAATTGGCTCTGTGACTTCTTGGCCAGTAGAGTACAGTGGAAGTAAAGATACACGAGTGTGGAGCCAGGGTCTCAAGAGGCCTTGCAGCTTTGGGCTTTGCCTTCTTGTGCTGCTCCCCCACTGTCTGAGGACATCAGGATAGCCTGCCGGATGGTGAGAGACCACATGAAGAGAGTAGTCCAGGTGACACCTAGCACCAACTCCCAGATACCTGAAAGAACCATCATATATCCTCCACTCCAGGCAAGGTACCTGCACATTCAGTCATATCAGAGGCCGGCAAACAACCTTCCTCCCACTGATCCATGAATTGTGAGAAATAATAAGTTGTCCTTTTAAGCCTCTAAGTCTTGGGGTAATTTTTTTAATGCATAAATAATTAACTGAGATGAAAGTGAAAAAAAAATAAGTGAAAGTCAAAGTTGCTTAGTTATGTCTGACTCTTTGTGACCCATGGACTGTAGCTCACCTGGCTCCTCTTGTCTGGGCAAGAATATTGAGACCAAAACTGGCCCTAAAGGTGGATTACAGCAATAACACAGGCCTGCAAAAGTGACATTGGCTTCAAGCCCAGTGATAGGTCAGTGAGAGAGAGTGAACCACAGACTTAGAGGACCCGAGGGGCAGTGAGGCAATGGCTGTAGGAGACTGGAGAAGGGACTCCTGTGCTATACAATTCCAGAACAATTAGTAGGACTATTGTCTGTGGTAAATTGGAAGGTAGAGAATATACCTAATGAATCTGTGGACCTGGCAAAAACATTGAGCAACAGAGTGTTGAATGGGCCAAGCTGCTTCTCTTAGTAATGTGTACTAAGATACATGAAGGAAGATATTCATTTTTTAGAAGTTATTCATTCTGTATAACTTCTATTATAGAAGTTATGCAATAACTATAGAAGAGGCTATTCATTTTGTAAGAAGTTAGGGGAAATAGAGAAGACCCAGGACTTGCTGGGTTGGAATATAAACCACCTCTCATTCCATGTCTCCCAGCTGGTAAAAAAAATTCTCAATCACATGAGGCCTGTGGATAAATTTCAAGTTGTGTATGTGATTGGGCAATCCTTTGCTAAAGGGAATTGCTAAGCTAGTGCTAAATTCTCTCAAATTAAAAAAAAAAAAAGGGAGGGCATCTAAGAATCTTAAAAGTGCTTCTCACAGCAGCTACCCACACACATCAAAGTAGAAATTTGGGAGCCATCAGCAGGTAGATAGAATGTCAAGCCACAGAACTGGATGAATTACATAGGTGAAAAAGTTGAGGGGTCAATGAATAAGAGGAATCAATACAATCAACACGTTACTACAGCTGCTAGGATTTTATAATAAGCAGGTAAATACAAGACAGTAATTAGTATTGACTTGCCATTGAGATTTCACAGGTGCTACTCTGGTTATTGGTGATAACCAATTGGGATAGCCTGTTGAAAAGCAGAGACATTACTTTGCCAACAAAAGTCCGTCTAGTCAAGGCTATGGTTTTTCCAGTGGTCATGTACGGATGTGAGAGTTGGACTGTGAAGAAAGCTGAGCGCCGAAGAATTGATGCTTCTGAACTGTGGTGTTGGATAAGACTCTTGAGAGTCCCTTGGACTGCAAGGAGATCCAACCAGTCCATTCTGAAGGAGATGAGCCCTGGGATTTCTTTGGAAGGAATGATGCTAAAGCTGAAACTCCAGTGCTTTGGCCACCTCATGTGAAGAGTTGACTCATTGGAAAAGACTCTGATGCTGGGAGGGATTAGGGGCAGGAGGAAAAGGGGACAACAGAGGATGAGATGGCTGGATGGCATCACTGACTTGATGGACGTGAGTCTGGGTGAACTCCGGGAGTTGATGATGGACAGGGAGGCTGGCGTGCTGTGATTCATGGGGTCGCAAAGAGTTGGACACAACTGAGTGACTGAACTGAACTGAATTTCAAATATTCCCACAGAATTCTCACTGAAAAAACACAAAATACACAAAAGCTACTTAAAATTTAGTAATGCTTTCAAATACAGTTGTATTTAGTAACCATAACAGCAACATATATTTAAACATATACCAAATACTTATAAACAATATATATTAGTAGTAGTAATATGCATATATTTATTTACCTGAGTAAAATACTTGCCAATTTGGATTCAAAGAGTTCCCACAAGTTGCCTAGGAAAATTTGGGGCTGTCAAGGAAAATTTGCACAGGTCAGAGTTAAACATGCAAGTTAGACTTTATCTAAGCCCATTGCAATAGGGAAGAGAGATTGAACTCAAGTCCACAGAAACAAAAGGCAGGAGGAATTTTAGGAGTAGGGGTGAGTTTACAGAAAAGTACTGAAGGATGTTGACAGAGAGGTTGCTGTATGGGAGGTGCCAAGTACATTGAATTATTCCTGAATTTGCCAGTGTTTTTCTCTGTGAGTTGGACCATCTGTATTTGCCAATTAATGTTACAATAGGCTCCTACCATCCCACAGAGATAGAGAGATGGCCTGCTCTCTTCGTTATGATTTTATTTCAAAGAAATGACTGTAGGTCCTTGAGACATTCCTGGGTTGTAAAACTGACAAGAGACTGGGAGATCTATATACATTTCAAAGGGCAGAGAAAGAATTTTCAACTACAGAGTTTCTAAAGTAACTCATCGAAGAAAAGTGAGATCTGAGGCCTGTCATCAAGAAGAGGCCTATCTAAAGCTGGGTTAAGGTGGGGGGAACTTTGAGGTTATCTTGGTCAGTCTCCAGGTTAGAAAACACCAACTTCAAGACTGCTTGTAGCCCTGAATGTTAGTCCTGGTTTTTCCATGGTGAGCTGTAGGTCTTGGACAGATCACTCTAACATTAAAACAAAGCTTTTTTGTTTGTGTGTGTGTGTTTAGGACACTTAAGATCTACTCTTAAGAAATTTCAAATACACAAAACTGTTAACTAATTTTTTTATGTTTACATTGCTGTGTATTGGATCATCAGAACTTATTCATCTTGTATAACTGAAACTTTGTACCCCTTAACCAATATCTACCTGTTAGGTAGTTAGAATAGGAAAAAGAAGTCCAGAATGGAAGTGGTTAAAAGACAAAGAAGGGAAAAGCCCATGAAAATAGAACAAAGGAAGGTCCGAGGACCAGAGTGAGAACCACAGGTGAAGCAAACAGCCCTCCTTGGCTAGCCCAGTTTGCACAGGGCAGGCTTGAAGGGGAGGAGACAAAATGTATAAAAAGAGGAAGCCAAGATGGATTGAGGCCTCTCCTTTGGGGTCAGTCTGCCCTAACGCCTCGAGAGTGTACTATCCTGTTTGCAAAATAAAACTGAACTGTAACTGAGCTGTAACACTGGTCTGCTGTTTGAAATCTTTGCTGCAGTGAGACAGAACCGAGGAAATTACACACTGCCCTGACATACCCACTTGACTACATAGGTGTAGATATGTTGATTAGCTTGATTGTGGCCATAATTCTACAATTTATATGCTATATAACTTAAAAATATGCAAAAAAGAAATCCAAATATCAAATTTAGGCATTGAAATATGAGGCAGCAGAAGGTGGTCTTGGCTGGGTGTCCAGGGATCCACGCTCTAATCCCAGGTCTACACTTGTTTATCCCAAGAAGGTGTTAGATAAGATCAAGTAGCTGATCTAATACTGGTTGCATTTGCACCTGGGAATTTTGTGAACCATTTTTCAAAATTCACTCTATTAACTTTCATACCTTTCTCTGCATGAGATGACTTCCCTCTTCCTGCTTTACTGGTTATAGTCTATTTGTGACTTTGGCAAGTGGTCACTTAAGATATAGGATGTGCCCATTGTTATTTTATTAATCTTTGCCTCCCTGCTTATGTCTCTCTTTATGTCTATAAAGTCCACCTTCCATGATGCTCACATCTCATTCCTCAGTTATTTGTGAAGACGATGGCGCTGGACTTTGGATGAACATGACATCACCTACAATTTTGTTTTTCTGTAATTCTCAGTTTTCTATATCCTGATGAATATAAAATATCCCTCCTGCCTTGATTGAACATTATGTGAACGAAGAGAATCTTTGGTACTATAAAAATTCTTCCTATACCCCATGGGTAGTGTGTACAAAATTACTGCCTCCTTACTTCTCCTGCTTGACTCTTCTCTAGGCTCTACCTTTTAAAAGTACCCCCAAAACTTTATCCAATTTACTTCTCAGTTTTGACTTTAAACAGAAGAAAGCAAAACAAGTTTTGTAATGCTATAAATAATACAGAGAGGTCACAGAACAGACTAGTTTTAAATGTAAAAATGGGATAGACTGCTGTATATAGAGAAAAAGAGACATTGAAGAGGCTTGGTATTTAGCTTTGGTGACACACTTATGAGGACACTAAACTTCATCTCACTGCAAATGGTTAATGTCACTAAGATAAAGATGAGTGCTCAGTGGTGACTAGACTATCATTCTGTATTTCTCCCTTCCCTCCCCTCCCTCTTCCTCCCCTCTTTCCTTTCTTGTATCCTTTTCCTCCTTCTTTTTCTTCTCTCATTTTTCTGTACTTCTCTCTCTTTTTCTTCCCCCACTGCTCAAGGTTTATTTGGTGTTTTAGCTGGTATGACACTTGGATACTTGGTTGCATTGTTTTTATGTGTATTTTTTCTTTTTCTGTTATGTGGCAAACTACATAAGCTCGATAAATATAGTACACAAAATCAGATCCTTTGGAGCAGTTATGCACAAAACATGCAATGTTGAGTCTCTCTCTCCTACACACATATATCTTATACTAGCATTTTAGAGATTTTAGAGGAAGACTGCTAAGAAAAACATCTGCTGAATAATATCCTGTTTTAGTTGATGCTTGAAATTGTTCTATTGGAAAATTATTCTTCCATGTTGGGCAATTTTTACTCCAAGTTCTTCCTTTAAACTAACAGCAAAATTTTATGCATTATTATAAGAAAAATACAGTTAGCTAAGTTATTGACATGCTGAGACAACAAATGCTTTCTTTGTCAATAAGAGAATTAAATTTGTAATTAACTCAGCATTAACAGATTAGTTTCTTTCTTGATATAGCCCTAGGAGGTAGAAATTTTTCCTATGTGATGGTGAACATCTCTTATGCTGATGATATTAAATGTTTGCTGCTTTTAAATAAGTCAGTATCTTTTTTAGATTTGGGGGACCATTTTCCTTACTTTCTAAATTCAAGAAGGCATGTATTTCTTTTACAACCAGGGTTGAGTGTTCTGCTTTATAAGCAAAATTGATCAAACAGAACTATAACACCCATCACTGTCATGACAACTTCTGTGAAAATTAGAGAATATGTTCTTTTTCATATTATCAAATCTTTGACACTGTTCGATTATGTGTATACACATATTTATTTTTTTTTTTATCATTTTTTAAACTTCTTCATTATTCTTCATGCCTTTAAAGGAAAGAGGTCATGTCTGTCTTGGTCATTGCTACATCCCTGTATGTTCAGAATTGCAAAATAAAGAAAGAATGATGTAAATCCTTCTGTGCATATATGTATGTACATATGTAATATACACACACATATATGTACACATATAATATACATATATATAAAACACCTCTTTGCCATAGATATATATTGCACATATACATATATACACACATATGTGTACACATATATGTTTGCTTATTCTAATTTCACACTTAACTTTTAGGAATATTTCTTATGGGAAAGATGATAGACAGTAAATGAATAGAGATAGAAAATAGTTCAGGGCTAAGAAAATTGTTCAGGTTTAATAAAATTTACAGATATTCCCTAAATCTCACTGTAAGCAATAGTTTAAATATCTTTTCATCTCTAAATCTTCTTTTAAAATATTTTTATTTTTCACCATTGAGGATAATGTTTGCTGTGGGTTTGTCATATATAGCTTTTATTATGTTGAGGTATGTTCCTTCTATTCCTGCTTTCTGGAGAGTTTTGATCATAAATGGATGTTGAATTTTGTCAAAGGCTTTCTCTGCATCTACTGAGATAATCATATGGTTTTTATTTTTCAATTTGTTAATGTGGTGTATTACATTGATTGATTTGCAGATATTGAAGAATCCTTGCATCCCTGGGATAAAGCCCACTTGGTCATGGTGTATGATCTTTTTAATGTGTTGTTAGATTCTGATTGCTAGAATTTTGTTAAGGATTTTTGCATCTATGTTCATCAATAATATTTGCCTGTAGTTTTCTTTTTTTGTGGGATCTTTGTCAGGTTTTGGTATTAGGGTGATGGTGGCCTCATAGAATGAATTTGGAAGTTTACCTTCCTCTGCAATTTTCTGGAAGAGTTTGAGTAGGATAGGTGTTAGCTCTTCTCTAAATTTTTGGTAGAATTCAGCTGTGAAGCCATTTGGACCTGGGCTTTTGTTTGCTGGAAGATTTCTGATTACAGTTTCAATTTCCGTGCTTGTGATGGGTCTGTTAAGATTTTCTATTTCTTCCTGGTCCAGTTTTGGAAAGTTGTACTTTTCTAAGAATTTGTCCATTTCTTCCTCGTTGTCCATTTTATTGGCATATAATTGCTGATAGTAGTCTCTTATGATCCTTTGTATTTCTGTGTTGTCTGTTGTGATCTCTCCATTTTCATTTCTAATTTTATTGATTTGATTTTTCTCCCTTTGTTTCTTGATGAGTCTGGCTAATGGTTTGTCAATTTTATTTATCCTTTCAAAGAACCAGCTTGGAACAAGACAAGGGTGCCCACTTTCACCATTATTATTCAACATAGTTTTGGAAGTTTTGGCCACAGCAATCAGAGCATAAAAAGAAATAAAAGGAATCCAAAGTGGAAAATAAGAAGTAAAACTCTCACTATTTGCAGATGACATGATCCTCTACATAGAAAACCCTAAAGACTCCACCAGAAAATTACTAGAACTAATCAATGAATATAGTAAAGTTGCAGGATATAAAATCAACACACAGAAATCCCTTGCATTCCTATACACTAATAATGAGAAAATAGAAAGAGAAATGAAGGAAACAATTCCATTCACCATTGCAACAAAAAGAATAAAATACTTAGGAATATATCTACCTAAAGAAACTAAAGACCTATATATAGAAAACTATAAAACACCGGTGAAAGAAATCAAAGAGGACACTAATGGAAAAATATACCATGTTCATGGATTGGAAGAATGAATATAGTGAAAATGAGTATACTACCCAAAGCAATTTATAGATTCAATGCAATCCCTATCAAGCTACCAACGATATTCTTCACAGAGCTAGAACAAATAATTTCACAATTTGTATGGAAATACAAAAAACCTCGAATAGCCAAAGCAATCTTGAGAAAGAAGAATGGAACTGGAAGAATTAACCTGCCTGACTTCAGGCTCTACTACAAAGCCACAGTCATCAAGACAGTATGGTACTGGCACAAAGACAGAAATATAGATCAATGGAACAAAATAGAAAGCCCAGAGATAAATCCACACACCTATGGACACCTTATCTTTGACAAAGGAGGCAAGAATATACAATGGAGAAAAGACAATCTCTTTAACAAGTGATGCTGGGAAAACTGGTCAACCACTTGTAAAAGAATGAAACTAGAACACTTTCTAACACCAGACACAAAAATAAACTCAAAATGGATTAAAGATCTAAACGTAAGACCAAAAACTATAAAACTCCTAGAGAAGAACATAGGCAAAACACTCTCCGACATACATCACAGCAGGATTCTCTATGACCCACCTCCCAGAATATTGGAAATAAAAGCAAAAATAAACAAATGGGACCTAATTAAACTTAAAAGCTTCTGCACAACAAAGGAAATTATAAGCAAGGTGAAAAGACAGCCTCCAGAATGGGAAAAAATAATAGAAATGAAGCAACTGACAAACAACTAATCTCAAAAATATACAAGCAACTCCTACAGCTCAATTCCAGAAAAATAAATGACCCAATCAAAAAATGGGCCAAAAAACTAAATAGACATTTCTCCAAAGAAGACATACAGATGGCCAACAAACACATGAAAAGATGCTCAACATCACTCATTATCAGAGAAATGCAAATCAAAACCACTATGAGGTACCATTTCACACCAGTCAGAATGGCTGCGATCCAAAAGCCTACAAGCAATAAATACTGGAGAGGGTGTGGAGAAAAGGGAACCCTCTTGCACTGTTGGTGGGAATGCAAACTAGTACAGCCAGTATGGAGAACAGTGTGGAGATTCCTTAAAAAACTGGAAATAGAACTGCCTTATGACCCAGCAATCCCACTGCTGGGCATACACACTGAGGAAACCAGAATTGAAAGAGACACGTGTACCCCAATGTTCATCGCAGCACTGTTTATAATAGCCAGGACATGGAAGCAACCTAGATGTCCATCAGCAGATGAATGGATAAGAAAGCAGTGGTACATATACACAATGGAGTATTACTCAGCCATTAAAAAGAATACATTTGA
This sequence comes from Bubalus bubalis, assembly GCF_019923935.1. Taxonomy (NCBI): domain Eukaryota; kingdom Metazoa; phylum Chordata; class Mammalia; order Artiodactyla; family Bovidae; genus Bubalus; species Bubalus bubalis. The sequence goes on along the minus strand of NC_059163.1, from coordinate 98,428,762 downwards.
ACAGTCTTATGGACTCTGGGAGAGGGGGAGAGGGTGGGAAGATTTGGGAGAATGGCATTGAAACATGTAAAATATCATGTATGAAATGAGTTGCCAGTCCAGGTTCGATGCACGATACTGGATGCTTGGGGCTGGTGCACTGGGACGACCCAGAGGGATGGAATGGGGAGGGAGGAGGGAGGAGGGTTCAGGATGGGGAACACATGTATATCTGTGGCGGATTCATTTTGATATTTGGCAAAACTAATACAATTATGTAAAGTTTAAAAATAAAATAAAATTAAAAAAAAAAAAGAATACATTTGAATCAGTTCTAATGAGGTGGATGAAACTGGAGCCTATTATACAGAGTGAAGTAAGCCAGAAAGAAAAACACCAATACAGTATACTAACACATATATATGGAATTTAGAAAGATGGTAACAATAACCCTGTATACGAGACAGCAAAAGAGACACTGAACAGTCTTTTGGACTTGGTGCAAGAGGGAGAGGGTGGGATAATTTGGGAGAATGGCATTGAAACATGTATAATATCATATATGAAATGAGTCACCAGTCCAGGTTTGATGCACAATACTGGATGCTTGGGGCTGGTGCACTGGGACGACCCAGAGGGATGGTATACGGAGGGAGGAGGGAGGAGGGTTCAGGATGGGGAACACATGTATACCTGTGGCAGATTCATTTTGATATTTGGCAAAACCAATATAATATTGTAAAGTTAAAAAATTTTAAAAAATGATATAAAAACTAAACTAAAATAAAATAATTTTAAAACAGCATATCTTCTAAATATTTTTATACTTTGTCTTTGAGTCTAGGGCAATCAGTTTCCATGTACTATCAGTAAATCAGGGGAGGGGAGCCAGAATAAATAATGGTCTGTGCATAGCATATGCTGGATTATCATCCCCTAGTAAACATTAGCCAGGTAGAGAGGAACGGGCATGAGCTTTGAGGTCAGCAAGACTTAGATTTATATGCTAGTCAAGTCACACTTGCCAGATGAAAAGCCTTGGTCAGATCACCCTGAGCTTCACAGACAGTTATTTATTCTTGAAGGATGATAAAGACCCAATTCGAGGAATGTTGCAGGGATTAAACAGGATGAAGTATGAAAGGAACCCAACATATTATTAATACATAACATATGGTAGAAGGTCAATAATAGTTCCTTTTGTCTTTTCCACTCTTTTCAAGAAGGAAGTCCATTACTAAATAGACTCAATTATATTGTTTATATGTCCCTACGTATCTTTGAACACAGAAGGTGACCATGCTTAGCAGCTTCCTAATATCCTATTATCTGTGCCACCTTCTGTTGGACCCATTCACTTAGGACCCGCTGCAGGTCGACACTCCGAACATCTCTAGGGCTCTGCCATGTTCTTTCATTTCTATATCCCACTAGCTCCATGTTTAGAACATGGTAGGCATTTAATAAAAGTTCATTAAGCAAATTTATTATAAAGAGAATGTTGGGGATATAATAGGACTGAAATGACATCATTATGAAATTTACTAAGGTTCCATAGGCAGTGATTTCCAAACTTCGCTTCACATCAAAATGATATGGAGAACTTGTGAAAAATAGAGGTAACGGTCATATACAATTTCCTATACCCAACCAGGCCAAATGGAATTTAAACCTTGAGGTTGTTGAGCAAAAGAATTTGTATCTTAAAAAATATCTGAAGTAATTTTGATGTTTTCCAGATTTGGAAACCACTGTCCAGTAGTCGTGGAGAAGGCAATGGCAACCCACTCCATTACTCCAGTGCTCTTGCCTGGAAAATCCCATGGGTGGAGGAGGACCCTGGTGGGCTGCAGTCCATGGGGTGGCTAAGAGTCAGACAGGACTGAGCGACTTCACTTTCACTTTTCACTTTCATTCATTGGAGAAGGAAATGGCAACCCACTCCAGTGTTCTTGCCTGGAGAATCCCAGGGACGGGGGAGCCTGGTGGGCTGCCGTCTCTGGGGTTGCACAGAGTCGAAAACGACTGAAGTGACTTAGCAGCAGTCCAGTAGTTGATGGGTTATCAATTCGTACACCTCCGCCTAGCTACACTAAAGCCATCTGGGGGTGAAGTAACCTGTGTCCATCAACAGATGAATGATAAAGAAAAGGAATGAAATAATGCCATTTGTAATAACATGGATTGACCCAGAGATTATCATACTAAGTGAAGCAAGCCCGAAAGAGAAAGACAAATATCATATAGATGATATCACTTAGATGTGGAATCTAAAATATGATACAAATGAACTTATTTATGAAACACAAACAGATTCACAGACAAAGAAAGCAAATTTATGATTACCAAAGTGGAAAGGAGGTGGGGGATGAATAAATTAGGATTCAGGGATTAACAGATACAAACTACTAAATGTAATAGGACTTCCCAGGTGGCCCAGTTGGAAAAATATCTGCCTGCCAATGCAGGAGTTGAAAGGCGAGGGTTTGATCCCTGGGTCCAGAAGATCCCCTGAAGGAGAAAATGGCAGCCTACTCCAATATTCTTGCCTGGAAAATTCCATGGACAGAGGAGACTGAAGGGCTACAGTCGATGGGGTTGCAAAGAGTTGCATACAACTGAGCATGCATATATGCACTATAAGTAAAACAGATAAATAACAATGTCCTGCTGCTGCTACTGCTAAGTCGCTTCAGTTGTGTCTGACTCTGTACGACCCCATAGACGGCAGCCCACCAGGCTCTCCCGTCCCTGGGATTTTCCAGGCAAGAACACTGAAGTGGGTTGCCATTTCCTTCTCCAGTGCATGAAAATGAAAAGTGAAAGTGAAGTCGCTCAGTCATTTGACTCTTAGCCACCCCATGGACTGCATGCAGCCCACCAGGCTCCTCCGTCCATGGGATTTTCCAGGCAGGAGAACTGGAGTGGGGTGCCATTGCCTTCTCCAAACAATGTCCTAGTGTGTAGCAAAGTGAACTATAGTCAATATCATATATAAGCCATAATGGAAAAGAATATTAAAAAAGCATATATGTATAACTGAATCACTTTGCATATATATCAGAAACTAGCATTGTAAATCAAATATACTTCAACTGTAAAAAATTAGTTGGCCATTGTATTCTACTGCTGCTTTGAAAAATCACCACAAATCTAGTGGCTTGAAGCAGCACAAAATTTTTATCTTACAGTTCTGGAGGTCTTAACACAAAGTGGATCTCACTGGGTATTGTCAGGGCTGCCTTCTTTCTAGAAGCTCTAAGAAAAACTCTTTTTCTTACTTTTCTAGCTTTTAGAGGCCACCTGCATTCATTGGTTCATGGCCCCTTCCTCCATATTCAAAGCCAGCAATAGAGACTCTTCAAGTCCCTTCCTGACTTTAACTCTTCTGCTTTCCTCTTCCATTTATAAAGACCCCCATGACTACCTTGGACTCACTTAGGTAATCCAGGATAATCTCCTCCTCTCAAAGTCTTTAACTTAATCACACATGCAAAATCTAATTTTGTCATATAACCTAATATAATCAGTTTTGGAGACTGAATATCTTCTGTATGTGAGGGGGCATTATTCTGCCTACTATAGTTGTACTTGTGTGTGCCTATTCCTGTGTTCTCTGTTCTATTCATTGATCTATGTGTATGTCTTTGTGCCAGTATCACATAATTACTGTAGCTAGAAGTCTTGAAATCATATAGCCTGATTTTCCCCAATTTATTCTTCTGTTTCAAAATTATTTGAGCTCTTATGATTCCTCTGACTTCATAAATTTTAGAATAATCTTGTTTATATCTATGAAAAATCTTGCTGAGATTTTAAAACAATTTTGATGAGCGTCTATATGAAATTGAAATAGAATTGACATTTTAATATGGTGAATCTTCCAATCCATGAACAGAGTGTCTCTGTTCATTTAGATTATCTTTTATTCCTTTCCATACACATTTTGTAGTTTAGTGTTCAAGGCCTTTATGCATTTTGTTAGGTTTACCTAAGTATTTCATTCTTTATAAGCAACTGCAAGTGGTATATTTTTAATTTTGCTTTTCACATCAGTCAGTTCAGTTCAGTCGCTCAGTCATGTCTGACTCTTTGCAACCCCATGAATTGCAGCACGCCAGGCCTCCCTGTCCATCACCAACTCCCGGAGTTCACCCAAACTCATGTCCATCGAGTCGGTGATGCCATCCAGCCATCTCATCCTCTGTCGTCCCCTTTTCCCCCTGCCCCCAATCCCTCCCAGCATCAGAGTCCTTTCCAATGAGTCAACTCTTCTCATGAGGTGGCCAAAGTACTGGAGTTTCAGCTTTAGCATCAGTCCTTCCAAAGAATACCCAGGACTGATCTCCTTTAGAATGGACTGGATGGATCTCCTTGCAGTCCAAGGGACTCTCAAGAGTCTTCTCCAACACCACAGTTCAAAAGCATCGATTCTTTGGCGCTCAGCTTTCTTCACAGTCCAACTCTCACATCCATACATGACCACTGGAAAAACCATAGCCTTGACTAGATGGACCTTTTTTGGCAAAGTAATGTCTCTGCTTCTGAATATGCTATCTAGGTTGGTCATAACTTTCTTTCCAAGGAGTAAGCGTCTTTTAATTTCATGGCTGCAGTCACCATCTGTAGTGATTTTGGAGCCCCAAAAAATAAAGTCTGACACTGTTTCCACTGTTTCCCCATCTATTTGCCATGAAGTGATGGGACCAGATGCCATGATCTTCGTTTTCTGAAAGTTGAGCTTTAAGCCAACTTTTTCACTCTCCTCTTTCACTTTCATCAAGAGGCTTTTTAGTTCCTCTTCACTTTCTGTCATAAGGATGGTGTCATCTGAATATCTGAGGTTCACATGTACATTGCTTATATTAATTTTTGTAAATCTAATATCCTGCAACCTTGGTGAACTTACTTATTAGAGGGTTTTTCTTGTTAATTCCTTTGAATTTTTATGTCATCTATAATAACAGAGAAATCTTTCCTGATCTCTACACTTTTTGTTTCCTTTTCTTGCCTTTTTGCACTGGCTAGAACTTCCAGTACTCTGCTGAATAAGAGTAGTGAGAGAGGAAATCCATGCTTTCTTCCTAATCTTAGGAGGAAATTTCTCCTCCATTCTGTTTTTGGAGAGATTTATCATAAATAGGTGATGAATCTTGTAAAAGGATTTTTCTATACCAGTTGATATGGTCATGTGGTTTTTCTTTGTAAGCTCTTAATATGATGTAATATATTAATGGGTTTCCCTTGTAGCTCAGCCAGTAAAGACTCTGCCTGCAATGCAGGAGACCAGGGTTCCATTTCTGGGTTGGGAAGATCCCCTGAAGAAAGAAATGACAACCCTCTTTGGTATTTTTGCCTGGAGAACCTCGTGAACAGAGGAGCCTGGCAGGCTACAGTCCCATGGGGTTGCAAGAGTCGGACATGACTTAGGGACTAAACCATTCCAATATATTAAATGATTTTTGAGTATTGAACAAGTTTTAGTTTTTGAGGACTTGATCCATTTCAACTAGATTATTTAATTTATGTATGTAGAGTGGTAATCTACATGTATGTAGGTGGTAATCCCTTGCATCCTCATTTTATAGAGTTACCTATGACATTTTATATACTTACTATGAATATATTATTGCATCATAAATATCTCCTTGGAATACCTGAAGTATGCATAACTATAAGATCATTTCCAAGCCTTTGTCATGGAGATAAGTGATGAATAGGAAAACAAAAAACACTTTGTTCTATCTTTGGTGTAGACAGTATGATTAGATACAGCAAATCATTTGTTATAAGTCCTGACAGCCAGAAATATCTTGCAAAGACTTTTACTAGATTGCATTGCAATCCTTTATACAAAAGGAAATAAAATTCTTTTTATAATATGTAAAACATTTACCTTTACTTCTTACCTTTGTATTCCAAATATATCAAATAGATGAACCTAATATTTCCCTCCAAAAACTTACATCCTATCTTATTAAAGATGAAAATATTTTTGTATTAACAATGATTAGATGTAGCTGTATTTTTCAGCTCTATAGAAATTCTATTTCATAACAAATCACAGAGTGACATAGTTTCATGTTCTGCAGAATTTTGATTTCTTATTATCATTTATGGTTATTTTCAGTGTTGCCTAAGGCAAAATTGTTGCCTTGGTAGCACAAAAAAATATACACTCTTATTCTAGGCCAGAAAAGCTGAAATCCTTTTAGTTTTATACCATGCTTATTTCAGAGTACCTCAGGATGAAGATAGCAGATACAGAGCACTCATGCTCCCACTCCACATTTCTATACCCATCAGGATATCGTTAAGCCACCAGGGCAGTTCACTCCAGTGATGGTGGTGGTGATTTAGTTGCTAAGTCGTATCCAACTCTTGTCACCCCATGGACCGTAGCCTGCCAGGCTCCTCTGTCCTTAGAAATCCCAGGCAAGAATACTGGAGTGGGTGGCCATTTCCTTCTCCAGGGGATCTTCCCTACCCAGGGATCAAACCCACATCTCCTGCATTACAGGCAGATTCTTTACTGAGTCCATTCCAGAGAGTAAGACAAAGTATTGCTATTCTTTTTAATATAATCTTTCAGGCAACTATTTCCTATGCTGCATCATTACTTACAAGATGAAGCCCACGACCCTTCCCTATTCTAGATGTTTTATGAAAAAATTACTTTAAAATAATACTTTAAAAATGCATGGTCTATTTATTAGTTTGGGCTTCCCTGTGGCTCAGCTGGTAAAGAATCCGCCTGCAATGTGGGAGACCTGGGTTCAATCCCTGGGTTGGGAAGATCCCCCGGAGAAAGCAAAAGCTACCCACTCTAGCATTCTGGCCTGGAGAAGTCCACAGACGGTATAGTCATGGGGTTGTATAGAGTCAGACATGACTGAGATACTTTCACTTTTTATTAGTTTACTGAAACCCACCACTGAACACAAGAGATTATTTAGAAATGAAAGCTTCTTTTAAAGTATATAATAGACTGACAGCATAAAAGTATTATTTCAACACCATTATTTTTATAGTCATATTGTATAAAATATGCTGAAAATTGAATGTTGCCAACTTTCTGTGGTTCTCTGTGGTTCAAAAGTTATTTTTTTTCCCTTCTAAATTTTTTAAATAGTTAAAACATTTAAAATAGTGAAAGTGTTTTTTAAAATTATACTGCAAATTTATACAGGTTTATTTTAAATTGGACAAGGTAGTAATCACTAGATTCATTTATTCACTCATTCCCCAAATATGTATTAAATGCCTATTAAGTGTCAGTCACTATCCTTAGCTCTAAAGGTAAGTGGGTAACAGGAAAGCCAAAGTTCAGCTCCTACAGAGGGAAGGTGCAGAAAAACAGCTAGGAATGTACAAACATTCTTACATCACTATATGCAGAGTACTGAGATTGGATAGTTTGCTAGAGAGTACCTGGTGACTAATTTAGATGGATGGGTAAGGGGTGGCTTCTCAAAGAAGCTTATATTTTATCAAAGACATGAATTACATGGAAGAGTCAGCATTGTGAAGTTAGGGTCAGGGGAACAACATTCCATGTCAATAGAGCTGACTAGATTTGCAGGATCTGATGCAAAAAGAAAATATATGGTCCCTCATTCTAAAAGCAGAAAAAGTACCTTTAAAAGTACTGAAATACAAAGCTTTCTCATTTTCCTGTAGTATTTCTCTTCACTTACCTTGGTATTTTTTATCTGCTATGCTAATATTATTAATGTTATTTATGTTCTTTTAAACTGGGAGAACTAAAATGTCAAACTATTTGCACAAATGTTACATTCATCTTTGCATTGTGTGGTACTAGTTTTAAATCCGAAAATAAGCACATTTCACTCATAGGTGGCATCACCAGAATTACACAGTTTTTAATTGCATAGCTTGTCCATACGTATATATTTCATTCTAACCAGAAGCATTGTACAAAATTGACTCAACTTTAAAAATCTCACTTCTCCATAGGCACACATTCTATCAACACTCTCTACCTTGAGTTTACTTATGAGTAAGGAAAAACTAAGTGAAAATGTGAAAATGAACCCTGGTTGCCCTTATCATTCTCGTTCTTTCTGTATCGTCATTTTCGGTGTTGGTGGTTAGCTAATACTGGGAAGTTACATGAGCAAGAAGGGTTATGTCAAGGCACTTTGATCATTTATGTTTCTTAGAACAGCACTGCTTCCTTTCTATGTTTGAAGCAAGTTCTGGTTCTCAATAGAAGGTGTGGCCTCTCAGAGCTGTTGGTGCACCTGCTTCCTCAGTTCTGGACTTAATAGGCTCATTTGGTACTTACTCTGAGTCATGAGGAACTCCTACACGTTGTAGGTCCACCAGATTCTTTGCTCATGGAGCATTGCAAGCGCCATATGCAAATGCAGTGGTGATAAATGATGGAAACGTTACACGTATTTTCTTTGCTCACCCAAGTGCTCCACTGTCCTATTGGATTTCACTGATAAAACACAAGTTAAAAATTGAAATTATTAAAAACAATTTGAGATGGCAACAGCAGAGCATTAAACCAAATGTGGGGCCCTTCTGCTATTAGGACTCTGTGTGACTACAGGGGCCATATACCCATGATGCTGACCCTCCAGGCAGACTAAGAATTAGCTGTAGGGGCAGTTAAGCAGAGATAAACTTGACACTTTTTGAATGAGAAAGATCACTGAAGCTTGGTTGGGGGTTGGAGAGAAGACAGAGATGAGGTCAGTGAGGAGGGCTTTGAAGGCCGTGGTCAGAAGTTTGATGTTTATTCTAATTTTGATGGGAGCAGCATCAGCTGATTTACATTTTTTAAATATCAGCCTCATGTCGAGTATGAGCTGGAATGTGTGGTGGCTGGAATTATTTTGGAAATACAATAGATGGAGAGATGTACAAATTTAGGACACATTCTATAAATTGAGTAGCTGTGGCCTCTGTTGGACTGAGTGTATGTTGTGAGAGAAAGAGAGCAAGAAGATATAATTAGGGATTTTTTCCCCCCTTGTTCAATGAAGTGAGGGGGACTTATAGCAGGACAGGTTTGGTGGAGACAGAAAATCAATAGTTCACTTTTGGCCAAGGTGAGTCTCAGTTGCCAAGTTTGCTATTTAGGATTAAAGGCCTAACAGTCGATGAATAAATAAAAGCAAATTGAAGTGAAGAGCAAACTTATGAATTATAGGTCATTTTGACATTTTTCTCTGCCTGAAAGGTGGCTGGCTCTTCTTGAGACAGGCAGTTTCAGTGCATAAGCTAACAAGTTTACAAATAACATCTATTTTTCCTCCTCTTAATGACTGGTCACTGTACATCCTTAGGAAGGTCTGTAGACTCATTCATTAAGAAACAGAATCTTCTTAATAGAAAATTGCAGAGATACTTGAATTCATAATGATGGTATAACATTTTAATAATTACTAGCCTCTCACATGCTAATCCAACAGAGATGACCTCAGATGAGGTCAGAAGTACCTTCAAGAGGCCCTTTACTCTTGTTGTTCTTCTGCTTTTTCCATTTTATTTCTCTGCTTTTTGGTTCCCATTCAAGTGGTCAAAGTCAATGGGTCGAAGCTGAACCTAGGAGATACCAACCAGAACACTAGTGTCCTGACTTCACGTATAGCCTCTTGTTGTTATGATTACTCATGTTTAGTGAGTTTGCTTTGCTTGTGTGGAATTCTCAGGAGTGACTAATAGAGCGGTAATATACCATGCTTTTACTAATATCTATCACTTCTCACCCCACAGCCTCTAGGAATTCTTATGTAAAAATACATTTTGCTACTGCAGGTGAAGATATGAAAAAATGAAGGGGGTAATGAGGAAGAGTACTGTGTTATACTCCAGATAGCTACAATTCTTGAACATCTTTTGTATGCCAGCAGTTTCCACAATCTATTTTTAAAACTTATGACACTATGCAGGATAAGTGTTTATTCATCTTGCAACTGAAATCAAATAGCTAGTAAATCTCAATTTTGGAAATTGAATTCATATTGTTAAGTGACAAAATCAGTGTTCTTTCCACTATACAACACTGGCTGGCCAAAGAAAACTTTGTTGTTTGAAAGTTTTCTTTTCCCATCACAATATCTGTTTGCTTTTGAGCTCTAATTGGAATCACTAGAATGTTACTTCTGTAGACTAATTCAATATCTAATTTTGGGGCATCCCTTGTGGCGCAGCTGGTAAAGAATGCAATGAGGGAGACCTGGGTTCGATCCCTGGGTTGGGAAGATCCCCTGGAAAAGGGAAAGGCTACCCATTCCAGTATTCTAGCCTATAGAATTCCATGGACTGTTTAGTCCATGGGGTCGCAAAGAGTTGGACACAACTGAGCAACTTTCACTCACTCAATATTTAATTTTATTCAATATTTAATATTTTAAATTAAAATATTAATTTTGAGAAAACCAAAGCACAGAGAGGTTAGCTCACCTGCCCAATATCACACTATAAACACAATTATAGTGTTATATACCAGTTATTTAGTGAGGTTTACAATTTATCAGATTAATCAGCAGTGACGTGTCTCAGAGATGTAAGAAGTGAGCAAAAGTTAAACTTAACTTTTCTCTAAGCCCTGTGTAAAATACAAAGATTTTGTTTTGCATTGTTTAGGTGAATCCTGATAGATAAATGCAATCATAGGAAGGGCTAGATTATGCTATCTTCTACTTCATCTGATTCTGCAAGTACAGTTGTAGAATCACGGGACAAGTACAGTTTTGTCTTATTACTTCCGAAAATTAGTGCAAATGCAACTCATTATGTTTTTTTCTCAAAATGGAAGCAACATCCAATGTGCAAAAGGCATTTTCTTTCTGACAACAACAACAAAAACAAGAAAAGGAGACCATAGAACTCTACTGCAACGCAAATTAAACTGACATAATTTACTTAGGACCATAGCAGGATCCACAAGGATTTGAATATTCTTTAGCACCAGCATTTAGATATAATGTTAGCCACTGGGTGAATGAGGCTAGATAGGAGGGCTTTTCAGATATTACACAGCTGGGAATAAAATTAGAAACTGCTTCATTAAGGAAACAGGTTAAAAAATTACTTTTTCAGTTTTTTCTAGTCTCCAAAGATTTCTGAGACCTAGATAAGTTAACACTGTTTCAAGGATTTGTAATGCTTAGGTATAAATTCTACAGGATGGGGACTACTTGGTTATAAAATTAGGAGGAAGAGGCAGTATTCTGCAGCATTATGAAATTCATCCACAGCTAAAAAATGGCCTAATGCAGCTAAGCATAATACCGTTTAAGTGGCTTATGTAAAATATATTGCTAATTTGTCCAGAGATTAATTGGGAAATTCCACTCTTCTCTGAGAAAAATGGTATTGTGTAAGCCAGAATGCAAGTGGTAGATGGAACATCAAGTGATGACTCCTGTTCTCTATGCCAAGGGAGATGTGAAGACTGAAGAACAAGTAAAAATTGGAAGAGAAAAATATGCTCATACTGCACTCTTCTGTGAACAAAGGAAATACATATGCTTCCATAAGGAGATCTTGTATAAAGTAGTTGAGACATTCATTAAAAGTCTTTAAATAAGCAGTTACCCAGCAAATATATCTTGAGTGTCTGCGTGCTCACGGTAGGTCCAATGGGGAATACACAGGTCCATGTATTCTTCCCGCCTTCAGGGAGTGCCCAGTGTCCTCCCAAGTAAAATGCTACTTGGTAAGCTGTAAAAGGCTTTTGTGATGGTCTAGCCAATATGTAAAGTGATATTTTCCCACTAAAGTCCAAATGTGACTTAAAGAGCCCCTTTGTATTCAGCTTTGTAATCTCCACAGGGTCACTTTCTTAGAAAATGCTCTGATGACTATCTAGAGCACACTGTATGGACTTGATGGCTTTGTGGTTGGGGCAGATAATTAATCTCTCTGTGCTTCACATGTACAATGGGGATTACAACAATACTTGCTTGTATTGTTATGAGACTGAAAAAAGGTTTTGAAAAAAGAAGACTTAGTCTGGAGGCAAGAAATCCTGTCAATATTAATTGTTTTCACCATTGTGATTATCATCGTCATCATCATCACTGGAACTTTCCAAAGAGATTTGTTAATGGCTAGAGTTGAATGGGCGTAAAAATAGACTTTTTTCCTCCTTTTTTTTTCAGTAGTAGTTCACCAGGGAAACTTGTGACAATTTTAGTATCTTAAAAGAGAGCACTAGTACTGGACATTACAACTGCGTTCACTCCAAATTAAAAAAAAACAAACAAACCTACAATCCACTTAAATAAATAATCACTGAGCATGAGAATATGTTAGGTATACTCAGTGTTAGGCTGTTAGGCATGGGCATATGAAGATAAAATACATCCCACTCTCAAAGATTTTAGAGTGTCGATGGGGAATGCAGCAAGTAAGGGCATTCAGTAGCCGGTGACCAGCGCTCTGACAGAGCCATCACGGGATGCTACATGAGCAGATTGGAAGTGGGCCTGTCCCAGTCTGGAGGGGAAGGGAAGCATCTGTGAAGTCTTCTTAGGAGAATTATGCATGAGTTGAGTCCTCAAAGATGAGTTATACTTAGAAAAAGAAGGAGTTGTAAGAACAAAGCAGGGAGGCTTGCGTGGGTATTGTGTTTGGAGGGAACTATAAGTAGTTTTGAGTGTCTGGACTAAAGTATGGTGTGTGGCAGACTTGGAAGGAAAAGATGCTATAAATGTAAGCAGGTTCCAGGTCATCAAAGATCTTCGATCAGACTAGGAAGGACCAGCCTGGGTTTGATGATTGATGAGAATCACCACTCAGATCATGTTCAAATTAGCTTTATGCTTCAGTTTACTACCAGTATCAGCAAATGATTCATGCAAAGTGCTCTTGATGAGGAAACAGGTGAGGAACTAGCCTCTGGTCCAAGACCTATGCAAAACTGATAGGTCTGTGGGCTGTGGAGTAAAACTTGAGAGTAGCCGAGAAACGACGGAGGCTGCTAGCTTTTATCACGTTGGGCTGGAGGGGAGATGCCCCCACTCAAGTGTTTATTGACTCCCGTGTAAAGCAATCCTTACTGAAAACTGATTACATTCTTCAGGTTTCCATTTATTACTGAGTTGTCAGAGTTAAAGACTGGCCAGGGCCTAACACAGTCTTCTATGCCAAGTCAAGAAATTTGGACTCGATCTAAAAAATAATTTGGAGTAATCAGCAATTTTAAATATAAAAACAGTACAATTCCTTACATTTTAGAAATCGCCCCAGAGTCAGCATGTTTTCCAGACACCATTTTAATGTACAGAAGGAAGATGCTGAAGGCTACAAGCACAGTGGAAAGACTTTTTTGAGTCTTGTAAGAGAAGACGAGAACTTGAACTAGGTTAACTGCAGTGGGTGTGGATTGTAGGTGATCCTGATAAAGATATTTCTGAGATATTATCAGGACTCATGACTGATGGACTGTATGGAGAGCAAATGATGAACCCAAGTTTTGTTTTATTTCTAAGCTTTGGAATATACTGGAAATTCCAATCCCTATAAGGTCAATCCTTTAGGATCAGCACTACTTTTTGGAGGTACTTTGGAACTAGATCCCACAGCCCTCTTTGGACTGTACCATCTTTCTCTTAAGGATGCTCCAGCAGCAGGTCATAGGGATTATACCGGTTTTACATCTCACTGTCATGGACTGTGAGAAAGCAGTACGATAATACCTGATTACATTCTATATTTTATATCACTCTTTCTCTGTACCAGTCTCCTTTCTTCATTCTCTGCCTTTTACCAATCTCCTTGATCATGAAGCAGAACACATCTTCTTGTGTATATATGTAAATATGTATGTTTGTAAGTATATGACATAAACTCATAACAAAGACTTGAGCACACTTGAAAATCATCAGAGTATGAATAAATATGGAATAATTACATTCCAATATCTATGCTGAAAGAACCTCAGTCACACACATAATTATTGATCAACTAGGTTTCTTCCTCACACAGAGTTATATGCTTCCATATAATTCATGTTCAGCATGAAATTTCATAATAGAACTTTCAAAATTATTAAACTATTTTCTTCTCTTGTTGTGACATCATCTTTTCTTCTGGTGAGATTTAGAAAGCAATGGGAGCTCAGGCTCAGGTTAAGAAAAAGCAGACCGGCTTTGTCTGTAATTATTCTGATTTTATAGGTCTGGAATAAGACTTAGAAAATTCTGTTAAGAGAACTCTGATCTTTGTAGTGTGCATCCAGATTTGGAAAGACCTGTTTCCTGGAAAAAGTTCAAATTCTTGTTATGGCATATGTGGTCCTCTGTCCTCTGAGCTTTCCCTGCTTGCCCAGTCCTATTTCCCCATCCAGTCTGCTCTTTACTTCTCCCAAATAGCCTGCAGTTCTCCAAACACTTCAGAATGAGTTGTGCCTACCCATCGTGTCTGTTAGCATAATTCAAGAATCCAGGTTAATAATGATTATTACCCGTTTTGTTTTCTCTTCCCTTCTTTCAGTTCATTTCAGTCACTCAGTCATGTCCGACTGTTTGCAACCCCATGAATCACAGCACCCCAGGCCTCCCTGTCCATCACCAACTACCGGAGTTCACTCAGACTCACGTCCATCGAGTCGCTGATGCCATCCAGCCATCTCATTCTCTGTCATCCCCGTCTCCCCCTGACCTCAGTCCCTCCTAGCATCAGAGTCTTTTCCAATGAGTCAACTCTTTGCATGAGGTGGCCAAAGTACTGGAGTTTCAGCTTTAGCATCATTCCCTACAAAGAAATCCCAGGGCTGATCTCCTTCAGAATGGACTGGTTGGATCTCCTTGCAGTCCAAGGGACTCTCAAGAGTCTTCTCCAACACCACAGTTCAAAAGCATCATTCTTCGGCACTCACCTTTCTTCACAGTCCAACTCTCACATCCATACATGACCACAGGAAAAACCATAGCCTGACTAGACAGACCTTTGTTGGCAAAGTAATGTCTCTGCTTTTCAATATGCTATCTAGGTTGGTCATAACTTTCCTTCCAAGGAGTAAGTGTCTTTTAATTTCATGGCTGCAATCACCATCTGCAGTGATTTTGGAGCCCAAAAACTAAAGTCTGACACTGTTTCCACTGTTTCCCCATCTATTTGCCATGAAGTGATGGGACCAGATGCCATGATCTTTCTTTTCTGAATGTTGAGCTTTAAGCCAACTTTTTCACTCTCCTCTTGCACTTTCATCAAGAGGCTTTTTAGTTCCTCTTCACTTTCTGCCATAAAGGTGGTGTCATCTGCATATCTGAGGTGACTGATATTTCTCCCAGAAATCTTGATTCCAGCATGTGCTTCTTCCAGCCCAGTGTTTCTCATGATGTACTCTGCATAGAAGTTAAATAAGCAGGGTGACAATATACAGCCATGACGTACTCTTTTTCCTATTTGGAACCAGTCTGCTGTTTCATGTCCAGTTCTAACTGTTGCTTCCTGACCTGCATACACGTTTCTCAAGAGGCAGATCAGGTGGTCTGGTATTCCCACCTCTTGAAGAATTTTCCACAGTTTATTGTGATCCACACAGTCAAAGGCTTTGGCATAGTAAATAAAGCAGAAATAGATGTTTTTCTGGAACTCTCTTGCATTTTTGATGATTCAGCGGATGTTGGCAATTTGATCTCTGGTTCCTCTGCCTTTTCTAAAACCAGCTTGAACATCAGGAAGTTCACGGTTCACGTATTGCTGAAGCCTGGCTTGGAGAATTTTGAGCATTGCTTTACTAGCTTGTGAGATGAGTGCAATTGTGCGGTAGTTAGAGCATTCTTTGGCATCGCCTTTCTTTGGGATTGGAATGCAAACTGACCTTTTCCAGTCCTGTGGCCATTGCTGAGTTTTCCCAATTTGCTGGTATATTGAGTGCAGCACTTTCACAGCATCATCTTTCAGGATTTGAAATAGCTCAACTGGAATTCCATCACCTCCACTAGCTTTGTTCGTAGTGATTCCTTCTAAGGCCCACTTGACTTCACATTCTAGGATGTCTGACTCTAGTTGAGTGATCACACCATTGTGATTATCTGGGTTGTGAAGATCTTTTTTGTACAGTTCTTCTGTGTATTCTTGCCACCTCTTCTTAATATCTTCTGCTTCTGTTAGGTCCATACCATTTCTGTCCTTTATCGAGCCCATCTTTGCATGAAATATTCCCTTGGTATCTCTAATTTTCTTGAAAAGATCTCTAGTCTTTCTCATTCTGTTGTTTTCCTCTATTTCTTTGCATTGATTGCTGAGGAAGGCTTTCTTATCTCTTCTTGCTATTTTTTGGAACTCTGCATTCAGATGCTTATATCTTTCCTTTTCTTCTTTGCTTTTCGCTTCTCTTCTTTTCACAGCTATTTGCAAGGCCTCCCCAGACAGACATTTTGCTTTTTTGCATTTCTGTTCCATGGGGATGGTCTTGATCCCTGTCTCCTGTACAATGTCACAAACCTCATTCCATAGTTCATCAGGCACTCTATCTATCAGATCTAGACCCTTAAATCTATTTCTCACTTCCACTGTATAATCATAAGGATTTGATTTAGATCATATCTGAATGGTCTAGTGATTTTCCACACTTTCTTCAATTTAAGTCTGAATTTGGCAATAAGGAGTTCATGATCTGAGCCACAGTCAGCTCCCAGTCTTGTTTTTGCTGACTGTATACAGCTTCTCCATCTTTGGCTGCAAAGAATATAATCAATCTCATTTTGGTGTTGACCATCTGTGATGTCCATGTATAGAGTCTTCTCTTGTGTTATTGGAAGAGGGTGTTTGCTATGACCAGTGTGTTCTCTTGGCAAAACTCTGTTAGCCTTTGCCCTGCTTCATTCCGTATTCCAAGGCCAAATTTGCCTGTTACTCCAGGTGTTTCTTGACTTCCTACTTTTGCATTCCAGTCCCCTATAATGAAAAGGACATCTTTTGGGGGCGTTAGTTCTAAAAGGTCCTGTAGGTCTTCACAGAACCGTTCAACTTCAGCTTCTACAGCATTCCTGGTTTGGGCATAGACTTGGATTACTGATACGTGATATTGAATGGTTTGCCTTGGAAACAAACAGAGATCACTCTGTCATTTTTGAGACTGCATCCAAGTACTGCATTTCGAACTCTTTCGTTGATCATGATGACTAATCCATTTCTTCTGAGGGATTCCTGCCCGCAGTAGTAGATATAATGGTCATCTGAGTTAAATTCACCCATTCCAGTCCATTTCAGTTCTCTGATTCCTAGAATGTCCACGTTCATTCTTGCCATCTCTTGTTTGACCACTTCCAATTTGCCTTGATTCATGGACCTAACATTCCAGATTCCTATGCAATATTGCTCTTTGCAGCATCGGACCTTGCTTCTATCACCAGTCACATCCACAACTGGGTATTGTTTTTGCCTTGGCTCCATCCCTTCATTCTTTCTGGAGTTATTTCTCCACTGATATCCAGTAGCATATTGGGCACCTACCGACCTGGGGAGTTCCTCTTTCAGTATCCTATCATTTTGCCTTTTTCATACTGTTCATGGGGTTCTCAAGGCAAGAATACTGAAGTGGTTTGCCATTCCCTCTCCAGTGGACCACATTCTGTCAGATCTCTCCACCATGACCCACCTGTCTTGGGTGACCCCACATGGCATGGCTTAGTTTCATTGAGTTAGACAAGGCTGTGGTCCGTGTGATTAGATTGACTAGTTTTCTGTGAGTATGGTTTCAGTGTGTCTGCCCTCTGATGCCCTCTTGCAACACCTACTGTCTTACTTGGGTTTCTAATACCTTGGACATGGGGTATCTCTTCATGGCTGCTCCAGCAAAGCGCAGCTGCTGCTCCTTACCTTGGACAAGGGTTATCTCCTCACCGCTGCCCCTCCTGACCTTGAACGTGGAGTAGCTCCTCTTGGCCCTCCTGTGCCTGCGCAGCCACTCTCCTTGGACGTGGGGTTGCTCCTGGCCACCGCCCCTTCCTTTAAGGACTTGAATAACAGCAAGTGAGCACTTTGTATGAGGATCAGAAACATGCCCTTTGAAAGTTGCCTGCAGGTTGTACCTGTTACATGAAGACTACTCGCAAAATTTAGTGCTCAGGAAAAATGTTTGAGGAAAAACAACTTAGTAGTAAATAAATAAAATATATTTGTACAATGAAAAGATCCAGCTCCTACCCCTAAGGGAAAATGTTGAGAAAAAAGGGGAGCTAAAAGCCTCAGTGTGATCCAGCTGTAAGGACTCTTTGCTTTGGTGGGAAAGAGATGTTCTGACAAGTCAAGGGTGGCTTCAGATGACAGAAAGAATACAGAGTCCTGAATTTCAAAGAGCTCCTAGAGGGTCTTGAAGCAGCAGACTAAATTCTGATCCTGGAGCAGAGGCTCTTAGCCTTATCTATAGCTTGTTTTAGGGCTCCCCTGATGGCTCAGAGGGTAAAGAATCTACCAGCAATGCAAGGAGATACAGGAGACTTGGGTTTGATCCCTGGGTTCGGAAGATCCCTGGGAGGAGGAAATGGCAACCCACTTCACTATTTTTGCCTGAAAAAAATCCCAAGGACAGAGGAGGAACCTGGTGAGCTACAGTCCAGAGGGTCACAAATTGTTGAACATGACAGCATACACAGGAGACCCTTGTTTCTTGTGTCATAAGCAGCAGCACTAGAAAATGTTCCAATGGCACAAGAAACAAGGGGTCTCTAATTTCTTCTGAAGTAAACTCCTGTGGGCTCACACCCGGAAGTCAACACCCAAACAAGCTATGTGCTTGTGCATGCCGTCATGTTCAACGAAGTGGCAGCTCTGAAAAAACGTAATAAATTTTTCAATGGAGTCAAATTTCCTAGTACTTTACCTGTATCACTATAGATTTTTATTGTGTTGAAATGTATCTTCCTCCCCGTTTCATTTTGTCCCACTTAATGATGTTTTATTGCTTTAATTATATGAAAAAACCTCCTCCACCCAAGTAAGTCAAACAGGAGAGTTTGCAGAAGAAATCCAAATTCCTCTTTGATCCTAAGTAATTCATTTTTCTATTTTTAGGGAAAGAAAATTTCAGCAACACTGCTGAAAAGAATTGACAATGGGATAGAATTTCTTCTAATTTTAAAAAAGATAAGCACTTTTCCCACTGAAAATACAGATTCTTATAAATATGAGATCTAACTGATGGAGCCACATTATATAAAGCCATATACGTAAGTATAGACACCAAGCTCACATTAATAATCCTTTAAGAGATATTCTTTTTGTATTTTCATAAGATGACCTAACTGAAGAATAAGGGGCTTTTGCTTTTGGGGTCATATGATTCATATTAAATTTGAGTAGCACCCTATTATGTTTATCCATGAGTTTCAGTAGCTGCCCTTAAGTTCATATTCATTTTGACAGAGCAGTACAACTATAGCTTCCACCTAGTGGAGGAAAGCTATTTGGTGAAGAAAAACTATTAGAAGGTACAGTGCTATCAATGGATTTCAACTGATAAAATCAAAAAAAGGTCATTTTTGGCTAACTCAGAACTACTGAAATGGCGTGTAGAGTCCTAAGGGGTAGGATACAGATGAGGAAGTTTTCCCATTTCCTTACAGATCAGAATATGGAGAAGCATTTCTTTTGCCAGTACAATACTCCAGTTAGCTTTTCATAATTGAAACCATTCACCCTTATTATGGCTTCCTGGTGGCTCAGCTGGTAAAAAAAAAAAAACCACCTGCAATGCGGGAGACCTGGGTTCCATCCCTGGCTTGGGAAGGAGGATTCCCTGGTGGCTCAAATGGTAAAGAATCTGCCTGCAATGCAGGAGACCCAGGTTCAATCCCTGGGTCGGGAAGATCCCCTGGAGAAGGGAATGGCAATCCACTCTAGTATTCTTGCCTGGAGAATTCCATGGACAGAGGAACCTGGCGGGATACAGTCCATGAGACCACAAAGAGTTGGACATGACTGAGCCACTGACACATACCACAAGGAGGCTATGTGATCTTATAGAAAACCCTGACAGTCAACACAATTGGTCTTAGTCACAGATTTGTAACTGAGATCTATGCCTTACACCTTGCCCCTGTAAAATGAAGACAATGAAGCTCCCTTCATTACGGGGTGGGAAGGGCACCAACAAGTCAGTACTGAGGACGCCATCACTGCTGTTCTCTGACTGGCAGTCAGTGTGAAATGCAAGTGTGTTTGACTATTTCTTCTGTTTGCTCTAATGCTGGTCTTCCAGTTTTCCCCATGGATACATCACCTCCGGACTGCCCTGTGCTAGGCTGTGCTTAGTCTCCCAGTCATGTCTGACTCTTTGTGACCCCATGGACTATAGCCTGCCAGGCTCCTCTGTCCATGGGGATTCTCCAGGCAAGAACACTGGAGTAGGTTGCCATGCCCTCCTCCAGAGGATCTTCCCGACCCGTGGATTAAACCCAGGTCTCCCACATTGCAGGTGGATTCTTTACTGTCTGAGCCACCAGGGAAGTCCATGAATACTGGATAGGCTACCCCTTCTCCAGGGGATCTTCCTGACCCAGGAATGGAACTGGGGCTTCCTGCCTTGCAAGTATATTCTTTACCAGCTGAGCTACCAAGGAAGCCCCCAGACTGCCCCACTACTCTCATTTTCCATGAGCATCTAACTCAGATGGTTCTGACCTGAATAATTTTACTTTTGGGGAAAAAGTTTGATTTTCCTTTAAACATTTTTGAATTGTTAATGTATGGCCCCATGTGTGTCCTTGCATCACAGAGCTTACCATATATTATTGCTTTCTTAGAAGCTAGACATTCTCAGGCACTGAACTATTTCATTTCATTTTTATTTAACCTTCCTAAATATGTATGCTCAGATTGGTATTAAAATAGGTTTGTGATAGATTATATTTTCCAAAGACCCAACCACTGGAGAGATACAGAAGGCAACTAAATTAAAAAGTGACAAAATTAACGCTGATATAAATCAAGTGGGTGACTGAAGATAGACTTCAATTCTCAGATCAGTAAATAAGGGATCAGTAAAAAAAAAAAAAAGTCTGTCTTTTTGTTTACTTATTTATTTCAGTTTTTCTTTGAACAGACTTGAAATATTAAATACCCATAAGCCCTAATTAGTGGAAAGAACATTGATTTTTGTAGTCTGACTGATTTGAGTTTGCATCTCAGAGTTTGCTGTTTATTAGCAATGAGATTCAGACAATCTACACATACTAAATCTCATTCCTGTGACTGGTGAAAGAAGGATAATAGAAGGCAGTGAAATTTAATGTTGACATCTGCCCCAAACTTATTTTGTCTTTCTCCTCTCGTAATATTCTCCCCCTCATTCACTCATTCCAGCCACATGGGCTTTCTTGTTGTTTCACAAAAAACATCAGGTATGTTCTCTGTTAGAGATTTTGTGTTGGCTGCTTCATTCGTCTTAGATTCTCATTATTTAGATACCCATGTGGCTTTCACCTTCACTGCCTTCGTGTTTTTGTTCTGTTTGGAGTCAGCCTTGATTCAAACCTATTTACACTTGTAAACCCTGTAACTCTGTTTATACTCCTAAACCTTTCTCCTTAGTACTTCCCACTCTCTTTCTTTTTCCATTTTTATGGAGGTATAATTGATATACAGCATTGAATAATTTTAAGGTGTACAGCATAGTGATTTGATTTATGTACATCATGAAATGATTACCACAATAAGTTTAGTGAATGTTCATGTCCACCACATCATGTGGATAGAAAATTAAAGAAAAAGAAAAAAATTTTTCCTTGTGATTAGAAGTCTTAGGATTTACTCTCTTAACAACTATCATATGTAATGCACAGCAGTGTTAATTATATTTGTCATATTGTACACTGTATTCCCAGTACTTATTTATCTTATAACTAAGTTTGCACCTTTGACTACCTTACTCCAATTCCTTCTCTCCCTACCCCTGCCTCTGGAAACCACAAATCTGACATCTATTTCTATAAGTCTCTTTGTTTTTGTAGTATAAATAATCTATAAAGCTACTTTAGTTCTTGGTACACAAGATACTGATTAGAATTTCTATACATTTCAAAGTGATCACCACAATAAGTAGTTACCATCTGTTACCTTCAATTCAGTCCAGTCACTCAGTAGTGTCTGACTCTGAGAGCCCACGGAATGCAGCACTCTAGGCTTCCCTGTCCATCACCAACTCCTGGAGCTTGCTCAAATTCATGTCTATTGATTCGGGGATGCCATCCAACCATCTCATCTTCTGTTGTCCTCTCCTCCTCCTATCTTCATTCTTTCTCAGCATCAGGGTCTTTTCCAATGAGTCAGTTCTTCGCATCAGGTGGCCAAAGTATTGGAGTTTCAGCTTCAACATCAGTCCTTCTAATGAATATTCAGGACTGATTTCCTTGAGGATGGACTGGTTGGCTCTCCTTGCAGTCCAAGGGACTCTCAAGAGTCTTCTCCAACACCACAGTTCAAAAGCATCAATTCTTAGGTGCTCAGCTTTCTTTTGGTCCAACTCTCACATCCATACATGACTACGGAAAAACCATAGCTTTGACTAGATGGACCTTTGTTGGCAAAGTAATGTCTCTGCTTTTTAATATGTGTTGTCTAGATTGGTTAGAGCTTTTCTTCCAAGGAGCAATAATCTTTTAATTTCATGGCTGCAGTCACCATCTGCAGTGATTTTGGAGCCCCTCAAAATAAGGTCTCTCACTGTTTCCATTGTTTCCCCATCTATTGGCCATGATCTGTCACCATAGATATTACATAATTATTAATACTGACTATATTCTTCACATTCTACACTTAATATTTGTGACTCATTTATCTTTTTAACTGTAAGTTTGTATCTTTTAATCTCCCTCACATATTTCCTCCTCCCTGGCAATAACCTGTTTGTTCTGTTTACTATGACTCTGTTACTGTGTAGATATATTTATTCATTTTTTTTGTTTTTTCAGATTCCACAAATAACTGAAAACATACAGTTCTTGTCCTTCTCTATATGACTTACTTCAGTTAGCATAATACCCTCTAGATGTATCTATGAAGACACAAATGGCAAGATTTCATTCTTTTTGTGGATGAGTGATAGTCCATTGTATACATGTATCTTCTTCATACATTCATATGTTGATAAGCACTGAGGTTTCTTCTGTACATTGGCTATTGTAAATAATGCTGCAATGAATGCAAGAGTTCCTGTACCTTTTTGAATTAGTGATTTTGCTCTCTTCAGATAAATACTCATGAGTAGAATTGCTGGATGTAGTAGTTCTATTTCTAATTTTTTGAGGCATCTCCATACTGTTTTACATAGTGACAGTACCAGTTTACATTCCCAGCAACAGTGCATGAGGGTTCTCTTTTCTCCACATCCTTGTCAACACTTGCTGTTTGTTACCTTTTGAGAACAGCTATTCTGACAGGTGTAAGGTGATATCTCGGAGAAGGCAATGGCACCCCACTCCAGTACTCCTGCCTGGAAAATCCTATGGATGGAGGAGCCTGGAAGACTGCAGTCCATGGGGTCGCTAAGGGTCAGACACGACTGAGCGACTTCACTTTCACTTTTCACTTTCATGCATTGGAGAAGGAAATGGCAACCCACCCCAGTGTTCTTGCCTGGAGAATCCCAGGGATGGGGGAGCCTGGTGGGCTGCCACCTATGGGGTCACACAGAGTCAGACACGACTGAAGTGACTTAGCAAGGTGATATCTCATTGTGCTTTTGACTTGCATTTCCCTGACTATGAATAATGTTTAGCATCTTTTCATGTGCCTGTTGGCCTTATGTATATCTGCTTTGGAAAACTGTCTACTCAGTTACTCTGACAATTTTCATTTGGATTGCTTATTTTGTTTTGTTTTGTTTTGTTTTGTTTGATGTTGAATTGTATGAGTTCTTTGTATATTTTGTATATTAGCCTCTTATCAGGTATATCATTTGCAAATATGTTCTGTCACTCAGTAGGCTTCCTTTTCAAATTGTTGTTAGTTCCCTTAACTGTGGAAAGGCTTTTTAGTTTGATGTAGTCCCATTTATTTATTTTTGCATATGATCCTCTCGCCTGAGGAAGGGAAATAGCCAAAAGAAAAATATTTCTAAGACCAGCATCAAAGAGAATAATACTGTGTTTTCTTCTAGAAGTTTTAAATTTGGGGGTATTACATTTAAGTCTTCAATATATATAGAGGTGTTTTTTTTTGGTATATGTTATGATGAAGTCTAGTTTGATTCTTTTGCATGTAGCTGGCCAGTATTCCCAAGACCATTTATTGAAGAGGCTGACTTTTCCCCATTATACATTCTTGTCTCCTTTGTTGTAGATTAAAGGCCCATGAAAGTTTATTTCTAAGCTCTCTGTTCAGTTCCACTGATCTATGTATTTGTTTTTCTGCCAGTGTCTTACTGTTTTGATAATTGTAGTTTTGTAGTATAGTTTAAATTAGGTAGCATGATATCTCCAGCTTTGTTCTACTTTCTTGAGATTTCTTGTTCTACTTTCTACTATTATGTTTCCATACAAATTTTAAAATTATTTGTTCTAGTTTGTGAAAAATGCCATTGATTTTTTGATAAGGATAGCATTGACGCTATAGTCTGCCTGTAGTCTCTGTGTACTGACCAGACAAGTGTATAGAGAGGGTGTCTGTGGCCATAGTAGGTGGGAGGTAGGAAATTAAAAGACTTTGGAATGTTGCTCATCTTTTTATTATTTTCCATTGCAAATACTTTCCCTGCTTTTTTCACTAAAACTTATAGAGCGGTATAGGGATAGAAATGGAGAAGATGACTGGGTTGAATATTGGGAATCATTGAAAAACACGGTCTGTAGATGACAATCGGATTTTAAAAAGAAGCTTGTATTTGATACAGGTGTTGTATGAATTGGGGAAACACGTTTGGAAGAAGGAAAAGAATACAGTATAATAACGTTTTAAGAAGACTAATCGGGCAGCCAATGGCATTTGTTTTAGCACTCATGACTTCAGTAAAATTAAACAGAATAGATGGTGTTACCTCAATCTAATTTGTCTTAAATACCTTTCTGGTAACTCTTTTATATCAAATTCAAGGAGAAAAATTTAAAGAAAATAAAAAGTCAATCTTTTACTTTCAACATAAATCTTTTCTCATAAAATATCATGAATTCATTTTATATCACATTGTAGTTTAATTTTTTGGCAATACTTTCAGGCAGGTAACTCAGGTTGTATACCTAGAAAAGAGGTAAGGTGTATTTCAGATGATTATGGAGTTTACGTAGTGCACAAAGAAACTTCTTCAAATAATAATTGTATATATGTGTGTGGGAGGGGTGAGAAAGAGAGAGAGATTGGAGGTATAGAGGGAGAGAAGGAAAACACGCATCGCTGTTTCTTCTGAAAATTCAAAGATTGTTAATGATTTAACAGGGAATAGAGTTTCAGACTTGAGAAAACCAAAATAACTCACCCAATATATCCTTTTGTATGCATTTAATAAATGTCTGTATAACTGAATTTTAGAATCTTTTTTTGTATTTTACAACACATTCAATGCAAAGTAGAGAGAAGAGTTTGTTAAGTGAGTTAGCAAATCTAATTGCATTAAAATTTGTAGTTGATATCAAAAGATAATTCTCCTTCACAGGTGTTATTTAACAACTGTATTCATCGGCACATCAGAAACTGAACCCAGATAGCTTTCTTTATAAATGTGATCTGGAGATACTGTTATAAAAAGGAACTTTAAATTCTTTAATCATTAGTTGATTTTCAGATATTAAATTGCTGCTCTGAGCTTTTGGGCTCTTGGCAATCAAAATACTAAGTGCAGACAATAGCATTCTCTGTGCCCAGAACTACCTAGCAATTATTCCATACTGAGAAGAGTACTGAAGATGCATTTATCGGTATTATTGGTCAGGTTGAGTTAGGTAAAAACATTTTAATGAAACTAGAGATTATATTGCAATAGGAATTTCTTGGGAAACCTGAAGTTAGGTGTGGTATAAGGTCTGCTGAAAAGTAAATAGAATTGCTGTAATGTCATCTGAATTTTATTTTTACTTCAACATGTATGCTACACATTTTTGGGAACTGTGATCAATAGAACTAGGTTTAAACTAAACCTTCCCACCTTCTAGCAGTGTGAACCCTGATTATATTACCTCCCCTTTTTGTTTATTCCTTAAGAGTAAGACCTATAGCCCAGGGCAATGATAAGCATAAAATAAAGCATTTTTTAAAGTACTAAAATAGTATCTGTTACATAATAGCATCTACATAAAATAGTATCTGTTACATAATAACATAATAGTATCTGTTACATAATAGAATAAATAACAGAAACATCTGAATAAAAGAATGAATCAGTAAAATAGGTCTCTTGTAATCAAGACTGATAAAGTGCCAGGTTCCCTTATTTCATGACTGTGATTCTTGGACCACTAAAGAGCCTCACAGAGAGTTTAAAAGAGCACAATCTTTTAGGAAGACCTCCTGGATCCTCCGAAGTTCTTAATCCCACTTTTGTGATCTCACTGAATCAATTTGCATTTATATAATTTATCAAATGTTGTATATATATGTTTATGTTATTTGCCTCTTCCATTAAAATACCAAGCAAAAGTGTTACTAAATATTTGTGGAGTAAAATATCTTATGGGTCTAATCATTGAGCATGGTTTGAATCATATAGTGGGAAATAACTGAATATTTGCTGGAGTACCGGCTCATAGGCAAATAGTAATTAATTGAATGAATAAAGATTTTTGTGCATTTAACTCAAGTATATTAGAATATGAACAACAAAAATATCCAGCTTTGTCTAATGAAAATATATAGAAACTTAAATCTGCAAAATATATGGAACTTCTGCAAAACTATCTCATTAATTTCAAATGATTGGGAGCATTCAAGCCACATTATGTGACCACATTGAAATTAGTTAAAAAATAACAACACAATGTAACCAGAAAAAAAGCAATCATCTTTAAATTAAGAAAAACTTTATCTTATGAGTAAAAATAATAATGTAAGTTAGAAAATATTTACAATAATAATGCAAAAGCTGTATATACACAAGTGTTTGTTATACAACCAAAGTAATACTTAGAGTATAAAGCCTTATTATACTTATTATAAAAAAAGAAAGTTTGAAATGAATTAGGTAAGCATCTTACCTAAGGAGTTAAAAAGTAATAGAAAAAAGGAATAATAAATGTAACATCTTATACTAATACTTATTTCCTCTGTCTGAGTTGTTTATAAACTTTAAAGAAGTTAAATCATTGGTTAAAAATCTTCACCCATAGCAAATTCAAGAAGGAATTTTGTAAAATATTATAATAGTTGATAAATGCAAAGCAGTGTATATAATTTACATATTATATGGCCACAGTAATAAACATTTTTGAACATATCTTTGGATCTCAAACCTTTAAGTGTTCCAGTACTGTTGCCACTGACTGCTCCTTCTATATCCTGTCCTGCTGTCTCTCCCAGAAGTAAATAATACCCTGAATTTTGTAGTTTTTATAATAGAGTTTTTAAAAATTGAAGCATTTAATAAAATGCACAGACATTTTGACAAGTAATTATATATATGTAAAAAGGATAAAGTATCATTCCATTGTGCCAAATACTTATACCAAGTGTATCAAATACTCTCCTTCCACCAGGACAACCTCTTGTTTTCTGATTTCTATTACTACAGGTTAGTTTTGTCTGCTCTTGACCTTTATATCGATGGACTTTGATAGCATGTATTTATGTGTGTGTATGTTTCTTCTGAGATTCATGCATGGTATCATAGCAGTTCATTCCTTTTTCTTGCTAAGCAGTATCCCAGTGTATAAATACATCACTATTTGTTCATCCATTATCCTGTTGATGGAATCCCAGACTATTCTTAGTCTGGGATTTTTATGACTAAAAATGATATGAACATCCTTATACACAGCTTTTTATGGACATATTTTAACATTACTTGTGTAAATTTTGAAGTCTAATTACTGTACAGATGGGTATGTGTATCTTCTTTGCAGGAAGCATTTAAACAGGTTTCCAAAGCACTTGTACCATTTTACATTCACATTAGTAATTTATGAGCATTTCGGTTACTCGACTTGCAATGGAATTTTGCTTGTTGCCAGTCTTCTGAATTTCAGCCATTCAAGTGTATGGGAAGCAGTATCCCATTGGAGTTTTAATTTGTGTTTCCCTGATAAACAATAAGTTGAACAGCTTTTCAAGTGCTTGAATGATTTTCAAAAGAATTTCTGAAAGATAATTTTGCTTACTTTGAATGGAAATTAAAAAAAAATTAATCCTGAGTGGTTTTGAATTAAGAAGATGGCTTCTACTTTGTCTTCATTACTTTCGTAGCTATCATCAGATTTCTGAGTATATGAACATTCTTTCTCCTCTCTTAAAAATGAGGAAATCTCACAGAAATATATACTTGATTCAGGTCAAAATGTGAGGAAAACTTCACATGCAAACAAAAGGTGTTGCTGCTGCTGCTAAGTCGCTTCAGTTGTGTCCGACTCTGTGCGACCCCAGAGATGGCAGCCCACCAGGCTCCCCTGTCCCTGGGATTCTCCAGGCAAGAACACTGGAGTGGGTTGCCATTTCCTTCTCCAATGCATGAAAGTGAAAAGTGAAAGGGAAGTCACTCAGTCGTGTCCGACTCCTAGTGACCCCATGGACTGCAGCCCACCAGGCTCCTCCATCCATGGGATTTTCCAGGCAAGAGTACTGGAGTGGGTTGCCATTGCCTTCTCCGAACAAAAGGTGTTAATAAACTTTAAATTGTGACTCCCTCATCTGACCAAACAAATACTGCCCAGAAAAATACTTAATGTATGTTGAGAAATAAAATTATAAATTCCAACATAGGTCCAAACTATTAGGTCAAATTAATAGGTCCAAACCATTATATAGGTCCAACAGAAGTTGGAAATTATAGGTCCAAACTAGCTTGCCAAGAGCTTGATAACAAAACCCCAGTATGTGATTTGAAATATTTTGTAAACAAACAGAATGCCATATAACTGCTTATCTCCAAATACAAATTCATGAATTAGATTATAAATTCACTTAAATTGAATAGAGCTCTTGTTTCTTGGGTTATTGACACCAGAAAGGCCTATATCAATTTAAAATGAAAGAATTTATAAATTTCCAGAAGCAGAAAAAATAAAACAACTTTAAATACTTGTTGGACTATAACTCAAGGAAGGAAAAAGAAAACTTTAAAATACAATGACCTTGATTTCTAGGTTAAAAGATAAGAAGCACAGTAAGGTCATTGATATCAGAAAACTAGCTAGAAAAAAAAAAAACCTTAAGAACTTTTTTACTTCTAAATGTACTTTAAAGGTGAAATCTGAATAAAGTTTACAATTAATATAATTCATCAACATTAACTACTTAATATTGATAATTTAATCAAGGCTGTATAAGTTGTTACTTTAGGGGAAAATGAAGGAAAGATGTCGGTACAGGAAGTCTGAACAATACTAGTTGCACCTTTTCTGTAACTATTCCAAAATTATGTTCATTTAAAATTATGTATTTAAAAATAGATAAAGGAAATATGGCAAAATATTAGTAATTGATAAATCTAGGTAACAGGTATATATGGATGTTTATTGGCCAATTTTTTAAACTTTTCTGTAGGTTTAAAAATTATCAAAATAAAGTACTAAAAGAAAAAAATTGTATTAGGAAAAGCAAAGCAACAATGTTAAAATTTTTTTATTTAAACATACTAAATCTTGAAAACAGTTAAGACTATTTCTGATTCAGATGAATCTTTGGACAATTTATACTGGTTTTAATAATTTTGATTTAAAACAATATATGCTATCTGATTTTATCATAATATGAGAAAAATGATATTGACATGCTTTATTTTATTTAGCAGTGTTTTGGTTTATAAATGACATAAAAATTCTTCATAAAAAAACTTAATTCTGGAATTTTTAACTCCCTAAACAGATTTTCAGGGTAAATAACTTAATATTGTTTCTACAGAATGGTTAGGTAAAATTTGAATATATGAGTAAACTAAACTATTATAATAGTATTATCCAAAAATATTATTTAAACTGTTTATCATACTACAAATCAGTAAGACTAATTATTCCAAATACATTATCTGGATAAAAAAAATTTTGTACAATAAAAATTGGCTAGGGTTTCCCAGGTGATTCAGTGGTAAAGAATCTGTGAGCTAATGCAGGAGAACAGAAGAGATACAAGTTCGATCCCTGGGTTGGGAAGATCCCCTGGAGTAGGAAATGGCAACACACTCCAGTATTCTTGCCTGGACAATCCTATGAATAGGGGAGCCTAGTGGACTACACTCCATGGGGTTGCAAAGAGTAGGATGCAACTGAGCACGCATCAGTTAGTAAGCTGAAAAAGATATAAAATACCATATCTTAGTGTACATGTTTACTAGTCACCTTCACAAAGGTAAAAGCATCAGCAATAATAACTGTTTCATGATTCAGTCAGGTGTTGCCATAATAATGCTGCTTATCTAACTATCTCCAAACCTGGGGGATTAAAGGAATATTTATTTCGTTGCTCATATGTCTGCAGGTAGTCTGTAGATTAGTTAGGTTAGGCTGGACCTGCAGTTCTGTGATTCAGGCTTCCTGAAACACCTGTATTTGTTCTAAGGTATAGCATGTTGAGTGTTAGCTACGTGAGACATGATTCTCTGATGCGTGGTCTCTGGAGTGTGAGAATGCATGTCCCATCATGAAAGGACATTTCCAGCCAAAGCTCCGCCCCATAGGGTTTCCCAGGTGGCGCTAGTGGTAAAGAACACAGCTGCTAATGCAGGAGAAAAAAGATGCAGGTTTGATCTCTGGGTTAGGAAGACCCCCTGCAGAAGAAAACCCACTGCAGTATTCTTGCCTGGAGAATCCCATGGACAGAGGAGCCTGGCGGGCCACAGTCTGTGGGGCTGCACAGAGGCGGACACGACTGAAGCAACTTAGCACACATGCACGCTGGTCTCCTGTACTCTGACATCCCAACAGTCAAAGCCAGGAATGTGGCCATTCCCAATCAAAGCGCAAAGAAATACACTTTGCTTACCACGAGGCCATGGCAGATGTGTGAAAACAATCACAACAAGTCAGTGAATAATTGGAAACAGTAATGTAGTCTACTTCATGGGGATGTGTATACTGGAGTACAGCTATTTTTGGAACACTGCTACCCTAGTGCGCTTGTATGTTAGAAACAGTGTTCCGTTTATTCCTTAGTACTTTTTGGCATATGGCAAAAGTTAGTAATTGTCAATAACAATTGAAACTAACATTGGTGGTTGAAGGCTCTAATAAATTCAAAAGTTAAAAAGAAATATGTGTGTACAGAAGATAATGGGTTTGACTTTTGTCCATGAAGGGAAAAAACGGCAAGTAAATAAAATGGTTAGACAAAATGTGAAAGACAATAGACAAAATGAGGTTCTACAGTGAAATTGAGAATATATCTGAGGTAAAGTCAACCTTATTTATCTTTAGTATCTGCAAGAGTGATTTAAAAAGCGAACAATGAGCTTTAGTTTTGACAAAGTTGGCCAGTGTTATGAGTTTATTTTAAGCAAAGTTTTGGTTACCACACACAACCGATGTCATCGTTCACTCCCTTTATCATTCTTCCTCCTGCCGCCTGCCTCTGGGTGACTTATCATCCCTACTGATTTAATCCTGACTACACCTCCACATATGGTCCCCTCATTTAATTCTTTACAATTTAAATCCTTGGAGGGTAACATCTGTTTCCTGCTGGGACCTTGACAGTTATGTATGTTATGTATCTCTTTGTTTTGTTTTAGTTTTGCCACACTTTAATGTTTAGATTTTGCTTTGTATCCATCTATGATAGTTGTTTAGAATAAGGGGAAACACTCAAGTGTGATCTTATGATGTCATCTTCTAAATAAAAAAACGATGTCCTCAGTGATTACTTTGGAACATATATCTATTTAATCAAATATTT
This sequence comes from Bubalus bubalis, assembly GCF_019923935.1. Taxonomy (NCBI): domain Eukaryota; kingdom Metazoa; phylum Chordata; class Mammalia; order Artiodactyla; family Bovidae; genus Bubalus; species Bubalus bubalis. The sequence goes on along the minus strand of NC_059163.1, from coordinate 98,396,827 downwards.
CTCTATGGCTTTTTTTCAATCTGCCATTCAGAAGACTGAAGTGGAAATAAAAATAAACATATTAAAAATGATTTACTTTTTTTTTTAGAATAAACAAACCAACAAAACTCCTCAATTTCCTTGCAACTTAGGATCCTGTAGAGAATGTTCTACCTTACCTTATCTGTTTCTTTGACACCCACTGCTTCCCTCTACTCTATACAACCTGGTATCTGATAAGAGGACCCATGGAAATACTCTGAGCTTGGATGAAAAGAGAGATCACACTTGGGTTTGCAACTTTAGACATTTTATGATGAGTTTCAGACCTAAAGCTAGACTGATGTTATGCATCAGTGTCTGTGGTGAAGGAAATATCTCTGCATTTGATAGAAGACACTTTGATAGCCCTTTATCTCTGCTTTGAAGCAAGAAAAAAGAAATCTTTAAACTAAAGGGACTATTTCTCAGGATCATCCCTATCTGTCAATCAGAAGTATGAAGGACTAATGAACAACAACTAATTTTGACAAATTAATAAAGTGGGGCATATAAAACATCATGACTTTAAACCTGGGTGCAAATCCAACCTGAATAAGGAGGTTATAGAGAGGATGTGAGGTTATAGAGAGGATATAGAGAGAATGCTCAAACTACTGCACAATTGCACTCATCCCACATGCTAGTAAAGTAATGCTCAAATTCTCCAAGTCAGGCTTCAGCAGTATGTGAACTGTGAACTTTCAGATGTTCAAGCTGGTTTTAGAAAAGGCAGAGGAACCAGAGATCAAATTGTCAACATCTGCTGGATCATCGAAAAAGCAAGAGAGTTCCAGAAAAGCATCTATTTCTGCTTTACTGACTAAGCCAAAGCCTTTGACTGTGTGGATCACAAGAAACTCTGGAAAATTCTGAAAGAGATGGGAATACCAGAGCACCTGACCTGCCTCTTGAGAAACCTATATGCAGGTCAGGAACAACAGTTGGAACTGGACATGGAACAACAGACTGGTTCCAAATAGGAAAAGGAGTACATCAAGGCTGTATATTGTCACCCTGCTTATTTAACTTCTATGCAGAGTACATCACGAGAAACACTGGGCTGGAAGATGCACAAGCTGGAATCAAGATTGTTGGGAGAAATATCAATCACCTCAGATACGCAGATGACACCACCCTTATGGCAGAAAGTGAGGAGGAACTAAAAAGCCTCTTGATGAAAGTGAAAGTGGAGAGTGAAAAAGTTGGCTTAAAGCTCAACATTCAGAAAACGAAGATCATGGCATCTGGTCCCATCACTTCATGGCAAATAGATGGGGAAACAGTGGAAACAGTGTCAGACTTTATTTTTCTGGGCTCCAAAATCACTGCAGATGGTGACTGCAGCCATGAAATTAAAAGATGCTTACTCCTTGGAAGGAAAGTTATGACCAACCTAGATAGCATATTGAAAAACAGAGACATTACTTTGCCAACAAAGGTCCGTCTAGTCAAGGCTATGGTTTTTCCTGTGGTCATGTATGGATGTGAGAGTTGGACTGTGAAGAAAGCTGAGCGCCAAAGAATCGATGCTTTTGAACTGTGGTGTTGGAGAAGACTCTTGAGAGTCCCTTGGACTGCAAGGAGATCCAACCAGTCCATCCTAAAGGAGATCAGTCCTGGGTGTTCATTGGAAGGACTGATGCTGAAGTTGAAACTCCAATACTTTGGCCACCTCATGAGAAGAGTTGACTCACTGGAAAAGACCCTTATGCTGGGAAGGATTGAGGGCAGGAGAAGAAGGGGACAACAGAGGATGAGATGGCTGGATGGCATCACTGACTCGATGGATGTGAGTCTGAGTGAACTCCGGGAGTTGGTGATGGACAGGGAGGCCTGGCATGCGGTGATTCTTGGGGTTGCAAAGAGTCAGACATGACTGAGTGACTGAACTGAACTGAGAAAGGATGTGACCACAGGTTGACCTGTGACCTGCACCCAGGTAATGAGGGGCTCCCGCCCCCTCCCCATCCTTGGAATGGATGTTCTGCCCATGATTCCCAGAATGGGAGTGTGTGTTAAGGACTCAGCCTTGAGAGAGCAACGAGTGCTGAGACCATCTGGAGGAATATATGACTGAATCCAGCTAATGCTGCTGTATAAACTTTTGAGATTCTGGCAGATGGATGTGGAGGTCTACTTGTCTTGTGGCAGAGACAAGCCTGGTAACTAAGTTTCCTTTGCTTATTAGAACCACTGCCTCCCAACCTGGAGTGACTGCCTCTTTCTTCCTCATTCCTTGTCCTCTGTGTTCGAGGGCCAGTTTGTGAACAGCATTATTTCACCTTTCTCCATCTCTTTTTTTGCAGAGTAATGCCTACTTTCCCCTGCTATGTCATGTAGGAAGGGATTAGTAAAGAACATTTTGGCTAACCCTATTATCTACAGAAGACTTTATGAAGCTAGGCTGAATAGAGCTTAAGAATCTGCTGTCTCCTAACTACCTTCAGCCCACCCTTGTTCCTTGCTACCTGGTTGCCGGGGACCAGCCCCGGCTGATCCAGGGTATTCGAAGGAGAGACGGCATCGGCGAGGATCAGGAAACAACTGCTTAATTAAACGTTAATTAAGGATATAAAAAGTAATAGAATGAGGATAACTCAGTGAGGAAATTCAGTGGAGAAAAGAGGCTGAAATAAGGATAGCTCAGTAGGAAAATTCAGTGAAGAAAAGAGGCTGAATAATTCAGCCAGAAGGTGAGAGAAAGAACGACATGGGGAGACCAAAGTTTCGGTGAACAAGGCCCCCACTTTATTTTCCAAAGTAGTTTTTATACCTTAAGTTATGCATAGAGGATAATGGGGGAAGGGGTGGAGTCATGCAAGGACAGCAGTTCCTGGTCCTAATCGAAGCCAGGCTTTCAAACTTATCATATGCAAAAGTTCAGGTGATTTACATCATCTTCTGGCCAGGAGGCCTGTTAACATTTTAAGAAACTTATTTTTCTCTAAAGGTGATTATTCTAAAGTCAGGCGCCAGCCTCCAAAAAGCATTGGACAAAGCTGCATTCCTATAGGGCAAAGGTGAGGTGGGCTCAATCAAGAAAAGAATTAACTCAAGGGTCCAAGGTTACAAACATTGAGGCTGCTACTTACATTTCTATACACCCATTATATCAATCAATACACTGCCAAGGACACAGTAGGTAAGGAGTATGGAGACTTAGCAGCAAACATTGGCCCAACAAGTGAAAAACCCTTCACCAATACAATTTCTAATCAATCTTTTAACTACTCAAAGGAATCTGTGTTTAGACAGTTTAGAACATCTCCTGCCTCTCACAGTTGGGAGGCTCTGAACAATCACATGTGGCCGGAAAAACCTATTCAGGCAGGCTAGAGGACTTCCAAAGGAGTTTGTAGGTTGAAACACTGTCACACCCAGGAATTATTAACTGGAGCTGTAAGCTAACTCTTTTTTCAGAGAGAGGTAGTGGGGGACAGCCCCCCGTAAAGTCAGAGGTGTAGGTGAGAGCACAAAGCAGAAAGTAGGCAGACTCTGGTTTTGGGGTAGATGCTCGAGAATTTCCAGGGGGACTCCTGAGGCTTGATCCCGCCTTTGCATATGCCGAGCCTCCTTCCTCATGACCTTTGCCACAGGAAGAGTTCCTCACGCTGGCTCCTGGCAGTGATAGACTTCCAGTTGAGCTATTCCAGATCCTGAAAGATGATGCTGTGGAAAGTGCTGCACTCAATATGCAATATGCACTCAATATGCAATATGCCGGCTCCCAGCACCTGGTAACCTTGAACAAGGGCTTAAACTTGCATGGTTTCAGTTTCCTCATCATCAAAAGGAGTTTACATGTGCCACGTACCCAGCTCATTGCCTGGCCCATAGGAGGTACTCACTATTTTTATTATTTTCTTATTAGAGAAATCACATTTTTGAGTGATGTTATCAAAACAAAGTAAAGAGTCCTTAAAAGACAATATTGAGAACTCCTGAATAAAATAACCTAAAGAAGAAATATTTAGGGAATAAGAAGATATTGCATTTTGGCTTTAATGCAATTATTTTTTCTTCTTTAAGATTTCATTGTGCTAGTTTAAAACTGAGCTCACCTTGATTAAATGCTTACAAAGTTATTTACCTGTCCCCCAAATGCCTAGGCATAAGCCTGCATGGGATAGTCAACAAGAGGGGAAGACCATTTTACTTTAGTAAAATACTTGCATTCTTATATTTACTATTCTAGTCCTCTTGGTAATAGAATTATAATATTTATCCACTTCATAGAGATGTGGACAAAGTTATTAACATTTCTTCTTAGAAATGTATATTAAAATGTAAGTTCTTAAAATTATTTATTATAAGAAAACCAGTCTCTCTGCTGTGAACAGACAACAGGATAGATTTTCCTGCATCTCTTGACAGTGATTTTGGGGTTTTCATGAATTTTGAAAGCTTATGAATAAAGCGAAGGGTGTAATCCCAGCAGTGAGTAGGACGTTTATGATGAAGGCTGACATCTGGATGGATGGCAGTAAGTTTTGAGAACATTCCTGTAGAGGTGAGGGAGACCACTGTGTGGGAGGAGCCAGCTCAGCTGTCTCAAGTTGCCATGGATAGACCATCTTGAGTATCACCAAAGTCCTGGATTCTACCATATATATTTCTCAAGAGTCTTCTCCAACACCACAGTTCAAAAGCATCAATTCTTTGGTACTCAGCTTTCTTCACAGTTCAGCTCTCACATCCATACATGACCACTGGAAAAACTTCTATGCAGAGTACATCATGAGAAACGCTGGGCTAGAAGAAGCACAAGCTGGAATCAAGATTGCCGGGAGAAATATCAATCACCTCAGATATGCAGATGACATCACCCTTATGGCAGAAAGTGAAGAGGAACTCAAAAGCCTCTTGATGAAAGTGAAAGAGGAGAGTGAAAAGGTTGGTTTAAAGCTCAACATTCAGAAAATGAAGATCATGGCATCCAGTCCCATCACTTCATGGGAAATAGATGGGAAAACAGTGGCAACAGTGTCAGAATTTATTTTTTTGTGCTCCAAAATCACTGCAGATGGTGACTGCAGCCATGTTAAAAATTTCATATATTAACCATGATAAAAAAGCCCCTTGGGGACTTTAATTTTTAACTCTGATAAATTAACTGCCTCCCCCCACTTCAAGTAGAACAGTTTTAGTACTATTCTGTGATGCTCAGTTGCTTCAGTGGTGTCTGGCTCTTTGCAACCCTATGGACTGTAGCCAGCCAGAGTTCTCTGTACCTGGGACTTCCCAGGCAAGAATAGTGGAGTGGGTTGCCATGCCCTCTTCCAGGAGATCTTCCTGACCCCATGCCTCTTTAGAGGCATTATCCATGTACAACAGGTGATATTTGCTATTGCATAAATGGCTCCTTTTTCAGCAAGTAATCAAGGGCTATGCAATTGTCCAAAACTATTTTAGCCAGTGGGGCTTCCCAGGTGGCTCAGTGGGTAAAGAATCTGCTTGAGATGAGACGATGCAGGTTCAATTTTCTGCTCAGGAAGATCCCCTGGAGGACGGCACGGCAACCTACTCCAGTATTCTTGCCTGGAGAATCCCATGGACAGAAGAGCCTAGTGGGCTACAGTCCATGGAGTTGGAAAAAATCATACATAACTGAAGTGACTGAGTTAATATACACACGCATGTATTGTAGCCAGTGAGTCAAGGATTGTTGTTGAACTGCTGTTGTTTTGGCTGTGGCATCAGCTAGCCTTCTTAACTTTAGGGAAAGATTTCCAATTACATGTTCTTGGCACTTACTCTGACCCAAGGGAGAAAGACTCTGTCAATGGAGTCAAACCCAGAGTCAAGTATGTCTCTGGGTTGTTTTTGTCTGATTTTGTGGCTCAGGATTGGAAAGGTAACAGCCATGGAGGCCAGTAAAATTTTAAGGGTCTGTAGATCACACAGGGCTTCCCAGGTGGCGCTAGTGGTGAAGAACCTGCCTGCCAATACAGGAGACAAAAGAGGCATGGACTTGATCCCTGAGTCCGGAAGATCCCCTGAAGAAGGTCATGGTAACCCACTCCAGTGTTCTTGTCTGAAGAATCCCATGGACAGAGGAACTTGGCAGGCTACAGTCCATGGGGTCGCAGAGTCATACATGACTGAAGCGACTTAGCATGCACGCATACATGCAGATCACACAAGAGTTTTATCCTGGTTAACTTCCCTTGTGTCCCTTTCTTTACTCTAAGCTGGAGGTAGAATTCCTCAAGGCTGAATATTAACCAGACAGATAAATGAACCAGAGAGTCTCTAACATCATGAACAAATCAGTTTTTAACATTGCATCCAACAATCTGAAAGATTAGTCTCTACCGCCCAATCCCTCACTGCCCCACCACCCACCCTGCTTAGCAAAGGCCTGAGAGACGCAGGTGATGCCATCTTTTCAGGTCAATGCCAGAGTAAAGGAAAGACAGGGAAGAATAAAGAGTTTTATGTTTAGCCAAAGTATGAAGTCTTGATCCAGGATCTTGGAAGGAAGTAGTCTACCTCAGTATCAAATGATCGATTCCTACTCAACTTTGTCTGGAGAGCTCTATCTTTTTACAACACCCAATGTCAGATGGAGCCTTTTTCAGCTGTGAGATGTGTATCTAAGGTCCAAGTCCCTAAAGCTTGGTCACTATCTGAGTAGTGAGGAGGACCCAATATAGTCCCCTCTAAGGAGACTCAAGAGCAATCTTTGTTCTTAGTGATTGAAATGTTTAGAGATTTGTAGCTAGGTATTTGAGGAAACTAGAATAATTCAGGTAGACAATAGACCCTCAAGCACTATTAACAGGGTTAGAATCTAATACAGAGAAAGGCGTGGTTATAATTTCTCTTTTCAAAACTCCCCCCATTTTTTTTATCAAAGATAATGACAGCCAAATTAATTTATTTGCATTAAATGTATTTGTATAAGTGCAGCAAGAATAGTCATAGGCCATATAAGCTCTTTTAAGACTGCTTTAAGAACTTTTCATAAGGAATCTCAAATTGAGCTCTTAACAACCTCTCAAGACCAGGAATCCAAGTCCAAGTAGTTTCTTAAAGCTGCCTGATCATATCTGAGTCTATGCATGTCTCTGTCATATGTGATATTCCAGTCAAAGCATTGTTAACATAGGCAATATTTCTAATTGCCCTGATATAAGAACAGATTTTTATTGAATTCATGTAAATAAATAACTATATTGCTGTGAAAAAAATGCTCAAAATTTCCAAGTTTTGGAGGGATCAGGTAGAGGAATAAGAACAAATATTTTATCTTTGTCTAGAAAGAAACAACCCGAAAGTCTCTCAGTCCTGTTGGACTCTTTGTGACGCCGTGGATAGTAACCCACCAGGCTCCTTTGTCCGTGGACTTCTCCAAGCAGGAATACTGGAGTGAATTGCCTTTCCCATCTCCCGGAACTTTTCCCAATCCATGGATTGAACCTGGGTCTCCTGTATTGCAGGCAGATTTGTTATCAACTGAGCCACAAGAGAAGCTGTTTATCTTTGTCTACATAATGTATATTTTACCAAATTGCTGTAAGTCATAGTGTAAAAGAAAAGTATTCCTTAAATATTAAATACAAAAAAATAAAACACTAAGGAACCACCATGGCTTCAAACAAAATGTCATAAAAATTATAATCATCCTCCTCAGTTAATTTCAGTTCGGTTCAGTCGCTCAGTCGTGTTCGACTCTTTGCAACCCCATGAGTTGCAGCACGCCAGGCCTCCCTGTCCATCACCAACTGCCAGAGTTCACTCAGACTCATGTCCATCGAGTCAGTGATGCCATCCAGCCATCTCATCCTCTGTCGTCCCCTTCTCCTCCTGCCCCCAATCCCTCCCAGCATCAGAGTCTTTTCCAATGAGTCAACTCTTCGCATGAGGTGGCCCAAGTACTGAAGTTTCAGCTTTAGCATCATTCCTTCCAAAGAAATCCCAGGGCTGATCTCCTTCAGAATGGACTGGTTGGATCTCCTTGCAGTCCAAGGGACTCTCAAGAGTCTTCTCCAACAGTTTCAAACTTCTCCACAGTTCAAAAGCATCAATTCTTTGGTGCTCAGCTTTCTTCACAGTCCAACTCTCACATCCATACATGACCACAGGAAAAACCATAGCCTTGACTAAACAGACCTTTGTTGACAAAGTAATGTCTCTGCTTTTCAATATGCTATCTAGGTTGGTCATAACTTTTCTTCCAAGGAGTAAGCGTCTTTTAATTTCATGGCTGCAATCACCATCTGCAGTGATTTTTGGAGCACAAAAAAATAAAGTCTGACACTGTTTCCATTGTTTCCCCATCTATTTGCCATGAAGTGATGGGACCAGATGCCATGATCTTCGTTTTCTGAATGTTGAGTTTTAAGCCAACTTTTTCACTCTCCTCTTTCACCTTCATCAAGAGGCTTTTTAGTTCCTCCTCACTTTCTGCCATAAGGGTGGTGTCATCTGCATATCTGAGGTGACTGATATTTCTCCCGGCAATCTTGATTCCAGCTTGTGCTTCTTCCAGTCCAGCGTTTCTCATGATAAACTCTGCATATAAGTTAAATAAGCAGGGTAACAATATACAGCCTTGACGTACTCCTTTTCCTATTTGGAACCAGTCTGCTGTTCCATGTCCAGTTCTAACTGTTGCTTCCTGACCTGCATACAAATTTCTCAAGAGGCAGGTCAGGTGGTCTGGTATTCCCATCTCTTTCAGAATTTTCCACAGTTTATTGTGATCCACACAAAGGCTTTGGCATAGTCAATAAAGCAGAAATAGATGTTTTTCTGGAACTCTCTTGCTTTTTCGATGATCCAGGGGATGTTGGTAATTTGGTCTCTGGTTCCTCTGCCTTTTCTAAAACCAGCTTGAACATCTGGAAGTTCACGGTTCACGTATTGCTGAATCCTGGCTTGGAGAATTTTGAGCATTACTTTACTAGCGTGTGAGATCAGTGCAATTGTGTGGTAGTTTGAGCATTCTTTGGCATTGCCTTTCTTTTGGATTGGAATGCAAACTGATCTTTTCCAGTCCTGTGGCCACTGCTGAGTTTTCCCAATTTGCTGGTATATTGAGTGCAGCACTTTCACAGTCCCATGTAATTAACACTTGTCTGCTTGAATTCAGTTTTCCATTAGTTCTGGAAGTTCTTAGGTTAATTTTATGACCTGAAAGTTATCAAAAGCCTACTCTTGTCAAAAGTCCTTTCCTTAAATTTCCTTGACAGTGAAGTACTTTTGCTGGAATATTTTTGTAAAAGCACCAGAATAAAACAATACCTGTCTATAAATGACAAAAGACTAAAAATGGCAATGGTTAAAGATCTGATGAGAGCTCTTTATATTGCAAATGGCAAGGGAATTTGGTTATTTCTGTGATACATATTTAAGATAGTAACTAGAATTATGACTGATAACGTCACACCAGGACTTATCAGAATTTTAAGAATTTTTATACAGTTTATAGAAAATGTATGTTAATAACATTCACTCATTCACCAGTGCTTTTCCATAGAAAAATTTCTTGGGATGGCATAAAACCTTTACTAACACAATCAAATATCTCTTATTTCTCTGTAAAAGTAGCAAAAAGTGGATAAACCTGTGTTCAATATTGAACTGAACAGGATGAACCTGGGTTCATCCTATTGGAAATTATTTAGATATTCAGTGAATTGAGCTTAAGATTTAACTTGGACTTAAAACATTAAAATACATTATTATTTATTTATTATGATAAAAAGCCTCATGTTTAAAACATTATATTTCTACTTCTGTGTACTATATGGTGTGCTCATCATCAAAATTTAGTTTCCATTTGTTACCATTCAGTTGACCCAATTACCTGGCCCCCACCTCTCCCCATCTGGTACCACTACTTTGTTCTCTATATCTAGGTGTTTCTCATGGTTTCATTTGATTTGTTCATTTATTTTGTTTGTTTCTTTGCTTTTTATATTCCATGTAAGTGAAAGTGAACAGTTTTTGTCTTTCTTTGTCTGACTTATTTCTCTTAGCATCTATATTGTTGCAAATGGCAAGATTCCATCCTTTTAATGGCTAACTAGGCGATGGCACCCCACTCCAGTACTCTTGCCTGGAAAATCCCATGGACAGAGGAGCCTGGTAGGCTGCAGTCCAGGGGTTCGCTAGAGTCAGACACGACTGAGTGACTTTCCTTTCACTTTTCACTTTCATGCATTGGAGAAGGAAATGGCAACCCACTCCAGTGTTCCTGCCTGGAGAATCCCAGGGACGGGGGAGCCTGGTGGGCTGCCGTCCATGGGGTCGCACGGAGTCGGACACGACTGAAGTGACTTAGCGGCAGTAAGCCATTAAAAGGATGGAAAGGATAAGAAAGCCTTCTTAAGTGACCAATGCAGAGAAATAGAGAAAGACAATAGAATGGGAAAGACTAGCGATCTCTTCAAGAAAATTGGATTTACCAAGGGAACATTTCATGCAAAGATAGGCACAATAAAGGTCAAAAATGGCAAGGACTTAACAGAAGCAGAAGAGATTAAGAAAAGGTGGCAAAAATACACAGCAGTGTACAAAAAAGCTCTTAATGACCTGCAGCTGTTGCTAAGTCACTTCAGTCGTGTCCGACTCTGTGCGACCCCATAGACGGCAGCCCACCAGGCTCCCCCATCCCTGGGATTCTCCAGGCAAGAACACTGGAGTGGGTTGCCATTTCCTTCTCCAGTGCATGAAAGTGAAAAGTGAAAGTGAAGTCGCTCAGTTGTGTCCGACCCTCAGCGACCCCATGGACTGCAGTCTTCCAGGCTCTTCCATCCATGTGATTTTCCAGGCAAGAGTACTGGAGTGGGGTGCTATTGCCTTCTCCCTTAATGACCTGCTGCTGCTGCTGCTGCTAAGTCGTGTCAGTTGTGTCTGACTCTGTGCGACCCCATAGACGGCAGCCCACCAGGCTCTGCCGTCCCTGGGATTCTCCAGGCAAGAACACTGGAGTGGGTTGCCATTTCCTTCTCCAATGCATGAAAGTGAAAAGTCAAAGTGAAGTCGCTCGTCGTGTCCGACTCTTAGCGACCCCATGGACTGTAGCCCACCAGGCTCCTCCGTCCATGGGATTTTCCAGGCAAGAGTACGGGAGTGGGGTGCCATTGCCTTGTTAACCAGAATAATGTGGTCACTCACCTAGAGCCAGACATCCTGAAATGTGAAGTCAAATGGGCCTTAGCAAGCATTACTACAAACACAGCTGGTGGAGGTGATGGAATTCCAGTTGCTCTATTTCAAGTCTTAAAAGATGATGCTGTTAAAATGCTGCACTCAATACACCAGCAAATTTGGAAAACTCATGACAGGAAAAGATAAGTTTTCATTCCAACCCCAAAGAAAACCAAGGACAAAGAATGTTTAAATTAACATACAATTGTACTCATTTACCATGCCAGCAGATTTCGCTCGAAATCCTTCAAAGTAGGCTTCAGCAGTATGTGAACCAAGAACTTCCAGATGTACAATCTGGAAAAGGCAGGGAACCAGAGATCAGATTGTCAACATATACTAGATCATACAAAAAGCAAGGGAGTTCCAAATAAAAAAAACACCCCAAACCCATCTATTTCTGGTTCATTGACTATGCTAGCGTCCTAGACTATGTGGATCACAACAAACTGTGTAATATTCTTAAAGAGATGGGCATACCAGACCACCTTGCCTGCCTCCTGAGAAACCAGTATGCAGGTCAAGAAGCAACAGTTAGAACTGGACATAAAACAATGGGCTGATTCAAAATTGGGAAGGAGTACATCAAGGCTGTATATTGTCACTCTGCTTATTTAACTTACATGTGAGTAAGAGTACATGTGAAATGCTAGGCAAGAGGAATCACAAGCTGGAATCAAGATTGCCAGGAGAAATATCAACAACCTCAGATATGCAGATGATACCACTTTAATGGCAGAAAATGAGGAGAAAGTGAAGAGCCTCTTGATGAAAGAGAAAAAGGAGAGTGAAAAAGTTGGTTTAAAATAGATAAGAAAAATAGATAGATAAGGCAAATAGATAAGGAAAATGTGCAACAGTGTCAGATTTCATTTTCTTGGGCTCTAAAATCAATGCAGACGGTGACTACCACCACAAAATTAAAAGACACTTGCTTCTTGGAAGAATAGCTATGTAAAACCTAGGCAGTGTTTTAAAAAGCAGAGACGTCACTTTGCCGACAAAGTTCCATTATAGTCAAAGCTATGATTTTTCCAGTAGTCGTGTGAGAGTTGGACCATAAAGAAGACTGAACACCAAAGAATTTATGCTTTTCAACTGTGGTGCTGGAGAAGACTCTTGAGAGTCCCTTGGACAGCAAGGAGATCAACCCAGACAATCCTAAAGAAAATCACTCCTGAATATTCATTGGAAGGGCTGATGCTGAAGCTGAAGCTCTAGTACTTTGGCCACCTGATGCAAAGAACTGACTCATTGGAAAAGACCCTGATGCTTGGAAAAATTGAGGGCAAGAGGAACTCGGGACAACAGAAGGATGAAGTGGTTGGATGGCATCACTGACACAATGGACATGAGTTTGAGGAAACAGAGATAATGATGAACAGAGAAGCCTGATGTGCTGCAGTTCATGGAGTCACAAGGAGTCAGACATGACTTAACAACTGAACAACAAGTATTCCATTGTATATATACCACTTCATCTTTATCTGTTCATCTGTTAATGGTAACTTGGGCTTTTCCCCCTATTTTGGCTGTTGTAAATAACGCCATGATGAACGTAGGGGTCCATATATCTTTTTGAATTAATGTTTTTGTATTCTTCATATAAATACCTCAAAGTGGAATAGATAGGTCATATGGTCATTCTTTCCTACTGATAATTTTTTTGAGGACCCTCCATACTGTTTTCCATAGTGGCTCACCCAATTTATAACCCCACCAACAGTGTATGAGGGCTCCCTTTAACCACATCCTCTCCAGTATTTGTTATTTGTTGTCTTTTCAATAAAAACCATTCTAACAAGTATGAGTTTATATTCATAATGGTTTTGATTTACATTTCCCTAGTACATCATGAGAAACGCTGGGCTGGAAGAAGCACAAGCTGGAATCAAGATTGTCGGGAGAAATATAAATAGCCTCAGATATGCAGATGACACCACCGTTATGGCAGAAAGTGAAGAGGAACTAAAAAGCCTCTTGATGAAGGTGAAAGAGGAGACTGAAAAAGTTGGCTTAAAGCTCAACATTTAGAAAACTAACATCATGACATCTGGTCCCATAACTTCATGGGAAATAGATGGGGAAACAGTGGAAACAGTGTCAGACTTCATTTTTTTGGGCTCCAAAATCACTGCAGATGGTGATTGCAGCCATGAAATTAAAAGACGCTTACTCCTTGGAAGGAAAGTTATGACCAGCCTAGATAGCATATTCAAAAGCAGAGACATTACTTTGCCAACAAAGGTCCGTCTGGTCAAGGCTATGGTTTTTCCAGTGGTCATGTATGGATGTGAGAGTTGGAATGTGAAGAAAGCTGAGCACCAAAGAATTGATGCTTTTGAACTGTGTTGTTGGAAGACTCTTGAGAGTCCCTTGGACTGCAAGGAGATCCAACCAGTCCATTCTAAAGGAGATCAGCCCTGGGATTTCTTTGGAAGGAATGATGCTAAAGCTGAAACTCCAGTACTTTGGCCACCTCATGTGAAGAGTTGACTCATTGGAAAAGAGTCTGATGCTGAGAGGGATTGGGGCAGGAGGAGAAGGGGATGACAGAGGATGAGATGGCTGGATGGCATCACCAACTTGATGGATGTGAGTTTGAGTGAACTCTGAGAGTTGGTGACGGACGAGGAGGCCTGGCGTGCTGCAGTTCATGGTGTTGCAAAGAGTCGGACACGACTGAGCGACTGATCTGAACTGAACTGAATGTAAGTGATACTGAATACCTTCTAATGTGCCTGTTGGCCATCTGTATATCTTCTTTAGAAAAATATCTACTCAGATTCTCTGCCATTTTTTTTTTAAATCAAGTTGACTTTTTTGTTTAATTTTATGAGTTTAAAGAAAGCATTTTGGATATTAGCCAAAAATTATTGAATATATAGTTTGCAAACATCTTCACAAATTCAGTAGGTGGCTTTTTTGTTTTGATGACAGTTTCCTTCACTGTGCCAAAACTTTTAATTTTGGTGTAGTCCTGCTTTATTTTTGCTTTTGTTTCCCTTGCCTTTGGAGTCAGAGCTACAAAACATTGCTAAAATTGAAATCATAGGTTACTTCCTATGGTTTCTTCCATAAGTTTAATTGTTTTGGATCTTTCATTTAAATCTTTAATCTATTTTTATTTAATTTTTGTGTATGTTGTAAGATAGTGGTCTAATTTCATTATTCTGCATTTGGCTGTCCAGTTTCCCCAATACCTGTTTGTTGGAGAGACTGTCCATTTCGCTTCGTTTGTTCTTTGTTCCTTTGTTGTTGAATAATTGTCCATATACGTGTGGGTTTATTTCTGGGCTCTCAGTTCTGTTCCATTGGTCTATGTGTCCCATTTTGTACCAGGACTGTAAGGTTTTAATTATTGTAACTGTTAGTATACTTTGGAATTGGGGAATGTGATACCTGCAGCTTTGTCCTTCTTTCTCAAGATTGTTTTGTCTATTTAGGGGTTTTGGTGATTCCATAGACATTTTGGAATCATTTATTTTAGTTCTGTGAAATATGCCTTCAGCATCAATAGGGATAGATAGTGCATCAGGTCTGTACATTGCTTTGGGTAGTATGGACTTTTTTTTTAAAGTAAGATTCATTTAAAAAATAGTTTATTTATTTATAGCTGTGCTAGGTATTCGTTGTTGCATGGGCTTTTCTCTAGTTTCAGCAAATGGGAGTTACTCTCTAGTTGCAGTATGTGGACTTATTGTAGTGACTTCTCTTGTTGTGGAGCATGGGCTCTAAGATGTGCAGGCTTCCATAGTTACAGCATGTGGCCTCCGCAGTTGCAAAGCAGAGGCTCTGGAGCACAGACTCAATAGTTGTGGTGCATGGGCTTAGTTGCCATGCAGCATGTGGGATCTTCCTGACCCAGGGATTGAAACTGTGTCTCCAGCATCGGCAGATGGAGTATTTACTGCTGAGCCACTAGGGAAGCCCCAGTATGGATATTTTAAACAATATCAATTCTTTCAATCCATAAGCATGGAATATCTTTCCATTTTTGTGTATCTTCTTCAATTTCTCAGGTGGGTACCCCAATGGTACTAGGGATTGTTTATTCCTTAGGGAATTTGTCTCCTTTGGGTCTTACTTCAGACTCAAAACATTAAAGTAATGTTAATCTTTAAAACAAAAAGGTAAGTGATTTAATTAGAAAAGTTGAGTTTGTTTAGAAAGAACAGAGAAATTACAAATTGGGACATGCAAACTATGGCAAAGCATAAGCAAGTCCACAGAACAAAGAGAGGACACATTATTTTATAGAGAAAAGGAGGAAGTCAAGAGGGACTGTTCTGAATGAAAGTTCTTTGGAGGAGAGCAAGAGTTTGGGGTTGTGGTTACTTATTGACTGAGTTCTGTCAACTTATTATTGACTGGGCTTTTGTTGGGCAAGGAAAAAAATCTTCTTCTTGCTGGAATATGTAAAGTGAGCTGCAATGGATGGTACATATGTGAGAGATCCCTCTTCAAGGCTTTCTGGCTTTATTTTAAATGAAATTTTGTTTTATTTTATTTTTATATGATATTATACATGTTTTAATGCCATTCTCCCAAATCATTCCCCCCTCCCTCTCCCACAGAAATTTTAAATGAAATTTTAAATATTAGTCTGGTAAGGTATTTTAATACAGAAGATATTTTTGAGTGATGCATTTAAGAAAGGAAGAATTCTTTTCTGTAGGTTTGTGAATGTGTTCAGTTGAATTATTTGAATGAGACTTCTCTAACTTTAAGTTGTTCCTCACCTTTATTTTGTGTAAATGTAGCACATTAAGAGCTATTTCTAGCCTAAGACACAAAAGACCTTGAATAGCCAAAAGCAATCTTGAGAAAGAAAATCAGAGCTGGAGGAATCAGGGTTCCTGGCTTTAAACTATACTACAAAGCTACAGTCATCAAAATAGTATGTTACTGGCACAAAAATAGAAATACAGATCTTTGAAACAGGATAGAAAACTCAGAAATAAACCCATGCACTGATGGCCAATTAATTTGTGGCAGAGGAGGCATGACTATACAACATTGGAAAGACAGTCTCTTTAATACATGGTGCTGGGAAAACTGAACAACTACATGTAAAAAAATGAAATTAGATCATTCCTCAAGACCATACACAAAAATAAACTCAAAATGACCTGAATGTGAGTCCAGACACTATAAAAACTCCTAGAGGACAACACAGGCAGAACACCCTCTGACATAAATTGCAGCAATCGTGTTTTGAACTGTCTCCCAGAATAATGGAAACAAAAACAAATGGAACCTACTTAAATTCAAAAGCTTTCTCACAGCAAAAGAAACAATAAACAAAATGAAAAGACAACTCATAGATTGGGAGAAAATACTTGTAATTGATGTGACTGACAAGGGTTTAGTCTCCAAAATTTACAAACAGTTCACGTTGCTTAACAGCATCAAAATAAACAACCCACTTAAAAAATGGTCCGAAAACCTAAATAAACATTTCTCCAAAGAAGACATACAGATGGCCAAGAGGCACATGGAAAGATGTTCAACATTGCTAATTATTAGAGAAATACAAATCGAAACTACAGTCATATACCACCTCACATCTACCAGAATGGCTATTATCAAAAAATTAACAAACAATAAATGCTGGAGAAGGTGTGGAGAGAAGGGAACCCACCAATACTGTTGATGGGAATGTAAATTGGCATGGTCCCTATGGAGAACAGTATGGCGGTTCCTTTAAGAACTAAAAATAGAGCTACCATATGACCCTGAAATCCCACTCCTGGGCAGGTATCTGGAGAAAAGTATGGTTCTAACAGATACATCCACCCCAATCTTTATTGTAGCACTGTTTACAATAGCCAAGACATGGAAGCAACCTAAATGTCCATTAACAGAAGAATGGATAAAGAAGATGTGTTACACGTATATAATGGAATATTATGCAGCCAATAAAAAGAGTGAAATAATGCCATTTGTAGCAACATGGATGGACCTAGAGAGTGTCACAATGAGTGAAGTAAGTCAGACAGAGAAGGAGAAATATGACATCCCTTATATGTGAAATCTAAAAAGAAATGATAGAAATTAACTTACAAAGCAGAAAGAGATTCTCAGACTTAGAGAATGAACTTGTTGCTATAGGGGAGGATGGGGGGAACAGATAGTTGGAGAGTTTAGGATGAACATGCACACACTGCTATGTTTAAAATGGATAGCCAACAAGGACCTACTGTGTAGCACATGAAACTCTGCTCAATGTTGTATGATGACCTGGGCTGGAGGGGGAGTTTGGGGAGAATTGATACATGTGTATATGGGACTGTCTCTTAGATGTTCACCTGAAACTGTCACAACATTGTTTGTAATCTTCTATACCCCAACACAAAATAGAAAGTTTAAAAAAAAAAAAAAAAGAAAATTTTAAACTGAAAAAGGAGAGAGATTTCCAGCCTATATGAATAAAAGGTCTCACTTGAGCTGTGTTAAATGAGAATTTGCAAACTTGCAACCTACTTTAGCTTTAAGCGAAACTGAGATGTGTTTTGTGCATTTCATTGAGGAATATTAATTTGCACTTTTATTTCCCCAAGGCCAGAACAAATGCATACTGTGTATCTTCTCATCCAAATAGGAAAATTTACCTCAAAAAAGTTCTGGTTTGCTTTGTTATTAAGGCATCATTTTAAAGTGATCATGGATATTTGTCATCTATAGCTTGAGACTAGCTTTAGATCAGGAGAATGTAGTCATATGTGTGCTGGAACCTGCTTGTACCAGTTCCTGAGGGCTAGATATGCTCCGGTCTTCCCAACTTTGTATCTAGTGACATTGCATAGACAGCTTGAACTTTGGCAAAGGTGGGAATAGTTACACCATGGAAATCAGTGAATGCTGTAAATCAGAACTTTCCTCATCCCTTTACCACTCAATTTATCAGACCATTACTGATAAAATCAGCTAAAAGGCATACAATACGCTGTGATAGTCACCTTCAGCTTATTTCCTCCAACTTACATTTTATAGAGCTTCCTACACATAATAACCATAATTTTGACAGAAAAGGGAATTAAGACCTTCTTTAAAACTTTCTTGCTTTACAGGTGAGAGAATGGATGTTTAGAAAGGTTAGTCGATTTACTCAGCATCACACAGTTGGTTTCAAGGTTGGAGCTAGAATCATCCTTATGACTCTCTTTGGTGCGTGTGTGCTCAGTAATGTCTGACACTGGGTGACCCCATGAACTGTAGACCCCATGCCCCTTTTCCAGGCAAGAATACTGGAGTGGGTTGCCGTTTCTTATTCCAGGGCATCTTCGTGACTTAGGGATCAAACCCACATCTCTTGCATCTCCTGATTTGTAGGTGTGCCAATCCACTGTTCCACCTGGAAAGCCCTAACGACTTGGCTAAAACAATGTTCTAATCACTCAGATTTGCAAGGTACCCCTACTGCTGTGTGGACTCGACTGTAGGATCCCAACCAAAGCTTTAAATATATTTGGGTCCAAAATCTATATTCAAGCTATTAGCTATGGAAAACTGTAAACAAGCTGTTGAGATTTTTTGTTTGTTTGTTTCATTGGCAATTTTAAGTCTTTTGAGAGCTGAAGAGCTCCAAGTTAATTTTTTATCAGTACCTGTGTACACATACAGACTCAAATGTTCCTAAATGTTCCCTAAATGTCTCTTCGATCTCTTTGTTTTTTAAACTCACATGATTTATTGAATCTAATGATAAAAGAGAGCGATGAAGTTGATCTGATCATTGACCATCTTAATGTTTAAATGAATTATTTAAAAGATAAGACCAGAAAGACGCATTTGTAAGTATATATAAGAATAAAATATAAACAAAGTACTCTCAGAATCTTGGACTCAGTACTAAAAATAATTTTGATAATAACATCAGTACAACTTAATTAGTGATTTGCGACTTGGTAATTATTGGATTTAATTGAGTGTCAGGACAGTCTGTAACGTAATGTACCAACATTGTTAGCACACTTCACTGTTTCTGAGTGTTTTACAGATTATGGAGACTCCTTTCAGCTTGATATGAGAATGTTAATTTTCATAACAGGGATATGGAAAGCATAGTATTAGTTGGGGGAAGGCTTCCTGAAGAGAGTTTGTTCTTATCTCTGGATGAATTTGGGAAGCCGGTGTCTCCTACCCTTCCACAGTGAAGTTCTGAGATGCAAATGGTTCTAAGTATCTATCAGGAAAACATTCACATTGTTCGCTGGCTTTACAAAGAATTCTATGAATTCCCTGAAGGTAAAGGTAAAGGAAAAGTCAATTAATTTTCATATGGCATCTTTTATGTCCATCATTGTACCAGACATTTAAATATCTGGTTGAATTTATTTAGTCTTCACAGTTGGAAAGAATACTTTTAATATTACCTGCCTCTGATCTGTCTGACTTACCTTTGTGATCTGCTCCAGCAAGTTCTTAACCTCTTAAGCCTCAGAGTTATTGCTAGTGGATTCTGTAGTAATTGAGTAAGTCAATGTATGAAACAGTAGATTGTTAATTTTATTTATTTTGCATATCCTTATTATTCACTTTCCTTCCTTCGATTTATCATTACTTACCCACAGTGTTCTAAAGAATATTGACATCTTCTATTGGAAGTTTCCTTGGGCAAAAACTTACAATCAAAGAAAGAAGAGAAGCATTCATATGAAGATAAAATATTATGTAAACTTTTTGCAACTGGCCTATGAAATGAACATGTAGAATTCTATACATAAAAGGCCAGTTTTCCCATTGAGTGTTCAGATTTTGAGTTTCTTTTTTTTTTGTGGGTGAAACATGTGGCTGTAGTTTTCCAACATTCATTTGAAGGCTTTTGTCTGGACACAAAAATCAGTAAAACATATATTGTAGTTTGACTTGAAGTTTTCATCAAGTGAGCTGATGAGAAGGCAGGTGGTTACAATGAAGCAAGACAAGCCTTCGATGACTCACTATGAAACACAAGTGAGCAATATATGAAAGCAGCAGAGGATTGAAAGGAGGGAATAATTTCATATTTCAACACAAAAGATTGCCTGGGATTTTTCCTGTTCAAAAGGTGAAATATGACCTTCTGTCCTGGCTCATAAACAAATCTATTCAACATTTTTCAGCATGCCTGCTCTTTCCTACATTGTTGAAAATATATCCCACAGACTCCAGAGAACACAGCAAGCTTAAGCCTGACAAATACCCTAATCCCTCCCCATCCATTTGAGAAGAACCTGAGATCCCAAAGTTCTACTCTTGTTACTGAAGCAGTTTTCAAAACCCACCTGAAAACAACTGGATTTTTTTTTTTTTTACAAGAAAAATAGAAGTTGAACTTAGTGAGCTATGGGCACAGAAGTGGGTTTTCATGCTCTAAATATGCCTGAGAAACTGTGAGGCAGAGAGTAGGAATATAAGTACCTGTGGTGAATTGAGTTATATTTTAGAATGTCAAGCCATTGTATTCTTTGTGTGCTTAAAATCTTTTAGAATGAATAAATTAGGTGATTAGGGAAATATGCTCTCTTAATGATCTTTATAATCTTATTGACCTTTGGAGACTTATGGGTGCATCACCTTTGTTCTTCTCAAGTGCTCAGTGGCAAAGAAATTGCCTGTTAATGCAGGAGAATCAGGAGATGCAGATTCTATCTCTGGATTGGAAAGATCTCCTGGAGTAAGAAATGGCAACCCATTCCACTACTCTTGCCTGGAAAATTCTAAACAGAGGAGCCTAACAGACTAGTCCATGGAGTTGCAAAGAGTCAGACAAGACTGAGTGACTCAGAATGCACATTTGTTCTGTTGAAATTCTCGTGTGATATGGCATAGGTTAGTGTTTCAAGGCAAGGGCTTTGGAGCTAGAAAACCTGGACTCACATGTGGATTTATCACTCAGTTGTGACACCTTGGGAAAATTTGGTAATTTGTACTTTGCTTGTGTCCTGGTTTCTTCATGGATAAAATTAGAATCATAACAGCAACTTCCTTTGTAAGGTTATTTGCCAGGATTGCATGAAGTAATGGTTTTAAAGTTCCCGGCACAGACCATTGCATCTAGGAAGCAGTTTGCATGTTAGTTCTTGTTACAAAGCTGTTCTGTTAGTTACAGGAAGAAACCAGTACTGAGACATGTCCTGGCATCCTGGTTCTGCCAGATGCTGTCCAAATTGTCAAGGCAATTAACCTCTTTGGGTTTAGAATTCTCATCTGGCATATGAAAGGATTTACTGGATATAGCTTATATGACCAATATGATTGTAGGGTGATAATCATTAATATTTATTGGTTACTATTATAAGCAATTCACACACACTAATTTATTTAATTTTCATAACAACCTTATGAGATAAGGATTATTTTTAATGCCTATTTTATAGATGAAGAAATTAAAATGTAGAGAAATTAGGTAATTTAGCACATAGCTTGTAAGTGGCAGAGCTGGGATTAAGTGGTTTAAAAAGTAGAATATATAATATGATCCCATTTTGAGGAAAAGAAACATACATATATATAGTTGCATTTTACATATCTAAACTGTTATATGTATACACACAAATACACACACACATGCACACAGTGTCCAGAAGAAAATGTAGAGAGCTTCACTTGATATAAATATTTTATTGAGTGAGAAACATATTCCTGGTGAATAAGGGGACTTTAAACCTGAAAGTGGTATGAAGCTTAGAGGCCATGATATTATAGGATGGCTTATAAAGAGAATAGCGAACAGAGATCATTGGAACAGGCCTTGGAAACAGAGATCCTTCTGTGTTCCTTGAGGTTGCACCCAAGTACTGCATTTCGGACTCTTTTGTTGACTATGAGGGCTACTTCTTCTAAGGGATTCTTGCCCACAGTAGTAGATATAATGGTCATCTGAATTAAATTCACCCATTCTTGTCCATTTTAGTTCACTGATTCCTAAAATGTCGGTGTTCACTCTTGCCATCTCCTGTTTGATCCACTTCCTATTTACCTTGATTCATGGACCTAACATTCCAAGTTCCCATGCAATATTGTTCTTTACAGCATCAGACTCTACTTCCATCACCAGTCACATCCACAACTGGGTGTTGTTTTTGCTTTGACTCAGCCTCTTCATTCTTTCTGGAGCTATTTCTCCACTCTTCTCCAGTAGCATATTGGCCACCTACTGACCTGGGGAGTTATCTTGCAGTGTCCTATCTTTTTGCTTTTTCATACTGTTCATGGGGTTCTCAAGACAAGAATACTGAAGTGGTTTGCCATTCCCTTCTCCAGTGGACCATGTTTTGCCAGAACTCACCACCTTGATCCATCCATCTTGGGTGGCTCTGTCTACATGGAATGACTCATAGTTTCACTGAATTAGACAAGTCTGTGATCCTTGTGATCAGTTTGGTTAGTTTTTCATGATTGTGGTTTTCATTCTGTCTGTCCTCTGATGGATGAGGATAAGAGGCTTGTGAAAGCTTCCTGATGGGAGGAACTGGCTGTGGCGGAGTGTAGATGTTGCTCTAATGGGCAGGCCCATGCTCAGTAAATCTTTAATTAAGTTTTCTGCCGATGGGTAGGGCTGTGTTCTCTCCCTGTAGTTTGGTCTGAGGCCAAACTATGATAGAGGTAAAGGCAGTAATGGTGACCTCCATCAAAAGGACTTATGCTAGCATGCCATGGCTCCCGGGACTGTGGCATTCAGTGCCTATACTCCTCGGCAGGCCACTGTCGACCCGTGACTCTGCTGGAGACCCCTGGACACTCACAGGCAAGTCTGGCTCAGTCTTTTGTGGGGTCACTGCTCCTTTCTCCTGGGTCCTGGTGCACACAAGGTTTTGTTTGTGCCCTTCAGCAGTCTGTTTCCCCAGTCCTGTGGAAGTTCTGTAATCAAATCTCACTGACCTTCAAGTTCCCTGGGGCTTCTCAGTTCCTTTGCTGGATCCTCAGGTTGGGAAATCTGTTGTGGGCCCTAGAACTTTTGCAACAGTGCGAAAATTTCTTTGGTATAATTGCTCTCCAGTTTGTGGGTCGTCTGCTCAGTGGCTCTGTGGTGGGGCTAATGGTGACCTCCTCCAAGAGGATTTATGCCACACACAGCTCCTCCCAGGTCTGCTACAGCCAGAGCTCCTGTCCCCTGCGGCAGGCCACTGCTGACCCATGCCTCCTCAGGAGACACTGAAACACTCAAAGGCATGTCTGGCTCAGTCTTTTGTGGGGTCCCTGGGTCCTGGTGCACACAAGGTTTTGTTTGAGCCCTCCAAGGGTCTCTGATGAGTATGGGGTTTGACTCTAAATGTGATTTTGTCCCTCCTACCATCTTCTTGGTGCTTCGTCTTTTCTTTGCCCTTGGACGTGGGGTATCTGTTTTTGGTGGGATCCAACATTCTCCTGTCCGTGACTGTTCAGCAACTAGTTGTGGTTTAGGAGTTCCCACAAGAGACCTGATGCCAAGAGCCAACTCATTAGAAAAGATCCTGATGCTGGGAAAGATTGAAGGCAGGAGGAGAAGGGGAGGACAGAGGACAAGATGATTGGATGGCATCACTGACTCAATGGACGTGAGTTTGAGTAAGCTCTGGGAGTTGGTGAGAGACAGGGAAGCCTGGCATGTTGCAGTCCATGCGGTCATGAAAAGTCAGACATGACTAAATGACTGAACAGATAAAGAGAATGATGAAGTTGTTTCCCTTTTATAATGATTTATTATTTCAATGGGGGTTTCAAGATAGCAGGGAATTGGTTAAAAGAGATTATTTTACATTATGTTAGGAAGACAACTTAGGCTTTATGACTCTCAGGGGCATTGATAAGGAATAACCTAAGTTAAATTTTACTTATACTCATGGACTAAGCAAGATTAAATTTTGTTTCTGTGGCTTAGCCAGTTTTGCCTTCTCAGGGGTTTTCAGGCTTGTTCTCCATTTTAACAATTCGCTCCTTTGGTCATTCTCTCAGTAAGCTGTTACTGCTGAATACGGCTGTTCAGGTAGTTGCTAGGACGGAGGGTCGTATAGTCACTATTACCAAGGGGTGTTCTCCACATTGTCAAAATGTTAAAAGGAAATATATCCAGCAGCTGAAATCCAGGGCAACCTTACGTTTCCTCATTTTGCTTGATGATGTTTCTAACCCTTGTAATACTATAAATATGTTATTTGAATAATGAATACATTTTATGCATTAATAAATGTATGGGTTGGACCAGATGAAATTTCAGATCCTACCTTTCAATGATGTTTTGTGATTTTTCATACCAAATAAATACAGTAGGAAGGAGATTTTGTGTAGTGAGGTGGACAGTGCCTTCCCCACTGTTTGTCTCTGAGAAATTTCAGGGTCACACACATGTGGGGAGTATCACCATTGCCTGTGCTGCCAGCAGCAGGGGAACTGCTGATATATATGGAAGCTCTGCTACTCTACTGTGACTAGCGCAACCCAAGGCTCACTCTGTCTCCATTGTACTGGTTTCCAAGGCAGCAGTGGAGTGACAGAAAGGCCTAAGGGATGCGGTTTGCATGGTGTGTTTGGGACCATCATTATTCAGTGGCACACTATTCCTTTCCATGTGAATAGCAAGATATGATTATATTTAGATAATTTGAATGTTTCTATTAAAATGATTGCTAATTAAAGTACTCAAGAAGATGGGGAGAGAGGAAACAGAGATTAACTGCTGGAGTCTGGTTCTATTAGAGTTAATGTTTGAGATGTTGTCACTCTGAAACCCCCAACAGACGAGTCAGGATTGTGTGTAGGGCTCAGGAAACAAGAATACCAAATCTGTTCTCAAAATAATTGTATATGTGATATTAAAAAAAAGTCAAAGTAACTGTGGGAAAAATCAGAAACTTCTTGTAATCTCTAAGATTTATTTTATAGTTTAGTACTAGTCTTGGTTTAAATGCTTATGGGGTAATGTTCTTTTTTATAGTATTTAGGGTTTCTAGAGGTCTTAAAGGAGCCCTTAGCATCATTACACCAAGTGATTAAAATGACTCTTGGAAACAGAGAATACAGAATAGTGGCTGGATGAGCAGAAAATGGGGTGTTGCATGTAAGTTGATGGCTGAGATGTTTACTTAAGTAAAGATCACTGATTATTGATCACTGTATATAGCTGTTTACCAAAAGGCCCTTTACCTCTTCTTATAGGCCCCGCTCCTTGTTTCTGGGATGGGAAAAATAAATGTAGCTGAAAGTAAGATTTTTGTATCTATAACTAAAGAAACCTTGAAGTTTTTCTCCTTCAGAACTGAGTGAAGAGGGAAGACATTTCTCATCTGGATTAAACTTATTTTACTATTCAATTATCATTTTAAGTGTTCCTATGACTCTCTTCTTTTCCATCAGAGGATAATCTAACCTAGAAGAGGCAAAGGGGGTTGTCTCAGATTGTTTTAGAGAAAAAAGTATGCATCCTAATTATATACTTGAAACGCAAAGCATTCCTCTTTATTAGCTAAATGCATTAATTTTAAATTTGTGTATGCAAAAATTAAATTTTTTCCCATCTGAATGATGGTTGGTCTTTGCATATTATGTATCATCTGCTCCAGTCCTTTAACAAAAGAAGCATGAGATATCTATTTCTTTTTTAGAAGAAAAAGAAGACGTTAAGAGTCAAGAGACCTTTTGAAGCAGGATTCTAAGGAAGAAAAGAATGTGTAGGTTAGAAGGAAAGGAGTTGGATTCAGTTTTCCTCTTTCCTTCCTCTTGCCTAATATGTAGGAAGCCAAAAATCAAGGAGCAAGTCACAGCAGTAAATTGCCATTTTAAAAGATGAAAGGAGTATGTGCTAGGAGAAACAGGCTTGATCTAGGAGATCTAGATTATGAAAAAAGCTGGCGAAACACTCAACGAATGTTTAAGGGTTAGTAAATAATGACAGAAATGCGATCAGTTAACTTTGTTGTAATCTGTACCTTGATGAATGACTCGCATACATTTTGGAAGAAGAGACCCTGCTCAGCACTCCCCTGTGCGCTCCCAGCCCCCTGAGCTCCACTTATTTTCACTCCGTGGAACAGCAGCTGAGTCAACATCAGGAAGCATGAGAGTCTTGCTTGCTGGAGAGTGTCCTCTAGTCGCTGCATCCTAACTCCACCAGGATTTAGAAAGAATAAATTAAACACTGCTTTAGAGGGAGATGTAAAGAATTGACAGGGCAAAGCCAGTTAAGGTAAATGGACTTGCTCTGTCAATGATGTCGGTGATTGTTTGTTTATTTCATCAGGGAACTAAGCCCTAGCATGGCAGTATCAAGGCCCCTGATCTTGGCGTTGTAGATAAGAGTGTTGAGGTCTCAGTCCTTGATTGTTAGCAAATCTCTGACACTCCCCCGGTGAAAACACAGCTTCTGAAAATTTTGAAAAAATGTCAGCAAATAACTCATTCACTCAATAAGTATTTGTGAGTACTTTCTACATGCCAGGTAAGCCAGTTTTCTCTAATAAAAGATAAGGAAAAATAAGTGAGATTAATCTGTCTCCAAATATGGGGGGTTGTGCATTGTTCCTTCTCTCTAATTTTGAGAAGCATCTCTGACTGGACTTTTAAAAAATGTGTCCAATTGATGCCTTCCTGATTAAAGTATAAAGATAGGACAATTTTTCTCAACTTTTGACTTTGATATAACACAGAAATCTCTAAGCCTCAAGTTTTTTCAAGTGTATGTTGTTTATTGTGAATATATTTGTGATTTTCGTCTAAGAAACTGAAAAATTCAGTGAATAAGTAAGTGTACCAGAAATGGGATGCTCTGCAGTTGGTTCACAAAGTAAGATTAATGACACCATGTTGTTGGTGATGACAAGGCCATGTGGAGCAGTCACGGGAGATTAGGTTGTAACCATCTGTTTTCCATGTGATGTCTTAATAAACACCACCACCTACACTGAGGTGTTATTACAGTCAGCCTCCTGGGTATTTGTAGATCAGGGCACTTGGGCACAAGGAAGGAATTGTTGCTTACCACATGGAACGTTTGCGGCCTGTATTAAAACAGTAATCCCATTTTAAGGTTTTTATTTTTGCTTTTAATTGCAAAGAACATTTGGTGAAGGGACACTAGGAATGGAAAGTTCGGATGAAAAGATAGCTTAGAAAGAAGTAGAAGAGAATTCAGAAAAAATAAGGCAGAAAAAATACCTCCAATCTTTGACAAAGACTTGAATAGAGAAAATCCTGGTTATGTATTATACTTAACATGAATGCTATAATAAAAATAATAAGGAGCTTCTATGATTATTTTCTAGTTAAAACTGTCTACTTATGGCAAGCAATATATATATAAGTATTATCATATCATGTATTTATTCAATAAATATTCATGATATTTATGGGAACTTACCATATGCCAGGTAAACCAGTTTTTCCTCTAAAAAACAAGTCAAATACACACACCCACCCACCCACACACACACACATATATATACATGTATGTATATATATATATATATACTTCTCAGCTCTTCATTCATATCATATGATTTTATTTGTTTTCATTGCTATTAATTTTATTATTTTTAAATTGAAGTATAATTGATTTATGTTTCAGGGGTACAGCAAAAGACTCAGTTTTGTAGATACACACACACACGCACACACAAATATATATGTCCTCTTCAGATTCTTTTCCATTATAAGTTATTATAAGATATTGGATATAATTTCCTGTGCTATACAGTAGATCCTTATTTTCTTTAATCTATTTTACTTGTAATAGTGTATATCTGTTAATCTAATTCCTAATTTATGCCTCCCCTCGTTTCCCCTTTGGTAACCACAAATTTGTTTTCTCTATCTATGAGTCTATTTCTGTTTTGCAAATAAGTAAATATGTATCATTTTTTTAGATTCCATGTATAAGTGATATCATATGATGTTCCTCTTTCTCTGACTTGACTTAGCACTACAATGTCTAGGTCCTTTCCTGTTACTGCAAATGATGTTTCCTTAAATACAGAGAACATTACGACAGCTTTGTTTTAGCTGCAGATTAGAAGGGAAAAGCTCAGGGGAAAGAAAAGGAAAGGAGCTTACTAGAGGGAGAGTAGTAAGTGAGAGCAATAGACTGACAAAAGGAAGAGAAAAACAATTAAAATCGTCACAATAAAGAAAAAGAAGTCAATCTTGACCCATTTAGTTGAGGGGTAATGATCTCGCATACTTCAAGGATAGTAGTATTTTTTTCAGTGCTCATATTATAACTGCAGCTTTTAACAATGATTTTTAAGTACCAGAGATATTATTATCTTTGTTTAGTAAGACAGGAAATGCTTAATAATTTTAGCAATATTTCCTGCTAAAATTGTGAAGAAAAATTAAAAGCTTGACTCAAGACTATTTGTGAAATTTTATTTTTGAGAAAAAGATTATCTTTGTGCAAGATAAGTGACTTTTTTATTACATAATACTTAATTACTGAAACAAACTCAAAAACTGTTCTTTTGTAGCCTGTCATTCTTGCAGATTAAATGACTTTTAGATGCCATAAATTCAGATTTGATTTTGCTAGCACACAAAGGGCAGGTCTCTTTTTAGAGCTTATTTTAGGAAAATTCTGTGCTTGTTAGATCCTTGTGAGGACAAAAAATATTACCTGTCATCCAGTAAATAAAGATTGTTATCTGCCGTCAAGGCATCAGCCACAGCAGCTGCCCCTGGGGGGAATTCAGGATTGAGAAAAGCAAGATTCTGGCCCTGGTTAGTTAAGATGCATATCAAAGGAATACATTCGGTGAGCCCAGACTCTTGCATCTTCCCATACAGAGAAAAGCACTCAAATTATTAACAGGAGATGTCAGGTTTTGTGTGTGTGTGTGTGTGCGCTAAGCAGTAATCTTTTGATACCTGATTACTTTTTTTCTTTCAAAAACATCTATATATTCTGGCTCCTTCCTTACCTCTTTGAAACAGTTTCTTAGAGCTATCTGAGAGAATGTCTCTCAGGCTATAGTCCTCAGTAAAGTAAAAGTGAAGTCTCTCAGTCGTGTCCAACTCTTTGCGACCCCGTGGACTGTAGCCCACCAGGCTCCTCCGTCCATGGGATTCTCCAGGCAAGAATACTGGAGTGGGGTGCCATTGCCTTCTCCAGGGGATCTTCCCGACCTGGGTCGGGAAGTCCTCAGAAAGGTCCCCAATAAAAACATAACTAGCACTTTTAGATTGTGCGTTATTGTTTTTTTTTTTTTTCCCCAGTCAACACTGGATTTGGAGATTTGCAGTTTCATGCAAGTGGCCAATGGCATTTATCTCTTTCTGTTCTAAAAGTCCATTTCAAATGGGGAGTGCAGGGTAAGGCCAGTGAGAAGCAGAAATTTTGCTCTATCATTTCTGGTGTTTATGTGTGTATGTGCTCACTCAGTCGTGTCGGACTCTTTGCAACCTCATAGACTAGCCCGCCAGGCTCCTCTGTCCATGGGGATTCTCCAGGCAAGAATACTGGAGTGGGTTGCCATTTCCTCTTCCAGGGGACCTTCCCAACCCAGGGACTGAACCCAGGTTTTCTGCACTGCAGGCAGATTCTTTAGTCTGAGCCACCAGGGAAGCCCACTGATGTTTATAGACATCCTGTATTCCTTGTAAGCCACCCTGCTTTTAGCAACTTCATATTTTTGCATCTCCCTGTCATTTTTCTACTCAATTTAATACTTTTGGTCTCTGCTCTAATTTGATAGAGTGCTCTTACAATGCTTCAAATTCATTGTTTTAAAGGACACACGAAAGTAACTCACGTCCCAATCAGAGAATGCTAAATTCTTTGCTGCCTCTCGGGGCCTTGTGTTCTACATTTCTTTACAGGCAAGAAAACAGAGCCTAAAGCACAAAGCTCATTTAGGAGACTGAGAACGAAGCGTCTTTCTTGATTAACAGTTGACTAATTATGAGTTACTGTTATGCCTGGAGGGAAATAGCCACTGCTTTAGCTTTTATAAACTCTCAAGTGTATAAGTGCCTTTTTGAAAAACCTCATCCAAATTCCAATGAAATCTCCTCCTGTATTAGTCACTGCCCAGATTTTTCAAATGGGAAAAGGCAAAAGCAAACCATCTGGAAAAAAATTTAGTGAGTGCCCTGAGGCTTTGAGATAAACTGGAAATAGATCCACACCCTGCTATCCTTGTGCAACACAAAGACCCTGATGCTGGGAAAGATCGAAAGCAGGAGAAGAAGGGGACGACAGAGGATGAGATGGTTGGATGGCATCACCAATTCCATGGACATGAGTTTGGGTAAACTCCGGGAGTTGGTGATGGACAGGGAGACCTGGCCTGCTGCAGTCCATGGAGTCGCAAAGAGTCGGACACAACTGAGCGACTGAGCTGAACTGAACTGATCCTTGTGCATGATACACAGAGGAAAACTAGAACAATTAAAATATTTTGAGCCTTTTTTTGTTGAAAATTCAACTTGTATTCTAAGTTCATAAGGTACAATTAATACTAGGAAATTCTGTGTGTGTGTTTTCTTTTCCCATGTAGTTTCTTGAAAGACTCTGGAAGTAAACTAGCTTCCTTTGCTGTTTGTGTTGTCACAAATACTTTCTTAGAAAGATAAGCTACAGGTCCTTTTGAGAAATGAGTAGCCACCTTATTAGCATTTACACAGAGGCTTCTGCAAGGATATTGGCAACCTCAGCTGAAAATCTGACTTTGGTGCCGAAAGCAGTGCTATCAAGACCTATGGAATTGCTGCAGCTTTTGCTAAGATTTTAGGTCCTTCTGTTTATTATTTTCATCTTTTTCTTTTAGAATACAATTCACAGTACTTGTAGTGAAAGTGAATGTCGCTCAATCCTGTCCAACTCTTTCAGACCTCATGGACTATACAGTCCCTGGAATTCTCCTAGCCAGAACACTGGAGTGGGTAGCCTTTCCTTTCTCCAGGGGATCTTCCCAACCCAGGGATCGAACCCAGGTCTCTCGCATTGCAGGCAGATTCTTTACCAGCTGAGCCACAAGGGAAGCCCAAGAATACTGGAGTGGGTAGCCTATTCCTTCTCCAGTGAATCTTCCCAAACCAGGAATTGAACTGGGGTCTCCTGCATTGCAGGTGGATTCTTTACCAACTGAGCTATCAGGGAAGACTATAGTACTTGTAGAGCATTATAATATTAACCCTCTCTAAAAATACAGACCTGATCCTATTAAAAATAGTTCTCACATTTAAAATGTCAGGAAAGCCCGCTTGTCATTCTCTGTGAAAAAACTTATTTCAATAAACAAAATTCATTGTGCTTTCCTATATATAATTCAAAATACTTCATTTTTGGTATTTTTAAAAACCATGTTTGAGCATATTGTGAAGCAAAGATGCTAATACTTTAGCATCCCTAAAATCTGAAATAATTTCCAAAAAAAAAGGTTGAAATATTCTTATTGGTTTGATGTTCTAAGGAATAGCCAATGAGAGCTACAATTCCAATTTTATTTTAAAATTATTGGAAATACTTGTGTGATGTTGAGTACCAAAAACTATGAAAACATCTTGATTACTTTCATTACAACAGTTTGTAATAAAAGGCCATGAGTTTTATTTTTCAATGCATGGTTTTCAATTCTGAAGTGTTAGAAGATATAATTCAATAGCAAGTAATACAAACAGGCCACTTTAATAACTGTTTCAAACAAATTATTTACTTTCAAAAAATGATTGGGCCTAAAATGTTCTTCCTTGAATCTTACAAACATAAAATGCAGATAGAACTTCATATTTTTAAAACGTGAGCAAAAGTAAATCAATAGTGATGAAAATCATGAAAAATAAGATATTTGGCTTTGTGTTATTCCATATTTTAGAGAATATCCTTAGCTCTGAGTCAACTGTTTATTAAAACAATTATAATTGTCATGAAGTATTTAAGTAGGTATTACCTGTATGTGTGTGTGATGTATGTGTATGACCTGTAATACAAACTTTGTATCTATGCCTCTGTATTTCTGTAACAGAAATAAGAACAAATTCAAGATGATCATTTATTTTCCCCCCAATATTATATTTAACCCAGTTCTGTAAAATGTTAAAGCTTATAAAAATAAAGAGTTCTGCGGTGAAACATATTTTGGAAACGCTGTGTAAAATTTTAACTTGTCCTTTAAAGGTTCTCGGTTCTATTGATGTGTTAATGTGAACTCTGGATCTACAACAGAATGATCATTTATCAAATTCATTTGACAATTTTATTAGTTAGGGGTCTCCAGAGTAACAGAACCAAAAGGAGATTCTATCAGATTATTTTGAAAGATTGGTTCACATAAGTATGAAGACTGAGAAGTCCCTCCAGCTACGGCTTGCAAGTTGAAGGTGCCGGAAAACTGATGGTGTAGTTCTGGTCCAAATCCAAAGACCTGAGAACCAGGGGAGCCAAGAGTGGAAATCATTAAAAATAATTGTGGAGTATCCCAGGGCCCATGAACCAGGGGGTATAAATACTGGTCTAAATCGGAAGACCTGAGAACCAGAAGTGCCAGTGTCTGAGGGCAAGAGAAATTGGGTGTTCAGCTCAAGTAGAGAGTGAATTTGCCCTTCCAGTTTCATTTTGTTCTATTCGGCCTCTCCTTGGGTTGGATGATGCTCACCTGCATTGGTGATTGGAGGTCTTCTTTACTCAGATTGCGGATTCAATTGTTGATCTCTTCTCCAAACACCCTTACAGACATACCCAGAAAAAAGTATATTTTACCAGTTATCTGATGTTTCTCGGCCCAGTCGAGCTGACACATAAAATTAACATCACAACCTTAGACCTCTCTTCTCATGATGTATTCATGGGATTCCCTGGATGTTCTTTATAGGTTGCTGGCATATATAGTATATATATATATATACACTTGATCCCTGAACAATGCAGAGATTAGGGACAACAACCCTCACACAGTTGAAAGTCTGAGTATAAATTTATAGTCAGCTTTCCATATCTTCAGTTCCACAGTGGTGAATTCACAGTGGTGAATTCAATTGTGGAATGTATAGTAGTATAGTATGCAAAAAAAAATTTATGTGTAACTAGACTTGCACAGTTCAGACCTGGGTTGTTTGGGGATCAACTGTATGAAGGAGCTAAACTTTGCCATTAAAATGGTAGAAGTATTTCAATGATGACATTTTTAGGTAATGAACTTTAAAAATATATAGCTCCCTCATTTTTAATATGGTATTTTTGTTTTATTTTATGTCATAAGATGCCTTTTCTTTTAACAATTGTTGGTCACTTATTTAAATTTTGATCACTTAAACTTGACTTAGGTGTCAAAGTATGTTTCCCTATAAATTAATAGTGTAACTCATGATGATTATTAATTACTCCAAGACCAAAAGAATAATGTATTGAACTAGCAAAAGACCTATTGCTGTTAGGGAGAATACCAATTTGAGTTTTAGTGAAAAATGGGACCTTCTACAGCAACAAAACATAGCTATTAGCTCTAAGAACTGAGATGATGTGTGCCAACCTGACTTTATTCCAATAAATATTTGCTCTGAAAAGATAAGATTGCAAATCAGTAAATATTTTTTTACTGTTTGCTTTAGGAAATTTTATTTATTTTTTTTTCTAAGATAACAATCTGCTTATATGGGTAAATAGCTCATTTATCAAATGGCAATTTACTTATAAAGGCTTACTTAAAGAACTTCATTCACTGCACCCACCAACCCCAAACTATTACAAACTTTGCCCATTCCCATTTTATTCCTCTCCCTGGAAAACCTTGAAAGACCCACCTTAAAATCACTTGAGCTCAGAAAACAAAACTCTATGAGTCTTTCCTTCTAGCTCCTCTCTTCTGAGACACAGCTAACATGGTGTTCTGCTTTTCTATAGTGAGTTCTAATAACTTTGTTGTTGTTGTTTTCTAGTCACTGAGTTGTATCCGATTCTTTTGCGACCCCAAGGACTGTAGCCCACCAGGCTTCTCTGTCCATGGGATTTCCCAGGCAAGAATTTTGGAGTCAGTTGCCATTTCCTTCTCCACAGGACCTTCCTGACCCAGGTATTGAACCCACACCTCGTGCATCACCAGACAGATTCTCTACCTCTGAGCCCCCAGGGAAGCCCTCTAATATCTTTAGCTTTATTAATTCTTTGCTTGATGATATTTTGAAGAATTCAACAGTAGGACCTCAAAATATGGGAAATTAAGACTATTTTGAGAATTTTTAGATCCTAAGTAGGGTGATTTTAGGGGTTGTGCAGTTTAAATAGTAATGATCTTATATTAGGTTTTCTAGGTGGTGTAGTGTTAAATAATCTGCCTGCCAATACAGGAGCCGCAGGTTTGATCCCTGGGTCAGGAAGATCCCGGGAAGAAGGAAATGGCAACCCACTCCAGTATTCTTGCCTGGGAAATCCCATGAACAAAGGAGCCTGGCGGGCTACAGTCCAGGGGGTCACAAAATAATTGGATATGACTCAGCAACTGAGCACACACACACACATACACAGCTTTATTTTGGTGAGAATAGCACAGCAAGGTTTTGAAGCAAATCTTGAGACACAAACTACTAGTCTTAATGCATATGCTTTCTTCATTAGCATATAGTCATATCTTTTAAGAGCAAATACATTTCACTGAGCAGGCAGGTAATTATTTTTAACTTGGCCCCAGTGCTCATATAGTGACAGAAAAGTATTCATATAGGGACAGAAAAGTATTCTCACCCTTGTGTTTAAGAAAGGACTGAAAATTATGTTAGTTTTAGGTCTCATTGATGCAGATAGAGAATGCACATGTATTTGTTCATTGAAATAACTCATCACAAGAGCATTTAAAAAAGGTTGAATTAAAATAAAATAGCTAGCTTAGCTATATCCTATGTGACAATAATACTGTAATTTTGAGACTGCCTTCTACTGAACAGAAATCATGTAAATTCTGTCAACTAAAAGATAAGTACACAATATAAGAGCTGTAAATTGTCTTACTGAGGACTGTAGCTGTGAGACAGCCTTTCAGATAGCTTTGAGAAACTGCTCTGAAAAGGTGAGGGGTGGCCAGTATATTTGTGATTTTGGCTAAAGGGGATGTGCCATCTGGCATACTCTGTAGTAGAAGGTTACTGATAGTTAACGCAGCAGATATCTCAGTTAATGAGTTCATTTAATGATTTTTTTCTAATAGGAAGATGCAATAATTTGGATTCATAAAGAAATTTTTTTCTGATATAACAATCTCCAGGAGTTGGTGATGGACAAGAAAGCCTAGTGTGCTGCAGTCCACGGGATCTCAAAGAGTCAAACACAACTGAACAACTGAACTGAACTGAACTGAACTATCTGAGGCCCTGTTTTACCTGTTTACCAAAGCACAGAGTGTGTCATTTTGATCCCCACCCTGAATTCCTTTCGCATGTACTGTAGGTCAGCGACTGCAGTGGCTAATGACTTAATCCTTGTAGAACTGGATATCCGCAGCATTCTTTGTTTTACACGTCACAGTAACTGATTTTTTAATCCATATATAAATAGCAATTTAAACAAAGATACATTAGCCCAGATAACCTAATAGTCCTCGTTGGGCCTTTTTAACAAGTGTTCCAGTAAGGGTATGCCATCTACTTGATTTATTTCAAGTTTTAGACAATTTCTAAAATACTGATGCTATGTCATTGCAAAACAAATAAATCCTCTCATTTAACTATCCATGCTACAAAGCCAAGTGCTCTGTCTCATTAAAAGCTTTAGACTACTGTGCATCAGTTCAGTTCAGTTGCATAGTACACGCTTAAAAAATTCCTGCTGAATTGCCTTCCATTCAGCCTCTAAAAGTCTGTGTTCCTATGTATTTAAATGTGGCCCTGTTAAGTCTGAGGTTTGACTCAAGGTATTTACTATGCTACAGCTGCTGCCAAGTCACTTCAGTCGTGTCCAACTCTGTGCGACCCCACAGACGGCAGCCACCAGGCTCCTCTGTCCCTGGTGTTCTCCAGGCAAGAACACTGGAATGGGTGGCCATTTCCTTCTCCAGTGCCTGCACGCATGCTAAGTCGCTTCAGTCGTGTCCGACTCTGTGCATCCCTATGGACAGCAGCCCACCAGGTGCCTCTGTCCACGGGATTCTCTAGGCAAGAATACTGGAGGGGGTTGCCATTTCCTTCTCCAAGATATTTACTATATACTACCTCATTTCATACTTTGCTTTTCCTCTTCCTAGTGACTGCCATTATAGCTAATCAGAAAGCTTTAGTTCAGCAAGTTAAAGAGAGATGAATGAGTGCTATTGGTGCCTAAATGAGGTAATCTTCATAATTTTATCTGAATAACTAAAATATAATTTTAAATAAGGATGACTATAATTTAAGGGAACAGTCATCTAAATATTTTAAATTGAGAAGATACACTCATACTTTTATTTTTTTCAGGGGTTAACCATCCCTGAGATGTATACAAAGTATATGATATGGCTAACAACAATTAAACAAATTAGAAAGAGGGTGAAGCAATAGAGGTGAAAATGAATTGAAGCAGGAGAAATTTGTGTTGGATAGGATTTTGATGTATAATATCAGTCTGAAGAAAACTAATATAAAAACTTGAGAATGACATTGAGCGTGGGATGTCTGCATATGATGGTGGTAGGAGGGGAATATTGGGCAAAAATTGGAGAAAGTGGTGAGAAAACATACCTGGAGAGAATTTTATGTTTCAAACCAATGAAAGTTTGGAGAAATAAGCGAAACTGTTTTTTCATGAATGAAAAAGCCAGAATGAGAAATTTGAATTGATTTTATAAGTACTGCAAATAGGACTGTCATATATTAGAAAACTCAACCAAACACAGTGTTCAGGACACAGAAGAAAAAGAGCCTGAATTTAAACTGACCAGTTGAAAAGTCACTGTAATAACTCAGACAAGAAGCTATGAGAGTTTGGATTAAAATGAAAGGATGCATCTTAGTTTGATGGATATGTTTATAGAATTTGATGACTGATTTGATATAAAAAATGAAAAGTATATAAGAATCAAAGATAAATCCAGGACTTTTAATGTTCATCTCTGAAATGAGCAGTTTGGACTGCGGAATGAGGACAGAATTGTAGGTCTAGTTTAGACATAGTGGTTTTGTGCTTTGGAGCATTCAGATTGTGAGATGGATGTTGAGGTGGAGAGAGAGAAGGCTCAAATTTGACAAAGAAATCAGAGCTTAAGAGATCTGAGAATCAGGCATCATTCAACCTGTGGACGTGGGTGATGTTTCTCATGGATAGCACAGAAAAATAAGAGCAAATGGTAAAGTTTGAGGCCACAAGAGATGGAGGAACAAGAGCGGATATTAGTTTATTATAAGGAAGAACAGGAGAAAGAGTACTGAGGAAAGAATATTAGATTTTGTGAGAGTAAAGCCTTTCTTGGCCTTAGAAGTTTCACTTAGGGAAAGTAGATTGCAAATGAGTTAATAAGAAAGGGAAAGGTGAGAGAAAACAGCACTATGTATAGATAGAAACAATGCATTCAAGAAATCTGACAGAAATCATGCTAGAGCACGGATATGCATGTGGGAGATGATGCTAAATGCAAGCCTAGGAAAGATGCAAACAAGGAAAGAAACTGCAAACAAGGAAAAGACGGTTGAAGGAGTGCATGAAATTAGAGAAACAGTGAGTTCCCTCAGCAATAAGGAAAAAGTAGGACCTGGATAGTAGAATTAATTTGATATACAAAGTATTATTTCTCAAACTATTGGAAAGGTAAGCGTTCAGTAGAGTTCAGTTGCTCAGTCGTGTCTGACTCTTTGCAACCCCATGAACTGCAGCACGCCAGGCCTCCCTGTCCATCACCAACTCCCGGGGTTTACCCAAACTCATGTCCATTGAGTTCGTGATACCATCTAACCATCTCATCCTCTGTCATCCTCTTCTCCTCCTGCCCTCAATCTTTCCCAGCATCAGGGTCTTTTCAAATGAGTCAGCCCTTTGCATGAGGTGGCCAAAGTATTGGAGTTTCAGCTTCAACATCAGTCCTTCCAATGAACACTCAGGACTGATCTCCTTTAGAATGCACTGGTTGGATCTCCTTGTAGTCCAAGGGACTCTCAAGAGTCTTCTCCAACACCACAGCTCAAAACCATCAATTCTTCTGCACTCAGCTTTCTTTATAGTCCAACTCTCATTCCATACATGACCATTGGAAAAACCATAGCCTTGACTAGATGGACTTTTGTTGACAAAGTAATGTCTCTGCTTTTTAATATGCTATCTAGGTTGGTCATAACTTTCCTTCCAAGGAGTAAGAGTCTTTTAACTTCATGGCTGCAGTCACCATCTGCAGTGATTTTGGAGCCCAGAAAATAAAGTCAACCACTGTTTCCACTGTTTCCCTATCTATTTGCCATGAAGTGAGGGGCCTGGATGCCATGATCTTCATTTTCTGAATGTTGAGCTTTAAGCCAACTTTTTCACTCTCCACTTTAACTTTCATCAAGAGGCTTTTTAGTTATTCTTCACTTTCTGCCATAAGGGTGGTTTCATCTGCATATCTGAGGTGATTGATATTTCTCCTGGCAATCTTAATTCCAGCTTGTGCTTCATCCAGCCCAGCATTTCTCATGATGTACTCTGCATAGAAGTTAAATAAGCAGGGTGACAATATACTACAGCCTTGATGTACTTCTTTTCCTATTTGCAACCAGTCTGTTGTTCCATGTCCAGTTCTGACTGTTGCTTCCTGACCTGCATACAGGTTTCTCAGGAGGCAGGTCAGGTGGTCTGGTATTCCCATCTCTTTCAGAATTTTCCATGGTTTCTTGTGATCCACATAATCAAAGGCTTTGGCATAGTAAATAAAGCAGAAATAGATATTTTTCTGGAACTTTCTTGTTTTTTCCATGATCCAGTGGATGTTGGCAATTTGATCTCTGTTTCCTCTGCCTTTCCTAAAACCAGGTTGAACATCTGGAAGTTCACGGTTCACGTATTGCAAAAGCCTGGCTTGGAGAATTTTGAGCATTACTTTACTAGCGTGTGAGATGAGTGCAATTGTGCAGTAGTTTGAGCATTCTTGGCATTGCCTTTCTTTGGCATTGGAATGAAAAGTGACCTTTTCCAGTCCTGTGGCCACCGCTGAGTTTTCCAAATTTGCTGGCATATCGAGTGCAGCACTTTCACAGCATCACCTTTCAGGATTTGGAATAGCTCAACTGGAATTCCATCACCTCCACTAGCTTTGTTCGTAGTGATGCTTCCTAAGGCCCACTTGACTTCACATTCCAGGATGTCTGGCTCTAGGTGAGTGATCACACCATCGTGATTATCTTGGTTGTGAAGATCTTTTTTGTACAGTTCTTCTGTGTATTCTTGCCACCTCTTCTTAATATCTTCTGCTTCTGTTAGGTCCATACCATTTCTGTCCTTTATTGAAGGTAAGAGGATCAATACATATTTATATGTTGATGATATATACTATTTGTATGGTATCTGAGAAAAAATTATGTAGATTGCACTTAGGTAAGACAGGATATGTACTTTAGAGTGATGCAATATTTGGGGGATAAAAGGAGGTATGGAAGAAAAGAGGGTTTTTTTTTAACATATATTTGAA
Organism: Bubalus bubalis; assembly: GCF_019923935.1. Taxonomy (NCBI): domain Eukaryota; kingdom Metazoa; phylum Chordata; class Mammalia; order Artiodactyla; family Bovidae; genus Bubalus; species Bubalus bubalis. The sequence goes on along the minus strand of NC_059163.1, from coordinate 98,357,141 downwards.
TATATTTAGTAAATACATTTAGCAAATCAGTGTAGAGAGGTGGCCTGATGCCCTTTCTTCCTGCTCATTGCTATAGGGAGCTGGCAGTTCTTGGTGAAAAGCTACAAAGCTTTGTTTTTTGAGCATAGAGGTCTTTGGGACAGGAAGGGGTCAAGACCTGGAGTATTGATCAGATCAGATCAGGTCAGTCGCTCAGTAGTGTCCGACTCTTTGCGACCCCATGAATCGCAGCACGCCAGGCCTCCCTGTCCATCACCAGCTCCCGGAGTTCACTGAGACTCATGTCCATCGAGTCAGTGATGCCATCCAGCCATCTCATCCTCTGTTGTCCCCTTTTCCTCCTGCCCCCAATCCATCCCAGCATCAGAGTCTTTTCCAACGAGTCAACTCTTCGCATGAGGTGGCCAAAGTACTAGAGTTTCAGCTTTAGCATCATTCCTTCCAAAGAAATCCCAGGGCTGATCTCCTTCAGAATGGACTGGTTGGATCTTCTTGCAGTTCAAGGGACTCTCAAGAGTCTTCTCCAACACCACAGTTCAAAAGCATCAAATCTTTGGCGCTCAGCCTTCTTCACAGTCCAACTCTCACATCCATACATGACCACTGGAAAAACCATAGCCTTGACTAGACAAACCTTTGTTGGCAAAGTAATGTCTCTGCTTTTGAATATGCTATCTAGGTTGGTCATAACTTTCCTTCCTTCCTTCCTTTCCTTCCTTCACTGCAGTCACCATCTGCAGTGATTTTGGAGCCCAGAAAAATAAAGTCTGACACTGTTTCCACTGTTTCCCCATCTATTTCCCATAAAGTGGTGGGACCAGATGCCATGATCTTCGTTTTCTGAATGTTGAGCTTTAAGCCAACTTTTTCACTCTCCACTTTCACTTTCATCAAGAGGCTTTTGAGTTTCTTTTCACTTTCTGCCTTAAGGGTGATGTCATCTGCATATCTGAGGTGATTGATATTTCTCCTGGCAATCTTGATTCCAGCTTGTGTTGCTTCCAGCCCAGCGTTTCTCATGATGTACTCTGCATATAAGTTGAATAAGCAGGGTGACAATATACAGCCTTGACGTACTCCTTTTCCTATTTGGAACCAGTCTGTTGTTCCATGTCCAGTTCTAACTGTTGCTTCCTGACTTGCATATAGGTTTCTCAAGAGGCAGGTCAGGTGGTCTGGTATTCCCATGTCTTTCAGAATTTTCCATGGTTTCTTGTGATCCACACAGTCAAAGGCTTTGGCATAGTCAATAAAGCAGAAATAGATGCTTTTCTGGAACTCTCTTGCTTTTTCGATGATCCAGTGGATGTTGGCAATTTGATCTCTGGTTCCTCTGCCTTTTCTAAAACCAGCTGGAACATCAGGAAGTTCACGGTTCACTTATTGCTGAAGCCTGGCTTGGAGAATATTTTGGTGTAAAGTGAAAAGTTATCAAAACGGTTTGAATAGATCAGGAATCTTTTAACAAGGTTGTATGGTGAAAAAAGTACAAGACAGAAAGAGGAACAGTGGGCTGGTGCCTAAACTGAAAGTTGGAAGACTGACGGTCTCTTACGTGGTTACACTGGAACCTGCTTTTACCCAGCTGTCCTGCTGGCCACCTTGTGTCCTAAGAAGGAACCATGCAAACGAGGAAGTAAAAATCCAAATTACAAAGACCTATGACACTGGGCTAGATCTATGCGACACTTGCTATTGAGCATAAGATTGAAGACAAGTGTATCCTTCTTAGGACCTGAGAGAACACTGCAAGACCAGCCATCACACTGAAAGGGCTTTGCACCAAACTGCTGGACTGTCCCAGACTTCGCAGCGATACCAGCCCTACTCTTCGCAAGGATTAGAGTTCCATTGTGAGAAACTGAGGTAGGCCAGCAGGGGGCACTGCTCAAATGTCAGGTCTGACAGGGATGGGTCTCAATGTGTACATCTGATTTAGTAAAATAGGTAATAAGCCCTAGAAGAATATGTTCATATGGTTAATTTGGGGGGATGTTTTTATGAATCCTTGGGTAGGAACTCAGCAAAAGATTGTTCCTCCTGCCAGTTTGGACATATGAAGCTGAGTTTCTATAAATGGAACATCAGAACACTTGTGACTTGCTTTCTTATCTCATCTTGGAGAAATGGAATAGCTATAAAAGAGTTTGTGCTGCTACAACAAAAAGTTTGTTATGAATGCCTAATGTTTAGAACACAAGCTTTGTTTTGACAGATTATACTTAGGTTCTGGCTCTAGTATAAACTGAAAGGCTGTGTGATGTTTTGTGAATTATTTAAACTCCACGAGAGACTACATAAGAAGAATAATACTGCTCTGAGATAGTTTAGTAATACAGATAAAGGATATAGGTCAGTGCCTGACTCAATGTATGGAAGTGTGATTGTCATGATGGCGATTATTGTTATGGTTAATTCTAACCATGTCGGTCATCTACCATACTGGGTAAATTTCTGTTTCAGACAGCTTGCAAATTTGGGGGTTGAATAGGTAATTTTTGTCTATGTTCATTAACTAAAAAACATGTCCCAATCAGGGGTTAGTGCATTAGTCAGTGTTGGATGAAAGAGTCCTTCTTTCCCAACCCTTGATGGTCTCCTTTCATGTGGAGAGATCTTCAACAGTGGAATTCTGGCCTCTCTCCACTCTCTTTCTTTATAGAGGATGATTTGGTGAGTTAATTTGGTGGTGAGTTTGGTATGCATATCTCTCCCATTTGTGTTTACTGGAATGTGAGCTGCCAGCGAGGATCACGCATTTCCATCTCCTCATCCATGTTGTATGTACGCTCTGCAGGGAGCCCTGCAAGTGAGGATGTCAGTCAGGATCAGAGCCAGAGGCCTGAGTGAACAGGTCTATCCTGTTCTGGATGTAACTCATTTGTTACTATATTTAAACCACATTTTTCACTTTTTCTTGCTCATAGATATTTTAATTTCCTCTTGGAAATATTCAGGTGGTTAGTTATCAAAGATTCATATATTTTGGAAATTGGGAAATTTTGAAAAAGCTACCAGGGAGAGAGAAGCCTAGGATTATGAAAGTATCCCAGCCATCCATGTTTCTCTTGAGGGAAAGCACTTTATACCTAATCATATGTCTCATGTAATAGCAGCTCCAGGGCAGTATTAATGCTGATGATTGACAGCATTTTAGAATCTGCAAAGCAGGTCCATAACAGGTTATGTCTTTGGACAGTTAACCATATTTGTTTTGAAGAGGCACAAGTAAGGAAAATCATGTTAAGTGAGTTAATTAGCTATTGTTTTACATGCAGCATCTCCAATTTCTGTAAAAATCCTGCAGATTAAATACTATGGATCCCATTTTGCATATGTGAAAGTTAAGACTTTGAAAGGTTAAATAACTTTAACAGATTGGTAGGTTTTAAAATTAGGATTTTTTTCAACTCAGACCAAACTTGTATTCCAAAGTTCATGTTCTTTCTATTGTATCATACCTTCTCTTTAAGACTAATATATTGTGAATTCAAGTCCTATTCTACTTTTATTATTTTCCTTAAAATATTGAATTGGTTTGCATGTTAGTGACATCTGTTTACTTTAATCTGATAGCACCTACAGAGTTATTGCAGTTCCGTTTCTAATTTTAACCTCAAAGAATGGAAACACAGGATGCTTAAATATCTTCCTTTCCTCAACTATTAACTCTGCACTGCATAGACCACTCTGCTGAGCACACCAAGTCTGAGGACTGAAAGAACTTTCAATCCTGTATCTTGGAAAAGCTTATTTTATTTTAACCTGCTAGTGTCATTCATGTAGTTAGCAGCATGACTAAGTGCAGAGGACTGTTTTAACAGATATAGTTGGTCCTTAATAAGGTGCGACATGTGTGCAAGAGAGAGGAATTATTTTCTAGGAGAATTATCAAGAGAGGTTTATGAACTAATGTCCCACAAATAAAATTTGGGGTGAATATGGGTCTGCATGGGGTTAGTTTCTTGAAAGGAGTGTTCAGTGCACACAACATTGTTCTGAGAGCTAAATGTAAACTGCACATGAGAAATAAAAGAATAAAAATGATATTTAACCATTTTCTTTAGCCTTTCAGAACACTATCACTTTTACTCTATTTCTGCCATCTTACAGAAAATGAATGAAATGTAACTCTCCAGCTTTGGTGAAATATTTTGAAAAATTTGCCAAGGAGAAATCTGATAGGTTGATCATCCTCGCTCTTATAAAATTAGTTATTCCCTTGCAAATAGTATTAACTTTTACTGTTTAATTTGGATAGCTTTATCTGGAGGAGGTAGTCTTAAATAACTTATGAAACAGGCTTATAGCATAGGAATGATTTTTCATTGCAAGGGCATGATTGTTTCCTTTTCTTGAAAAATAGAACTGCATCTTCAGTGAAATGAATTGAACACCTGGTAACTAAGGTGTAACTGAGGTGCAGGTAAAGAATCCGCCTGCAATGCAGGAGACCCCAGTTTGATTCCTGGGTCAGGAAGATCCCCTGGAGAAGGGATAGGTTATCCGCTCCAGTATTCTTGGACTTCCCTGGTGGCTCAGATGGTAAAGAATCCACCTGCAATGCGGGAGACCTGGGTTCGATCCCTGGGTTGGGAAGATCCCCTGGAGGAGGGCATGGAAACCCACTCCAGTATTCTTGCCTGGAGAATGCCCGTGGACAGAGGAGCCTGGAAAGCTACAGTCCACAGAGTTGCAAAGAATCCTACATGACTAAGCGAGTAAGCACACAGAAAGGCAGTGGAGCATCGTTTCTGAGTGGACAGGCCATGGCTCAGTTCAGGTGCTAGCCCCCTCATTAATGACTGTCCAACCTCAAATTCCTCACCAGTAAAATGAAAACAATGACATTACCTATTTGAAATATCTACATATGTAATTATTATCAACAATAATTCAAACAGTTTTTAAGACCTCAGACCACATGGTAATGATTCAGAGCATGTTGGATATGATAGTGGGTGTTGTCTACATTGTTCAACATTACAGTTGAAACTATGTTATAATTTATCAAGCTTTTAAATAAAACCAAAAAAAACTGGGTATCACTCAAAGTAATTATAAACATTTACCAATTTATCATGATTGCCGTTCTTATGCAAAAATCCTTGGTTAGAATCTACTTTCTTAAATTCTGTCTATTTTTTGTTGATATATAGTTAATTTACAATATTGTGTTAGTTTCAGATGTCCAGCAGAGTGATTCAATTATACATACGTGTGTGTGTGTGTATATATATAGATAGATATACATATGTGTGTGTATATATAGTGGAGAAGGCAATGGCACCCCACTCCAGTACTCTTGCCTGGAAAATCCCATGGACGGAGGAACCTGGAAGGCTGCAGTCCATGGGGTCGCTGAGGGTCGGACATGACTGAGCGACTTCACTTTCAGTTTTCACTTTCATGCGCTGGAGAAGGAAATGGCAACCCACTCCAGTGTTCTTGCCTGGAGAATCCCAGGGACCGGGGAGCCTGGTGGGCTGCCGTCTATGGGGTCACACAGAGTCGGACACGACTGAAGTGACTTAGCAGTGTATATATAGAGAGATAAATAGATAGATATACATATGTGTGTGTGTATATATATTCTTTTTTGGATTCTTTTCCCTTACAGGACATTACAAAATATTGAATATAGCTCCCTGTGCTACACAGTAGGTCCTTGTTATATATCTCAATATAGTAGTGTATATATGTTACTCCCAACCTCCTAATTTATTCCTTCTCACACCCCCCTTTGGTAATCACTAGTTTGTTTCCTAAATCTGTGAGTCTATTTCAATTTAGTAAATAAGTTTGTTTGTACCTTTTTTTTTTTTTTTTTTAGATTCCACACATAAGTGACTTCAAATGGTGTCTGTCTTTCTCTGACTAACTTACTTCACTTAGTAGGATAATCTCTAGGTCCATCCATGCTGCTGGAAACACATTGTTTCATGCTTTTTATGAGTAATATTCCCTTGTATACATGTACTACATCTTTTCTATCCATTCATCCATGGATGGACATTTAGGTTGCTTCCATGTCTTGGCTATTTTAAACAGTGCTGCAGTGAACATCAGGGTACATGTATCTTTTCCAATTATAGTTTTCTGTGGATTTAAGCCCAGAAGTAGGATTGATAGATCATATGGTAGCTCTATTTTTAGCTTTTTAAGAAACTTCCATACGTTCTCTGGGCTTCCCTGGTAGCTCAGCTGGTAAAGAATCCACCTGCAATGCAGGAGACCCTGGTTCGATTCCTGGGTTGGGAAGATCCCCTGGAGGAGGGCATGGCATCCCACTTCAGTATTCTTGCCTGGAGAATCCCCATGGACAGAGGAGCCTGGAGGGCTACAGTACATAGGGTCACAGAGAGTCGGACATGACAGAGCAACTAAGCATAGCATGAAGTGAAGTGAAAGTCACTCCGTCATGCCTGACTCTGTGATCCCCATCAACTATATAATCCATGGAATTCTCCAGGCCAGAATACTGGAGTGGGTAGCCTTTCCCTTCTCCAGGGGATCTTCTCAACCCAGGGATCAAACCCAGGTGTCCCACATTGCAGGCAAATTCTTTATCAGCTGAGTCACAGGGAAGCCTTATTGTTCTCCATAGTGAGAGAACACTGTGTGCTAATTTACATTCTCACTAATAGCGTAGGAAGCTTCCCTTTTCTCCACTCCCTCTCTAGCTTTATTGTTTATAGACTTTTTGATGATGGCCATTCTGGCCAGTGTGAGATGATACCTCATTGTAGTTTTGATTTATATTTCTCTAATAATTAGCAATATTTAACATCTTTTCATGTGCTTTTTGGTGATCTGTATGTCTTTGGCTGCTAAGTCACTGCAGTCATATCCAATTCTGTGTGACCCCATAGACGGCAGCCCACCAGGCTCCCCCATCCCTGGGATTCTCCAGACAAGAACACTGGAGTGGGTTGCCATTTCCTTCTCCAATGCATGAAAGAGAAAAGTGAAAGTGAAGTCGCTCAGTCGTGTCCGACTCTTAGCAACCCCATGGACTGCAGCCTACCAGGCTCCTCCGCCCATGGGATTTTCCAGGCAAGAGTACTGGAGTGGGGTGCCATTGCCTTCTCCGGTATGTCTTTGGAGAGATGTCTATTTAGATCTTCTGCCCATTTTTTGATTGAGTCTTTTTTATTGAGTTTATGAGCTACTTGTATATTTTGGAGATTAATCCCTTGTCAGTTGCATCATTTGCAAATATTTTCTCCCAATTTGAGGGTTGTGTTTTCATTTTGTTTATGGTTTCCTTTGCTATGCAAATGCTTTTAAGTTTAATTAGGATCCACTTGTTTATTTTTGTCTTTATTTCCATTTCTCTAGGAGATGAATCCAAAAATATATTGCTGTGATTTATGTCAAAGACGATATGGTGCCTGAGTTTTCCTCTGAGTTTTATAGTATCCAGCCTTACATTTAGATCTTTAATTCATTTTGAGTTAATTTTTGTGTATGGTGTTAGAGAATGTTCTAATTTCATTCTATTACAATAGAATTTACTTTTATTAACCACAAATATACCTGGTATTTGAGTGTTTCTACCTAACAGAAGGAAGTAATTTCATTTGAATCAAAATCACAGCTTTCTGCTTTTTTCTTTCCCAAATGTATAATAGACCTTATGGTGGAATATGGTGATGCTACTAAAAAGACACAATTCTAGGACTGTTTTCTCTAGCACAGGTTTCTTGGCTCCTTTGCTTGTTGAAAGATGAGTGAGAGACAGTGCTGTTTTCCCACCTTAGCTTTGTCATCTTTAGCTTGAAATTTCCAATGGAGAAACTCACTGGAACCCACTCATTTGTACTGCCCTCAGTGTCTGGATCTGAGTTTAACAGTGGGGCTCTGAGAGGCTTTGTCAGGTTCACACAGTCAACTGGGGCAGAGCTGAGGTTGGGGCATAGCCCTCCTGAGTCTCCATCTAGTGTTCGTGCATGCACGCTTGCTCATTTTCCCAGTTGTGTCCGACTCGTTGCAATCCTGTGGACCATAGCCCTCTGGGCTCCTCTGTCTGTGGAATTTTCCAGGTAAGAATACTGGAGTGGGTTGCCATTTCCTCCTCCAGGGGATCTTCCCTGACCCAAGAACTGAACCCACATCTCTTGCCAATGCAGGCGGGCTCTTTACCCCTGAGCCACCTGGGAAGCCTACTGATTACCTGGAAGACAGCTGTCATTCTGCTTCCAGATTTGCCCTAGGTACTAATTTTTATGTTAAAATGAAACAAGCCAAAACCAAAACTTTATCTTTTTCACAAAGAGTATTTTTCCTCCCATCCCCTCTTTCTTTAGACCATTGTTTCCTGGATGAGAATGTGAGTGGAGATGTAGGTCTCGAAAGTAGAGCAACTAGTCCTTTTCCAAAAATCTGTAAGTTAGGGATTTTAGGGATGCTAGTATAAGTGTGTGCTATGGCTCTGAGAAAGTTGTTGCATAGATTTAGGTTCTTCTCTGTTTCTGATGAGATCCTTTAGAATATCGGTTTTCATCCATTCTTTTCCTTTGTTATAGCAATCTTTTAAATCCTTAATCATTAGAAATTCTCTCAGCCCAGTTTAATTAATTAAGAGAAGTGTGTGTGTGCATATGTTTGAAAAGAAAGGAAAGTTTAATGTTCAAATAATACAACCAGGGTCTTTGGATCCAAATGTATTTTTAAAGGAAAAGTATTTTATGAAAAGGACATCTGGTCATCCTAGCCTTAATCATTTTTATTTTGGAAATGTTAGTTCTTTACAGTCTATGAAGAAATGAATTGGCAAAAGCACATTACTCCAAGTTAATGAAAATATGGAACTCAACTTTGAAATACTGGGACAGTTAGTTGAATTTCCTCAGCAACACTCTGAGTCAAAGCTGAAGGGCATCATTTGCTAGTTCTGGTTTATAAAGTCTCTTCCTCATAATGTCTTCCTTCAAGAAGGGAAGCTGCTCAAAATGAAAAGGAGTGGGGAGTATTGAGTGGAAATGATGATTCATTGCCACAACTCCCAGCAATAGAATAATCCATTCACAGGATTCACAGTCATCTGTTTTTCTATGCCATTATGCTAATGAATCACTGCTGTTTACTGCCTGGGGAGTAGGGCCTTTCAACACCTGTAAGAAAGAAACGCTGTTTGAAAGCTGGCTTCTTGGTTAGAATGCCAAAATGTTTTGTGACATGCTCTAGTTCCCCAAACCTAGTAGTAGAAAGGACTGCATTCATATTCTAAACTTTAAGAAAGTGTGCTTGTCTTAGGGAGGGACCGTGTCCTTCCTGGGAGTGTGTCCCTGGGATGAGATCTGAAGGTGCTTGCATCACTGTCACTGTCAGGCTTGATCAGTAATTTGTCCCTGTTGACTCTGGATCATTTAAAATAGATAAGTACAAATAAGCAGATATAATGCTCTTTTCGCATCTTTAAGAGAATTTATTATGTTTTGAATTCACTCTCTTGGCTTCAAACTTCCCAAGAAGCTTTGGGTCAAGATAGTAACTACCTCTTCTCTTGGTTATTTTTGGTCTGCAAATTGAGACTTTTGAAATTAATTCTAAAAGCAGTCGATTTAAAAAACATGTTGGAAAATAAAATAATCTCTGGGGATATCACATTTAACTGTATAACGTAGGGTTGTCTTGCTTAGATGTTTTGTTCAATCATTTTGTTTCTAATGCTGGTTTGATAGGGAGTAACACAGTCTATGTTCTGGTCCTTTGGAGTTGATAGATGAGGTACTTGGCCTCACTACTTTGAATGTTTATGACTATGGTAATTCATTTTTTGTTTCTCTAATAATGTATATTATTATTGCCCCAGCTGAGCTTCCTAGTAAGAAATCAATCTGTTGTCATTGAGATATTTGAAATTTTCATCTACATGAGTGATGGGATTCACTTTCAGAGTACGATGCAATCTTTCCAAAAGAAATAAAGAGGATTAGAATACAAAATAAGAGACCAGAGCAAACATTGTGTTTCTCAGACAATGCTGGGGGTAGCTGAGCAAAGAATTCTGGCTTCCCGAGTTCCAAACCAGCAGAAACAATTCCCCAGAGAGAATCACTATCTCCAATCGGAACTGAAAAAGAGTAACTAATACAATTAAATCTTTAGGGATTAAATGATAGCTCAACTAATCTCTTTCCTTTTAGGCTGAATAGGTTTGTTTTCTAGCGAATGGAAAATGGGTCCCAAAAATAGTATTTTAGTGTGGTGTTTTTCACTTAAAATCATTTAAGCCTAGTCATAGTTCCAGATGGTCAAAATGAAAATCACTCAACTCATGATAGAGGTTATACTTAAATTGATAGCTGGGAGTTTACCAGGATTTTGTTGTATTCTGGGAATTCAGAATGTTTAAGGACCTCTAATATGCCTGAATATGATTCAGAGATTTAGTAAATAGACCTGATATAACCATACTATGACAAAAGTAATTTTATACATGGCATTCATTGTCAAGTGGCACAAGTATGAAAGATGTCAGCCACATCAACACTTGGTCACCCGTAATTCAAGTGGATTATATGGCAGCATAATAATTTTTTCATTCATGCCTGCTGGGGTAGATTCATTCTTTCAGAAACTATTTGTAACAAAATAACAAAAGATAGAAATATTGACCGTTTCCATGGGGATATTTCTCCTTAGTCTATTTCTATGGACCATTGCTCCAGGGCTGATTAAAATATATGGAATTTTGTGGATCTTGCTATTTGCTGAAGATCAGTATGACACAGTGGTGCATCTCAAATTGCAATAGGTTTTCTTGTTGTATGTTTTTTATTTAGTATTGGGATATAGTCAAATACCAATGTTGTGATAGTTTCAGGTGAAAAGTGAAAGGACTCAGCTATGCATGCACATGTATCCATTCTCCCTGAGACCCCCCTTCCTCTCCAGGCTGCCATATAACATTGAGCAAAGTTCCCTGTGCTACACAGTAGGTCCTTGTTGGTTATCCATTTTAAATACATCAGAGTGTACAAAATGCAGTAGTTTACTTAATCTTTTTTTAGGACTTTCTTGGGTACTGACATGTGTCTAAATTTCCCATAATTACTTATCATTCCAAGACATATAAAGGCATCCAGTGAATTACTTTGTGGATTGCTTTCAGTCAAAATATAATTTTCCTGCATAGGAAGAAGTTTGATTTCATTGAACTAAGTAAATATTTATACAGAGGTAAATACATGCAGGTATTTTCCAGATGCTTAAGATACCACCTAGGTGTCGGTAGTCCTTGAGAACTTACTAGAGTATAGAAAAGTGGGGGGACAAAAGGCTTTTGTGTCTCAGATGTCTTTGTGGGGTTTTCAGGGGTTCACAAAGTCTTTGAGATATCTTTGAACTATGGGATTTCTAGCTTTGTAAACTATGGGATATTATGTTCCCTTTCTGAGCCTCATGTCTATGTGGAAAGTGGAGATAACACTTAACATTAAATGGTGGTTCTGAGGATTAAACTCTACATATACAAAGTTCTCAGTGTAGTAAATGGCAGAAAAGATGCCCTATGAAAACTGTTTATTCCTGTTATTACTCTAATGTTCTTAGGATGACCATGTTCATCTAAAAACACTTGGAATTTAGAAAAAAAAAACATGATGATTTTGATTCACTTGGAAGTCTTCAGGCTTACTGAGATCATGAAAGATCTGAGGGGCAGAAAGGACCCTGGCAGCAGCCCAAATCCCTTACAAGAAGAAATGAGGATGAAGGTTTCCTAAACTCTTTTGGAGAATGAATCACTGAATAGGGAGACCCGTGCTGAGTCAGAGAAGACACAAAGCACTGTATTTCCCTAAGGAAGAGTCAGTGAAGAAGCTCTGCTGATGCCAAATGGAAAAGCGCATCCTTTGCTGCTCAGCCACATCCTAGGGAATCATGTGTCAAGCATTCATTTTGCAAATACATATTTACTGTATGAGTACTACGTACTGGATTTCCTAGGTGATGCAATGGTATAGAATCTGACTGCCAACCCAGGAGATGAAAGAGATGCAGGTTTGACTCTCTTGGGCCTGGAAGATCCCCTGGAGTAGGAAATGGTAACCCACTCCAGTATTCTTACCTGAGAAATCCCATGGAGAGAGGAAACTGGCGAGTTCAGTCCTTGGAGTCATAAAGAGTTGACTCAGTACACAACTGAGGTACTGAGCATGCATGTGCGCTAGTGCACACACACACACACACACACACACACACACACACACACACACAGTGGGTACTGGGCTTGGTTTTGAACGCTGAAAATAAAGCAGTGAAAAGTAATTGATAAAAATCGCTATTCTCATGGAACTTACATTGTTGTAGAGGGAAAAAGACAATAAATGTGGTCTCTAAATAAAGTCTGAGGCATGTAGTTAGTGCTTACTGAAAGTCGCTGAGTCGTGTCTGACTCTTTGTGACCCCATGGACTAAACAGTCCATGGAATTCTCCAGGCCAGAATACTGGAGTGGGTAGCTTTTCCCTACTCCAGGGTATCTTCCTAACCCAGGGATCGAACCGAGGTCTCCCACATTGCAGGCGGATTCTTTACCAGCTGAGCCACCAGGGAAGCCCAAGAATACAGGAGTGGGTAGCCTTTCCCTTCGCCAGAGGATCTTCCCAACCCAGGAATCGAACCGGGGTCTCCCGCATTGCAGACGGATTCTTTACCAACTGAGCTATCAGGGAAGCCATGAGGCATGTAAGAAGATGAGAAGTGCCAGTGAGGAGAATAAATCTAAGAAGGGGATAAGAAGTGCTATTGATTGCAGCTTTCAATGGAATGGCCAGGGTAAGCTTCAGTGAGGATGTCTCCTGCAAGCAAATATTTGGAGGAAATACAGGAATGAGCAAGGCAGAAAATCAAAGTGAAGAGGATTGGAGGGAAGGGAAGCAAGCCTGGTGTGAAGACTCTAAGTGGGAGCATGTTAGTGTGTTTGAGGAGCAGGGTTGAAGATGAGCAGGCTAGAGCAGAATCAGCAAACAGAAGAGAATTGGGACGGATAGGAAACCTGGTCACACGGGAGTGTGAAGGCCTTCATAAGAAATTGGCGTTTACTCCCGCTAGTGTGCGAAGCCTGTGGCGGGTTGATCAGTTGAGCATCATGGTTTGATTTCATTTCTTGTTAATCCTTGAGCTAACTACTGGATAACAGTAGACTTCAGGGACAGGAGGAGGGTACACAAGGGGGTTAAGAGCAATAGTAAGGAGCGCTCTTAGGAAGTTCTGTTGAGGAAATCATCCACTACAGTGGCCAGGCTATCTTGTCCATCAGTATTCTATAGATCAGGCCCTTCAAGGTCAGCAGGAAGCCTGTTCTGCTGGAGCTAGGGAGGGGTGACCGGCAGGATGCCTGGCAGTCGTCCTGTTTGGAGTTCTGGTGGGCCACCCTGAACAGCAATGTAGCAGTGCTTCCAGCACTAAACAGCCACTGTTCGGTTGGCACGCTGCGGTGCACAGAAGCACTAGTTGGTACACACCCCCACCAACAGGAAGGTGGGGGTGACTGCTGCAGGAAAGCATGACTAGGAGGGCGCCCTGGGTGGCCTCAGTACCAGGGTAGCCTCACATTTGCATGCATCAGCATGGAGCATTTTAGAGTGATGGGAACAGACACTGTGGCAGGATGATCTTTTGTAATATTAACCAGTGATTTAGGCATCTAGGCTTTGCAGCATCAATTGCCTCAGGGAAGGAATGTTGCAGCAGAAGCTCAGTAAAATTTCAAATGTTCTGTCCCCCAAGAGAACTCAGGGTACGGAGAGTGTCTGATGCATCAAAACAAGTCTTCCAGCTCCCTGGGGCTTCGGGTTTGAGGGAGGATGAGGCGAAGAGGCAAAGATACAGCAAGAAGGGCAGTCACTGTGAGTGTCTGGGAGAGGGGAGACCTCTGCCCTGCTCGAGCAAGCTAAGATGCAGCAGTGAGGAGCAAACCCTGGAGAAGTCTGGGGGGATATGATAGCGGGAGGTACTTGTGTCTTTTTGCCCTGGTAGACTCAAGGAGAGGACAAGAACCCTGATAGGAAAAGCCTGCATGGTTTGTGGAGATATGTGCAGCATAGTTACCAGGGCATTTGCACTTGGATGGACCTGAGATTAACACCTATTTGGTTCTCAATAAATAATTATTATTAGCAGTTTTTAACAGATTTTTAGGCCCTCTCACTGAGGCTAGTTCTTGTGTAGAAGGTGTAGAGATGAAGGGGAGGAATAGGAATTGGGTGTCGTATACTTAGTGGTCTGGGTACCACTCTGTGATCACTAGGACATACCATGTGCTGGCCACCCTTCCTGTAGGCAGAAAGGTAAATGCATTAGACAGAGCTGTGGCGTGAGAAAGGTGGGAGGATTCTCAGATCAATGCTAGGTAAATAATGAAAAAAACAGTTTATTATTGACAGATTTTTTTCACAGCAAAACCTTTCTGTCAAAAAAAAAGAAATATTTTTATCCTCAACCACTCTTCTGTTGATGCCTTCACTTCATACATGCATACACATAGGATCCATACACTCTTGCCTTTCTCTTCTTCCATTTCTAGCCAAGCTAATTCAACAGCAACTAAGATTCTGTCATAGTAGCATATTAACAGGTAACAACAGCCTGTAGTTTGGACTGCTTTCCTTCCTCTCCTTGCCCAGTGCATAGCTTTCATTTCCAGGGCTTGATTTAGGAGAATTTGGCTTATCTTTACTCATGGTTTTAAAGATGAAGGCAGAGAGGTTTAATACCATTTTGTGAATCATATTTTTCCTCTTTGAATCATATTTACTGTAGTCAGATAGGAAGTTGGCCTCAAAGGTTGATTTCTTTTTAAACTTTTCATTTTGTATTGGGATATGCTGGAATCAAGATTGCTGGGAGAAATATCAATCACCTCAGATAGGCAGATGATACCACCCTTATGGCAGAAAGTGAAGAGAAACTAAAAAGCCTCTTGATGAAAGTGAAAGAGGAGAGTGAAAAAGTTGGCTTAAAACTCAACATTCACAAAATGAAGATCATGGCATCTGGTCCCATCACTTCATGGGAAGTAGATGGGGAAACAGTGGAAACAGTGTCAGACTTTATTTTTTGGGGGCTCCAAAATCACTGCAGATGGTGACTCCAGCCATGAAATTAAAAGACGCTTACTCCTTGGAAGGAAAGTTATGACCAACCTAGATAGCATATTCAAAAGCAGAGACATTACTTTGCCAACAAAGGTTCGTCTAGTCAAAGCTATGGTTTTTCCAGTGGTCATGTATGGATGTGAGAGTTGGACCATGAAGAAAGCTGAGTGCCGAAGAATTGATGCTTTTGAACTGTGGTGTTAGAGAAGACTCTTGAGAGTCCCTTGGACTGCAAGGAGATCCAACCAGTCCATTCTGAAGGAGATCAGTCCTGAGTGTTCTTTGGAAGGAATGATGCTGAAGCTGAAACTCCAGTATTCTGGCCACCTCATGCGAAGAGTTGACTCATTGGAAAACACCCTGATGCTGGGAGGGATTGGGGGCAGGAGGAGAAGGGGACGACAGAGCATGAGATGGTTGGATGGCATCACTGACTCGATGGACATGAGTCTGAGTGAACTCTGGGTGTTGGACAGGGAGGCCTGGCGTGCTGCAATTCATGGGGTCGCAAAGAGTCGAACACGACTGAGCAACTGAACTGAACTGATTGATAGACTATTAACAATGTTGTGATAGTTTCAGGTGAACAGCGAAGGGACTCAGCCATACATATACATGTATCCATTCTCCCCCAAGGACTTCCCTGGTGGCTCAGTGGTAAAGAGTCTGCCTGTCAGTGCAGGAGACATAGATATTCCTGGGTCAGGAATATCCCCTGGAGGAGGAAATGGCAACCCTGTCCAGTATTCTTGCCCGGAGAATCCCACAGACAAAGGAGCCATGAGGTCGCAAAAGAGTCAGCCATGACTTAGCAACTAAACTACATTCTTCCCCAAACTCCCCTCCCATCCAGGCTGCCATGTAACATTGAGCAGAGTTCCCTGTGCTATACAGAAGGATGGTTATTCATTTTACATACATGTCCATTTGAAAGTCCCTAACTACCTCTTCCTTCCAACCTTCCTCCTGACAACCATAAGTTCGTTTGCTAAGTCTGTGAGTCCATTTTTGTTTTGTAAGCAAGTTCATTCATATAATTTATTTTTAGATTCCACATATAAGGAAAGTCATGTGATATTTCTCCTTCTCTGTCTGACTTACTTCATTCGTATGACATTCTCTAGGTCCATCCATGTCATTGCTATGGCATTATTTCGTTCTTTTTAATCTCTGAGTAATATTCCATTGTTTATATGTACCACATCTAATTTATATTTAAAAAAGAAACAGTGATTGAAGTGGTAAGATTGTTGATATTATTGTTCAATTTTTCTTTGATTATTATATTTATAAATAAATTTAAAATCAATTGGTTGGATGACATCATTATCAAAACCCTCTATATGTTTTATAACATCACCCTTTTCTCCACCAAAGCTGTTGTTTTATCATTTTTATCCTGTTTTTATCCTCTTTAGCAGTATAAAAGCAGATCCAAGCACTGGAAATGTGAAAGTTGTTCAGCTGATGGACAAAATACTACATATATGTTACTGCATTCTCAAACTCAATATTGGCCAGTAGGATGGCTTAGTTAAGGGATTAATGTGATATGTTTCAAAAGAATTTTGGTCCCCCAAATACCTGTAATTTAATATTAAGGCTTAAGTTGTATAGATGTGTTCCATTATTTAAGGAGTAGACCCACATGAATGTAAATATCTGGAAAAATAATGCTTAAAGAATTTTTGGTCATTTGAATGTTAGTATAAATGATTTGGGTAAAGTAGAAAGAGCACTTGAGGATTCCTGGGGTGGAAGTGGGTTTAGGAGAGGACATGTTTAGGAGAAAGTGACAAGGAGGGGAGAGGAGAGAAGACTAAATGTTATTAATACTTCCCACGTTCTCCCTGGAGTTCACTCTGCTTCCAAGAGTGAGTTTTCTGTCAGGGTTGCAGTTGGGACCTGGAAAGGTGCTCCCACCGTGCTCATTTGGTGAGAATGTGGTCGGGGATTTAAGGTATGGATACAGGTGTGATAAGGGGTGAAGACTGCCATGTCCAAGCTGCCTCATAATCTCTGGGATTCCTGAGCCAGTCATGAGTCTATTGAGGGATTAGGACTTCACATTTCAGATGGCATTTGCAGTCGTAATATGAAGCCAGGATCACAGCACAGTGGTTAAGAGAATACTTCAGTTCAGTTTCAGTTCAGTTGCTCAGTCGTGTCCGACTCTTCGTGACCCCATGGACTGCAACACGCCATGCCTCCCTGTCCATCACAAACTCCCAAAGTCTACTCAAACTTATGTCCATTGAGTTGGTGATGCCATCCAACCATCTCATACTCAGCAACAGAGGATAAGAGAATACTGCTGCTGTTGCTGCTAAGTCACTTCAGTTGTGTCCGGCTCTGTGCGACCCAATAGATGGCAGCCCACCAGGCTCCCCCGTCCCTGGGATTCTCCAGGCAAGAACACTGGAGTGGGTTGCCATTTCCTTCTCCAATGCACGAAAGTGAAAACTGAAAGTGAAGTCGCTCAGTCGTGTCCGACTCTTAGCGACCCCATGGACTGAAGCCTGCCAGGTTCCTCCATCCGTGGGATTTTCCAGGCAAAAGAATATTGGAGTGGGGTGCCATTGCCTTCTCCATAAGAGAATACTAGGAGAATATTAAGATCAAATGTTGATCTTAATATTTTGTTGATCTTAAGATCAAGTGTTTAATCAAATATTAAGATCAAAAGATTAGGTCTTTTAATACTGTTTCCTGCTATAGATTATAAATCTACAAATCTCAGCCCTTCATTCTCAATAACAGAAGAAATAGCTTAGGTATTAATTACAAGGCTTTGACAGTGCATTACTACCCAGTCTCAAACAGTCCAAATGGTTTTCTTCTGGTGATAGTTAATCTGTACTTTCTTCTAAATGATGAACATTTTACTATTAAACAGAAGCAATATATTTTATTTACTTGGAAGAAGTTTGTGCTTACCTGGTTAGTTAATTTTGTAACTGATTCTTGTTTGAGGTAATAAAAAGTGAGACTCAGGCAGAACTCACATACCGATGAGCCTTAATAATTGCATTCCTTGTTCAGAGAAAGTGAGTGAGTGAGTTTGTGTAAGAGAGAGAGCATGCGCACACACATGCATGCCTAAGTGTGGCTACCAGGGAGAGAAAACAACATAGGTATGATATGTAGTAACATTTTTAAGTGTTTACCATGTGCCAGACATTGTTAGGTAAGTACCATTATTTTTCCTGTTTCATAGCTTATGAAACTGAACAGTTAAATTACGAGTGTTTCTTTTTAACTATAGAAAAGCAGAGACTAAAATAGGGGAAACTAGAAGGGAAAGGAAGCAGCAATTCTGTCATTTTTTTTATCCTTTCCAGAGTGATGTTTAAGCACAACAAAATGAAAGCAGATTTTCTGGGAGCAGTAACCCTTCCCATGGCCAATATTGCAAAATTAGGTGAGCAATAGGCTTATCAGTTGACTCTAGTGGTAAAGAATCCACCTGCCAATTCAGGAGAAGCGAGAGGTGTGGATTTAATCCCTGGGTCAGGAGGATCCCTGGAGTAGAAAATGGCAGCCCGTTACAGTATTCCTGCCTGGAAAATTCCATGGACAGTGGAACCTGGCAGACTACAGCCCATGGGGTCGCAAAGAGTTGGAGATGACTGAGCACCTACAGGTGAGCTATACACGAACTTTGACTTCTCTATTTTATTTGAATGTCACTGAAAATAGTTTGATAGTTATTTATTTCCTCTGTAGTAGATGGTATTATTGTGAGATGACATTGAAATCTGTACCAACTGAGAATGTTGTTTATATTCATGATATTTTTAATAGAAATAGACCAGAAAGGGTCTGAAATTAGTGACATTGCTTTCATAGGCAAAAGAGCACCTTGTGTTAATGTAGAGCTACACTAAAAAACTATATCCCCAGACTTTGTTCAAGGTCCAAAATGGGATGTTTGGTGAATAAATTTTGCTATTTATTATCAAAGAAGCAAGTACCTAATCAGTTTGATTCCATTTCACATATACAACACATAGCATATAAACATATACACATCTGTGAAAAAGACTATACCACAAAAATATTATACTAAGAGGTTATTGCTGAGTGGTGTATTGATTTTTTCTTCTTTTTGACTGACTTTTTAAAACAGTTCACAAAAAAACAGACCCCCATTTGCAGTAAGAAAATGAAGTCAATCTAACCAATGTTTATCACACTGCCATTAAGTAAGTGCTTTTGTATGCGGATTGTTGTAAAAGATACAATCATATATTAGAAAGGCTCCTGCCCTTTAGAAATTATTTACTGAGGAAATAGACACAAAATGTGAACTACTCTAGTGTCTCAGATACTGATTTCTTAATAAGAAAGCAATCTCTGAGAACAGTATTGTTCAGGGGAGACTACAAAGAGAAAAGAGAGATCAGACTGGCATGAAAAGATAGGTCCAATCCAAGGGGACGTGTGAGGAGACAAGAAATGTTTGCTGTAATGGCTTCCATAAAAACATAGAGGTCACAAAGTATTATATTTATTTGAAGCTCAGGTATGGGATTCGTGGTGAAGAGAAATAGTAAGATTATTCCCCACTGTGGTGATCTTTGACTATCAGGTTCGTATCTTCTCAGAGCGACTTCTAACTAGCCCATTTAAAGATGCACAGAAACCAGATAAAGCAATCCTAAAGTTTCAGAAGAGAGATTCCAGGCCTTATCTTCCCATTTGTTTTGAAATTTGTCCTTCATTCTGTCTTTTTGTTATGCCTGTTTGGTTTTAGTGTCTTGATTTCAAATTTTCTGCTTTGTTCTCATCTATAATTTCTTCAAGATACTGTTCCTTGAAACCACTTCTAGGCACCACAGGTTAACAATGCCATGCCTTCAGGACTATAACTTATGCATACCAACCGAAGCTTCATTTTGTCCTAGCATGTGTTTGCCAAATGAAGCAGATAAGAAAATATATTTGTTAGTTGTGTTGTTGTTGTTATGTAACAAAATACTCCAGGGCTTTGTTGTTCAGTCACTAAGTTGTGTCTGACTCTTTGTGACCCCATGGACTGCAGCACACCAGGCTTCCCTGTCCTTCACTATCTCCCAGAGTTTGCTCAAACTCATGTCCATTGAGTAAGTGATGCTATCTAACTATCTCATCCTTTGTCATCCCCTTCTCTTCCTGCCTTCAATCTTTCCCAGTATCAGGGTCTTTTTCAATTCAGCTCTTCCTATCAGGTGGCCAGAGTATTGGAGATTCAGCTTCAGCATCTGTCCTTCCAGTGAACATTCAGGGTTGATTTCATTTAGGATAGTCTGGTTTGATCTCCTTGCTGCTTGAAACAACAAATATTTATTATGACACCAGTTTCTGGGAGTTAGGAATCTGGAGTACCTTAGCTACCTAGGTGGGTATGGCTCAGGTCTCTTAGGCTACAGGTGTTGGCTTATGTCTCCAAGAACTTTGATGAGAGCTAGAGGATCTGCTTTTAAACTCATTCAAGTGGTCACTGCCAGGGGCTTCATTTCCTTGCTGTTTTCATAAGGCTGCTCACAAGTTGCTGCTAAGCTGCTAAGTCACTTCAGTCGTGTCCGACTCTGTGTGACTCCATAGACGGCAACCCACCAGGCTCCCCCGTCCCTGGGATTCTCCAGACAAGAACACTGGAGTGGGTTGCCATTTCCTTCTCCAATGCATGAAAGTGAAAAGTGAAGGTGAAGTCGTTCAGTCATGTCCGACTTTTAGCGACCCAATGGACTGGAGCCTACGAGGCTCCTCTGTCCATGGGATTCCCCAGGCAAGAGTACTGGAGTGGGGTGTCATTGCCTTCTCCGGCTCACAAATTGACTTCACCTCAAACAATGTGTGTTAAATTATAAGTAACCAATAAGTTATTTCCAGTGAATTTTTGAAAGATTAGGATCCACTTGTGTAATAATATATATTTTTGAATATAGTTCCCATAAGAAATATTGGTGTCATAATTATTTCTACCACATATTTGTAGCCTAGAACTCTTTGATCAAAATGAGTCACCATATGAAGTCAAATTTTCCTTTAATATTTGTAAAAATACTGTTCAGGGTCCTATTCCATACCTCATTGGAAGGCAGATATCCTTTCTATGGTTTTTGGAAATTTTCAAGGTCTCCCACATTGCAGATAAAGAATCCGCCTGCAATGCGGGAGACCTGGGTTTAATCTTTGGGTTGGGAAGATCCCCTGGAGAAGGGAAAGGCTACCCACTCCAGTATTCTGGCCTGGAGAATTCCAAGGACTGTATAGTCCACAGGGTCATAAAGAGTTGGACATGACTGAGCAATTTTCACTTTCACTTTTCCTGCATCCCAATGAAATTCCTAATTCCCACCTCAATCTGATTAGCATGTCCTTCTGCAATATGATCTCTGCATCCAAGATTAGCACAAACATAAACTGCAAATTGTTTTCTGTGACTCGCCCAGAGCATATAGGATAAGCAATATGCAACAAGTAGTTTTCGGGATGTTATTTAGTGGGGGCAGGTAAAGAGGTGCTCCTGGAGAGGTTTGATACCATCCATCGCACAGCTGAGAAAACAATTTAAGATGTAACATTTCTCATAAAAGATTCCACAGGGATTTGTACTACTAGGAATCCTCTGACCACAACACCCTATCATGTTGCTGGGCCTATTTTCTTTCCAACAGTGGCACCATTCCCACTTCTGCCTTACCTATTGTTATTTTTTTATGTTCTTCTTGACATTCACCCCTCTCCCCCGAACACGCCACATTCATTTTTCTTCTGTTCTATATTCTCCTTCAAGACAATGCAAGGAAGACTTCTTTTATACCCAAAGCAGCCACCAAGTTGTTTTTCTAAACAAAAGGCCGTTTTTTTCTCATATGAACAGCATTCCCTAGTATGTGGAAATCCAACACAATTTACATTTGTACTACAGATCAAATTTTCTTCATTCTCAAACAGAATATAAAAACATAAAATATTAAATAAAATTTATTTTAAAATAAATAAAATTGCTCCATTATGTCTGACACCAGTACTTAAATGCTATTATTTTATTTTACTGATAATACTGTATTTAAAGTACTCAAGTTCATTCAGGCATAACACTTTACACATTGTACCTGATCTATTTGATAAGAATAAGCCTTTCTAACAGTTGTCAACTCATGTAATTGCAAGTACCTAACTACTTATTCCTATTTTGAATAATCATGTATTGTTACTTTAAATATAGTGTAAGTCTTACAAAAGAAGGTGACTTGCAGGAAAATGTCATAGAACAGGTTTTATTATTTGTTTAAGTAATTCTTTTAAATATGCAGTCACCTGCTAATATATAACATTTATTCATACATTTCCTTTTCAAAATACTTCACCCATATGAATTAATCTATTTCCATAAGCACCTCAGTGAAACAAATGAGAACTATCCTCTTCTCCAGAAGGGAGTATGAAACAGAAACTGCCTAATACCATACAGAGGGAGAAGTAAGACTAAGATATAAGCAAGACTTGCTGCTATATTCTACCCTTGCTTTTATAATATCTATATAGTTTTTCTCTTGAAGTAAAAGAGAAGTTGCATCCAGAGAATACAGTCTTTCTCCAAGACAGCAATGTCGGCTTCACTCTGGGGTCCTTACTTGAATCTTTTGGGTGGTATTGCTTATTCCTAATCTTCACTTTGCCTGCATTGTATTAATGTGAAAGAGAGAAAGATACCTTCTCATGCCAAGGTATCTGTGCAGATAAGCATAAAATAGCAAAAGACAAATTTATTTATATCTTAAAGCTTTCAAAAGCATCATGGGGGACTCCCCATGTATCAAGAGTTCACCAAACCAGAGGAACCCCAAATGAGGGGGGCCCTAGGGCCAGGCTTTCATAGCTATGTTGCTACAGAGTAAGTTTTGTGTCACTGAAAATTCTCTCTTATTCAAGTTTAGATAATTTTCCAAATATCAAAATTTAATTTTTATTGTGTAAGTGCTTCAAGCGAAAGGAAAGCTTATAATCCTTTTACTCCGGTAGCTAATAATTGCTGGTTGTTTTGAATGTTTGGTATACTTTTTATATTGTAGGTCAGATTGCCTCACTCTTCTCTTCAGAATCCTCTGGTGACTCTTCATTCCACTCAGAATAAAGTGTAAGCTGTCATCAGGGAGCCCCGCCACAGCTCTCCCTCTGCCTCCTTTGTTCCAGCTGCGCAGGCCTTCTTGACTTTCCTTAGGAATGGGGCGCACCTGTCCTCTCCATCTCGCTTTGGGCCTGAGTACTTGTTTTCCCCTCCGCTGTGATTTTCCAGAGACTGGCTGGCTTTTCTTTACTCCGAACTCTCCAAAGTAAGCCTGCTTTAAATACATCCTGCCATGTTTCTTGACAGAAAACTTCTGATAAGTAGTCCTTACTTTAACGTTTACTCTCGTGTCTGAATGTCTAATTGTAAGGCTATAGGCTATAGGTTCTTAGTGTGAACATTCACCTGGAAAGGATAGCATTCCCATCTAGCATGGAAGATTATATCATTCTTAAAATGCAAAGAGGCATCCAAATTCTACAAACTATTTTCTCTGTAAGACATCTTTTGACATTTTTGTCATAAAAGTACTGTAGGATTTTCTAGTTTGTCTCCAAATTTCATGAAACATTTGCTACTGGATCAATCAGTCCTCACTTACAGATCAGAGTGTTTATTGAGCTACTATTTGTGTTCGAGTGAAGAAATAAAAGCCCCAAGTCTGCCTTCAATGTCTGTTCTTTCAAGTTACCGTGTCTTTGGAGACATAACATAATAAAATTAAACAGTCAAGCAACCTGCTGCCTTTCCCTGTGGATCCCAGCATCAGTGATAAATAATGTCCCAGTATTCTTAAAGGTTGACTTTCTCTCTGAACATCTATTAGGAATAAAATTTACCTGTGTTTAGGCATTCAAGTGTTTGGGGCTAAAACTTTTTGGTACAGATTTAATGACCTTTGGTAAAAATTTATTAATCTGAATGTTTACTTCCAGATATTGTGGTTCTATTCTATCAGTATATGATATTTTGAGAATGGGAATTCAACATGGTAAAAATAGGAGTATCATTTACCACATGCTCTAACGATACTACACATGGTATGTATATGTGGGCAAATGACTAGCACAGATACTTACACAGTTTGAGTTTGCAGTAATGATACCTTCTTATTTATTCTTACACATCCCTAGTGAAACTATAGCTGAAAACCATTTCAAGTACTGTGATGCTGCTCTGCCCTTTTCCTGAAATGACTTGCTGCAATAGACCCATTAGCACCACAGGTATTTATATTCTGCTTTCCAAAGGACAGGCTCAGGAAATGTGTGCCAAGAGTGCACTGAATGAAATTCTACTGAGCAGCGTCTTCAGCATGTTTGAGAATGTCAGTTACAATGTGACGGATTTAATTGTTCAGCGAAGTGGAAATGCTTGCTTGGTTAATAATGTCTCTTTAAAGCAGGGTCAGATTATTGTGGAATATTTCCAGGAAATGCACCCTTAGAAACAGAAGGGAAATTCTGATGCTATTAATTAATTAGAGAAGGAGTTATCACCTTTAATATCTTGAGGAATTAATCCACTGCTGTTATTATAGATTCTCAACTTTTGTTTTTCCCATTGGAACCTTTAATCAGATCCTAGATATATCAGTAAACTGAGATTAAGAAGATGGGCCCAGACAGCCAGACTCAGTGATAACTCTGTTATGGTTTTCTCTGAAGAGCTGAAAAGTGGAAATATTGGTATTTATTGGGTCATGCAGATAATGATGCCAGGAATCTATTCTATAATTCATAGGTTACAAATTAAATAAAACTGTATCTGAAACAGTAGAGCAGAGC
Organism: Bubalus bubalis; assembly: GCF_019923935.1. Lineage (NCBI taxonomy): Eukaryota > Metazoa > Chordata > Mammalia > Artiodactyla > Bovidae > Bubalus > Bubalus bubalis. The sequence goes on along the minus strand of NC_059163.1, from coordinate 98,332,189 downwards.
ATTAGAAAAGATGGCAGTGGTAACCAAATTCCTCTTCTTTGGGAACCTAGGAATCTCACTGTCTTAGACTTTTCTTTTGGACAGACTTTTCCTCTAAAACCAAAGGAATGATTCTTTCTCTAGCAAACAGTTGTAGTTGATTTTAATAGTACTGCCTATATTTACTTTATATAAAACCATTTGCTTAATAAATTAAAATGTAATTGACTTAAAAATTTGTTTTTAATTGAAGACTTGCATCCAATAGGATTTCTGTTACTTCATAATATAGTAAGACATCTGTCTGTGATTTGATATGACCCTGGAGTGAGAATACTGCAGAGATTTTTGAGGTCTTACGATTGTGCTGAATGGCCAAGCAGAAGGTATGATCATTAGGTAATTGAATGGCAAATCCAATTGGACAAACATCTCTATCGTAGTTTCACCATCATCCCTAGGCATGAGTTGATGCACAGCATGAGTGAAGTTTAGCAGTGTGATGACAGAGATGGGAGGGTGAAACAAAAGACTCAAGGAAAATCCTGGAGCTATTTCTGTGAAATTTTATCATTTGCTCAAGGGTTTCATTTATGTGGTCCTCATGTCATTCATTGAATTAAGGCTCTTAAAGAGATTGGCCAACTCCATATCTTGTGAAGGCATCTCATTCAGTCTAAGAAAGTACAAAGTTTCCTAGATTTGCCTAGTGGGACGCACTGTGGTGACTCAGGATCCCAGTTGACCTTCAACCCATAGCTGTCTCTCAACCAGATATTCCATTTGAATTCACAATACTAAGAAAATGAATAACATTTAGTATTCCAACTTTGTTTCCTCAAAAGACAGGATGGGCTATAGATGTGTTTTAGGACATTTTCAACAGCAAGTAATAGAAAATATATGTAATGATAAGGAAACTATAAGGAAAATCTACTATAATATGGAAGGTTTAGGATATGGCCTTTTTAATGTTGTTTGGCTGGAGAAGGCAGTGGCACCCCACTCCAGTACTCTTGCCTGGAAAATCCCATGGACGCAGGAGCCTGGTAGGGTGCAATCCGTGGGGTCGCTAAGTCGGACACGACTGAGCGACTTCACTTTCACTTTTCACTTTAATGCATTGGAGAAGGCTACGGCAACCCACTCCAGTACTCTTGCCTGGAGAATCCCATAGACGCAGGAGCCTGGTGTGCTGCCGTCTACGGGGCACAGAGTCGGACACGACTGAAGCGACTTTTCTTTTTTTCTTCTAAGCTAGCAGTATCAAGATCCAGGGTTTTCCCCCTAATTTTTGTTTTCTCTGTCATTTTTAGCACGTTACCGTCTTCCTTCATGGTTGCAAAGCAGCTGCATCATCTCAGGGATGACATCTTGCACAATATTTAAAGGCCAGAAGAAAAGATAGTGCATCCTGTTTTGTTTTTCAAAGAGCAAGGGAGGTTTCCCCAGAAGTCTCCCAGCATCTATATTGACATACCTCATTTGACAGAATTGCCCTTTTCTTCTAGACTTACACTAGACCTAGAGAAAAAAAATAAGTATAACTGGCTTAGATTAACCAAGGGGCCCAGAGTCCAATATTGACCTCATCCTTTAGAAAGTGAAGATTGTTTTGGCAGAAATATACTCAGCTTAACAAGAATACAGTGAAGGCACTGGCACTTATTGAGAATTAGGTCAGGTCATTATTTTGAGAGCTGTCCTGTGCATTGTAGGATATTTAGTAGTCAGTACCCCTGGATTCTATTCAATTAATGCTGATAGCAACCCCCAGCTTATGAAACCAAGTTGTATCCTCATATAGGTGAGGGGAGGGGGTTCAAAAATCACCTCCCACTGAGAATGTAAATTGTGCAGCCACTATGGAGAACAACATGAAGAGTCTTTTAAAAACTAAAAATAGAGCTACTATGTGAAAGACGCTTACTCCTTGGAAGGAAAGTTATGACCAACCTAGATAGCATATTCAAAAGCAGAGACATTACTTTGCCAACAAAGGTTCGTCTAGTCAAGGCTATGGTTTTTCCTGTGGTCATGTATGGATGTGACAGTTGGACTGTGAAGAAAGCTGAGCGCTGAAGAATGTGTTGGAGAAGACTCTTGAGAGTCCCTTGGACTGCAAGGAGATCCAACCAGTCCATTCTGAAGGAGATCAGCCCTGGGATTTCTTTGGAAGGAATGATGCCAAAGCTGAAACTCCAGTATTTTGGCCACCTCATGCGAAGAGTTGACTCATTGGAAAAGACTCTGATGCTGGGAGGGATTGGGGGCAAGAGGAGAAGGGGACGACAGAGGATGAGATGGCTGGATGGCATCACTGACTCAATGGACGTGAGTCTGAGTGAACTCCGGGAGTTGGTGATGGACAGGGAGGCCTGGCGTGCTGTGATTCATGGGGTCACAAAGAGTCGGACACGACTGAGCAACTGATCTGATCTGATGTGATTGGCAATCCTACTCCTGGGCATATATCTGGAAGAGATTAAAACTCTAGTGTGAAAACCTATGTGTACCTCAGTGATCACAGCAGCATTACTTACAATAGCCAAGACATGGAAGCAACCTAAATGTCTATTGGAGAAGATGTACTGTATATATACAATGGAATATTACTAAGCCATGAAAAGAATGAAATAATGCCATTTTCAGTGACATGGATGCAACCAGAGATTGTCATGCTAAGTGAAGTAAGTCAGACAGAGAAAGACAAATATCATTTGATATCACTTATTTGTGGAGTCTAAAAAAATGATACAAATGAACTTCCTTATGAAATAGAAGTAGACTCACAAACATAGAAAACAAACTGTTATTAAAGGGGAAAAGGGGGAGGAGTAAATTAAGCTGGGAATAACAGCTACAAACTAACATATATAAAATAAACAACAAGGACCTAATGTATAGCACAGGGAACTATATTCAATATCTTGTAATCTATCATGGAAAAGAATATGAAAAAGATATACACACATAACAGAATCACTTTGCTGTATACCCAAAACACTGTAAATGAACTATATTTCAATTTTTAAAAGTGACAAAAAATTACCTCCCACTGAGATGCACTGGGTAGGCATGAGAGAGGGAAATTTCTAATCCCTAGACTATAGAGTATTATTTTAGGCTTGACCACGGGTCTGTGAACCTAATTATATGCTGGGCTAGTTTCGCTTGAGTGATTTGAGGCCAAGTATGCCTTATGTCTCCTCCTGAAGGCTTCTACAAAATGTAAGGGCCTTGCTGGTCACAGATTTGCAGCTTTCTTTGACTCCATCAGATGACCTACAAGCCCTCCTGCGTGTGGAAATCTTCCTGGTAGTGATCAAAGTCAGGGAAGGTGCTGATTCAGGGTTTAGTGGGGAAAAAGCAGAGGCTGAAATCACTATTTTGGTGAGAAAACCATACTTTGCGTGGGAATGTGAAGTGAGCTGTTTTGATGGAATTTCATTTGGCCTGCTTATCTTACAGATGTCCTAGTACTTGATGAATTCTCCTAGTAAATGGTTTCAATGCTGTGGAAGGGCTAAGAACCTTGAACTAAGGACCTTGAAGAATGGTCCTCAGAAATCAGGGCACAACCTAGAGCCCTTGGTTTGAGAGCCACTAACTGGAATTGGTAGAGTTTAAAAGTTCACATTTCTTAATCTGAAGGTGAAAATAGTCTCTGTATTTGATAAATTGAATAGCTAAAATTTCCAGTTATTTAAAGAGTGTTACTTCAAACTAAAGTAATTCTGACTGCTTAGGATCCTCTCTCTCTTCATTATATTTTCTCTCTCATTTCAGGAGAAGAAAGCGATTTAAACTTTACAAGATGATGGCAAATTTGAAAGAGAGACAGTTGGGGGATAGAAATAAGCAAAGATATCCCTGGAGGGGAAATAAAATGGAGAAAAGAAAGTGAGGCACCAAAAAAAATGAATAGTCAGGACGAAGCAGGGAAGACATATGGATAGAGAGATACACAGCAAAACATCAGTGGTACCATCCTGTGCATAATTTATTCAGTTAATTCACAGATTTTTTTAAATGTTGGTATTTATATTTTATAAATGATAACCCACTACATGTTTTGTGCATTGACAGTTGAGTTGATTGCTCTGGATCTTAACATTCAATTCCGTATGGCATAGTGGATAGGAGTAGGAGTGTGAAGCAGTCTCATCATCACTTGACAGCTGTGTGACATTGAGAAATTATTAAATTACATAACAACCCTGTGCCTCAAATCCTGTTAAGTGAGGCTGCTAATAGAACCTAGTCCACTGGGCAGCTGTGGGCATTTTCTGAGTTATATCAGAGCAAATTACTCATCATGTTGGCTGGCATAGAGAGACTATTTAACAACTGTTGTTGCTATTAAAATTTTTTTTTCTTGATTTCCCTCTATCCAGTTTTCTAAATGTAACCACTAAATTGAGCCCTGTAAAGTTGTCAGCATTTTCCCCACTAACTGGACACACACTTAGTGCTTCTCATTCTAATTCAAAGCAGTGGAGAGCAATATTGTAGTGAAAATGTCTAGATGGTGAACACTCAAAAGTTGCAGGATCCACAAAGATTACACTTTGGGATAATCAGATGACTAAATACCAGTTTGTGAAGAGATCACAGAAGCTCAAGAAGAGAAAACAAAATTCTGCTAATTATTTTGATAATTGGAACTTTGACTTTGCTCAATTATGGAAGAGTTCATATATGCAAAATTATATAATGATGGAATATATATGTCTGTATATATATTCATAAGACCTAGTAAAACAGGCATCCGTGCACTCACAATACCTTTTTGAAAAATCAAACATGCACTACTGTTCAAGATCCCTCTGTGCATCTTATTACCTTTCTTATTACCTCTATCATTCTGTTGCTTTTCTTTGGGATTCCCAGGTGGCTTAATGGTAAAGAATCCACCTGCCAATACATGAGACACAGGAGACATGTGTTCAATCCCTGGGTTAGGAAAATCCCCTGGAGGAGGAAATGGTAACCCGCTCCAGTATTCTTACTGGGAAAATCCCATGGAAATATACAATACATTAATAATCCCTAAGCAACACAATTGTTTGGTTGTACTTTTATTTGAACTTCATATAATAGTATCTAGATGCCCTCAATATTGTTCTGAAACTTCTTGCTTTTTATTAAAAATGAGCATTATAAGCATTATGTTTTTGATATTCATCCAGGTGGGCATATAGAGATGTAGTTCACTTATTATCTTTGCCATAAATATTTGTTTAACTTACCATTTCCTATTTATTTACCATTCAATGGACATTTCAGTTGTTTCTAGCTGTTTTCTTTCCTAAAGATGCTGCAATGCACATGTCTTTTGGAGCATATGGGCAAAAATTTTTGGAGGAGAATTACTGGGTCAAAGTAATCTTGTGGTTACAAGATAATGTCAGTTGTTTTCCAAAGTGAATATGCTAATTTATACTCCCACCAGTAGTATATAAAAGTTTCACGTACTCTATATTTTTGCCAACCCTTGATATTGTGAGACTTTTTAAATTTTATAAATATGAGGTATGACATGCTGTCTTATTTGGGGTTTCTCTGCAGTAAACTTGAGCATTTCTTTTAAATTGCACTTTCTTCCTTTTCTTACCCTGTAAAATGCTTCTTTCTATATTTCCTCCATCTTAAATCACATTGTTAGTCTTATTGGTTTACATGATATGTTTTTACATTTGGGAGGCTAATGCATTGCCAGTTATATGTGTGGTAGATATCTTCACCCAAATTTTTACTTGCTTTTGTTATGGCTTAAGATATCTATGGTTGATAGGTATATTGGTGCCAATTTTTCACTCTGCTATAATACAGTGATAGGTTCACAGCCTTTGTCCCTGTCAAAGGACATGGGTTCCTCATTCCAGTGGGAGTATGACACCCAATGAGATATGAGCAGATTAGATGCAAGTAGAGGCATTAACTCTGCAAGTACAGGTCCAGTTTCTGGCCATCTTGTGTTCCTGCCATACTCAATAAGAATAGTGTGCCCTGGTTTAGCTTCTGGTCCAAAGAAGATAGCTGGAGCAACTGCAACCCAACCCCAAGTCTGGAACCAAGCCCAACTGACATGAAGCTTATATCTGCAGACCCAGGCACAAGAAAAAGAGTGCTTATAGTTACAAGACATTTGATTTGACGTGATTTATTACACCTCATTATTACAACAGCTGAGTCAGAACTATTGGGCAGGGTCCTTAATTTAACATGATTGATCATTCTTTTCCTCTAGAGTTTGCATATTTTGAGTTGTTTAAATTTCATTTCTTCCAAAATTATAAACATGTTCTTTGTATGTTGTTCAGAAACGTATTTCCTGTCCCAAAGTTATCAAGATAATCTACTACATGTGCATTTGTAACTAGAAATTGATTTTGTGTTGTGTGTGAAATAGGGTTCAATTTCGCTTGTTTTCTCACCTGAGTACTGCAGTCACTTCAGTACCATGTATCCGTTCTCTGCTGATATACAATGCTGGCTTGTTTCCACACAGAGTTTTTATACCTATGCCAATGTCACACTGTCTTAATTCCTGGAGCTCTTCAGTATGTCTTGGCATTGGGTAAGGCAAGTCTTACCTTCTTCCTATTACAGGAAGTTTTTAGTTATATTTCATCCTTTGTTTATCATGTGCATATTATAACTAGCTTGTAAAATTCTTGAAAACCCAGATTACTACTGGATCTATAGATAAATTTGGAAATGTTGGAGGGCTTTCCAACATTGCTTCATTATCCAAAATAATCATCATTTTTTGTCTATGTTTTATTTAATGCCTTGTATAAAGTTTTATAATTTAATTCATCATGGTCTTGCATCTTTTTAAAAAGAATTATTCTTGGTTACTTTTAATGTTGTCACTATTTTGCAGGTATTTTTTTAAAATGACATTTTATGAGTGTTTGTAGATATTGTATAGAAATGCAAATGAGTTGTGTATTATATAAAGGATTTTTTCTCACCAACCAGAATAAAATCCACGATTGAATCTAATAATTTATCTGAATAATATTTTGAGTTTTCTAGTTAGAAAATTACGCGCTTGCCAGGTGACACTAGTGGTAAAGAACCCGCCTGCCAATATTGTACGGGATAATGATTGGACTTTTAAAAATTCATTTACAATACACACATTTCTTCCTTTTTATTTTTCTCCATTGTTGCCCTCAAAGGGTCCTCTAGTACAATGTTGAACAACAGTGAGAGTGGGTTTATTCTTTATTCATTAATTTAAATGAAATGGTTTTACTCTTTTGCCACTTAACTATGATGTATGCTTAGGGTTTTGTTTTTGTATTTCTATCAGATTAAAAAAGTCTCCCTACATGGTTAATGAATTTTGTTAAATGTTTTTTCTGCATCTATTGAGATGACTATATAGTTTTTCTCTTTCTATTCATTAATGTGGTGAAGTACATTAATAGATTTTTTTCTAATGTTAATCTAAACTTTCATTCCTGGGATAAATGCAGTTTGGTCATGACATAGTGCATAATGTGCGTGTGTGTGTGTGTGTGTGTGTGTGTGTGTACATGCGCATGCTTCCAGATACATGGCCAAGTTTATTTTATCTTGTTTGCACTACTGGTTTATACATTTTCTTCCTTATACTGTCCTCTAGCATTTTTAATCACAAATTTTTAATGTTAGCCTAACCAAATAAGTAGGGTGTTTTTCCTCTTTCATATTCCAAGAAGAATTTGTAAAAAATCAGGATTATTTGTTCCTTGAGTGAGTGGCAAAATACATTTTTAAGAGTCATTTAGACATGTTGTTTTTATGAAAATATTTTAAAATACTGACTGTCTTCAAATGTTACTGTATTACTCATATTTTCTATTTTGTTCTTTTAATAAATTGTAATTTTCTGAGCATCTGTCCGTATCATGCTAGTTTTAAAATCAGCTACCTTAAAGCATTTTTAAAAAACTCAATTATATCCTCAATTTGTTGTACAGATTTTTTTGGTTTTCATAACTGTAATGTTTCCTCTAGAATGACTTTTGACTTATTTGATTTTGTAATTTTAATATTTTTTATGTATTTTATATTTGTTTGCTCTCTCATTAATTTCCCCTAGGAATTGTTTTTACATATGTCTGCTATAACATCATTTAACTGATGTTTATAGTTCATGTGAGAGTCTGAAAATCTTAATTCCTTACCTGAAATATTCAGGCCATTCACATTTAATTGTGATCCTTTATGTGTTTGGACTTATTTCTATTATTTAATCTTAGACTTCCTATTTTTATTGCATGTTTTATTTTTTCTTACAAAACTCATTTTACATTAATGATATTTTCCCATTATTAAAATTTTCTTTCTATTTGCTTGAAAGTTACACAGTATCTCAAATATTTTTATGGATTATAGAAATTATGATGCTCAAACTTAATTTATAAAGGAATAACAGACCATCTTATCTGCCTTCTGAGAAACCTGTATGCAGGTCAGAAGTAGCAGAATCGGAAATAGAACAATGGACTGGTTCAAAATTGGGAAAGGAGTACATCAAGGCTGTATATTGTCACACTGTTTATTTAACATCTTTGCAGAGTAGATCAAGAGAAATGCCAGGCTGGATGAAGCACAAGCTGGAATCAAGATTGCCAGGAGAAATATCAATAACCTCAGATATTCAGATGACACCACCCTTATGGCAGAAAGCGAAGAGGAACTAAAGAGCCTCTTAATGAGAGTGAAAGAGAACAGTCGAAAAGCTGGCTTAAAATTCAACATTCAAAAAGCAAATATCATGGCATCCAATCCCATCATTTCATGGCAAATAGATAGGGGAAAAGTAGAAACAGTGGCAAATTTTATTTTCTTGGTCTCCAAAATCACTGTGAAGAGGGACTGCAGCTATGAAATTAAAAGACACTTGCTCCTTGGAAGAAAACCTATGACAAACCTAGACAGTATATTAAAAAGCAGAGAAATCACTTTGCTGACAAAAGTCCATGTAGTCAAAGTTATGGTTTTTATAGTAGTTATGGATATGAGAGTTGGACCATAAAGAAGGCTGAACCTCAGAAAACTGATACTTCCAAATTGTGATGCCAGAGAACTCTTGAGAGTCCCTTGGTAAGCAAGAATATAAAACCAGTCAGTCCTAAAGGAAATCAACTCTGAATATATATTGGAAGGATTCATACTGAAGTTCCCATACTTTGGCCACCTGATTGGAAAAGACCCTGATACTGGGAAAGATTGAGGGCAAGAGGAGAAGGGGACGGCCGAGGATGAGATAGCTGGATGGCATCACTGACTCAATGGACATGAGTTTGAGCAAACTCAGGGAGACACTGAAGGACAAGAAAGCCTGGCATGCTGAGTCCATGGAGTTGCAAGGAGTCTGACACAACTTAGCAACTGAACAGCAGCAACAATTTTCAGTTCATTTGGGTAGATACCAAGGAGTGTCATTGCTGGATCATATGCTTAGTTTTATCAGAAACTACCAAACTGTCTTCCAAAGTGCCTCACTATTTTGCGCGTGCGGCTGTGACCTGCGCACTAGGCATGCGCGGCTGCAACCGGCGCACTAAGCGTGGCCTAGAGGAGCTACCCCACGACCGAAGTCAGGGGCAGAAGCTGGGAGGACCCCATGCCCGAAGGGTGGTGGCCAAGAGGAGCTACCCCGCGTCCGAGGTCAGGGGCAGCGGCCGAGAGGAGCTACCCCACGCCCCCATGCCCGAGGCTAGGGGCGGTGGCCGGGAGGACCAACCCCACGTCCAAGGAGCAGTGGCTGCTAGGGCACAGGAGGGCCTAGAGGAGCTATCACACGTTGAAGGTCAGGAAGGGCGGTGGTGAGGAGATACCCCTTGTCCAAGGCAAGGAGCAGTGGCTGCGCTTTGCTGGAGCAGACGTGAAGAGATACCCCACGCCCAAGGTAAGAGAAACCCAAGTAAGATGGTAGGTGTTGCAAGAGGGCATCAGAGGGCAGACATACTGAAACCATACTCACAGAAAACTAGTCAATCTAATCACACTAGGACCACAGCCTTGTCTAACTCAATGAAACTAAGCCATGCCCCTGGGGCAACCCAATATGGGCGGGTCATGGTGGCGAGATCTGAAAGACTGTGGTCCACTGGAGAAGGGAATGGCAAACCACTTCAGTATTCTTGCCTTGAGAACCCCATGAACAGTATGAAAAGGCAAAATGATAGGATACTGAAAGAGGAACTCCCCAGGTCGGTAGGTGCCCAATATGCTACTGGAGATCAGTGGAGAAAAAACTCCAGAAAGAATGAAGGGATGGAGCCAAAGCAAAAACAACACCCAGCTGTGGATGTGACTGGTGATAGAAGCAAGGTCCGATGCTGTAAAGAGCAATATTGCATAGGAACCTGGAATGTCAGGTCCATGAATCAAGGCAAATTGGAAGTGGTCAAACAAGAGATGGCAAGAGTGAATGTCGACATTCTAGGAATCAGCGAACTGAAATGGACTGAAATGGGTGAATTTAACCCAGATGACCATTATATCTACTACTGTGGGCAGGAATCCCTCAGAAGAAATGGAGTGGCCATCATGGTCAACAAAAGAGTCCGAAATGCAGTACTTGGATGCAATCTCAAAAACGACAGAATGATCTCTGTTTGTTTCCAAGGCAAACCATTCAATATCACAGTAATCCAAGTCTACGCCCCAATCAATAACACTGAAGAAGCTGAAGTTGAATGGTTCTATGAAGACCTATAAGACCTTTTAGAACTAACACGCAAAAAAGGTGTCCTTTTCGTTATAGGGGAATGGAATGCAAAAGTAGGAAGTCAAGAAACACCTGAAGTAACAGGAAAATTTGGCCTTGGAATATGGAATGAAGCAGGGCAAAGACTAATAGAGTTTTGCCAAGAAAATGCACTGGTCATAGCAAACACCCTCTTCCAACAACACAAGAGAAGACTCTACACATGGACATCACCAGATGGTCAACACCGAAATCAGATTGATTATGTTCTTTGCAGCCAAAGATGGAGAAGCTCTATACAGTCAACAAAAACAAGACCAGGAGCTGACTGTGGCTCAGATCATGAACTCCTTATTACCAAATTCAGACTTAAATTGAAGAAAGTAGGGAAAACCACTAGATCGTTCAGGTATGACCTAAATCAATCCCTTATGATTATACAGTGGAAGTGAGAAATAGATTTAAGGGCCTAGATCTGATACATAGAGTGCCTGATGAACTATGGACTGAGATTCGTGACATTATATGGGAGACAGGGATCAAGACCATCCCCATGGAACAGAAATGCAAAAAAGCAAAATGGCTGTCTGGGGAGGCCTTACAAAGAGCTGTGAAAAGAAGAGAAGCGAAAAACAAAGAAGAAATGGAAAGATATAAGCATCTGAATGCAGAGTTCCAAAGAATAGCAAGAAGAGATTAGAAAGCCTTCCTCAGCGATCAATGCAAAGAATTAGAGGAAAATAACAGAATGGGAAAGACTAGAGATCTCTTCAAGAAAATTAAAGATACCAAGGGAATATTTCATGCAAAGATGGGCCCAATAAAGGACAGAAATGGTATGGACCTAACAGAAGCAGAAGATATTAAGAAGGGGTGGCAAGAATACACAGAAGAACTGTGCAAAAAAGATCTTCACGACCCAGATAATCACGATGGTGTGATCACTGACCTAGAGCCAGACATCCTGGAATGTGAAGTCAAGTGGGCCTTAGAAAAAGCATCACTACGAACAAAGCTAGTGGAGGTGATGGAATTCCAGTTGAGCTATTTCAAATCCTGAAAGATGATGCTGTGAAACTGCAGCACTCAATATGCCAGCAAATTTGGAAAACTCAGCAATGGCCACAGGACTGGAAAAGGTCAATTTGCATTCCAATTCCCAAGAAAGGCAATGCCAAAGAATGCTCCAACTACCGCACAATTGCACTCATCTCACATGCTAGTAAAGTAATGCTCAAAATTTTCCAAGCCAGGCTTCAGCAATACGTGAGCCATGAACTTCCAGATGTTCAAGCTGGTTTTCGAAAAGGCAGAGGAACCAGAGATCAAATTGCCAACATCTGCTGGATCATGGAAAAAGCAAGAGAGTTCCAGAAAAACATCTATTTCTGCTTTATTGACTATGCCAAAGCCTTTTACTATGTGGATCACAATAAACTGGAAAATTCTGAAAGAGATGGGAATACCAGACCACCTTACCTGCCTCCTGAGAAATCTGTATGCAGGTCAGGAAGCCACACTTAGAACTGGACATGGAACAACAGACTGGTTCCAAATAGGAAAAGGAATACATCAAGGCTGTATATTGTCACCCTGCTTATTTAACTTCTATGCAGGGTACATCATGAGAAACGCTGGGCTGGAAGAAACACAAGCTGGAATCAAGATTGCCGGGAGAAATATCAATCACCTCAGATATGCAGATGACACCACCCTTATGGCAGAAAGTGAAGAGGAACTCAAAAGCCTCTTGATGAAAGTGAAAGTGGAGAGTGAAAAAGTTGGTTTAAAGCTCAACATTCAGAAAACGAAGATCATGGCATCTGGTCCCATCACTTCATGGGAAATAGATGGGAAAACAGTGGAAACAGTGTCAGAATTTATTTTGGGGGGCTCCAAAATCACTACAGATGGTGACTGCAGCCATGAAATTAAAAGACGCTTACTCCTTGGAAGGAAGGTTATGACCAACCTAGATAGCATATTCAAAAGCAGAGACATTACTTTGCCAAAAAACGTTCATCTAGTCAAGGCTATGGTTTTTCCTGTGGTCATGTACGGATGTGAGAGTTGGACTGTGAAGAAGGCTGAGCGCCTAAGAATTGATGCTTTTGAACTGTGGTGTTGGAGAAGACTCTTGAGAGTCCCTTGGACTGCAAGGACATCCAACCAGTCCATTCTGAAGGAGATCAGCCCTGGGATTTCTTTGGAAGGAATGATGCTAAAGCTGAAACTCCAGTACTTTGGCCACCTCATGCGAAGAGTTGACTCATTGGAAAAGACCCTGATCCTGGGAGGGATTTGGGGGAAGAGGAGAAGGGGACGACAGAGGATGAGATGGCTGGATGGCATCACCAACTCGATGGACATGAGTCTGAGTGAACTCTGGGAGTTGGTGGTGGATAGGGAGGCCTGGCGTGCTGCGATTTATGGGGTCGCAAAGAGTTGGACACGACTGAGTGATTGAACTGACTGAACTGACCAAACTGTCTTCCAAAGTGCCTCACTATTTTGCATTCCTACCAACAATGAATGGAAGGTCTTGTTGCTCTACATGCTCACCAGCATTTGATATTCTCAGTGTTTTGGATTTTGGCCATTCTGATAATGTGTACTGTTATCTTATTGTATTTTTTTTCTAATTAATTTACTTTTTATTGAAGGATAATTGCTTTACAGAATTTTGTTGTTTTCTGTCAAACCTCAAATGAATCATCATAGGTATACATATATCCCCTCCCTTTTGAACCTGCTTCCCATCTCTCTCCCCATCCCACCCTTCTATATTGATACAACGCCCCTGTTGAGTTTCCTGAGCCATACAGCAATTCTCATTGGCTATCTATTTAACATATGGTAATTTAAGTTTCCATATTACTCTTTCCATATATCTCACCCTCTCCTCCCCTCTCCCCATGTCCATAAGTCTATTCTCTGTTTGTTTCTCCATTGCTGCCCTCGAATGAATACCGACGAATGAAATAAATTCATCGGTATCATTTTTCTAGATTTCGTATATATGCATTAGAATATGATATTTATCTTTCTCTTTCTGACTTACTTCACTGTGTATAATAGGTTCTAGGTTGATCCACCTCATTAGAACTGACTCAAATGTGTTCATTTTTATGGCTGAATAATATTCCATTGTGTATATGTACCACAACTTCTTTATCCATTCATCCGTCAATGGACATCTAGGTTGCTTCCATATTCTAGCTACTGTAAATAGTGCTGCAATGAACAATGGGATACATGTGTCATTTTCAATTTTGGTTTCGTCAGGGTATATGCCTAGGAGTGGGATTGCTAGGTCATATGGTGGTTTTATTCCTAGTTTTTTAAGGAATCTCCATACTATCTTCCATAGTGGCTGTTATCAATTTACATTCCCACCAACAGTGTAAGAACATTCCCTTTTCTCCACACCCTCTCCAGCATTTATTGTTTATAGACCTTTTGATGATAGCCATTCTGACCGGTGTGAGGTGATATCTCATTGTAGTTTTGATTTGCATTTCTCTAATAATGAATGATGTTGAGCATCTTTTCATGTGTTTCTTGGCCATCTGCATGTCTTCTTTGGAGAAATGTCCATCTAGGTCTTTTACCCATTTTTTGACTGGATTGTTTGTTTTTCTGGTATTAGTCATATGAGCTGCTTATATATTTTGGAAATTAATCTTTCGTCAGCTGTCTCATTTGCCATTATTTTCTCCCATTCTGATGGTTATCTTTTCACCTTGCTTATAGTTTCTTTTGCTGTGCAAAAGCTTTTAAGTTTAATCAGGTCCCACTTGTTTATTTTGTTTTTATTTCGGTTACTCTAAGAGGTGGGTCATAGAGGATCTTGCTTTGATTGTCATCAAGAGTTCTGCCTATGTTTTCCTCCAAGAGTTTTATAGTTTCTAGTCTTACATTTAGGTCTTTAATCCATTTTGAGTTTGTCTTTGTGTATGGTGTTAGGAAGTGTTCTAATTTCATTCTTTTACATGTAGCTGTCCAGTTTTCCCAGCACCATTTATTGAAGAGGCTGTCTTTGTTGCATTATATATTCTTGCCTCCTCTGTCAAAAATAAGGTACTCATAGGTGCATGGATTTATTTATGGGCTTTCTATCTTGTACAATTGGTCTATATTTCTGTTTTTGTGCCAGTAATGTACTGTCTTGATGACTGTAGCTTTGTAGTATAATCTGAAGTCAGGAAAGTTGATTCCTCCAGGTCCATTCTTCTTTCTCAAGACTGCTTTGGCTGTGGGGTCTTTTGTATTTCCATATGAATTGTGAAATTTTTTGTTCTAGTTCTGTGAAAAATGTCATTGGTAATTTGATAGGGATCACATTGAATCTGTAGATTGTGTTTGGTAGTATAATCATTTTCACAATATTGATTCTTCCTATCCAGGAACATGGAATATCTCTCCATCTTTTTATGTCATTTTTTATTTCTTTCATTAGTGCCTTATAATTTTCTGTGTACAGTTCTTTTGCTCCTTAGGTAAGTTTATTCCTAGATATTTATTTCTTTTTGTTGCAATGGTGAATGGGATTGATTCCTTAATTTCTCATTCCCATTTTTCATTGTTAGTATATAGAAATGCAGATGATTTCTGTGTATTGATTTTTGTATCCTGCAACTTTGCTAAATTCACTGATTAGCTCTAGTAATTTTCTAATACTATCTTTAGGGTTTTCTATGCACAGTATCATGTCATCTGCAAACAGTGAGAGCTTTACTTATTCTTTTCCAATCTGGATTCCTTTTATTTCTTTTCCTTCTCTGATTGCTGTAGCTAGGACTTCCAGAACTATGTTGAATAATAGTGGGGAAAGTGAACACCCTTGTCTTGTTCCTGGTCTTAGGGGGAATGCTGTCATTTTTTAACAATTGAGCATAATGTTTGCTATAGGCTTATCATATTTGGCCATTACTATGTTGAGGTAAGTTCTTTCTATGCCCATTTTTTGAAGAGTTTTAATCATAAATGAGTGCTGAATTTTGTCAAAGGCATTTTCTGCATCTGTTGAGATTATCTTTCGGTTTTTGTCTTTCAATTTGTTAATACACTGTGTCACATTGATTGATATATGTATATTGAACAATCCTTGCCTACCTGGAATAAGCCCAATTTGACCTTGGTGTATGAGCTTTTTGATGTGTTGCTGAATTCTGTTTGCTAAAATTCTGTTGAGGATTTTTGCTTCTATGTTCATCAGTGATATTGCCCTGTAGTTTTCTTTTTTGTGTGTTGTCTTTGTCTGGTTTCAGTATCAGGGTGATGGTGACCTCGTAGAATGAGTTTGGAAATGTTCCTTCCTCTGAAATTTTTTGAAAGAGTTTTAGAAGGATAGGCATTAGCTCTTTTCTAAATGTTTGATAGAATTCACCTGTGAAGCCATCTGGTCCTAGGCTTTTATATTTGGGGAGATTTTTGATCACAGCTTCAATTTCAGTGCTTGTAACTGGGTTGTTCATAATTTCTATTTCTTCATGGTTCAGTCTTGGAAGATTGAACTTTTCTAGGAATCTGTCCATTTCTTCCAGGTTATCCATTTTATTGCCATATAGTCATTCATAATAGTCTCTTATAATCCTTAGTAGTTCTGCATTGTCTGCTGTAAACTCTCCTTTTTCATTTATAATTTTGTTGATTTGATTATTCTGTCTTTTTTTTCTTGATGAGTCTGGCTAAAGGTTTGTCAGTTTTGTATATCTTCTCAATGAACCAGCTTTTAGTTTTATTAATCTTTACTACTGGTTCTTTAATTTCTTTTACATTTATTTCTGCTCAGATCTTTATGGTTTCTTTCCTTCTTCTACTAATCTTGGGGTTTTCTTTTTTTCTTCTTTTTCCAGTTGTTTTAGGTGTAAAGTTAGGTTGTCTATTCGATGTTTTTCTTATTTCTTGAAGTAGGATTGTATTCCTAAAAACTTCCTTCTTTAGAACTGCTTTTGCTGCATCCCATAGGTTTTGAGTTGTGTTTTCATTGTCATTTCTTTCTAGAAATTTTTTTTTATTTTACCTTTGATTTCTTCAGTAACCTGTTGGTTATTTAGAAATGTGTTGTTTAATCTCCATGTATTTGTGTTTCGTACAGTTCTTTTTGCTTGTAATTGATATCTAGTCTCATAGTGTTGTGCTAAGAGAAGATGCTTGATATGATTTCAATTTTCTTAAATTTACTGAGGTATGATTTGTGACCCAAAATGTGGCCTATCCTGGAGAATGTTCCACGTGCACCTGAGAAGAAGGTGTATTCTTCTGCATTTGGATGCCATGTCCTGAAGATATCAATGAGATCCATCTCATCTAATGTATCATTTAAGACTTGTGCTTCCTTATTAATTTTCTGCTTTTATGATCTGTCCATTGGTGTGAGTGGGGTATTGAAGTCTCCTACTATTATTGTGTTACTGTCCATTTCTCCTTTTATGTCTGTTAGTGTTTGTCTTATGTATTGAGATGCTCCTATGTTGAGTGCATAGATATTTACAGTTGTTATGTCTTCCTTTTGGATTGAACCCTTGATCATTATGTAGTGTTCTTCCTCATCTCTTGTAATCTTTTTTATTTTAAGGTCTATTTTGTCTGATATGAGGATTGATACTCCAGCTTTCTTTTGCTTCCCATTTGCATGGAATATATTTTTCCATCCTCTCACTTTACGTCTATATGTGTCTTTAGGTCTGAAGTGGGTTTCTTGTAGACATATATATATGGGTCTTGTTTTTGTATCCATTCAGCCAGTCTGTGTCTTTTTGCTGGAGTATTTAATCTATTTACATTTAAAGTAATTACTGATATATGTGTTCCTGTTGCCATTTTCTTAATTATTTGGGGTTGATTTTGTAGGGTTTTTTTCTTCTCTTGTATTTCTTAACTATATAAGTCCCTTTAACATTTGTTGTAAAGCTGGTTTGGTGGCACTTAGTTCTTTTAACTTTTGCTTGTCTGAAAAGCTTGTTATCTCTTCATCAATTTTGAATGAGATCCTTGTCAGGTACAGTAATCTTGGTTGCAGATTTTTCCCTTTCAGTACTTTAAATATATCCTGCCATTTCATTTCCTTCTGGCATGCAGAGTTTCTGCTGAAAGATCAGCTGTTAAGCATATGGGGTTTCCCTTGTATATTACTTCTTGCTTTTCCCTTGCTGGTTTTAATATTCTTTCTTTGTGTTTAGTCTTTGTTAGTTTGATTAGTATGTGTCTTGGGGTGTTTCTCCTTGGGTTTATCCTGTATGGGACTCTTTGTGCCTCTGGACTTGATGGACTATTTCCTTTTCCATATTGGGGAAATTTTCAACTACAATCTCTTCAAAAAATTTCTCATACCCTTTCTTTTTCTCTTCTTCTGGGACCCCTATAATGCAGATGTTGGCATATTTGATATACTCTCAGTGGTCTCTGAGACTGTCCTCAGTTCCTTTCATTCCTTTTATCTTATTCTGCTCTTCAGAAGTTATTTTATCTTCCAGCTCACTGATTCATCCTTCTGCTTCAGATATTCTGTTATTGATTCCTTCTGGGGTATTTTTGGAGAAGGCAATGGCACCCCACTCCAGTACTCTTGCCTGGCAAATCCCATGGATGGAGGAGCCTGGTAGGCTGCAGTCCATGGGGTCGCTAGGAGTCGGACACGACTGAGCGACTTCACTTTCACTTTTCACTTTCATGCATTGGAGAAGGAAATGGCAACCCCCTCCAGTGTTCTTGCCTGGAGAATCCCAGGGACGGGGGAGCCTGGTGGGCTGCTGTCTATGGGGTCGCACAGAGTCGGACACGACTGAAGCGACTTAGCAGTAGCAGTAGCAGAGTATTTTTAATCTCAGTAATTGTGTTGTTTGTCTCTGTTTATTCTTTAATTCTTCTAGATCTTTGTTAATTGATTCTTACATTTTCTCCATTTTGTTCTCAGGGCTTTTGATCATCTTTACTATCATTATTCTGAGTTCTTTTTCAGGTAGTTTGCCTATTTCCTTTTCATTTATTTGGACTTTGGTGTTTCTAGTTTGTTCCTTCATTTGTGTAGTATTTCTCTGCCTTTTCATTAGTAGTTTTTTAAACTTATTGTTTTTGAGGTCTCCTTTTCCCAGGCTTCAAGGTTAAATTCTCTCTTCCTTTTGGTTTTTGCCCTCCTAAGGTTGGTCCAGTGGTTTGTGTAAGCTTTGTATAGGGTGAGATTTGTGCTGAGTATTTTGTTTGTCTGTTTGTTTTTCCTCTGATGGACAAGGCTGAGTGAGGTGGCAATCCTGTCTGCTAATAATTGGGTTTGTATTTTTGTTTTGTTTTTTTGTTTAGTCCTGCACAGGGTGCTACTGGTGGTTGGTTGATGCCAGATCTTGTATCTTATGCCTTCCTTTTATTGAGTTCTCACTATTTGATACTCCCTGGAGCTAGGTCTCTGGTAGTCTATGATCTTGGAGTCAGTTCTCCCACTCCAAAGGCTCAGGGCTTGATCTCTGGTCAGGAACAAAGATTTCACAAGTTGTTTGTTATGGCATTAAGTGAGATTAAAACAAATACCCAAAAATGAGAAACCAGAGATGAACCCCAGACAAATGTCAGTTACAAAATTAGGCAAATAATCAAAATAATGGAATATACACATATACATATACACCCATAAACAAAATCAAAATAGTCCAACAAAAATAGAGTAGATTGACCCAGAGAACAAAGGAAATCAAAAATTATATTTACCAGTTAAGAACAAAACCAGTTAAGAACCAGTTAAAACAAAACTAAAGCACGAAGTGGAAAACAAAATTAAAGCAAGGTGTCAAGTAGGGAATAAAGCAATGAAAACAAAACTAACAAATATGTTGGTAAGAAAGGGAAGAAAAAAAAGAAAGTATAGATATGCAAAATTAAATAGAGGTAGATAAAAAGATTCATATCCACTAAAGATTAACTGCCAGGGAAAAATAACAGTAGGAAAGGCAAAAAAAGGAATAAATTTAGAAAAAATATAGTAGGCTTAAAAAAAATTTAAATTATAAAAAAGAGAAAAGAAAAAAAAGGAAAACTTTATAGAGCTGCAAAAGCCCAATGTAGAGTCACAGGTTTATAACAACAATAAAAAGTGTGACTGAATATACAAATATACATATACACCCATAAGTAAAATCAAAAGAGTCCAAACAAAAATAAAGTTCAATAGATTGACCTGGTGAACAGAGGAAACCAAAAGTTATATGTACCAGTTAAGAATGAAACTAATGAAAGGACAAACTGGAAAACAAAACTAGAGCAAGGTGACAAGTGGGGAATAAAGCAATGAAAACAAAATTAACAAATATATTGAGAGGAAAGGAAAGAAAGAAAAGAAAGAAAGGATATGCAAAGTTAAGTAGAGGTAGATAAAGAAGATTTATATACATTAAAGATTAACTGCAAGGGGGAAAGAACAGTAGGAAAAGCAAACAAAGGAATAAATGTAGAAAAAATAATAATAGGTTTAAAAAATTAAAAATTAATATTTAAAAAAGAGAGAAAAAAAAAAAGAAAGGAAAACTCCATAGAACTGCAAAAGCCCAATGTAGAGGCAGAGGTTTATAACAACAATAAAAAAATGTGACTGAGAAAAAAAACAAAGCTCAAAAGCTTTATTAGATTTCATTGTGCCAATAAAATCGACAACTACAACAGAGGGGGAAAAGCAAAGGAAAAAAGAATCCAAAAGAATCTACAAAACAAGTCAAAACATAAGAATAATAAATGTTTTTCTTGAGTCATTGCTGTCTGAGTCCTTTCCCTCGCTGGGAGACACAGTCCAGCTTACCTCCCTAGGATGCCCTCAAACACTGTGCTAATCTCTGGACCTGCTGTGGAAGCAGCTCAGATTCTAACCTGGTCATACTCTGTGTGTTCTTGCCTCCACTGTCCACAGCTATCAGAACTAGTGTGTTTTCTATTGTGGGTGCTCTCAGTGTCCTTTTATATATTCCATAGATACAGAGTCTACCTAGTTGATCATGTGGATTTAATCTGCAGCTTGTAGAGCTGGTGGGAAGGTTTGGGGTCTTCTTCCTTAGCCACACTGCCCCTGGGTTTCAGTTGTGGTTTTATTTCCACCTCTGCAGGTGGTTTGTCCTCTGGGGTTTGCTCCTAAGCTTCCCTGGAGGATTTGGGTTTGCCCCTGTGAGGACCAGGTGTGGAGGTGGTGCAGCTGCTTGGGTCACAGGGGTTCTGGCAGCACCAGGTACTCAGGGGAATTGGCGGCTAGGACAGCAGGAAATATAGAGCTCTAGAAGGGTATGGCAACCAGTATTGGCCAATATGCTTCAGTATTCTTGCCTGGAGACACCCTCCTGACAGATAAGCTTGGTAGGGCACAGTCTACAGGGTTGCAAAGAGTTGGACATGACAGAAGTGACCCTGCACACATAGATACAAGACTTTTTTTTTGCCTGTGGCAGCTCTGCCCCAGCGAGAGTTGAGCGTGAAGGTGGCACAGCTGCTTGGCTTAGAGGGACCCTGGCAGTGCCAAGTGTGCAGGGACACGGACTGCTTCCACCACAGGAGTTATGGCCCCATCAGAGTCTTTTTATGAGCCTCTTGTAGCTGGTGATCAGAAGACCTCTTTGGCCAGCCTTTCCCTGTAGCTCCACCCATTCAGGTACTTAGAGGGCTCCCTTGCATGGGGTCCTTCTCTATTGTTTGGCACATCAGGCACATAGAGAAGCCTGGCATATGTGGATTGGATCCCTGCTTCAGTTCCCCCACCTACTGAGGGCAAGTCCAGTCCTACTAACACTCCTGTTTTCCCCCCTAGTTCCTTCGTCCTATGGAATTTTGCATGGTTCTGTATATTCTTTTGCACTGGTCAGGTACTCCTGTCCACTCTCAGCTGGTGTTTTGCATGCACCTTCTGTGTCTGAAGGTGTATTCCTGATGTATTCATGGAGAGAGATGTACTCCACATCCACCTACTCCTCTGCCATCTTGTTCTCTCCCCTTATTGTATTTTAATTTCTATTTTCCTGATGACATAGGATGTGAAGCATCTTTTCATATGCTTATTTACCATCTGTATGTTTTCTTTTATGATGTGTCCATTCAGCTCTTTAGCCCATTTTTCAAATTAATCCTGCAATTCAGAAATGGTATTTTATTTTTATGTCTCTAGAAACCAGTGCAGCATCGAGCATAAAATAAGTTTTAAGAAATATGTGTCAAAAGAATAAGAATGAGCAATAAAAACTCATTTAACACTTAAATATATTTTCTAATAATTGTACTCCCATAATGGAAGCACATCCTAATTAAAGTATATAGTTAACATGACACTGTTTCTCAGTTGCCCAATATGTAAAACAAGGAGGTTAGATGAGTATCTATCTACTCTTTGCAGTTCTTACATTGTGCCATTTTCTAATGACTCTTCAATGAGAAACTACCAATAATACCATCAAAGGAAGAGGTTAAACAACAATCTAGAAGGATGGTTGCCTCTTGGCTGAGTCAACAAATGCTATCTTCCTACATGCTAAATGTACAACAACAATCTAATTCCAGTTTTTCAAGGCTACCTTCAAGTCAAAGATCAATAAGGAACATTCAGAAGTCTAGACCATTCTAAAAAACCAGGACCATGTACATTTTTGAATCCTGGTTTCATACTGCTGCTGCTGCTGCTAAGTCACTTCAGTCATATCTGACTCTGTGCGACCCCATAGATGGCAGCCCACCAGGCTCCTCTGTCCCTGGGATTCTCCAGGCAAGAACACTGGAGTGGGTTGCCATTCCCTTCTCCAATGCAAGAAAGTGAAAAGTGAAAGTGAAGTCGCTCAGTCGTGTCCAAGTCTTAGCGACCCGAAGGACTCCAGCCTACCAGGCTCCTCCATCCATGGGAGTTTCCAGGCAAGAGTACTGGAGTGGGTTGCCAGTGCCTTCTATTAGTGTTTTAATGCTGAGCCAATATTATAAGTTTTGTGTCATTGCTTAAAAGTTACAACAAATGTAACCCACAGCATAAAGCTAGAGTGATATTTACTTGGAGTCAATATTGACTCCAAGTCCATGACTTGGACTCCATGGACTTGGAGTCATATTGCCCGGACACAAATCACTTCTCCTCCAGTTACCCACTGTGCTGTGCTGTGCTGTGCTTAGTCGCTCAGTTGTGTCTAACTCTGCAACCCCATGGACTGCAGCCCACCAGGCTCCTCTGTCACTGGGGATTCTCCAGTCAAGAACACTGGAGTGAGTTGCCATGCCCTCTTCCAGGGGATCTTCCCAACCAAGGGATCAAACCCAGGTCTCCCGCATTGCAGGTGGATTCTTTACTGTCTGAGCCACCAGGGAAGCCATATTATTGACTTACCATTATCTAAATTATTTTCTTGTTTACTTAACTTTCAGTTAAGGGGATTTTCAAGATGAGAGGGTCTTCTACCACCTGTGATCTCCTTCCATCTGCCTTCACAGAGCAACCCCCTCACTGGACCACCAGATGTCACTGTTTCTGACAGTTTCCAACTTCTTGACCATCTTAAGATGACATGCTGTTTCAAAGGAAAGGTGTGTGAAGTTTCAAGGAGAGGAAATGTTTTAATACTATGGAATTTTCAATAAAATTTCCCAAAAGCCATATACAATCATTTTAAAAAATATTTTTTCATGTATTACTCAAGGAGTTCATGTTACACTTACCACTTCTGAGATGAAGCTGATGATAATGATCTGAGAATGACTTCTAAATGGATCATTTTGGATTTATTCATTAGTTGCTGTTGCTGCTGAGTCGCTTCAGTCGTGTCCAACTCTGCGTGACCCCATAGACGGCAGCCCACCAGGCTCCCCCGTCCCTGGGGTTCTCCAGGCAAGAACACTGGAGTGGGTTGCCATTTCCTTCTCCAGTGCATGAAAGTGAAAAGTGAAAGTGAAGTTGCTCAGTCATGTCTGACTCAGCGACCCCATGGACTGCAGCCCACCAGGTTCCTCCGTCCATGGGATTTTCCAGGCAAGAGTACTGGAGTGTGTTGCCCTTGCCTTCTCCAATTCATTAAACCATTCAACAAAAGCCACTTTCATCAGTGGCTATGTTTAAAATACTTAATAGAAAACTAAATTAAGTTGAAGGTGGATATCACCACTAGCTGGCCTTCCATGGTGGCACAGATGGTAAAGAATCCACCTGCAATGGGGGAGACCTGGGTTCAATCCCTTGGTTGGGAAGATCCCCTGGAGGAGGACATGGGAACTCACTCCAGTATTCTTGCCTGGGAGAATCCCGATGGACAGAGGTGCCTAGCAGGCTACAGTCCATGGGTCACAAAGAGTAATGACTGAGTAACTAACCACAGCACAGCACAGTATCACCACTAGATAGAGGCTAATGACAGACAAGAGTTACAAATGGCTCAAACCTATTTAAGAGTGACAAATGTTATTTAAACAAGGAGAAATATTATGCTATGAAAGGACAGCAAAGGAAAAGATATCTGTTGCTAGGGGATTAGGAAGAATAATATAGAGGAGAAATATTCGCATGAAATCGTAAAGAACAATTAGTATTTGACATAGGAAAACAGGCTGGGGATGATTTTTATGTGCAAAGATATTTTTACTTAAAATAGTAAGAGGTTCATTTAGTCTCACGTAGGACATATAATAGAAAGTGATAAGAAAAAAAATAGTGAAACTATATGTTGGGATTTGATTGAGTACCAGGGAATAAGCTTTAGAAGAGTAGCAAAAATAAAGTGAACACTAGAGATTTGTATAGAGTGTTTGAATCCTGGTTTAGGCTTTGAACTATTTAAACTTAGACCAAACACCTCCTACCCCTTTCTGAAAAAGAGAGAGACAGAGAAGTAGAGAAAGGAAGTGGTGGTGAGTTTCTTGAGCTGCAGTCAGTTTTTTGATTGAGAAACCTGGACAAATAGCACTATTGGGAAGTTGAAACGTTTGAGGATAATTTACTGTATGGCACTCAGAACCTGTAAGCTGTTACTCTAATCTGTAGATGATAGTTCTTCTGTTATCAGAAATCATATTTTTTTTTTTTTGAGTGGAAAGTGAGAGACAAATCAAAGGTGTGTAAGAACAGATTCTCTCTTTTTCCCTGAAAGCATGTGGAGACCTGCCTTGGGACAGACACCTTGTGTCTGTGGTTGAACCAGGCATTTGTGTAAGTGGAGCAAGCGGCCCTGTAGACTCCCGATACATTCTCAGAGGTGCTTAAGTATTTGTTGAGATGCTTAACCTGCAATGGTCAGCCTTAAGCCATAGGTACCCCTTTCATGTTTCCACAGAAGAGTCTCCAGTAGAGAACACTCCCGTTATAGTAATTAGGCTCTTTACCACTTTCACAAACTCAGAAAATGTTCTCTGTTTTGAGAATTTTCAGAAGCCTCCTCTTTTTGTTTTTAAGAATCAAAACCAATTCATTATTGCTTTCTCTTTAGGGAGATCTTATGGTTACATATTTTGTCTTTTCAATTAAAAAATAATTATAGATCATGTGAACCAAATAGTCCAAACAGAGGCTGGAAAAGAGAAAATCTTCACACTCCTTTTGGAATAGTATGGCTGCTCTCATATTGCCTTTAGTGTCTTGCAATGATTCACTTTTCCTTTGTCCTGAAAGACAGAGTTTTGCCTTCTTTTCAGAGACTATTCTGGAATATTGTAACCGAACTACTAACTCATTTTTTCTCTCTCTGGCATATTTCTCATCACAGACTAAATTTTCTTTTCTGAATTTCATATCTACCTCTATTTCCTTGAACCAAGCTAAACACTTCATTTCATCCCCATTTCAGCTTTTTATAACACATAACCTGTTATTCTACTCCCAATTTGCTCTGCTTTAACCAAGCTGCCCACCTTTAGGAGTATGAATCTTACTTTATTGTCCTCATCATTTTACTCTTAATTTTGTTACTTGTGCCACTGTAATATCTATAGTGAAAAAGGCACAAAGAGTCTCCAAGTTTGAAAATTACTTTTATGGCTATTGTTGCTAAGGCAACCACTTCACTGTATCCTTGTTTTATTTAGCACATAGAGTCCTTTATGAGCTAGATTTTGAAGAATCACTGTTAGATTTCTTGTCTCCTTATCTTTTTCTTTTAGAAAGCTGGACATCCGTGTCAAAAAGAAGTTAAGGAAAACAGTAACTTCCCTGAGCATCAACTCGGAATATGCAGAGCTTATGAAACACCCAGAGGTAAGTGGAGACACTTGCTAGTGAAATATTTGGAATAAGAGCTGGGGAACTCATATATTTCTCACTGAATTTTTGCATGAGCCTAAAGGAGCTAACCTTTATGAATATTATTTAAACTTCATTTTTCAACTTAAAAAATGGTGGTGGCCTGTCTCACCAAATTATTCTTTATAACCGTATCCATTCTTTGCCATGATAGCAGAATATTCTTCCCCATAAATATGCTTATGTTACTATACTTTAGGAAATGTTACACAATTATGAAAATGCTATACAATTATATATTTGTATATTTATATTAACATGCTACACACATTCATTTAAAATTTACCTTGCATGGTTTTCAGTTACTTCAGTTAACTGCCCAGATGCTGGTTTGTTTTTTTTTCTGTCAAATTCTTTCAGAGAAAACCACAGAAATCTAAGAACATGTATCTAACATTGAAAAAAAAAAATAGGTGTTTGTTTATTACAGTGACTTCTTATGAAACAAATCACTACTTTCAGCCTTTAGCTGCCCAGATTTTTATATATCTGCTTCAAAGAGCCAGAGGCAGACAAGATTAAAGACAAATGAAATGAGCCTTCTTCAGTTATCCCTAAGCATGTATACGTGTTCCCCACGGACAGGTGGCTACTTGCGGTGTGGAAGTTCCTTCTGGCATCTTCATTGCACATCCCACCATCTTCATTGCACATCCCGCCCTCTATTATTCCCCTTCATCAGTTTGCATGCTCAGCAGGTGGGGGTAGGGGGTATTTCTGCTCACTGCATCTATCTATTTTTGCACAGATGAATATTTAGATCAACTGGCAGGTCCTTGTTAAAACTGCATGCTCAGCCGCTCAGTAATGTCTGACTTTTTGTGACCCCATGGACTGTAGCCTGCCAGGTTCCTCTGTCAACAGGATTTTCCCAGAAAGAATACTAGAGTGGATTGCCATTTCCTTCTCCAGGGGATCTTCCTGACCCAGGGATCAAACCGAGTCTCCTGTGTCTCCTACATTGCAGGCAGATTCTTGGCTGCTGAGCCACCTGGAAAGCCCATTAAAACTGTGAAGGAGTTGATATTGGTCCATTCTAACCCTTCTTTAATTCATCTGTGACACACCTTTCCACCGTCTTTACACTGCCTACTGCCAACCTCTCTCCCACCACCCACAAAACAGGGACCCACATACTTTACTTGTCATACAGTCAACTATCCTACAATACAATTACAATAGTGCATTTGCCTTCATTTAAATTTTTACTTTTCAATTCCAGAAAAATTTCATTTCACTTGCTACTTTGAACTTGGTCCTATATGAGCCTTTCATATACACTAACATATCAGTGAGATTGTGGAAAATGGTTTATCTACATTTTTTAAAAAATCACTGTTCTGAAATCTTTTTTAGAGGCTAGCATATGTACGCACCCACACAAACAGTTTTCCCCTTCTCTTCCCACCCCTACTCTGAAATTTGAGAATCTATTATGTTTGGGTAAAGCCAGCTTCTAATTACTTTTGCTTTAGTTTTCTTTGAAGTTGCACAGGGGTGCGTAATGTTCTCTGAGTGCCTTCCCACTCCTGATCCCCAACCATTCCCAGGTGTATCTATCAGCATTTCCCAGAGCTGATAGATACATAGGGATGTGTCTCAGCATCTAGTCTTTAAGGGCTTTACCTGACTCTGCCTTTCTCTTACCTCTTAACCTCCTTGTTCCTTAATGTACACCAGCTCCCCTTCTTTCCATCCTCCGTGGAGACATCTAGCAGCATTTACTACGGTTGTGCCTCAGGCACTGTTGAGCATTGGCATGATGACAGAAAAGAAAATTTGGTCCCAGGCTTAATGAAACTAACAGTATAATTGGAGAGAGGGACATAAATAGGTATTTGCAATGGGTTGTACAACAATAGGCTAAGTTCAGAGGATTATAAAAGCTGCCTAATTCATGGAAAGTGAATTAGAACTAGCCAGAAAACATGGGGACTTGGTCAGAAATGACCTGTGAATAGGGAACAGCAGATGCAAAGGCCCAGAGGTGAGCTGATGGGAGCCACTGGGCAATTGGTGGGAGCAAGAGGTATTTCTCTATGCCAGGCTTTTCTTTTCACCATGAGAAATGCTTATTAGTAGTTAGTTTCAGTATAATTTTAATACAGTTATAAATTCTACATGAAAAATTATTTTCAAGGTGGAGTATTCATGGGGCATAGGTACTTCTTCACCCTCAATAACTTGTTTTCTCCAACTGAAGTTGTTATAAAATAATCATCAAGTAGAGAGGCTTTTTTGTTTTGGGTTGTGCTTATTCCAGTGCTGTGGGTGTAAATTTGGATAGCTGAAATAAGGTAGTGAGATGTGGACTATGAGTTATCAAATTGAATCTGTACAAGTGTAGAGAGAGAATCCATAAAATGCAGTTCTGAAATTAATCAGTCCATTGGAGGGCTTTATAATGATAAAAGCCAGCATTTGCATTATTTAAGCATTATTATTGGCAGATGGACCACACTGTGCTTCAAACAGGACTCACCCTAATAGAGAATAAGATTAATCACTTATTGAAATAGTAAGGGTTGCACTAGAGCAGAGCAAATGAAAATCAATCTCAAGAGAAGCCAAATGGGTATTAAATGGGCCAATACCATAAGTGAATCCTCCCCCTTTTCAATCCCCAAATGCAAACAGCAAGTTGTTTTAAGGCAGAGTCTAATCTCTCTTGCATCTGTTCTCTAAAGCCTTGTGTTAGACAGATATTTTGCTGCAGAACTGGCAGGAAAATGAAAATCTAGCAGTGAAATTGAATCAAAGAATTATGAAATTTGATAATCATTTTTCCCCATTTTTGTATTTTTTATGTCAATTTCCTGACTTTGAGGAAGAACAACAGCAGTAAAGCCACACAGTTGTCATTAATGGAAAATGTTACCTTCTTTCAAGGCCTTTTTCTCAATAATAGTGTACTGGAAACCTATGAAAAAAGAACACAGATCCTGAAAAACAGAGTACCTGAGTACCAGATCCCTATCCTTGACTAAGCACAGACCACAGTGTGCAGTCCCAAAGGCAAAAGCTATGTACACAAGTAAGATGGGATTAACATTTAACACTCCATTGCTAGAGGGAACATTACCCTAAACCTCAATTTAGTTCCCCAGAAAGCTAGGCTGAACCATGTGAAAACATCTTGTTGCTTTGACATAGATGCCTTTTACTTAAAACCAAATTTCTTCAAAGGAACTTTGTATCTCACTTAAGCTTCTTCTGAATCTTGACTCTTCACATTGTAACTGTGATGAAGCTGGCCTAGAAAGATGAAATCAGCAGCAAGAGGAAGCCTGAAGAAATGCAAAGGAGCTGGGACAGAGATGCTAGGACTTATCTCAAATATTACTTTCTTGTAACATACCGGCACTCTACCCTTCTGGAAGGAAGAGCATTCAAAGACCAGAAAGACACATTTATCCTCTTCCAGGTTTGCTTATATCCAGGTTTGCTTATACCTTTGTCAACAAAGTACCCTCAGTTCCTAACTATGACCACCCTCAGGGCAAGAAGCAAAGCAAATCCTTGTCTCTGTCCCTTCAAGACTATTGGAGTATAAGATGAGGATTTAGGAATTAGTGGTTATCAAAATTTCTGTGACCTGGTTAGGTTTGCATAAAAACTAGCGTTGACTCAGCATCTCGTGTGGGGGCCTATGCAACAGACTTCCCCACCTCCATACTTCTGGTTCACAGCATGTCAGAATTGGAAGGGACGTGAAAAGGTAGAAAGGTAGTCTAGCTAATGAAATGCTTAGATCCCTTTTACTGCATTCTTGCAAGGTGGTTACCGTTTCTCCTTAAATACTTCTTGGAGTGAATGAAGACGGCAAAGATGAAAGAGAAAGGACATTTTCTGGTACTATATAGCAGACCTTGTGCTGAATCATGTATGTATTCTATCATTTAAAACTTGAATAAGTTCTGTGAGTCCCTGTTGCAGTCGATAAAAATTAACGTATAAGAAAAGTTCAGTTTGCTGAGAGGTACAAGTATAAACAGTCATGCTTGGATTAGATATCCAGTCTTTCTAGACCCCAAAGCTCATTCTTTTTACACAGCAACTTTTACATTTTAATCTAGGGAACACTCATACTTGACATATTTAAAGGTATTATTGAAAAGGGGTGATGAAGCAATTTAGGGAAACGCTGGGTTGAATGGTGTGAATACATTCTTTTTACTGCACATGAAGTTCACAGTCTTTGATGTGTTGATGTTCTCTGTTTCCTTCACATGTGATAACTTTCCAGATTTATTGACATTTTATGCAACCTTCACAATGGCCCTATGATCATGTACTGTTACCCCATTTTATATATGCAGGAGCAGGGTGGGTTGTTTTGCTTTTAGTCTCCCAGTTGGTGATGGTAAAGCTGTGATTTTGAATCTGGAGCGTGAGACTCAGAAGTCTGAACTCTTACCCAGTACACAGCACTGGTCCTCTCCATGGCATTTGATGCGTCCTTAGCTTACCTGTCACAAGCAACCTGAGGAACTACTGTTCCTTGAGCCAGCTCCAGTGCCCAGTGCAATTCCAGAGAAATCTTCAGGGATAAGAAATGTACCAGCGTATCCAATAAAATCCATGTAGGCTAACACCGACTGTGAGGTAGATACTCATTAATATTTCATCAAGTAACTGACCATTCTGGCCATCAATTGCATTAATAGCTATATTTTCAGAAGTTAAAACGACTATGGTAAACATTAAAGAGAGAAAATTTAATGTAATTATAATTTAAGGAAGCAAAATTTTCACTAGTAGCTTATTCTTTGTGATTAAGAACTTATTAATAAAAGTGGAGGCAAGCCCTGATTTGTTTGAAACTTTCAAAACTTTATTTTTTGGTTAAAAAAGTGATAGTTCATTTGATAAAGTTAAAGCAAGCCATTCCTATTTCTACAATCTAAAGGCACCCATTTCAAATCTACTTTTATTTAAAATATGGTTAATTACATTATTAGAGCAGTAATTATATATAAATATATATAATTACATGGCAATTATTATTGAGCTCATGCTAGGTACAAAGCACAATGGAAGCAATTTTCAGAAAATCTCTATGAAGTTGATATTTTATGTTTGTTTTGCAAATGAGGTGCCAGGCTAAAGATTTCTTTGTTTTGTTTTTAAAAACGAGAAAGAGGAAGAGCTGGAATCAAATCTACATATCTTTGAAAGAATGCTTAAATTTGTCTACCTAAGGAAAATTCATGACCTAAATGAAGTCATAATAGTGGATGAAGTGTGTATGTGTGTGTGTATATAATATGTATGTATATATACACACATATATATACACGTCTGTGTACACACATATATAAAAGAATAGACATATACATGTACATAAAATATGTGTATATACATATAAATATATAAACATGTATATGTACACACACACATATATAAATTAATACATATATATGTATACATAAAATAACAGCTTACAGGATCATTACAAGGACCTATTAAAAGATCTGCTGCTGGTGATGTGAAGAGAAAGGAGTTGAACTTAACTGAGGATAACAGAGTAGGTTTACGAATGAAGAGTACTAAATTTAGTTCTAAATACAGTACATTTGTGTTTGTGGCTTCTATGAAATTTACTGATGGAGATATTTGGTGGCCAATTAAAATGTAAATCTGGATTTAGAGGTTTCTTGGGAAGTTCTCAGAATAGGTAAGACCATAAATTTAATTGCATCAGGAGAAATTAGGGAAGAGGAATGAATGTTGGAGTCTAGTAAGAAAGACATCATTAAATATTATACTTTCTTAAAGATTTGTTGACATAGAGTTCTATAGATAGATAGTGCACAAAGAGATATTTGTTACAAGTAAGCAGTTCATGCTACATAATTATGCTACATACTTCTTTATTCACAAAAATATGCTAAGGAAAGAAATCATATGTTGTTTTTATCCTCATATCAAATAAAACTTCAATGAATACATAAAAGACAAAACCTCAATATCTTTAATTTATTTACAACAAAATATATAATCAAAGTAAAAACTTAGGTCTAGTTACAGCAACCATGAAAAGGAAATATGACTTTTAAAAAATTTTCCACCAACACTGGAGTGAGATGAACCAAAAGAAAGAGGAACCTAACATACAATATTTTTAGTGTGAAATGCAAATGATAAAACAGTTGCACAACCTCTGCCTGAGTGTAGCCTAATCTCAACACAGTAGCCAGGAGTGATGCATTTAAAGCTTAAGTAAGATCTTCTCACTCATCTTAAATCCTTTAGTGGCTCTTCTGGCTTTATCCAGAGTAAAAGTCTCTGCATCCACCTCTAAAGCCTCACCTAAACAGACACCAATCAATCCACTACCTTCCTTTCTATATCTCCTTGCTAAGCGTGCTCTAGCTACAGGCTGGTGGGCTACTGTGGAAAATGCCAGGCATGTTTCTTCCTCTGGACCTCTCCCCAGCTGTTCCTTCTGGCTGCAATGCTCTTCTTTTTAGTATCTGCTTAGCTACCTCCCTCACACCTCCAAGGCGTTGCTCAAATATCACTTTTTTCTTTTTTAATAAG
Organism: Bubalus bubalis; assembly: GCF_019923935.1. Classification (NCBI taxonomy): domain Eukaryota; kingdom Metazoa; phylum Chordata; class Mammalia; order Artiodactyla; family Bovidae; genus Bubalus; species Bubalus bubalis. The sequence goes on along the minus strand of NC_059163.1, from coordinate 98,299,724 downwards.
TTAGGGCAAGGTCTACCCAGACCATCCTATTTAATATTGCCATCTGCTCCCTCCTACCTATGCCAACCTGAATCCCCCTTACCTGACTCAACTTTTTAATCCCTAAACTGTATCTTCTAATATACTAGATAATTCATGTAATCAGCAAATCAAAGATCAGCAACTTTAAAATATACCAGTATTTTAAGTAGGAAAAAAGCTGCCAATCAAATCATGATATGCCATCAACTGTTATATGTACCCAGATATTACAGTCATTAAAAATGTGAAAAAATTTCTATCTCAGACTTAACAAAATGCGTATTATTATTATGCCTCACATTTTTTTCCATCTCCCTATGCTGGGATACAAGATTATAGGAGCAAAGATTTTTATATGTTCTCTTTACTGAAAGACTCCAGGTGCTTAGAACAGTGCTTGGCAAGTTATAGGTTCTCAATAAGTGTTTGTAAAATCAATTGTTAAATTCGTCATTTAGAGAGAGATCACCCTGGACTAAGTACAGATTAATCAGAGGTATACTGGAAGTCATCCAGGGATTATAAACTGAGAACAAAGTGGCTCAAATACATATATTACCTCTGGATGAAGAATCAGTTCATGACTTTGGATGGCCACCTTATAAGACTGGGGAGGAGCATATTTGCCGTTGTAGACAGGATAAGTAGAGCAAGTTATACGCATTAGTTATTACTGTGTACCAAGTTGCTCCCAAACTTAACAACTTAAAATAACACACATTTATTGTCTCATAACTTCTGTGAGTTAGGAATGTGAGCACAGCTTAGCTGGGCCTTTGTTTTGGGATCTCTCACATGCTGCAGTCAAGGTATTGTCTGTCCAATTAAAATAAATAAATTTATACTAAAAAAAAAGGTATTGTCTGACCATGTTGCTGTTGCTGCTAAATCAGACAATGTCTCTTCAGTTGGGTCCGACTCTTTGTGACCCTATGGACTGCAGTCCCCCACCAGACTCCTGTATCCATGGGATTCTCCAGGCAAGAATACAGGAGTGTGTTGCCATGCCCTCCTCCAGGGGATCTTCCCAGTCCAGGGACTGAACCTGTGTCTCATGTCTCCTGCGTTGGCAGGCAGGTTCTTTATTACTAGCACCACATGGGAAGCCCTTGCCTGACCATAGTCATCTCAAAGCTTGACTGGGAGGAATGTGGTCTCAAGGTTATATGACTGTTGGCAGGATTCAATTTCTCATGGGTCACTGGGCTGATAACCTTAATTAATACTTTGCTGGTTATTGGCCAGAGGTCCTCCCTCAAGTGGGCCTGTAGGGTATAGCACCTTGCTTTATTGAAGTGTGCAAATCAAGAAGACAATAGAAAGAATCTACTGACAATCCTGAAGTTACAATCTTCAGTAATAGAATCATAGAAATGACATACAGTCACCTTTGCCATATTCTCTTGGTTAGAAGAGAGTCCTTACACTCAAGGGGGAGAATTATACAAGGACATGAATATTGAGAGGTGAAAATCATTGGGGACCATCTTAGAAGTCTGCCGACATTATGTGAAAGCATCTGGAATTGTATGTTTAAGAAGGATATGTTTGTCTGTGAAGGACCTGAGGAGTATGCTTTAGTAGACACATCCCAGAGTGGCTATTAAGTGATGTTCTTAAGTGGGAACTCCCATCTCTCACTTTCCTTCACAATGGTGGGTTTCTGATCGTAATACCTCTCTGACCACAGCTGATGGGATAGAAGGTAGACGTCTGACTCAAGACAGTTAAATTCTACTCCATAATTTTTGACTTTGGACTAACAGACTCTAGTTCAGTATTGCTTGGAGAGATGCTATAATCTTGGGAACTGTGACTTGATCTCATCTGTCACACAAAACGGGAAGCCAGAAAAAAAAAGATTTGCAGAGAAGAAAGGACAAAGAAGTTTAGAGAACCACCGAAACAAAAATAGAATGTCTGATGGATATTCTGTTCACATTTCCAGGCATTCTATAATAAGCTTTCACAACCCCCTTCTATTTTGTTGTAAATTTCCACTTCCTTTTTAACTAAAACAAGCTCAAGTTGGTTTTGCAACTTGCAGCCAGAGTTCTTACTAATTATCTCTTTTTGAAGACCTTCAAAGTACCCTTGTTACTGTGACTATGAATATAACACATTATGGTGATGTTTTGTAATAAAGATGTAAGGAAAGCTTGAAGAGAAGCAAAGAAGGCCTTAAGCCTTCAGTCCAAATTACAGAATGATTTAAATTTTTGGCAATGTGGCTTTTATTTCACTCCTTCAATCTTTATAAGATTTTTAAAGAAAGCATGTCATGTAGGGATACGTTTATAACACCCCCTGTGGAACTAAAGAGGCAGGAGTTTGAATGGTGAGAGTTGTCTCAAAGCACATCTAAAGCACAATGACATCTGTCTAGTCATCTCTTATTCATGGCAATGCAATTGTTTACTCAAAAACCTGAAACAAAAGGAAAATAGCAAGCTATAACCCTAGACTCTTAAAATATGGGCTGAAACTAATAAAATAATATTATTATGGTTGAGTGCTATTTGTAACAATGCTTTTGTAGACCTTTTTTCTGTTTTGCTGCAGTGCAAAAGAAAAAAATCACAGCATATTCTAGGAATCTGGAAATACCTAGACTATAAAAGAATGAGTAATAAATGAAGTGTTGTCTGCATTGCACTTCCTCCATATAAGTTGTTTAATCAGCCTCTAATCTTATTCCGAGATACCATTAAACACCCAGTCACCTCTTAATGCAGTACTGAGCCAAGGGCTCAGTTTGGACCCTTTTTAGTGAAATGTCAGTTCTCTTTCCCTTCTTTCTTGTCTTGGCTTGAACAGGACTGGCTCCTGTTTCATGCTCAGTTTCTGTAATGCACAGTGATACCTCACCCCACACGCAGTAATCCTAGTGATTTCCTGCCAAGCTAAAGTTTTGGGTGGACTCTGGGAGTTGGTGATGGACAGGGAAGCCTGGCGTGCTGCGGTTCATGGAGTCGCAAAGAGTTGGACACGACTGAGCGACTGAACTGAACTGAAAGTAAAATATTAAAATAGAGGATAAAACCCCCATGTAGAATATCTTCAGAACTCAGGGAGTTAGTTTTGTTAGAGAACTTTCCCCTTTGTTCACGTTCTCAGCTAGGACAAAAGCATTGTCTTTGTTTGCTGGAGGAACTCTGCCAAGCCAAGAGTGATAATTTCAGGTAACAGATCTTTCACTAACTGTATGTTCCTGAGCAAGGACAAAGGTTTCATAAGAAAAATCTCTGGGCTTGATTCACTGATGATTGATGTAATCACACTTGTGGAAAAACTGGCCATCTGTGAGTGGCATCCGCTGGGGTGCGTAGGTGTGAGTGGGTTGCACACAGGCCTCCTGGGCAAATCCTGCCAAGCTGTCTTCAGCTCAGAGACTAAATAAAGATGAGAAACTTCATGCGACATTGAGATAGAGCCATTGTAAGACCAGAAAATATTGTCAGCTTCATCACAAATCAGAATTGTTATGAAACATAGCAATACCTCTATAATACAGTAATGCCTTGAAGCATATGATGAAAGTCTGTAAATTCACAATTTTCTCTCAACTTCCAATGCTGCCACCTTAGTTTCAGATAATTTCATGTACCCACCACTGTAGACGTTCATGTGTCCACCGCTATAGGTGTTCATGTGTCCACCGCTGTAGACATTCATGTGTCCATTGCTGTAGACGTTCTCACGGTTGTGCCTAACTGCAGTTTCCAGTATTTCTCACTCAGATTGCAAGGTTCTGCCAGATTAGTCACCGTTTATGAGAACTGTTTCACAATTCAGGGCCACAGTTTACTTACGAAGAATGTTGATGGCATCAGACACAAGGCTCATCTTGTGTCAACCCCCACCATTCCTCCTCCTTTTACTTCACTGTCTTTTTCTTCACTTGTTCATTTCTCCCTTCTCTTCCCCAGTATAGATAAACACACTCTATTAACTGTATAAAATCTGGAAAAACATCTGAGTTCTAAAAGACATCTGGCCTAGAGGGTTTTAGATGGTAGATTTAGGACCTGTACACGTTTTACTATAAATTACTACTATTTCTAAAGCTGTCACTGCTTTCTCTTCTCCATTAACATGTTACATTTTTGTCCAAATGTCCTTGTCAAAAACTCTTTGTACTTTCTTTTCAGAAAAATTTATTTGAAAATTAATAGCCTTCCCTCCCCCCACAAACTTAAACTATAATTCTACAATGTTCTCACAAAGTAAGAAATAAAAATGAAAACCACTGGCCCCTCTACCCAGTGCTATTCACCAGAATAATTACTATAAAGATTTGGGGTTTGGCATTTTCTTTGTATTTGCACAAGTAATATGTGCCCATGCATTACGTATGCTCTAAAATATCCATATATTTATGAAAGTGAAATCATAACTTTGAAAATACTTTTTTTTGATTTGACATTCTATTATAATCATCTTGGGGCTTCCCAGGTGGCTCAGATGGTAAAGAATCCACATGCCAATGCAGGAGACGCAGGTTTGATCCCTGGGTCGGGAAGATCCCCTGGAGGAGGAAATGGCAAAGTATTCTTGCCTGGAAAATTCCATTGACAGAGGAGCCTGGCAGGCTACAGTCCACGGAGTCGCAAAGAGGCAGCCATGACTGAACAATTAAACAGCAGCAGCAGCAGCAGTGTGATCATCTTTTTAGCTTACTACCAACAGATCCACTCAGTTCTTTTTCAAGACAGCCCAGTATTCCAATACTGCATTTGTGGCATAATTTACTTCATTGTTTCCCCAGGATAAACAAAATAAACCGCATAAACAACCTTAAACATATATTTTTTACTGATGAGGATAGATTTATAAATGTAAACCTGCTTAGTCAGAGATACTTAAATTTTAAATGTTAATTAAATGCTAATTTTAAAATGAATTTCAAAAGATTATATCTATTTATATGCTCACAAACAGTAAATTAAGGGCCTGCCACTTTGCCAGAGCTTGATGTTATAAAACTTTTTATCTCTTGCCAATCTGATAAGTGGAATATGCCTCATCCTTATTTATATTTGCATTTTCATGATTAGTGCTCTGGTAGACCATATATAAATATAAATATATATTTTTTTTTTCTGCTCCTATCTTCTTCCTCTTCCTCATTTTTCTTGAATTTCTGGTTTCTTTTTCAGGGACTTCCTTTTTCACTTCTTTTTCTTATTAATTTTTAAGAACATATTGTAAAGTACAAATGTCAACTCTTATCTATCATTTATGAAATGAAATTCCTATAGATTTTCTATGACCTCTTAACATTTTTATGTTCATCATGGATACTTTCTTGTGACTAACACAGTCAAACCTCTCTATTTTCCACTCTTTATGGTATATAGGTATCCTGTTTTATTTAGAAATTCCATTTCTGTTCAAACGTATATGTAGTTTTTCTCCAATATTTTTCAAGTACTTTTAATTTATATTTTTAATTTCTCTTGACTTTGAATTTTTCAAATAGTATGATGATTTAGTTTTTAAAGCAGCAAATGTGCCTGCTCAGTCATTTCAGTTGTATCTGACTCTTTGCGACCCTATGGACTGTAGCCCGCCTGGCTCCTCTGTCCATGGGATTCTCCAGGGAGGAATATTGGAGTGGGTTGCCATGCCCTCCTCCAGATCTTTCCAACTCAGAGATTGAACCTACATCTGCGTCTTCTGCACTGCAGGAAGATTCTTTACCACTGAGCCACTGTTAAACAATTGAACTTCCACAGGTGAACTAATCTAGACACAGACCTTACACCCTTCACAAAAATTAACTCAAAATGAGTCATAGACCTAAATGTAAAACACAAAACTATAGCACTCCTAGAATATACCACTGGAGAAAATCTAGATGACTTTGAGTGTGGTAATGACTTCTTACCAACCTAGACAGCATATTAAAAAGCAGAGACATTACTTTGCCTACAAGGGTCCATATAGTCAAAGCTATGGTTTTCCAGTAGTCATATATGGATGTGAGAGCTGGACCATAAGGAAAGCTGAGTGCCAAAGAACTGATGCTTTTGAACTGTGGTGTTGGAGAAGACTCTTGAGAGTTCCTTGGACTGCAAGGAGATCCAACCAGTCCATCCTAAAGGAAATCAGTCCTGAATATTCATTGGAAGGACTGATGCTGAAGCTGAAACTCCAATACTTTGGCCACCTGAAGTGAAGAACTGACTCATTTTAAAAGACCCTAATGCTGGGAAAGATTGAAGGCGGGAGGAGAAGGAGACAACAGAGGATGAGCTGGTTGGATGGCATCACCAACTCAATGGACATGAATTTGAGTAAACTCTGGGAGTTGGTGATTGACAGGGAGGCCTGGCATGCTGCAGTCCATGGGGTCGCAAAGAGTTGGACATGACTGAGTGACTGAACTGACTGAACTGAATGACTTCTTAGATATGCCATCAGATAGAACCCATGAAATAAATATGGATAAGCTGAACTTTATTAAAATTAAAAACTTTTGATCTGTGAAAGACAATGTCAAGAGCATGGGAAGATAAGTCACACACTAGGAGACCATATCTGCAAAAGGTATATCTAATAAAAGACTGCTATCAAAAATATACTAAGAGCTGTTAAAACTCAACATAAAACAGCCCAATCAAAATACAGAGAAAAATGATATGAACAGACACTTTACCAAAGAAGATACAGGGGTGGCCAATAAGCATATGGAAAAGATACTTTACATTCTATGTCATCAGGAAAGTGAAAATTAAAGCAACAATGCGATACCACTACACACATATTAGAATGGCCAAAATCGAAAACGCTTAAAATACCAAATTCTGGCAAGGATGTGGAACAATAGAAACCCTCATTCCTGGTGGGAATGCAAAATGGTACAGCCATTTTGGGAGACAGTTTAGCAGATTCTTAACAAAACTAAACATTAACCAAATGATCCAGCAATCTCATGCCTTGGTATGTGTTCGAAGGAGTCAAAAACTCTATGCCCACACAAAACCTACCATGAATGTTTATAGCAGCTTTAATCATAATTACCAAAACTTGGAAGCAACAAAGATGTCCTTCAGTAGGTAAATGGACAAATTCCAGCCAAGGGAATATTGTTCAGTGGTAACAAGAAATGAGCTATTAAGTAATGAAAAAACATGGATGAATCTTAAATGCATATTGCTAAGTGAAAGAAGCCAGTCTGAAAAGACCACATACTGTGTGATATCAACTATGTGACATTCTGGAAGATGCAAAACTATAGAGACAGGAAAAATGTCAGTGGCTGGCAGAGGTTAGAGGAGGAATAAATAGATGTATCACAAAGGATGTTTAAGGCAGTGAAAATACTCTGTATGATACCATAATGAAGACTCATGTTATTTTAGATTGTTCAAATGCATGGAATGTATTGCACCAAAAATGAACTTTCATGTAAACTGTGGCCTTTGGGTGTTTGTGATGTGTCAGTGTGGGTTCATCAATAGTAACAAATGTACCAGCCTTGAGGGGAATGTTGATAATGCAAGAGGCTATGCTTATATGGGAACAGGAGGTATATGGGAAATGTCTGTACTTTCCTCTTACTTTTGCTGTGAATCTAATGCAACTTTTTGTTTTTTAAAAAAAGTCTTAATAAAAACAAGTATGCTATGAAAGGAGAACCTGGGACATTCATTCATTTACTCAGCATGCAGGCATTAGATGAATGAGTACTATGTGTCAGACACAGAATAAAGTGCACAATAACGATCTTTGCTATAAAACATCTTACTGTCTAGCAAGGTTCAGAAAATTAGTGCACAAAAATAAAGTAATATGATTCAACACATACACAGAACTGGTATAGTCCAATGAGTGCTATTCCATCAAAGGTGAAGTCTGGGAAAATTACCAATTTATTTGTGGGATGCTATTTCCTCAAACCATTTTAAGAAATTATCTTCTGAAACTTCCTTTAGAGGCTTTGACACATCGTAAACATTTTTAGTGGGATAGATTTACAGTTTTAGAATGAATAAATGAAATGACTTTTCAAAATAGTCAACTACTTCTCTATTATTAATTTTTTTGGACAAGATTAAATTATTATGCTCTGACTATAGATTTGTTCATGTTTTCTGTTTATTTTCCATTTATATATTCCCAGACTGTGTTATTGGTATCATGCAACTTCATATTTTCTACAAATTCTTGAAGAGTTAAATCATTTTATGAAACTTACACAGTGTTATATGTCAATTATATCTCAATAAGGCTTTAAAAAATATGGATGGATTATCTCCTTTTTTGGTGTGAAATATCCGTCTCTCTCCCTTTTAAGGCTTAACTTGCTTTGTGCATATTAATTATTATTGTATGCCAACAACCATGGATTCAAACAAATGCCAACCAAAAATATTTGGAAAAAAATTCTCCAGAAACTTCCAAAAAGCAAAACTTGAATTTACTGAGTGCCAGCAACTATTTATGTACCATTTATATTGTATTAGGTGTTATCAATGGTCTAGAGATAACTTAAAATATATGGAATGAACAAGGTAGAGATTGTTGTCTTAAAAATACTGCCTAGATAATAGGGGCAACTTGGGAAAGGAATATATGGGAACTTTCTATATTATCTTTGCAAGTTTTTTGTCAATGTAAAACTATCCTAAAATTAGTGTTTGTTTAATAAAACAGAAAAAATAAAGTATATGGGAGGATGTATATAAGTTATATGCAAATACTATACCATTTTATATAAAGGACTTGACCATCCACAGATTTTGGTATATGAGGGATCCTGCAACCAGTTCCCCAAGGATATTGAGGGATGAATCAATATAGTATAATTTATTGTTTTATATTTGTTTTAAAAATAGCCATAGCTGACCTTTACACTTTTTAGTTAGCTATAGAGTTGCCATCTTTTAATTGGAGGTTTTGGCCCACGGGGATTTTTTAATCTGTAGATCTATTGAGATTGTTATCTGCAGTTTTATATTGTGCTTTATATTTGATGTATTATTCTTTTGTATCTTTTCTTTATTCCCTTTGTTTCTCCTTTGTTCCCTTTGTTTCTTGCAAGCATGCTAAGTCACTTCAGTCATGTCTGACTCTTTGTGACACTATGGACTATAGCCCTCCAGGCTTCACTGTCTATGGATTCTCCAGGCAAGAATACTGGAGTAGGTTGCCGTGCCCTCCTCCAGGGTATCTTCCCAACCCAGGGATCGAACCTGAGTCTCTTATGTCTCCTGCATAGGCAGGCAGAGTCTTTACTACCAGTACCACCTGGGAAACTCTTTCTCCTTTTACAGTTGGCTTAATTTTACAAAATATTTTCATTCTTTTACTGGTTACCTCTAACTTTTACAGTATAAATATTTAAATTGATATTTTCCTACCCAAATCCAAAGTTTATATCCTCTTCCTGAATGAGATACCTTAGCAATAAAGTTTGGGGACTTTAAATTGAGACATCTCTGAAGAAACATCTCAGCTTCCAGGCTGTTTTTGACATTGACTGAAATTGGGTAGCTGTTGCAACTGCACCTCAGTCCAGGTTCTCCCTCTGCCCAAATTCCACTTTCCTTGCTTCCTCGTAGCATCTGCAGAAAGTTTCCTGAACACAAATCATAGCAACTCAGAATGTGCTCCTGGAGAAGCTAACCCACAACACTAAGGTTGTCCTCTGAGCAGTTTTATATAGTTTATAATGGTTTTAAAACAATGGACAGAGGATGAGATGGTTAGATCATATCACTGACTCAATGGACATGAATCTGAGCAAACTCCAGGAGAGAGTGAAGGACGGGGAAGCCTGGTGTGCTGCAGTCCATGGAATCACAAAGAATTGGACACAACTTATCAACTGAACAACAAATAATGGTCTTCACCTACTTGAGCATAAGCGGAGTCTTTACATAATTGACTGTCCCTCAGTTTGATTTGGGCTTCCCTGGTGGCTCAGATGGTAAAGTGTCTGCCTATAACACAGGAGACCGGGGTTCAGTCCCTGGGTCGGGAAGATCCCCTGGAGAAGGAAATGGCATTTTGATTTGACATAAATTCTCCCTTCAGATTTGATGGTCTTACAGCATGAACAAAAAACAGTAAAAGTCCAATTTAAATGGCCAAATTTCTAACAGATTGTTTAAAGATTAAGTTCATTTTTGTGTTTAACATTATTTACAGAGATTTCATGTTCTGCACAAAGTACACATAACAAGGGCAAATCAGCAATGATACAAAGTGAAATAATTTGATTTCCAACAATAACAGACGGTGGCCACCTACTGTTTGTGTTAAATAAGGATCGTGTTCAGTAATGCCATCATTTATGAAACGAGAGATAGTTCCCCGTTTTCCACAATATGCAGAATAAGCATAAATGAATAAAGACATGACAGGTTTGGTGATTAAAGGAATGGCAAAGTTCCAAATTCACCACCTGAGTGAGTTCATTATAAGTTGTCTCTCTGTATCCTAGTGGTACAGGGACGTCAGTATAGATTAAACACTGCTATTTATAGTTACTGTCCTTTTGACATAAGGACTACCTAGTGGGACAATACCTGCTTGACTTTACAAAAGAAAATGTAAAAGAATAGGCATAAAAACATACTGAAAATTAAAAAGTAGATTAAATATTATTTTACTATATTACATAGTCCAGCACCAGTTGTAACTAAGATGTCAGAATAATGGATGCTTAACAAAGGTCCATCTAGTCAAGGTTATGGTTTTTCCAGTGGTCATGTATGGATGTGAGAGTTGGACTGTGAAGAAAGCTGAGCGCCTAAGAATTGGTGCTTTTGAACTGTGGTGTTGGAGAAGACTCTTGAGAGTCGTTGGACTGCAAGGAGATCCAACCAGTCCATTCTGAAGGAGATCAGCCCTGGGATTTCTTTGGAGGGAATGATGCTAAAGCTGAAACTCCAGTGCTTTGGTCACCTCATGTGAAGAGTTGACTCATTGGAAAAGACTCTGATGCTGGGAGGGATTGGGGGCAGGAGGAGAAGGGGACGACAGAGGATGAGATGGCTGGATGGCATCACTGACTCAATGGACGTGAGTCTGAGTGAACTCTGGGAGTTGGTGATGGACAGGGAGGCCTGGCGCACCTGCGATTCATGGTGTGGCAAAGAGTCGGACACGACTGAGTGACTGAACTGAACTGAACTGAATTCTCCATAACCTAAAAAATGTCTTCTAAACCTAAGTAAATTATTTCTGAAATAAACCTGAATTATTATGCAAATATAATGTGAATCTGAATTCATTCCAAAGGAAGCTATGAATTGAGTGACAAGAATACTGGACTTTGAGATTCTGTTTACCAAGGATACAGTACTGTTCCCCAAAGGCAAGTTACTTAACATCCTTGACACTGAATTTCTTCACTGTAAAATATGTGATACCTAAATTATGGTGTTATTTTAGTGGATCTAGTAAAATTTAGTAAAAGTCTTTCTTCCTAGAACAAACTGGGTGCCTAGCAAATACTTGTTTAAATAGCAACATTATTTAAAATAAGGAAATATTTATTTATTGCCAATTTTCTTCCAAAACAAGAGTGTACTTTACAGTGATGCATAAAATATGACAAAAGAGAATACAGTGGGTCAGAGGCGATAGAGACTTTAAACAACCAGGTAGAAAAAAGAAGAGTCAAGATAAGACTACAGTGATAACTAAAAGGGCCTACTAGAGACCTCAAATTTAGCTCTTTCTGGAACTCACATACAAAAGTAAATATCACTCGGTACACAGATCTTTGCTCAGTAACAGTAATGATCACCCGTTCTTGGTATTAAGAGCTGGCAAAGATTTCTCTTGAGGTTGTTCATAAAGAGGACAATGTTGGAAGTAATAAACAGCCTCCTCAATGGTATCCTTAAAATAGATGCAGTGACAACAACTTTATAGAACAGTTTCTAGGTGGGTCCCTTTCATTACTCCAAGGAGTAACTCAGTAAACATACTTCTGTGGAGGACAAGCCAAGGGCAAGGCCATTAAGTCTTGCTTATTTTCTGAAGGGCACTGAGAAATATAGGGGCAAACGAAGCAATTGCATTCTAGGTAACTGGCTTAACATGGGGATATGTTTTAGGATATCTGAAAGCAGGAAGGGCCTGTGCCCTTCACGTCAGTTATCTTGAACACTGTTTTTCTTACAAAAAAATTTTAAACAGGTGAAAAGAGAAGTCAGCTTAAATTGTAATCCTTGGAAAATGCAACAGAAGCTATTTTTTGTTACTCGTTCTTCTCATTTCACAAATGTTTGAGCACTGATTAAGAGCCACATTAAGGGGCTTCCCTGGTGGCTCAGAGGTTAAAGCGTCTGCCTCCAATGCGGGAGACCCAGGTTTGATCCCTGGGTCAGGAAGATCCCCTGGAGAAGGAAATGGTAACCCACTCCAGTATTCTTGCCTGGAGAATCCCATGGATGGAGAAGCCTGGTAGGCTACAGTCCATGGGGTCGCAAAGAGTCGGACACGACTGAGCGACTTCACTTAAGAGCCACATATTGTACTGGGGATACACACTTTAGTATTGTAGTTCTGAAAACTATGTTAATGTGTATGTATATGTATATGTCTACATCTGACTCTACATCTGCATTTATGCCTGTGCCTATTTCTATATCTATATATCTCCCCCAACACATAGATTTCTGGGTAGAAATATCAACTGTTGGTATCTGTCATCATCAAATTTAATACAGATAAAGAGGCAATGGCAATTGAGTTCCATAAATTTATGAAATTATCAGTCTGTACTGTATTAACATTCTTATAAGGACCTGTAAATAGTGTGACTGGCTTCCCAGGTGGCTCACTGGTAAAGAACCGCCTGCCAGTGCAGAGGTCGCAGGAGACACAGGTTTGATCCCTGGGTAGGAGAGATCCCTTGTAGAAGGAAATGGCAACCCACTTGAGTATTCTTGCCTGGGAAATCCCATGGACAGAGGAGCCTGGAGGGCTGCAGTCCATAGGATTGCAAAGAGTCGAACACAACTGAGTGATTGAGCACAAAACAGTTTAACAGAATACGTGCATCAGTGGAAAGTTATTGTGTTTGGTACAAAGAAGAGAGATGGCTACTGTTTCTTTCTCTTGCAGTATTATCAAAATTCACCCCACCATTCTAGACAGATAGTTTCTTTCAGGTCAATTAAACATGAAATATTTTAAGAAGTGGCTTTCTAGGAAGTGAAGCTTATCCCTTTAATTTATAATGAAAGTGAATTCCCTTAGACGTAAACATTTATAAAATGGGATAGATGTGTTATGTGGACAACATTAAACATGTGAAAATTTCTAATGACTTGTTTCAGCAATATCTGCCAAGACCACTGAGGTGAGTTGATGTTTTATCCTCATCTATGTTGTGCAAAAATAATGAAATTTTGTATACTTGGTCTACCTTAAGTCTGTTGTCTTATTTTTTACTCCTATCATATGAGTCTAATTATAGCCCCTATTAGTTGGGAAGTCAGTCCAGCCTTTTAAAAACTATACAAAATGGGTTAAGAAGATCTGAGAGAGTATGGAACAGACTCCCTTATGAGGGCTGCATGTGTTTAGTGCATAGATTCAATTGCATCAATTTCAACTATTCAAAACAAAATTCTGTCTTTTTTCACTTGATGGGCTTCACACAGATAGTTGGATGTATTGGTTAAAGGAAATTTGGATAAATTAAGCTCCATCGTAGTCATACTTCCAATTTTTTCTTATTGAACTTAGAGTCTTGCTACTTATTTTACCAAGGAATAAAACAAGTAAACTAATAGAACTTTTTAAGAAGTAGAAGTTACTAAGGGAGATAAAGATTCTTAATATAGTAATTATAATGATAATAGTTACCATAATTACATTGAAGTCAATAATGGTAGCTTGTTGGCTAGCATGTATCAGACACAATGCTAAGCACTTTATCATAAAAAGTTCATTTTCAGTTCAGTTCATTTGCTCAGTCGTGTCTGACTCTTTTCAACCCCGAGTGCAGCACACCAGGCTTCCCTGTCCATCATCAACTCCCAGAGCTGGCTCAAACTCATGTCCATCGAGTCAGTAATGCCATCCAACCATCTCATCCTCTGTCATCCCTTTCTCCTCCTGCCTTCAATCTTTCCCAGCATCAGGGTCTTTCAGATCAGATCAGTCGCTCAGTCGTGTCCGACTCTTTGCAACCCCATGAATCGCAGCACACCAGGCCTCCCTGTCCATCACCAACTCCCGGAGTTCACTCAGACTCATGTCCATCGAGTCCGTGATGCCATCCAGCCATCTCATCCTCTGTCGTCCCCTTCTCCTCTTGCCCCCAATCCCTCCCAGCATCAGAGTCTTTTCCAATGAGTCAACTCTTCGCATGAGGTGGCCAAAGTATTGGAGTTTCAGCTTTAGCATCATTCCTTCCAAAGAAATCCCAGGGCTCATCTCCTTCAGAATGGACTGGTTGGATCTCCTTGCAGTCCAAGGAACTCTCAAGAGTCTTCTCCAACACCACAGTTCAAAAGCATCAATTCTTTGGTGCTCAGCCTTCTTCACAGTCCAACTCTCACATCCATAAATGACCACAGGAAAAACCATAGCCTTGACAAGACTTTAATCCTCCACAAATACATAGGGTCGAAACCATTTGTCTAAAAATGTCGTTAGAGTTTTAAAGAATTTTAAAGAATGAGACCATTTTATTCAGTATAAAATTCTAGGGGCAAGTTGTACAGTTTTACTGATGATAAATATGTAAATATCACTTTAAAGATGGTTGATGTGTCTTATTTTCCATTTAAAAGAATGTGTACACCTGGCTTCTTTCATTTGGTACAATGTGAGATTCATATATCTTTCATATATCTATATATCTTGTAGCATAAGAATATGCTACAAATTGTTTGCTTTATAATTCATTTTCTTGCGTGATAGGTATTCGAGTAGGTTTTAGCATCTAAAACCCTTGAGAAATTTGTATGCAGGCCAGGAAGCAACAGTTAGAACTGGACATGGAACAACAGACTGGTTCCAAATAGGAAAAGGAGTTCGTCAAGGCTGTATATTGTCACCCTGTTTATTTAACTTACATGCAGAGTACATCATGAGAAATTCTGGGCTGGAAGAAACACAAGCTGGAATCAAGATTGCCGGGAGAAATATCAATAACCTCAGATATGCAGATGACACCACCCTTATGGCAGAAAGTGAAGAGGAACTCAAAAGCCTCTTGATGAAAGTGAAAGAGGAGAGTGAAAAAGTTGGCTTAAAGCTCAACATTCAGAAAACGAAGACCATGGCATCCGGTCCCATCACTTCATGGGAAATAGATGGGGAAACAGGGGAAACAGTGTCAGACTTTATTTTTCTGGGCTCCAAAATCACTGCAGATGGTGACTGCAGCCATGAAATTAAAAGACGCTTACTCCTTGGAAGGAAAGTTATGACCAACCTAGATAGCATATTCAAAAGCAGAGACATTAGTTTGCCAACAAAGGTTCGTCTAGTCAAGGCTATGGTTTTTCCTGTGGTCATGTATGGATGTGAGAGTTGGACTGTGAAGAAGGCCGAGCGCCGAAGAATTGATGTTTTTGAACTGTGGTGTTGGAGAAGACTCTTGAGAGTCCCTTGGACTGCAAGGAGATCCAACCAGTCCATTCTGAAGGAGATCAGCCCTGGGATTTCTTTGGAAGGAATGATGCTAAAGCTGAAACTCCAATACTTTGGCCACCTCATGTGAAGAGTTGACTCATTGGAAAAGACTCTGATGCTGGGAGGGATTGGGGGCAAGAGGAGAAGGGGATGATAGAGGATGAGATGGCTGGATGGCATCACGGACTCGATGGACGTGAGTCTGAGTGAACTCCGGGAGTTGGTGATGGACAGGGAGGCCTGGCGTGCTGCGATTCATGGGGTTGCAAAGAGTCGGACACGACTGAGCGACTGATCTGAATCTGAATCTGAGTAAAATTTCTATGAACATTCTCATGCAATTCTGTTAATGGATATAGGTTTTCATTTCTCTATGCCAAACCTAGCAATACAGTTGATGAGTTCTAGAGGAGGTGTGGGCTTCCCTGCTGGCTCAGTGGTAAAGAATCCACCTGCCAATGCAGGAGACATGGGTTCAATCCTTGGATCAGGAGATCCCCTGAAGAAGGAAATGGCAACCCACTCCAATATTTTTGCCTGGGAAATCACATGGACAGAGAAGCCTGACGGGCTATAGTCCATGGGCTCACAAAAGAGTCAGACACGACTTAGTGACTAAATAACAATAAGGGTGGGTTTATGTTTTACATTAAAAAACAAACTGTTGATACTTTTCCCAAAGAGATCATACCATTTTACACTCCTATCAATGTATAAGTTTCAACTGCCATATATCCTCACCAATATTTAGGACCATCAATCTTTAACTTTAGCCACTCTACTGGATATGTTTGGTGTTTCTTTGTTTTTAATTTGCATTTATCTGATGACTTACAATGTAGATATACTTTCCTGTGCTTCTGCTGTGCTGTACTCAGTCACTTCAGTTGTATCTGACTCTTTGCGACCTAGGGACTGTAGCCTGTCAGGCTCCTCTGTCCATTGGATTCCATGGTATTTTTAGATAAAAATTGAGGGAATTTATTGCCAGCATATATTCTTTAATCTTTGAATGTCAAGGAAATTTACTGATTTTTTAATATCTCTTTTGGGATGTTTGTTTGAATATCTTGCCCTCTTTTAGTTTCGTTGATTGTTTCTTTTTTATTATTGAATGGTGAGAATTTTTTTAATGGTTTCTATTGACTGGCTGAATTTTTAATTTGGATGAAATTATTTATCATTTTCTTCCTTTAGGATTGGTGCTTTCTGTGTCCCCTTTAAGAATTTGCCTATGCTCAGGTCATGAAGATATTCTCTGATTCCTGTCTTCTAGTATGTTTACAGTTTGGCCTTTATGTTTAGTTTTTTTTAGGTCTAGGTCCATAATCCATTTTGAATAATTTTTTGTATAATGTAAGGTAGACATTGAAGTTCACTTTTTTCCCATACAGATACCTAGTTGTATCAGCAACATTTATTGAGACCTCTGTTTCCATTGCTTTGGTTTCTGTCAAACATCAACTGAACATATAAATGAGGGTCTATTTCTGGTGTCTCTTTTCTGTTTCATTGATCAAATTTTCTGTTCTCATGCCAATATCATTATGCAGTTTTGATTATTATAAATTTATACTAAGCAACATTTTACCTAGAGTCAGAAGCCATTTCACATAACATGTAAGGCTCTTTCAACAATAAAATTCCATTTACCTCTTTCTTTTGTCCTGTTATCATTTCTTCTAAGGGATTCTTGCCCACAATAGTAGATATAATGCTTATCTGAGTTAGATTCACCCATTCCAGTCCATTTTAGGTCACTGATTCCTAAAATGTTGTTCACTCTTGCCATCTTCTATTTAACCACTTCCAATTTACCTTGATTCATGGACCTAAATTCCAGGTACCTATGCAATACTGTTATTTACAGCCTCAGACTTGACTTCCATCACCAGTCACATCTTGGGTGCAATCTCAAAAATGACAGAATGATCTCCATTTATTTCCAAGGCAATCCATTCAATACCACAGTAATCCAACCAGTAATGCTGAGGACGCTGAAATTGAATGGTTCTAAGAAGATCTACAAGAATTTCTAGAACTAATACTCCAAAAAAGACGTCCTTTTCATTATAGGGAACTGGAGTACAAAAGCAGGAAGTTAAGAGATACCTGGAGTAACAAGCAAATTTGGCCTTGGAGTACAAAATGAAGCAGGGCAAAGGCTAACAGAGTTTTGCCAAGAGAACACACTGGTCATAGCAAACACCCTCTTCCAACAACACAAGAGAACACTACACACATGGACATCACCAGGCAGTCAATACCAAAACGAGATTGATTATTTTCTTTGCAGCCAAAGATGGAGAAGCTCTATACAGTCAGCAAAAACAAGACCGGGAGTGGACTGTGGCTCAGATCATGAACTCCTTATTGCCAAATTCAGACTTAAATTGAAGAAAGTAGGGAAACCACTAGACCATTCAGGTATATGACCTAAATCAAATCCCTTATGATTATACAGTCGAGGTGAGAGATAGATTCAAGGGATTAGATCTCATAGAGTGCCTGAAGAACTATGGAAAGAATCATGACATTGTACAGGAGGCATTGATCAAAACCATCCCCAAGAAAAAGAAACACAAAAAAGGCAAAATGGTAGTCTGAGGAGGCCTTACAAATAGCTGAGAAAAGAAGAGAAGCTAAAGGCAAGGAGAAAAGGAAATATATATTCACTTGAATGCAGAGTTCCAAAGAAGAGCAGAGAGAGATAAGAAAGCCTTCCTCAGTGATCTAAGCAAACAAATAGAGGAAAACAATAGAATGGGAAAGACTAGAGAACTCCTCAAGAAAATTAGAGATACCAAGAGAAAATTTCATGCAAAGATGGGCACAATAAAGGACAGAAATGGTGTGGACCTAACAGAAGCAGAAGAGACTAAGAAGAGGTGGCAACAATATATAGAAGAACTACACACAAAAAAAATCTTCATGACCCAGATAACCATGATGGTGTGATCACTCACCTAGAGCCAGACATCCTGGAGTCCAGA
Organism: Bubalus bubalis; assembly: GCF_019923935.1. Taxonomy (NCBI): domain Eukaryota; kingdom Metazoa; phylum Chordata; class Mammalia; order Artiodactyla; family Bovidae; genus Bubalus; species Bubalus bubalis. Next base: position 98,281,095 of record NC_059163.1, on the reverse strand, counting down.
GTCAGGTGGGCCTTAGGAAGCATCACTGCAAACAGAGCTAGTGGAGATGGAATTCCAGTTGAGCGATTTCAAATCCTAAAAGATGATGCTGTGAAAGTGCTGCACTCAACATGCCAGCAAATTTGGAAAACTCAGCAGTGACCACAGGACAGGAAAAAGTCAGTTTTCATTCCAATCCCAAAGAAAGGCAATATCAAAGAATGTTCAAACTACTGCACAGTTGCACTCTTCTCACATGCTAATAAAGTAATGACAAATTCTTGTCATTTATTTGTAAAGACAAATTCTTGTCTTTATTTGTAATGACAAATTACAAATGAAGTAATGTCAAACTTCAACAGTATGTGAACCGTGAACTTCCAGATGTTCAAGTTGGATTTAGAAAAGGCAGAGGAACGAGAGATCAAATTGCCAACATCTGTTGGATCATAGAAAAAGCAAGAGAGTTCCAGAAAAAACATCTACTTCTGCTTTATTGACTACACCAAAGGCTTTGACTATGTGGATCACAAAAAACTGTGGAAAATTCTTCAGGATATGAGAATACCAGGCCACCTTACCTGCCTCCTGAGAAATCTGTACAGGTCTAGAAGCAACAGTTAGAACTGGACATGGACAACAGACTGGTTCCAAATAGGGAAAGGATTACATCAAAGCTGTATATTGTCACCCTGCTTATTTAATTATATGCAGAGTACATCATACAAAATGCCAGGCTGTATTAAGCACAAGCTGGAATCCGGATTGCTGGGAGAAATACCAATAACCTCAGATATGCAGACGACACCACCATTATGGCTGAAAGTGAAGAAGAACTAAAGAGCCTCTTGATGAAAGTGAAAGAGATAGTGAAAAAGTTGGCTTAAAGCTCAACATTCAGAAGACTAAGATCATGGTATTTGGTCCCATCACTTCGTGGCAAATAGATGGGGAAACAATGTAAATAGTGGCAGACTTTATTTTTAGGGGCTCCAAAATCACTGCAGATGGTGACTGAAGCGATGAAATTTAAAGACACTTGCTCCTTGGAAGAAAAGCACAGACATTAATTACTTTGCCAGCAAAAGTCTGTCTAGTCAAAGCTATGGTTTTTCCAGGAGTCGTGTGGATGTGAGAGTTGGACCAAAAGAAAGCTGAGCACCGAAGAACTGATGCTTTTGAACTGTGGTGTTGGAGAAGACTCTCAACAGTCCCTTGAACTGCAAGGAGATCCAAACAGTCAATCCTAAAGGAATCAGTCCTGAGTATTACTTGGAAGGACTGATACAGAAGCTGAAACTCCAATAATTTGGCCACCTGATGCAAAGAACTGACTCCTTGGAAAAGACCCCGATGCTGAGAAAGACTGAAGGCAGGAGAAGGGGATGACAGAGGATGAGATGGTTGTATGGCATCACCGACTCGATGGAAATGAGTTTTAGCAAGCTCCAGGAGTTGGTGATGGACAGGGAAGCCTGGCATTTTGCCGTCCATGGGGTCGCGAAGAGTCAGACACGACTGAACGACTGAACTGAGCTGAACTGTTGTCATATATATTACATCATTATGTTTAAGCCCCACAATTCAGTGATAATTTTATTTTTAAAAAGCATGTATCCTGTAATGAATAAGGAAATTAAAAAATGGTTCAGTTCTCTATATTTCCTCAGGTACCATCTCATGTGCTCTTTATTCCTTCCTATAAATGTGACTTGTGGTCTTGCTTCATTTTCTTTCAGCCTGAAGAATTTTCCTTGTAATTTTAGAGAATATATGCTGGCAATAATTCCCTCAATTTTTATCTAAAATTACCTTTATTTTGCCAATATTTTTGAAATATATTTTGCTAGATATATAATCCTGGCATAACAGTTTTTTTCTTTTAACATATAAAATTATTCCATTATTAGCCCTGTTCTCACTTATGTAATGTGTCATTATTGGCTGCTATTATCATAATTATCTTTTTGTCTGGTTTTTAGTAGTTCTGTTGTGTTCTATTCATGTATGATTAGTTTTTTAACTTATTCTTGGAGTTTACTTTGTTTCTTGGGTATTTAAGATTATATTTCTTGGACTAAATATGAATAATTTAGATCATTTTTTCTTTGATATTATTTCTATCCTATTTTCTCTCTCTTCTTTTTCTCTGAGATTCTAATTATACATAAATTAGTGTGCTTGATATTACTAATATTAGGATCTGTTATTTTTGGTTTGAATATTTTTCTCTGGGTTCTTTTGGTTGAATATTTTCTTGATCAGTCCTCTGATGATTTACTACGTCATCTTTAATCTGCCAGTAAGTCATCTATTATATTTTTTTATTTCAATGTTGTACATATTAGTTCTTTAATTTTCACTTAGTTCTTCTTTGTAGTTTTCATTTTCTGCTAATATTTCTCACTCATTTTTTTAAAATATTTTCTTGAACATATAATGCCTGCTAATTCCAACACCTGCATAATCTCTAGGTTGTTTTATAGTGACTATTTTTAATTACGTGCCTTGTTTTCCTCTTTTATTCACATTTCTCTGAAAAAAATTTAACTTACATTCTAGAAATTGAGGATCTTCTATACAGACACTGGATTTTGTTATCTTCCTCTAAGGAGTGTTTATTTTTGTTCTATCAGGTATCTTTACTGGACTCAAATTCCAAACTGAATCTCTTCTGTAGAGGGCAGCAGAAGAAATTTCTACTATTCTTTCAGCCTTCTAGATGATACTTTTCCCTGTGATCTCTGGGTTCTCTCTGTCTCCCTCAAGCGCATTCCAGGTGCCAGCCAAGGATTTTGCAAAAGTGTACTTAAAGAGTTTGGGTCTTCCCCTTCTGTGGTTTATTCATTTTGAACCTTTTTATCTAACAACTCTGAATTCCATCCTCTGACTCTTTGAGACAGTAAAGCTGTGGTTCTCTGCTCTTGTATTCTAGCTACCCCATGCCACGCTCTCATGAGAAAAGGATTTTTTTTACATGTGTATATAGTATATATTCAAGAGTGGATAATTGTTACTGTGAGAGGTTCCGTCCAATACAACATCTCTATCTTATTTGAAGCAAAAATTCTCACTTTGTGGCCTCTGAATATATTTATTTACTTATTCTTTGTATTCAGAAATACATTTTTAAACTACTCGTTTTTATATTGGCAGAAGTTTTATAATGTCCAGAATATTCTGAAAATAAAAGTTTCTAAACTACTTTTAGCTTGATAATATGGTATGGCAGTATTATAATGTACTTACCTCAGGAAAAAATTAAATTTCTATAAAGCATTCCTATAACTTGATTTGAACATTACTACGTTCTAGAGTGAGCACCAAGGTAAACTATTTGTGAAGCAGACAATCAACTACATGTCGAAGGTGTTTCAGAGTAAGTTCTCTCTAACATTGCATTTCCTACCTTACAGCCCCTTCATGATCTAGAGACAAAAACCTTTCCATAAATACTGACTAACAGTAATAATGGAAACCTTAAACTTGTAAAATGTAGACATCTGTGGAAATGTGTGCCTTCTACTTACTTATAGATATAAAACCAAAATATACTGTGATTATTCACAACAAATGAGTTTAACACTGAATTTTTGAAACTTGAAACCCAGTTTTATTTTAAAGCAGATTGTAGGAACAAATCTAAGAGATATCAGTAGTTAAAAATTGAAAAGACCAAATCCTTTGAGTGCCACTTTAATCCCAGATCAAATGAGGACGGCTGGTCCAAGAACTATAATCGATTTCATTTAAACACATCAGAGCAGTGTCGTGATTATTTCCATACTTTGCTGAAAGAGGAGGGAATGTGTAGAACATAAATGTTCTTCTTAGAGCTAATTGTACCATGCCCAGATTGAATCAGCATTTCCAACAATTTCTGTATTTATTTTCCACGTTTTTAATACTCTTTGTCCCCCAGGGCTAGAGTTACCCAGCATAACTCGTCTTACTTTACTGCAAGAATGCGTCTACTGTTGCATAGGAAAAGATTTCTCCTCACAACAGCACTACTCATTTACATGCTCCCTTGTTCTGGAAAGAGTTGTGTGGTAGCTTGGTGTAAGGGGACATTGCAGCCATGTAATAGGAGCCTAGGTGTACTGACGCAATCTGGGTTGCAGACCTCAGAGCACATGGGGTGGGAGGGTGTGAGCAATGGCAGATCAACACTGGAACGGGCAGGACACCTCCTCCCATTCCCCTTTTCCTGACACCCTTTGAGAGCCACAGTGGGGCTGCCAAAGTCAAGGCACTGTTCAGCAGTCTGAAGAAGGAGCGCCAGTGCCGTGTTGTCAGGAAAACCAAGCTGTCTCCTCTGGAGCTGACTCAGATACTGTAAGCTCCTTTAGAAAATGAGAGCTCAACTCTCGCCTGTCATTCAGTAAGAATGGTTTCTTCAAATTCTGTCAGTCAGGAGTGATGTCAGGAATGCAAACTCAGCCCTTTCTCTGCCTGTGTGGTTACGAGACAGATGTGGAGGGAGGTCTGTGATCAAGGCAGCTCTGTGCAGAGCTGTAAATTAGAAGCTCATCTTCAGAACAGTTTCCTCAAGCTCCTAACACTGTGTGTTCCAGTGTTCTCCCTGGCAAAGCCCAACTCAGGCTTATTTCCCACCCTGTCAAAACTGACCTTGATCATTTCCCAATTCCTGGAGCCCTTCTCCCTTCCCTGTTCTCTACATAAGGCTGATTAACCTGTTTGGAAAAAAAAATTTTTTTCCCATGGCAGCACTATTTATAATAACAAAGACATAGAAATAATCCAAGTGCCCATCAACAGACGACTAGCTTAAGAAGAAGTGATATATATAATATACATATGTATATTATAGAATATCACTCAGCCATAGCAAAGAATGAAATATTGCCATTTGCAGCAACATGGATGAACCTAGAGAATATCATACTAAGTTTAAGTAAGTCAGACAGAGAAAGACAAATATTATATGATATCATACTGGATGCTTGGGGCTGGTGCACTGGGACGACCCAGAGGGATGGAATGGGGAGGGAGGAGGGAGGAGGGTTCAGGATGGGGAACACATGTATACCTGTGGCAGATTCATTTTGATATTTGGCAAAACTAATACAATTATGTAAAGTTTAAAAATAAAAAAATAAATAAAAAAATAAAAAATAATACGAATGGATCTGTATACAAAACAGAAACAGACTTATAGAAACCTAACAGGGTTACCAAAGGGGACAAGCAATAGGGGTGGGATAAATTAGAAGTATGAGATTAACAAACTGCTACACATAAAACAAGTAAATAACATTTACTGTAGAGTTCAGTGAACTATACTCAATATCTTACAATAACCCATAATGAAAAATAATCTGAAAAAGTATATATATAACTGGATCACCCTGCTCTATATCCAAAAATGACACAGCATTGTAAATCAATCACATCTCAATTAAAAATTATGTTACTTTAGCACCATCATTATCATTTTAATTCTCATGAGTTAAATATCATGTATATTTGCAAAAAAGTATTTTGAGCCTGTCATTTTTGGTATCTTAACCATAAGACTTGTGTGTGTTTGGGGTCCAATGTGAATTGTTCATGGCCCTAAAGGGACTAAAACAAACATTTATGGTCCTCCCTCCCTTTCTCCTAACCCCTCTTTTTTTTTTTAATTGAATTATAGCTGATTTGCAATGTTGTGTTAACTTCAGCAAAGTGATTCAGTTATACATACATTTTGTTTTTCGTATTCTTTCCCACTATGGTTTGTCACAGACTCTTCAGTATAGTTGTTTAGAAAATTATTAATAAAGATTTATATTCATGGTTATGTAAGCATTGGAAGGGAACTTAGAGCCTCTTTATCTTCACAGTCTCATTTTACAGATTACAGACCTTGTCTGCATGTGACCATGTAATTACATGAGAGGGGAGGGCAATAGGTTATGTTTATTACAATTACTATGAAATCATATGTAATTAAACAATTAGTTGAAATTGAAAAATGGCAGGTAGTGAGAGTTATTACTAGGGAACATTGATAGAATAGCTACCCAGAGACCTCTCTCATACCTGATATATTTTTTAAATTATTATGGCAATACAGACTGTTCTTAGCTTGCATAATCTCATTGCTACAAGTATCAAACAATTAACTAAATTCAGGGCTTACAGAAGACTCAAGTGGAAAGCTGAGTGTCAGTGTGTTAATTAATAAATAAAAAGAAACATAACTGTCAAGTAGACTGGGAAGAATCATTGATGTTGTAAAGAGTATGATATAGCTGAAATTAATAACAGTAATAATAAAATTTAAACATTAATAGAACATTATGTGCCAGGAACTGATTGATATACTTTACAAAACATGTCATCTAAGCTTCTCAACAATGTTATAAAGCAGATACTATCATTGTTCCCATTCCAGAAATAAGGAAGTCAAGAAACTTGACCATGACCATATAGCTAGTAAATGGTATAGTTGGGTTGTGAACCCAGGTAATCTGGTTTTACCCACTCTTTAATAGTGCCTTAGTAATGGTTCAGTAAGCACAAAAGAGGAACATATATTTAGACACCTGATTTACATTTTTTGGTGGTTGGAATAAGGAGCAAACCAACCCTAGTCTATCCCAGGAAGGGGGGCATTTGCCAACATCTGCAGGCATTTTCTTGAGAAACCTATATGCAGGTCAGGAAGCAATACTTAGAGCTGAACATGGAACAACAGACTGGTTCCAAATAGGAAAAGGAGTACGTCAAGGCTGTGTATTGTCACCCTGCTTATTTAACTCATATGCAGAGTACATCATGAAAAACGCTGGGCTGGAAGAAGCCCAAGCTGGAATCAAGATTGCCAGGAGAAATATCAATAACCTCAGATATGCAGATGACACCACCCTTATGGCAGAAAGTGAAGAGGAACTCAAAAGCCTCTTGATGAAAGTGCAAGAGAAGAGTGAAAAAGTTGGCTTAAAGCTCAACATTCAGTAAACGAAGATCATGGCATCTGGTCCCATCACTTCATGGCAAATAGATGGGGAAACAGTGGAAACAGTGTCAGACTTTATTTTTCTGGGCTCCAAAATCATTGCTGATGGTGATTGCAGCCATGAAATTAAAAGATGCTTACTCCTTGGAAGAAAATTTATGACCAACCTAGATAGCATATTGAAAAGCAGAGACATTACTTTGCCAACAAAGGTCCATGTAGTCAAGGCTATGGTTTTTCCTGTGGTCATGTATGGATGTGAGAGTTGGACTGTGAAGAAAGCTGAGCGCCGAAGAATTGATGCTTTTGAACTGTGGTGTTGGATAAGACTCTTGAGAGTCCCTTGGACTGCAAGGAGATCCAACCAGTCCATTCTGAAGGAGATGAGCCCTGGGATTTCTTTGGAAGGAATGATGCTAAAGCTGAAACTCCAGTGCTTTGGCCACCTCATGTGAAGAGTTGACTCATTGGAAAAGACTCTGATGCTGGGAGGGATTGGGGGCAGGAGGAGAAGGGGACCACAGAAGATGAGATGGCTGGATGGCATCACTGACTCGATGAACATGAGTCTGAGTGAACTCTGGGAGTTGGTGATGGACAGGGAGGCCTGGAGTGCTGAGATTCATGGGGTCGCAAAGAGTCAGACACTACTGAGCGACTGAACTGAACTGAACTGCAGGCGTTTTGTGTTGTCATTACTGGAAGATGAGCTACTACTGGAATCTAGTAGGAAGAGTCCTGGAACGGTGTTAAACACCCTGCAAAGCACAGGATATCTGCCAACAAAAAAGAATTACCCAGTCTAAAATGTCAGTAGTCCTGGAGCGGAGAAACCCTAGTATAAGGCAGTGGGAGCTGTATCCCACTCCACAATGGAAATCGTGCCCCATTGGGTCATTCCTGAGGGGTTCTTGGGTCCAGGTGCTCTGTTGTTTATAGCACTGCGCTTGGATGTGCATTTCAAATTTGCCTTTCTGACTTGCATTTTTCCATATTCTAAAATGGTTAATTCCCAATATATTCAATAATTTGTCTCATTAGATATAATTTAAAAAATTGTGTGCCCTTTCCATTCGCTCCCAAAGTTATTTGCAACTCTAATGCTGAAACTATCAAATTAGTTACAAATACTGAATCCATCTACATGTTTCATGTGATTTAAGCCAGAATTCTGTTTTTTCATAGGCAAAGGTCACATTTTTTTCACTGGGATTGAAAATTGAAAACAAAACTCAGAATGATCATGAGCACCTTACTAACATTTAACCTAGGATATTTCACTCATGTAATCTATTCCATGCTACTTTTTCTTATCCAGACTGCAGATAAACCTTTCTGATTAACTCAGAGCCAAATCCCAGAGAGTTTCTGAATATCATTTCTTGAAATTAGAAGAGTCTCTAGTGTGGAGCAGAGGTATCATGGTCTGGGGATTTCTGCCTCTGACCCAGAACTATGATATGAAAAAGAAATATACAGATTTGGGTGTTTTTTTAAATCCTTTTAGATACCAAAGTATGAATTCTTCTGATGAAAGCTGCTAACTTTCACTTCTCTTGTGTGTTGAAAGAGGGTGTTTATAAACAGTGCATTTTCTTGGCAAAACTCTGCTAGCCTTTGCCCTGCTTCATTTTGTACTCAAAGGTCAAATTTGCCTGTTACTCCCAATATCTCTTGACATCCTACTTTTGCATTCCAGTCCCCTATAATGAAAAGGACATATTTTTTTGGAGTGTTAGTTCTAGAAGGTCTTGTAGGTCTTCATAGAAACATTCAACTTCAGCATCTTCAGTATTGCTGGTTGGGGCATAGACTTGGATTGCTGTGATATTGAATGGATTGCCTTGGAAATGAACAGAGATTATTCTGTCATTTTTGAGATTACATCCAAGTACTTAATTTCTGACTCTTTTGTTGACTATGATGGCTACTCATTTCTTCTAAGGGATTCTTACCCACAGTAGTAGATATAATGTTCATCTAAGTTAAATTCACCCATTCCAATACATTTTCTCTTCTCTTCTCTTCAACACACAAGAGAAGACTCTACACATGGACATCACCAGATGTCAATACCAAATCAGATTGATTTTATTCTTTGCAGCCAAAGATGGAGATACTCTATACAGTCAGCAAAAACAAGACTGGGAGCTGACTGTGGGTCAGATCACGAACTCCTTATTTCCAAATTCAGATTTAATTTCCAAAAAGTAGTGGAAACCACTAGACCATTCAAGTATGACCTAATTCAAATCCTTATGATTATACAGTGGAAGTGACAAATAGATTCAAAGGATTAGTTCTGAGAGTGCCTGAAGAACTATGGATGGAGGTTCACGACATTGTACAAGAGGCAGTGATCAAGACCATTCCCAAGAAAAAGAAATGCAAAAAGGCAAAATGGTTGTCTGAGAAGACCTTACAAATAGCTGAGAAAACAGGAGAAGCCAAAGGCAAAGGAGAAAAGGAAAGATATGCCAATTTGAATGCAGAATACCAAAGAACAGCAAGGAGAGATAAGAAAGCCTTCCTCAGTGATCAATGCAAAGAAATAGAGGAAAATAATAGAATGGGAAAGACTAGAGAGCTCTTCAAGAAAATTGATACCAAGGGAACATTTCATGCAAGTTCAGTTCAGTCATGTAGTCATATCTGACTCTTCAATCCCATGGGCTTCAGCACACCAGGCTTCCCTGTCCATCACCAACTCCCAGAGCTTACTCAAACTCATGTCCATCTAGTCAGTGATGCATCCAACCATCTCTTCCTCTGTCATGCCCTTCTCCTCCTTCCTTCAATCTTTCCCAGCATCATGCAATGATGGGCACAATAAAGGACAGAAATGCTATGGACCTAAGAGAAGCAGAAGAAATTAAGAAGAGGTGGCAAGAATACACAGAAGAACTGTACAAAAAAGGTCTTCATGACCCAGATAACCATGATGGTGTGATCACTCACCTAGAGCCAGACATCCTAGAGTCCAAAGACAAGTAGGCCTTAGGAAGCATCACTGTGAACAAAGCTAGTGGAGGTGGTGGAATTCCGGTTGAGCTAAATCCTAAAAGATGATGCTGTGAAAGTGCTGCACTCAACATGCCAGCAAATTTGGAAAACTCAGCAGTGGCCACAGGACAGGAAAAGTTCAGTTTTCATTCCAATCCCAAAGAAAGGCAATGCCAAAGAATGCTCAAACTACTGCACAATTGCACTCATCTCGCATGCTAGTAAAGTAATGCTCAAAATTCTCCAAGACAGGCTTCAACAGTATGTGAAGCGTGAACTTCCAGATGTTCAAGTTGGATTTAGAAAAGGCAGAGGAACCAGAGATCAAATTTCCAACATCCTTTGGATCATAAAGAAAGCAAGAGAGTTCCCGAAAAACATCTATTTCTGCTTTATTGACTATGCCCAAGCCTTTGACTGTGTGGATCACAAGAAATGTGAAAAATTCTTAAAGAGATGGGAATACTAAACCACCTTACCTGCCTCCTGAGAAATCCATGTGCAGGTCAAGAAGCAACAATTAGAACTGGACATGGACAAAAGACTGGTTCCAAATAGGGAAAGGAGTACATCAAGACTGTGTATTGTCACCCTGCTTATTTAATTATATGCAAAGTACATCATGTGAAATGCCAGGCTGGATGAAGCACAAGCTGGATTCAGGATTGCTGGGAGAAATATCAATAACCTCAGATATGCAGATGACACCACTCTTATGGCAGAAAGTGAAGAAGAACTAAAGAGCCTCTTGATTAAAGTGAAAGAGGAGAGTAAAAAAGTTGGCTTACAACTCAACATTCAGACAACTAAGATCATGGCATTCAGTCCTATCACTTCATGGCAAATAGATGGGGAAACAATGCAAACAGTTACAGACTTTATATTTTGGGCGCTCTAAAATCACTGGTGACTGCAGCCATGAAAGTAAAAGACACTTGGTCCTTGGAAGAAAAGCTATGACCAACCTAGAGAGCATATTAAAAAGCAGGGACATTACCTTGCCAGCAAAGGTCCATCTAGTCAAAGCTATGGTTTTTCCAGTAGTGTTGTATGTATATGAGAGTTGGACCATAAAGAAAGCTTAGTGCCAAAGATTTGATGCTTTTGAACTGTTGTGTCGGAGAAGACTCTTAAGAGTCCCTTGAACTACAAGGAGATCAACCAGTCATCCTAAGGAAAATCAGTCCTGAATGTTCATTGGAAGGACTGATGCTGAAACTCCAATACTTTGGCCACCTGATGCAAAGAACTGACTCCTTGGAAAAGACCCTGATGCTGGGAAAGATTGAAGGCAGGAACGGAAGGGGATGGCAGAGGATGAGATGGTTGGATAGCATCACTGACTCAATGGACATGAGTTTTAGCAAGCCCCGGGAGTTGGTGATGGACAGGGAAGCCTGGCATGCTGCAGTGCATGGGGTCACAAAGAGTCAGACACAACTGAGCGACTGAACTGAACTTTCCTAGCAAACACAAGCTTGTTACCAAGTTTTCTATGGGTTTTATTTAAGTGGAACTCGGGTGTCAAGGCTGTTTGACTTATATACTGGTTTACAATATCGTAGTCTTACATTTGTATAATATGTTTATATTTCTTAAGTTCTATTTTATTTAATTTCTATCATAATCCTTGGAAATAGGTATGAATTACCATCTGTATTTTCATATGTTTTCCTTATAAGCATATTTAAAGAACTCAGAAATACAAGAGTAAAACATAACACCAATCAGAGATATCACATTAGCTACTGGTTACATATGCAATGTGTGTGATAGTGTGTTAGTTGCTTAGTTGTGTCTGACTCTTTGGGACCCAATGAATTGTAACCCACCAGGCTTCCCTGGGCTTTCCTGGTGGCTCAGACAGTAAAGAATCTGCCTGCAATGCGGGAGACCCAGGTTCAATCCCTGGGTCGGGATGATCCCCTGGAGAAGGGAATGGCAACATGCTGCAGCATTCTTGCCTGGAGAATCCCATGGACAGAGGAGCCTGATGGGCTACAGTCCATGTGGTCGCAAAGAGTCGGACACGACTGAGCGACTCCCACACACAAACACACAGGCTCCTCTGTCCATGGACTTCTCTAGGCAATAATACTGGAGTGTGTTTCCATTCCCCTCTCCAGAGGCTTCCTTCCATTCCCTTCTCCAGTGGCTTCCAGCAACTAAATTTTTCACATTTTCACATATGCAATACTTTGTATTTTTAGCAAAAGTGAAGTCAAATGAATATAATTAATTGTAGCATATCTTTACTTAATAATATACAGTCTCTTTCCTATGTCAATATTAATTTTCTATTCAATTTATTGAATAGATGTTTAGTATCCTATTGTAGGGACTTACTTATATTGATTTAGCCAATCCCTTAATGAAGAACAGTTGATTTTTGGTACAGCTTGTCTTTCATTTAAAGAAATGTAATTATGAACCAATACTTTATGCATACATTTTTATGTATTTGTCTTGTTTCTTCGGTTTCTTATGTTTAAAATTAAGACCAGTTACCAAATTGCACTGAGAAAAGACTTAATCAAGAGTCTTAGCTGTTTTTGGTTCATCTCTTTATTCCCTTTCTAATACTAGAAATTATTAATCATGTAAATATTGGCCAATTGATATTTCCTATTACTTATCTTTTTCTTAATAATGTTGAACAACACTTCTTTTTTTATAGGCAGTCTACACTTACACTTTTTGAAATTAACTTCCTAATCATTCCCAAATTTCTTCAGATTTTTCTTTCCCATTAATTTGATTTGTTTTCTTGACTGGTTTACAGGAGTTCTTTGTATCTTGCTGTGCTATCCTTAGTTGCTCAGTCATGTCCAACTCTTTGTGACCCCATGGACTGTAGCCCTCCAGGCTCTTCTGTCCATGGGGATTCTCCAAGCAAGAATACTGGGGTGGGTTTCCGTTCCCTCCTCCAGAGGATCTTTGCAACCCAGGGATTGAACCCAGGTCTCCTGCATTGCGGGCAGATTTTTATTGTCTGAGCCACCTGAGAAACCCAAGAATACTGGAGTGGATAGCCTATGCCTTCTCTAGGGGAATCTTCCTGACCCAGGAATTGAACTGGGGTCTCCAGCATTGCAGGTGGATTCTTTACCAGCTGAGCTACCAGGGAAGCCCCTTTATATCTTAGGGATAGTAAAATCTTTCTTATTATATGTTTCTAATAGCATCTTTGTCTTATAGAAAACAAGTAAGGTTTGAGGGGGTTAACTTAGGTATCCAAGGTACAAGTGTCAAAATCTTGACTAAATGCTAGATCTGATGCTATTTTTTTTAACTCACCTTTGTCATTGTCTTTCTTAAATGAAGCAATTAGAAATACAATAGTTGCAAGAATAATTGCATTTTGAGGATGAATTCCTCCTGAGATATTTTTAGAGTGATTACTAGAATAATTATATGCTGCCCTATGGGAAACTAATATTTCTTGCTTTCTCCTGAAGACCATGTGCCTGATATAATTCCTGACACATAGTAGACATCCTATAAATATTTGTGAATGGATGAATTAGTATGCTGTATCCTGTGGTTTGAGAGATAAAAGACACAGTCTCCTCATTCAAAGAACTCCCAGTCTTGTGGAGGTGACGGATGAAAGATAGACAAAATGATCCAATATGGGATGCATGCTATCATGGAAATGAGCACACAGTCAATATGATACCTAAGTGAAAGTTAGAAATAATTGACAATGACTCTCAAATCCCCTTCTGCACATATATTAGCTAAGAGCACACTGTCTTACAATGTGACATTTTTCTTTAGAGAAAAGTAATGAAGTAATAAAAAGCACAGAGTCTTTAGAGTCAGATGCAGCTGAACTTAAGGTCTAGCTGTACTACTTTCTATCTGAATAAGATCCCTTCTGTGAACCTGAACATTTTTACCTATTGACATCAATTTGTTGTTTAGTCGCTAAGTCGTGTCTGACTCTTTTGCCACCCATGGACTGTAGCACACTAGGCTCCTCTGTCCATGGGATTTCCCAGGCAAGAATACTGGAGAGGGTTGCCATTTCCTTCTCCACAGAATCTTCCTGACCCAGGGATTGAATCAGTGTCTCCTGCATTGGCAGGCAGCTTCTTTACCACTGAACCACCAGGGAGGCCCTTGATATCAATAACAACGTCTATATCCTAGGTTATTAGGAGGACTAAACGACAATATATTCAAATGGCTTAGCTCTTAAAAAATGCTCTAGAGACACTGATTCTTTCACCTGTTCCTCAAACACATTGTGTTAAAAATCACCCATTTGAAAGGTAACCTGCTGCTTTATGTCAAAGTTTATACCTTTTAAAAAACTATTAATAGTTCATTATCTTATATTGGTCTCTTCTTAGCAGAACTTTGGACAGTCTGCAACAGACTTTTACCATGAGACTTCTGTCTTGCACAGAACAATTTAGAGACATAAAGTATATACTAAGAGTTTAAATTCTTCAAAAATATAAATAGTCTGTGACTTTGATGTTCCCAAGAACGTTCAGTTCAGTTCAGTCGCTCAGTTGTGTCTGACTATTTGTCACCCCATGAATCGCAGCACGCCAGGCCTCCCTGACCATCATCAACTCCTGGAGTTCACTCAGACTTACGTCCATCGAGTCAGTGATATCATCCAGCCATCTCATCCTCTGTCATCCCCTTCTCCTCGTGCCCCCAATCCCTCCCAGCACCAGAGTCTTTTTCAATGAGTCAACTCTTCACATGAGGTGGCCAAAGTACTGGAGTTTCAGCTTTAGCATCATTCCTTCCAAAGAAATCCCAGGGCTCATCTCCTTCAGAATGGACTGGTTGGATCTCCTTGCAGTCCAAGGGACTCTCAAGAGTCTTCTCCAACACCACAGTTCAAAAGCATCAATTCTTCGGCGCTCAGCTTTCTTCACAGTCCAACTCTCACATCCATACATGACCACTGGAAAAACCATAGCCTTGACTACATGGACCTTTGTTGGCAAAGTAATGTCTCTGCTTTTCAATATGCTATCTAGGTTGGTCACAACTTTTCTTCCAAGGAGTAAGCGTCTTTTAATTTCATAGCTGTAGTCACCATCTGCAGTGATTTTGGAACCCAAAAAAATAAAGTCTGACACTGTTTCCACTGTTTCCCCATCTGTTTGCCATGAAGTGATGGGACCAGATGCCATGATCTTCGTTTACTGAATGTTGAGCTTTAAGCCAACTTTTTCACTCTCCACTTTCACTTTCATCAAGAGGCTTTTGAATTCCTCTTCACTTTCTGCCATAAGGGTGGTATCATCTGCATATCTGAGGTTATTGATATTTCTCCTGGCAATCTTGCCTTGGAATACGGAATGAAGCAGGGCAAAGACTAATAGAGTTTTGCCAAGAAAATGCACTGGTCATAGCAAACACACTCTTCCAACAACACAAGAGAAGACTCTATACATGCACATCACCAGATGGTCAACACCAAAATCAGATTGATTATATTCTTTGCAGCCAAAGATGGAGAAGCTGTATACAGTCAACAAAAACAAGACCAGGAGCTGACTATGGCTCAGATCATGAACTCCTTATTGCCAAATTTAGACTGAAATTGAAGAAAGTAGGGAAAACCACTAGACCATTCAGGTATGACCTAAATCAAATCCCTTATGATTATACAGTGGAAGTGAGAAATAGATTTAAGGGCCTAGATCTGATAGATAGAGTGCCTGATGAACTATCGTCAGAGGTTCGTGACATTGTACAGGAGACAGGGATCAAGACCATCCCCATGGAAAAGAAATGCAAAAAAGCAAAATGGCTATCTGAGGAGGACTTACAAATAGCTGTGAAAATAAGAGAAGTTAAAAGCAAAGGAGAAAAGGAAAGATATAAGCATCTGAATGCAGAGTTCCAAAGAATAGCAAGAAGAGATAAAAAAGCCTTCCCAAGAACGTAGAAAGCATTAAATAATAACATAAAATACTGAAACGTTGTTTAATGAAAGCTATGCTAATGCTGAAGAGATGGATTTCAATAAAGATTACATGATATTGCATTGCCTGTTCTTAAAAATCATAACCTGACTTTCTAAGTGGGTGATTGAGATATATTCTTTTTTTAAAAAAAATACAACTTTAAAACTGGTACATTTATTTCTAAAACATCAGTGCATTTCTGTGGTCACCAAAACAATCATTATTAATGTATTAATTCATTTTTCTCCTTCATCTCTAGGAAAAAGAGAATTACAAAGCCTTCTGACTCTGACCCACTGCTTGCTGAACACAGCATGCAATTAAGGTACAAATGGATACAACAAATTATGCTATTTATTTGTTTATACTTCTCATTCCAGACAAGATTTTAGACAGCTTACTGTTCATTATGATAGAGAATGCCTAGGAACAATTCGATCTTAGTTTGTTCAGCCTGTTTAAAATGTGAGCTCTGGAAGGAAGGGGCCATCCTCCTGAGGTGCCATGTATATGCTAGTGGATGCTCAAGAGGAAGATTTTCATCAGCAAAGATTGGGAATGTTTGAGTGTTAGTCATTCAGTCGTGTCTGACTCTGTGCAACCCCCTGGACTGTCCATGGAATTCTCCAGACAAGAATACTGGAGTGGATTGCCATACCAGAAATATTGAGTGAGAGAAACAAAAATTTAGACTAAAAACAAATATCTTTGATATTCAAGAGCTGTGTGAACTTTTAAATTTTATTCTTGTAAGAGCCATGGCACACTCCACCCTCTGCTAATTGACATTATATGTTCCTGTTTCCTTCTCTAGCCGGTATTAGGTATGTTGTATTGGGTTCAGATGTAGTTGTCCCTTTGACTCAGTGGCATAATGAGCTACCTTCTGGTGTAGGGTGAGGCCCTCTGAAGAAAGTAGAGGGTTTTATTATCAATCACTAAAGAAAGAGGCCAGTTTCAGAACTTGGATGACTAACCTGGACAGGAGGGAGCAGAGACACCAGACACGTGACACCAGAACACCCTCTGTTCTGGATCACTCCCTCAGGGTCTAGATGACAGGAGAGTGGAGGGCCAGGCTGGACATAGATCGTGATGGGCTCTTGGAACCTCAGGTCCTAAACTTACAGACAGACCCTATTTACTAGTATACTAGTCTCTCAGTTTATTTCTTCCCTCTATTTTTTTCTAAGATGAATGTTCTTGATTTGGGTACACTATGCAGAATATTTAACCACTGGCAATTCACAGAAGCTTGTTTGCATTGAAATCTCATGTATATCCTGCCATGAGAGTGTGACAAGATGGCCCTTGGAGGCCTATGTTCACATTTCCCAATTATTCTAACTTCACAAGGAGCTGGTAGCCTTCCTCCTTTGGTACCTGATAGCAACTGATATCTAACTAATAAGATCTCTTCTTATTTTTATCACTTTTCCAGGAAAATTTGGACAACTCTTATCTATTTTATCAATTACATATGCTTCATGCTGTCAATCAAAAGAGAAATTTCAATAATGCTACTTTTAGCAAGTTTACTGAGTGTTTCTAAAATCACTAGTTGACTAATTTAATGGTAGAATAAAGATGATTTTAAGGGAAAAGCTATCCCTGGAAGAAAAGCTATGACCAACCTAGACAGCATATTAAAAAGCAGAGACATTACTTTGCTAATAAAGGTCCATCTAGTCAAAGCTATGGTTTTTCCAGTAGTCATGTATGGATGTGAGAGTTGGACCATAAAGAAAGCTGAACACTGAAGAATTGATGCTTTTGAACTGTGGTGCTAGAGAAGACTCTTGAGAGTCCCTTGGACTGCAAGGAAATCAAACCAGTCAATCCTAAAGGAAATCAGTACTGAATATTCATTGGAAGGACTGATGCTGAAGCTGAAACTCCAATACTTTGGCCACCTGATGTGAAGAGCTGACTCATTAGAAAAGATCCTGGGATACTGGAAAAGATTGAAGGCAGGAGGAGAAGGGGACGACAGAGGATGAGATGGTTGGATGGCATCACCGACTTGATGGACATGAGTTTTAGCAAGCCCTGAGAGTTGTTGATGGACAGGGAAGCCTGGCATGCTGCAGTGCATGGGGTCACAAAGACTCAGACATGATTGAGTGGCTGAACTAAACTGATAATCTTTTCATTTAAACTGAACTAGTATAATCAAATATTCCATAATGTTTTGTTAAGCTTCAGAAGCCTGATTCTTCAGATTATCTTCTTCTTTACTAGAGGAGAATTATTTTGGATTTCTTTCCCTAATACAGTGTGATTAAAGAGCGACAACAGGATCTAGAGCTAAAGATATATTTCTACAATTGTATTTTCAAATATAAAAATATGGCAGGCTATCTTTTCTTGCCTCTGAAATATTTTTCCTCAGGAAATTCCATTTTATGGTTCAGACTAATTTAATTGACAATCGCCTCAACGCCTCAAATTTGTGAATACTGTGCTGATATTTATGAAACAAGATAATATTATGAAACTTTCCTTCAAAAAGAAGTTAGAAACTTCTTATGATTCTTTTATTTGAAGGCAACAAAATGCATTCCTCTCATGATATAAAATGAAAAAAACTCAATTACTGAAGCAAATGACAAGGTTTTCTCTATAATTCTGATAAAGAGTTTCAGAAGTAGAAATAGAATATAACATTTCTTTTTCTTGAACTATTACCAAAAAATAGTACAAAGAAATATAAAAAAGTAATAAATCATAATGCAATCATTCAAAACAGTGCAGAGACTGTTTATCCATATGTACATTTTCCTCTCTTATTCAGAATCAAAAGCTGCAGTATGAAAATTATCTTTTCCTCATATTTTATTTGTCTTTCTTGCATCTCACCTGGAATCCCTTTTTCGTGAATTAAAAAGGTAGATAAGAATGGAAAGGGGGCTTCCTTTGTGTCTCAGCAGTAAAGAATCCTCCTGCAATGCAGGAGACCCAGGTTTCATCCTTGGGTGGGGAAAATCCCCTGGAGAAAATACGGCAACCCACTCCAGTATTCTTGCCTGGGAAATCCCATGAACAGAGGAGCCTGGCAGGCTACAGTCCACCAGGTCACAAAAGAGTCAGACATGACTTAGTGACTAAACAAAATAAAGAATGGAAAAGAGCCAAATTTCAATATATAGCATTTGTCTTATCCCAGATACTAACAAGAGTTAGTTAGTAGTTAGTAGTAGTTAGTTAGTAGTGTTGCAAAAACTTCTGAAAACTTTGCAAGAGAAACTCTCAAAAGTCAAGTACAAAGAGAAATACAGCCAAAAATTAAGAGCTCAGTGACCTGGAAGACAGTATCAAGTTGTCTGCATATATGCAGTTTGAGTCCCAGGAGATGAAGTGGGAGAAAGGGAGTCATAAAAATGTATCTGCAGAAATAATGAAAAGCTAGAAATAAATTTCTAAATTTTATGAAATCTATAAACCCACAAATCCAAGAAACTCACCAAACGTCAAGAAGAGTATCTTTTAGTGATAAAAAGAAAAAATTTAAAACATCCAGAAAAAATGGTATATTACATGTAGAAGCATAAAGGAAATAATGACCACAGACGTTACATCAGAAACCATACAAGCCAGAAACATAATATCATTCAAGCCCTGAAGGAAACTGTCAAATCATAATTCTATTCCTACAGTTTCTTACAAAGTTTAATAGTTTTACCATATGATCCATCAATCATGATGCTAGATATAAATGTTTGACTCAACCCAATTGAGTCAAACATTTGTATCAACATAAAAACCTGCTCACCAGTACTTACAGCAGCTTTATTCATAAGCACCTAAGCCTGGAAGAAACCAAGATGCTCTTTAATAGATGAATGGATAACCAAACTGTGATACATCCAGTGGAATATTATTTATAGCTATTTATTTAGACAAAAAGAAATAATTTATCAAGCCATGGAAGAAACTTAAATGCATATTGTTAAGTGAAAAAAGCCAATCTTAAAGACTACATACTGAATTATTGCAACTACATGATATTCTGAAAAAGGCAGAACTATAAAGACAGTGAAATGATCAGTGTTTGCTAGGTGTTTTATGAGTAGGGTGGGCTTCCCTTGTGGCTCAGATGGTAATGCGTCTGTCTACAATGCGGGAGACCCAGGTTCGATCCCTGGGTCAGGGAGATCCTCTGCAGAAGGAAATAGCAACCCACTCCAGTACTCTTGCCTGGAAAATCCCATGGACGGAGGAGCCCGGTAGGCTACAGTCTATGCGGTCACAAAGAGTCAGACATGACTGAGCGACTTCACTTCACTTATGAGTAGGGGAGGGTAGACTAAGGATGAATAGGTAACCTAAGCATAGGATGGGGAAACTGTTTTGTGTGACACTATAATGGCAGATACAAAACATTATGCACTTGTTAAAACCCATAAAACTGTATAACACAGAAGTGGCCCTTTACGTTGGCTCTTTACGTAAATTATGGACTTTGGGAGTGATAGCATATCAATATTGCTTTATTAGTTGTAATGAATGTACCACTAATGCAAACTGTTAATATTAAGGACAGCTGTATATTGGGGGGCATATATGAGAATTCTCCATACAATATGCTTTTACTTTAAATACATTTCAAAACTACATGGAAATGAAATTTATAGGTTCACTGCACTAGAATGGAAAAGATAAGGATAATGACTCCCTTTAAAGTTTAATAGAACTTTTCCATAAACCCACTAGAGTATGATTTCTATGCTTAATTTGATTATAGACCCAAAATCTTTGAAAATCATTTACCTGTTAGATTTTTCTATGATAAAAATTTTTGGTGATCTATACTTTTCACATGTAAAATATCATGTATGAAATGAGTTGCCAGTCCAGGTTCGATGCACGATACTGGATGCTTGGGGCTGGTGCACTGGGACGACCCAGAGGGATGGAATGGGGAGGGAGGAGGGAGGAGGGTTCAGGATGGGGAACACATGTATACCTGTGGCGGATTAATTTTGATATTTGGCAAATCTAATACAGTTATGTAAAGTTTAAAAATAAAATAAAAAAAAAAGTTTTTTGGTGATCTATACTTTTCAAAAATTTAAAAAAAAAAAAACCCACAAAATAAGAAACTTCTATTGACACTTACTCCTCGGAAGGAAAGTTATGACCAACCTAGATAGCATATTCAAAAGCAGAGACATTACTTTGCCAACAAAGGTCCGTCTAGTCAAGGCTATGGTTTTTCTAGTGGTCATGTATGGATGTGAGAGTTGGACTGTGAAGAAAGGTGAGTGCCGAAGAATTGATGCTTTTGAACTGAGGTGTTGGAGAAGACTCTTGCGAGTCCCTTGGACTGCAAGGAGATCCAACCAGTCCATTCTGAAGGAGATCAGCCCTGGGATTTCTTTGGAAGGAATGATGCTAAAGCTGAAACTCCAGTACTTTGGCCACCTCATGCGAAGAGTTGACTCATTGGAAAAGACTCTGATGCTGAGAGGGATTGGGGGCAGGAGGAGAAGGGGACGACAGAGGATAAGATGGCTGGATGGCATCACTGACTCGATGGACATGAGTCTGAGTGAACTCCGGGAGTTGGTGATGGACAGGGAGGCCTGGCATGCTGCGATTCATGGGATTGCAAAGAGCTGGACACGACTGAGTGACTGAACTTAACTGAACTGATTCTTTGAAAGATTCTATAAAGAAAATGAAAAGCAATCTGTAAAGATTTTTTAATCTGATAGGAATATAAGAAAAACTGAGGAGTAGTCTCAGACTTAAAATAATGGCTGGATGAAAAAACAAACCCCAGCACATGGAGCTTTAACCTTCAAGTCTGGAAAGCAAAGGCACTCTAGCTATTAGAAAGTGTGATGATTTATATAGATATAGACAAACTTAGGAAAAAACTCTCCAGTACTCCATCACCCTTTTGATTAAACTGAGTTCTGGCTTTTTATAAATAATAATAGTAAATTCAACAATATAAATCATAAACAATAAATCATAAATAGGAAAAGGAGTATGTCAAAGCTGTATATTGTCACCCTGCTTATTTAACTCATATGCAGAGTACATCATGAAAAACGCTGGGCTGGAAGAAGCACAAGCTGGAATCAAGATTGCCAGGAGAAATATCAATAACCTCAGATATGCAGATGACACCACCCTTATGGCAGAAAGTGAAGAGGAACTCAAAAGCCTCTTGATGAACGTGAAAGAGGAGAGTGAAAAAGTTGGCTTAAAGCTCAACATTCAGAAAACGAAGATCATGGCATCCGGTCCCATCACTTCATGGCAAATAAATGGGGAAACAGTGGAAACAGTGTCAGACTTTATTTTTCTGGGCTCCAAAATCACTGCAGATGGTGATTGCAGCCATGAAATTAAAAGACACTTACTCCTTGGAAGATAAGTTATGACCAACTTAGATAGCATATTGAAAAGCAGAGACATTACTTTGCCAACAAAGGTCTGTCTAGTCAAGGCTATGGTTTTCCAGTAGTCATGTATGGATGTGAGAGTTGGACTGTGAAGAAAGCTGAGTGCCAAAGAATTGATGCTTTTGAAGTGTGGTGTTGGAGAAGACTCTTGAGAGTCCCTTGGACTGCAAGGAGATCCAACCAGTCCATTCTAAAGAAGATCAGTCCTGCATGTTCTTTGGAAGGAATGATGCTAAAGCTGAAACTCCAGTACTTTGGCCACCTCATGTGAAGAGTTGACTCATTGGAAAAGACTCTGATGCTGGGAGGGATTGGGGGCAGGAGGAGAAGGGGACGACAGAGGTTGAGATGGTTGGATGGCATCACTGACTCGATGGACATGAGTTTGAGTGAACTCCAGGAGTTGGTGATGGACAGGGAGGCCTGGCATGCTGCGATTCATGGGGTCGCAAAGAGTCGGACACAACTGAGCAACTGAACTGAACTGAACTAAATTGAATCTGTATAGTTACTTGAAACAGGTACTATTCTAATGATTTAAATGCATGCTTGCCTTAACCAATTTTATTCCTACAATTTTATAAAATACCCACTATATTATTGCACCTATTTTGTGGATGAGAAATGGAACTTTATTTTAAATTAGAACAGAAGGCTTGAATTAACATATACACACTACTATATATAAATAGGTAACCAACAAGACCTACTGTACAGTGTAGGGAACTATACTCAGTATTTTGTAATAAACTACAATGGAAAAGAATCTGAATCACTGTACACCTAAAACTGCCTTGATACTGTAAATCATCTATGCTTCAATTAAAAAAAGAAGTGGAGCTTTAGAGATGTTCTATAATGTGTCTAAGAAACACATTGATAAAAGTAGTAGAGCTGTCTTTCAAGACTAGGATGGCTGAGCCTGAACCCACTGTCTCTAAATGACAGTGCATTGCTACCATTTCTTATCTTAAATGATCAGGCTTGCTCACTTGAGACACTAAGTGGTTGAAATAGAGAGTTTATTTTTTAATTTTTATTTTATACTAGAATATAGTTGATTTACAATGTTGTGTTAATTTCAGGTGTACAACAAAAAAATTCAGTTACACATTTCAGTTCAGTTCAGTTACTCAGTCCTGTCCGACTCTTTGTGACCCATGGACTGCAGCAAGCCAGACCTCCTTGACCATCACCAACTCCCGGAGCTTGCTAAAACTCATGTCCATTGAGTCAGTGATGCCATCCAACCATCTCATCCTCTGTCGTCCCCTTCTCCTCCTGCGTTCACTCTTTCCCAGCATCAGGGTCTTTTCCAAGGAGTCAGTTCTTCACATCAGGTAGCCAAAGTATCGGAGTTTCAGCTTCAGCATCAGTCCTTCCAATGAATATTCAGTACTGATTTCCTTTAGGATTGACTAGTTTGATCTCCTTGCAGTCCAAGGGACTCTCAAGGGTCTTCTCCAACACCACAGTTCAAAAGCATCAATTCTTTGGCACTCAGCTTTCTTCACAGTCCAACTCTCACATCCATACATGACCACTGGAAAAACCATAGCTTTGACTATATGAACCTTTGTTGGCAAAGTAATGTCTCTGCTTTTTAATATACTGTCTAGGTTGGTCATAGCTTTTCTTCCAAGGAGCAAGTGTCTTTTAATTTCCTGGCTGAAATCACCATTTGCAGTGATTTTGGAGCCCAGAAAAATAAAGTCTGTCACTGTTTCCATTGTTTCCCCATCTGTTTGCCATGAAGTGATGGGACCAGATGTCATAATCTTCATTTTTTGAATGTTGAGTTTTACACCAGCTTTTTCACTCTCTTCTCTCACTTGCATCAAGAGGCTCTTCAGTTCCTCTTCACTTTCTGCCATAAGAGTGGTATCATCTGCATATCTGAGGTTATTGATATTTCTCCCAGCAATCTTGATTCCAGCTTGTGCTCCATCCAGCCTGGCATTTGGCATGATGTACTCTGCAAAGAAGTTAAATAAGCATGGTAACAATATACAGCCTTGACATACTCCTTTGACAATTTGGAACCAGTCTGTTGTTCCATGTCCAGTTCTAACTGTTGCTTCTTGACCTGCATACAGATTTCTCAGGAGACAGGTCAGGTGGTCTGGTATTCTCACTTCCTGAAGAATTTTCCTCAGTTTGTTGGGATCCACACAGTCAAAGGCTTTGGGGTAGTCATTAAAGCAGAAGTAGATGTTTTTCTGGATCTCTTGCTTTTTCTATGATCCGAAGGATGTTGGCAATTTGATCTCTGGTTCCTCTGCCTTTTCTAAATCCAGCTTGAACAACTGGCATTTATACATTTACATGTATCTATTCTTTTTCAAGTTCTTTTCCCATTTAGGTTATTACAGAGTATTGAATAGAGTTCTCTGTGCTATACATTAGTCCTTGTTGGTTATCTATTTTAAGTGTATCAGTCTGTACAGTCCTAAATCCCAATTTATCCCTTCCCCTACTTTTCCCCACTGGTAACCATAAATTTGTCCTTCAAGTTTGCGAGTCTGTTTCTGTTTTGTAAATAAGTTTATCTGTATCATTTTTTAAGATTCCGCATATAAGCAGTATCATATGATATTTGTCTTCTCTGATCTTACTTCACTTATTACGATAATCTCCAGGTCCATCCATGTTGCTGGAAATGCCATAACTTCATTCTTTTAATGGCTCAGTAATATTCTATTGTGTATATATACCACATCTTCTTTAGCAATTCATCTTTCATGTACATGTACATCTTTCATTCATGTACATTTAGGTTGCTTCCATGTCTTGGCTATTGTAAACAGCACTGCAATGAACATTTGGGTGCATGTATCTTTTAGAAAAGTGTTTTTCTCTGAATATATGCCCAGGAGTATTATTGCAGGATCATATGGTAGCTCTATTTTCGATTTCTTAAGGAACCAGCATACTATTCATCATAGTGGCTGTACCAGTTTACATTTCCACCAACAGTGTAGGAGGGTAACCTTTCCTCCACACCACCAGTATTTATCATTGGTAGGTTTTTTGATGATGGCCATTCTGACTGGTATGAGGTTATAGCTCAGTGTAATTTTGATTTGCATTTCTTTAATAATTTGTGATATTGAGTATATTTCATGTGCCTCTTGGCCATCTATCTGTATGTCTTCTTTGGAGAAATGCCTCTTTAGATCTTCTGTCAATTTTTGATTAGGTTTTTTGTTTTCTTTAATATTAAACCACATGACCTGTTTGTATTTTTTGGAGACTATCCCTCATCAGTTGCTTCACTTGCAAATATTCCTACCATTCTGTGGTTTGTTTTCCCATTTTGTTTATGGTTTCCCTTAATATGCAAAAATTTTCAAGTTTAATTAGGCCCAATTTATTTTTGTTTTTATTTACAATACACTCTAGGTGATCGATTGAAAAAGATGTTACTTCGATTTATGTTGAAGAGTATTTCTGCCTATATTTTCCTCTCAGAGTTTATAGTATCTGGTCTCGCATTTAGTGAGGTCTCTCTTTAATTCATTTTGAGTTTATTCTTGTGTTGTAAAAAGAATGTTCTAAAGTCATTTTTTTACATGTTGCTGTCCAGTTTTTCTAGGATCATTTATTGAAGAGACTGTCTTTTCTCCATTGTATACTCTTGCCTCTTTTGTAGTAGATAAATTGACCATAGGTACACAGGTTTATTTCTGGGCTTTCTGTCATATTCCCTTGATCTATATTTCTGTTTTTGTGTCAGTACCATACTGTCCTGATGACAGCACCTTTGTAGTATGACTGTGGCTTTTAAGTCTGAGAGCCTGATTCCTCCAGCTCTGTTTTTCTTTCTCAAGATTGCATTGACTATTCAGGGTCTTTTGTTTTGCCATGTAAATTTTAAAATTTGTTTGTTCTAGTTCTGTGAAAAATGCCATGGTAATTTGATAGGAACACAACAAACACACATTAATTGTTTTGGGAAATGGTGTTCAGGATTACTTTTGGTTTTCGTTTTTAATCCTGGTTCTTAAGCCAGGATTTCCTCTAAAGCGTCATTGGTTAAAAAGTGTTAACTGATTGATTGGGCAGCTTTCTCACATGCACACAGTGAACAATATGCAGTGAAGACTTGGGGACTTGTTACAGAATCCTGGAACTGTTTTTCTGTGCAACTCTCTCCGCTTCAGTATTCCACTCTACAAATGTGATCACACTGGCCACCATGGGCTGAAGTTCAATTTCTGAATATCGGTCTGTCCTATATTTTGTCTAGTTTTAGTTGTTCCAAGTGGAAATATAAATTCATTTCCTGTCCAGAACCACTAATATTTTTATTTTGTTTTGTCTAAATGCCTTGGCATATTCCATTGACTACAAATTGGGAAGGGCATTGTTTTATTATAAATGCTACACTGAAGTAAGCAAAGAACATTGTGAAATCTGGATTAAAAGAGTATGTGTGGGGCTAGGTGGAGAGAGGATAAGAGATAGACTAGTTAGCTAGAAAGATAGATAGATAGGTGAAATACTTTCTCAATGGAGAATATTTCTTTACTGATTAAAATTTCTTTCCCATCTAGATTAGGTCTGATAGTGTTAGAAAAACAATAAACAAGAAAGCTTGGTAAACATATAGCACATTAGGAGAGAAGTCGGGGAAATGAAACTGATGATGCAGAGGGCAGGTGGAGTGGTAGACATGTTATAATTTAAACAGAATGACCAAAGATATCAATGAAATAACATTTGAGTGATGTCCTCAAAAAGGTGCATGTGGTGCATTTTGCCATGCAGTAGCATTTTAATTTTTATGCAGTCAAAATTATCAATCCAGTTTCATTTCATCTTTAAAAAGGTCTTCTCTACTCTGAAATTTTTTTTTAAAGTCTTCCATAACATTTTCTAAGAATTTGATGACATTTTCTATCCCAGTCTTTGAATGTGTAAACATTTAACTTCTCTGAAATTAATATTGAAGAAAGTTATGGAGACACAGATGCAACAGTTTTATTTCCCCAAATATTCAATTAGTTTATTCAGCACCAAAATTTCATGTATGAAACAACCCTAATTTCCTGATTGGGAAGTTATCTTTTTCATAAAATCCATAATGACTTAGATCTACTTCTGGTTTTCCTTTAATAGCTCATTTATTTGCCCATGATATGAGTGTGCGTGTTTAGGCATCTCCTCAGCTTACTACTTTAATCACTTAACATTTTTCCACAGATATCTTGCTGATTTTTCCAAATATAACACAATAAATGGCATATAAATACCAAAAAAAAAAAAAGTGTTAACTGATACTTCTAGATGACACTCTAGATCCAAAGGTATAAAACTAGTTAGCTTTATCAGATTACTAAAATAAAATTTAGTATTGACACATATACAATCAAACACGTTGTATTTAAGGTCTATTTCAATCATCTTTGATTGTTCTGGCTTTGTAAATTTCCATCACCTATAATTTTATGGTTGCTGCAGCTAAGTCGCTTCAGTCATGGCCAACTCTGTGCGACCCCAGAGACGGAAGCCCACTGGGCTCCCCCATCCCTGGGATTCTCCAGGCAAGAACACTGGAGTGGGTTGCCATTTCCTTCTCCAATGAATGAAAGTGAAAAGTGAAAGGGAAGTCTCTCAGTTATGTCCGACTCTTAGCGACCTCATGGACTACAGCCTACCAGGCTCCTCCATCCATGGGATTTTCCAGGCAAGAGTAATGGAGTGGGGTGCCATTGCCTTCTCCGAATTTTATGGTATATCATGATAATTCATAACACAAAGGGTCCCAAAGTTGGTAGTAATTGGTTTGCCACTAATGAAGATTGAATGTATTTACTTGGTTTTCTCCAGACTGATAATAAAAAGTAGAATAATAACTACTGTGAATAAAGTCCTAATAAATAAGAGACTTGGCAACTTTCTGTGCAAGTAGTTGAATTTTAAAATTATTTTTTTGCAGTGCTCAGCAAATAATTAGATTTTATTAGATCCATCAAAATCTTGATTGCCAAGAAGGATTATTGGACAAACTTGCATATTATTAACTTTGTAAAGAATATTTTATCTGTTTTCTGATTAGAAAAAGTAATAATTTCAACAAAATTTTCAGTTCAGAGGTAATGAAATAACTCATTTTAAAAATCCTTTAATTTAAAAAAATGCTATGTATCTTCCATAAAAATTACTTTTCCCTTAACTTTCATTGTTTCTAATTATGCTGAAAATGAAATTTTCCACTTCTCCTGCCTTCATTTGCTTGTTCAATCGCTCTGTTGTGTCCAGCTCTTTGAGGGCCCATGAACTGTAGCCTGCCAGGCTCCTCTGTCCATGGAATTTTCCAGCAAGGATACTGGAGCTGGTTGCCATTTCCTCCACCAGGGGATCTTCCCAACCCAGAGATTGCACCTGCATCTCTTGTGCCTCTTGCATTAGCAGGCAGATTCTTTACCACTCTGCCACCTGGAAAGCTTCACACCTTCACTAAGAGTCATCTTTTATGTTCAGTCAGGATAACACCTTCCGGTAGCTTAGATATCAAATAATATGCATGAAATACTGATATAATCAAGGTGTCAGAAAACCTAAGCAAATGTAACCTGTATAATTTTAAGTATTTGGAAACTGTTATATTTCTGGATTCTTAAGAGCCCTGGCCTTAACTTCCTCTCCTTTATTTGCTGCCCTCTGTCCAGGAGCAGATATATGAGGTGAAACCCAAATCCATCCATTTTTTTCAGGATTCTCTTTTTCTTACCAGTTCATTGTTTTTTCCAGCCATGTTACCTGCTTTTATCTGTAAACCCTGGGTAGTTAATTTCTGAAAGAAAGTACATTATCTTCACTGAGTTTTTATCACCATGGATTTTTTGTCTGCCCTAATTTCATGCCTTCATTCTGATATCTGGTGGCCTCAGCCTGGATTTACTCTTCTTTTTGACTCCTACATCCTGTACTTCTGTCTACAGCTTGACTTTCCCCCTTCTTCCCCTCTTCTGTTGGATGCTCATAGTAATTGACTACATGCTTATGACTTTTTCTGTTCCTCTGCACATAGTATCTGTGTTTGCCCAAATTCTGAACCTTTGCTTCTGTTTCAACCACTGAGCTTCTGACTCTTTCTTGCTGGTTTCCTTTCTTGGATGCTCCCTTTGCCATTACTTGCTGTCTCTTTACTCTTAGAAATTACATTTTTTGAGAGATCCTAGCAAAATATTTAATGGGATAAAAGGAAGGTTGAAAGTAAGAATTATCACAAAGAAAAGAACTGTCTGATTTTGAAAAGTGAAACTTTGTGACTTTGGAAGACAATGATGCCAGTTGAAATTATACTCATTTTCACCTCACCTGGAAGCCCCAGACTCCTGATCATGTCCCATGGTAGCAAAACACACAGCTGGGAAATACAAGAACTTATGAGGAAAATCAACAGTAAGGGATCAGACATCATACATGAAAACTTTCAGAATATTAAAATATTTATATTCATTAAAAGATAACTTGCTAAACTAATGTTGGCGACATTTTATGCATATAAGATGACAAAAACTTTCCACTCATCTTCTCTTACCTTCTAGAAAATCCAAGGATTTATTCTCCTGAAGTCTACATAGGCTCTTCATAAAATTCTATTTTTATGTTGTTTTCATCTTACGTTGAAAGATTCTATTATTTTTTCCTATATCTTTTATCTAGATATTCAGTGCTTGTGCCAGCCCTGATCATCATAAATTGCCATTATCAATAGTCCAATGATTCAGTCTTTAAGCCAGTTTTACTGTTTCTTATTATGAATTTATCTTCCAATTCAACAGTATAATCCTACCTTCATTTTGTGATCATACCCTCAAATAAAATTCTCAGTAGATGGATTAACTTCCTACCTTATTACCCTTCTGCATGATTCTGGACTGTAATAACCTACTTGTAGACTGTTTTTTCAAAATGTGGTTTATCTTGCTTTCTCTAGACTCTTCCTGGGGCTTCTCTCTGCTGTCACATGTCCTGTTTCCCAACTGCCTCCATGACGGCTGAGCCATTCACACGTCTTCGCTACCAAGACTCCATGACCTTCCTTCCTCATTGTTATCTCTTACCCTGATGCAAGTCTTTTCCCAGCGAATGCTTAAGCACCGCCCAGTGTCTTCAGGTCACCCTAGATATAGCCTGTGGCCGTGAAGGAACACAGGCTCCACCCAGAGGGAAGACAGGATGAAAAATGAGTCACCCTCTCAGATTTCCAACATGTGCTGGATCCTCAGATAGGAGCTGAGGCTGGCTTTCATCATATTTCAGTGATGTGGTAATGGCAATGAGAGAAGAGGACAAATTCAACTTTTATTTAAGAGGGTCATCTGACAGAACTTAGTGACAGTTTCAGTGGGGCAGAGGGAGAAGTTGAGGATGACTCGGGTTTCTGGTTTGGGGAAGTGGGTAGCTCACCGTTTTTCATATGGACTGTTGCAATGACTTCCTAATTAGTTTTGGCCTCTTGTAGCTTTCTATTATCTTCCTGTATTGTTACTTCTCCTCTCTGGTTTGAACCTTTCCATGACCTCATATTAACTGCAGGATAAGGTCTATCAATTTTGCAGTGTCTGAGTTTCCCCACAGTCCTATCCTCAACTCAATGTCCTATCACACATGCAGTATCATGCTCTGACCAGCCCTGTGCTAGCTATACGCTCACATCTCTTCTGTCTTTGAAGGTGACATTCTGTCTGGAATGTCCTTACCACTATCACTGCCTAGAAAAGTCCTGATCATCTTTCAAGGTCTAGCTGATGTACCACCTTTCATATACAAGTGGAGTCTTCACTGTGCTCTAAAATCACTATGTGTAAGCAATATTTATTTCCACCATTAAGAGGCAATGTAATTCATGCAATAAATTTCCAATCTTATTCTACAAAGGAAATTGTGGACAATTTTTAGGTCTGCTAGTGAGGTGCCATCTTTTACTAATGATTTCAAATATATACTTTTATGACTGGTCCAAAATCCTCAAAAATTAAGCGATGTATAATTTAATGTATGAATAAAATTTAGAGACTTATTTATTGTCCTAAAATAATTGTGTTTAGGATGTTTTCTAAAGAGCACAGGAATAGAGACACTGATGTGGGGGAGGGGATATTCTCTGGATATTTTAAAGAGAAGCCTCCAGAGGAGACTGGTAGAACACTGACTTTGTTTTGTGTGGCTGGCTTGAGAAGTAATTGGATTAATTTACACTTGCACGAGGTGAAGTAAAGCAAAAAATTCATGTCCAAGAAAGACATGAAGCAAAAATTTATGTCTAAGAAAAACAAGCAAAGAATTAAGAAGAACAATGAAGGGCAGAGTTTGCAACTGAGCTGAAAATTGGAGCAAGTGGCTTTAAAAGTGAAAGTGAAAGTCGCTCAGTAGCCCCTGACTCTTTGCGACTTCCAGGCCAGAATACTGGAGTGGGTAGCCTTTCCCTTCTCCAGGGGATCTTCCCAATCCAGGGATGGAACCCAGGTCTCCTGCATTGCAGGAGGATTCTTAACCAGCTGAGCAACAAGGGAAGCCCAAGAATACTGGAGTGGCTAGCCTATTCCTTCTCCAGCGGATCTTCCCAACCCAGAAAGCAAACCAGGGGTCTCCTGCATTGTATGTGGCTTCTTTACCAACTGAGCTATCAGGGAAGCCCTATAAAAATATAAAAACCTGAGTTTGTGCTATGAGAGACTCCCTGGAACTTTTGGCAAAGGAGACAGACCCATTTATGGCCAGTCTGTGGCCCTGTTCATGGGTGCAACCGATTAGGCTATTATGTGACCCTGTAGTTAGTATCAGGTCAAGGTGACACTTCTCTGGATCTTGTCGCAGGTAGTAGGCTTCATTTCTAATGACAAAGTGTGCTCTGACCACTATGATTTTCAGTCAGTTTCACATATGTGTACATATAAGTACAGAGGGAGCGAGAGAGACAGACACAGGGAGAGATTGACTGATTGAAAGGAATCAGCTCACGCAGTTAACAAAAGCTGGCAAGTCTGGAATCTGTAGGGCAGGCCCACAAGGTAGAAGCTCTCCAGCTTCAGTTCTGCTAGAGTCTTGAGACAGAATTTCTTCTTCTCTGGGAAACCTGTGTTTGCCTGTAAAGTTAGCCAACTAATTGGGTGAGATCCACCCACATCGTTGAGGATAATTTCCTTTTCTTAAACTCAGTTAATGTAGATGTCAACAGCATATATGGAATACCTTCACCAGCACCTATATGAGTGTTCAATTAGATAATTGGTAGCCTACCTAAGTGAACACATTAAACCATCACAGTTCACCCTTCATCAAATTTGCACCCATACACATATCCTTAAACCAATACAATCTCCAATTAGTGTAACACAGTCATATGCCTGCCTAACATGAGAAAGTTCAGTTCAGTCGCTCAGTTGTGTCCAACACAATCTCCAATTAGCGTAACACAGTCATATGCCTGCCTAACATGAAAAAGTTCAGTTCAGTCGCTCAGTTGTGTCCAACTATTTGTGATGGACTGCAGGACGCCAAACCTCCCTGTCCATCACCAACTCCTGGAGTTTACTCAAACTCATGCCCATTGAGTTGGTGATGCCATTCAACCATCTCATCCTCTGTTGTCCCCTTCTCTTCCCGCCTTCAATCTTTCCCAGCATCAGGGTCTTTTCAAATGAGTCAGCTCTTCACATCAGGTGGCAAACATGAAAAAACTATCCTAAATATAGCCCCTAAACAAACACTTTTTCTCTACAAAATGATATAAAGTCCTTGGGTGGGGTTTCTTCTTCTCAGTATCTTGTAACTTAATGCTATGATTAATACATCTTGCATTATATGATAAGGGACAAGAGAAGAAAGAAAACAGCCTAATATATATGTATCAATACTGGGTAAGATCTCAGATTTATTGTCTGATTTAGCAATCCAATGCTTTGTGTGAGCTCAAATATTAATCTTAATCTGTGGTCAGACATGGTATTTCTTTTCCTCATTAGTTAGGTAAGTAAATGGAGAAGGCAATGGCACCCCACTCCAGTGTTCTTGCCTGGAGAATCCCAGGGACGGGGGAGCCTGGTGGGCTGCCATCTATGGGATCACACAGAGTCGGATACAACTGAAGTGACTTAGCAGTAGGTAAGTAAATAAGACATAAGACTCTATTGTCAGGTTTCTTTCAAGAATAGTTTGCATATTACATATCAAACAGGAAACTGCAGTCAATTAAAATGTGTAGCAGTAAATAGTAAGTCTGTTTCCAGAAATTAAACAACTCAGCCTCATGAGATGTGAAAAAGAAACAGACAATAACAAGCAAGGATACAACAGTGGGCAAGACAGATTTGGTCTTGTGAAGTTCTGCCAATAGGATGGGAGTAGAGGGCTTTTTGGAGCGCATACAGATAAAGAAAAGGCTTGTGAGTCTTGGAGGCAAATTAAATTTTGTTAGTATCACCACCATTGTTTGTAAGTCTGACTCTTACTGACTGTATTTTCCCTTTGGTAATCCCTTGGAGTTTATAGAGCTACTCAGAATACTCCAGAATTTTTCAGAGGTGAGGAATATAAGAGTTTATTCACACTTAGACTGGAGATGTTTAGAGAACATCACTTACCTTGAGACTCAGGGTGACAGGGGGCAGTCACTGTCACTGTAAGAAACTACCCATGTTCAGAAATAGAATTAAATTAGGTTATGGTCTTAGCATGCAGTGGACACATTCGAGTGAGACTTACTGGAGGAATGTTACCTGAAAGAGTGAATTCTGAGGCCAGTTTTTAAAGAGGTATATGTATTCCTGAAAGGAAGGGAATATTCAAAGGCCCAAAGCCATCATGAATGTGATAAAAGGTCACTTCATTGCCTATAAAATGTAATCCCCACTGTTAAGACACATTATAGCCTAGATACCATGATGTATTTTTCAGTGTAGATCTGATCTTTATTTTTTAATTAATAATACATGGTAGCAATGCTGGAGAGCTGATCTATTATTTATGTGTCTCTTTCAAAAAGTGATTCATACATTATATATTCAGACAGAAAATTCCTTTTATTTTATCTGAAGTTAGTTTTCAATAGAAAATATACTAAGATGTTATTGTATAACCTGCAATGGAAAATAGGTATGCTAAAATTCGCAACTCTCCCAGATATATGCATGCTCTGCATACTAATTTTTTAACCATGCATACTGATAGTTAATGGCAGTTAAGTGGCCTAGATTGAGTTTTTCTTAGTGTTAAAGATTTTATTTAAAGATACGAGGCTGTTTCATGTGTTAATTTAGAGCTAGAAACAAAAATTAAGGAAGAAATAAAGACAGGTTTTTCAAAAAGCTTATTTCCATAAGTTACTTGTGTACTTTTTCAGCCAAAGCTAATATGATTACCCAAACACTGTGCTCTTGTAAAAAATGTTGTAACAAGATATTCTATAAAAGTTCAATTCAAATTATGTTTTCTAGCACTTAAAATGTGAACTACTTCACCCAATTTTGTCAATACACAAAGAAAGCATCTGCCAGGCTCTTCAATAACTTATAACCTTCTTTTAAACAATCATGTAGCATTATTATTAACCTCTCTTCTTATCAAGTCTCCTCAGTAACAATAGAAATTAAATTAAATTGGGAACGAACATAAAACTGAAAACTGGAGTAAAACAGGGGGGAAAGTATGCTGAGAGAGGGAGAGGAACTTAGCAAGTACCAATCTTCATGCTCCTGAAACTACATCATTCAGTCAACACTTATGTAGCCCTGCTGCTGCTGCTGCTGCTAAGTCGCTTCAGTTGTGTCCGACTCTGTGCGACCCCATAGACGGCAGCCCACCAGGCTCCCCCGTCCCTGGGATTCTCCAGGCAAGAACACTGGAGTGGGGTGCCATTTCCTTCTCCAATGCACGAAAGTGAAAAGTGAAAGTGAAGTCGCTCAGTCGTGTCCAACTCCTCGAGACCCCATGGACTGCAGCCTACCAGGCTCCTCTGTCCATGGGATTTTCCAGGCAAGAATACTGGAGTGGGGTGCCATCGCCTTCTCCTATGTAGCCCTAACCATGGGCAAATTATTATTCTAGGCACTCAGGATACATCCTTGAACAAAACAACATCTACCTGTCTCAGAGCTTTCATTCTATTTCCATATAACTGAAACTTTTAATAGCAATAAAAACCAAAAGAAAATCGGGAAATCTTTAGTTCTAATATAAGTAGTAGGACAATGTTGAGTGTCTTTTGTATTAATTATAATCACTTTTCAAAAGGTTATTGAATGGAGGCTTTTCAGAAAGTACTATATATTAAATATCTTGAATTTCCCCTACAAAATGAGGAAGGCTTATTTTGGTTGACATTTCCAGTAAGTAAGCTCTTCTTTTAACACTGTGTCTACAATACCAAATATCAAATCGAAAACTGAAGTATTCAATCAGTTGAGACATTTCTTAGACTCAAACTAGATACAAGAGAAATAGTTTCCTTCATTATTTTAAGCTAGAATGGAGCGGTTGGGCAATTACTATTTGGGTTGTTGAAGAAGCCCTGCTGCTGCTGCTGCTGCTGCTGCTAAGTCACTTCAGTCGTGTCCGACTCTGTGCGACCCCATAGACAGCAGCCCACCAGGCTCCCCGGTCCCTGGGATTCTCCAGGCAAGAACAATGGAGTAGGTTGCCATTTCCTTCTCCAATGCATGAAAGTGAAAAGTGAAAGTGAAGTTGCTCAGTCGTGTCCAACTCTAGCGACCCCATGGACTGCAGCCTACCCGGCTCCTCCATCCATGGGATTTTTTAGGCAAAAGTACTGGAGTGGGGTGCCATTGCCTTCTCTGTGAAGAAGCCCTATATGACATTAAAAAAAATTAAGATTTTTTTCACAAATATATTTCTGCTTTCATTTATTTATTTTTCCATATGATCAGAGAGTGAGTCAGCCTTCTGATGTTTCATAGGGAAAAAAATGTCTCTTTAAAAAAAATCTTTATATTGAAGATTTGTGCCATTTCATTCTTTGAGCAGGTCTTAATCTGTATCTAAATTATTCAATCAAAATAACATTTACCCTTAATTACTGAAGTAATATATGCTCAAATCAGAAAATTTAGAAAATGCTGAAAAGCAGAAAAGATAAAACTCTGAATGCTCAGAGTTTTGGTGTTTCTTTCCTATCATTTTTTGTCATATAACATATATAATTCCATATTATATCATATAGCACATATAGTTTCAAACTCTAATTTACTTTCTTCCTTTTTCCTTAGCAATAACAAATCTTCCTATGTCAATAAATATTCATCTGTTTGTGGCATTTAGATTTTTCCAGAAGTATAAAAATGCATTGAAATGTGCAAAAATGTTGTAGCTACTTCTGTTTATTTTCTAAGGGTAAATGGCTAAAATTGAGAGATTGCAGATGAGCGGTTTGCTCAGTGGTAAAGGTTTCGTGTGCGTGTGTGTGTCCGTGTGTATGTTCCCATTTTATTCTCCAGAAAATCATCCGTTGCTTCACCCGCCTCTTCATCCCCCCAGGACTATGACTCTCCAATGTCTTTCTATACCTTCAAAACTTAGGTCAAGTTTTTTTCTACTCACTTCATTTAACATTATCATGCTTTCCCTCTCTCAGAGGAAAAAGAAGCCATTAGGAAAACTCCCTCAACGTCACTTCCTCAACTGCAAAGTTATTTATTTATTTGCCTATCAATTTTCCTGCTTGCTGAGAGTTTTCACTATGAGTGATTTTTCCATATGTTCTAAACCCCATCACCATGGTATCATATCTGAGTCCACATGTCAGCATTTATCAAGGAATTTGTTTCTTTATCTACCTGGTTGCATTTCTTGGCAAAATGTTTTTCTCATAATATTTTTACTGTTATTAAATATTGATTCAATTTCTACTGATTTTCCATTTAAATTTCTGAAATTAGTAATTTA
The DNA here is from genome assembly GCF_019923935.1 of Bubalus bubalis. Taxonomy (NCBI): domain Eukaryota; kingdom Metazoa; phylum Chordata; class Mammalia; order Artiodactyla; family Bovidae; genus Bubalus; species Bubalus bubalis. The sequence continues at coordinate 98,243,875 of NC_059163.1, read as the reverse complement.
TGTTCTCTAATTTTTTTATCACTTATGCTAATTATTTATCAGATAGATAAGTAATCTATTATACTAGTTTTTTTGAGTAAACTAATTTTGGTTTGGAAAGCTTTCCTTTCATAATTTTGTATTTTGCTTTGATTGATTTCTGTTCTTATCATTGTTATTTTCTGTTTTAAATATTCTTTGAATTTAATTTACTGTTTTTTTTCTTGAAATAGATGTTTGAATTACTAAATTTCAGTTTTTGTTTATTTCCAGTATTTAGAAATTAAAGTTTTAACTGCATCCTATAAGTTTTGATATATCATATTATCATTTTCTTTCCATTTAAAATATTTTCTAATTACTTTTGTGGTTCTTTGCTGACCTATGTGTTACTTACATGTGTGTCACTAAATTTCTCCCAAATTTGGGGAGTTTACTCTACTTACTGTCTCTCATTCATTTTATAGCTCAACTCCACTGTTGTCAGAGAAAAGCCTCTGAATTATGTAAATCCATTGATAATTTTTAAAAATTGTTTTATGGCCAGCACATGCTCCATTTTGGAAAATAATCATGTGGGTTTGAAAATGCAGTGTGTTCTGCAGCTCCTTGGTTTATATTGGATTTATGTAAATTAGGTCAAAATTGTGTTTCTGTTAATTGCATTTTTCAAAAATTTTATATTCTTAGTAATTTTTGATTTGCTTGTGCCATCAGTAACAAGAGATTGTGCTCAAATTTCTTGTGTTTGTGGATTTGACAATGTCTCCTGCCTATTTTGCTTTATATTTTTTTCTCTGAAGCTAGAAAACTCCACACAAGCAAATTAAAGATTGTTATATCTTCCTGCTCAACTGATCCTATTATCATTATGAAATATCTTTCTTGATCTTGTATAGTGCTTCTTCCTTTAAAGGCAACTTTGCTAGATAGTGCATCCAGGCTCAGTCACTCAGTCATGTCCAACGCTTTGTGACCCCATGATGATAGCCTGCCAGGCTCCCCTCTCTATGGGATTCTCTAGGCAAGAATACTGGACTGGGTTGCCATGCCCTCCTCCAGGGAATCTACCCAACCCAGAGATCGAACCAGTGTCTCCTGCATCTCCTTCATTACAGGAGGATTATTTACCAGTGAGCCACCAGGGAAGCCTGGTAGAAATTAGTACCATAGATTAAATACTTTCCTTTTGTTAGTGCTTGCATGGTATTTATATTTCCATCTTTTTATTGTCAATCTGCCTGTGTCCTCAAACATAAGGTTAATTCATTGTAATTAGCAAAATGTTGTTATTTTGAGATCCTTCTGTGTTAGTCATTCAGTCGTGTCCAACTCTTTGCCACCCCATGGCTGTAGCCGGCCAGGCTCCTCTCTCCATGGGATTTCCCAGGCAAGAATACTGGAATGGGTCGTCAGTCCCTTCTCCAGGGGATCTTGACAACCCAGGGATCAAACCAGGTCTTCCGCAATGCAGGCAGATTCTTTACCATCTGAGCCACCCAGGAAGCAGTCTAACAGTTCATTTATTTTATTGGGCTATTATACAATTTACATTTAGCTACAATTTAAAGCACATTCATTTGTGTTTAAATCTAAATTTTTGTTTCTTACTTTTTGCATCTGTTTTTAAAATTAATTAAAAAAATATTCTATTTCATCCCCTTATTTGGTTTACAGCTAAGTATGCTACACAGTTTTTGCTATTTTATTAGTGCAATCTGCGGTAATCAAACTATGGCACATGGCTGAAGTCTATGTGAAGTCCATATTCATCATCATTTCAGTTCAGTTCAGTCGCTCAGTCGCGTCCGACTCTTTGTGACCCCATGAATCTCAGCACGCCAGGCCTCCCTGTCCATCACCAACTCCCGGAGTTCACTCAGACTCACGTCCCACGAGTCAGTGATGCCATCCAGCCATCTCATCCTCTGTCATCCCCTTCTCCTCCTGCCCCCAGTCCCTCCCATCATCAGAGTCTTTTCCAATGAGTCAACTCTTCGCATGAGGTGGCCAAAGCACTGGAGTTTCAGCTTTTGCATCATTCCTTCCCAAGAACACCCAGGGCTGATCTCCTTCAGAATGGACTGGTTGGATCTCCTTGCAGTCCAAGGGACTCTCAAGAGTCTTCTCCAACACCACAGTTCAAAAACATCGATTCTTCGGCGCTCAGCTTTCTTTATAATCCAACTCTCACATCCATACATGACCACTGGAAAAACCATAGCCTTGACTAGATGGACCTTTGTTGGCAAAGTAATGTCTCTGCTTTTCAATATGCTATCTAAGTTGGTCATAACTTTCCTTCCAAGGAGTAAGTGTCTTTTAATTTCATAGCTGCAGTCACCATCTGCAGTGATTTTGGAGCCCAAAAAAAGAAAGTCTGGCACTGTTTCCACTGTTTCCCCATCTATTTGCCATGAAGTGATGGGACCGGATACCATGATCTTCGTTTTCTGAATGTTGAGCTTTAAGCCAACTTTTTTACTCTTCACTTTCACTTTCATCAAGAGGCTTTTTAGCTGCTCTTCACTTTCTGCCATAAGGGTGGTGTCATCTGCATATCTGAGGTTATTGATATTTCTCCTGGCAATCTTGATTCCAGTTGTGTTTCTTCCAGTCCAGTGTTTCTCATGATGTACTCTGCATATAGTCCATCGTAAATTGGTATTATCACTCCATGGACAAGGCAAGGTTATCAGAACATTTTAATCCTACTTATCTTCTCTTGTTTCTTGTATTTATATGTTTTTTTCCATACATATTTGAAACTTCAAAAGATATTACAATTGCTATTTTACATATTCATTTATATTTACATAAATTATTATACTCTCTGATCATCTTTATTTACCTTCTTTCATTGCTGTAATTTTATCTAGGATAATTATATTTCTCCCTAAAGAACTCTCTTTGTACATATATTTATTGTGGATCTACTGGTGAGAAAACTAGGGTTTTTTTTTTTTCTTTTTTACCTGAAAATATATTTATTTGCCTTTATTTTGAATGATATTTTTGTTGATTATATTGTTCTGGACTGACAAAAATGTTCTATTAACATTTAAAAAATAATACTTCATTATCATGAAGCTTCCATATTTTCTGTTATATAATCAGCTGTTGAAATACAGTTGTTGTTTTGAAAGTGTTGTGTCTTTTTTCCCCCTCAGGTGCTTTTGTATTTTGTTTCAAGCAGTTTTTCCCATGATGTGGCTCTGAGTAATTTTTTTTGTTTGTTTTTCATGATTGATTTATAGAAGTTCTTGAATTTGTGGTTTGATATTTTTCATTTGTTTTCGGAAATTCTCAACCATCATTATCTCCTCAAATATTGTTTCTTCTTTCCTCTCTTTTGTCATTTCCTGGGACTCCAATGACTTTTAGGAAGTATTATTGTCTCTATGTCACTTCTGTTCCTTTATTTTGCTTATATTTCAATTTCCTAATAACCTTTCTTCTTCCTTTTTGCTGAAACCTTAATCTTAATAGTTAAATCTATTTATTTATTTTAGATAATTTTGAATTTTATGATTTAATATTTTTCAGCTTTAACATTTTTTTAACATTTTTAGAGATTTATTTTATAGACATTTGGCTATTCTGAGGAAAAATTTTATTTATTAATTTTTAAAACATATTAATTACAGGTATTTAAGATCCAACTCTATAATTCAAAAATGAGATTAATCATGCATGCATGCATGCAATCATATTGCCTCATGTGTATTGTCTATATATGTTTTCTCTTGGTTTTGGACATTCATTCCTATTTCTTGATGAGATTGTCAAACTTTATTAAATACATGGCATTGTTTATGAAAAATTGTAGAAATTCTGCTTGACACTATCTTCCAATGGATGGAATTTAGTATTTTTTTTAATGGTCAAACTGAGTAAAATCAGCTTACCTTGAGATTCTTTTCTTCTTCAGAGCCTGAACTCTAATTTTTGACTCCTCAGCACTTGGAGACCACAAGAACTACTGCTTAAAGTTTTGCCACTTAGTAGCCAAACCGCCACATTCAGAAAACTAAGATCATGGCATCCAGTCCCATCACTTCATGGCAAATAGATGGGGAAACAGTGGAAACAGTGGCTGACTTTATTTTTGGGGGGCTCCAAAATCACTTCACATGGTGACTGCAGCCATGAAATCAAAAGACACTCCCTGGAAGGAGAGTTATGACCAACCTAGACAGCATATTAAAAAACAGAGACATTACTTTGTCAACAAAGGTCAAGGCTATGGTTTTCCAGTAGTCATGTATGGATGTGAGAGTTGGACTATACAGAGAGTTGAGTGCCAAAGAATTGATGCTTTTGAACTGTGGTGTTGGAGAAGACTCTTGAGAGTCCCTTGGACTGCACGGAGATCCAACCAGCCCATCCGAAAGATCAGTCCTGGGTGTTCATTGGAAGGACTGATGTTGAAGCTGAAACTCCAATACTTTGGCCACCTGATGTGAAGCACTGACTCATTTGCAAAGACCCTGATACTGGGAAAGATTGAAGGCAGGAGGAGAAGGGGACGACAGAGGATAAGATAGTTGGATGGCATCACCAACTCAATGGACATGAGTTTGGGTAGGCTCCAGGAGTTGGCGATGGACAGGGAGGCCTAGCATGCTCCGGTCCATGGGGTCGCAAAGAGTCAGACACGACTGAGTAACTGAACTGAGCTGAACTGAGCCACTTTCTGCTTGATTTCCAAACATAAAGTTCTGTGAATTCACAGTTTAGGAATTTGCAAATGTATCTAGGAAAAATTGTGATCTGTCCGTTGGATTTGTTTTTCTGTGACTTGATTTTTCTGAAATTTTAGCCAGCAATCTTAGTGACCTTGATAACCTTGAATTTTGATTCTCTTTCCCCAAGCCCAGTGAGACTCAGCTGCCAGCCCTAACCTACTTCCTGCTGTTCTCCACCTGTAGTGTAGGGTGAAAATAAGCCACTCCCCAAGAGAGCGTGCATCTTGGCACCTAATTTAGAGCTTATTGCTCTCATGCTTTTCCATTCTCCTAAGGATTTGGCTTCCCCTGTCCATATAGTGTTATTCTTTGATGTCTTGAGGAAGGGTAAAAGAAAGAAAAAAAAAAACCTCAGCTTTTAAAATACTTAATTAAATTTGCAGTTGTAATTAGTCAGGAGTGGGGTTAGTTTTATTTAGGTACTGTGACATGGCCAGAGGTGGTATTCCTATTTCAATAACTTTTACTTTAAAACTTCATCACTTCTGCTTTTTGGAGGTCCGTTATCTTGCTCTTTTTCTTACTCATTACCTTGAAAGTTCTCTTCATCCATTTGCATTCTTTCTTGTATATTTTTCAAGGCTGTGCATTTCTTCTGAGCTTCACTTTAGCTATATTCCACGGGTTGTGGTTTCCAGTTTGTATCACCCACTTCTACCTGCCCATAAACCACCTCCCTGAGTGTTTTGGAATTTCCCTTTAGGTTTCTTATTTAAAGTAAGATTTTGTAAGAAAAGTTGTATTGTTTCAAAATTTCTAGATGCTAGAGAATTTTTATTTCTGGCTTTGTTAGTAATTTTCAATCCCAGGTAATAAATATATTATTTACATTTTGGAATTTGTTGAGGTTCTTTTTTAGCCTAAGATATGAATTTTAATGAATTTTTTCATGACACTTGAAAAGAAAGTGCATTCTGTTTTCAGATTATTCTTCCCCACCTCCTGGCCCATCTCTCTGTCTCTCTTTATTTCTCTGTCTGTCTCATTGACTGGTTTCTGGCCTGAGTTCAACACTGTTATGATCCTTAGTTTCATTTTGTTTGTCCTTGTACTTTGCCCAATATTTTATTTTTAATCTTTCCAAATCAGATTTTTTTCATTGCATCTCATAAGTAGCTCACAATTTTGTTTTTCATTGTATTATTTTACTTTAAATAAGTTAGGCCACTTACTATCATTGATATTTTAGAGAAATTTGAGTTTAATGTGGCATATTATTTTATGCTATGCCTTCTGCTTATATAACTTTGTTTTTTAAAACTCTTTCACTCTGCACTGATTTGCATTGTTTCTTCTTACAAGGACTTTTTATTTTATCTATAAGTTTATATATTACTAATATACACTACATATTTAGACTGCATTACTGCTGTATTATTAACAATGATAACATTTCCATGTCCTTTCTTGATTCTCTCACAATCTAACAAATTGGATTTACTATATTATTTTTGGTTTTATCTGCCTTTGTGCTACATATTTATGTTTTTAAAATCAACAGTAAATGATAGTATTGACTTCCAGGTACTATAAATTAGGATATAGTTTCATGTACATACATGCTAAGAACAAACACGTTACTCCTTGCCTCTGGACATTTTCTGATTTCTTGGCAACCTCTGGCTGCCAGAAGTGAGTGCTTTTATTTTGAAAAATATTTGTTTATTGCATTTATATTCAAAGACAGTTTTTCTGTGTATAGCATTCTTGGGTCAAAATTAAATATATAACACCTTTGTATTCTTGTGTTTAATATTGCTGAGGAAAATGTAAAGGCAGCCTAATATTTCCACCTCTCCTTTTACATGTATTAAACTTTAAAGGAGTACTTCTATCTTTGAAGTTTAGAAACTTTATTGCAATGTATCTAATAGTTTTTTAAATTGAAGTATAGTTGATTTACAGTGTTGTATACATTTCTACTGTACAGCAAAATTATTCTGTTTTATATATATATATAAGGCAATGGCACCCCACTCCAGTACTCTTGCCTGGAAAATCCCATGGATGGAGGAGCCTGGTAGGCTGCAGTCCATGGGGTCGCTAAGAGTCGGACACGACTGAACGACTTCACTTTCACTTTTCACTTTCATGCATTGGAGGAGGAAATGGCAACCCACTCCACTGTTCTTGCCTGGAGAATCCCAGGGACGGCAGGGCCTGGTGGGCTGCTGTCTATGGGGTCGCACAGAGTTGAACACAACTGAAGCGACTTAGCAGCAGCAGCAGCATATACACATTATTTTTATACTTTTCCATCATGGTTTATCATAGGATACTAAATATAGTTATCTGTGCTATACAGTGGACCCTGGTGTTTATCCATCCCATATATAATAGCTTAGCCTCCCACTTCATCCCTCCTCCAACACTCCTCCCCCCGCTTGGCAACCACAAATCTGTTCTCTATGTCTGTGAGTCTGTTTCTGTTCTGTAGATAGGTTCATTTGTGTCATATTTTAGATTCCACATATAAGTGATATCATATGATATTTGTCCTTCTCTTTCTGACTTACTTCACACGCTATGATGATAAACAAATGGGATGTAATGAAACTTACAAGCTTTTGCACAGCAAAAGAAATCACAAAAAAAGAGAAAAGACAGCCTGCAGAATGGGAGAAAATATTTGCAAATGATGTGACCAACAAGGGCATAATTTACAAAATATGTGAATGGCTCATGCAACTTAACAACAAAACAAACAACCCAACTGAAAACTGGGCAGAAGAAATAGACATTTCTCCAAAGAAGAAATGTAAATGACCAACAGGGACATAAAAAGATGCTTAACATCACTAATTAGTAGAGAAATGCAAATCAAAGCTATAATGAAATATCATCTCATACCAGTCAGAAAGGCTACCATTAAGAAGTTACAAACAATAAATGCCAGAGAGGGTGTGGAGAAAAGGGAACCCTCCTACACTGTTGATGGGGATGTAAATTGGTACAACCACAATGGAAACCAGCATGGAGGTTCCTTAAGAAACTAAAAGTAGAGCTACCATATGATCCAGGAGTCCTATTCCTAGGCACATATATGGAGAAAAAACATGAAAAGGATACATGTACCCCAGTGCATGTATGTGTGTTGTTCATTGCAACATGATTCACATTCACTAATGTGAATCATGTTGCAACAATATTCACATAGCAACATGATTCACATTCACTATTCATATATACCACATTTTCTTTAGCCATTCATCTGTTGATGGACATTTAGGTTGTTTCCATGTCTTGCTTCTGTGTGTGTGTGTGTGTGTGTGTGTGTGTGTGTGTGTGTGATGGAATATAACTTAACCATTAAATTAACAAATTAATGCCAGTTATAGCAACATGGATGAATACAACTACAATATATCTAGTTTTAATTATTCTTACATATGGTATGCCATTTCAACATTAGCTTCAATACTTCTTTGATATCAGAAATTTTTCTTCAGTGAAATCTATTTCTTTGTTTATTTGGAACTTTGGAACTCTGAATATTTTTCTTCTGGCTTTCCTAGCTAAATATTTCCTTCTGTATTTTAACCTTTCATTTCCATTCTTTTCAGCTTCTTTTTTACTTATTTCTATTCTCTGTGTACCTTACATATATTCAGCAGTTTTAATTTTTATAGTGCTTCTAATTTTACTTTTATTTCAATTATGATTTAGTTTTTTCCTTTTACTTCTTTCCTTAGCTTTGATAATCTATGTTTTATTTTTTACTTGTTTGTTAGTATCTTTTCTGAGGTCTTGCGTCCATATTTTATATTCCTAATTAATAAGAGAATCACTACATTGAGATTCTGGAATAGGAATTCCAAGATATTTTGTTTCAATTTTCATTGTTTATTGGCAATATTTTTCTGATGCGTTTTCATTATCTGTCTTGTTTTCTGCTCCTTTCCTCCTGTTTTGCTAATTATTTTTGTATGTATGCATCCTTATATGAGGTGATTTTTCTCATTCATATATCTGAGGAATTTCACCTGGGAAAGGACCTGAGGTTGATGCAGGTTAATGGTTACTTTACATAAGATATAAAAGTAATCTTTATTTCTCCCAATCCAATACATAGGAGATATTTTGGCAGAACTTTTTATAGTACAAAAGTCCTATCTGCTCCTTCTTCTATTTACCATGTGCACAAACTGTTCCTTCTCAATGGGACTTTCTAGCTAATTCTCTGTTTGACCTTATGTTCTCTGCTTTTCAAATATATGACATATTCATGTCAGGGAAATTTTTGTTGCCAAATTTTGCTTCTATGTCCTACAGTTGCAAACAAGAGTAGTCTGCATTCAGTGTACTCTTTTTACCTTAAAAATAATATCTTATGGTTTTCTGGCAACCAACTGCAGTAAATACCTAATTTCTACCTTTTTCTTCATAGCTTATTTGTGGTTTTGGATTTTACTGACACTTAATTTATTTAAAACTGGGCTTTGCCTGTTTCTTACTTTCCTTGATGCATTGGTTTTTATGTAATTGGAGAAGGGGAAATTTAACTTTTCATCATCAATTTCAAATTGGATGGCTGAGCTGCATTTCAATCTTTGATATTAAGAACATAAAGGAAGTATAGAAAACTCCTATTTCAAGCAGAAGGTGAAATTCAGGCTACAGTAATATGACTCCGAAGGCAATACCAAACCTATTATAAACAGTGAAATAAAAACCCATCCCATATCTCTTAATTGTCAGTCTAATGCCATTTAAGCTGCACAAACTATTCCATTTCAAAACTTCTAGTGAAACGTATCTCAAAGCAAGTAACTTTTTAGCAAGTTAGGAAAATATTTGCAAAAATTGGAACTCTGGATGAATTTTCTCAGTAAGCAAGAGACAACTTTCTTCTAACATTTCCACTAGAATAGGAAAAAAAAAATATTTTGATGTAGGTCCGAATTAAATATTAAGGTAGTTTTAGGGATTAATGGTGTGATGATGTAAGTTTTGTAGATGATGGTGGAGTTATATTACTATTGAAGGCTGTGGTGGTCAGTGCACCAAGAATGCCTGATTCTGTACTGCCTGTGCTCTCATTCTTTTTCAGGAGTTATGTGAGGAAAGCAAAATCAAGGGCACTTAATTATTTTCTGACACTTAGCTTGATACACACATAGATTTATTCTGGACTTGTGGGCTACTGTGTGCTTTGAAATAAAACCTCATTTTTGTTTCTAAACCCAAATTTTAATTCATTATTTCATCAGTCTACATTTGCGCTACATGCAGTTCTGTACACGGGTTAGAGAGTGACTGGAAAAAAAAAAAAAGACAAAGTCTCAGCCTTCATAGTGCTAATACTTTGATACGGGAGATAGACAATAATCATATTTATAGGTAAATAGATTGAGAGCCAGATAACTGATTTTTGCCATGAAAGATGAAGTGCTGAGTGAATGTGGCTTCTTCATGTCCCTTCTGTTACTTAGTTCTTGTTTAGTTGCTAAGTCCTTTCTGACTCTTTTGTGACCCCATGGACTGTAGCCTGCCAGCTTCTCTGTCCACAGGATTTTCCAAGCAAGAATACTGGAGTGGGTTGCCATTTCCTTCTCCAGGGGATCTTCCCGACCCAGGGATCGAACCCATGTCTCCTGAGTTGGCAGGTGGATTCTTCACCACTAAGCCACCAGGGAAGCCTCATGTTACTTAGAGCTATGCCCATGTTTGAAGAACTCTAGGGGTTTAAAGGAATAGGTCTAAGGATTATAGAACTGCAGGCTCACCTGTATACCATTGCAGGTTGGAAGTAGCTGGTATTTTACACTTACATGTCTACCTTATTAGCATAACATGAACTTCATCTTGTCCCATGGCTATATAATTTAAATTTTATTTCATAATGTATTTCTGTGCCATCAGATCTGATTAAGCTACCAGTTCAATTAGACTTCCATGAAGTACCACAGAGAGTGACAGGGGTGGGAACAACAGTATTATAGAAAAAAAGAACCTTCTGTAGTGACATTTGAGTTGAAATGTAATTGATGAGAAAATGAAGGCTTGCAAAGACTTCAGTGTAGAGTGTGGGAATAACAGGCTTGACATGTTTGAGGCATAGAAAGGAGGATAGTATGCTGAAAGATTAAATTTTGGTGACGGGCAGGAATCAAATCATAGAGACCCTGAAGGCCTGGAAGGACTAGGGATTTTACTCTCACTGTTATAGGATGCAATTGGTGGGTTTTTGTTTGCTTGTTTAGTAAAAGAGTAACAGGTTGGTTTATGTTTAGCTGCTGCATCGAGGATTAACTGTAAAGGACAGGATGGAAGCAGGAAGCTCAGTTACGAGCCTTTTGTAGTAATCCAGGCTGGTCTTCATGGGATAGCAGTGGATATGGAGCAGTGCAGATACAAACTGGATATTCACCAGTTTCAAAATATCTGAAAACATAGAGGAAGCATTCAATTATTTTTATTATACATTTTTCAGGTTAGTGGTTGTATTTATGACTTTAAAGTAAGTTTTTCACCTGAAAATTTCTCTAGAGGCTGAAGGAAATGGTTCTCCGATGAGGGAAATTTGGCTCTGGCTTGAACTCTTCCACAAGCCCCCACCCTTAGCTCCTGCTGCAGGTGGTCCACCCATACCCTTTTATTCTGGGGTCTACTGTTTCATGGGAATCTCTCCTGAGAATGATTGGAAAGATGGTTCAGTGTTACTCAGATTCATGTTGACTACCCAACTTCTGCGAAATTTTAGATATGCTTGTATGAAAAACAGTGTTCAGGAGGCTTCCTTGCTGCCCCTACTCCACTCTGTAATTCTGATCCCTTTTTTTCTCTACTTCACAGCTGAGCGGTATGCATCGCTCTGTAGGTTGAATTGTTGTTGTTCAGTCGCTCAGTCGTGTCCAACTCTGAGATCCATGGACTGCAGCCTGCCAGAATTCCGTCCTTCACTATCTCCCGGAGTAGGTGGGATGGTGAGTCAAACTTCAGAGATGAGATAGACATTTACTTTGACCTACTAAAGGGTGAAAAGAATCAGGGTTTTCACTTAATTTCTGGTGGGAGATGCAGCCCATGGGAAAAAGTAAGGGGAGGAGACGCAGCGATGTTCCCTCTCAGCTCTCTTTTACTGACTGACGTGATAGTGAGGTGGTAGTGAGGATCGCTTTTGGGTGTGAGGCTAGTTCCTTGCCCAAGCACACCTTAAAAAGCTGAAAAGGGCTTCTTTCTCAGTGTGCACTCATTAATTCAACAAATATTTACTGAGTATCTACTTTATTTCAGGTACTACAGCAGGCGCTAAAGTCAGAGAAATGAAAAGACGACCAGAGTCAACTGCCCTCAGTGTCTTAAAACATCAACTGCTTTATAGTATAAACCTTAATGTCTTATCATATTTCTACCTGAAATCAGATGTTTTAACTTTTTAATGATTGTATACGCTTATGTGGGTTAATTGGAATATGAAAATGAATTATTTCTTGTTCAGTGATTCCATTTTCTAGTTATCTATAATCATATTTACCCTATTTATTCAGCTTAACTTCTCCTCTTTTATCCTGTTTCTTTGGCCAGTACAAACTTTATCATCTTTTGAATGGAATTTTAACTCAGAACATCGAATAAATGATGACTGTGATCTTCTTATACACGGAAACTTTCTCATTTTCTAGGTCAGTCTCCTGGAAACCTATGCCATATTTTAGATTAGACTGTGAATTAAGTACCAGGCTTAAATGACTCCACTTTGTCAATAACCAGTTATGTTGTTTTTTTGTGCCTGCACTATGTGAAGATCTTTCTGAAGGTGTTTGATTTATTTATTACTATATAAACAAACCTACCCAGATCTTAGTGTCTTAAAATTTATTTCTCACTATTCTGCAATCTGAGCTGGACTTTGGTGGGTGGTTCTTCTGTTCCAAGAGGTGACTGCTCTTGCTTGACTATCCAGAATGATTTCTTTACTCATGTGTCTCACATCCACTGTGATGGATGGAATAATGAGGGATTGGCTGGATATTTCTCTTTATCCACATGTTCTGTCAATCAGGGTAGTTGGATCTCCTTAAGTAATAGTTCTGAGTTCCAAGGGAGAGCATTACAATACAAACCCCAATGCCCAATGAGCAAGTCCCTATTATGTCTTTGTTTGTATTTTGCTTGTCAGTGTTCCACTGGTCAAGGATAGTCAAGTGGTCTGTCTCTGAGTCATTGTGGAAAGGAACTAGGTGAACACATGTGTACCAAGCTGGCTGGTGCATTAGTGGGTCATAATGATATAATAGCTGTGGGCTTCTCTGGGGCTCAGTCAGTAAAGAATCTGCCTGCAATGCAGGAGACCCAGGTTTGATCCCTGGGTCAGAAAGATCCCTTGGAGAAGGAAATGGCAACCCACTCCAGTATTCTTGCCTGGGAAATCCCATGGACAGAGGAGCCTGGCAGGCTACAGTCCATGGGGTTGCAAGAGTCAGACATGACTTAGCGACTAAACCACCAGTATAACAGCTACCACACGTTTCTCTCTGGCCTCTGATGATTCATTTCACCTAACATCAAAAATATATTCAGCCCTTTCTAAGAATCACAATGTCATTCTATTATAACCTCAGACATAGGCTTGAAACTTAGGCTTAATATTCATCATTTCTTCATCTAAACTGAGTCCAAGTGTGGCTGAGGCCCCTGGTGTGAAATTCCTCAGGTGCAACTTTTTAAGCAACTTGTCTTTTTTTTAAATTTATTTTTTAATTAGAAGAAAATTGCTTTACAATGTTGTGTTGGTTTCTGCCATACAACAGTGCAAATCAGCCATACTGAATACAGAATAGAATAAACTAAAAATTAAGTTATCTGCTCCTTCTACCCATCCCCAACTCCAACCCCAACATACAATGATGAGATAGGAGCAGGATAATTTAAATTAATAAATCTCTTCAAGAGCGGTGGTGGTATGTGTATAACATAGTAGTCACTGCTGCTGCTGCTGCTAAGTCGCTTCAGTCATGTCCGACTCTGTGCGACCCCAGAGACGGCAGGCCACCAGGCTCCCCCGTCCCTGGGATTCTCCAGGCAAGAACACTGGAGTGGGTTGCCATTTCCTTCTCCAATGCATGAAAGTGAAAAGTGAAAGTGAAGTCGCTCAGTCGTGCCCGACTCAGCGACCCCATGGACTGCAGCCTACCAGGCTCCTCCATCCATGGGATTTTCCAGGCAAGAGTACTGGAGTGGGGTGCCATTGCCTTCTCCAGTAGTAGTCACTGCTTCATAGCAATTCTGGAACCCACCTGGGTAAATATTTTCTGTTCCCTCTCCTCTGAGATTGGTATCTCAGACAGTAAAAAATTCACCTGCAATGTAGGATAAGCAAGTTTGATCCCTTGGTTAGGAGAATCCCCTGGAAAAAGAAATGCTACCCACTCCAGTTCTCTTGCCTGGCGAATTCCATGACAGAGGAGCCTGGTGGGTTGCAGTCCATGGGGTTACAGAGTCAGACACAACTGAGCAACTAACAGAACACATTTCTTTCATATCCAAGAAACAAATACCAAGCTTCTAATGAAAACATGTAATGTTTAAATCAGTGTGTCAAGACTCTTGAGAGTCCCTTGGACTGCAAAGGGATCAAACCAGTCAATCCTAAAAGAAATCAGTCCTTAATATTCTTTGGAAGGACTGAGGCTGAAGCTGAAGCTCTAATACTTTGGCCACTTGATGCAAAGAACTGACCCATTAGAAAAGACCCCGATGCTGGGAAAGATTGAAGGCAAGAGTAGAAGGGGATGACAGAGGATGAGATGATTGGATGGCATCACTGACTCCATGGACATGAATCTGAGTAAGCTCCAGGAGTTGGTGATGGACAGGGAAGCCTGGTGTGCTGCAGTCCATAGGCTTGCAAAGAGTTGGACAAGACTGAGCAACTGAACTGAGTGGAATCATTAAGTGGGCTTCCCTGAGACTCAGACAGTAAAGAATCTGCCCAAAATGCAGGAGACCTGTGTTCAATCCTTGGGTTGGGAAGATCCCCTGGAGGAGGGCATGGTAACCCACTCCTGTGTTCTTTACTGGAGAATTCCCATGGACAAAAGAGCCTGGTGGACTACAGTCCATGGGGTCAAAAAGTGTCAGATACGACTGAACGACTAAGCACAGCCCAGGAGAATCATTACCATGAAAACTTGATATGATGCTGCAGGGTTCTTCCTTCTGGGGATCTCTTTCATTCAGTGGGTTTCAAATGTATGAAATGGCTCAAGCCTGAAAGCTATTTTTCTTCAATATAGTTTGAACAATGTAGATTGAACAATATCTTTGTTGTCTGCTTAGTTATTTTGTTCCAGGTGCTTTGTGTTCTATTAGTCATCTCCATAGGTCTGTGAGGATCAGGCTCCCCTGTTTGTCATGACAATCTTGCTGCTAATTACATTTATTGTGTCCATTATATTTCTGGTGATTATAATGCTGAATTGACTATTTGGGGATTTTATCATCCCATTTACTACCTGGAATCCTCCTTATGTAAAAGCCCTGGCTTTCAGAGGACAACTGCTACTGAGCTTGTCCATTTAGAATTTCAGAGTCCATTCCTTCACAATTACAGCCCTGATCTTGGCATAGCAGACTTGCTGGGATTGAGAATTTAAACTTCTCTGGAGTTCTGCTACTCATAAAATTAAGTCTTGGCCCTGATCCTTAGCCTTCCCTGACCTTCAGGTACAGCAGATGAGACTCTGTTCTTTATATGCTGCCTAGGAGACTTTGTCTTTCACAATTTGATTTATATTCGTCATTCATCACCCTCAGCCTTTGCTTTCTTCTTTCAATGCACCAAATGGCTCTTTCTATAGTTATTCAATTCCGTAGTCCTCATCATTACTAGTTTCCCCAAACCTTTCATGTGCCTGAGCACCCATCCTTCCCATTGGCCTACCTTTCCAGTTCACAACTGAAATAAACTTAGGAACTATACTTGAACCACACGCTAGAAGCTCTCAGTGCCTGTGATGATGTTCTCAGACCTAGATTGAGATCCAGCTCCAAATATCACTTTTCAGTCAGCTTCTTAGGGTCATTCGTGGTACCAACTGTCACAAGTTCTCTGGGGAATACATTCTGATATTTGCATGCAGAATCTTTGTTGAGAAATTGTTTCAGGAACAACACATGCACGAGATAAAGGAAGTAGGACTTGACAAAGGAAGATGCTGAGCAGAGAAGCAGTTGCAACAGAGACCTCAGGGCATATTATACTTTGGTGAGTTCTTATGCTGAGTGTAGTGTAGTGTGTTCGTTGCTCAGTTATGTCTGACTCTTTGCATCCCAGTGGAGTGTAGCCCACGAAGTTCTTCTGTCCATGGGATTCTCTAGACAAGCATACTGGAGTGGGTTGCCATTCCCTTCAGGGGATCTTCCCGACCCGGGGATCTTCCCAACCCAGGGGTTGAACCCAGGCCTCCTGCATTACAGGCAGACTCCTTACTGTCTGAGCCACCAGGGAAGCCCTTGTGCTGAACAACCCTTCAAAATGATTCAACTTGCCCTTGCCCTTCCACACTGAACTTCCACTGGAGCTGCTATACTCCTGGATACAGGTTGTCTTGTAGGGAAGGTGAGTAAACTTGATCAAGGCAGCTTCTTTTTGTGAAGGACAGACAAAACGAGAGAACACAGTTGTGAGCTGCCCTTAGCTAATGCCTCCAGGAATTGAGAGATGACTGTCATAGAACTAAGAAGTACATGCCACCGCACACAGTAACTAAGCCAACTGCTAGAGTCACTAAGCTCTTCAAGCTGACCTTTTATGCTTGTGTGCCTCAGTCATGTCTGACTCTTTGTGACCCCATGGACTGTAGTGGATTGGGTTGCCATTTCCTTCTCCAGGGCTCATCCCAAACCCAGGCATGGAAACCGCACCTACTGCATCTTCTGCACTGGCAGGCGGATTCTTTACTATTGAACTACCTGGAACACCCACATCCCTTCTTAACTCTTTCTGAGAATAATATCTAATTTTCCCAGGGGAAGTGGTTTTCTCAAGTCAACCATGTGCACCATCTTCTGAAATATCTAACTCCTCCTATAGCTGTTGTTTGTAGTCTCAAAGATGAACATCTGATGAGCGAGATGAATCAACATACTCCATGCATCCTTCCTTAACTGCAAACATTATCTCTTGAATTAATTTAGATCAAATAAAGCACTTTATTAATTTTTAATAATAGTTTTATTGAGATGTAATTTATATACCATAAAATTCACCCTTTTGAAGCATATAATTCAGTCATTGCTAGTATATTCAGCGGAGAAGGCAATGGCACCCCACTCCAGTACTCTTGCCTGGAAAATCCCATGGATGGAGGAGCCTGGAGGACTGCAGTCCACGGGGTCGCAAAGAGTTGGACATGACTGAGCGACTTCACTTTCACTTTTCACTTTCATGCATTGGAGAAGGAAATGGCAACCCACTCCAGTGTTCTTGCCTGGAGAATCCCAGGGATGGGGGAGCCTGTTGAGCTGCCGCCTATGGGGTCGCACAGAGTCGGACATGACTGAAGTGACTTAGCATAGCATAGTATATTCAGAGTCCTACAATGACCTCCACTGTCTAGTTTTAGGTTCCCTTGTGGCTCAGCTGGTAAAGAATCTGCCTGCAATGTGGGAGATCTGGGTTTGATCCCTAGGTTGGGAAGATCCCCTGGAAAAGGGAAAAGGTACCCACTCCAGTACTCTGGCCTGGAGAATTCCATGGACTGTATAGTCCATGTACTTGCAAAGAGTCGGACACAACTGAGTGACTTTCACTTTCACTTTCTAATTTTATGTTCTAATTTTTACTTTCTGATTTTGCTAATTTTACTCTTTAATTTTACTTTCTAATTTTAGAATATTTTAATTACCCTAAAAAAGAAATCCTGGACTGAGCATTCACTCTCCATCTGCTGCTAACCTCAACCTCTTCACAAATCTACTTTTTATCCCTGATTGCCTACTCTGGACGTTTCATATAAATAGAATGATACAGTATGTGGTCTTTGGTGAGTGGCTTCTTTAACTTGACCTATGTTTCCATGTTGTAGCATATAGCAGAACTTCATTCTTTATATTGCATGATAAGATCCCATTGTATGTTATACTGCATGCTTTTTAACCCATTCAACAGTTAATGGTCATCTGGGTTGTTTCCATGTTTTAACTCTTATGGATAATGCTGCTGTGAAGATTCATACCTCATAATTTTCTAAACTTGTTACCACAGAGAGCAACTCACTACCCTACTCATTTTGCCTCAGCTTGGCCTATTTTCAACATTTCCAGGCAGCTATTCTAGAATAGGGGCTTCCCAGGTGGTGCCACAGGACTAGAAAAGGTCAGTTTTCATCCCAATACCAAAGAAAGGCAATGCCAAAGAATGTTCAAACTACAGCAAAATTGCACTCATTTCACACACTAGCAAGCTAATGCTCAAAATTCTCCAAGTGAGGCTTCAATAGTACATGAACCGAGAACTTCCAAATGTTCAAGTTGAATTTAGAAAAAGCAGAGGAACCAGAGGTCAAATTGCTAACATACATTGGATCATAGAAAAAAAACAAAAGAATTCCAGAAAAACATCTAATTCTGTTTCACTGACTAGACTAAAGCCTATGACTGAGTGGAATACAACTGTGGAAAATTCTTAAAGAAATGGGAATACTAGACCCCCTTACCTGCCTCTGAGAAACCTGTATGCAGGTCAAGAAGCAACAGTTAGAACTGGACATGGAACGATGGACTGGTTCAAAATTGGGAAAAGAGTATGTCAAGGCTGTATGTTTTCACCCTGCTTATTTAACTTATATGCAGAGTACATCATGTGAAATGCTGGGCTAGATGAAGCACAAGCTGGAATCAAGATTGCCAGGAGAAATATCAATAATCTCAGACATGCAGATAACACCACCCTTATGGCAGAAAGCAAAGAAGAACTAAAGAGCCCCTGATGAAGGTGAAAGAGGACAGTGAAAAAGTTGACATAAAATTCAACATTCAAAAAACAAAGATCATGGTATTTGGTCCCATCACTTCATGGCAAATAGATGGGGAAACAATGGAAGCAGTGAGAGGCTTTATTTTCTTGGGCTCCAAAAATCACTGCAGATGGTGACTGCAGCCATGAAATTAAAAGAGACTTGCTCCATGGAACAAAAGCTATGACAAACCTAGATAGTGTATTGAAAAGCAGAAACATTACTTTGCCAGCAAAGGTCTGTCTAGTCAAAGCTTTGGTTTTTCCAGTAGTCATGTACGGATGTGAGAGTTGGACCATAAAAAAGGTTGAATGCCAAATAATTGATGCTTTTGAACTGTGGAGAAGACTCCTGAGAGTCCCTTGGACTGCAAAGGGATCAAACCAGTCAATCCTAAGGGAAATCAATCCTGAATATCCATTAGAAGGACTGATGCTGAAGCTGAAGCTCCAATACTTTGGCCACCTGATGTGAAGAGCCGATTCATTAGAAAAGGCCCTGATGCTGGGAAAGATTGAAGGCAGGAAAAGGGGAAGACAGAGGATGAGATGGTTGGATGGCATCACTGACTCAATGGACATGAGTTTGAGCAAGCTCCAGGAGATGGGAAGGACAAGGAAGCACAGTGTACTGCAGTCCATGGGGTCACAGATAGTTGTACACGACTGAGGGACCGAACAACAACAGGTGGTACTACTGGTAAAGAACCCACCTGCCAAAGCAGAGACATAAGAAATATGGGCTGGATCCCTGGGTTGGGAAGATCCCCTGGAGGAGGGCACAGCAACCCACTTCAGTATTCTTGCCTGGAGAATTCCATGGACAGAGGAGATTGGCAGGCTACAGGCCATAGGGTCACAAAGAGTTGGACATGACTGAAGTGAGTTAGCATGCGCAGCACTGCATTCTAGAATAACAGAAAGGAAGTGGAGGGGGAGAGAACAGTCCTTTATTTCAGTTTTCCAGAAAGCCTACGTACACCACTCTTCTTCCCACACTTTGATCACAGAATCTGTTAAAATGTCCCACTTTACATAACTTGGTTTGGGCTGGGAATCTATCACGTGCATAAAAAAGAGTTCAGCCTAATGCATGACCTCCGATAACATTCTGAACAATGCTACCAGCAGTGAAGCTGTTTAAATAATTAAAGTCCAAAGTTTAGGCATAACTCACAGCTGCTTCTTCATTGTACCTCCTTCATCTCTTTGTGGAAATAAACTCTGTGGAAATAATGCCCAATCTTAAAGATCCAAACTCCAAAACTTACTTTGGTCAGAAGGCTCCCCAATATTTAATCACCTCTTCCATTTCAGGCTTAAACAATTTGTTTTGCACCTTTATTTAGGGTTTGTGGCTTCTGTGCTCAGTCACGTCTGACCCTTTGCAATCCCATGGACTGAAGCCCACTAGGCTCCTCTGTCCATGGGGTTCTCTAGGCAAGAATACTGGAGTGGGTTGCCATGCCCTCCTCCAGGGGATCTTCCCTAGCCAGGGATTGAACCTGTGTCTCTTGCATCTCCTGCATTGGAGACAGATTCTTTACCACTGAGTCACCTGGGAAGCCTATTTAGGGTTATATTTATGTGAATTAAATTACCATTGGTTTGCATATCTGCCTTCTTCATTAGGCATTAAGATTTTTGAGACCTGGGACTCTTTTTGTTCAACTTTGTGTTTCTAATAGTTCTCACAGTGATTAATTCAACAAACACTAATTTTTATGTATGAGTCACCTATTCTATTCTTAAAACTATGATAGTCCTGGGGATAGAAAAATGAATAAGATCCTTTGAGAGGCTTACATTTTATTATAGGAAGGCTATATTAAAATCAGTAAGAATAAACTGTATGAGTGTTGTTAGAATAAAAATAAGAATAAGCACAGGGCACAGGAAGTCACAAGAATGTGTAGTCAATTCTGCTCAGATCATAGAATCAGATTTATAGGTGAATCCCCTCTTAAGCCCAAGGAGGGAATTCCCTTTAGCTTCTGACAAACACATGTAATGGGTAAATGAGGATTAATCTGCACTGCAGTTGAGTTCACTAATAAGCCTATGTCAGAGTCACAGTGTGGCCACAAGTGGTCAACTGATTTATATTGTGATTTCTAGTTCACTGGGACACATATCAGACAGCAGATCTCTTCTCCCTTTGTGTCTGAATAGGAATTAGGGAGCTAGGCCTCTTCCGGGGAATAGGAAGCATCCTAAGAAAGCCCTACTAGACCATTCTTACTGGTTATGCTTGTCTGGGAAGGACCCACCGCAACCCTTGTGCAACATGTACTTCTTCAAAGGGCCAAAAAATAAAAGGCTTACTTCACATGTAGCTTCTCTCTTTCTTCTTTAAGGCAGTATTTTTGATGAAAAAGAAGTTGGTGGCAAGATAAATTGCATTCTACCAGTTAGTCACTGAAATCAGATCCCTTTTAACCAAATATGAAAGGTATATAAGGGGAAACTATCAATACAGTTGGTAACTGTCCACTTCATTCAGAATTTCAAGAGAAAACTAAAAAATAATTACCACTTGTTAATGGTATTATAATAATGAATAAGTTTCAGTAAAGATTTAGGGAAAAGTGACATATTTAGCTCTATGGTACAATAGCTTTACTGATCATTATTTTTTGCTTGATTTAGTGTAGATTGGAATTCACTTGTGAAAATAGTTTCAGTGTATTAAGGGGCCCTTGCCTTTTCCTAAACTAAGATTTTACTTTAGAGATTGTATATTAATTATTTAAAATTCGTCAGGCATAAGGATAATTAATCCCTGGGAGAGTTTTCCTCACTATCATGCTAAGCTAGCCTTCCTATGCCCTGTCCTAATCTGTTTAATATCCCAAATAACCCAGGGCCTGTTCTATAATAATATTATACCTTCTGTATTATAATGTTGGAATACTCTATACTTTATTACAATTTCTATTATTTGTCTTATGGAAAACACTCTAAGAATAGAAACTATGACACATAGTAGATATTTAATATACAGCTGCTGACTGACTGGATAATAATCCATTATGATTGCTTTGAATATTCACTTTATTTTCAAATTCCTCAGTGCTAGTTCATGGCAAGTATTCATTGTGCCTATAAAACAAGATTCTTTTATTTTTAAGTTGAATTTTTGTTAACTGTTAATTATTAGACTATGAAGATCATTTTATGAATTATATACTTTAACATAAAAAATGTTCATCTTTTATGTATCCTGATTAGAATATTATACACATAGAAAATGCTCAGTATGTATTTAGAGTAAAAATAGCTTTCACTTTTAATCTTAATTTTTTTAACGATTTTCTTCTACTTCAGTTACTTTCAATATTACTTTCAGTAATTGTCAAAATAAAAGGCAGATTTTTTTTTCAGTAGGAAACAAATGTAAGAAAACTTATGCAAAATATTTGCAGTGTCACAGGACTAAATATATTTCTTAGATTCCCTCATCAAAATTTTTCAGAGTGCTCTCCCACTCACATCTCTAGCCATTAGACAAATTTCTCACACCCCTAACTCCCTCTGTTTCTGTGGCTGTCCAGGAAGCCTCTAGGGAGGTAGCTCTACCAGTGAGTTAAATTCATCTTTTTTACAATATAGTTTTCAACATCCCTCTCTTATGTATATTTGACCTAGATTCACAAAAGAAAATCACCCCTTCATAATAAATAATGTCTTCTCTTTCCTTCAAAAGCATACATGATGTTTTTTATTCCAGCAAAGCTTAATGAAGAAATATTTTTCATTCATCCCAATAAGAATGGCCTGAGATTTCCTCCATCTAATCTTGGAGGCTCAGGATCCATGAACTCTATATGAGGTCTAGCAAGAGAATGGAGAGCCTGTGACATTGAGGCCCCTCTGTCCTGAAATCTCAGATAACTCATGAGGGCAGAAGTCTAGGATGTTCTCTTCAAAAGATGAATTGTGACCACACAACTGGTCTCTCAGAACGTGGAAATGCACTGGTCATCGGAAAGGAGCAAATGAACTCTCAGAAGTTCTATATGAGCTAATAGTCTCTTGATATTAGTTTCACATCACCAACATTTCTGTTACTGTTAGTAGTTCATAACATATTTATTATTCTACAGTTCAGGAGGTCAGAAATTTAGTCATTCTCATTGGGCTAAAAAGTCAGGTATCAACAGGGCTGGTTTCTCGTGGAGGCTCTGGAGGGGAATGTGTTTCCTTGTCTTTGCCTGCTTCTAGAGGAGGCCTTGTTTTTGGAAAACGATAAGTCAATTTTTGATGAGAATTCTCACCATAAGATGCCATTTTCTGTTCTGCTACCCGATTTTAGCTCTTTGTAAAGTCTGTTATACTAACTGCTTTTTCTTCTCTGAATGGGTTTCCTCAAAAAAAAGTCTGCATTCTCTTCTCTTCTGAACTGTTAACAGGCTATTCACTGCCCTTTGAAATTATATGGCAGATGTGGAAAATACCTTCTGTATGTTCTTCCAATTTTTGGATAGTTTCAGGGGCACAGTTCTTAGAAACTGCCCAAAGCACCCTAATAGCTAGTTACACCACTGTCTCACACATTATCTTTGCTTCTCTTCCTGTTGAAATTTGCCTCCAACCACTTCCTGTTGTTATCTTCTAGTTCCAAACTCCCAATTTCAATGTTTCCTTACTATGGTTTATTTATAATGGAAGCTGCTCTAACAATCACATTACTTACAAGAAAGAATATCCTTGACGTATCCAATGGACCAGAGGTATTTTCAATTATTACAGAACTGTTTAGTATTACTTTATCCTATATAGTTCAGTCGCTTGCTCAGTCGTGTCCGACCGACTCTTTGCGACCCCGTGGACTGTAGCCCACCAGGCTCCTCCATCCACGGGATTCTCCAGGCAAGAATACTGGACTGGGTTGCCATTTCCTTCTCCAGGGGATCTTCCCGACCCAGGGATCGAACCCAGGTCTCCCACATTGCAGGCAGACGCTTTAACCTCTGAGCCACCAGGGAAGCCCTTAATACTCCACAAAAACTGAAGCAGAATGTCTAGAAAGCAGACTTTATGGCAGCAAGGGCTGCATCTTTTCATCACTACATGTCCAGTGCCTAGCACTGCATTTTGGGGTTAGCATTGGAGAAGGAAATGGCAACCCACTCCAGTGTTCTTACCTGGAGAATCCCAGGGACAGGGGAGCCTGGTGGGCTGCCGTCTATGGAGTTGCACAGAGTCAGACAGGACTGAAGTGACTTAGCAGCAGCAGTAGCAGCAAGCACTTACTAAAATCTCTTTGAATGAACTAATAGATAAATGAATAATGAAAATGTGAAGAGCAATGTCTGCTTTTATCAATCCTGTAGATTGAAGCTAACAGGTTTAGCTATTGAGAGACCTCTGGTGAGTTAAGTGCTAAGGAAAACATTATAAGTAGGGTACAGGGTAGCACTGAAAACCTTATCTAATCAATAATTTTGGCTAAACCCAAAAGCAAATTATCAGAGTTTTTTAAAAAAAAAGTCAAAACAGCCAAAATGAGAAATAGAGAATTTAATATTTCTTGACACTTAAAATTTTTATAGTATTGTTTGTTAAAACTCAGATATAATAATCAAGCTCCATTCTAACAAACTTACTTTCACTTGTTAACATAGGCGGGGTGGCTGGGGAGGGGGGGATTGTCAGCTACTGTATAAGCAGAAAACTTGGTGAGTCCCATAAGTGATTCTCAACTGAATAGAAAAGTGCAGATTCAGCACATCTGCTCAGCCACTAGAGAATAGAGGCAAGTACATGATGCAAATAGCCTTGCAGGAAGGAATATCAAAGAGCTACCACAACTACCAATTAACAGTGAAATGTTACTCCATAGGGACTTAGCAAATTAATGTGAAAAGGAGTTGAGTATTCTTTAATATATGTTTATTTAGAAGAAGATAATTTTTTCCCTATTAATGAATTATCTCCGAACACTCAGTTTATCACCTTAGGTTGATATTAGTTTTCTATTGCTACTCTAACAAACTACCACAAACTTAGTAGCTCAAAACACATTTCTTATTCTACAGGTCAGAAATTCAAAATCAGTCCCACTGGGCTAAAAGCGAGGTTTCAGCAGGGCTGGTTTCTTCTGGAGGCTTTGGAGGGGAATGTGTTTCCTTGTGTTTGCCTGCTTCTAGAGGAGGCCTACATTCTTTGGCTTGTGGGTACCACCCCCCCCCCAACATTATTCAAAGCACATTACTCCAATCTCTGCTTCCTCATCACATCTCTTCTCTGATTTTCCTGCCTCCATGTTATATACCCTGTTATTACACTGATTTACTTGGATAATCCACACAACTCTTCCCACCTCAGTATCTTTAACTTAACCCCACATTCCATGTAATGCTAGGTAATAAATATCTAACATCTTTAGATCTTTAGGACATCTTTAGGGGGCCCATCACACAGTTAGGTTAGAATGAAAGAATTCAGTTAAATGTGAGGAAGGAAAAGAAAATGAAGAAAGTCTCTCAGTAACAATAGCAGGGAAAGTACCATTTCTAGGAAATGCCTTCAAACCTTTGTAGTATTTGGTCTAGTTTTGAGCTAGAAAATAAGACACTCTATGAAAATATTATGGGCTTCCCTTGTGGCTCAGCTGGTAAAGAATCCGCCTGAATGCAGGGGACCTGGGTTCGATTCCTGGGTTGGGAAGATCCCCTGAAGAAGGGAAAGGCTGCCCACTTCAGTATTCTGACCTGGAGAATTCCATGGACTTATAGTCCATGGGGTCTGAAAGAGTCAGACAGGACTGAGCAACTTTCACTTTCATTTTCTTTCATGAGAATAATATAATGTATGCCTAAAGATCTGGACATTTTCTTCAAGAGGAAAATTCTCTGATAATAAATAGCTATAAAGAAACAATGTACTCTTTAACTTTTATGATATCTTGCTGCTTTAGGAAAGAACCAGGTTTTTTTTTTTTTTTTAAGCGATCCAGAATCTAAAAGTAGAAATGAAACCAGCAGAATTAGCAAAAGCATCCAGTGTGCAAAGGCACAAGGAATCAGCCATGCAGCTTCAACAGGGCAACAGGGCCTCAGCCATCCAGTTATTGGAACATAGAGTCAGCATGAGGCTCATAATCTCTACTGAGTGGGGTAATCAGACTGAAGCTGTCAATATGCTGTTAAAAAGAATACAAGGGAAGAAGTCAATGGATCCAAGAGTTTGATATATTGAGAAACTAGAAACCAACTGCGGATAGCATTTTTTGTCATTCTGTAACAGGGGAAAAATCAGGAACCTGTGATTACACGCTGCTGGTCACATTCTGCCTGAAAAAGCATCTCAGTGTGAGGATTACTAAGTGCCTCTTGTCTGAGAACAAATGTGAACCAAGAGATTAACCCAGCATTTTAGACAGTATCATTTCCTTAGGGGAGAAGGTTGAGGGAAAATAAAGTCAACTGTGACTAAAGATTATCTGGCACCGACAAGACCAAAATGAGTGAAAACATTTCTAAAATATCTTTTCATATGCATAGGCAAAGGTAGAATACATGTAAGACTTTGTTCATGATCTCTCTGTGTGTGATCTCCACACATTTTCTTTTCTTTGTGAAAGCAATGTCTACATATTCTCAACCGAATAGTGCCAGTATATTATAATGAATTATGAGTTCAATTCAAACCTGTTTTAAAGGAGATAGATGTTCATTTCTATGAGATTTTTGCTCTGTGGAAAGAAGAGGAAGCAATTTATATATATATATATATATATATATATGTATAACCTTGCCTATGACGTCCATGCAATCTTTAGCAATAACTATGCGACCTTAAAAGGGAGAGAAGGCTTATACTTAGAGGGAAGCCTATGGGGTCAGATTTGGGATTGAATTTCAGTTCTGTCTACTTAAAACTTTTAAAATCCAGATCCTTCATTTGTAAAATGTGGCTAAAGCCACATTGGTCTGAGAACCAAATCACATGAACGTTGTGAATCACATGGTGCTTGGCACACATAATACTTAAAACAGAGTAGCTGTTAATAGCAATATGAATTAAACAAGAGTGAACAAATAAGAGGCTAAACTGTTACAACAAAATCTTTGAACAAGAGTTGTGTTCTCATTCAGTACCTGAAACAAAAACAAAGCTAGAATAATTTTTGAACTTTATAGATTTTTAAGCTTTTCTAACACGAAGTCTTATTCAATAAAGTAACTTAATATAAACAGCTCCGAATTTTAGACACATTTTTGTTTTCATTTTTCCATTTACCAGGATCATACTGATAAAGTTGTGGAAGTATATGAAAATACTTAATTATCCTATGTATTATAAATATGGTTATTAGAGGAGACAGTGTCATAAAACTGTAGAGCTGGCAGAGTCCTGAGTATAATTATTTCAATTTCCTCATTTAGCTGGGATTATGCAAGGCTCAGAAATAACAGAATTGCCCCAGCTGCCCAGATAGTGAGGAGGAAAGTCAAGGTGGCAGCCACAGCCTTCTGACTTCCAGTCCAGGTCTCTTCATACAAGAAGGCTACTCAATATGTGACAGATACAATTTGCTATCTGAAGATTATCCTTGTGAACAAGTCTTTGTGTGCAAGCAGGGAATGAGCATTGCGTAGTTGCATAGAGAAAACTGGGCTGCTTTTGAAGATATGGACACTTAACTGGCGAGCAGGAGTTAGAAGGTGTTTATTACTTTCCCCTCAGAATCTTGGTCAAAGCATCTTTTGTGAAGATGCATCAGTGAGAACACTGTCTCCCCAATGGATTGGTTTAAGAAGATTTATGCTTTCCTGAGAACTGAATTTCTGAAAATATTGACCAAGAGTTTATATACTCTTTAATCCAAACTCTTTGTCTTTACCTTATTGTACTGTGGTCTCTTGGTAAACAGACACTTGTAGAAGACAATAAATTTGTCAATATGATATTATTTCATAAATTAAATAAAATCTTCTGCTCCATTATTTCAAATACAGGAAATCAACTTAAAGTTAACAATGAGGCTAAGGGAACAATTGGAATATATATTGAATGTATATAAATATATATCTATAATAGCTTTCAAATTTGCTGACATATTTCTCCCAGTTTACTTCATCATGATATAAAATGTAAAACAAGTTCAGCTATGTGAAAAACAAAGTTTTGATACTTGATTTGTATGCCATTCCTAAAACAGACTTTATGAGATCAATATCAAATAGTTGTTCTACAAATATAAATAGTTGGTATAAGCCTCCTTTCTAGGTTACTTTTATAAAAAGAGAGGGGGACATTTAGGCATGAACAACTACCAACTCTTCAAATTGATCTTCAAAAATATTTTTAACTTCAGAATGTAAATTACTAATTTAGAAATCCCTGAGAGAAGAAGGGATGTTTATTTTAAGGCTCTGGGGAAACTCTTGAGTATTCCAGTCTTCAGGGCAAACAAACAAAGAACCATTTAGATCCATGTCTATTTTGTTTTTTAACTAGGCCCAGTTTTGAGCAGGAGTAGGAAATATATAATACATAATTTATGGATCTAACCTAAAATGTTTGGGCAAAATGCAATATCAAAGCAAACAAACAAGCCCCCCAAACCCAAAACAAACCAAAAAATTCCAACTATGTATCTCTATCTACATTACTACCTATACCTTTAATGACTCATCCATATCTGTAGGTCTGCTGGATGGCATCAGCGATTCAAAGGAGATGAACTTAGGTAGACTCCGGGAGATAAAGAGGGATAGGGAGTCCTGGCTTGCTGCACGCAGTCCATAGGATCGCAAAGAGTCAGACACGACTGAGCTACTGAACAACTATCTCTCTTTTCCAGTACGTGTCTAGTTCTGGTAACCCTATTTCTTCCAGGAAGAAGGGGCATCGCAGAAGCCCTTGAATGGGACAAGAAAGTCGACAGGAACAGGTAATCTCGCTTTAAAAATGTCCTGAGTGAAAAGGTGAGGAGGGAACAGGCCCGAATAGTGTTGCTGATGCTGCTAAGTCGCTTCAGTCGTGTCCGACTCTGTGCGACCCCATAGATGGCAGCCCACCAGGCTCCCCCGTCCCTGGGATTCTCCAGGCAAGAACACTGGAGTTCTCCACTGTTCCTTCTCCATTGCATGAAAGTGAAGAGTGAAAGTGAAGTCGCTCAGTTGTGTCCGACTCCTAGCGACCCCATGGACTGCAGCCTACCAGGCTCCTCCTATGGGATTTTCCAGGCAAGAGTACTGGAGTGGGGTGCCATTGCCTTCTCCGCCGAAGAGTGTTAGAAGAAACCAAAGTGGCCTAAAAAGGAGACCAGCGCGAGCCCCTGAGCAGTTTCACTTCCGCAGGGAGCCCAGCGCGGCGAGCCCTCGCCCCGCGGCCCGCGCCCAGGGGCTGCGTTTCCGGGACCTCGGCAGCAGCAGCCGCGGTGGGAAGCGGGCTGAGGACAGCGAGGCCCGGAGACCAGGTCGAGGATAACCTCAGATCGGGAGAGTCAGGGCTCGGCGGGCACGCGTCCAGGCGCTTGGGCTTCAGCGGCCGCGATGCTGCCAGCAGCGCCAGGCTGGGCGCGCGGGAGCTGCGAGCAGCGTGCCAGCGGCCCAGCGCCCCCAGGTGGGTGCGCGCGCGGTCGGGAGGCGGGAGGGAGACCGGCTGGCCCCGGGGTCCCGCGGAGACCGTGCTCCTCGCGGTGGGGGACCAGGCTGCCGCTCTGCCGGCGCCTCCCGCGGGCTTCTTGGCCGGGAAACCCGGACCCGAGGAGGTGGAAGCACTCTTGAAATCTGGGCAGCGCGCCACCGCCAGCGCTGCAACTTCTAAGTAGCTGGCACTTTCCAGAGCACCTGGGACAGCCTCCTCTAGTATCCAAAATCACCTTGGAATGTGTTACAGTTACACATCAGCCTAAAAATTCTGTCAACATGTTACAGCAACCTGCCCGTTTACCTGCAGGGGCTCCCCGAATCCAAACCGGTAAATGGCCTGTGACCTGCTAGTCAGAGAGATTACTTTCTGTAGAAAGTCCTCGAAACAGCTTTTCCTAACGCAAAAGGAAGAGCAGTCAATTCGTCTGAATACATAAATGCATTTACGGGTCAAAAGGAAGTGAAGGCACTTGTTTTCACTTCTTTTTGAAATATGTCAAATGCATTTGTGAATTGTATAATGAATATAAAAAGTGTTCAGTTTTGAAAATTAAAAAGAAAAAGGCTTCACTTGCATATTAAGAGTACTGGAGATGTACACACTGACATAAGCGATTAAAAATCTGAGTGAAATTCTATTGATTTGCTGAATGGAGTTTCTCATAGCTTACTAGCATTTAAAAAAATTAAATTATGGTTTTAGCTATGGCAAATGTGTTTTTTCATATACGAGTTTCAAAATACTGCTTTTTAGTTAAAATGGGAAGTGTACTTGTGGCAGTGGAAATGACAAGAAAAGAATTGATATCTTGATATGTTAACTTTCTGTGTGAACACTGAAATTCTGAAAGCTGTGGTCTGATGGACTGCATCTTGGCTTGCTTCAGTAAATAAACCAGCCATATCTTTTGAACCTTGAACAGGTTAGCTCTTTTGTAATTTTGGTTGAACAATTTTGTTAAATAGAATCGGCTACAATTTGTTTCAGACTTCTAGATTGAGCAGTTTAGACAAAACATGACTATTATTTCACTTAATGCTCAAGTAATGCTTTGAGGTGTTTGGTAGTATGAATAATGCTGCAGTGATGTAAACCATCTTTTGTCTCATTCTGAGTATTCTTGTTCCTCCTGTGCATTTCCCCTCATCTCTTTTGGTCCTTCCAATACAATATTATTTCACTTGATTCATTTACCTCCTTATTTGGCTCAAATAATGACACTTCTAACGAGCTCTCTTTTGTTATTAACCCATGCCATTCCTAGATGTGAATAGTCTTCTAAAAGAACTAGTTCTGATTAATCTCTCTCTCTCTCTTTTTTAACGAACACCTTTTTGTGTGACCTCTCTCTCTGCTTTGGGCAGGTGTCTCTGTAGCACCATAGACTTGGGCTAAATGTGACACATTAGGGGTTAGTTACTCCAACTGCCTCACTTTAGACATGAGAAAACTAAGACTCAATGAGTGAGTTGCCCACAGTTCCATAACCAATAAATATCTGAAGATCTCATTCATCATTTCACCAACAGTCTTCTACCTACCCATCCCCAAGAGTTGTGTAGTAATATGAGTGTAAAATGGGCAAACACAATCTAAAGTGGTAAATAACAGTTTCATGCCTATGAAGATATATTTCTAGCAGTTGGTGTATTTTGTATTTGTAATGACAATATTGTATAAACTTCCATCAGAGTGTTCAACTTGTCCTTTAGTGGAAGCAGGAAAAATATGGTACCCAGAACTAAGACAGTGTGAAAATGATGCACAGTGGATGAAAATTCCATTTAGACTCTTTTTTCTGGTTTATGAGTAACTAGATACTGTCTACTAATGTCCAAAAGAGAAGTTCCTTCTTTGTTTTATTCCAAAACTAATGATTGTTTAAATCTAATTTTGACTGCTACCTTCAATAAAGACTGTTTACTAAAGCATAGAATATTCCCTACTCCATAGTTTCTGTATTTCTTATTAATATTACTTGAGGCCTCTGATGAAGACAGAGATGAATTGTTAGGTTAAAAGCAGAGAGCATCTGTCCTGTCTCACCATATGCTAGATGCTTGTACATAGTTTGTGAGGAAGATAGTTTGTCTAAGTATTGTGTCTAAAGTTCTTAAGGATTTGAAGCTTTTCCCTCCAACTACAATCTTCCAGCATAGTCAGTGATCTAGATTTCTACTGTGGGAGATTCCTTTATTTAACTCTGCTGACTGATAAAACTTTCTTCAGACAAGCTGGAAAGGTTCTGTCTGGGTTCTGTCTGATAGGCTTATTTATGCTGAGATTTTAAAGAGAGGTGCTCTCTCAGGGCCTTCTTTATATGGAATAATTGTATAGTATTTAATTGCTTGGGATTTCAGGCATACAGCAGCATATTGGGCATAGGAACCTTTTTTTGCCATGTCTTTCTGAACACGTGCTATAGGCGATCATGATCATGCCCTACTTATGATGGCCTCAGCTCAGACTGGAGAGGCAATGGCAACCCATTCCAGTACTCTTGCCTGGAAAATCCCATGGCCGGAGGGGCCTGGTAGACTGCAGTCCATGGGGTCCCAAAGAGTTGGCACGACTAAGTGACTTCACTTTCCCTTTTCACTTTCATGCATTGGAAAAGAAAATGGCAACCCACTCCAGTGTTCTTGCCTGGAAAATCCCAGGGATGGGGGAGCCTGGAGGGCTGCCGTCTATGGGGTCGCACAGAGTCCGACATGACTGAAGTGACTTAGAAGCAGCAGCAGCTCAGACTGCTTTAAATCCAGTCTAGAGTCATTGCTTATCTGCTTTGTGATCTTGGATAAATAAATAAATCTATCATTGTATCAGTTTGTCCAGTTACAAAGTAAATGTGGATTGAACAATAGCATCTATTTGAAAGAATGTTTTTGAGTATTAAAGGGGAAAGTGCATGTGAAGTGCTTTTCAAGGTGCCATAGCAGATAGTAATTGCTTAATACATGTTGGCTATTGTTTTACTCCTTTGGTCATTGATTGATAGTGTCATATTTACATGTAACAAGTAAAATTCTTGTTGAGAAACTGCCTCGTGTTGACTTGGGGAAAAACTTAAAAGGATGAAGCCATCAAACTCCCACATCAAAAAAAATAAAACTGGGGAGTGTGGCTTCCTATAGAAAGACATTGTCATAATCTTGGGGAAATAGTGTGGTTAATAGTTCCGGGAGGAGGAATAAAAAGGAATCCACAATGAGGGAAAAAAAAAAAAGATTGATTAGACTAGGGCAGTTACAATAAAGAATAAAATGGGAATTTAATAGGACAAAATGAGAGCTATATCATTATGGAATTATTTCTTCATATCACAGAGAATCAATTATGACCCAATTAAGGAAAAAAAATGTATGTTTAAAAAGTAAGCATCAAATGTAA
The DNA here is from genome assembly GCF_019923935.1 of Bubalus bubalis. Lineage (NCBI taxonomy): Eukaryota > Metazoa > Chordata > Mammalia > Artiodactyla > Bovidae > Bubalus > Bubalus bubalis. The sequence goes on along the minus strand of NC_059163.1, from coordinate 98,211,190 downwards.
AATTGTGGGACATTTCATCAAATTATAAGAAGATAGAAGATTTGTTTTACCAAAATATTTACTGCTGGGCTAAAAACAAACTAATGTAAAGAATATCATTCCTGCCAAATATAAATCACATGTTTTAAGAAATTAAATGGCTGCTACCTGATCATCAGGGCTCTCCTGGTGGCTCAGATGGTAGAGAGGCTGCCTGCCAATACAAGAGGCCTGGCTGTGATCCCTGGGTTGGGAAGATCCCCTGGAGAAGGGAATGGCAATCCACTCCAGTATTCTTGCCTGGAGAATTCCATGGACAGAGGAGACTGGTGGGCTACAGTCCGTGGGGTCACCAAGCAACTTTCACTCACTACCTAATCATCTAAGGTACAGTTGCTATTTTATTACTTTCTATATATATATATTATAGAATATCTTAGAATAATTTTGGAGACAGCTATGAAATAAGAATAGGAAGGACATATTCTAGAAGTTATTATTTAAAAATGAGTTGTTATATGGTCTTGTAATTCTTTCCTATTTTAAGTGTAAAGAATGGTATCTATGTTTTACTGCAGATACTAAAATAGTTCAGGTGGTGAAGATAACAGATATTGTATGGAATTATACCCTCCTGTATTTATTTTTCACTCAGAAATATAATGAGCCTTTTAGACCTTTACCATTAGACATAAATTTCTTTGCTGCTTCCAAATGCTCTGACTGAGATAATCCAGAAAGATTATTTCTCTTCGTAATCATGAGAAGTAATTCATTATTGCCTTGTGGTCTTTTATGAGATTTTCTTTGTATCCAGTTCAAGTTTTGCTTTATCAAATGAACTATGTGTCATATTTCCTTTTCTTTTATATATTAGTAATTCTCATTGCTTCATTTTTAGGTGTTCCATTTAATAAGGAAGACATACTGAAAAGCACAAGACATTCTTAACATGGAATTTCATTTGCCTAATTTTGTTTGGTCATGATCTAGGTTGAGGTGTCAACCTCATCCTTCAGTCAAGATCAATGGTCTCATTCCCTTTTGTTCATATTTATCTGTAGGATCATGTCTAACTTTCAGAAAAACAATATAGTTTCAGACTACTTGAAATTTTGGCCTTTTAGTAGCTAGCATTTATTATGTTTCTACTTTGAATTTATGTGATTGGGATATCACATTACTTTGATAGGTGAGCATGTCAGAAGATTAGCACCTAATCTGGACAAGAAGTTATGTTGTTTCATATAATCATATGAAAACATTTAATAATTCATTGTGGCCTTTCATTTCCTAACAGTTTTCTAAACTGTTAAAGTCTTTTTTTAGGGGATGGGGTGCAGGGTGGAGAAACATCAACATGCAGAAACTTATCACATCAAAGTGGTAGGATTCTATAAAATCATGGCACTGGAATGACAAATTGTAGAGTATTTCTTGTGACTGTATGAAGAATCCTTAAAATTTACACATTTTCTACATTGGCCAATCACATTTTATTTAGATTTTAGAAGACCAGTGTAATTAAGAAATCTCAGGAGACAACTACAGTTTTAATGTAATTCGTGAACTATTGGGTCCCTATTGGAGCCAGTCTGTTGACTGCTTAATGGCCAATGATGTGTGTTGTCTGGCATTTAAAGATTTGTTGGATTCAACAAAGCCCTTCTTTCCTTCCAAACAATAGATAATGAGACTGTTAACAGTGGAAGGTCAATGTTCGGTGGCATACAATAGAGAATGACAACTAGTTGACTCGTGTGGAAGATGGATAATTAGACAAAAGACTAGAAGAGAGAATTAAGGAGAACTGAAAGACAGAGGGAAGAATCTTGGTTTCTGACTTTCCATTTCCAGGTCATGTAGGACCCCGCTGCACTTGTTGTTCTGATATTGTCTGTTCATGAAATGCCTGTGACATCCTGCAATGACTTTTTCTTTATATGAACTAGTTTGAATGAGTTTCTTTTTTTTTTTTGGAGGAAAAAAAGAGTTTGGGTTAGAATACCTTTATTTCTCAAACACTGCCATTCCTGTTCCTGTAAGCTTTTCCTCTTTTAGAAAATTGTTGTTATTGTTAAAGCAATCTTTAAGAATCTTCTATTGAAAGTTAAAAATCATCAGAATTAGATCTATTCCTTTTATGTGCTAAAAATAGAGTGCCTTGTGAGGTGAGTCTGGTGAGTCCTCTAGATAAAAATATTTGGAGTTTTCTAGCTTTATGGTGCATATTTGAAGAACTTGAAGTCTCTATAGTTGGTGAGGAAATAATTCATTCAAAGGTTAATATTATGAGTTAAGCACTATTAAGTCTAGAGTTTTGAATTATGTAGTTATAAAATTATATTAATTATAAAATTTAGCAATAGAATTTTTATGCTTTGTTAATACAATGCTTTTACTTATATGAAAAGTTTGTAGCATGCTGTTTCTTACAAACTTTTAATATGTGTTTAAATTGAGGCACACAAAGAGGATCCTTATGACATTTATCTTAGTAAAAAAGAAAGAGGAATTATTAAATTCCTCCAGCATAATTTACAAGCTATTGTCTCAATCCTCCTGGCAGATGATAAAAAATAGCATCACTGACAGGCCATTGTGAAGCCTTTATCCACACTATCAGTGGACTAATATCAACCTGAAGCAGTGTAATCAGCATTTTACTTCAGAGATTGGTCCTTGATTAAGATCTTTTGTAGTAATCGAGTACAAAGTTTAGTATCCTCATTAGGTTACAGATGATACGTTATTAATAGTATTAATGATTGCCTTGGAAAACAAGGTTAGAATTCAGTGTGCTCTTACCAAATTGGAGAGATAGACACAAATTAATGAAGTTCAGGTGTGATCAATTAAGTGTAATGACGTAGGTGAAGGAAGGAGACTCCGATTGACAGAAAAATTTTCAGATTTTAACAAGGTTACAGTCAGTCTTATAATGAGCAAGGGGAGAGTTGCAGAAGAAGAAGCTGGAAAAGTAAACTGAAACTAAATTACATAAGCCTGTATGAAAAGTCCCCTAAGTATGAGTAGATACTGAAGAATTTTAAAACAGAAGCATAACATGACTAGATTTTTGTTTTAAGAAGATCGTGTGAAAGGTTATTCTTCTTCTAAATCACCTTCTGAATCAATGAAAGTGAAAATAAAAAGAGCTTATGATCTGAAAAAAATAAAAGATCTTGTGAGGTGCTTTTGGTACAGTTAATTGGAAGAAGTCAACAGTGGAAGTTTTTGAACAATTAGGAATTTATCCAAAAGTAAAATAAAGGGAGAAGTGGACATGTTTATTGAGAACTATTACTTATATGCTTTCTGTGTTGTAGTAGTAGATACAGAGTCTGAGGGGGAAAGAGATGTGAAGTCAATGGTAGGTTTGTGGCATGAAAAACTGGGAAGGTCATAAGTTGTCATTTACTCTAATGGAAAAGATTGAAGGAGCAGGAAGAAATGGCAAGGGCATGAGAACATTCAATTTCAGTTTTGCATATGTTACATTTGGGCTAGATGAGAAATACTCAGGTAGCGATGTCAGATAAGCATTTGATGTTATGATATGGAGCTCAGAAAGGGAGTTCAGGCTAGAGATATAAAATTGGGAAAAGTACCTTGGCTCAGCTAGTAAAGAGTCTCCCTGCCAATGCAGGAGATGTATATTGATCCCTGGGTTGGGAAGATGCCGTGGAGAAGGAAATGGCAACCTACTCCAGTATTCTTGCCTGGGAAATCCCATGGACAGAGGAGCCTAGTGGGCTACAGTCCATGGGATCACAAAGAGTTGGACACGACTGAGAGCACAGGTATGCACAGTCTTTAAAATTGCATCAGTAAATAAGATAGCAGAAAAGAAGAGTCTAGAGTAGAAAGAAAAGATGACCCAGGATAAAGAACCACATAAAGTAAAATTTATATATTGATAGAGACAGAGGAGTTACCCTATATGATTGAGGAGAGGCTAAAAAGAAGAGGAAAATAGTATAATGGCAAGAATTCAAGAATGAGATGTTTTGGGGAGGCAGGAGTGGTGAACTGATTGAAATTCTTTGAATAGTTCAGATAAATTGAAGACTGAAATTTAGCTGATGGATTTGACATGAAACTTACTGATGACTGTAGGGAGAGAGGTTAAGTAGCTTTAGGAGAGGGGATGAGAGTTGAAGGGTGAAGGTAGATGAGGATGTGAATACCATGTAGACAACTTTTGAAAGCTTGGCTCCAGTATGCAGAAAGAAAGTAGCCACTGCAGGAGATGTGGGTTAAAGAAAGGGTTTTGTGTATTTGTTTTTTGTTTTAAGATCTGTGCTAGTGTTATGGTTTATTTGTACTCAAAAGCTGATAGCACTACACCAAAGGAAATTTTTTCCTATGAAAAGGTTCAGAGACAAGTTCCATAAATTTCATTATGAACACATTTTAATGTAGATATTTTCTTATGTGTTTAAATATTCTGTTTCATCCTTTCCCTTCCTTCTTTCCTTCTCTTCTTCCATGATTCTGGAGTGCCTCTCTTCTTCCTCTCCTCCCCTTCTTTCTCCTCCTTCATTCCCTTTCCCCCTCCCCATCTCCTTCTCTCTCTAGGCATGAATGTTAATGGAAAATAATGAATATTTCTTTGTATTGAACCTTTATTTCCATGCTGGATTATTCCATACTTTTGCTTTTATTGATCATCCCTTCCTTTTTATCCAAATCTGAATCAGTGCCTCACTATTACAGTCATATCTTTGCATATGCTTCAACTTGTACCCCCTCTTTTTCCGTCAGAGCTGCTTGATTAAACTCCAACCCTGAATAAGTCTATCCAACTGTATTCTTCCTGTTTGAATCAAGTAACTGAAAGTTGCTAAGTGAAAACACATTCGAGCAAGTTGGAATAGTTATAAATTTGGGCAGTTCCTGTTACATACTACTTGTGTCATAGAAGATTTTGATAATAAATGACAGTGAGTTAAAAAAATTGTATTCTCTGAATGCAGATTTGTTCTATGATGTCAGATCAGTGAACTCTTACATACTTTCTGTCTGTTGATGGGCAAAAAACACTATACTGTGCTGCCTGACACTGTATCTACTAGACATGTGGCTCTTGGGCACTTGAAATACAGCTGGTTCAAATTGAGATGTGCTGTGAATGTAAAAACACTCACTAGTTTTCAAAGATTTAAAATAGAATGTAAAATCTTTCAGTAACTTTAATATTGATTTATATGTTTTACTGGATTGAATAAAATATATTGCTATAATTTCACCTGTTTCTTTTTATTTGTTGTTATATAGCTGTTAAAAAATTAAAATTACATATGGGATTTGCACTTGTGATTTATATTGTATTTTTTGTTGGATAGCACTGCTCTAAGTTTTCGAAAAATCCCAATGAAATCTGTTGAAGGTTTGGTTTCTTTCTTATGAAATATTGTTATAGAAATATTACCAATATCTGACACGAACAATGCTAACATAATTTACACTTCCTCCAATAGTTTAAAGAGACCCTCTTCCCATTCATGATTGCCCACAGAGGTATTTTAATAATGACATTATAGTATTACTTGAATGTTTAAATCATAGTGTAATACTAAAATAGTGTAAATGCTAAAATTTACCTACCATTTTTCGTATAATTTACTCATATTTCTATTATATCTTTTACCTTAATAATTTGTGAGGTCACATTACATATTGAAGATTTAAACTTTATCTTATCATCACAGATATTTTTCTTAGTCTATTGTAATCTTTCTAAATGATTTTGATTATGGTGTTTGTTGCCACTGAATATATTTTAATGCTCATTTTTTTCAAATACACTTATATTTTCTTTCACAGTTCTGTTCCCTGTCTTGGCTAGGGGAATCTTAAAAATCCCTCAGTGACCATTGTAATTTTCTGTATTTTTTTCTAAGATTTTAATTTTTATAGTTGCATGTAGTATGCTTGGAATTTATTTTTGTGTATAGCATGAGGCTAAAATCCAACTTAAGTTTTTCTTTTTTAATATGGGCAGCTAATTGAGAAAAGCATTTATTAAATGAATCCTACTCTTGTAAGTGAATCGAAATACCACCATTGGCATACAGCAAAGTTTCATGTATCTGGGAATTTGCATTCTGAATTCTCTGTTCCACTAATATTTTTGTTTATTCCCCAGCCAATTTCTGCTAAGGAAAGTTCTCCCAAGAAATTGCCTTTTCCATAATTTTCTTTTGGCTATTAATAGATATTTATTATTGGAGAAGGAAATGGCAACCCACTCCAGTGTTCTTGCCTGGAGAATCCCAGGGACAGAGGAGCCTGGTAGGAGGCCGTCTATGGGATCACACAGTCAGACACGACTGAAGTGACTTAGCAGCAGCAGCAGCAGAAGCAGATATTTATTATTCTCTTTTTCCACTTGCATTTAAAGATGATTTTGTCCACTTCTCCTTCCCATGAAATAATTGGGATGTTGTGTAACACATACTTTAGAAGCATTTAATAGAAAGCCATCTAGCAGTTTTAATCAGAAAGAACTTTTAAGTTAGGGAATTAAGTGTAAGTATAGTTTCTCAGTCGTGTCAGACTCTTGGTGACCCCATGGACTGTAACCTGCCAGGCTTCTCTGTACATGGGATTCTCCAGGCAAGAATATTGGAATGAGTTGCCATGCCCTCCTCTAGGGGATCTTCCTGACTCAGGGATTGAACTCGAGTCCCTTGTGTCTCCTGTATTGCAGGCCGATTTTTTACCATTAGCGCCAATCAACATTAAATGTTATTAACTATTCTGTTGGATTAATATGGATAGAAAATTCTGTGTCCAAAAGGTCCAAGGTTTTAGAATAAGTATATAGTAACTTGGGTTATTTAATTCAGTTGACAAAATTGGAAACTTTCAACTCACTCATATTGCAGTTACATGAAGATTGAGCTTTCCTGATGTGCTTCTGTGAAAAAATGTAACAAGATATTACTTTCTATATTTGAGATGTCTTTCCAGATAATATTTATCACAAAATTAGTTCATTAATTCAGTTGAATCATTAATTGGAAAAATGTGACCTTTGCACTGAAATTATGAGATGGAAAATATCTAATATTTTATTAGTATTAAACTGAATAAGATGTTAAAATGAAAAAAGACACATAATTCCTTTTTAAAAAGAACTTGATAGATCTTTGGACATACGTATAGAGTTTCAGTTTAAAATTTATCAAAAATTTTGTTTGTATTATAGACCAAACTAATCTCCTAATCTCTTACCTGTTTCCTATACATTTTTCCAGTTTTACATTGTTAAAATTTATCATCTTATTTGACAAGATAACTTAGGCTGCTGGTTGTGTTCACCTTTGTGGGTTGATTATCTGTCAGTTCAGTTCAGTCACTCAGTTGTGTCCGACTCTTTGCAACCCCATGAATTGCAGCACGCCAGGCCTCCCTGTCCATCACCAGATCCCGGAGTTCACTCAAACTCATGTCCATCGAGTTGGTGATGCCATCCAGCCATCTCATCCTCTGTCGCCCCCTTCTCCTCCTGCCCCCAATCCCTCCCAGCATCAGAGTCTTTTCCAATGAGTCAATTCTTTGTATGAGGTGACCAAAGTACTGGAGTTTCAGCTTTAGCATCATTCCTTCCAAAGAACACCCAGGACTGATCTCCTTTAGAATGGACTGGTTGGATCTCCTTGCAGTCCAAGGGACTCTCAAGAATCTTCTCCAACACCACAGTTCAAAAGCATCAATTCTTTGGCACTCAATCTGTGTCAACTCAGATATAGAATCTGTCACTTGTGTGACTTTGAGCTGATTACGTATCTAGGATCCAATTCTTTTATATCTGGAGTGGGTAACACACCTATTTTATAGCCTCATGATGATAAATATAATTCTGTGTGTAGAGTACCTAGAGCATTCATAACAGGTGCTTAGCAAATGGCCGATATTACATTCAGCATAAGTTACATTCAACTTGCACTTTTATTAGAAGGAATGTGTTTACATGGCTCATTCTCACACTTCTGGTGTCGCATACATATGAATCTCAGGATTGAGAGCCTCATATAAATGTTCTTTCAGTTCTCCTGTTTAATTTTTCTCAACACTACATTAAACAGTATAATATCTCAAACACATGTTTCTCTGGGTTTTCACTCCAAACTGAACTTGAAGAAACCTGTGATCTGTTATGAAAATAAATGCTATGGTTCTATATATGAATACTATGTAGTCTTTAGGGAAAATAGTTAATGGGTTAAGAACATTTTTCTCATTTTGAGAATTTAATTCTGTTTACGCATCATATTTTTTTAAATAAAAATGTAGTAAATTTTCATTTCTTTATTCTTGAAGGAGACTTTGTTCATAGCTATACCATATATTATACTTCCTGCCCTCCCAGCCCTATGAAGACAGAGGAACATACAGAAAAACTGGACCGTAGTGTAGTTGACTCAGTCTCTGAACTTTTGCAATGAAGGCATTTCTTATATCATCATGTAATTAAATAATAGTTGATATAGTTGTGCAGGTAATGTTTTAGCGATATATTTGAAATTGTTTAAATTATGTCTGAGCAGTGTATTCCTTATAGGGTATAAATCTATACAGTGTTTCACCTAGACATCTAAGGGTGAGCAGAATAACAGGAAGGATCCCCAAAGCAAATTTCTAGTTCTGAGTAACCCACAGTTCCTGTAATTATGGAAAGAAAGGGACAGCTTTTCTTTTACTTTTATGAGGGCCAGCCTTCTGAGAAGCTAGCAGTTAAAACCCATTTCATTTCTGCTCTCCTTGTGAAAACATAGAGGAATCATTAGAAAGTATGTTCACATGTAGTATTTTATTGTATGACCTCTTAGAATAATTCTCTGATCTGGTGTATATAAAAATCTAGACTCTGAACTCCTCAATATGAATTCAAAGCCTAGCAGAATCACCTCGTAGTTAGTCATAGGACCTTAAGTTACTCTGTTACAAGACCTCTCTGTACCTCACAATGAAATGAGGAAAGAGCATGTAGTAGTACTTGAAGCAGGCAGGTACTCTGTAATTGATGACTGTCATGGTTGCTGCAAGGCAGGTAGGCCAGCAGCCACATGGGACATTATGAAGGGCGACTCATACCTCTCTTAGCTGATGGTCAATGCCTCAAAAATCTAGAGTTCATATTTCCAAGCTTTGTTCCTTTAATGCTGTGTTTCCCCTGTTACTCCGTACCACATATATTCCTTGGGAAAAAAAGATGTTCTGTGGTGAAATAAGTTTTGATATATATATCGTATATAATATATATGTATAGGTATAAATATGATATATATATTATATATATCATATATACATATATTAGGTCATTAAAATAGCCTGAGAAATTCTGCAACTAACAGTGTCTGTTCAATTTCCTTGAAGCCATTGTCTCATAAATGTTTTTAACCATGGTATGCTTTGTTATCACAACGCTGGAAAAGAAGTAAGTTCTTTTGCACAAAAATTATCATCCCTGTTAAATGGCAAAGAGTTCTTGAGATTCCTGAGTTCTTTCAACCAGAGATTGATGGCACTCTTTTTAGTTTTTTTCTTCAGTTCTGTTCATCCCATTGGGTAAATAAAGTTCTCACTCTGCTGTTGACCACATTTGAAATGAGCGGAAGGGAAGGAGGCTTATCACAGAAATGAAAGTGGAGGGGGCTATAGATAGGGAAATGGCGTTGGCAGGCTAAGTAGGGCACAGACAACTTGCTGATTTTTTTAATTCTCTTATGATTATTTCTGACTTTTCTGGTAGGACTTTTATTATGGGATGTGCCAGAGAAAACAGGAGGAAATGTGGGGATGAAATGGAACTGGGAAAGAACCTAGGGAATTCTAAGATAAGAGTATTTTGGAGTGTTGTGTTTATGACGTTGATATTCAGATAGCATGTGTGCATCTTAACTGAGCAAATGACTTAAAAGATATTTTCACATGTTAAATGTATAAATCTGCCACTGTCTCAATAATCATGTATGCTATGTAAATGGCCTCACATTGTTTAATTATTGGGATTTCATTCATTAGAAGATTCTAAAATTAAGAACAACTTGACATGGCCATAAACAAATGTCTTTCATGTTAGAAATGTTTGTCAATGAAGCACATGTTTGAGGCAAATATATGGGCTAATAAGAGTCACTCAAATAAATTATTGCTGAAATATTTTTCTACCTAAAACAACAGAAACTGATATAAATGCAAATAACTTAGAGAATGAGTTTTATGTCTTGGAGATGGACTAACTTAGTAGGTCACATAGAAAACAAAGTTAATATGAAAATGACTGCTATTACTCAAATAGATTGGATGCTATTTAAAGGAATGGGTAACCTCTAGCATCCGTTCAGCAGAGAGAAGCACATTAATAGATGCTTCCTGATGAGCTAGTACAAAGTGTGACATTAGAGTTGCTGATTAAGTTTATGAAAGAGAATAAGTAAAAGTGAAGCCATTTCTGAATACCCTGTTTATGAATATCCCTGGAGTTCTATATCTACCCTTAGATAACCAGCCTGGGGTTTCCAAGTTCTTTCTTAATTGTTTGGTTTGCACATGAACTGCCTTTGATTATGAAAAAAGTTTAAAACTCACAGAACCTTTTACACAAAGATAATTTTAAGGCAGTTCTCAGTATTATGTTAATGTTTAAATCTGGTAACAAATACTTTAGTTATTTTTACTAAGATTTCTATAACCTTTTAATATAACTTATTTAGTTAATTAAAATATCTTTTGGGGTAAATAGAAAAAGTATTATTATTGTCTAAAAGTTTATGAAATTTAATATCCTGCATTTATGTCTAGAAGATTAAATCATTTTCTTTATTATTCTTTTTTTCTAAAATAATACATACCCATAGTTGAAAATATGTAACAGGCTTAAAAAAGTAGAAAAAAGAGATATATGTACTTCTAATTTTTGTTTGTCTATGTTTACTTCTAATATTTTTACTTGTTTGGCATTCTTGCTTCAATATATTTACTATTTGGATATACAATTTAAAATTACATTTGTATGGCTATTTGGTGATGTAGCATTTGTAAATATTTCTGCTGTGCTCTTGCCTCATTTAAATATATTGCACAATGTTTTAAAACAAAAGGAAACAAAAAGAAAGAAATCCACAGTGATTTATTGGATAGAAGAACAGATCATCCTCCAGACAAGATTATTTTTATTAATTTAAATAATTATTTTAGTTAAGTAATTAAAAATGAATTATTTTTATTAACTTAAAGAAAGACAAATTCAATATGATTTAACTTATATAGAAGACAAAACAAATTATCCATAGTAACAAAGCCAAAACAAAGTCATAGATACAAAGAACAAGCACTGGTTGCCATAGAGAAGGAGGGAGAGGGGATGAGTGAGTGGTGAGAGAGACTAAGAGGTGCAAGCTTTCAGACAAAATAAATGAGTCATGGTGGAGGGGGCGGGGGGTGCTGGGTGTGCAGGGTGAAATGTACAACAAGGGGAATATAGTCAATAATATTGTAATAAATTTGTATTTTAACAGATGGTAACTAGACTTATCATGATGATTATTTGTAATTTACAAAAGTGTCACATCATTATGTCATGCTCCTGAAATTAACACAGTGCTGTAGGTCAATTATATTTCAATTAAAAATAATATATGTATACTGTCTTAGCCAGTTTTAAGTATACAATTCAGTGTTGTTCCTGTAGTCACCATGTTACCTTCAGTGACTCCATGGTGACATGTAGTGACCATGCTGTACATTGCCTAAGTTTCAACTCTCATTTAAATTATAATTATAAATAAGAATTATAATTTAACTTTCATTTAAATAAAGCATGAGTCTCTTTCCCAAATATTTTTCTTAATATTTCATAAGTTATGTTGCCATTGTTTTCAACATTTTCCAATGCTTATGTCACTTCGATTCCTTGAATGTATCATGATACAGTGGGAAGAGTACAGTTTTAGTATTTGGAAAGGGTTCTATAGCCAAGCAAGTCCCCAGTGTTGTCTGCCATATTGTTTTTTAAAGATTGATGATGTAAATTAACTTTTACAAGATGCTCATTGGCCCTGCAACAATAAAGAGTTAACTTTATTAACTCTTCTAAGCCTTACTCTGGATGGTTTTCATTGTAGAAAATTTGGGAAATATAAGGAAGAAACATAAAGTTCCATTTCATTGTACTGCCCAAACTTCATCTTGTTTACATGTTGGTGTTGTGTACTTTTTTTTTTACCTATAAGTATGTATATAACATTTTTAAAGGCAAAATTGGACCTAACTGATGGGCCTAAAATAATAAAGAAAGAAAACAATAAGTTTTTAAGAACATAAGAAAACATTTTTGTACCAATTGATTTGAAGTCATCTGACAGAACGGGATCAAATTCTGGCTTTGTCATTAATGGACCTTCATCTTTTATAAGCAATGCAACCTCTTCGATGCCCAGGAGGCATTATGTATATTGATGATAACATCAATTATTCAAGAGAATGATAAGCTCATACTAGTAATTCAATTAGTACCTCTTATCTTAAAAAAAAAACTACAGAAATTAAAATTGCTTTCTCTAGGCACTTGGAATTGAGAATATTTGTCAAGAAAAGGGTGGACTAATGCCTCTCTCTACATTCCTGTGTAGGAGTAATTATCCTTCCTTCATTTATCCTGCATCTCCTGTGCTAGGCTCCAGGGATATACACAAAGTTGGCTGTAGCTCTCAGGGACTGTATTTAAGTGAAATAGGATGGGACAAGCTAAGTAGCTCTATTTCCTTTTATTTTCACTCTAATTCAACATCAGGTGACTAAAAACCCCTCGGCCTGTCAAGATCTGAATAATTCAGTCATGAGAACTAGTTAGCAGGCCGAGCAGCAGCTAAAAATGTTTTCTCTGATGACTGGGGGTGACTACTGACGCATAATTGCTATTCCAGAAAGTCACCACTCATTTTAGAATGCAGTCATGAGTAGTCTCTTGGGACAGAGTTTTGCAAATTTTATTCTCCTAAGACCTTCCAAAGCAAAGAAATAAAGGAAAATGATAGAACGGGAAAGACTAGAGATCTCTTCAAGAAAATTAGAGATACCAAAATTAGAAAGATTTCATGCAAAGATGGGCTCGATAAAGGACAGAAATGGTATGGACCTAACAGAGCAGAGATATTAAGAAGAGGTGGCGAGAATACACAGAAGAACTGTACAAAAAAGATCTTCACAACGAAGATAATCACGATGGTGTGATCACTCATCAAGAGCCAGACATCCTGGACTGCGAAATCAAGTGGGCCTTAGAAAGCATCACTACGAACAAAGCTAGTGGAGGTGATGGAATTCCAGTTGAGCTCTTTCAAATCCTGAAAGATGATGCTGTGAAAGTGCTGCACTCAATATGCCAGCAAATTTGGAAAACTCAGCAGTGGCCACAGGACTGGAAAAGGTCCGTTTTCTTTTCAATTTTCAATCATTTGAAATGAAATGAATGACATGAATTTCATTTCATTTTCAATCCCAAAGAAAGGCAATGCCAAAAAATGCTCAAACTACTGCACAATTGCACTCATCTCACACGCTAATAAAGTAATGCTCAAAATTCTCCAAGCCAGGCTTCAGCAGTACGTGAACTGTGAAATTCCAGATGTTCAAGCTGGTTTTAGAAAAGGCAGAGGAACCAGAGATCAAATTGCCAACATCCACTGGATCATCGAAAAAGCAAGAGAGTTCCAAAAACATCTATTTCTGCTTGATTGACTATGCCAAAGCCTTTGACTGTGTGGATCACAATAAACTGTGGAAAATTCTTCAAGAGATGGGAATACCAGACCATCTGACTTGCCTCTTGAGAAACCTATATGCAGGTCAGGAAGCAACAGTTAGAACTGGACATGGAACAACAGACTGGTTCCAAATAGGAAAAGGAGTACGTCAAGGCTGTGTATTGTCACCCTGCTTATTGAACTTATATGCAGAGTACATCATGAGAATGCTGGGCTGGAAGAACTGCACAAGCTGGAATCAAGATTACCAGGAGAAATATCAATAACCTCAGATATGCAGATGACACCACCCTTATGGCAGAAAGTGAAGAGGAACTGAAAAGGCTCTTGATGAAAGTGAAAGAGGAGAGTGAAAATGTTGGCTTAAAGCTCAACATTCAGAAAATGAAGATCATGGCATCTGGTCCCATCACTACACGGCAAATAGATGGGGAAACAGTGGAAACAGTGTCAGACTTTATTTTGAGGGGCTCCAAAATCACTGCAGATGGTGACTGCAGCCATGAAATTAAAAGACACTTACTCCTTGGAAGGAAAGTTATGACCAACCTAGATAGCATATTGAAAAGCAGAGACATTACTTTGCCAACAAAGGTCCGTCTAGTCAAGGCTATGGTTTTTCCTGTGGTCATGTATGGATGTGAGAGTTGGACTGTGAAGAAAGCTGAGTGCCAAAGAATTGATGCTTTTGAACTGTGGTGTTGGAGAAGACTCTTGAGAGTCCCTTGGACTGCAAGGAGATCCAACCAGTCCATTCTAAAGGAGACCAAACCTGGGTGTTCTTTGGAAGGAGTGATGCTAAAGCTGAAACTCCAGTACTTTGGTCACCTCATGCAAAGAGTTGACTCATTGGAAAAGACTCTGATGCTGGGAGGGATTGGGGGCAGGAGGAGAAGTGGAGGACAGAGGATGAGATGGCTGGATGGCATCACCAACTCAATGGATGTGAGTTTGAGTGAACTCCGGGAGTTGGTGATGGACAGGGAGCCTGGCGTGCTGTGGTTCATGGGCTCACAAGGAGTCGGACTTGACTGAGCGACTAAACTAAACTGAACTGAAGACCTTCCCCAGTTTTTGACTATACTACCCATAATCTTGTTTAAGAAAATGTTTTCTTTTTGCTAAATTTTTTTTAGCTTAAATATGATACATTTAAAAAGATTCTATCACTACCATAAATATAAAATCATTACCTCTTGCCATTAGTAGATGGTGACCATACAAATACACAGATTGAAAATCAAATAATTTGAAAAAAGTAGCTAAGGACAAGCTCTGGGCACCTGGGTCACTCTGTCCTTGATAGTGGTGGAGTTCATGAAGTCGCAGGAGCTCCAAACTGGAATATAGGCCTTGAAGGAGTCAGGATTGGAGAAGTGTTCTAAAGGGAGTGACATTCCCTCTATGACTTCCAGTCACTGTGTCCCAGGAATTGGCATCCTACCTCTGGCAAATGCCCTCTTGAAAGGCAGATTTCACATTACAGAAGTTTGAAAGGAAGTTTTATTTAGAGCTGACAGGTGTCAGGCACTGTGATAAATGCTCAACATTCTTTATCTTATTTAATTTTCACAACAACCAATTTCATAAGTTCTATTATCCAAATGTTACAAGTAGGTAATCTAGTTTCAGAGATGTTAATTATTTGCCCAATTGGACTCCATGACAGCCTGACTCTAAAGCTTGGCCTCTTGGCCACTGTATGCATCTCTGTAGTGAACTCACTTCTTTCTCACGCAAACTCAGATATACATCCAGGTCAAGCAGGTATCCCTCTCAGGTGAACATTTCCTTTTTTATTCAATAAATAGCCATATATACAGAAAGTCATTTTAATAGAATAATGTACAACATATAAGATACCATTACTTATCAGTAGATCCACTTAGAAACATTCTTAATAAGTTATAGAATAGACAACCACAGTTTCCAACTGATAATTATAAAAATTTAGAGAGTTTTGCTACTTTCAAGGTCCTTAGAGATGAATGAATAGGAAGTGAAATATCTACAATGAAATGCTAGAAAAAATGTCTTTCATAAAGGCCGTTAAGGTATTTAAAATTATCAAAGCTGTAATACAGATGTGATTAAAATATACTGTAAAATGCCTGCAATAGAGTAGTTTAAGAATGCAAGGCTAATAATTTGCATCTGTCTAATACTTTGCATTCTCAAAGGAATTTTCAAACCCCTACTAATTGACTCTTAGAAAATTCTTCTAACATATCATTTACTTTGACTCAATGAGAAATGTAAACAATGATCATTTAAGCTGTTTAATCAAGGTTATCCTGCAAATACTGTGTGAGGAGAAGCAGAGAGTGTTCTTGCTTGTATATCTATCTGTTTTATGTCAGAAGGCTGTAGTTAAAGGAGAGAAGGAACCAGAGCTGAAAGCAGTGTTCATATGTTGTGGTGCACACAGTAATGGTTCCCTAAGATTGTTGTTTTTTAGTTGCTCAGTCAGGTTCAACTCTTTTGAGACCCAATGGACTGTAGCCCACCAGGAATCCCTCTGTCCATGGGATTTTCCAGGCGAGAGTAGCCATTTCCTTCTCTGGACAGTCTTCCCAACACAGGGGTTGAACTCATGTCTCCTGCATTGAAAGGCAGATTCTTTACCACTGAGCTCCCCAAAGATATCTACATCCTAATCTCTGCACCTGAGAATATGTTCAGTTCAGTTCGGTAGGTTAGTCATGTCTGACTCTTTGCAACCCCATGGACTGCAGCATGCCAGGCTTACCGGTCCATCACCAGCTCCCAGAACTTGTTCAAACTCATGTCCATCGAGTCAGTGATGCCATCTGTCTTCCCTTTCTCCTCCTCTTCCTTCTATGACAAAGAAAAGGATTAAAGGTTACAGATGAAATTGAGATTGCTAATCAGTTTACCTTGAGATGGGGAGAGTATCATGGATTATTCAGGTAGATCCAATATATGTGAAAGAGGGAGGCAGCATTCTCATGCTGCTGGAGACATGGTTGCATGAGAAGAACTCAGCCCGATGTTGCTGCCTTGAAGATGGGGAAATGGGGCATGAGCCAAGAACTGTAGAGGGCTTCAAGAAGCTGGAAAAATGCAAGCAATGAATTCTTCCTTAAGGCTTCCAGAAGGAGCATGGTCCTGTTTATGTCTTGACTTTAGCCTAGTGGGACTCATTTCACACTTATAACTTCCAGTACTGTAAGGCAATACATTTCTGTGGCTTTTAAGTCACTGCAGTAATTTTTTACAGCAACAATAGAAAAGCAGTACAGACTTCTAAACACGTGTGGACTCAACAGGAGCAAAGAATATCATGAATGTGGCAAATAAGACCCCATCCTTCAAAAATTCATACACCATCAGCCTAGTTAAAACACTGGATGTAACCACAGGAAGAAAACAACCATTGTAAAGCATGATATCACGATTATCCTTAAGTAGATATCATTGGTAATATATATACTTATTCATTATTGGAACATCTCTCTGGAATTCGTTGTTGTTTTAATAGCAATACAAAAATGAAAGTCCCATTATTGTTTGACCATATTTGTTGATTTTACCAGCTTAGTACTCCTTGTCATTAACGCTACCTGCTGCTGCTGTGATTATAATTTTTAATAGTACAGATGTGTGAACTTTTGCAAGCTGTTTACTTTCTTACTGCCTCATCACCACAACTGCAAAATAGGATAAGAACATTTGTTCACAGGGGTGCTATGAGGTTAAAAGGAATTAGTGCTTGTCAGACTCCAGAATAGTTGGCACGTATTAGGCACCCGCTACACCTTTGTAGCCATAATTGTAATTATTATCGTCATCGTCATCATCACTGCCATACACATCAATGAGTGCTGGAAGCCAGGCCTGAACCCAGCACACAGGCTCAGTATTTTATCCCTAGGAATTCGGGTTCAGTTTCTGCACACTTTCAGGTAAACAAACAGAAATAACCAAGATACAACCTAACCAGGTTGAAGAACTTAAAAAAGATGGAGTGAGGACTGTTCCTGAAATATTTGTCTAAAGTTCTGCTAAGCCTGGTGCTAGGTGCCTTCTGCTTTCATTACATAAGGCTTGATTCCGTCCTAACCATTCAGAGGACAACAATATTTTGAAAGACAACTGATTTAGATGTGCACTCCCTGGAAAAGGCCATTAATATTATTTTATGCTCCCACTTTGTTCTAATCTCTGAGAACATGAACTATTTTTTAACCCTGGAAGGGAATTATTTTGAGGCCATTTTCTCCTACTGGTAAAAATTGGGTTGACATCAGGTTAGTTTGCCATGAAAAGAATGATATAGGATTGTTTTTAGGGGTGTTTTCTTATAAAATGTAGAACATTTAAAAAATATAGGACAGTGTAAGAAGAAAAATCATAGTGTATCATAGCCCTTCACTAAAAAGTATTGATAATATTTGTCTGGAATTGTGAGTTTGTGTGTACATTAGTAAAGCAGTTCACATTTTAATACATGGTTTTATATGTTCACTGTGGTTTGCCTATTAATTCATGATACATTTTTAGATTTTTTAATGTGAAACAGGGATTTTGTAAAATTTATATATTTTAGATGTGTAAGTTCAGTTCTGCATTTTGTTATATTTGTAGATTTATTGACATTTTATTCCCAAGATTGTATTTGTAATTAACCCTAGGATAAACTAGACTATTAAACCACAGGTCTTAATGAGATACTAAAATAAACTACCTTGTGTTAAGAGAATTTGTAAAAATGCATTCCTTTTTTCTAGTATTTAAGTCCCTTTAAGGGTAAGAATTGTGCTCCATGATCTTTATATTTTCTAAAGTCTGAATAATTGTTTTTATGATAATCATTAAATGATTTTCAAGTAAACATATGAAAAATATAAATGATTAGGGAATTGATATAGAGGTATTTTTAATCAACATTATGATAATTATGGACAGTTATGATAAATTATCATGTTGAATTTCAAAACATCCAATCTGAAAATTGAAGTGATGAGTGAGAACTAGGAAATGTTAGAGTAGTGAGGATCAGGATGATACAAAGGTAAGGCCAATGGCCTCTTAAATATGACTGTCCAGAAGTATTGAGAATTTCCAGTAAATGAAGATATGTTCCATCTCTGTCTGTATTTTGAAGTATCTGTTGATGATTTTTCAACTTTGCTAACAATGTTAAGCTACATCAAGATGTAGGAATGCCTCAAGTTCAAGTAGTAAAAATTTTAAATACTAATAGTATGTTACTTGTACATGCTTAGACAAAAAAAATATAAGGGAAAATTCAGTATTTGGATAGCTATCCCTTTCCAACATACTTCAGTTCAGTTCAGTTCAGTTGCTCAGTTGTGTCCGACTCTTTGCGACCCCATGAATCGCAGCATGCCAGGCCTCCCTGTCCATCACCAACTCCCGGAGTTCACCCAGACTCACGTCCATCGAGTCAGTGATGCCATCCAGCCATCTCATCCTCTGTTGTCCCCTTCTCCTCCTGCCCCCAATCCCTCCCAGCATCAGTCTTTTCCAATGAGTCAATTCTTTGTATGAGGTGGCGAAAGTACTGGAGTTTCAGCTTCAGCATCATTCCTTCCAAAGAAATCCCAGGGCTGATCTCCTTCAGAATGGACTGGTTGATCTCCTTGCAGTCCAAGGGACTCTCAAGAGTCTTCTCCAGCACCATAGTTCAAAAGCATCAATTCTTCGGCACTCAGCCTTCTTCACAGTCCAACTCTCACATCCATACATGACCACAGGAAAAACCATAGCCTTGACTAGACGAACCTTTGTTGGCAAAGTAATGTCTCTGCTTTTGAATATGCTATCTAGGTTGGTCATAACTTTCCTTCCAAGGAGTAAGCGTCTTTTAATCTCATGGCTGCAGTCACCATCTGCAGTGATTTTGGAGCACAAAAAAATAAAGTCTGACACTGTTTCCACTGTTTCCCCATCCATTTCCCATGAAGTGATGGGACCAGATGCCATGATCTTTGTTTTCTGAATGTTGAGCTTTAAGCCAACTTTTTCACTCTCCACTTTCACTTTCATCGAGAGGCTTTTGAGTTCCTCTTCACTTTCTGCCATAAGGGTGGTGTCATCTGCATATCTGAGGTTATTGATATTTCTCCCGGCAATCTTGATTCCAGCTTGTGTTTCTTCCAGCCCAGAATTTCTCATGATGTACTCTGCATATAAGTTAAATAAACAGGGTGACAATATACAGCCTTGACGAACTCCTTTTCCTATTTGGAACCAGTCTGTTGTTCCATGTCCAGTTCTAACTGTTGCTTCCTGACCTGCATACAGGTTTCTCAAGAGGCAGATCAGGTGGTCTGGTATTCCCATCTCTTTCAGAATTTTCCACAGTTTGTTGTGATCCAACATACTTAAGTGTAAGTAATTGAGCGATTAGAATCAAAAATAAAATAGATTACTAAAATTGTTTAAGATTAAATATAAAACATTTATTTTCATACATTCTTGATAACAGCTCTGTCTTTAACACTTTTATATGATATAGAGCTTCAGTTTTTAATGGACAGTATCCTGCACACTTTAATAAGAGAGAAGAAATACAGAAAAAATTGTAATAATTCTTTCTGGTTCTCCACATTCTGAAGTCATGTTCTTTGTCTAGACGTTCATATTTTTATAAGAATTTGTACATAGATTTTATAAACTTCCAAATGTCAGATATTAATTAACATAGTCCCATCAGGATTCCCCATTGTTTTATTATTTTAGTTTAGAAAACAGTTTAGAATTTAGTCTTGTACAAAATATTCAGCCAGTTCAGTTGCTCAGTTGTGTCCGACTCTTTGTGACCCCATGGACTGCAGCATGCCAGGCTTCCCTGTCCATCACCAACTCCAAGAGCTTGCTAAAACTCATCAGTCGGTGATGCCATCCAACCATTTCATATTCTGCCATCCCCTTCTCCTGCCTTCAATCTTTCCCAGCATCAGGGTCTTTTCCAAGGAGTCAGTTCTTCTCATCAGGTAGTCAAAGTATTGGAACTTCAGCTTCAGCATCAGTCCTTCAAATGACTATTCATGACTGATTTACTTTAGGATTAACTGGTTGGATCTCCTTGAAGTCCGAGGGACTCTCAAGAGTATTCTCCAACACCACAGTTCAAAAGCATCAATTCTTTGGCACTCAGCTTTCTTTATGGTCCGACTCTCCCATCCATACATGACTACTGGAAAAACTATAACTTTGACTAGGTGGACATTTGTCAGTAATGTAATGTCCCTGCTTTTTAATACATTGCTTATGTTTGTCATAGCATTTCTTCCAAGGAGCAAGAAGCATCTTTTAATTTCATGGCTGCAGTCACCATCTGCAGTGATTTTGCAGTCCAAGAAAATAAAGTCTGCCACTATTTCCATTGTTTCCCCATCTATTTACCATGACGTGATGGGAGCGGATGCCATGATCTTTGTATTTTGAATGTTGAATTTTAAGCCTGCTATTTCACTCTCCTCTTTCACCCTCATCAAGAGGCTCTTTAGTTCCTCTTTGCTTTCTTCCATAAGGGTGCTGTCATCTGCATATCTGAGGTGATTGATATTTCTCCTGGAAATCTTGATTCCTGCTTGTGCCTCATCCAGTCCAGCATTTCTCATGATGTACTCTGCATATAAGTTAAATCAGCAGGGTGACAACATAGAGCCTTGACATACTCCTTTCCCAATCTGAAACCACCCCGTTGTTCTATGTCCAATTCTAACTGTTGCTTCTTGTCCTGCATAGAGATTTCTCAGGAGGCAGGTAAGGTGGTCTGGTATTCCCATCTTTTTAAGAATTTTCTACAGTTTGTTGTGATCCACACAATCAAAGGCTTTGCCATAGTCAATAAAACAGAATTAGATGTTTTTTTGGAACTCTCTTGCTTTTTCAATGATCCATCAGATGTTGGCAATTTGACCTCTGGTTCCTCTGCCTTTTCTAAATCCACCTTGAATATCTGGAAGTTCATGGTTCACGTACTGTTGAAGCTTGGCTTGGAGAATTTTGAGCATTACTTTGCTAGCATGTGAGATGAGTGCAATTATGTCTTCTCAAGCTTAAAATTTTGTTTTTGACTAAAACTAAATTAAAATATTTTTCTTAAAACTGTAACCCTGTGAATAGGAAAAAAAACCCTCATAATATTCATATGAATGCATTTCTTCTTATTATTATGATTGTAATTCCAGTGTACATTACTTTGAAATGTGCCACATTTACAATCAAGTGTTAAGTTGTTACCTAATTAGACTCCAGGCTCCACTGTAACTGAATTGAAGATGGCTTGGTCAATGAATTCTTTCCTGCTCAGATTCAAACAAGACGAGCTTTTATTCAGTTGTTTAAATGGGAATGGAGAAGGAGGACTCGTGCTGTAAAGGTACCTCCTCCCCTAAGGGAGGGGAAGAGGGGTATTTTAAGGGGTAGAAGGCAGACAGGTCATCAGGGCTTTAGGAAAAGGGTGAACATTTCCTGGGGTAGCTGGAGGCAGCTGGGCATGCATAGGCTTCCAGGTTCCTTTACACAGGCAGACATTGTGCTCAGGAGAGCACAAAACCTGCTTTGGGCAGAGATCAGAGCATGGTAATGAAGCAAAGATAACTTTAGGGCATCTCCAGCTTTCACGTGCGCAGGCACGTCCTGTGTTCGTCAGAGTTGGTTTGGGGTGGTTGACTGCTGTCTATCTCTCAGAGCATAGATCTCTCAAAATGCAGCTGCAGAGCATCTCTGCCAGACACCAGGTAGTTTTGAAACAAACACAGAGGTAAATCAGGGGAAGTGCCCTTCAGCTCTCAGGAGTTGGTATGGAAATACAGAGATAAATCAAGGCTGGGAAAGCGGTGATTTGAGCCTAATTTGCCCACTGTCTTGAATCTAGCCAGTTCAGTCTGGTTTTGTCACTGATCTTTGTGGCATCCATTGGTAAAACACATCTAGCCTATATGGCTAAAGACGGTTTCTGCCTCTGGGGCCTGAGCTACATAGCATTTAGTGACAAAGCCACTTTTCAGTAAAAACCTCAGGGACTTGTATTGAAGATGGAGGTGGGGATGGAACAGTAAATATCCTTCGTCCATGCATAAGTTGTTAAGCAGTTGAGATATAGGAGAAAAGAATAAAGTGGAGGGAAAATCAGATATTGTCTTTAGTATTCATAACGTTGGCATTGGCTAATGTAGTTTCTGTCTAACTTGCTTTTAGATAAGCCACAAAGAATACAAGGGCATTTGCATGGAAGGAAGTAACTTATAAGCACATGTTCCCAAGATATATTTCCTTAATTAGTAACCTAGTCTAGGTTAGTGAAATGAGCATATTTTTTTCTTTTTATTCTTTTACTTGAAGTAGATCCACAGTTTAAGCCTTTTCTTCAAAGTAAAGTGGACAATTAGATACTGCCCAAAGTTCTACAAACTGGGAGAATTTCCTTTCCCCATTCTCTCTGGGAACAACAATGAGTGGGCTGAAATGCAGCGATCACTTACCTTGAACTAGTGCCAGTATATTTTCAGACACAAGTCATGTAGTAATTTGTTTTAGCTTACTTACTATATGGGTGGTGGTGATGGGGATGGGGTTGAACAGTTCCAGAGACGTATATTTTTCACTTCCTACAATAATATCCTTCAGCCATTTGCTGCATATATGTATTGCCCACATACATCCCTGGCTTAAAATAAAAATCCCACAGGATAGCTCTGTAGGTCCACTGAAACTGTGATTAGATATATCCCCAAGCAAGGTGTTATTTATTATTACATCTAACTTCCTTAAGTTCCCTTTTACCAGTGTGCTATTGTGGCATTTGGGCTCCATAAAAATATTGTAAAGTAATTAACCTCCAATTAAAATAAATAAATTTATACATAAAAAAAAGAAAAAAACTTCAAAGGAAAAAAAAAATGATGGAGCATATGGCTGCAAGTCTCTGGGGGAATGCTTTGGAAAAGATTTCTTGTGTTGAAAGCATAGAAGAATCTTTCTCAGAGAAATCTGGGCTTCCCTAAGTCCAAAGGGTCTGAGACTGTAAACCAGATAGGAGGCTGTGAATCTCCACTATTGCAGCTTCGGTCAGTTTCTGCAGCAAACCTAGAGTTGTTTTGTTTAAAAAGGTGAAACTGAAGCTTCATAGGCTGTGCATATATTTCATTCCTAAGGACCTTCAGATCAATTAGTTACCATAACAGATCCTGTAGTGGAAAACACTTTGATTACTTAAATTGCCAGTAATGATGAAGTGTTGCCGTTTATTCTCTACCAGTCCAGACTTCATTATTCCCCCATTGACATCAAAACCTTCAGGTCAGCAGTCCCGTTTTCATCATTGTCTCTGGGCTACAGAGGACAGACATCACAGAGCTTTTCATGAGTGAATGTTTTAATGCTCACTGGAGGAAATGTCAGAATACTCTACAGCAAGGGTCAGCACACTATAGCCAGCAAGCGGAATCCAGCTGATGGGCTGTCTGTGTACAGCCTGTAAGGCAAGAATAGTTTTTACATTTTAAAGGGCTATAAGAAAGAAAAAAGTAAAGCAGGAGGAGTAAAAGAAGGAAGGGAGGGAGGGAGGAAGAAAGAGAGAGAAAGAAAAAGGTAAAAGAGGAAGAAAAGAAAAAAAAAGGAACAAAGAAAAATAATGAATGTATTGTGTGTGGCCCACACAGCCTAGAGTATTAACTAGCCCTTTACAAAAAAAAAAAAAAAAAAAAACCTTGCATGCTGACCTCTTCTTTCCATCATAGTAGGCAAATTCTAGCATTGTAGTCACGTTTATTGTAAGCCACCATGGAGTCCAGGCTTTGATTATACATCATAATTGGCTGCAAATGCCACTTAGGTACTTGAGATAACACATCACATTCTGCCTCCTATATGAGTGTAACTATTTTGATGAATTCAGTTGGATTTAATCCTCTGTTTTTCCCTCCTTGGTCTAATAACTTTTAAAATCCATTCCATAATACTTTCCAGGCTCATGCTGATATATATTGGTAAGGTCCTGTAATAATTGCTATGTTTGAAATAGTTTCTCTAGAATATTCCTTTCACTTATGGGATCTAACTTTAGTTATTGGTATTAGAGGCAGTCAGTGAGGGATGTTGGCATGGATACTGAGAAAAGTTGACATCACTGATGGGGCAGTTGCCTCAAAAGCTCTTGAAAACTTTTAATTTGATTCAATTTAATTTTTATTTACTTGTTCTTACAAGGAGCACAGATTCCCTTGGTTAAAAAAGATGCAGGGATATTTGGGAGCTAAAATTTTTAGCCTCATCTCTGCCCTAGTCTTTCTAGATCTCAAGTCTTAGGATTCCACAACTTTCTAAATAGTGCTTTTATATTAGTTTATGATTCTTGGACGATTTTGCCTACTACTGGAATTGTAGCTCTGTCTTTGTGTGAATGCTTGCTCTCTAGAACAGAGAAGTCATAATACCAACTTGCTCCATCTCTGTAATCCCTGTTGCCACCATAGACACTTGATCTCCCAAAACTTTCTCCTCCACTGACAATCTATCCATTATACTACTATGCCATTATGGTGCTCCCGTGTGCCCTACATTTCCCGTGTACTATTTTCCCTTGATGAGAGGTTGCTTGTGTTCTCCATAATTATTGAGATTAACCCAATTCTAAAATCCATTTTATAGAGTCTATTTCCTGGACCACCCCTGATACCTGTATTTATTAGGATCCCAGCAAGAAACAGATGCCACTGTCAAATAATTCAACTGAAAAAATTTATTATGATGTGCAGGGAAGAACCCAAAGAGGGTTAGTGAACCATTTGAAGACTAAGAACAAATCTTTTACTAGGCCAGTGAGGGAAGTGGAGAAAAGATGATTGCCAGAGATGCATGAAAATTGAAACCACAGAAGAATCATAGACGAAAAAACAGCTCTGCCAAAATTAGAATGGGGGAGTGAGTGACAGGACCAATAAATAACCCTACTGTTCCTTTCTTTCCCCTTCTGGTGTTCTGATGGTGCTTTCCATTGGAGTGGGCTTGGGAGCCTGGGTGATGAAATCTATAGGGAAGGACTCATTTTTAAGTGTGAGTTGGAGAAATGAGAAACACCGAAGATATTGTATGAGCTGATACTACTCCCATATTTAATTGATTTTGATAATGTGTTTTGTTTTAGTTAGTCAAATTCTCTGGAATCAGAATTTATCTTAAAATTTGCAGTATATCATATTTTATTTGATCACAGTATTCTTTTCTTAAAGGAATATCAAATAATGGGCTGTCTCGTGGTCAATGTCGTCCAATTCAGTAATCTATAGAGTAATGGCAATAAAAGGAGGGAAGGGATATGGACATTGCAGAAATAGAATTCCTTCAATTTTTACTAAGTAAGTTTGAAACATTTTAAAACCTCACAGATCAAAAAAAAAAAAAAAAAACCTCACAAATCTAGTACCTTTTATGTTTATAATTTTAAATAAACTATTATAAATTTGCATTAGCCATAAAGAGTGATAGAGATGGGAGTTGAATGAGATTTGCAGTTTATATATGAGGGGATAGGAGGTCTTTGCAAAATAATCCTGTAACTACACCATGCTTTCTTTACAGAAAAATTTCTCTTTCAAGGTTGTTCTGTGAAGCATAAAAGCACTTATTTGCATCTTAAAAGGAAAAAGAAAGGGGACAGTTCTGCATTTTTTGCTGGTAGCTGTTCCTCCCCATGTTGAAAAGTATTATCTTAAAATGATATGTTGGTACCTTGCTGTATTTGAAAAGAAGAACTAAATTAACAACTATGTTTATAGAGATTTCTCCTGAAGAAGACACTAAGAAATGGGCATGAGAGCAAGTAGTTTAAAGATTAGCCCGTGAAGCACTAGTAAGAGAATTGGGAATGTGAGACAAGAAAGGGGGAAAAGCAAATACTGTGTATATTAATAAGCAGAATAATGTGATGGGCAAGCCTAATTCAGTACCACTGGGAACCTTCTCGTTACTGTGTAGAACAAACCTAAGAACTGTTGCACTGAAGGATGGGGAAGCTGACCTATTTACAAACTGACTTACATCCCTCATTGACTGAGGGTTGCCCCCAGCCCTCCATGCTCTAACTCCCCAGCACTTCCAAGCTGAGTAGGCACACAGAAGCTCTCTCAGATACAGAGGAATTCTTCAGAGGCACAGTAGAGGTTGGAAGTGGTCAGTGTGGTTAACAACTGAACATGAAGCTGAAGCTCCTGGGCCAGGAAGGTGTGGGATGCTACACAGAAATACACAGAAAATGCCTGGTACTTTTGAAAGTAAAAGTGAAGTCGCTCAGTAATGTCTGACTCTTTGCAACCCCATGGATGGTAGCCTACCAGACTCTGTGGTCCATGGGATTTTCCAGGCAAGAATACTAGAGTGGGCTGCCATTTCTTTCTCCAGGGGATCTTCCCAACCCAGGGATCAAACCCAGGTCTCCTGCATTGCAGACAGACGCTTTACTGTCTGAGCCACTAGGGAAGCTTTTGGCCACTATTAATAAGTGAAATTAACCAACTTTTGTGGAGGAGAAATATGAGTGATGGTGTATTTTGCTACCTTATTGCCTTTGGAAAATCCTTAGTTTTGTTCTCCTGTTGTACTAGAGTACAAATTAGAGTATAAGACCAATTCAGTTACCTATATAATTTGAATAATGATATACATTTGTGTATGATTAGATCATTCAAAAGCAGAGACATTACTTTGCCAACAAAGGTTCGTCTGGTCAAGGCTATGGTTTTTCCTGTGGCCATGTATGGATGTGAGAGTTGGACTGTGAAGAAGGCTGAGCGCCGAAGAATTGATGCTTTTGAACTGTGGTGTTGGAGAAGACTCTTGAGAGTCCCTTGGACTGCAAGGAGATCCAACCAGTCCATTCTGAAGGAGATCAGCCCTGGGATTTCTTTGGAAGGAATGATGCTAAAGCTGAAACTCCAGTACTTTGGCCACCTCATGCGAAGAGTTGACTCATTGGAAAAGACTCTGATGCTGGGAGGGATTGGGGGCAGGAGGAGAAGGGGACGCCAGAGGATGAGATGGCTGGATGGCATCACCGACTCGATGGACGTGAGTCTGGGTGAACTCCGGGAGTTGGTGATGGACAGGGAGGCCTGGTGTGCTGTGATTCATGGAGTCGCAAAGAGTCGGACACGACTGAGCGACTGATCTGATCTGATGATTAGATCAAGATTAATGTTCATGTCATTTCTAATAAGTGCGTGATGGCTCTAAGTTATTTCTTTGTGTATTTTTGTTTTCTTCTGCACTTTGGTTACCAGTTAGAAAACTGTAATATTGAAAAGATGCATCATTCAGTCTTTCTCCATTATACACAAACATGGGTAAGAGATGAGATCTTACTCAAAAAGAGGAAAATCTGCCATTTGAAGCTGTGCATATATAATAGGAAATATTTAGATTCATGATCAGTCTCTTTCTTTTGGCAATATGTAGTCTAATTTAATCTCATAGCAAAAGCAATTATTAATATCAGTTATTAGTACAAATTTTCTTCAAACTTGAAGATATGTTCAGTATTTTGTAAGAGAAATTAAAAAGGCATCATTATGGAATCTTAAGGGACACTTTATAATAAATTTAAGTATATTTTGTTCCTACCGTTGTAGTATAAGCTGGCATTTACTTTATGTTGCTAGACCTGAGATTTACATTTTAAATAATTTATTTGCAGACCATAATTGCTTCTTAAGTAGCAATTTCCCTTTATCTTGATGACACTTTACAGGAATGAACATTCTATGTTTCTATATTTCAGGTTCATCCTTTATGATTTCATTTCACAGCCTATAAAATTTGGCCAACATTAATAACAATAACCCTCTTTAAATGGGCAGAATAATGATTTAGGTTTGATATAGTTCAAGTGCATAAAACGAAGTTCATTTCAAGGCTAGTAGGCTCCTCTTGAGAAATCATAGAGAACTGTTGTTGAGTCTGCAATTCAGTTGTTACTCAAGGATAGGCTTTTTTCTAGAATAAGGAAAAAGAAAGTCATGGCTGTGAAAGGCCTTTTAATTAACTTTTGTATTTTGACTCAACACAATTTTATACAAAAAGATTGGAAGGTAACTCAAAGACCATTTACTATCTTCCAGCCATGACAAGTTAATCAATGTGATCATCAGTAAAACAAAAATAACAAGGCCAACTCCATACAGTTTTATGAATAGTAAATGAAGCAATGCATGTTAAATGCTTAGAAACATAACTGGTTCATGAAACATCTCAATAAATAATATTTGATAAAATTAAAAAGCCTGAAATAATGAAATCCATAGGAAAGAGAGGGATTTAATGCTATTCTTAGTTTCTGAAAATTGGCAAACAGAGGTTACTAAGTACAAGTCAAATATAAATTTTAAAGGAAGGCACAATTTTAGCTTAAGAAAAAAATGGGCTCTAAGTGTTGAGAGAAACTTCCTGTCTAATTTCCTTGGGAAATTTTGAAAGATAGGTTATGATTGTCTCTAGAATTGATTTTCTATGGTTATCTCCCTACGGTACTGTGATATCCAACTATATAATGGGGCAGTATTCATTCTGTGCTTTAATACATCCTTATAGCTTGATCTATAATTTCAGTGATTTAAGTTCTAGTCAGGAAGGAAGTAATGTACATTCTTCACAGACATCCATACTCCTGTAGAGTTGGTTTATTTCCTCTTTTTTCCTTGATAGGAAACCAGGCTCCCAGTGAATTTCACATACTTTCCATATTTGATTTTAACTCATAATCTGCTTAATAGAGACTAATCTAGCTCATAGCACTACAGAGAATCTATTTTAACCTTTTAAATAATGTTATTGTGTCCTCTGCTATTAGAGGTTAAAAGTGCAGACTGTAGAGTCAGACCGCCTGTGCTGGAATCCTAATTCCAAAATCAAATTTAGTTTTCTCATCTGTAAAATAAGATAAGAATAATATTAGAGTAATTAGGGTAAGTTAATAGGGTAAATTTAGAAGATTAAGTGAAATAACATATGTAAAACAGCAGGGGTCCTAGTATATATTAAGCACTTGATAATTTGTTATTAGTTTTATTTTTAATTATTCCAGAACTAAATGGCAACTTACTCTGGCTATGTGTAAGATAGGAAAATTCTTCCTCTACTGTTCCTCAAATATAGAAATGCTGAATTATAACACTATGTTTGTGTTTGTTTAATAAATATTTATTTAGCATTGAGGCTGGGTGAAACACTACATGGAGAAAAGCAGAATTATGCTGATGATTCATATAGAACTTGTGTATGATTCCCATATGTTTTCTGCCAGATGTTTTTTCTCATTCTATGATATAAATGTATTTTTAAATATATTTATATACATTTGTTGAATATCCATTCAAGAAATTATGCTATGCATTGTGTAGGAATCTGTGAATTGAAAGAGGCAGCATCTTCCTTGGAGATGCTATGTATATCATGAGGAAAGACATAGATAAATCAATAAAGATACAATAACTCTCAAAGTCATTGTGTTATTAATTGCAATTTCAATGGTGTAGAAAATGCATATTATATCCAGAGGGAAAAAGATATTTATGGAATACAGCAGCTTTGGTGTTTTGTTCTTTGTGCTTAATACCTTAACAAATTAATTTTTAAGAATCATTGCATTGTTTTATAAAGTAATACAATTTTACTACAAAAATATTAGTGATATGGAAGAGTAACATAAAAGAAGTCATACATCTCTCAAAATTTACCTCTCATGTACAACTGTTGGTTGCTCACAGCCAATAGAATTATGCTATAGTTTGAGTTAGATGGGCAGGATTATTTAAAAGTGAGAACATAATCTATATGCTATTTTTAAATAAAATAATTTTGAATGACATGAAGTAATATAAAGTAAAATCAAAGAACATTAATCATCAGATAATTTTTTTTTACTCAGAACACTGTCAATGTCATTTACTATTAAGAAAACTGAAGTTACAAAAAATAGTGAAAGAATTGAGTCACTTTATACTCAAATTCAGTATTAAATGACTGAATTCTATGAAAGATTCAGTCATTAATACTTTATACTTTCTTCTCCTCAAATGCTCAGTTTTTCCATTCTATGGTCACTTCTATTTCATCAAGATTTTTAACATTTACATTTTGCAGTGCTATCCTAATCCTTATGATACTTAGTCTTTGACCTATAGGTACATGTATTCAAGTTACCATGTGTTCTTTTTATAAAGTTTTTACGTTTCCATTTTGCCTACTTTTGTTCTTCTATTTACTGGCTGGATTTTCTTCTTTATTTAAATTTTGATTATAGTTATACTTGAATATTGAACAATGATAAAACATCTCTAATAAAAATCAGTAATTCTTTGCTCTTCCCCTTGCCAGAAACAATTTCATCCCCTCCTCATTCAATACAGTTCAGTCACTCAGTCATGTCCGACTCTTTGCAACCCCATGGACTGCAGCATGCCAGGCTTCCCTGTCCATTACCAACTCCCAGAGCTTGCTCAAACTCATGTCCATCGAGTCGGTGATGCCATCCAACCATCTCTTCCTCTGTCATCCCCTTCTCCTCCTGCCTTCAATCTTCCCAGCATCAGGGTCTTTTCCAGTGAGTCAGTTCTTCGCATCAGGTGGCCAAAGTATTGGAGTTTCAGCTCTAGCATCAGTTCTTCCCATGAATATTCAGGACTGATTTCCTTTAGAATTGACTGATTGGATCTTCTTGCAGTCCAGGGGACTTTCAAGAGTCTTCTCCAGCACCACAGTTCAAATGCATCAATTCTTCAGTGCTCAGCTTTCTTTATGGTCCAACTCTCACATCTATACATAACTACTGGAAAAACCATAGCTTTGACTAGATGAACCTCTGTCAGTAATGTCTCTGCTTTTTAATATGCTGCCTAGGTTGCTCATGGCTACAGTCAGCATCTGCAGTGATTTTGGAGCCCCAAAAAATAAAGTCTGTCAGTGTTTCCACTGTTTCCCCATCTATTTGCCATGAAGTGATAGGGCCGGATGCCATAATCTTCATTTTTTGAATGTTGAGTTTTAGGCCAACTTCTTCTCTTTCCTCATGCACTTTCATCAAGAGGCTCTTTTGTTCCTCTTTGCTTTCTGCCATAAGGGTGGTGTCATCTGCATATCTGAAGTTATTGATTTTTCACCCAGCAATTTTGATTCCAGCTTGTGCTTCATCCAGCCCAGTATTTCTCATGATGTACTTTGCATATAAGTTAAATAGGAAGGGTGACAGCATATATCCTTGACATACTCCTTTGCCTATTTGGAACCAGTCTGTTGTTCCATGTCCAGTTCTTCCAGTTGCTTCTTGTCGTGCATAGATTTCTCAGGAGGCAGGTAAGGTGGTCTGGTATTCCCATCTTTTTAAGAATTTTCCACAGTTCATTGTGATCCACACAGTCAGAAGCTTTGGCGTAGTCAATAAAGCAGAAGTCCCTGTTTTTCGGAAACTCTCTTGCTTTTTCTATGATCCAGTGGATGTTGGCAATTTGATCTCTGGTTCCTCTGCCTTTTCTAAATCCAGCTTGAGTATCTGCAAGTTCATGGTTCTTGTACTGTTGAAGCCTGGCTTGGAAAATTTTGAGCATTACTTTGCTAGCGTGTGAGATGAGTGCAATTGTGCAATAATTTGAACATTCTTGGCATTGCCTTTCTTTGGGATTGGAATGAAAACTGACCTTTTCCAGTCCTGTGGCCACTGCTGAATTTTTCAGATTTTCTGGCATATTGAGTGCAGTACTTTCACAGCATCATCATTTAGGGCTTGAAATAGCTCAACTGGAATTCCATCACCTCCACTAGCTTTGTTCGTAGTGATGCTTCCTAAGGCCCACTTGACTTCGCATTCCAGGATGTCTGGCTCTAGGTGAGTGATCACACCATCATCTTTATCTGGATTGTGAAGATCTTTTTTGTGCAGTTCTTCTGTGTATTCTTGCCACCTCTTCTTAATATCGGTGTTTCTGTCAGGTCCATACTATTTCTGTCCTTTATCGATCCCATCTTTGCATGAAATGTTTCCTTGGTATCTCTAATTTTCTTGAGGAGTTCTCTAGTCTTTCCCATTCTATTGTTTTCCTCTATTTCTTTGCATTGATCACTGAGGAAGGCTTTCTTGTCTCTCCTTGCTATTCTTTGGAACTCTGCATTCAAATAGGTATATCTTTCCTTTTCTCCTTTGCCTTTGGCTTCTCTTCTTTTCTCAGCTATTTGTAAGGCCTCCTCAGACTACCATTTTGCCTTTTTACATTTCTTTTTCTTGGGGATGGTCTTGCTCACTGCTTCCTGTACAATGTCACGAACCTCCATACATAGTTTTTCAGGCACCCTGTATATCAGATCTAATCCTTTGAATCTCATCCCCTCCTTGGGATCTCATACCCTCCTAGGAACCTCAAGAACTGTTAGTCTTCCAAATTCTTCTGTTACTCTATTTCGTGTTTCCTCTATTATTTCTTAGTTTACTAATTCTATTACCTATTTTTTTCCTATAATATGCTAGATAAGGATTTCAATCTATTAGCCTTTGAGAGTCTTTCCTTATTCCCCAGTGCATTTAAATCACATCTTGAAGCTAAACCATTAGACATATTTTGCATTATTATGATTGTTTAGTCCATTTGAGGCTGCTTTAATACAATACCATAGACGTGGTGGCCTGAACAACGAACATTTATTTCTCATAGTTCTGGAAGCTAGAAGTCCAAAGTCAGGGCACCAGCAGGTCAAATCCTGGTGAGGTTGCTCTGCTGAGTTACAGATTGCTGATGTCTTTCTGTGATCTCACATGGCACGAGGGGCAAGGGAGCTCCTTGGAGCCTCCTTTATAAGTGCTCTAATTTCATTCATGAGGGCTGCATTCTCATGACCTCATCACCTCCTATTGGTCCACCTTCTAATTCCATCACACTGAGGGCTATCGTTTTAATATATGACTGTAGGGGAGGACATAAATATTCAATTCATAACAATGATTATATGCACATTTATACTATTAATCCAAATAGTACATAATGACCCTGGTTTCTTTTTTGTTTTGTTTTGCTGTGTTTTTCTGCTATTTATTTTACTTTTTTTGTAGTTTGCATGTAAAAGATTGTAATATATCTATCTTTAATTTTTTTCAAAATGTCCAATCAGAATTTTCAAACCATTAGCATTTTTCCTCAAATTTTCAAATATATGATACAATCTTACAATTGTTTTATTTTCTTTGGATCTCCCTCCTGAAATGCTCCATTCTTCTATTATAAGTCCCTATGCCTCTCAAACAGCTGCCATCCTGAAACTATTTCTTTTTCTCTTGGTATTTTAATTTACTTTTTTATTGTAATATAACTTACATTTCCAGTCTAAGATGTATAGATGAATAGATTTTTATGTAAGTGTACTTTGGGTAACAACCACTCAGATCAAGATATAGAACATTTTCAGAACCCCAGCATGTTCCCTCTTATCCGCTTCCATTCATTAATCCTACCTCAAATGTTTTGATCTGTATCACTGTGGGTTTTTGTTTGTTTGTTTTTTTCTGTTTTTTAACTTCATATAAACACTGTCATTCAGTATATACTTGTTTTTTCTTTCACTCAACATTACGTCTTTGGATTCATCCATTTGCGTTAGCCGTGATTCATTTTTATTGCTGTACAATATTCTATAGTATGAAGATACTATAAAATATTTTTGTAAGAGCTGTCTTATAATTTATCATAATGTGGCCTTGAAACTGCTCTGTAAAAAATATATCAACCCGATATTTTTCTCCTCCTGGATAACTTGCTTTTCTTTCCTGGATATATGAAGAGGTTTTATAATAATAGTTAAACCAAGAGAAATTTAATCAAGATATGTTTTCTCTAACAGTTTTTCCATGAAACTTGTTTCTTTTTCTTCCATATTTTAAAGATTTTAAAACTATATTTAAATTTTTTAATATGTCCTTTGTTCTCTTCTATTTCAGGTTTTTGGAGTATCTTTATATTCATTCAATGTTTTCCTTTTTTGGCTCTTATCCATATATATCAGATTTTTCATCAGTTCTTTAATTTTGTTCTCTATTTTTGTGTTTACTATTAAAATATAAAGCTTTACTTTGAGGCCAGAGATAAAATATTATCTATGTCTAATCTAGTCTGTACTTTTTCTGATTTATTTCCTGAGCAATGGTACTGCTTTGGCTTTTGATCTTTTTATCTATTTATTATACCCTTTCAAATGATTCTTTTAAAAATATCAAATCAACTTGTTTTTGACCTTAGGTTTTATTTAATTAATTTTTAATACTCTGAAGAACTTTTCTTGTGTTTTTCTTCCCTGCTTATCATTTCTCCTAGTTTTTTCATGTTGTGCTGCTTTCATTATTATGATGATCATATTATTATTGTTCATATTGTTGCCATCATCTCTTTCAATAACTACGAGTTTGTATTGCTAATCCTTTTATCTTGCTCATGATTCTCTTAGCTCAGTTTAGACTTTCTATTTGCTTAATACTGTCTGGGTAAATTATCCTTAAGCTCTCTTCCCTACTGGCTACTTTTTATTTTTCCATGCAAGCTATAGTTGGAGAGAGAATATCTATATTCCAGTCAGTTGTTACGGCGTGAGAGAAAAGAGGAGAAGGAAGATCTGTCAGTGTGACTCTCACATTGGAGGTAGTGGATTATAGTCTCTAATGAGACCTTTTCTGCAAGACCCCTCCCAGTGCTCAGGGATGCTCTTGATTTCCTGTGCACTTTGACTGGCTTCACTGCCTCACCTTGAGTCCTGACTTCTTCAGGATTCAGCCTTTCTTGCTTCTGCAGACGTCCCTGACCAGTTTCCAATTAGGGAAGAGATTCATGACCACCCTGACAGTTTGGTGGTTTATAAGTTTTTCAATCAGTTCTGGTTTTAGGGTAGGAGATAGATAGGACTAGCATTGCCTCAGTAGAACCTCCTATTTATTTCATCAACATTAGCTTTTTAGTTTCTGACATACTACTCCCTTTGTTTTTTATTATTGAATTTTTTTCAATTTTTTTTATTTTATTAGTTTTCTGGGCATGGAAATTCTATAATCTGCCTTGATGTACCCATCTTTACCTGGAAGAAGTATTTTTAAGTCCTCCAACATATATTCTCTTATTCTTTTCAGAATAATCTGATTCATGAGGTAGGGCTTATTAAAAAAAACCAAAGAACTTTCATTTAGTTGGTGAAGAAACAATGACTGAAAGGAATTAAGTAGGTAAATCTAGTTAAAATTACATGGTTACTGGTAGAGCCATGCTTGGTAGCCCAGCATCCCTAATCCCCCAGAACAGTCTTTTCATTCTATCTCAAGGCCTCTCATTTACTTCAGTTGAGCTTCCTAGATTCACACTTGTGCAGTGAGGACAGTGTACACTTGCACAAAGCATGAACTCTGTGTTGCATCTGAAGAATTATTTTAATCCCATAGGGTTTCTTTGGGGATACTACAAATCATATTATTGCTCTCTAGTATAAACAAATTAAGGGCTTCCCAGGTGGCACTAGTGGTAAAGAACCTGCCTGACAATGCAGGAAATTAAGAGATGCAGGTTGAAACCCAGGGTTGGGAAGATGCCCTGGAGGAGGGCATGGCAACTCACTCTAGTATTCTTGCCTGGAGAATCTCATGGACAGAGAAGCCTGGTGGGCTGTGGTCCATAGGGTCGCAAAGAGTTGGATGCGACTGAAGCGACTTTGCATGCACACACATAAGCAAATTAACATATTCCATAAGAAGTATGTTTAATTCTTCAAGAACTGATAATATAATCTGCTTTTAGCCTGTCAATATGAGAAAAGTAATATATTATTTTCTCTTTTCCAGAAAATGCAAAAGACATCATCATGATATATGAAGGAGATGCTGAGGAATGGGCTCTGTACTTGAGCGAAGTTTTCTCACATGTTGTAAAAAAGGAAGCAACCCTTTTATATTGCTTGGAGAATTGCTCTCTTAGGGATTTGGAATTGCTGAATTTAAGCTCCTACAAGTGTAAACTTTTGATATTATCAAATAGCCTGCTTGAAAACCTATCTCCAAAGAAAGGTCAATTTCTGAAAAACATACTTCATTCACCAGAAAGTGTGGTCACTCTGCTGTGTGGGATGAAGAGTTCAGATCAACTCTACAAATTATTGAATATCTCTAGAAGCAAATGGGAGATCTCAACTGAGCAGGAGCCTGAAGAATACATCTCTGTAATTGAGAGTATCATATTTGGAGGTAGCGTTGCCAAATCTTGTTTGTTTTTGTTTGTTTATTTTTTTAATTAAAACTTTGAAAGTTTTTTTGAACCAATGAATATTTGACAGTGGAACTAAAGAAGAGAAAAAGGAAATCCAACTTTATTTAACAGTGTATTATACTTTCCTCAAAATTCATGAAGATTCTTAATTTTAGCTTTATTTCAGACAATGTTTATCAGTGGTTCAAAAAATTGTTTATAAACATATTCCTTAGGGCAGCTTGCAGGAGATCATACTTTGTAGAACAATATGCTAGGTTATATGTTAGTTTTTGTTTTAGTTTTCCTTTTTCTTATTTTTGGGAGGGGGGCTTTTTCCCACAAGACATAGATTCAATATTATTCTTATTTCAGGCATAATCTCTTGGCTTCTGTCTTTAAATGTTTGCTCTACCTTATTAATATGATTTTCTTTTTCAGAAATTCCTTTTATATGTGTGTTTGATTTATTTTATCTTAATATACAGTTTCTAATTATTTTTGATTCTTTATTAATATCAGTTTATTAATACTTAGCTTGTATTCATCATTTCAGTCCTTGCTACATTCTTATATTTTCTGTACTCTCTCTTCCCCTATACTATTTCAAATTTTTTCTTCATTTTTATATTGCTTTACTTCTTTCATTTTAACCTTTGGTTGAACACAGGAAGTTTGCAATGAATTTCTTGTTCTTATCTTCTTAACACCTTGATTTCTCCATTGTATAATTGTTTCAAAAGGGTAATCATAATTTATTACATTTTAAAAATTCATGGAAAAGTGCTTGGTCACAATTTTCTACTTTTATGGCAATGAGGTTTTAGTATGTGATTCTTTATGTGCAGTTGTTTGCTCTTTCTCTCATAGCTACCTTCATATGGATCCTGTGCTGGACCAGTTTTTCTTTTGTATCACTGAATACAGTGAGTTTTTCCTTGGTCTAGCCAATGGAGACAGAGAATGTGGGTTTTGTTGTTTGTTCTTCCCCTCCCCCACAATGAAAGACTTGACTTTGTTTTCACAGACAGAGACTGCTTTCTACAGATTTGTCTTTTCTGTATAGTCTTCATTTAGCCTCACCTTTTCTGCTTTTTGGAACCAAAGCACTTCCACCTGAAACTGTTGCATCGTGCCTACAATATAGAAAGGCATGACCTCTAGACTTAGAGAAAGCTATGCTTGTTAGCTCTTTTT
Organism: Bubalus bubalis; assembly: GCF_019923935.1. Lineage (NCBI taxonomy): Eukaryota > Metazoa > Chordata > Mammalia > Artiodactyla > Bovidae > Bubalus > Bubalus bubalis. The sequence continues at coordinate 98,172,990 of NC_059163.1, read as the reverse complement.
GAAATCTGATTTTGGAAACATTCTATTGACCTGGAGGTCTAAGAAGTCACTGTTTGCTCTTTGCAGTGAATAGGACATTTGCATAATTGTTTCTCATTCTCTATGTTTTGGGATGATTTGCAGTAATAAAAAAGGGAAAATGTTGACCCTACGCTATGATTTTCAAACTGGCAGTCCTCTAATATCTAATAATCTGTTACTTTTAATTTTTGTTTAGTATTCCCCAAGTACCTTTTGTATTTTTAGTTGAAAAGGAAAAATGTTGCAATTGGAAATGATAAAACATTTATTACAGTAATATACACATAAGAACATAAGATGCAAGTAAGTTTATGCTCATTGTCTCCTCTGATACAGAGGAACACTAAAAATTTGTGGCAAAATTTTGAGTGGTTTTCCACACCCATTATTTTTACTTCCTTGAAGAATTCAAATTGTATTGGCCACTTATATTATGATATCACTATTGTGTAAAAATATCTGGGCATATCTTATTGTTGTTTTAGTTGTTTTGTTTTATGATGAGTACCGTTGAGTGGCTATGTCAACTATATTTTCAAATTGTATTCCCATTGATATTTGATAGGAAAAAATTCTTATAGCTTATGGACAACATAGGACTATTTTTGAAGACATTGTTAGCTCTCATCTTCCCATATTCAGCTTTTACACTGATTTCTTATAATAGCTTCAGTTGAGTTCAGTCGCTCAGTTGTGTCCGACTCTTTGCAACCCCATGAACCGCAGCATGCCAGGCCTCCCTGTCCATCACCAACTCCCAGAGTTCACCCAAATTCATGTCCATTGAGTCGGTGATGCCATCCAACCATCTCATCCTCTGTCGTCCCCTTCTCCTCCTGCCCTCAATCTTTCCCAGCATCAGGGTCTTTTCAAATGAGTCAGCTCTTTGCATCAGGTGGCCAAAGTATTGGAGTTTCAGCTTCAACATCAGTCCTTCCAATGAACACCTAGGACTGATCTCCTCCAGGATGGACTGGTTGGCTCTCCTTGCAGTCCAAGGGACTCTCAATAGTCTTCTCCAACACCACAGTTCAAAAGCATCAATTCTTTGGCGCTCAGCTTTCTTTATGGTCCAATTCTCACATCCATACATGACTACTGGAAAAACCATAGCCTTGACTAGATGGACCTTTGTTAACAAAGTAATGTCTCTGCTTTTTAATATGCTGTCTAGGTTGGTCATAACTTTCCTTCCAAGGAGTAAGTGTCTTTTAATTTCATGGCTGCAATAACCATCTGCAGTGATTTTGGAGCCCAAAAGAAATAAAGTCTGACACTGTTTCCACTGTTTCCCCATCTATTTCCCATGAAGTGATGGGACCAGATGCCATGATCTTCGTTTTCTGAATGTTGAGCTTTAAGCCAACTTTTTCACTCTCCTCTTTCACTTTCATCAAGAGGCTTTTTAGTTCCTCTTCACTTTCTGCCATAAGAGTGGTGTCATCTGCATATCTGAGGTTACTGATATTTCTCCCAGCAATCTTGATTCCAGCTTGTACTTCTTGCAGCCCCAGCGTTTCTCATGATATGCTCTGCATATAAGTTAAATAAGCAGGGTGACAATATACAGCCTTGACGTACTCCTTTTCCTATTTGAAACCAGTCTGTTGTTCCATGTCACATTCTATAATAGCTTAGATGTACCTAAAAAATAGTAAATATAATAATATTGTGTGAAAAAAAATTCAAAGATAAATTTGTCTGAAACCGTAAGCATGCAATCAAAATACAGATCGATAAGCAATTGGCTAACCATGCCTAAAATAACTTTATGTGTTGGTTGAGTCGCTTGAAAAAATTGGTATTCATTGCTATGGTCTATGCAATAATAATTTGTTTTAGTAAACCACTTGAATGTTGTGCTAAATTATTTTTGTTATCTGTTGCCATTTGTGTTGAATACATAAAGTCTGTTTTTTTAAAAATGGGTAATTAGTATGAAAGATGTGAAATTCAATTTTAGTGTCCTTTTTCTATTTCCCTTCTATGCCACAGAGAATTATACAGGAAGAAAGGAAACTTATTATTCAGGGACATTATATGATAAAGAGAATAATAAAAAAGCCAGAAAAGTCTTGGAAATAATTTCATGTTCTAATATATTCACAAAAGAAAGACAAATCAGAGGAAATTTTATAAAACTTAATGAACGAGAAAGATATTTTATAGTTAATCAAGACTCTGGAAAACTTTTCTTGTTAAAATTATGAAAAAATATACAGTAATTCATGTTCAATATGAGTGTTTTATTTCTATTTAACAAATGAAGAAGTATCAATTACCTGTCTCTTTAATTCACCAACTGGGAATAATACAAACCTATGTATGTTTTCCACCTTTCTGTATGTAGTATAACCAATTTGACCATATGTTTTCCCTTTTCTGTCTTCTTAGTGAGTGAAGTCACTCAGTCGTGTCTGACTCTTTGCGACCCCATGGACTGTAGCCTACCAGGCTCCTCTGTCCATGGGATTTTCCAGGCAATAATCCTGGAGTAGATTGCCATTTCCTTCTCCAGGGGATCTTCCCAACCCAGGGATCGAACCCGGGTCTCCCACATTGTAGACAGACACTTTACCGTCTGAGTTTGTTTATTTTTGGATCTTTACCTTGTTTTCTCCTTCTAATCTTTTCACATGTATAGGTTTCATACAGCATAGTTTATATGTAATATGAATTATCTGATCTCAAATCTATATAAAATCAACTAACATTTCTGAGTATTACTATTATGTATTTTGCTGCTTATGAATCCTTCCCTTAAAAGAGTGTATACCAGTTCCTGTGATCCCAGCTCATCCACTGGGTCACCTTCCTCTCTTTCTCTTTCTTCTTATATCTTTTAAGCATTCTGGCTTGTTATCAACAGTTGAGTCAGCTCTCTCTAACCTTTATCATATTTTATATTTATATGAAAATATGATGTTCATATTTATTTATATTATCGTACTTTCTTCATTGTTGAATTGTAGATGTAATAGTAATGGGGGAGCTGCTAAAGCTTTCATGAACAACTTTAACATTTTGATTTGTTTTCATATTACCAACCAAGGATTTCAAATATTTAACTTTGATGATGTAAAATAGGAATCAGTAAATTATGAACAGCAGTGTAACAGTAGAGTTGTTGGAGAAACAAAACAGGAAAAATAACAATGCCACAATGCATTGAAATAAATCATACAGAAGCATGTTTTTCTTTCCTCTCATCTGAGCTGTGTATTGCTGTAAAAGCTCTGATTTGTTGGTCAGTGAGGTCTCATGGCCTTCAGATGAAGTCCATCCATTTTACATGGCCTTCCAGCTCCTCAAAAGCATGGCACTAACATAGATTTTCCAGAGAAGGCAATGGCACCCCACTCCAGTACTTTTGTCTGGAAAATCCCATTGATGGAGGAGCCTGGTAGGCTGCAGTCCATGGGGTTGCTAACAGTCGGACACGACTGAGCAACTTCACTTTCACTTTTCACTTTCATGCATTGGAGGAGGAAATGGCAACCCATTCCAGTGTTCTTGCCTGGAGAATCCCAGGGACGGGGGAGCCTGGTGGGCTGCCATCTTATGGGGTCACACAGAGTCGGACACGACTGAAGCGACTTAGCAGCAGCAGCAGCAGCATAGATGTTCAGGCCATTTCTGTCATTACCATTAGTATAGGTATGTGATGTACACTAGGATAAGTGCATCACCTTCCACTGAACACAGTCTCCCATTTCTGTCTTAAAACCATTGCTCCTATGCTGCCTTCTTTATGTGGAGTAACTTTCCCCATATTTTTGATTGAAATCCTAGCCATCCTTCAAGATTCATTGAAAAGCTGCTTTATTAATGAATTCATCTCAGATCTTTTCTACTTGAAAATATACTCATCTCTAATTCTATTAAATTTTTATTATTGCTTATTTATAACTCTCATTATATTCTTTGTAATTGTTTTGACAATTTCTTCTCCTCATTATTTTCTGTTTCAAAAATGTAATGCTGCTTTCTTTCTAAAATATTTCAGCATTTTGAATATAGAAAAAAACAGTAGAAGAATACAAATTGTGTTTCTAAGTTTATAAATGTTTACTGGCACAGTCGAGTTTCACTTTGTTAATGATTAACAGGTTTATTGTGGTATTTCTGTCAAGATTACAAAATTGAAATTTGAAAGAGTAAAGATGGCAGTGTAGGAAAATCCTACATTTACCCTTTTCCCATGGATCAAGCACATCTATTAAGACAACTATATTTGGAATAGTTCCCTAAGAAAGGGACCTGAAAACTGGACAAACAACAAAGGGTAAAAGGACCGTACGGTTGGCTCAACAGGGAATATGTCCAAGAAAACTATAGAACTGTAGGAAATAGAAACCTGCTCATAAAAGGCTCCCACACAACACACTTGATATGAAAACCGGTGCAGAAATACCAGATTGAAAAGCATATGGTCCATAGGAGAGGGGACCCACTTACTAATCTTGAAGCATCTGAAGCATCTGCCAGGGAGGCAGGAACCAGTTGAGATGCTCCCCAGAGACTTGTGTGGGGGTGGTCTCAGGCTACCTTCCTAATGCTGTCACTGGTACTTGCCATGTTTTAATTCTCCCTCCAATCTATCACCACAGCAGGCATACCCTACTGAGAGCCACACCTACTCCTGTGCCTCAGCTGAACCTTGAAGCCAGGCCAGAGCTATCTCTGCCCACCAGTGTGCTATGGCAGTTGGGCTGTGCCACAGCAAGACTTAGTAGATATATATATTGAACATTCCATTCAAAAGCATCAGAATTAACATTTTTTTCAAGAGCACATAAAACAGTCTCAGGAATAAATTACATGTTAGGTCATAAAGTTTCTATAAGTTAAAGTAGAATGGAATCATATCAAGCATCTTTTCCAATCATAATGGTAGGAAACTAGAAATCAATCGTAGGAAAAAATGAAAAAAAAAAAAAAACACAAAAATGTGGAGTGTAAACAACATGCTATTGAAAAATCAATGGCTTATCAAAGATATCAAAGGAGATTATGGCATGTCTCCTAGAGATAAATAAAAACATAAATAGAATATATCAAAATCCATGGGGTGCAGCAAAAAAGCTTTTAAGAAAGAAGTCCATAGCAATATAGGAAGCAAGAAAAATCCCCAATAAACAATCTAACTTTACAAAATGAATCAGAAAAAATAGCAAATAAAACCCAAAATTAGTAGAAGGAAGAAAATAATATCAGATAAATGTATTAGAGACAAAAAACAATAGAAAATATCAATGAAACTAAGAACTAGTTCTTTGAAATAATAAGCAAAATCAACAAATATTAGATAGACTAACCAGGAAAGAGAAAAAGAACTCATATAAATAAAATCAGAAAGAGAAGTTAGAAGATCCACAAAGGATCCACAAAGGATCATGAGGCTACCACAGTTATATGCCAACAAATTGAACAACACAAAAGAAATGGAAAAAAAAAAAAAGAAATGGATAAATTACTAGAAACATTCAATCTTTCAAGACTAAATCAGAAGGAAATAGAAAATCTAAATAGACTGATTATTAGTAAGGAAGTTGAAACTATATAAAAAAGCTCAGGACCAATATGTTTCACCAAAGTCGCCAATACTGATGAATTCTGTAAAACATTCAAAGAAGATTTAGTACCTATCCATGTTGAACTCTTCTAAAAATTTTTAGGGGCAGGAAACGTTCAAAAGACAATTTACGAAGCCAGCATTACCCTGACACCAAAACCAGACAATGACACCACAAAAAAAGAGTAAATTACAGGCCAACATCCTTAATGAATATGGATGCAAAAATCATCAACAAAACATTAGCAAAATTAATCCAACAATACACTAAAAGGATGAGACACCATGATCGAGAGGGATTTATTCCAGAAATGCAAAGATGGTCCAATATCTGTCTGGTCCAACATCTAAATTATCCAACATGACACATTACATTAACAAAATGAAGGATAAAATTTATATGATCATTTCAATAGGTGCAGAAAAACCATTTGACAAAGTTCAAAATATATTTATGATAAAAATTCTAAACAAAGTGGGTTGAGGGAAAGCATACCTCAATATAATAAAGGTCATACATGATAAACGTTTAGTAGCATCACACTCAACGGTGAGGAGCAAGCTAAATATGCCTCTCTTGCCACTTTTATTCAACACAGTTTTGGAAATTCTAGCCTCAGATTTAGGCAAGAAAAAGAAAAGTTGTTCAAATAAGAAAGGGAGAAGTAAAACTGTCACTGTTTGCTGATCACATAATGCTGTATGTAGAAAACCCTAAGAAGTCCACCAAAAAACTGCTAGAACTAACTCATTAATTCGGTAAATTTCCAAGATATGAAATCAACATACATATACCTGTGGTGTTTCTATACACTAATAAAGAAATATCAGAAAGAAAAATTAAGAAAATCATCCCATTTACAATTTCATCATAAGAATAAAATACTCAATATTTTAAATTTAACCAAGGAGGTGAAAGACCTGTACACTGAAAACTGTAAGACACTAATGAAGGAAATTAAGGAGACACAAATATATGAAACTATGTTCTTTACTTACGGATTGAAATAATTAATTTTGTAAAAATATCTGTACTACCCAAAGCAATCTACAGATGTATTACCATCCCTATCAAAGTACCAAATGATATATTTCACAGAACTAGAACAAATAATTCTAAAATTTGAATGGCACTGCTTAACATTACAGAGAGTTCAAACAATATTGAGAAACAAAAACAAAGCTAGACATATTATACTGGCTGACATCAAACTATATTACAAAGCTCTAATAATAAAGTCAGTGTGATTCTGGCTCAAAATAGGCACAGATCAATTAAAAAGAACTGAGACCTCAGAAATAAATCTACATGTATATAGACAGTTAATTTTTGGTAAGGAGCAAAGAGCATACAATGGAGAAAGGATAGGTGGTTTCGTGGTGAAGAATACACTTGCCGATGTAGGAGACATGGGTTTGATCCCTGAGTTGGGAAGATCCTCTGGAGTAGGAACTGGCAACCCACTCCAGTATTTTTGCCTGGCAAAATCCCATGGACAGAGAAGCCTAGATGGCTACAGTCCATGGTGTTACATGGTATTGCAAAGAGTCAGACACAACCAAGTGACTGAGTACACAGGTAGTAGATAGCAGCATTGCACAATGTTCAGCTGTCAGAATTTTAAATTGTGAGATGATAGGCAAGAGAACATCCCTGTTAGGAAATATTTAGGAGTAATGGGACATGATGTCAACTGGCATGCATATGCACAACACAGACATACACATAGAGAGATACATCTATTTACAAAGATCTATGTATGTGTGTGTGTGTGTGTATGATTATTGGCTAAATATCCTTAGTTATCTCCTATAAATATCTGTGGTTCTAAGAGATGAACAAAAGCAAAGTAAGCACATTCTAAGAGATGAACAAAAGTAAGCACAGTCTAAGAGATGAACAAAAAGCAAAGTAAACTGATGGTTGTGCATCTTTGAGAGGTGGTGGCTTTTGAAGGAGGACATAGTTCAGTGCATGCACTGTGAAGCTAGACCTAATTACCCTGTAGGCAGCATTCATGGAGCTTCCACATGTCTATTTTGTAACAATATAGCATTTTACTGCCATTCTTACTGTGGGATAGGGTTGGGGAAGTCATCCGGCATGAAGAGTCTTGATTCCTCTGTATTGTTTACTGACTTTTTTCTTCTACATAATGTTTTAGCCCTTTATGTCAAATACCATGTCTTATGTCTTATACTCTGGATTGTTGTATGCTGTGTCTCTTAGAAAAATTGAGTACTTCAAAACCATAAAATGATGTTTAGGAATAATAAACTCATGTTGAGTTTCTCCCCTAGATTTTCTGCGCAAGGTAAATGTTTAAAGGGGAAACTTACTGTTGTCAATTAAACTGATATTGCTGCTGCTGCTGCTGCTAAGGCGCTTCAGTCGTGTCCGACTCTGTGCGACCCCATAGATGGCAGCCTACCAGGCTCCCCCGTCTCTGGGATTCTCCAGGCAAGAACACTGGAGTGGGTTGCCATTTCCTTCTCCCATGCATGAAAATGAAAAGTGAAAGGGAAGTCGCTCAGTCGTGTCCGACTCTTAGCGACCCCATGGACTGCAGCCCACCAGGTTCCTCCATCCATGGGATTTTCCAGGCAAGAGTACTGGAGCTGATATTAAATAAATGTATTTCCCACAGAAACCCTATTACCTGCCTCTGAGCCCAGGATAGTAGGCATAGGGAAGAGTGGACTTAATACTGTCCACCTGATATTATTGTGATGATTCAATTATTTAATACATTTACAGTGCTTACAAGAGCTCCTGGCAAAGAATCTATGCTCAATAAACATAAGCTAGTTTTATTACTTTTCTGTGTATTGATTAAGTGAGAGGAAGAAAGAAAGGAAGGGAGGGAGGGAGAAATAGAGAGAGGGAAAAAGACAAAAGTAGAGAGGGGAAATAAGGGAGGAGGAGAGGGGAGGCCACATCTGAGAGTGGGGGAGAGAGGCAGGAGCTCTGCTGCCTTCAAATAGAGGCCACGGTGTTATGATTGGGCTAGAAAGAGAGATCAGAGATGTAAATGAGAAGTTCAAGACTGAAAGAGTGTCAAGGAAAGAAGTGAGTCAAATATCAGGTAAACAGTAAAACATCTAGGAGAGGTCAGAGTTCAGGAAACAGGAAAACAGGTGGGAATTGAAGTAGGAAGAAACAGGAAAAGAAGAATTGATTTTTTTTTTTAATTTTATTTTATTTTTAAACTTTACATAATTGTATTGATTTAAGTCACTAAGGCTGATAACAAAAAATAGCTTCATTTATTTTGGAATTTACACCTACTCCTTGGGTGGCCCCAAGCCAATCAGCAGGTGAGGGCCTGAAGGCTTTGGACTAACTCAGAAAAAAATACCTTCAGGGAATAGAAAGGAGGAGCTCCCAGAGTTTCTGTTTCTGTAGCTTGTCAAATAACAGCGTGATTTTCTCCCTAGATACATGTGGTTATTTGCACAAAAGGATAAGTACGCTAAAAGCAAGCAGGAATTCTGTTTTCTCGTGGTTCTAGTTGTTCGTTTTCACAATTTGATGTGCTTGGGCTTTCTCTAATATGATAAATGAATTAGAACACACTCCTGATTTCTTAAGTGTTTGTAGTTTTCAAAGTTTATTTATTTATTTATTTTTGGTAAGAAGTTACAAGTGTTAAATTACATATACTGATTTTATGAAGTTAAAGGGAATCTTTTCAAATTGTTTCATTAAGTGAAGGGAGCCTTCCTACATTGATCCAACTTTGTGTATTAGCAAGAGGAATAAATGCACATCATTATTCTCTGTGGCTCTCTCTCCATCTCTATCAGACTGTTCAGAGTAGTGCAGAGGGGGCTGGCCAGAATGAGAGATACCTGGCTCCCTCTAGTTCCAATGAGTAAAATCTCTGGGAGTGAGTCATGAAAGAACAAGTAGCAGTGGCCATAGAAATTAACATTAAATGAGTTCCCCTGTGGCTAGTCCACTCTGAAGCTTAAGAACCACTGATCGGAAATAATTGCCTACTGAATATGATCTTTATTAATGGATAATTAAGCATCAGTCAAAGAATTAGAAATAGTGGCTTTGTGAAATTTAAATCAATATCTGTCTTATGTTGTTTGAAATAATTGGAATGCACCTCAATTTATCTATCAATTGTATTGTCCACATACTAATAAATAGTGACTATTTGCAGAGGTTTGGGGTTTGGGTTTTGTTTAACTAATGCAATTACAAATGTTGTTCTATGAATATTATTTTGTACAAGTCTGCTGCTCCACAAGTTTTAGTTTGGGGCCATGTGTCCTGGAAGAAAGTTGTGCTCATAGGATTTATGCATATAAAAGGTAATGCAAATTGCCCAGGGCAGTTGTACCAACTTACCTGATAGAAATGTAAGTTCTCAATGGTTCCCCATCCTCTTGAATACTTGGTATACTCAGAGTTTTTAATTTTCAGTTTAATGAATGTGAAACTGTATTTCGTCATAGATTTAACTTGCATATCCTGGTTACTAATTAGCATTTTCTCATATATTTGCACATGCATATATTCATAGATTTAAATCTCTAATTTTGTTCTATGAAATGCTTCTTCATGTCTTTTACTCATTTTGTCTTTTGGTTTATTGGATGCTTTAAAAATATTTGGTTATATAGTTTACAAATATCTCCTTGGAGTTTGAGTTTGGGATTTTTAAGTTTTTAACTTTCTTTTTGATAGTTTTGATAAACAAACTTTTACTGTAGTTAAGTGTATCAGTATTTTTCTTTTAGCTTACTGTTTATTTAGTTCAGTTCAGTCGCTCAGTCATGTCCGACTCTGTGACCCCATGAATTGCAGCACACCAGGCCTCCCTGTCCATCACCAACTCCCGGAGTTCACTCAGACTCATGTCCATTGAGTCAGCGATGCCATCCAGCCATCTCATCCTCTGTCATCCCCTTCTCCTCCTGCCCCCAATCCCTCCCAGCATCAGAGTCTTTTCCAAGGAGTCAACTCTTCGCATGAGGTGGCCAAAGTACTGGAGTTTCAGCTTTAGCATCAGTCCTTCCAAAGAACACCCAGGACTGATCTCCTTTAGAATGGACTGGTTGGATCTCCTTGCAGTCCAAGAGACTCTCAAGAGTCTTCTCCAGCAAAACTAATACAATTATGTAAAGTTTAAAAATAAAATAAAATTAAAAAAAAAAATTAAAAAAAAAAAAAGCATCAATTCTTCGGCGCTCAGCTTTCTTCACAGTCCAACTCTCACATCAATACATGACTACTGGAAAAACCATAGCCTTGACTAGATGGACCTTTGTTGGCAAAGGAATGTCTCTGCTTTTGAATATGCTATCTAGGTTGGTCATACAGTCACCATCTGCAGTGATTTTGGAGCCCCCCAAAATAAAGTCTGACACTGTTTCCACTGTTTCCCCATCTATTTCCCATGAAGTGATGGGACCAAATGCCATGATCTTCGTTTTCTGAATGTTGAGCTTTAAGCCAACTTTTTCACTCTCCTCTTTCACTTTCATCAAGAGGCTTTTTAGTTCCTCTTCACTTTCTGCCACAAGGGTGGTGTCATCTGCATATCTGAGGTTATTGATATTTCTCCTGGCAATCTTGATTCCAGCTTGTGCTTCTTCCAGCCCAGCGTTTCCCATGATGTACTCTGCCTATAAGTTCAATAAGTAAGGTGACAATACACAGCCTTGACATACTCCTTTTCTTATTTGGAACCAGTCTGTTGTTCCATGTCCAGTTCTAACTGTTGCTTTCTGACCTGCATACAGGTTTCTCAAGAGGCAGGTCAAGTGGTCTGTTATGCCCATCTCTTTCAGAATTTTCCACAGTTTATTGTGATCCACAGTCAAAGGCTTTGGCATAGTCAATAAAGCAGAAATAGATGTTTTTCTGGAACTCTCTTGCTTTTTTGATGATCCAGCAGATGTTGGCAATTTGATCTCTGGTTCCTCTGCCTTTTCTAAAACCATCTTGAACATCTGGAAGTTCACGGTTCACATATTGCTGAAGCCTGGCTTGGAGAATTTTGAGCATTACTTTACTAGCGTGTGAGATGAGTGCAATTGTGCAGTAGTTTGAGCAATCTTTGGCATTGCCTTTCTTTATTATATCCTGTCTAAGGAATCTTTACCTCTTAGGTCATACAGATATCTTCTGAAAACTGGAAACTTTTGACTTTCTCATTAAATCTGACATCCATCTCCATCTGGAATTAATTCTGTGTGCAATGTGAAGTTGGACACCAGATTATTTTTTCCATTATAAATTAATTATCTGTTCTTTGAATGTTTCAGTTGAATATATTTAAGGGTTCTGCAGTCATTCAGATTTTCTATCTGAGTCATTTTTGTTGCTTTATTTTTCTGAGAATTTGCTGATTTCACTGTTTTCAAAGTTTACCATTATAAAATTGTTCATAACAATCCTTTATTTTTAAGTGTCCGCTCTATATAAAATTGTGTGATCTCTTTATTGCTAAGATCATTTATTGATGTTTGTCTCCTTTTGTTTTATATCAATTAATCTTCCCAAAAGTTTGTCAATTTCATTTTCCTTTCAAAGGAAAGGAAAAATCTTTTAAATTTAAAAATTATTTTCTATTCTGTATTTTTCTATTTTAGTTATTTTTATATTATACATAATATTTCTTTTTTCTGTTTCATTCTGTTTTAAAAATACTTAGCTCATGAATATGTAATCTTTATATTTTTCCTTTCTATGAAGACATTTAAGGCTATAATTTCTCTTCAAGTACTTACTCATTTATACCCAACAGGTTCTCATAATGCTTTTCATTTTTATGAAAAGTCCCATATGTTTTCTAATCTTATTTTGATTTATTTAAAAGTATTATAAACAGAAGTGAAAGTGAAGTTGCTCAGTCATGTCTGACTCTTTGTGACCCCATGGACTGTAGCCTACTGGCTCCTCTGTCCATGGGATTTTCCAGGCAAGGGTACTGGGATACATTGCCATTTCCTTCTTTTTTTTTTTTTAATTTTATTTTATTTTTAAACTTTACATAATTGTATTAGTTTTGCCAAATATCAAAATGAATCCGCCACAGGAGACTGAACCGAGGTCTGCCACATTGCAGGTGGACGCATTACGATCTGAGCCACCAGGGAAGCCAAAATCAGAAATATGAGCTTTAATTTATTAGTACTTTTTCTGTTAGTGGATAGTTGCTTTACAACATGTTGGTTTCTGCCGGTCAATGTCAACATAAGCACACATATGTCCCGTCCTGCTGGAACCTCCCTCCCACTCGCCTGACTCCATCCCACCCCTCTGGGTTGTTCACAGAGCACAGAGTTGAGCTCCCTGTGTTATACAGCAGCTTTCTACTAGCTCTTTATTTTACATATGGTAATGTATGTATTTCAGTGCTATTCTCTCACTTCATGTCCCCCCTTATCCTTCCCCTTCTGCGTCCACAAGTTTAATTTATCTTCTGTCATTCACTTCTAAATTGTGTCATCAGAGAATGTGGTCTGTATTATTCAGGTAGTTTTAAATTTATTGAGTTCTATTTAGGTTCTTGTATTTGACTAATTTTTTAGAAAAATCCATGTGTGCTCGAAAAGAAAGCTTGTCTCTACATTTGGTATGCCGTGTAATTTATGGCCATTAGACCAAACTTGTTATCTGTATGGTATAACTTTTTACATTCTTTTATTTTGAGCTGTCTTTATATATGTGCTCTATATATACTCAGTGTATATTTCATAAATGGTGCCTGCTGCTAAGTCACTTCAATCGTGTCCGATTCTGTGCGACCCCATAGACGGCAGCCCACCGGGCTCCCCCGTCCCTGGGATTCTCCAGGCAAGAACACTGGAGTGGGTTGCCATTTCCTTCACCGATGCATGAAAGTGAAAAGTGAAAGTGAAGTCACTCAGTCGTGTCTGACGCTCAGTGACCCCATGGACTGCAGCCTTCCAGGCTCCTCCGTCCATGGGATTTTCCAGGCAAGGGTACTGGAGTGGGGTGCCATTGTTAGCTGGATTTTAAAAGCTCAGTGTTAGAATCATAGTCTTTTAATATATAATAATAAATTTATATTGATTTTGATATCTGATGCATATGGATTCAACTTTACCATCTTATTTATTGCTTTCATTTTGTTCCATTTTTTTCATGTTTCTCTTTTTTTCCGTCTCTTTTTGCCTGTTTTTGACTTGAGTCCCTCTCACTTTATTTGCATGCTACTTTATTCTTTCATAATATTCTAGAAATTTATAGATATATACTTAACAAGTAAATTATTAATAATTACTTTTAGCTACTAACAATTATATTTATTATCTTTGCACTGAAAAATAAAAGCACCATTTCTAATGTTTTAACTGTAATCATCTCCTTTCCAGCTTTTCAGGATGATTATTCTTTCTTAGTTTTTCTGCATTTTTGATGTTTATAGAATCAATGTTTGTTTAACTTAAACCATTGATTTATAATTTTCTTTGTATGCCATTCTTTCTTGCATCTTAAACTCTCTCCCTATCATTTTTTTCCTCCCGTGAAGTATATATATCTTTAAAGATTCTCTTTAGTGAGCTCTGTTGGTAATAAACCATCTCAGTTTCAATTTGTGCAAAAATGTCAGATTTGCATCATTGTTGAAGATAGTCACTGGATAGAGAAGTTCAGTTATTTCTTGTCAGTCCTTGAAAATATTATTCTACTGTCATTTCACACCCATTTTGCTGTTGAGAAGTTGGCTACTTAACAGCCATTTGTCTGTTTTCAGTCTATTTTTCTCAATAACCAACTGTTAAGATCTTGTTGTATGAATTTCTTCAGTTTTATACTGATGTGTCTAGATGTTACCTTTTTAATTTCTCCTGTGTGTAATTATTTGAGCTTCTTAGATCTGAGATTCCCTGTCTTTTCATAATCTGATAAAGCATTGATACCTTGAGGGTCTTCCCTCTTCTCTGTTCCTCCAGTTGTCTCCTGCAACCTGGTTAAGTACATGCATGACCTTCTCATTCTCTGTGTATCTCTTTCAAACCTGCCCTCACTTTGTTCCTCTTGCTTCTTTCTACTTAATTTCTTCAGATTTATCTTTTGGATAACAGATTCTTCAGCTTTTCTCAGCTGCCTTTGAATCTTCATTGAGTTTTTAATTTCAGTTATCAGATGCAATTATATTTTTCATTTCTTAGAGTTCTGTTTGGGTGTTTGACCACAGCCAGGCCCATCTTAATAGTCTTTGATTTCTTTACAACTTCATTTTCTTTTTAAAATGTCTTTAATTATATTGACACTTATTTATATTTTTTCTGAAAATAGTAATATGTGGATTGCTGGCCTTATTCCTTAAGACTTTTGTTCTTTCAATATTTTTTTCACTGTAACTGATGTAACATGGAACTCTATATAACTCCACTGAGGCTTGATTTTAATGTACTTTACTTAAAAAAAAAAAAAAAAGAAAAAAGATTTAAGTCTGCTTCTGCCAGGAAGTTGAATTTGCCCCTGGGATTACTTTAAACTAAATTTTTGGCTTGCAGTTTTTTGGCAGTTTTTAAGGTTGGCCCTGTGTAGGTCCAACAACCAAGTGAATGCTCTTACTTTAGGAAATCTCAAGAAATAATATTTCTACTTTTCTGTTTCACCCAGAACAAGGCTGAAAAAGAAGATTGAGCATCTCAACTTATGAGACGATTCCCTTTCTTTGCTCATGCCTTGATTTTATCACCTTGCAATGAGTATGGTGTTCCTTAGAACCTAGGACCACCAAGGATGGGCAGAAAAACTCAGAGGAAATATGGGTTCCAATGCATTCCCTTAACACTATAAATCTGTGCTTATATATTGCTCTGGCTTCTGAGAAATTTTCTATGTTACATTCAGCCATTCATGTATGAAATATTATCATTATTTGTAGTATTTTAGATTTACTATACAGATATTGGTAGAGATTGAACCTTTAATCTGTTATATCTCTCTAAATAGATTACTTGAAACACTATTTAAAATTGAAAAAAAAAATTAGTTACAAGTATAACAAGGAGTATGAACAATTACAAATTTCAACTAATTAAGATTTCTAGCATGCATCTTGAGACGTGTCCTCCGGGAACCTTTGAACCAAATACCTAAAATTACTTTTTTCCTTTGGTTTACGCTTACATGTTTCATTTTCATTGTCCAAATCCACCCATTAAATGAAAAATCTGTAAAGTTTCAGTGAATTGATAGTGAGAAAATTTTAGACATTAAATTTAAGAGGAAAAAATGTTTTTAGTGATTCTAAAATGCTGCAAATAAAAATTCTTTCAAACAATTCCAGTAAAACAGGAAAGTTGTACTTAAATATGTGAGATAGGGATGACTTAGAAACAGTTGAGATTTAATCAGTTTTCAAAATAAGCCATACAGGTTTCTTTAACTGAAAAGAAAAAAAATGACTGTGTTCTACTTTTCCCATCATATGTCAGTTAACAAAGATAATGAGTAGGCACATGTTATTATAGAAAAGATGTCATTTAATTAATTTTCATGTTTTTTTGGCATATATGATACTATATTAGGTAGTTGAATTCAGAGTCATATCAAAGAAAAAACTAATTTTTATCATGGACTTAAAGATGTAAGAAAACTTGCTGGTTTATGTTAATAACAATAACACATTAGAAATAAATTTGTTGTGGCAATTAATTAAATTGAAACATTTGAATTATGGTTCCTTTGCAAATTCCTACCCTGGGGAAACCTTTTGTGGGCACTTCTTTTGTTAGAAGCTATGGTGTTCTGTATTCCCAGTAATAACCCCCCTGGAAAGCATGTCCATATAAACTGTGCTTCTATATGCTGGCCTTTGGTCAGATGTGGTTAGGGGAAATGTGGCTCAAAATCTACTTTTGGCTTTACTGGTTTTCTTTCTTCTAATGCCTTCTCCTTCAATGTAGTGAGTCATAAAGTGGTTCAGACAGAAGAAGCCATATTATGAAATAAATGTACAGCTAAAAAAGAATGTTGTAGACAAATCCATAAACTCTTATTTTACAAATAGGTTACATAATTAGTAACAGTGCAGTTCATTACCTCAGTCTACTACAACTTTTCAGTTAATTGCAGTGGTTAGCAAATGTAAACACTTTATAGGGTTTTTGTAGCGTGATTGTTGTTCAGCCATTTAAACATTCCATCCAGATCATTTCTGATCAGCTGTATTATTGCATAGTTGCTTACTAGCTTAGAAAGAAAGACTTTGAGTAACTCTTGTCTAGCCACATATTTTTTTTTATTTTATTTTATTTTTAAACTTTACATAACTGTATTAGTTTTGCCAAATATCACATATTTTTAACAATGTCTGTTATTCATAAATGTAGTGTCACAAAGATGACTTGAGAAAGGCTCAATTATTTGTTTTCATTTATTTAAACTCTCCCATTTAGGGAGTATGGACTCTGAGGCTAGGGCATATCTGTTTCCCTGAGAACACACCATGTAGCTTTGAATGACAATAATTCACGTGTCGTCGTCTTTGTGTGATGAGGCTAGAAACACAGACTGAACTAGATGCACTCTGAACGGCTTTCTCTCATGGAGTTCGAATTTTACTGCTTGGGACTATTTTCAAATTCCTTTCAATTGTGGTTAACATATAATCAGGCTAGGGTGTTAGAAGGGTTATTCTGGCAGTGTGTACACAGCTGCATGAGTGGGCAAGAGGATACTGCAGTGGTACAGGAGAGAAATGATGAAGGGCTGAATTAAGGAATTAATGGAGAGATGGATCCCACAGGACAAATTAGCAAGCTACTTAAAGGATAAAATAATACATCTTAAGGACAAATTGGATGTATGGACATTTCAGCGACAGTAGGAAGGTGAGGGTGTCGCTCAGATTTCTGTCTTTGGAACTTGTGACTCTTCCCAAATGTGGCTTAAAACATTTTCTCTTATGTATAATATGATTATTAAACATTTTGTTCTCAAGAAACTTTATATTCTTAAAAACATTTAATAATCCCAAAGAGCTTTTGTGTTAGTTAAATTTATTGACTTCTATTATGTCAGAAATTAAAATGTAGAATTAAGAATCTGATTCATTTTAAAATAGTAAATTCATTCCTGGTAAACATAAATAACATTTCTATGTAAAAGAGATGTATTTTTAAAAACAAAAAATCAGTGAGAGAAGTGGTATTGCTTGACATTCTTGCAAAACTCTAATGTCTAATGTAATAGAAGTCAGTTAGATTATCATGTTGGCTTTGGCAACATGCTGTATGTGAAAAAAGTTCTGTCTCTGATTTGTAGTTAGAAAAGAGAGGAGTTACTGTTAATACTACCCTCAAACTTGACAAGTGATAGTTTCTTAAAGCTTAGCTGCAATGTGGCATCTAAAAATATATCAGTAGACTTTTTGTACTCTGCTAAATATACTCAGTTCTTTGGCCTTTCTTGCACTTTTAATGTCTCTTCTATCCATGCATGATTTTATAACATTATACATTGGTCATGTAGAAAATATTGATTTACTTAGATACAGATCTTCTAAGTATTGATGTATTTCATTACAGAGCATCCCCCAATCATATTCATTAATATCACAATTGATCTAATTAGAAAAGTATTATGTATTGGGAAGGTCTCAAGCTCATGGTTTGGATATAAGTTTTTCAATGTTCTATTTTTTGCTAGAAGTACAATTTTTTTTTTGCTCAATGTACAAATTTCTAATTGTCGACAAACACTGTCAACGAGTTTTCCTTGAAATGACAAGTTCATTCACTTTCAAGAAAATGTCTGCAGGTGGTCAAGTCTGAATAACCATAGTTTATCTGTTAGTTTTTCTTTCAAGTACAACTGTTGTTTCATTGGGAAGTAGGGGGAGCCTATTGCCTATTTTCAGCAGCAAATCAAAGAATTACATGGACACTTGTCCCTGAGATGATTACTAAACTTGAGTATGCAGTATACACATTTTGCCATGTAGAATTTTAAAAAGACAGGTGCTGGGCTTTCTCTTTCTCACCAAGTGGAGTAATTATGATCCAGTACAGCTAAACAAAATAGACAGTATATATGAAGCAACCATTTTCAGATACTGGACATGAGGCCATTCAGGAATATCAGCACTGAGAGGGGAGACAGTAAGGTTAGTCCTATAATTTTCCCAGCTTAATGCCTGGAGAGAGTTTCCATGACACCAGAGGGGAAAGGGTGACCCAGGTGGAGTCATTGGTTACTCAGAGTTCAGGAGATGGAGATGGGATTACCAGAGGCTGAGGCATCATGAGTTCGCCAGGCACAGTGCTGAAGCAGAGAGAGCTGCACAGAGAGGAGCTATGGAGAACTGCAGAGTATTGTTCATCTTCAGCTGAATACCAAACAAAACATGCCAGCAAGGAAACTACTCAAAACCAAAGAAAGAACCATCCTGAGGGAGCAGAGGAACCTCTTAGGAGTTCACTCAGACATGGGAATAGTTTGTGTATCCATCCACCTCCAAGAGTGGAAAAAACCTTATAGGTCAAGAAACATCGGGGAGGATACTTAGCAAAGTATCGCCTGGCCAGTGAGGGTAAAATCAGCCCTAAATGAAAAACAGTTTTGGTCATGCATAACAAAATTTAAAAGCAGATCTTGAAATATTAAATTGTTATCAAGTAATGTAACTGCATCCTAGAACAAAGTTCAAGTATATTTGTAGGGATATAGCACCCATGATAAAGACTGTAATGTCCAACAGCAAACAAAAATTCTCCAGCTTTCCAGAAAGCAGGGAACTTTACATGTAATCAGTAGAGAAATCAATCATAAAAGACTTGTATCTGGAATATATGGAGAACTCTCAAAACACAATAATAAGAAAACAATCCAATGAAAAAAACTGGGCAAAAGATTTAAGTAGATACTTGACCAAAAGAGATATCTGGATTGCAAGCAAACACATAAAAAGATGCTCAGAGTCATTAATCATTGTGGCACAAACCACACTACTATTTTCCAAAGTGGTTATACCATTTTACATTCTCACAAGCAGTGTTGTGGGTTCCAATTGTGCATCACCCTTACCAACACTCGGTCAGTCTTTCGATTTCAGCCCGATGGTTGTGTAGTGGTATCTTATTGTGTGCTTTTTCCTTCTATGAAATAAACGTTTATTTTAAGCACAAGTGCATGGTGGTTAATCACACAGTTTGGTGCCACTGCCTTCATTATTCATGCTTAGGCAGCATTTGTCTTACAATCCATTACTTTTGCCCCAACTTAGACAAACTACATTTTAGTATTATTATGAAAATTGTTTTGACCTCATGGACCCTTTGACTCACTGTTCTAGTCTGCACTTTCCCCCTAGACTTCACATTGTTTATATATGTTACACCTTCAGATCTTATTTAAAAGCATAACTACTCCCCATAGCACCTCAGGGCTAGCAAGAGCCCTCTCTTTCTCCCGCATTCAGTGAACTTCTCTGCCTTAGAAATCTCTCTGCTTTCTCACTGCCCATTCCCATCAGCCTGGATCATCATCTTCTCTTTTACATCTGCTGCTGGCAGCCTGTCTCCTCAGTCTCTAGAATTCGCACTTGATTATGGGGCTCTACGTTACCTACAGAATAAAGTCAGAATGCCTTAGAGTAGCTGACAAGGCTGCTCAAAATCATATACTAGGTAACTTTTTAAAAATTAGTAGCATGGTTTGAAACACCTACAGTGCTTGTCCTCTAACTCAGACAATAATTAATTCTAACAGTAAATGTATGATGATAGCAGTACATTTAGGACGAAGGCCAATAGAACTGTTTTTGTAGTTCTAGAATGTATTAAAGTTTGAAAACTTATTAGCTGCCAACCTTTAGATTCAGAGATTGGATATCTGCTTTTATGCTTTCTCCAAGAAGCTAATAGTTCATTATAACTTCAGAATTCCAATTAAAATGATGGATTGTTTAAAAAGAACACTACTCAAAAAGTCTGAATTATAAATGTGAGTTCAGGTATGTGATGCTCTACATACACAAGGGTTTTATTTTGTCCCAAAGAGCTTCTGTGACTTGCATGATTTAATAAAGTTGCTGAAACTATTTTTTGAGGCTGCAAAGACTAAGGTTTCAAGGTGTTTTCCTCAATTTATGGTCCATATTGGACTTTTCTTTGAAGAAATTAATCTCTTTTATTTTAATCAATTTATCTTTTTGAATTCTATTTTTCATTTTTTATTATATTTTACTTTGTTTTCTAAATATCATTTTTTGCCATTCTTATATATATCAAAGAATGAAACTCGAACACCAAACTGTTCAGTTCAGTTCAGTTGCTCAGTCATGTCTGACTCTTTGGGAACCCATGAACCACAGCACACCAGGCCTCCCTGTCCATCACCAACTCCCAGAGTCCATGCAAACCCATGTCCATCAAGTTGATGATGCCATCCAACCATCTCATCCTTTGTCATCCCCTTCTCCTCCTGCCCTCAATATTTCCCAGCATAAGGGTCTTTTCCAATGAGTCAGCTTTTTGCATGACGTGGCCAAAGTATTGGAGTTTCAGCCTCAACATCAGTCCTTCCAAAGAACACCCAGGACTGATCTCCTTCAGAATGAACTGGTTGGATCTCCTTGCAGTCCAAGGGACTCTCAAGAGTCTTCTCCGACATCACAGTTCAAAAGCATCAATTCTTCCGTGCTCAGCTTTCTTTATAGTCCAACTCTCACATCTATACATGACTACTGGAAAAACCATAGCCTTGACTAGACGAACCTTTGTTGGCAAAGTAATGTCTCTGCTTTTGAATATGCTATCTAGGTTGGTCATAACTTTCCTTCCAAGGAGTAAGTGTCTTTTTATTTCATTGCTGCAATCGCCATCTGCATTGATTTTGGAGCCCCAAGAAATAAAGTCAGCCACTGTTTCCACTGTTTCCTCATCTATTTCCCATGAAATGATGGGACCAGATGTCATGATCTTTGTTTTCTGAATGTTGAGCTTTAAGCCAACTTTTTCACTCTCCTCTTTCACTTTCATCAAGAGCCTTTTTAGTTCCTCTTCACTTTCTGCCATAAAGGTGGTGTCATCTGCATATCTGAGGTTATTGATATTTCTCCTGGCAATCTTGATTCCAGCCTGTGCTTCTTCCAGTCCAGCATATCTCATGATGTGCTCTGCATATAAGTTTAATAAGCAGGGTGACAATATACAGCCTTGACAAACTCCTTTTCCTATTTGGAACCAGTCTGTTGTTCCATGTCCAGTTCTAACTGTTGCTTTCTGACCTGCATACAGGTTTCTCAAGAGGCAGGTCAGGTGGTCTGGTATTCCCATCTCTTTCAGAATTTTCCACAGTTTATTGTGATCCACACAGTCAAAGGCTTTGGCATAGTCAATAAAGCAGAAATAGATGTTTTTCTGGAACTCTCTTGCTTTTTCGATGATCCAGCCAGTGTTGGCAATTTGATCTCTGGTTCCTCTGCCTTTTCTAAAACCAGCTTGAACATCTGGAAGTTCACAGTTCATGTATTGCTGAAGCCTGGCTTGGAGAATTTTGAGCATTACTTTTCTAGCGTGTGAGATGAGTGCAATTGTGTGGTAGTTTGAGCATTCTTTGGCATTGCCTTTCTTTCGGATTGGAATGAAAACAGACTTTTTCCCGTCCAGTGGCCACTGCTGAGTTTTCCAAATTTGCTGGCCTATTGAGTGCAGCACTTTCACACAGCATCATTTTCCAGGATTTGAAATAGCTCAACTGGAATTCCATCACCTCCACTAGCTTTGTTAAGATCCATAGAACTCCATTCTCAAGTAATGATGGAGACACCCTCATCAAATTTGAAAGGAAATGTTACATACGAGTTGTGTTTGACTTAAACACCCCTTCCTCTAGCTGGTAAGCAACCATTTACTTGTTGCAATAATTATTTTTCTAGACAGAGAATTTAAACTTAATTTTCTTAAAATCAGTGACATTTTCTCATTCACACTGAGGTTTATTCTGGAAGATAATAAAACATAAGATCATATCAAATCAACAAACAGCTTGATACAAAGGTGTGCCTTTAACACTGATTTACCATATGTTTATATTTCACATAGGAAATAGGATAAGAGGCCCTTATATTTTAATTTTTAATTCTTCACTGAGAAACACAGTAGACAGTTTATATTATATTGAGAAATAAGTAAAGATTTTAAAAGTCAGACATTTTATGTTACCACCAAATAGGAGTTCACTTACACTCATATATTTAAGAACTTATAATTTTCTCTTTAACTTTGCATGAGACATTTCAAATTACTTTTTACTAATGTCTTAATATTCCTGTATATTGGAAGAGTTTATTTTTTTTCAATTCCCATTTACAAATTGCATAATAGCAGAGTTGGAATTACATTTGTTCCCAAGAACTGTATTTATCCATTAAATTTTTATGGTTGTACTACTTACTAGGCAATTATGAGTTTCTTTTGAATTGTAATAGGAATATTGGGGACAAGTGGAAATCGACACAGTTCTTACTCTTAAATTCATCCTGTATCTGCATTTTGTTTTTAATCTTAATAGTATTATAGTGCTAGAAAATGGATATAAATAATGCTCATTAATCTCTTTAATAGTTTCTCATATGAAGAAGCTTAGCTTTTATTCAACTTTTCCTTTTATTCAAGTACCTCAACAGGAATTCTCTTTGACTAACATTATGGTAATTTGGTAATTGAGAACATGAATTTTCAACTCTACTAAAATGCCTCCCAACACTCTAATAAATGCTCTATCATTCCTGTCTCTAGTCTGAAGCTTCTTAAGCATGGGGGATTTTCTCAATCATTATTCCATTAGTCACAATGATTAGAACCGTACACAAATAATTTTCTTATTCAACTGACCAAGTTCTTTACAACTCATTGAAATTTGTTTAAAATAGGAGAAAATATGATTTATATCTAATCATTAATTGTCAGTCTTTCAAAGATGTTTAGAATTTAGAAAGAGCTTACAATTGGTGTTTTTTTCCTACTTTCTTTATTAGGAAAGATACTATATAATTTCAGATATTTAATTTTATAGTTTATGTGATCTTAAATATATGAAACCAGCTTTGAATTATGGATAAGAATTTTAAAATCCAAAAAAATATATTTTAAAAAATCTAAATTTTTCTCTAATTATGAAAATAAGATATGCTTATTGTTAAAATTCTGAACTGTACAGAAAATATGAAAGAAGCCAGAAATAAAGGTCACTCAGAATGACAATACCTTGAGGCAATGAGTGTGAACATTTTGACAGTTTCATTCCAAAGATAAATTCTTATAATGTAGAATACAAGCTGTTTAATTGTTGAGAGAGTACTTCCAAACATGTATGTAGAATCGCTTTAAAACAAAATCATAGTTTATGTTCGAGAAAAAGACCACAATGTCAAATTTTTGCCTTTGGGTCTGGAATGATATGTTAAGTGTTCCAAGGAAAAATGAAAATCTCACCAAAATCGATGTCTTACTGTGATGAAAGATTCTAGTATGGAACAAATACCTCAAAACAAACAAAATATTAATGTATGGAAGCATAGATTTAAATGGTAATGATAATCTTACTTACATACAATTGTGCAAAATATTGATGTAAGGGGAAGCAAAAATAAGCCATAAATAGATGAGCTATTAGAAAATGAAAGAAGATATAAATATATGACAGAGATATAAATATATGATGGGGATATAAATATATGATGAAGATTGTATTTCCTATAAAGGATTATTTTTAAAACCCTCTTTTTCTAAAGAAATCATAGACTAGTTCTAGAGTTCTAGAGTTAAAAGTGGTCTCAAATAATATCTTGTCCAACATTGTCATTTGACAGATGAGACCTTGAGACATTAACTTGTTTATGTAGGACCCATAGTATCCATGTGGGCAGGAGTCTGGGAAAAATCCACATTGAGTCCAGATGCTGGCTCCTCCCCTTTGAATTCCAGTTCTCCCATGGTGCTCGTGCTTGCATGAGGAAGCATATAGCTTCACTTCCATTATTTGTTCTTGACTAATTCATTCTTTCATGCCTTACATTTTAAAAATACTTATTGTCTAATATTTAATGAATTTCTGTGAGTTACAAATTTCTATGTGTCAAACACTGTTATAGGAACGTTATGCACATTTTTATTTAATTCACACAAAAAGTCTGGATACTAGTGCCATTGTGATTTTTAAGTAAAAATACAAGCATGGGAGGGTAGGCAACTAAGAAATGACAGAGCTGGAATGTGGATCAGATACATCTAGCACCCAATTTAAAGTAAATAACTACCAAACAGATTTTTGTTAGATGTGTAAAAATTATTTTTAGGGTTCTTTGGGAGTACCAGCTCATTTTTACCTTCTTAGTTGTACAGATACTCTTAAGTCTAATCAGAGTGTTGTTAAAACCTGAGGTGGCAATAATTGGAGTGAGCTTTGCTGAGGAAATACTGTCACAGGCAGAATCCTCTTCTTTATCACCTATAGTTTCAATTGTGGGAAGATTTTAAGCTTTCATAAAACAATTCCACATTCTATATTTAACACAAGGGTCACACTTGAACGTAGTTTACATCTTAGGCCCTGTGACTTAATTTACATGAACAAACTTGCAATGTATTTTATTTGCAGACAATATTATATAGTCTTTTGAATTCAGTAACTTTCTTATGCTAAATGAACTTCAGAAAGTTTTCCCATCTGGAATAGTATAGCAGTACTTAAAGACTTTTAAAGTGGATAAGTTTCTGAATAGTCCACTTGAAACATTTTCATTTTAGGCCTCATATTTCAAAATTGCAGCCGAGAAAATTATCTACTTTCCCTGTGTATCATCTTTCCAATGCGTATCATTTTAATTGGTCTCATTTCATTATTATGAGTTTTGTTTTCATGTTTCCTTGTCAATATTACTTCCCTAGTTTGTAATTTTCATGATAAATACTCTATGATATTAATTTTGATTAACATAAAATGATACCCCAGAGTGTTCTTCTTCAACAGTCATTTTAGTCATAAACAGATTATTCTGATCTTCATCAATGTAGACACATTTTTCATATTAGCCTTTTGATCTCAAGGATATATTTTCATGCTGTTAATTAAAACATTAGAATCAAGCATTTTACCATTTTCCCCTTTATTGTTAACATTTAGATATTAATAATGTTTTTTTCTCTACAATCCTGAAACATTTAGATATTAGGAGTGCTTTTTCCATAGCTCCCTAAATTAATATACTCTTTGTCTGTTTCCCTAGTTCCCATGCAAGTTAGTGCCCTATCTGTGTAATTTATTTTTCCTCATTATTCAACTTTGAATAATCTTCTTTGAATTATGTGTATTGGCTATAAGGCACAATTGCCTTATTTGGAATGCATTTTTTTTTTCCTTTGGCTTGGCTCAGTTTCCACTAAATAATGGTTTTAGCCAACCGACATTTATTGAACTTCTACTGTGTGGCAGGCTTTTGGTGGATACTTAGAGTTGAAGTAGAAACAAAGATCACCCATCTTCTGCTATCAAGAGCTCACTAATGAAAGAGAAAGGAAAACAAATAATATGTAAATACTGTGATCCATGTGACACTTTTCTCTTTTTCTTTTTGTCTGACCACACCACACAGCTTGTGGGTCCTTAGTTGCCTGACCAGGGATTGAACTTGAACTCTCAACAGTGAAAACATATGAGTCCTAATCACTGGACTCCCAGGGAATTCCTGTATTTGACACTTTCTAATCAAGTATATAGTACAGAGCCATGATCATGGATAATTTGGAAAAAGTTCTACCAGGAGCAACTATTGATAGGAGTGTTGAAAATTAATTAGGAGGATAAGTGAGACTAGCCACGACAGGCAAAGGAAAAGAGCATACATGAATGCATTAGAAAGATGATAGTTATGTTCAGGGATTGGGAGATTGGAATGGCTACAATGGGAGTAGAGCATCCTCACAAATGAATCAAGCAAAGTACTCATTAGGTTCTTCTTCAGTCTTAACAGAAGTAGGCCTACCGATGAGGCCAACTTGCTAGAGCATTTTGTGTGTGAAACTGGGAACCAGCATGATGTATGTGGACAAGCCAGACTATACCTCTGTGGCCATAAGCAAAAGGTTTGGAGTTGGATACTCCTGGATTGAAGTTTGGCTCAGTGAACTATGGCAGTTTAACTTTTTAAAAACTCCATTTCTTTATCAGTGAAGTGAGAAAATAATACTATGTATTTTAGGACAATTGTGAGTATTAAATGTGATTATGTGTAAAAATCTCTACCTAAGGTTAAAAAAAAAAAGTGAAAAGTGTTAGTTGCTCAGTTGTGTCCAACTCTTTGTGATCCTATGGACTGTAGCCCACCAGGATCCTCTGTCCATGGAGTTCTCCAGGCAAAAATACTGGAGTGGGTTGCCATTTCCTCCTCCAGGGGATCTTCGTGACCCAGGGATCAAATTAGTGTCTCCTACATTGCAGAAATCTCTACCTAGGGTATTTGAGACTTAATCTGAACTCAATACATGTTACCTCTTGTTTTATCCCAACCTGAAAAGCTTCTTTTAGGATCTTATCTATCAATAAAGTGAGCCCCAGGAGAAACTTTCCTAGGCTTAAATGCAGTCATCTTTCTTATTAGTATATCTCACTGAATAAAAGGGAAAAAAGAAAACCAAAACTTATTGCTTCCCTATAAGTGTACAGAGGTGTATAGACTCAGATTCTACTATTTTTATTCAAGTTAAAAAAGATGATGCTTATATACACTATTTCTGAGAGAATGAAAGTATCTTTTAAAGATTGCTTTTATGTGAAAGCAAGCAATTTCAAAGTCATTTTGTCTAGTCACATGAAAATAGAAAACCAAAACCTATAACACATGCTAAAATTATTTACACTTTATTTAATTTGGAAATTAAAATAAAATCCTCAGGTACAGAGTCCCTGGTATTTTGTGGAAATAGTCTTGGATATCAGTTTCAAATGTTGATTACTATTTAAAATGCATAAAATACTAGTGGACATTAAAAAAAAAATACCAAAGACAGTCTGCTGTCCAAATTCATGTTCTACTCTAGATGATTAAAAAGAATTTGCATATACTTGAAGGAAAAATGTCAGACTGTATCTGCTCCTTCAAATCTAATTTGGACTGAGAAGAACCATCATTACCTACTGATAATGATTCCACATGTTTGGCACTATAAAAAGAGTCATTTTCTCTGGCAGTGAGAGTCAGCCCAACAACATACAAACCACCCCTGGGAATTCTTTCTAATATAAAACATTCTTGTGAGATAATTCAGTGAGCAGCAAGACTGGTAAACATATACCCTCACACGTAAATTGCCCTTTCTTTGTAAATTAAGGATTCTAACTAGAACATCAATTTAATGTCAAATGGAGTGTAGTCTTATGCTATCATAGGAATTAATGCCTTAGACATTTTCACTGGAGTTTTGGACCATATGTTTTTAACAACTTTGAAAATTTTGTGTCTTTGATTCTGTAAGATTATTCTCATGATTAATGGAATATCATATGCAGGGATTTAACTTTGGGTGGGATACTGCATAGAGATTATGGATCCCTGAAGTCTGACTAGCTACTCCTCTTTGCTCTCTGTGTGTTCATCCATGTCCGACTCATTTTGAGCCCTTGAGCTGTAACCCACCAGACTCCTTCCTCTGTCAATGGGATTTCCCAGGCAAGAATATTGGAGTGGGTTTCCATTTCTTCCTCCAGGGGATCTTCTGGACCCAGGGATTGAACCTGCATTTCCTGTATCTCCTGCATTGGCAGGCAGAGTCTTTACCTCTGAGCAACCTGGGAAGCCCTGTCTTCAGCAGTAACTAGCTCTGTGGCCTTGAAAGTGTTCTCTCTGAAGGAGATAGCAAGCCAGACTCCACCACTTACATTACTGTGATCCCTCAGTGCATAAAGGAGGAGGATGCCCCCTCAGATAATGGTAGTGGCCTCTGTATGAGCCCTGACTCCTCTCTGGGCTCTCCCCAGCATAGCCCCTCCACCTCCAAATAAGAACCTGCTATCTCCAGGTGCCCTCAGTGTCTCTTCCCGCCCCAAACCCTACGACCCTCCTGGAGAGAAGATGGTAGGAGCAAAAGTCAAGGGTGAGAAGCTAGACAAGAAGCTGAAGAAAATGGAGCAGAACAAGCCAGCAGCCCGTAGGTACCGCCAGAAGAAGAGGGCAGAACAGGAGGCCCTCACTGCTGGATGTAAAGAGCTAGGAAAGAAGAATGAGGCTCTGAAAGAGAAGGCAGATTCCTTGGCCAAGGAGATCCAGTATCTTAAAGATCTGATAGAAGAGGTTCGCAAGGCAAGGGAGAAGAAAAGGGTCCCCTAGTTAGGGTAGTCAGGAGTATGTGTGCTTGTATATAGGAGGCTGAAGCTGTGTTTTAATAAATTATTTTGTAGTGGAAAAAAAAAGGCTATTTCTTGCTCATAGCCTATTTTCCTCATTTGAAACATCACCTCCCTCCCTATCTCCCAGAACTCCCCATCAGCCTTCCTGGCTTTAATTTTCTTCCTAGCATCTGCTACACTCCATATTGTGCACCTGTTTTTTTTTTTTTTTTGCCTCCACCTCTTTAGCTTGCAAGTCCTTGGAAGAAAGATTCACCTCAGCTCTTTGTAGATCACCTGGTACATAACTGGTGCTTACTGAATAGTTATTCAAAGAATCAGTGGATTAATCTATAAAATGAGGTTAATATTAACACCTACTTCATCGAGTTGTAGACATTTCAATACATTGTATGTTAGTGTATGCAAAACACTAACAGTACTTAGTACATAGTAAATGTTCAGTAGTTTTTAGCTGTTATTAATACTCTTGAAGAAGTTTGTTAATAAAATCATAAGTAGTCATTCTAGAACAGATCTCTATTTGAAATTCTTTTCCTTTAGTCAATGAACTTGTAGCATTGTAGCATCCCTTTTCATTTGCTAAACTACAAGACATCATCACTAAAAATTTCCCAGCTTCCTGAGGGCAACTTGTGGTTGACTTTGCTACACTGGGAGGGGAAAGATGAGGACTCTATCCACTTGCTAGAATAACGTAGTCACTCACTGAAGATTGAACAGAAACTCAAGTCCAGGGCCAAGGGCGTGAGATTTGAAGTGAAAGATAATATTAATAATCTTATATTAATTTCTAATGCTTTTATTATTTACTTAAATTATTCATTCATGAGAGCTAAAAAAAGCTATTCTATTTTTATTTAGATTTAGGTAATTCATATGTGCAGTCTCTTTTTCTTATTCTTTCCAAGGGCAGTGATCTTGCATTAGGCATTCCAGAAGGATCCTGTCCTTGTCCTACCAGTATCTTCCCTTCTTTCCTTTTAGCCATTGAGTCATTTACCAAGTCTAGTGACTCTGTTGGCTGCTGAGCCATTGAGAAGATCAGATTAGCCATATGTGCCTTGTTCTTGCTTCTCTGTATCTATCACTCTGTATCTATCACTCTGTATCCTAGGAAACACTAGGATCTTTTGCTATGTGTAAATAACCTGTAATAAGTGAAAAAAGTGAAAGTGTTAATTGCTCAGTCGTGTCTGACTCTTTGCAACCCTGTGGACTGTAGCCTGCCAGACTCCTCAGTCCATGGGATTCTCCAGGCAAGAATACTGGAGTGGGCAGCCATTCCCTTCTCCAAGGGATCTTCTCAACCCAGGGATCGAACCTAAGTCTCCCACACTGCAGGCAGATTCTTTACTGTCTGAGCCACCAGGGAAGCCCACCTGTACAACACCAAAAATAGAAACATTAAAATTAACATTAATATGGATGGTTCCCTGAGTCTCAAAGGGAAGACTATAATAGATTCCTCACAAAGAGAGGTTGTCACTTTTCCACTCTCGGTCCACTTCCTCTAATCTCATTTCCTTCAAGAATTTCCAATTAAAATATATTAATTCATTCATTGTAAAAATAATTTTTGAGCACCTATCATGTGTTCAACAACAAACAAGATAATCAATTCTTCAGTCTCATAGAGATTGAAGAAAGACTGATTGAGCATTGTTTCCAGTGACTAGAATATTCTCTCTTTCTCCTCTTCATCATTTTACATTTAAAGCCTTCTTCTGAGAAGGCCAACCCGAGTGCCTGGTCCTCAGTGGTCTTTATCTAACAACTAGCATGTGGTGTTGGTATCAGTGTTCCTAGCTAGGTAAAGAAGCTATAGAAACAAAGTAATGTCCCCCTGATTAAATTATTAAAGCTTCTTAGGAGGAAAACAAATTCTAATAATTTTCTAAACAATATTGAAATTTCAAGGACCAGAAGAGTCTCATCATTTATTTTGCAAAATTTAAGATTTTGCTATTAAATTTACTGCTGCTGCTGCTGCTGCTAAGTCGCTTCAGTCGTGTCCAACTCTGTGCGACCCCATAGACAGCAGCCCACCAGGCTCCCCGTCCCTGGGATTCTCCAGGCAAGAACACTGGAGTGGGTTGCCATTTCCTTCTCCAGTGCAGGAAAGTGAAAAGTGAAAGTGAAGTCACTCAGTTGTGTCCTACTCTCAGCGACCCCATGGACTGCAGCCCACCAGGCTCCTCCATCCATGGGATTCTCCAGGCAAGAGTACTGGAGTGGGGTGGCATCGCCCTCTCTGATTAAATTTACTACTTAGGACTTTATTACATTATTCCTGGGTTAACTGTATCTACATTTAATTTTTTTAACCCTGTTCGATAAGAAATAATACGGCTCAGTAGTAAAGAACCTGCCTGCCAATGCAGGACTCATTGACTCTATCCCTGGGTCGAGAAGATACGCTGGAGAAGGATATGGCAATATCCACTTCAATATTTTTGCTTGGGAAATCCCAAAGACAGAGGAGCCTGGCAGGCTATGGTCCATAGTGTGGTAAAGTCAAACACACTTTAGCAACTAAACAATTTGCTTCACAGCTTTGAAACATTAGAAGAGGAATAAAATATTCTGTTTGGCTGAACAACTTATGGTAGAAAAATAGTTTCTGGCTCACAGAATTTTAAAACTATATACAAATAGTTTTAAATGGTTGACAGAAATTCAGTAATCCAGCATTGAAAAGGGATTATAATTTTAAGCGTGTATTCAAAATAAAATGCAGTGTATGTGAAAATTTTGATTGCAAAGAGCTGTTAGCATATAAAGGGTTATTATTTCACCTAATAGTATACATATATATAAAACAGTCCCATTTTAGTTTTTCAAAAATACGCATTTATATTCTTAAAAAAACAAAAGACTGTAAGGTATATATCTCAAAAGTTAGGGAGGGTTATCTCTAGGAAATAATATTATAGGTGATTTTATTTTCTTCTTTGTGTGTTCTAAATTATTCATTGTTGTTGTTCAGTCACCCAGTGGTGTCTGACTCTGCAACCCGATGGACTGCAGCATGCCAGGCCTCCCTGTCCCTCACCATCTCCCAGAGTTTGCCCAAGTTCATGTTCTGTTGCATTGGTGATGCTTTCCAGCCATCTCATCCTCTGATGTCCTCTTCTCCTTCTGCCCTCAGTCTTTCCCAGCATCAGGGACTTTTCCAATGAGTCAGCTGTTTGCATCATATGACCAAAATACTGGAGCTTCAGCTTTAGCATCAACCTTTCCAGTGAATATTCAGGGTTGATCTCCCTTAAGATTGACTGGTTTAGTCTCTTTGCTGTCCAAGGGACTTACAGGACTCTTCTCCAGCACCACAGTTTGAAGGCATCAATTCTTTGGCATTCTGCCTTCTTTACAGTCCAGCTCTCACAACCGTACATGACCACTAGGAAGACCATAGCCTTGACTATACAGACTTGTGTCTGCAGAGTAATGTCTCTGCTTTTCAGCACACTGTCTAGGTTTGTCATTACTTTCCTGCCAATAAGCAGTCTGATTTCATGGCTGCAGTCACCATCCACAGTGATTTTGGAGCCCAAAAAGAGGAAATCTGTCACTATTTCCACCTCTTTCACTTCTATTTGCCATGCGGTACTGGTGCTGGATGCCATGATCTTAGATTTTTTGGATTGGGGGCAGGAGGACAAGGGACGACCGAGGATGAGATGGCTGGATGGCATCACCGACTCAATGGACATGAGTTTGAGTGAACTCCAGGAGTTGGTGATGGACAGGGAGACCTGGTGTGCTGCAATTCATCTGAGAACCTATATGATGTGGTTTTGAACTTGTAGTGAATTAGGTAAGTTGATCTAGTGAGCCAGTCTAAAGGAAAGATGGTATAAAGTAGCCAGTCCTTCCCTCCTCTGGTCTATCTTAGCTGCAGTTCATGGGGTCACAAAGAGTCAGACATGACTGAGCGACTGAACTGAACTGAACTGAACTGATTATATATAAATATGTGCATATATCTACACACATGTACATATATATGCTTTTATATTCAGTGAACATCATAACAAAAATTATCTCATTCATTTGGAATGCTTCTCAGACCATACTTTTCATGAATTTCTATTCAGATTAATCTGGTTTTTTTTTTTTTACATAATTCTAAGAAAAGACTAACAGAAAGAAACTGGTAAATTGCTGCCTTTATCTGAGTTAAGTGTACATTATCAGGTACTACGTATTTCAGTGTAATATTTTCTAAGACCACAAAAAGTCATTTCCCTACTCATGAATTGTAAATCCTTTGTATTATTTAGCATCTAAACCTGCAATGATCAATTTATACACAAAGTTTTCTTGTAACCTAGACTTTAAAAATACAGCAACCAGAATAGAGTCAATATTTTACAGTGTCATTCATTAAAAGCAATAATCGAAAGTCTGTTGGTCAGTTTTTGTTTGCAATCTTATTCAATAAATCTGGATTTTATTTCATTCTGGATATTCTGCTGAAAGGGATTATCACTGATATGTGTTAAACTTCTTCAGAGAGGATGTAATTAGGGTTTATTTCATTAACTGGCATTCCATTTCTTTCATCTAAGTGTTTCATTTATCCAGTTGCAGGAAATAACAGTCGATAGCATTGTCGTTGTTGTTTAGTCACAAACTCTTTTGTGACCCGATGGACTGTGTAGCCCCCTAGGCTTCTCTGTCCTTTGGATGTCCCAGGCAAGACAACTGCAGCGGGTTGTCATTTCCTTCTCCCGGGGATCTTCCTGACCCGGGAATTGAACCCTGGTCTCTTGTTTGGCAGGCAGATTCTTTACCACTGAGCCACCTGGGGAGCCCGTCGATAGAATAGGTAATGCTAATATTACCTTAGCAACTCTCAGAAAAATTATAAACAATGAAAATGTGTAGGAGAGCAGAGGCAAGCTTAGTGCTTTCTAAGCTTTGGTGATTTTCTCTAACTTTGTTCAGTTCCCACCTTTAGGGTTATACTGATTGAAATACAGTTGTATTTCCTTAAAACAGCCAGGCAAAGAGTGTGGTAGATAGAACAAAATACTGTCCTTCAGATACAAGCTACAACTCTACTCTCCCCCCAGATAAAAAACCAGGCATGGATTTATTTAATCATAAATCAAGCAACAAATATTTACATCTGCTATGTATATGAATACACAACATCTTATCACTATGTCTACTCATATTAATATTGAGCATCTGCTGTGTTAAAGGGGGCTTCCAGTGTAGCTCAGCTGGTAAAGAATCCACCTGCAATGTGGGAGACCTGGATTTGATCCCTGGGTTGGGAAGATCCCCTGGAGAAGGGAAAGGCTACCCACTCCAGTATTCTGGCCTGGAGAATTCCATGGACTGTATAGTCCATGGGATCACAAAGAGTCAGAAACGACTGAGCGGGCCCTATTATATGTACCAGAGATAGAAAGGGGTAAAAAGGACTAATTACTTGACCTCAAACAGTTGCATTCTAGCTGGATGGACAAGAAACAAGGAAAAAAAAATACATGATATGATTTCAGTTAGTGGCTCATGCTTTGTTAATGTTATGGAACAGCCAAGGTACAAATTGTTAATCTACATCATTTCTCAAACTTCAGTGTGCATTCAAATCATTTGGGATCCTTTTAAAATGCAGTTTATGATTCAGTAGCTCTAGGGTGGTGGCTAGAAGTATGCATGTCTAATAAACTGCTGGTCTGAAGACAACAGTCTTGAGTTGCAAGATATAATATCATTTTTGTGTAGTTAGTTTGACTAAGAGGTGGGTAATAAAATGTATCTTAAAGGAAGAGTGGGTAATAGGTGATGGACTATGAGAAGGGGAAAGGATAGGAAAAAGGAGAAAATATAATAAACAGAATAGAACAGAAATTCAGATAAAAATGGAACACATAGGATACCAAAAACAGCATCTCCTTACATATTCTCTGTCTTAGAACTATTCCTGCTTGTTATGGACTAAAATAAAAAAAACTAAAGTACTAAGAGTAAAATTAAATATATACTGATGTCTCCGTTTGCGAGAACTGGTAGAGTTTGTGCAGTTTCAGTGCCAAGATAAATGTGCATATTTAAATAATGTAGATTTATCTTTTTATTATTGGAAACCCACATTTACTTGGTTATATTGAGTATGTCTGTTTGTATATATATTTATTAGGTAAGAAATTTTACTATGATCATTATTATTTTTCTTTGGACATAGCCTTGAATGAAGTATTCCTTATTTTGTGTCTTTTATAATGCCCCACAGACAAAAAGATTAAGATACCTGAGGACTAGACTGAAAGGTTGGTAAAATTACATCTTTTTGTGCAGTTTATTTGTTTCCTTTACCTCTTGGAAAAATACCTGTTTACTTCCCCGAGTGATAGGGAATGTTATAGTCTTTAGTATGACATTAAAACTCCAGAAGAGCATGCTAGAATCTGTACTGCCTTAAGCATACTTAATGGTATTAGCTACATTATGATTAAAGAATCGTTTACTAAGTTATAAATCTGTCCAAAAAATGACACTGTGTTGAAATCCCAGGAATATGTTGCAGTGCTTTCTGAATCATAGTTAGCCATACAAACTTAGAAAGATAGATTTATGATCTTTTGAAAATAAAAAATTGCTTTTATTCAATTTGATATCAGAAATTAGAAAAAGAAGGAGACTAATATTGAGTGCCTATCCTAGGCCTGACACACACTTTATTAAATGTAATCCAAACAATCCAACAAGGAAGTCATTTACTCCATTAAACAATTGAGGAAATTGAAGCTTGTCTTCCAAGGTTGCATGAGAAGACAGGAAGTTTTTTTTTAGCAGCAGACATATGTCTTCTATATTATTGCTTGCCTCTCTGTCTCTCTGTTCCCAAATTATAAACTGAAACCTTGCTTTGTTTTTGACGTATTGATAGATTTGAAGGGTCATTGGGTATTGAGGAATAACTTCTTTTTTCATCAGATCGCTATAATGAAAGCAGTTCAAGTATGATAGCAATAAAGGATTCTATCTTTTTTCAGTCTCCACTGAGTTTTGCTAATTACCAGAAAACCTGTCCTTATTCCAAATGAGGATTTAATCAATTGACAAATAAAAACAAAAGATAAAAATACTACACTAAAAGTTAATTTTTTGAAAAAACAATATTAAAAGTTTCTATTTTGAAAAGCATTTGGTATGTTTTAAAAATTAAACATGATTTTTTGCAACTTAATTCATAAGGAAGTTTATTTTCTGATACTTAACTATTTTATTGTTTTGCTAAGTTTACAGTGTAATATTGGATGCTAAAAAATTATACAGAATTATCTTGCCTTAGGATATCTGTAATTTTCCTCTAGGATTATATTTATTTTAAAAGAGTAAAGACAAGTTAATTTCAGTTAATAGTTTTGGCGATTCCTTAGATCACCTGAGCATGAGATGGTTTGTGGTAAGCTGGTTTATTTCATATACTATCTGAATAGCAGTGTTTCCTCCCCATTTTTCCATCATTATACATAAAGAAAATAATCTTTTCTGTAATTTCATTTGCATGTTGTAGAGGAGGGGTAAAGACATTTGCTCAATCTGTAGTCTTGATCATTTTATTCCTGTATTTGAGGAATGTATATAGTTCAATCTATAAAACAAATATATTCAGTATAGAAAATCAGAATAATGATTAAGTATATTAGATATTAAAAATAACTGATATTATTAGTTATGTATGAAATAAAATTGCTCATGACTCCGTCAATCAGAAATAACCTCTAGGTATCTTGGATTTATATAGCTAGTCTATTTGTATGCTTTCAAAAATTTGTCTTGAGTTTCTACCACATAGTTCTGAATATGTATACATATTAAAAGACTTTATTTTTTAGAGCAGTTTTAGGTTTACAGCAACTGAGAGGGAGATACAGAGATTTCCCATATAGTCTCCGCCCTGTCAGCCCCAATGACATATAGCCACCCCAATTATCATCACTCACCACAATGGTACATCGTTTTTACCATTTAAGAATGAGCCTACATTAACATACCGTAATCCCTCAAAGTCCATAGTTTACCTTAGGGTATACTCTTGGTATTGTACAATCTAAGGGTTTGGACAAATGTATAATGATATGCATCCATCATTAATGGTATCATAAAGAGTATTTTTACTGCATCCCAAATCTGAGCTCTGCCTATTCACTCCTCTCCCTTCTATTCCAGACCCCTGGCAATCCCAGATCTTTTTACTGTCTCTACAGTTTTGCCTTTTCCAGAAGGTCATATAGTGGGAATCATGCTATGTATGGCCTTTTCCAAGTGGCTTCTTTCACTTAGCACTAAGCATTTAAGGTTTTTTCCCCATGTTTTTTCATTGTGTAATAGCTTACTTCACTTATTAGTGCTGAATAATATTTTCTTGTGTGGATGAACCAGAGCTTATTCATTTACCTGCTGAAGAACATCTTGATTGCTCCCAAGTTTGGGCGATTATGAACAAAGCTGCGATAAATATCTATATGTAGATTCTTATGTGGACATAAGTTTTCCAGTTCATTTGAATACATACCAAGGAATGCATTTGTTAGACTGAATGATAAGAATATGTTTAGTTTTGTCAGAAACCACCAAAATGCCTTCCAAAATAGTTGTATCATTTGCATTTCCACCAGTGATGGATGACAGTTCTTGTTCCAAATTCTTGGTAGCATTTGCTATTGTCAGTGTTCCAAATTTTGGCCATTCTAATAGGTGTATAGAGCTATTTCATTGTTATTTTAATTTGCATTTCCCTGATGACATACAAGTGGAGCATCTTTTCATATGCCTATTTTCTACCTATATATCTTCTTTGGTGAGGTATTTAAAAACTTTGATTTAAAAAAAATTGATTCAGTTGTTTTCTTAAGTGTTGAATTTGAGTTCTTTATAAATTTTGGAAAACAGTCCTTTTCTAAATGTGTCTTTTGCAAATATCTTCTCCGAATCTATGGCTTATCTTCTAATTCTCTAGACATTGTCTTTTGCAGACGTGTTTTTCATTTTAATGAAGTCCAGCTTATAAATTATTTCTTTCATGGATCACAACTTCAGTGTTGTATCTAAAAATGCATCATCATACCCAAAGTCATCTAGGTTTTCTCTTCTGTTATTAATGTCATCCAGTTTTTATAATTTCACATACATTTATGTCTAGGATCCATTTTTAGTTAATTTTTGTGATTGCTGTAAGGTTTGTATCTTGATTTTTTTTTTTTTTTGGATGTGATTATTTAGTCATTCCATCTCCATTTGTTGAAGTGACTTTTTTTGCCTCATTGTATTATTTTTTACCCTTGCTTAAAGATCAGTTAACTATGTGATTCTACTTCTTGGCTCTTTATTGTGTTCCATTGAACTGTTTGATTATTCTTTTACCAAGACCACACTGTCTTGATCACTGTAGCTTTATCGTAAGTATTGAAGTAGTGTAGTGTCAGTCTTCCAACATTGTTCTTCACCTTCAATATTAAGCTGCCTACTCTGGATCTCTTGCCTCTCCATATAAACTCTAGAATCAGTTTGTCCATATCTGTAATTTTCTGATATTTTTATTGTGATTGAATTGAATCTATAGAGCAAATTGGGATGAACAGACATCTTGACACTATTGAGTTTTTCTATCCATGAACATAGAATATTTTTCCATTTCAGTTCAGTTCAGTTCAGTCACTCAGTCATGTCCAACTCTTTGCGACCCCATGAATCGCAGCACGCGAGGCCTCCATGTCCATCACTAACTCCTGGAGTTCACCCAGACTCACGTCCATCAAGTCAGTGATGCCATTCAGCCATCTCATCCTCTGTCGTCCCCTTCTCCTCCTGCCCCCAATGGCTCCCAGCATCAGAGTCTTTTCCAATGAGTCAACTCTTTGCATGAGGTGGCCAAAGTTCTGGAGTTTCAGCTTTAGCATCATTCCTTCCAAAGAAATCCCAGGGCTGATCTCCTTCAGAATGGACTGGTTGAATCTCCTTGTAGTCCAAGGGACTCTCAAGAGTCTTCTCCAACACCACAGTTCAAAATCTTTCCATTTACTTAGTTCTTATTTGATTTTGGTTATCAGAGTTTTGTGGTTTTCATCATATTGATATTGTACATATTTTTTTAGATTTATACCTAAGTATTTAACTTTGAGGAGGGACAAATAAAAAGCTAGAAGGACTATTGTAAGTGGTATTCCATTTTTAACCTCCAATTACACTTGCTTATTGTTAGTAAGACATTTTCCTCAGGAAAAAATATTAAAAAATTTATTATCAGTGGACCTGCCTAAAAGAAAAGTTAAAAGACGTTTTTTAGTGAGAAGAAAAGTAATATAGATCAGAAATTCAGATCTATAGCATCAAAGAAGGAATAACTGAAGATAAAATTTAAAAATTATATATATATTTCCTATTTGTGATTGATCTAGAAGATAATAGTTTATTCAAAATAATATCAACAATATATTTAATAATGTATGCTTATATAATATATGATTTAAATTTTACATATATATGCTTGTGTATGTTTATATATAATGACATAAATGAAAGCAGTAATATAAAGTATAGGAGGGAGGAGGAATCATTTTATTATTATAAGGTACTAAAACTATCTATAAAGTGGTAATATGTTATTTGAAAGTGGACTTGGATTAGTTGTAAATGCATATTGCAAACTCTAGGATAACACCACTAAAAATGTGTTTGAGTATGACTGATATGCTAATAAAAAAGAAGAAAAATGGAATCATATAAAATGTTCAATAAAACACAATGGCAGAAAAACAGAAGAGAAAACAGGAACAAAGAACAGGGTAACAAAAACAGAAAACAAATGCTTTTTCCCTGGTCTCTTCAAATTGCACTCCCTTCCTTTTGGTATGTATGCCTTGTAATTTTTCTTGATAACTAGACATAATGTGGGC
This sequence comes from Bubalus bubalis, assembly GCF_019923935.1. NCBI lineage: Eukaryota > Metazoa > Chordata > Mammalia > Artiodactyla > Bovidae > Bubalus > Bubalus bubalis. Next base: position 98,133,119 of record NC_059163.1, on the reverse strand, counting down.
TTCCCGGTGGCACTAGTGGTAAAGAACCCATCTGCTGGTGCAGGAGACATAAGAAACATGGGTTCGATCCCTAAGTTGAGAAGATACCCTGTAGGAGGGCATGGCAGCCCACTCCAGTATTCTTGCCTGGAGAATCCCATGGGCAGAGGGCAGGCTACAGCCATAGAGTTGGGAAGAGTCGGATACAACTGAAGGGACATAGCACACAGAGCACAAACGTAATATACTCTGTAAAAAGAACTGTTGCAGATAGTCCTTTGGTAATGCAGTGGTGAGGTGTGGGGAGGAGGCTTTCTAGAGTCCTGTGATTTAGGTCTCAGTCCTTTAGTAAGCCTATGCCTTTCAACTGTGAACCTCACAAGAGTTTAGGTGAGAGAGGATTGTTATAGTGGGCTATAGTTAGTTATTTCCCTTCCTGTGGTCAGTTCGTCTCTGAAAATACCTTAATAGATTAGGCTCTGATTAACTAGTTTTTCCTGAGGGCAGGCCTTGTTAAGAAGACTAGAGTACTCTGGAGTATCTAAGGTTGTTTCCATTTCCTTAGAAATACTGTTCCCCAATATTTGCTGTGGGAATCTGGTCAAGCTCCTAGAGCTAAATCTCAAAATAATGTGTCCCCTCCAACCTTTTAGCTGAACCCTCCTGGAGATTAACTCTCAGACTTGTCCTCCGTTGAGTGTCCAGCAATTTGTCAATTGCACTTCAAAAGCCACGACCATGAGGACCCCGTGCACCACAATTAGAGAGTAGCCCCCACTTGCACAACCGGAGAAAAGCTGGTGCTGCAATGAATACCCAGCACAGCCAAACATAAACAAACAAAAAATTAATCATAGAAGAGTTGTCGAATTTTTAGTCTGTTCAGCTTTTTGTTTGTTAGGATGGAGTGGTGATGTCCAAAACTCCTTAAATATGGAACCCGAAACAGGAAGTCCTATACTTGTTATTTTACTAAAATGGGAACCTACAAAATTGATAATTTTGTAACTTGAATTTTTTCACTTACATCATAAACTTTTTCTTTATTGTTAAATGTTCTTTGATAGAATTTTAATTAGTGACAATACCTTTTATCACATTAGATTTTTTATCTGGTCTGTTATTGCTTAGACTGCTCCTAATTTTCTGCATTATAAGCAGATCTTCTGTGAGAATTCATAGAGATAAATATTTTGAACATCTATGATTATGTCCTCAAAGTAAAGAAAATAGCTCTTCCTAACCTAATTCCACAGATGAATTAGCAGAAAACATCCTAGATACTGCTACGGTGGAGCAGCATATACCTCTTAAGATACATTAAATAAAATCAGTTCTCTTGTTCTTTTATCAATTCACAAAATGATCAAGCCAGTTCTATACAACCTTTCACTGTTTTGGGGTCTGTATGAAAGAGCGTGACAGAGAAAGAGAGAATGAGACTGCTTATGGAAGTGCCTTAAATTGTTAGAAAAATAAAGGCTATTTTTCATGCCATTTCAAGCAAGACTGGTACTGGGAGAATCTGGAAATCCCAGGTGCTTTTGTACTTTTATTCTGTAAATTTCAAAAGACAGAAACAAACAAACAAACAAACCAACACTCCTTCTTAAGTATAGCATGGGGACAGCTCCTTTCCAGAGGACATCACTTTTTTACTCTGCTTCTCAGATAGGAATAGTGACTTCACTTTTGAGATGCAATGACACCAAAATTCTAGCCACCTTATTCTATATATAGATCTTCATCTATATTGCCTTTGACTCTTCTTCCTTGTCATCCTGTCAATTTCCTTTTGCCAGAGGAACTTGGAACACACCTGTACTTGAACTATTATTTACTTTTTTTTTGTCTAGTAGCAATGAAGTGAAGGCTACCATGGCGAACCATGGGGCATCTCAGTAACATTGTATTAAGAAAAAACTTACTGTAGGATTTAGGGTTGTATTGTGATTTGAGGAAGGGTTCATGGAAGCAGGGCTTTGCTATTGTTTGCTTGCTGTCAAAAAGCGGGTGTAATTTTATGGTTTGTGTAATTAATGACTCTTACTGAGAAGCTGGGTAACCAGCTCTCCCAGCAACTGAGGGGTTTCTGGGGCACAGCATTTTCAGCACACAACCTCCTCCAAATCCCAAGCAAACTGGGAGAAGTTGGTTACCCTACCTGGAAGGTAAAATGAAAAGAGGCTGAGGCTAGACTTGGTAAAGAAGCAAAGTCACTCACAGGAGCCAGGATTCAGGATATTTGGTTCCTTTTGTGGTTTGGATAATGTTCATGTTTTTGCCTGGATTCAGACATGAACGCAAAGTAGCCTGATCTCTGACTGGATCCATCATGGTGGCAGCGTGGTCTAGTGGTGGTGATTTTCTGTGAGATTGTTGGTGTTCAACAGGACAGGAGGCCACTGCCTAGCAACACCAAGGCCTTCAGAAGGTATCAGGACAATTTCTAGCTGTCAGGAGCTCTTTTCCTTTTCTCCAGTACCCTTCTTCGGGGATTTGAGGGGTACTTTTGTGGTTGGCCAAAGACAGACGACAGTTGTGAGTGTCCGTTGTGAGAGCCTTGGTTTCAGTCATATTGGTTCTGTGCCCTAAGGAAATGCTTTGGACTTTGGACAATATAAATATTGTCCATCTCTCTTCACACAACTCTTCTTCAATAAAGTTTTTTTAGTGATTGGAACCAAATACTGAATTACTGTTACATTTTTAAACAATTGAATACTTTTCTCCTTCTTATATTTAAAATTCACATTAGCATATTTTAGTGTTCTTAATAATACTACCATAAAGAAACCCATATCATTTAATTGAAGACACTTTTTTCACAGGACACATTAGCGTTTTGATAAACACTAATATTTCACTATTAAACTAACATTTCATAGAAAAATTAGTTTGTTTAGTGATTGTCTCCTAGTTATGCCTATTGTTTTTAAAAATTAGAAATATACATAAAGGGTAAATAATTGTTCTGAGTTAAATTGTTCTGATTTTAAATGAATACATTTTCTTATTTACAGTCATTGAAAGGAGATAGTTTCATGTTTTTCAGATTGACTGTTTTAATATAAAGTGGTATTTGGATTTTTGGGGGGGAAAATATTTACCTAGTAGATGAAAATATGTATTTGATTTAGTTTAATAGCTAAGGTTATAATACTAGTTAAATTATGAGGCATCATTTTAATTATTAACATTGGTTCAATTATTTTGACTATCTTAAGCTCAGTTTGGTTGTCCCATATATTAAATCAACTGTTCAGCAATTAGTTTTCATAACAATGGAGGAACTTAATGTGGCCTTAGCTGTATTGTAATCCATATTAATGAACTTTCCTTTAGGTTCTGCGGACTACCTGGAGATCATTATTCCACCAGACCTAAGAAAGGAACATTCTGGGCAAATCAGTGAGGGAAAGGAAGTTGAAGAATTATCAGAAGCTTCAGGAAGCGCCATATCACAGGCAGTGGTGCTTCCTGCTGAGATTGCATGTGAGGTCAGTAAAGACTCCTTGTTATTGTTGTAATGGATACTGCATTTCCCTAGAATGTGACTAACACTAGAAGCTCCAATATAGAGGTGTTTTTGTTTACTCTGTTCTTGGCTGTGTCCTCAGAATGGCAGAACAATGTCTGGCAGTTAGTAGGCATTTGGTATGTATTTGTTGAGTAATAGAATATTGAAACGTACATGAAAGCACCATGTGATTAGATGTTACTTGATATGTTGCAAACAGATTTACAATTGCTGTATATATATATATGTATGTGTGTGTGTGCGTGTGTGTATCAAACTGTTCAAAGCAAAGTTGGATTCATATTAACCAGATCAAGGATTTTATTTTCATGAAAGGAAATATGTTTTTGAATAGAATTTGAAAATACTTTAGGACCACCTATCGTCAATTATAAAACATGTGTCAAAGGCCTACATTATGAAGTGGAAATATCATAAGAGGTAGAAGAGCTGGTTTGACAATAAAAATATAATGTTAGAGCAAATAGATTTCTCAGGAGGTGTTATATGGATGCATGTTGCTGACCTTTCTTCTTCCTAAGCCTTCACTGGACTGAACCACTAAAATAAGCCGTGCTAGAGCTTGACCAAAATTTGCGCTATGTAATCTCCAGAAACTAAGAAGATGCTGGCCCTCAACATCTGCAGTGTACTTGAGCAGAAAGAGCCAGAGATACAGGAGAAGCTGGAGAGTTGCATGAGAGGTCCTTCAGGTAGAAGCCAGTATTTAGGTGGCAGGAGCTGCACTTGTCTGCTTGCTGTACCGTGCTTAGTCACTCAGTCATGTCCAGTTCTTTGTAACTCCATGGACTATAGCCCACCAGGCTCCTTTGCCCATGGGGATTCTCCAGGCAAGAATACTGGAGTGGGTTGCCATGCCCTTCTGCAGGGGATCTTCCCAACCCAGGGGATCAAACCCAGGTCTCCCGCATTGCAGAAGGCAGATTCTTTACCATCTGAGCCACCAGGGAAGCCCAAGAATACTGGAGTGAGTAGCCTATCCCTTCTTTAAGGGACCTTCTCAACCCAGGAATCAAACCAGGGTCTCCTGCACTGCAGGCGGATTCTTTTCCAGCTGAGCTACCAGGGAAGCTCACTTGTCTGCTTACTGGAAGGCATATTTGGGGAGAGAATCCTCTGATCCTGATGGTTCCAGCAGCCCTGGCAGAAGCAGAATGTGCTGTGCAATTCTGAAAAGCTTATTTCCCTCATCTCCAGGCCCCAAGCACAAGCAGGAGAATCGCCAATTTAAGTTACTATGTTATCAGTGCCAGAGGAATAAAAACTTCTTTGGCACTCCCTTAGAGACCCCAGGAACTGGAACTGTGCAGGTTGGAGGGAACCGAGACAGAGGAATCAGGCAAAGAAATATTACAGCCTACTTGAGGAAGGAAGACCAGGCCAAAGAATCAGAACCAGCGGCTCCTATTGAGTGAGAAATAATGGAAGAGACAGAAATTAGTAGAAGAGACTATAAAAGGGAAATGAGGACTATTCTCAAGTAGGTAAAGTCAAAGTAAAAAAAAAAAACTCTCTGGAACTAAAAATTGCTCACCAAGAATTATGCAATGAGTCTAACTAGCTGCTTTTAAAAATATCTGCAACAGTAAAATTTGAACAATATAAAACCTTTCCATGATTAAATTGCAGAGACATCAAAATCCAAAAATTAAATCCCACTGCCCTCCAGGCAGAAATCATGCCCTCAGGTGGCTGGGGAGGACCAGGGTTCTTTCCATAGCAGAATTGTGGACTGTCTTTTATTAATTGACATGGATATAATTCTATTAGAATCTTTGAAAGGTCTGAATTAAATTATTTCAATTCCAAATCTATCTTGGGAGCCCCACTTTTTAAACAATCCTAAGATTTGGAAGATCATGTAAGACTATTTTAGCACCAGCCAGCTTCCCAAGTGGCAATTCAGGAGATATAAGAGACATTCAACCCCTGGGTCAGAAAGATCCCCTGGAGGAGTGTATGACAACCCAGTCCAGTATTTTTGCTTGGAGAATCCCATGAATAGAGAAGCCTGGAGTGCTACAGTCCATAGGGTCGCAAAAAGTTGGACATGACTGAAACAACCTAGCATGTACACACTAAAAATTTGAAACAGACTGATCCATGGACCAAAAATAGTCATCCAAGTCAAAATCTTGTATTCTTAGAACCTAGATCTTGGTATAGTCTAAATTCATGTCCCAGTTTTCATGCACCACAAGAAAGATGAGTGAAAATCATGTTTCAGATTTACCAGGAACCTGCATCTCTTATGTCTTCTGCATTGGGAGGTGGGTTCTTTTACCACCAGCAGCACCTGGGAAGCCCAGGATAGCATTCAGTCTAAACCAGTTGTCTGAAAGCTCAACCTTTGTGCTTACTCGTTTCTGAGAAGTCTTCAAGTTACTAGGTAAATGGAATCCACTTAAATGTATAGCTTTCTCTCTCCAGAAATGATATTTGAGACTTCTCTGCCATTGTACAAAATGTAGAAATTTACGAGACTGTCATTGCCAGTCACCAGGTCATATTTTTGATGTGCCTCTTCTGCTCCCAGTATCTTCAAATTCTATGAATTTCCCCTTACACTTTAACATTTCTGGCATGCCATTGTTGAGTTGACTGATTCGGTCTATTGGTGTCATCTTCATTCTGTCTGATGAACAGGGAATTAGTTTAATTCTCTCCTGCTGTCTCCTGCTGTGGAATGGCTTGAGTCTGTAGATCCGCCGCTAGCCAAGTGCTCTCCCTGAGCCCTCCTCTGCTCTGGAGAAGTGGTGTTTATTGGCGTAACCGAGGCTGCAGGTGAGCCTGCTGCGGCTTTTGATCCCAGGATCCTGGCCCTTTTGATTCCTTCTGCCTAGTCATCTTTCCCAGCATTGTTCCTTCCTTGGACCTTAAAATTTGTGCCACTTTAAAAACAGCAGAAAAACATTTTTTTTCCTTTTGACAGGTGTGTGTGTGTGTGTATGTGTGTGTGTGTGTGTGTGTGTGTGTGTGTGTGTGTGTGCGCGCGCGCGCACGCGCAATAGTGAAAACGTGCCTCCAGTGTTCTATTCATGTAAGTTATTCTCTGTCTTTTTAAGAAACACCTAAATGGGTCTTAACAGTTTAAATCTGCTTAAGGTGGCCTCTTCTTTTCCCTTTTCTAGGATTAGCAATCTTTGTTCTGTTTTAGTGTTTGTTAAGCTTTTTGTTGTTTTTTATGGGCCAAGATACTTTGCTTTTCTAGCACATTCCTCTTGATTTTGTCTTGTATGGGGTAATATATCATGAGAGATATGAAATCAGTGAGTTCTAAGTCTTCCAAACAAGTCCATTGTTCAAAGTAATCTTACCCAATTTTGTTCCTGATGAATTATCCACTTGGGAGGCATTCTCCCATTGAAATAATATCTAAACCAGAACTGAACCTGGTCTGTTATTTGCTAGCTTCTTTTCCCTTTGCTGTGTATTTACCCCAAAGTCCTAATTTCATTAATTTCTCAGGAAAATTCCCTCAGAACAATGGTTCTCATCTGGGAGTGATTTGGTCTCTCCCAAGGAGATATCTGGCAAAGTCTGCAGACAAGTTTGTCATAACTGGGGGTTGCTCCTGGCAACTGCTGAGTAGAAGCCAGGGATGCTACCAAAAACCCCATAGTGCACAGGGTGTTCCCCACAGCAGTGACTTCTCTGGTCCCAAAATGTCAGTAGTGTCAGGGTTAAATCCTGCGCCAGAGGATAGAAAATACATTCATGCCTCTCAGTAATAGGTCACCTTCAAATCACCCTAGGAATGGCGTTCAAGGAGGCAGTGCTCTTCTTCAGAGCCTTGTCTGCAGTCTGGGCAGTTCTGTGAACACTTGTTAGAGCTGTGCTATGCTGTGCTAAGTCACTTCAGTTGTGTCTGACTCTTTGCCACCCCATGGACTGTAGCCCGCCAGGCTCCTCTGTCCATGGAATTCTCCAGGCAAGAATACTGGAGTGGGTTGCCACAAGAACACTGGAGTGGGAAGGGGATCTTCCCAGCCCACGGATCAAACCCACTTCTCTTACATCTCCTGCATTGGCAGGAGGGTTCTTTACCACTCACGCTACCTGGGAAGCCCTTCTTGTTAGAGAGGCATCATCTCTAAGCAGTAATCCAGTCACTGGATAATTTTTTAATGGATTTGACCTGAAGCTTTAAGAGGGATCCTTTGAGTGTTTTCCTCAATGGCCCTTTCAGAAATACTGTGGTTTGCTCTAAATGCCTCCTGCCTCTCCTGGAGCCCCAATCATGGGTTAGTAATGGCCTCTCTATTGCTTCTTCCATCTTAAAGAGCAGCTAAGAGGAGCTTATTTTTATCTTGTCTTATCTGTGTAGGCAGGACTTCAATATGGCATTCCCTTCCTTTTGGTAGAATCTGCTGCAATCTCAGCTTTCCTCCACCCCGAACCTCTTACTTCCTTTCATATAGTTATATATATTTCTTTATGTTTATGTTATTCTTCCACAGCTACTGTTCAGATGAGACTGGTTACTTGTTGATTTTTGAGCAAATTTAATTCTTAAACTTATAGTATCATGACAAAAAACCTTTTAATGGGCTTTATCAGCAATTATAGCTATATTAATTTCATTGACTTGTTTTTCTGAGTCCTAGAACATGGCACATCCACTGGTAAAGACCTTCATTTTATTTGACCTTCACTGATGTATATGTCTGTGTCTGTAACCATAATATGAGTCTCCAAACTCAAATCTGTTCAGATCACAGATTGTATAACCAGTGAATCTAGAGAAACTCTGAGAATATATGAAGGAGTGTGACTCTTAGCAGGGCCCATGGGGAAGCTACAAAAACCTCTGAGATTAGCAGCTTCCTGTTCACTCCTTGGCACTGAATACAGTTTAAAACAATTCACAGAAACTAACAGCACTGCCCACTTACTTCTGACATCAAATCCCACATTAGATCTTGATAACCAACCTTAAGTCAGGTCCTGTGATTTAATTGAAACATAATAGTAAAAGCTGCAAAAGATTATTGTGTGTGTCACTGCCTAAAATGTCTATGTTGTGAACATTACCCCTTCAGTGCTAAGGTTTTACAATGACAAAAATGTGTTTTTTTCCATTTAACCAAGTGTTTCTCAAATTAGGCAGCATATAGGGATGACTAGCGGAGAAGGCAATGGCACCCCACTCCAGTACTCTTGCCTGGAAAATCCCATGGATGGAGGAGCCTGGTGGGCTGCAGTCCATGGGATCGCGAAGAGTCAGACACGACTGACCGACTTCACTTTCACTTTTCACTTTGCACTTTTCACTGCATTGGAGAAGGAAATGGCAACCCACTCCAGTACTCTTGCCTGGAAAATCCCATGGATGGAGGAGCCTGGTGGGCTGCAGTCCATGGGATCGCGAAGAGTCAGACACGACTGACCGACTTCACTTTCACTTTTCACTTTGCACTTTTCACTGCATTGGAGAAGGAAATGGCAACCCACTCCAGTGTTCTTGCCTGGAGAATCCCAGGGACGGCAGAGCCTGGTGGGCTGCCGTCTATGGGGTCGCACAGAGTCGGACACAACTGAAGTGACTTAGCATAGCATAGGGATGACTAGGGGAGGTTTTACAAAGTAAAAATGTCTGAATCCTACTGTTAGAGATTGAGATGTAAATAGTCTGAGTTTTGGCCTGGACATTGGGAGTTTTAAAAGCTTCCCAGGTGATTCTCCAAGGTGAGAATTAGCAGCCAAATTTGGAACCATTGCCATGACCTAATCCTTGCTCTGTCGTCACAGGTCAGGTCAGGGTCAGCTTCAGGGACTTGCACAGTGCTGGCTTAATGAGGCCCATACCCGTGCAACTGTGCTTGTAGGGCTGGTCCCTATTAATTATGAGTATATGAAAAGAGCTATTGGTCTGGGTGCACAAGTCAAAGTAAGCTGATATGATCCACGAGGATCAAAATCTTTTGTTACCTGTGCTTAATGATTCATTAAAGTCTAGAAGGGCACCCACCCTGACAATCTAGAAACTCCACTATCGATGTGTTGTACTGCAGACAAAGTTCCAGCCCTTTTGGTGAGGTCTCACGGTTTGTTTACAATGCAGCAAATCTAGAGAGTTTGGTAGTGATTATTATTATAACTCTTTCTCAATTTGAATGCTCAGAGCCAGATAAGAGGTAAACAAGTTAGACTGAGAGCAAAATAGCATTTTCTGATAAAACTGAATTTATGACCATTTGAGTATCCTAATATTTCCTCCATTGAATTAAATATGTCCATATAATAGTAGCTTTAATTAAGATGTCCATAATAATTAAGGCTTCCCCAATGACTCAGACAATTAAGAATCTGCCTGCAATGCAGGAGCCTCAGGTTCAGTCCCTGGGTCTGAAAGATCCCCTGGAGAAGGGAATGGCAACCTGCTCTGGTATTCTTGCCTGGAGAATTCCATGGACAGAGGAGCCTGGTGAGCTACAGTCCCTGGGGCTGCAAAAAGTTAGACATGACTGAGGCAACTAACACTTTCACTCTTTTCACTTTCATAATAATTAAGAACAGGGCTGGACGAGTGCAGGCCTTCCCTCCTCAGCAGCCCAATTTGAGCATGGACATGCAAGAAGCAGATGAAGCTGTGAGTCCTGAGGGGGATAAGGAATAATGCTTGCTCAAAGTAAAAAAAAAAAAAAAAAAAAAGTCATATTTTTATAGGCTTATTCCATCTCAATGTAAAAATACATATAGACTGCCTCTTTTCAATTTTTTTTAATAAATTTGTTACAGTATTGTTGTATTTTTGTTTTTGTTTTTTGGCTGTGAGTCACGTAGGATCCTAACTCCCCAACCCACACCCCCTGCATTGGAAGGAGAAGTCTTAACCTGGAACCACCAGGGAGTTCCCCAGAGTACCTCTTATGTACCTAATTCTTACAAGATGCCAAAATGATATAAAAAATAAAAATACCTTCAGGATGTTTAAAAGCTATCTGGGAAGCCTCAACACAGACATTAAAAACTTATTAAGACCAGAGGGCATGACTTAGAAAGGTTCAAATGAGGAGTACATGTGTGAAATATTTTATGATCCCTTTGGAAGTTGTACGTGAAACCTGAGTTGGACCTTGGTGAAGAGGATAAGTATGAGATGGAGGGAGAGTAGGAACTCAAGAGCATACCAACATTATGTGCAAATAGGAGTGGCTTCCTAATTAGCAGGGCCCAGTGTAAAATGAAAAGGTAGAGACCCCAGTTCTAATTATTAAGCATTTCAAGGTGTGATAGCAGAACATTAAAACAAGTGCAGGTTCTGTGCATCTTCAGAGATTACATGCCCTTGGAGCTTGTCCCAGTTACAAATGAGATGTCAGTGCCTCCTTGGGGGTGGTCAGTGTGCTTATCTTTTGTTTAGACCTCCTGTTTGGAGATAGTTGAAAGGTGGGAGAGAATTTGGTGCATAAGAAGCAGCCCATGGAAGCACCCGGCTTCCCAGGTGGCGCCAGTGGTAAAGAACCCGCCTGCCAATGCAGGAGACTTAAGACACATGGGTTCGATCCCTGGGTTGGGAAGATCCCCTGGAGGAGGAAATGGCAGCCCACTGCAGTATTCTTGCTGGAGAACCCAATGGACAGAGGAGCCTGGCAGCCTACAGTCCATAGGATCGCAAAGAGTCGGACATGACTACAGAGACTTAGCGCAGCACGGCATGTGAGCACCCATGAATGAGGATGAGTTGCTGGCTGAATATACACCAGGAGAGGATGCTCGGGTTTACTAAATTTGGAAGGCGAGAGGTCAGAGTTTTACAGGAAGGGATGAACAAATAGAAGAAAACACCAAAGAACTTTGAAGCTGGATTTGAGCCAGAGTGAAAATGGGAAGTCATTAAAGCTGCAAAGTAAGGAGACAGATGTGAGCAAGTGAGGGACTAAGGAACTGCCTTGGAAGTGTGGTCTCTGAAGAGGAAGTGGCAGGTGTGAGGACCGGAAGGAGCTCCAGTTACTGACCTCAGATTCAGATGAAGTAGTACATGAGGAGGCATAGGCAGAGAAACAGAAGCATTTCCCTGAGGTGGGATGTGTGAAGCCAGAACAGTAGGTGGACTCATGGGATCTTTTCTCAAAGTGCAATTTAACTGATATAGAGAAATTTAGTTCAGAATATCCTGTAGACAAATACTTGGGAGCACTAGACTCTGCTGGAAAAATGCCAGAGGTGGATGTGTGTCAGCTGAAATGATTTTTTTTAACATCAACATATTTGTAAAAAACCCCGTAGTACAGAGCATTAAAAATGTAAGTTTTATTGGTGGGTGATTTATGCTTAGGGAAATAATATTTAAATAAGAGAACTTTGAAATTAATGACTTTTGGGTAAACACAGTTTTATAAGAGCATATAAATGGGATTCCTGTTTATTTTGTGAAAGACTGAAATTCAGTTTGACTTTGAAGAAAGCCTTTGAAAGGTGATATCTGAGATAATCATAAAATATATTTTATTTTAGTTATTTTGAAGGTTAAAACAGCATCATGTAAACAGTAGTACAGAGTTTAATTTAAATAATTCTGATTGATTTTCAGAATGTAAATCTTTGTATTCATTACTCTAGTCTTAAAATAGAAATATAATAGTCTTCCGTATTGGTTTTTGAGGTATGTGTGTGTGTGTGTGTGTTTTGGTTAGGATTAAAGGAAATGGCTTTATATAAAAAGTGATTAGCCCTCAGTAAGTCCTGTCTAACTCTTTGTGATTTCATGGACTGTAGCTCACTAGGCTCCTCTGTCCCTGGAATCTGCCAGGCAAGAATACTGGAGTGGGGTGTCGTTTTCTCCTCCAGGGAATCTTCCTGATCCAGGGATTGAACCCATGTCTCTTACATCTCCTGAATTGGCAGGTGGATTCTTTACCACTGTTCCACCTGGAAAACCCAGTATAAAACAGATGCTCAAAAGATGTTTATCCCTTCCTTTTCTCTGTATTAAATCCAATCTTTTATCCTTAGTTTTCTCTCAGGATTTTTTTTTCAAATAGGTTTTTCAGTAACCCCTTATATCTTTGTAGTTGTTGTTCAGTTGCTAAGTCACGTCCAACTCTTTGCAACCCCCTGGACTGCATCACACCAGGCTTCTCTGTCCTTCACTGTCTCATGAAGTTTGTTCAAACTCATACCCATTGAGTCTGTGATGCCATCCAACAGTCTCATCCTCTGTCATCCCCTTCTCTTCCTGTCCTAAATCTTTCCCTCATCAGGGTCTTTTCCAATAAGTCAGCTCTTCCCATCAGGTGGCCAAAGTATTGGCACTTCAACTTCAGCATCAGTCCTTCCAATGAATATTCAGGGTTGGTTTCCTTTAGGATTGACTGGTTTGATCTCCTTGCTATCCAAGGGAGTCTCAAGAGTCTTATCCAGCACCACAGTTCATAAACATCAATTCTTCAGCACTCAGCTTTCTTTATGGTCCAACTCGCACATCCATACATGACTATTGGAAAAATCATAGCTTTGACTGTATATGGACCTTTGTCAGCAAAGTGCTGGCTCTGCTTTTCAATACACTGGCTAGGTTTGCCATAGCTTTTCTTCCAAGGAGCAAGCGTCTTTTAATTTCATGGCTACAGTCACTCTCTGCAGTGATTTTGGAGCCCGAGAAAATAAAATCTGTCAGTTTCCATTTCTTCCCCATCTATCTGCCATGAAGTGATGGGACTGGATGCTATGATCTTAGTTTTCTGAATGTTGAATTTTAAGCCAGATATTTCACTCTCCTCTTTTATTTTCATCAAGATGCTCTTTAGTTCCTTTTCGCTTTCTGCCATTAGGGTGGTAGCATCTGCATATCTGAGATTGTTGATATTTCTCATGGAAATCTTCATTCCAGCTTCTGTTTCATCCAGTCCAGCATTGCACATGATGTATTCTGTATAGAAGTTAAATCAGCAGGGTAACGATATACAGCCTTGACATACTCCTTTCCCAATTTTGAACCAGTCATTCCATGTCTGGTTCTAACTGTTTCTTCTTGTCCTGCATACAGGTTTCTCTGGAAGCGGGCAAGGTAGTCTGATATTCCCGTCACTTTAAGAATTCCCCACAGTTTGTTGTGATCCACACAGTCAATGTTTTTAATACAGACAATGAAGCAGAAATATATATATTTTTTCTAGAATTCTATTGCTTTTTCTATTATCCAACAGATGTTGGCAATTTGAATCTTATATACATAGATTTGGGCTTCCCTAGCTTTTCCACCTTAATAAAATCTTGAAACTTTTAGATTTATAACCTCTAGTCAGCCGAACAGCCTTCACTGGTATTCATCATAAAGAGTAACAAAAGAATCTCTTATTGGTAAGATTAACAATACACTTGACACTTGAACAATAGGGGTTTTGGATTGCATGGGTCCACTTATACATGGATTTTTCTCAGTAGTAAATACCCCAGTACAGCATGATCTGCAGTTGGTTGAATCAGGATACTGCTGTTGCAGAGGGTGTACTATCAATCTTATATGGATTTTCCATGGTGCAGAGGGCCAGTAGATGCTCCTAAAAGTTATGTTGTTCAAGGGTCAACTGTATTAGACATCTAAACCAATTAATCATATTTCAAGTATAAGAGATCTTAAAGCTAAACATGTTTGATCCTCTTATTTATAGATAAATACACCAAGTCCTAGAAAGGTAAAGGAAAGGGATTTGGGGGAAAAAAAAGAATTTTTTTAGCAATTGAATTACATTCCCTGCAGGTCTGTGAAATGATGCTCATTACCTTCACAAAGAACCTCTCACACAGGGATGAGGTGAAAGGAAAAGTGAGCAGCTATGAACTCAGTCGATTCATTTGCAAAATATGGTGCTGGGGGAAAATAAATATTCAATAGACATGAGTTGATAAACTTAAAATCTTGTGAGACTCACCTTTACATATTTCGTTTATGAATATGGCTGAAACTGTGGACACGATGGTGGTGGTGGCTTTAAGTTGTCTCCTACATTTGCAACCCCATGGACAGTAGCCCATCATGCTCCTCGGGATTTCCCAGGCAAGAATACTGAGGTGGATTGCCATTTCCTCCTTCAAGGGATCTGTCCCACCAAGAGATCGAACCCGGGTCTCCTGCTTGGCAGACGAGTTCTTTACACTAATTACCATGTTGGACCTTTATCACTAATAAGTGTATTTGGTTGGTTAATGAAAACGTTTCAAATGTCTAATTGAGTTATATTTTTCATTGTATAGAATCCTGGTGAAATATTTATTATTTTGAGAGATGAAGTAACCAGTGATGCTGTGGAGGTTGAATTTACATCAAATAGTAAATGCATTAGAACACAGCCAGCCCTCTGGAATAAAAGTGTCTGGAGTATGAAAGCTTTAGGTAAGGAATTTTTTTATACTTTAATAAATATAAAACATCATTCTGAGTTTCTTTCAATAAATTTCTGGTAAATGGTTTCACTTCTCTACAGAAACTAATATTGTTCTGCAGGTGTTTCCTGTGTTTAGCTTTCACACATCCAAGGCTGTTATTATTAATCTGAGTTTGCAAAAGCATGAATGTGTAAATTATGAGAAATTAGCCTATGTACCATGTGGTGAAATGACAGGCAGTAATATCATGTACTTTCAACTGTGTCAGCAAAGAGCACTTTAAATGTTAGCTATTAAATTAGGGAACTAAAATCATTCGCTTTATTGTAACAGAATGAGCAAACATTTGGATTTTCATTTGTAATTTTCTTCTTTTTTTGTTTTTTGTTTCTGCCATGCCCCTGAGTATGTTTTTGCTTGTTTGGATAGCATAGTTCTTTTTCCCTATTTTATCATCTTGGTACCATATCTATATACAATATTCCCTCTTTTCCTTTTAAAAATTATGAACCTAACCATTTATTATCCAAGTTTGCTTCAACATGATAAATCGTATCAGATTTAAAATTGCAGGTGAAATATACAGACTTGTCTTGATAATTGTACTAAAATCAAAATCTAATATATTAATTTCTGAATGTTTTGATATAAATGTAGGACTTGCTGGTTTTTTAATTTATGGTGTCCTTTTACAATCAGAGAATAAAACTTTATAAATGTTAATTTAAGTATTTTAAAGTACAAAGATATTCAATCTTATTATGAATTCAGAAATGTAGTAAAAAATTAAAGAGTATGTCAAACACATCCAGAGCTTTTTTGTTTTCTTTTTAGAATATAATTCTAGTGAAATCCATTTACAGAGCATTTACAAATCTTTTCTGTTGTGTTGTGTAAAGTATGTGTCCCTTCTGTGGATATCCTCACACAGCTTAGATCAGAGTTGGATTATAGAAAGGGAAGACTCTATGCGAAGCATTTATAAACATCTTAGACACTGCTTCCTGTCATGGACAAGGACATGCAGAAGTGAAATGAGAAAGAATTCTGTTCCTTTTGCTTTTCTTCCAAAGCCTCTTACTTCCTTATGTCACATTTTTTAAATGATTTAATGAACAGTAATTTATAATTAGTTTAGAAGTTAAACTAAATCTAGTTAGACTAAAATCACTACAGAAATATCAGTATTGCAAATTAAGAAGTACTGAGGTAATACTTCCCAAATACCAAATCAAAATGTCAAATAAAATTATTCACATTAAGATTTTATGTTCAGTTTACCTAGTAGCTAAGAGCAGTGGAAAGAATAAAATGTCAAATTTCAGATGTTTTTCAGAAAAATAGAAAACTGTTATTCCATAATTTCCAAGATATATGAGACTATAATATTATCTATGTGATTGAACAACTAATTTATAGTAAAAATAAATAAACTATTATTTACCAGGTATGCTAATTAAACCTCTCCAACTCTTTTTTTTCAACCAGTGTATTCTGTACGTTAATGATAGATTTTCTTATAAAACGTTGCCTGTTACGTAACAATATATAGGATAGTTCCATGAATAAGTATGGGACTATGGATGGGACATGGTTCAGCAGAAATGGCCCCAGAGTCTTACTTTCTCTGCCTCGTAGTACTGTTTCTTAAAAATTTTTGAACCCTAGCAAGAACTACATTTTACGTTATGATGCAATATGTATGCATGAATACATAATGAAAACAAAGGTTTTAAAAGCAATACTTAGACTAATGGTTTCAGCCATTACACGTAAAGACCTTGAAAGTTGCCACTCCCATTCTTACAACAAGAAAAAACTGAACAACTGAAAATCGGTGACTTTTCTTGAACTCGGAGAACTGAAGTTGGAGGGCAAACAACCATTACAACATGTGGAGAGAAAGGTAAATCGACAGTGACATCTAAGATCTGCTTGCCTGGAGCAGAAGTCTCTGGAGCCATAAACTGGTAAGAACACCTAAACGGTAATTCTCGTGAATTGCTGAAGGCTAAGTGTGAACTAGCTTGAAAGTAAGAAACCCCTGGAGGCTGCCATCTTATGTGTGCTGTGTGCTCAGTCGTGTCCGACTCTTTGTGACCCCGGGGACCGTAGCCCACCAGGCTCCTCTGTCCATGGGATTTTCAAGGCAAAAATACTGGAGTGGGTTGCCATTCCCATCTCCAGGGGATCTTCTCAACCCAGGGATCAAACCTGAGTCTCCTGAGTCTCCTGCATTGACAGGTGAATGGATTCTTTACCACTGAGTTGTCTTAGGAGGCACCTATAATTGTGTGGAATTTATCTCCAGGAATCCCATCAGATTCACACAGTGAAGATCTGAGAAAGTTCTGGAAGATTCTGCTGGGTCAGAGGAAGCATAATCAAGGGGAAATACTCTCCATGTGTTCTCCATAACGAAGGTCTACTTTTCAGGGGGAAACACTTTACCAGAGTCTCATCCTACCTGAGGAAGGGAGCCCCCTCTAGCCTTTCTGTGTCATTTAAATGGGGGAGAAAGAAAGCTATGGCATGGCAGAAATGCTAGTGGAGGTCACAGCAAAAGACACAGGCCCACTAAAGACTGAGACTCATAAGATTAAAGTGCCCCCCTCCGCCCAACCTGACGATTACCACAGCGGTGTAATGACTGTGAGTTACATCTTGAAAGAATGCAAGATGCAGTGTCTTTCTGAGGAACCGTACTTAGGGAAGCACCAGATCGAGAGAGAAGACAAGGACAAGAGAGGAAGTCGAAGATTTTGGCACTGACAGCTACAGTGAACAGTAGATACAGTCCAACTCCTAGATAGATTACTCTCACTACACCCTTACCTGTTTTACTTCTTATACCCCAAACAAATAACCCTGGTGGCTCAGTCAGTAAAAAATCTGCCTGCAGTATGGTAGACCCAGATTCAATCCCTGGGTTGGGAAGATCCCCTAGAGAAGGAAATGTCAACCCACTGCAGTATTCTTGCCTGAGGAATCCCATGGTCAGAGAAGCCTGGTAGGCTACAGTCCATAGGGTCACAAGGAGTTGGACACGACTGAGAGACTTCACTTTCACTTTTCACCCCAAACAACATACTGCTTTTAGACAAGAAATTACAAGACATGCCAGAAAGCAAGGAAAAAATAGTCCAGAGTGATAAAATGCACATCAGACCAGACAAGTGTGACACAGATGTTGGAATTATCAGACAGGAAATTTTATACAACTATGATTAATATGTTATGGGTTGTAATGGAAAAGTACACAACATGCAAGAACATATGGGTACTGTAAGTAGAGAGAAACATATTTTTTCTTTTCATTTTTTTCACTGTTATTCAGAACCTCCTAAATTCATGTCATGATGAACTGCTGCTGCTGCCGCTAAGTCACTTCAGTCGTGTCCGATTCTGTGCGACCCCATAGACAGCAGCCCACCAGGCTCCTCCGTCCCTGGGATTCTCCAGGCAAGAACACTGGAGTGGGTTGCCATTTCCTTCTCCAATGCATGAAAGTGAAAAAATAAAGTGAAGTCACTCAGTCGTGTCCGACTCCTAGCGACCCAATGGACTGCAGCCCACCAGACCACTCTGTCCATGATGAACTAGTGGGTCACAAACCATAGTTGGAGAAACTGTTTTGCAGCTGCACCAGCCAATATGGTAGCCACCGGCCACATCTGGTTATTTAAACTTTATTATAATTAAATAAAGTTTAGAACTCAGTTGCACTAAGCATATTTCAGGTGCTTCATTGGAACATATCCATCATCTCGGGAAGTTTGACTGGACAGCACTGACTGTACACTGGAGTTCTCTTTTCTCTACACCAGCTGCAGAGTAAGAGGGGGTACCCAGTGTGCTCTTGCAGGCTAGCTATCTGTGCAGAATCTGCAGTGAAGTTAAGGAAATACTTAACTGGTGGCCAAAAGAGCTGTTTTTATTCTGTATTGAACCATTTACTGGGAAACTTTAGACAAGTCTCTTGATCTTTCTGTGCTCAGTTTTCTTACTGATAAAACAACTTCTGTACTTGTATTTTAAGTACTCATGTACAGAATGGAGATAAGGGAGATAATATATGAGACACCACTGAGACATCCAGCTGAGGAACAAAGTATCAGTCTCTCCCTCTAGCAAATCTCATTGAGTGGCTTTAAAACTTACTTCTCTTCCTTTTGGGAGAGAATTGAAGCATCTTTCTCTATAAAAACTGTACTCCTCATATTGCCCACTCCCTCCTCCTGTGTTCACATCCCTTGATATAAAATTTGTCCCCATTCACTCTTGGGCAACCATGCTCAGGAGCACTCCCAGTTCTGAATATCTCACGTATAATTCCTGTACCTACTGATGACTTCCAGGGCAGGAAATGATCTCAATTAGTACCTCATTCCATCCAATACTAGTCTAAACATATTTAAAGTTTAAAATTTTTTTTGTTCTGCTTCTTTGAATACCAAATTAAAATGCAGGATCTAACCTTGAAGTGGAAACATACCAGGGACGCTTCTCTACTCTCAGGGTTCTTTTGAAGAATACTGATGTTTCAAATTCAGGAGATGGCCTCTCTCTGTTGGTCTCTTTCCACTCTAGAAAAAGTGCTTATGTGACTTCACTTTCTAAAACTCACACCTTCCTAATGATGTCCACAGATTCATCTCTGACAGGTACTGTTTTGTGTTATAGGAATTCGAAGCTTCTATAGTCCCCTTTTGCCAAAACTTATAAAAATACATGTGAAGGCTTTAAATGAAAAATAAAATAATTTTAACTCAGAAAGAAGAAAGTATTCCTCTGGTACCTGCATCTCAGGCAGAAAATTATTTTACACAGCAGGGGGACAATTGATTAAAAGTTGAAAGGAATGTAAAATGTATCCACAAAGAGACAGAATTTCTTGATTAATTAAGAAGCTGTGTTCTGGATAATGTAAATTATAATTTCATATTTCATTTAAAAAACAAGGAAATACTTTAGGATGTGCTAAGTATGCCGGACATACTTAGAAAAATAACAACTGTTAAGAAATTATTCTAAATATCATAATTCAGGTTTTAAACATGTATTAAATTGGTAGTAATTTTTAGGTGTGACTAAGATTTTGAAGCCACCAATATTTATTTAATAATAATTTCCAATTAACAGTGTTATGTTTATTTCTGTTCCTATAGAAGCTTTATGTGGGTTGATTCAAAGTTTACTATGTTGTAAAGTGCTAAATTTGGTTAATAAAGGAACACAACTTCTTAGACAAAGGAAAACAGAAAGCAAAAAGCAATTAAGTCAATGGATTTGTGAAATATATATATTTTATGGAAATAGTGAATATAGTTTTGATATTCAGAAATGCCTTTGGATTATATTTCCCATAAATTAGTTTGTTCCTCCCCTGGAAAGATGTGTGTGTGTGTGTGTGTGTCACTTAGTAGCATCTGACTTCTTGTGACTCCTTGGACAGTAGCCCACCAGGCTCCTCCATCCATGGAATGCTCCAGGCCAGAATACTGGAGTGGGTAGCCTTTCCCTTCTCCAGGGGATCTTCCTGACCCAGGGATCAAACTTGGGTCTCCCGCATTGCAGGCAGAATCTTTACCATCTGGGCCACTAGGGAAGCCCCACCTGGAAGGGTAGACCACTTAAATAGTGGAGACAGAGAGGGTTGTCAGAGATTCTTGAATGGCCTAGAACTTGATATTTAAAATTTAAATACAGTTCGTTTTTAACCATTTCTCCTCTGTAAGTATATTTTATTATGTATCTATGTCTGATGCAGGTAGGGAGTTCCATCTTTTCCTTCCATGATACATCCTTGTTCATCTTCATAACTGACCCTCATATGCTTCCTTAGTTTGGTGATCTTGACCTGCATTTGTGTGTAATTCTGGTGTTAAATGTCACTTGCCTACTTTGTCTAGATAGTAAACAACAGAACTCACTTTCCCTCTCTTCTGTTGAGTCTTTAAATTAATTGGTTTTTATTTTTACTGAATAGTTATACAATGTAGACATCATAATGACCACAGAGTACTGGTCAGGAAAAAGCCAATTCAATTAATATGTTACTAAGGAGGGTCTTTGTACCAGAGGAAGCCATAAAAGTTCTTTCTGATTTATCAGTGGAAACAGTAATTAGGCCTTGATTGAATAAATTCAATAAAATTTATTGAAAATTCAATATTGATTGACATTCAATAGATATGAAAATATATACAGCAAAAGCAGTACTTCAAATGGCATCTCTTTGGAGGATTTCTCTAAAATCAACATCATTATCAATTGATCTAATGGTAAAATTTTGAGTCAACTAATGACTCAAGACATCAGGAATATATCAGTTTATTCTCATGTTAAATTCTAAAGAAATTAGAGTATTTTAAATATCCTATACTAAGCAATATTCTTACCATGTATCCTTCATGCTTTATCATCTGACTTTTCAGAAGGTTAACATCCCATCGTAAAACTCCTGATTTGTTTACTGATAAACAAAACCAATATTTGCTTTCAAAATCGTCTTTGTGAAATCTACTTAAATTGATTTCATTTCACTCCAATAACTCCAGAACCCCTTAACTATATACACACACAACTGTAACTGATGAGGTATACTTTACTGCTTCCAGTTTTTTGAGATTTCTGTTACATTTCTATTGGATGAATACTTATTTTTGTAAGGGAGAACTTTTCTACATTTTTTTTTAATAATGTAGTTTAAATGTCTGGTCAAGCAATATGAGAAGAAGAACTTCAGCTTCTTGATCTAGTTAAATCTAAGATTGCTATTTTGGCTTCAAATTTCCCTAAGCAATATTGTGAGAGGTCCTGTAACCTCTTCAGGAGATAAAGTAAAACTCATGCTTAAACATCCGCTGGATCATGGAAAAAGGAAGAGAGTTCCAGAAAAACATCTATTTCTGCTTTATTGACTATGCCAGCCAAAGCCTTTGACTGTGTGGATCACAATAAACTGTGGAAAATTCTGAAAGAGATGGGAATACCAGACCACCTGACCTGCCTCTTGAGAAACCTATATGCAGGTCAGGAAGCAACAGTTAGAACTGGACATGGAACAACAGACTGGTTCCAAATAGGAAAAGGAGTACGTCAAGGCTGTATATTGTCACCCTGCTTATTGAACTTCTATGCAGAGTACATCATGAGAAACGCTGGGCTGGAAGAAACACAAGCTGGAATCAAGATTGCCGGGAGAAATATCAATCACCTCAGATATGCAGATGATACCACCCTTATGGCAGAAAGTGAGGAGGAACTAAAAAGGCTCTTGATGAAAGT
Source organism: Bubalus bubalis (assembly GCF_019923935.1). NCBI lineage: Eukaryota > Metazoa > Chordata > Mammalia > Artiodactyla > Bovidae > Bubalus > Bubalus bubalis. The sequence goes on along the minus strand of NC_059163.1, from coordinate 98,110,978 downwards.
GAAAGAGGAGAGTGAAAAAGTTGACTTAAAGCTCAACATTCAGAAAACAAAGATCATGGCCGCTGGTCCCATCACTTCATGGCAAATAGATAGGGAAACAGTGGAAACAGTGTCAGACTTTATCTTTTTTGGGCTCCAAAATCACTTCAGATGGTGACTGCAGCCATGAAATTAAAAGATGCTTACTCCTTGGAAGGAAAGTTAAGACCAACCTAGATAGTGTATTCAAAAGCAGAGACATTACTTTGCCAACAAAGGTCCATCTAGTCAAGGCTGTGGTTTTTCCAGTGGTCATGTATGGATGTGAGAGTTGGACTGTGAAGAAAGCTGAGTGCCAAAGAATTGATGCTTTTGAATGGTTGTGTTGGAGAAGACTCTTGAGAGTCCCTTGGACTGCAAGGAGATCCAGCCAGTCCATTCTAAAGGAGATCGGTCCTGGGTTTTCATTGGAAGGACTGATGCTGAAGCTGAAACTCCAGTACTTTGACCACCTCATGCAAAGAGTTGATTCACTGGAAAAGACCCTGATGCTGGGAGGGATTGGGGGGCAGGAGGAGAAGAGGATGAGATGGATGGATGGCATCACCGACTCAATGGACATGAGTTTGGGTAAACTCCAGAAGTTGGTGATGGACAGGGAGGCGTGGCGTGCTGCGATTCATGGGGTCGCAAAGAGTCGGACACGACTGAGTGACTGAACTGAACTGAACTGAATGCTTAAACCTTTAGAACTTTAAAATATAACGTTTCATCAGGTGGTTTCATCAGATGGCTTGTACTTAATGGCTTATTCCAAACCCCAGAAGTTTGGGTGACAATTTTTCAGGAGAATCTAGGAAATCTCTCTGTGACAAAGAGTGAGAGTGTTTGAAGCGTGCTCTGTGAATGAGTTTAAAAAGCTGAAATTTGTTTACTTTTGTTACAATAAAACACAACTTTCCTTTGAAGGGATTATTTGGCGTTATCCTTCCATGGAGGGCACAGCAGTCTTAGGTAACTGTATATTTGTTGATGTGTTACAGCAGAATTTACAATGCGGTATATCCATCAGTCACTTTGAACAGCTTGTTCACAAAAAGGCTGAATGGTTGGTATAAATGGCATTCAAGTAACAGGGTACTAAACCTTCCTTTCCTGAGGGTTTTTCATTGTAATCAGTTGAATAAAAGTTTTTGTAATTTCAATCAACTCTACTCTTTCTTTTACCAAACAATTTTTTAAAACTTTCCAAAAATTATTGGGAACTTTCTTTCTCAGATTAATAACAAATCCCTAACTTTTAATGAATAACGTTACTGTTCTAAATTCTGAAATATTACATAGAAATGATTATAGATTACCAAAAAAAAAAATGGAGGTTAGAGGGTAAGGAGAAAAGATTTATTGCTTTGCTTTTATTATAATTTTAATGTATGTCTTTATCTGTTAAGTTTTTTTAAGCAATTACGTGCAAAAGTATACATTTTGTTTTGTGATTTCTAACAGCTAAAGATAAAAAAGAAAACAATTACATGTTAAAAGTTAGTAAAATTGTTATGAATTCTTAAAACCTCACTTCATATTCTCTATGAGATGTAATAATATGGTACATGCATTTATATACTCAGCTCCTCGTATCTGTGTTTTTTCAGATTTTCCCGCTGGCTCTGTCAATGTTGATGTCTACTGTGACGGAATCATTAAGGCCACAGCAGAGATTAAATACTATACAACCCCGGAGGCTATGAAATGCCTGTTGGGAGCTGCAGGTCCCCGAGATGATGTGTACCAGGTAAGTTGATCTTTCCATGAAGTCTGTAATAAGCCTAAGAGCTAATGTAGAATAAATGAATGCATACTTTAGTATAAAGTCTGAATGCTGGTTGAATAAAATGAATTAGTGATCAATAGGAAAGGAAGAAATTGACCTCTGTGATGCAGAAATGTAGATAAATTAGTTAGTATCCGTCAAGTCATTTCAGATGATGTCACAACAGGTTATCCATTACAAAGTATTAAGGCTACTCTGATGGGCTCATTTTAAAGCTGTTACAGACCAAATAAAGACAAAAGGATTAAAGAGAACTCTTAAACAATGAATTTTCTCTTTAGCCAAATGTAGGTGATACAAAATAAAGTTTTGAAGTTAAGGATTCAGACAAGTCAAGAATACCACCTAAACAGAAGTGTGTGGTGTTAACCTGGAAATTATTGTTTTCATGAGGACATTTCCAAGCTTGGTGTATTTTTTTTCTTAGTTTCATTTATCACTCTCTTCTGACAGTGAAAGTTATTTCTTTAAATTAATAACATTTGTTTGAAATTCCAGAAAAGCTAAACTTTTCTGGAAACTCTACAAAGAGGAGTTTTCAGGGTTTTTTCACTGGTGTGACACAGTGGTATTTGGTAGTGATGACTTGCTGTGGAGTTTACAGTCCTGTCCAGGGCCCTCAGTCTGGACATTTTCCAGTGTATGGTAGATACTGTGAGTGCCCTGCCCTGATGGACAGAGAAGGTAAAATGTGCATTTTGATTCATTGTAAGCCATTCGTTTAATTTCTGCATTTTTTTTTGTTGTTGTTACATGATCCACTTTTAGTAGAAAGCTTGTTTAATGTGGAACTTCTTTATATGCTTATTACATCAAATCTTCACTGAAAAAACTGTCATTTCATTTAACAGCTATTTGATAATTAGAATTACAACCTTGCTTAATTACCTTGGTTTTTCTGGGGGAAGGAGTAGGTAGACCAGAGGAAAGGTGAAGAAAGAGGTAGTTGAACTGTGCATGTCATCTTTAGATTTACCACAAAACACTGCCTTAGGTTTGTAACAAAACCATCAACGATAATGATGACAGGTTGTCAGGAAGCCTTACTGTTTAAACTAGTTTGGAATTGGTGGCTTTGTTATTTGTTTTGTGTGACACATATTTTTTCTATTAGAATTCTCCTTTATGAATGATATATTTTAGAACAATGGAAAAGGTTAAAATATCCTAGAGAATAGAGAGTAAAATACCATTTGTCAAACTGAGGAGCCTGAGGACATTTGATGAAATGTCTATATTGTAATTGCAAAGCAAAAATAAAAGTAACAGCTTGAAATACAGATTTTGTTCATTTTCCTGTGATGTCTACCTTATTCTACTTTAAAAACTTTATTCGTTACAAAAGGACTAATGAAGCATTATATTGCATTATAAGGTATTCAGTCAGCATAGAAGTAAAGTAGTCCCCCAAACACATTTTTCTGTTGATTTTGCCTTTGGGGAGCAAAAAAAATATATTTTGTGTATAGTGAAAATGAAATGTAATTTATGACCCAAACAGTTTTTCAGAATGTTTCAAATATCCAAGTCATGATTTCTTCTGTAGCTTTGAATGAACACAAACTTTTTTTGAGTAGTTTTTCGATAACTAGAAAAATAATCTGTTTCATTGCTACCCTTAGTGTCAGAAATGAGAGGTGAGGAAGGGTTCTGTCCACTGAGCCCTGGTGCCTAGTGAAAGGGGGACTGCAGGCAGTCACAGCTTGATTCAGGTTTTCACTCCTGGGAGACACTTTAAACCTGAGGTCTGAGTCCTGAGGTAGAATTATTCTAAGTTGATGACAGTAGACTACAGCTTGGCAAGAAACATTAAGAGATTTGGATTAATATATACAACTTAAGATATTTTAGAGTTTCTGCTGCTGACATAAGAAGACCTATACATGTTGTGGATTTAAAGTAAACAAATTCTGAGACTCAGATTTCAGACCAGACCAAGTGACACCATCACAATCCTGATGGAAGGGAAAGCTGCGTGTCACTCAGTTTCCTTTACATCTTGGACCAATGGGTTTCATCTCATCCATTGGCATCCAGACCATGTGAGGTGTCCCTACCATGAATTTGCTGAGATGGTAAAAATCAGACTCCACCCTTGATTAAAAGGAAGGAACTGCAGGGTCACAAAGGAACCTTGGTGTGTTTTAGGGTTACTTGGCCTCAGAGGACGTGTCCCAACCCACATTGTGCTTCTCCTTATGGGCTTTTGTTTGCTCCTTTTGACATTTTGCTTTGCTCTCATGTAGGTTATATTCTGAAAGTTGCAAAAAGTTGTGCTTTTCCTCTCCAGCATACAACACTACTGTTTCTTTCATGTGCTTCTCAACTACTTAAACTGGGAAATTTGTGTATGTCGCGGATAGTCCACTGACCATCTCTACTCAAAGAACAACATACATTGGAATTTTATTCACCAAACTTATTGTATATCTGTGAGGACATATACCAGTAGATTTAAGGGTTGTGTGTGTTTTTTAATATTCTACCGACTTAGCTGATCAGATCAGATCGGTCGCTTCAGTTCAGTTCAGTTCAGTCGCTCAGTCGTGTCCGACTCTTTGCGACCCCGTGAATCGCAGCATGCCAGGTCTCCCTGTCCATCACCAGCTCCCAGAGTTCATTCAGACTCACGTCCATCGAGTCAGTGATGCCATCCAGCCATCTCATCCTCTGTCGTCCCCTTCTCCTCTTGCCCCCAATCCCTCCCAGCATCAGTCTTTTCCAATGAGTCAACTCTTCGCATGAGGTGGCCAAAGTACTGGAGTTTCAGCTTTAGCATTATTCCTTCCAAAGAAATCCCAGGGCTGATCTCCTTCAGAATGGACTGGTTGGATCTCCTTGCAGTCCAAGGGACTCTCAAGAGTCTTCTCCAACACCACAGTTCAAAAGCATCAATTCTTCAGTGCTCAGCCTTCTTCACAGTCCAACTCTCACATCCATACATGACCACAGGAAAAACCATAGCCTTGACTAGACGAACCTTTGTTGGCAAAGTAATGTCTCTGCTTTTGAATATGCTATCTAGGTTGGTCATAACTTTCCTTCCAAGGAGTAAGTGTCTTTTAATTTCATGGCTGCAATCACCATCTGCAGTGATTTCGGAGCCCAGAAAAATAAAGTCTGACACTGTTTCCACTGTTTCCCCATCTATTTGCCATGAAGTGATGGGACTGGATGCCATGATCTTCGTTTTCTGAATGTTGAGCTTTAAGCCAACTTTTTCACTCTCCTCTTTCACTTTCATCAAGAGGCTTTTGAGTTCCTCTTCACTTTCTGCCATAAGGGTGGTGTCATCTGCATATCTGAGGTGATTGATATTTCTCCCGGCAATCTTGATTCCAGCTTGTGTTTCTTCCAGTCCAGTGTTTCTCATGATGTACTCTGCATAGAAGTTCAATAAGCAGGGTGACAATATACAGCCTTGACGTACTCCTTTTCCTATTTGGAACCAGTCTGTTGTTCCATGTCCAGTTCTAACTGTTGCTTCCTGACCTGCATATAGGTTTCTCAAGAGGCAGGTCAGGTGGTCTGGTATTCCCATCTCTTTCAGAATTGTCCACAGTTTATTGTGATCCACACAGTCAAAGGCTTTGGCATAGTCAATAAAGCAGAAATAGATGTTTTTCTGGAACTCTCTTGCTTTTTTGATGATCCAGCGGATGTTGGCAATTTGATCTCTGGTTCCTCTTCCTTTTCTAAAACCAGCTTGAACATCAGGAAGTTCATGGTTCACATATTGCTGAAGCCTGGCTTGGAGAATTTTGAGCATTACTTTACTAGCGTGTGAGATGAGTGCAATTGTGCAGTAGTTGGAGCATTCTTTGGCATTGCCTTTCTTTGGGATTGGAATGAAAACTGACCTTTTTCCAATCCTGTGGCCCCTGCTCAGTTTTCCAAATTTGCTGGCATATTGAGTGCAGCACTTTCACAGCATCATCTTTCAGGATTTGGAATAGCTCAACTGGAATGTCATCACCTCCACTAGCTTTGTTCGTAGTGATGCTTTCTAAGGCCCACTTGACTTCACATTCCAGGATGTCTGGCTCTAGGTGAGTGATCACACCATCGTGATTATCTGGGTCGTGAATATCTTTTTTGTACAGTTCTTCTGTGTATTCTTGCCATCTCTTCTTAATATCTTCTGCTTCTGTTAGGTCCATACCATTTCTGTCCTTTATTGAGCCCATCTTTGCATGAAATGTTCCTCTGGTATCTCTGATTTTCTTGAAGAGATCTCTAGTCTTTCCCATTCTGTTGTTTTCCTCTATTTCTTTGCATTGATCACTGAAGAAGGCTTTCTTATCTCTTCTTGCTATTCTTTGGAACTCTGCATTCAAATGTTTATATCTTTCCTTAGCTGAAATGATATACTAAAAGAGCTATCTTGAGTTTTCTTGTAAATGTTAATGGCAGATGTGATTTAAGTAATCCTTAAAATTAGTAATTAGATACTTCCTATAATCATTTCAAAGCTTAACATTCTGGAAATTTGAGGAAAGGAACAGTAATGAGAAATCTATGGATTTTAGTTTTCAGTAATCCTCAAATTTGTGGTAAGAGACTTTCTATTATCATTTAAAAACTGTAGGGCACATAGCAAAATGATCATTCTGTGAATTTGAGGAAAGAAATGATAATGAGAAATTTTATTTTCTTAGTTTATTGTGAAGATGTCTATTAGGTTTCAGAAGACTTTAGCTAAACCAGCTTACCTAATTGCTTCCTAAATCATTTTGTATTGTTTTGCGTAAATACTAAACCCCAGCACATAGCCTCATAAAGGGAAATTTCCAGACCATCACCTAGAACAGTGAATTCGGATGAAAAAATCCAAAGCCCTATTTGGGAAGATAATTAGAATTCAAGTATTAGTGCTAGAAAAACTAGTAACTCCTATTTAACTGAGATAATTAAACCTTTGAGACTTCCATCTTATTTACAAAATTATCTAGGGGCAACAATAAATTTAACTTTATATAGGAACAACTAGATATAATATAAAAACCAAACTAGGTCAGAATGCTAAACTATAATAGCAATTATTGATCAAAGCGTTAGGCTCATGTTTATCAAGAGAGGTTTTGGAGTTTTTATTAGTTGTAGTTCTTATTGATTAAAAGGTATATTGTGATGAATATGTTTATCATCGTGCATGTTTTACTTTATACCTATTGAAATCTTATTTTCATCTTCGTGTTAGGTGTGCTTCATTGCCACTTTTTATTAAATTGTATGTATTATCCAATCTTTGGTTTACTGCCTACAAATATTTAATACACTGTGCAGCCAAATAGGGTTGAAGTGGAGGATATGGACTAAGAGAACTCTCACATCATGAGGAATTTCCCAATTTTTTTTTTTTTAGTTCCTTTACAGATTGGTTTCTTCATTAAGTTAAAGCTTAAGCATTAGTGGTTATCTCCCTTAAAGAGGTCTTCAGAAGATTCTTGCTACTGAAAGAAACTGGGAACTTCCAGGCCTCTTAACTTTTCCTTTTTTTTTGAAAGTCCTTGCTTCTCTCAAAAGGTTGATAAACACACAGGGCTTCAGGGTCCTACATATTTTCCAACACTGACTCCTCCACAGCATGCCTCCTTGTCTCCTTAATTTCCTCCATTATTCCTGTGTTCCAGCCACCCAGGATGGAACCTTCTTTAAACACACAGTAAGCCATCTACCCGGAGAAAGCGATGGCACCCCACTCCAGTACTCTTGCCTGGAAAATCCCATGGACAGAGGAGCCTGGTAGGCTGCAGTCCATGGGGTCGCTAGGAGTCGGACGCGACTGAACGACTTCACTTTCACTTTTCACTTTCCTCCATTGGAGAAGGAAATGGCAACCCACTCCAGTGTTCTTGCCTGGAGAATCCCAGGGACGGGAGCGCCTGATGGGCTGCTGTCTATGGGGTCACACAGAGTTGGACACGACCGAAGCGACTTAGCAGCAGCAGCAGCAGCAAGCCATCTACCCTCCACTGTCTCATCGTTAGGGCATGGCATTGTGTTTTTCATCTTTGCATACTCAGTTTCTTCACGTAGTTTTAGTTCCTGATGCATGTGACACAACTGATACTTAGGGTTTAAAAAAATGAAAAAAGAGTGATACCTTTTTTCCTAGTGCTATTTAAAAAAATAAGTGAAAACCTATAGTATAAGTATACAAATAAGACAGAAATGAAATCTTCCCTTTTAAAAATTATACTGCTATTTATTTATAAAACTGAATAAATGAATCTGATGTTTATGAAAGTAAGAAACTCTCAGAGGTTCACAATGCTAGGCACATTTGTACTACAAACCTTCCTTCACATCCTACCTCAGTCATGAACTCCATGTACATATACTTCATTGTTGTTCAGTCACTAAGCCGTGTCCGACACTTTGCAACCCTGTGAGCTGCAGTACATCAAGCTTCCCAAATATACTTCATTACTGACTTTTAATGGCTGTAAATTTTTGATTCCGATCTTGCATTTCTTATGAACGTTAGGGAGAGGTTTATTACTCAAAAATGCCTAAGGTCTTACCTCTCTCGAAAGGCTGCTTATTCTCTTTCCTTTTTCCTACTGGACTGTGGCAGTGTGGTATAAGAGAAATAGTTCTAGATAGGGCAGGAGCAGGAGTTGGATTCTTTTATTAAGTAATCACTTCATGAGAGCTCATTTTCCCTAGTGCTAAAGGAATTCCCTCCTGTGAACAGTGAAGAAATTTAAGTATATGATCTCCAAGGTCATTTCCAGCTCAAATATTCCATAATTGTAAGTCAAGGAAAAAAAATGCTTATTTAGATTGAGAGCTATAACCATTCTCCGTTAAAGAGGATTGACTTGCAAATATATGGGCTTTCCATATAGCCTTTATTTCCATTTTATTTGTACTGATTCTTAATTCTACCCCCAGAGAAGGAAGTGATTCAAGTTTCATGTACCTTTGATCGGTTTTATTACTTGTCTTGTATTTCTGAGCAGAGATTTGGACTGTAGCCCACCAGGCTCCACTGTCCATGGGATTCTCCAGGCAAAAATCCTGGAGTGGGTTGCCATCTCCTTCTCCAGGGGTTCTTCCCAACCCAGGGATAGAATCTGTGCCTCCTGTGTCTCCTGCTTTGCAGGCTTTTGAAAGATTCTTTACCCACTGAGCTATCAGGAAGAAAACCATTAGAGATTTTTAATCAGACAAAGAATAGTCAAAATGCAATTTGAAGATGTATTTCTGGATTCATTTTTCCTATTGTTTGTTCTCCTAATTGGAATAGACCAATAAGAGTAAAACAAATCTTTTGAAGTTTAGATGTGACATTTCCTGTGTGCTATGTCTCTACTTGTGGAAACGGTCAAGCAATGGTAATGATGCCTGATTAGGATAGTTCAGACTTAATGATTATACTCACCTCAGTTACAAGTCATTGACTCAAACAAGAGCACACAGCTAGTACACTCATCCATTTATTTAGAGAAAAACAAGTAAATCAGTTAGCTTTAATGGTAGATACAGCAGCTGTTATAAGAAAAAAAGCATTTCTGAGCACAGAAATAGCCAGTGACATAACTATACTGATGTTTCTCTACAATTCTTGATCTTATATGCCATCTTAGTCCATTTTCATAGTTATTGGTCCCATATGTTTTAGTTTATGTTTAGCTACTATTTATTTTTTTTATTATTTTTTTATTTTATTTTTAAACTTTACATAATTGTATTAGTTTTGCCAAATATCAAAATGAATCCGCCACAGGTATACATGTGTTCCCCATCCTGAACCCTCCTCCTTCCTCCCTCCCCATACCATCCCTCTGGGTCATCCCAGTGCACTAGCCCCAAGCATCCAGTATCGTGCATCGAACCTGGACTGGCAACTCGTTTCATACATGATATTTTACATGTTTCAATGCCATTCTCCCAAATCTTCCCACCCTCTCCCTCTCCCACAGAGTCCATAAGACTGTTCTATACATCAGTGTCTCTTTTGCTGTCTCGTACACAGGGTTATTGTTACCATCTTTCTAAATTCCATATATATGCGTTAGTATACTGTATTGGTGTTTCTCTTTCTGGCTTACTTCAGAATGTATTTTGTTAATGACTTCTTAATTTATAGTCTCTGCTCACTTGATGAAAATAAATGCTTCCTCAGTGTTTTATTCCTCCCAAACTAAAGTGTCTGTCTTGCAGCTTACATCCCCTTTCTTCTTGTCAAGCTGGGGCTGGCTCTGACTGCCCTCTGCAGAGGATGTCTGTGTGCTGATGTGAATGGTGTCTATAACAACCCCATCCAAGTACAGCCTCCTGCTTTTACTGTCTAGTTCTTTAGAGCGTTCAGATCTTCAATCATAATGAGCATTTGTAAACAACCCTAAGAAACAAAGCACAAGTCAAACACCGTTAACAAGGTTCCTTCGTAGGTTTATTCATATAAACACCAAAGTAGGAACAAACCCCAAATATTCCATACCTCTTCAGAAATTAGAAGACTAAAAAACCTTGTGGAAAAAATGTGTTTGTTTACGTTTACTAAAAGTCATTATACATTCTTATGGTTCTCTTTATTAAGTAGTATTAATAATAAGATAAAGAAATAAAGTAGAATATAATTTGGGAAGTTTAAATTGTGTTTAGCATTCATGAAATATGCTTCTACATTAAACCATATCAAGACATAGGAAATTAAGTAATATAAATCTTTAATAAGGAAAATTAAACTTGTAAGAACTTATTATTTTTCAGAGATCAGCCATTTAGTTTCATCAACCTTATTAAGTATCAACACACAAACAAATATACATCAGTTATGCACAAGTCCCTCGCAATAAATCTGATGAACATTTTTAAATTTAATGTAACTTGAATTTTCAGCAGCAATTAACACCATGGAACAAACTTACTGTCTTGATTTAATTTTTTCCCTTAACTTCCAGGAAGACATGTGTTCCTGGTTTTCTTCCTACATCCTTTGCCTTTCATTCTCAATATCCTGTGCAATCTCTTCATTGTAGATCTATAAAATAAAATTTTAAACCTATCCAGTTTTGATTCTTAGACACCTATATTTTTGATGGATATTTCCTCTGCGGTTTATCTCATTGGCTTATGAGTTATACACCAACTGTGGATTTCCTTTAAGCCTATCTCTCACTGTTCTCTAACTCATGAAATTACATCATGGTCAATCTAGTTTAAAAGCCAGAAACACAGGACTCTCCTCATACCTTGCACTCCCTCAGCCTACAAATTCAATCCATTATTAAACCATATCAGTTTTACTTACTAAATATTGCTCACTTCTCTACACATCTCTCTAGTTCTGACACTTTAGTGAACCTTTTCTTCTTGCCTACACTGCTAGACTAATCTCCTAACTGGTTCCCAACTGTAGGTTCCGCACACACCCTACTTATCTCAAGTCCCTGGACTGTGAGGTTATTTTAAAAAGAATGATGTCAGCATACAATTCTCTTGCTCAAATACTTCAATAGATTCCAGTTGTTAAATGGATTAAAAAAATCATTAGCATGAAAAATATGGCCTTGATGTCACTGTCCCCTCTCACCTTCCAACATAATCTTTTTAATAAAATAATTTATTTTTAGTTGGAGGATAATTGCTTTACAATATTGTGCTGGTTTCTGCCATATATCAACATTAATCAGCCATAGGCATATGTATGTCCCCACCCCTTGAACCCCCTACTCCTCTAAGTTGTCACAGAGCACCAGATTTGAGCTCCCTGCGTCATATAGTAAATTTCTACTAGCTGTCTAGTTTTACATATGGTAATATATATGCTGCAGTGCCACTGTCTCAATTTCTCCCACCCTCTCCTTCCCTCTCTGTGTCCACAAGTCTGTTGTCTATGTCTGCGTCTCCACTGATGCCCTGCAGATAGGTTTATCAGTCCCATCTTTCTAAATTCCCTATATATGTGTTAATATGAGATATTTGTCTTTCTCTTTCTGACTTACTTCACTCTGTATAATAGGCTCTAGGTTCATCCACCTCATTAGAACTGAAACAAACGTGTTTCTTTTTATGGCTGATTAATATTCCATTGTGTATATATGTACCACAACTTTTTTATCCATTCATCTGTCGATGAAATCTAGGTTGCTTCATGTCCTGGCTATTGTAAATAGTGCTGCAATGAACATCGGAGTATATGTGTCTTTTTCAATTATGGTTTCCTCGGGTATATGCCTAGTAGTGAGGTTGCTGGGTCATATATAGTTTTATCCTAGTTTTTAAAGTAATCTCCATATTGTCTTCCACAGTGGCTGTATAAATACATTCCCCACCAACAGTGCAGGAGGATTTCACTTTCTCCACACCCTCTCCAGCATGTATTGTTGTAGAATTTTTGACGATGGCCATTCTGACCGGTGTGAGGTGATACCTCATTGTAGTTTTGATTTACATTTCTCTAATAGTGATGTTGAGCATCTTTTCATGTTTGTTCAGTTCAGTTCAGTTGCTCAGTGGTGTCTGACTTTGTGACCCCATGAATCACAGCATGCCAGGCCTCCCTGTCCATCACCAACTCCCAGAGTTCATTCAGACTCACGTCCATCGAGTCAGTGATGCCATCCAGCCAGCTCATCCTCTGTCGTCCCCTTCTCCTCCTGCCCCCAATCCCTCCCAGCATCAGAGTCTTTTCCAATGAGTCAACTCTTTGCATGAGGTGGCCAAAATAATGGAGTTTCAGCTTTAGCATCATTCCTTCCAAAGAAATTCCAGGGCTGATCTCCTTCAGAATGGACTGGTTGATCTCCTTGCAGTCCAAGGGACTCTCAAGAGTCTTCTCCAACACCACCGTTCAAAAGCATCAATTCTTTGGTGCTCAGCTTTCTTCACAGTCCAACTCTCACATCCATACATGACCACTGGAAAAACCATAGCCTTGACTAGATGGACCTTTGTTGGCAAAGTATGTCTCTGATTTTGAATATGCTATCTGGGTTGGTCATAATTTGTCTTCCAAGGAGTAAACATCTTTTAATTTCATGGCTGCAGTCACCATCTGCAGTAATTTTGGAGCCCCCCAAAATAAAGTCTGACACTGTTTCCCCATCTATTTCCCATGAAGTGATGGGACCAGATGCCATGATCTTAGTTTTCTGAATGTTGAGCTTTAAGCCAACTTTTCCACTCTCCACTTTCACTTTCATCAAGAGGCTTTTTAGTTCCTCTTCACTTTCTGCCATAAAGGTGGTGTCATCTGCATATCTGAGGTTATTGATATTTCTCCCGGCAATCTTGATTCCAGCTTGTGCTTCTTCCAGCCCAACGTTTCTCATAATGTACTCTGCATAGAAGTTAAATAAGCATGGTGACAAAATAAGCATGGTCAACAAAAGAGTCTGAAATGCAGTAGTTGGATGCAATCTCAAAAATGACAAAATGATCTCTGTTCGTTTCCAAGGCAAACCATTCAATATCACAGTAATCCAAGTCTATGCCCCAACCAGTGATGCTGAAGAAGCTGAAGTTGAACGGTTCTATGAAGACCTACAGGACCTTTTAGAACTAACACCCAAAAAAGATGTCCTTTTCATTATAGGGGACTGGAATGCAAAAGTAGGAAGTCAAGAAATACCTGGAGTAACAGGCAAATTTGGCCTCGGAATATGGAATGAAGCAGGGCAAAGAATAATGAGTTTTGCCAAGAAAATGCACTGGTCATAGCAAACACCCTCTTCCAACAACACAAGAGAAGACTCTACACATGGACATCACCAGATGGTCAACACCAAAATCAGATTGATTATATTAGCAGCCAAAGATGGAGAAGCTCTATGCAGTCAACAAAAACAAGACCAGGAGCTGACTGTGGCTCAGACCATGAACTCCTTATTGCCGAATTCAGACTTAAATTGAAGAAAGTGGGGAAAACCACTAGACCATTCAGGTATGACCTAAATCAAATCCCTTATGATTATACAGTGGAAGTGAGAAATAGATTTAAGGGCCTAGATCTCATAGATAGAGTGCCTGATGAACTATGGACAGAGGTTCATGACATTGTACAGGAGACAGGGATCAAGACCATCCCCATGGAAAATAAATGCAAAAAAGCAAAATGGCTGTCTGAAGAAGTCTTACAAATAGCTGTGAAAATAAGAGAAGTGAAAAGCAAAGGAGAAAAGGAAAGATATAAGCATCTGAATGCAGAGTTCCAAAGAATAGCAAGAAGAGATAAGACAGCCTTCTTCAGCGATCAATGCAAAGAAATAGAGGAAAACAACAGAGTGAGAAAGACTAGAGATCTCTTCAAGAAAATTAGAGATGCCAAGGGAACATTTCATGCAAAGATGGGCTCGATAAAGGACAGAAATGGTATGGACCTAACAGAAGCAGAAGATATTAAGAAGAGATGGCAAGAATACACAGAATAACTGTACAAAAGAGATCTTCACGACCCAGATAATCATGATGGTGTGATCACTGACCTAGAGCCAGACATCCTGGAATGTGAAGTCAAGTGGGCCTTAGAAAGCATCACTACGAGCAAAGCTAGTGGAGGTGATGACATTCCAGTTGAGCTATTCCAAATCCTGAAAGATGATGCTGTGAAAGTGCTGCACTTAGTATGCCAGCAAATTTGGAAAACTGAGCAGGGGCCACAGGACTGGAAAAGGTCAGTTTTCATTCCAATCCCAAAGAAAGGCAATGCCAAAGAATGCTCAAACTACCACACAATTGCACTCATCTCACACACTAGTAAAGTAATGCTCAAAATTCTCCAAGCCAGGCTTCAGCATACATGAACCGTGAACTTCCAGATGTTCAAGGTGGTTTTAGAAAAAGCAGAGGAACCAGAGATCAAATTGCCAACATCCACTGGATAATCGAAAAAGCAAGAGAGTTCCAGAAAAACATCTATTTCTGCTTTATTGACTATGCCAAAGCCTTTGACTGTGTGGATCACAATAAACTGTGGAAAATTCTAAAAGCAATGGGAATACCAGACCGCCTGACCTGACTCTTGAGAAACCAATATGCAGGTCAGGAAGCAACAGTTAGAACTGGACATGGAACAACAGACTGGTTCCAAATAGGAAAAAGAGTATGTCAATTTTAAAGATAAGTGTTACTCAATTTAAAAAGAGAAACTAAACTATTTGTCCAGACTTCTTTCCCCAAACTAGCCTTTTCACTTAATTTGTTCAGTCAGTGCAAAGGCTAGTTTGGGGAGTGAACTCTCCTCATGAATAGATGTGCACTTTTCTAAATCACAGTGATTGTATTTCGTGTGTTATATCTGAGGGTGCACATCAATTTATTTAAACTCCTAAGTAGTTCTGTTGGGTAAGTATTATTAAGGTCCACAACTAATGAGTCCTGAAGCAGGCATTTCAACAGAGGTTTCTCAGGTCTCAAAATATATTTTCTTCCTGGTATAATTGTTTTCAAGTTATTTAAAGATATTCTACAGCTACATGAATACCTAATCAATATAAATTCAAAACATTTGAAGGAGGTGTTAAATTGCATTGTTTTATACTCTTAATATTTATTTTTGCATATGTGGTCATGACATGTTTGAAATTCTTAGAACTGACTCACTTAAAACTTAGAAAAATTAATGTGACAAAGGAAAATATCTCTTTCATCTTAGCCCAATTTACTTGTTTATTCTTTTACATTAAGTGCTTGAAGTTGAATACTTATAAAGTAAAAAGCAAAAGGCTTTTTATAACCAGAAAATATTTGTTCTGTTCTCTGTCATTCTCTTTATAAGCTGTAGGAGGAAATTTTGTTTAAGATATGTAAACTATGTATCAGATTTTCCTTTAAATGTCTACTGTGGCTGGCTTTCATAGCACACATTATGAACAATGGAATAAACGAAGTGAATTTTATTTTCTTTTACTAGTGAAACTTAAGGAAACATAGAAATTTGTTATAAGAAAAACAAGATGTTTTTAGTTCAACCATTGCTTTCCTTTTTAGATGCCTGAAAGTAAAATGCTGCAAATGATATATTTTGTCTCCTATTTTGAACATTTCACAGTCTTCCTATGATTATTTCACTGAAATCATTTCTCCTGTCAAGATTCTTTACTACTACTGTATTTCTCTACCAGATTTTAAAAAATAACTTAGTATTCTGTAGTCAACCTTAGAGGTTTATTCATTCAACATCATTATTTTAAAACCTTTTTCCTTGCCTCTTGTCAGCTATTAAAGGTGGGAAGACTGGGTTTTTGTATTTTTAACCACCCTTCTAGTTAGATATGGGCTTCGCAAGTGGCTAAAACAAACAAACAAAAAAAACTGCCTACCAATGCAGGAGATGCAAGTTTGATCCCTGGAACAGGAAGATCCCCTGGAGGAAGAAATGGCAATCCACTCCAGTATTCTTGCCTGGGAAATCTCATAGACAGAGGAGCCTGGCAGGCTACAATCCATGGGGTCGCAAAGAATCGGACAATACTGAGCCACTAACACTTTCATTCTGCTTTGCGTTACATGGCTATAACTTTCATCCTTTCTCTTCACTTCTAAACAGGACTTTTAGAAAATCCAGAAAGGCTTGAACCACTTTATTATTTGAGGTATGCAGATTATTGAAAAACGAAGAAATAGAGTAACATCATTTTTTTCAACCCAATCATTTAATTTCTGTGACTTCATATTGGCAGTCTATCTAATTTACTTGGAAATCATTTCAAAAGTCTTTGGTAGATATTTTTGTTCCATAATCCTCTCTCCTCCCCATGGCTTTTGTTCATTGGCCTACTTTCTCAGCTTTAGTCATCTAGGTCACAAGTCAGTTTAATCCCAGCCATTGCTTCACAAAACACAATTTAAAAGAAATGGTAGCTTTTGCAGTCCGTTATATCATTGGTAGTACAAGCTTGACCAGTAGCTCCTCCCAAAATGTTCAGATTAGGGAAATAAAGTTGATATATAATTATTTTATATCTACAGGGGAAAAAATAGGTCAAGATGAATATTCACCCTCACTTTGACACAGAAGTAAAATAATCTCATTTCTGACCCTTAAATTGAAGAATCAGATTCATCATTTTATCTCATTTATTAAAATGAAGCATATATTTTAACAGAATTTATTATTGAAACAAATTACAGTGTTATCATTGACTTCATATAAAACTCTTCTAAAATTAGTCAATTTTCAAGTCGATTAGCTCATCCAAAGACAGTGAGTGAAAATTGCTCAGCCCATGGAATTATCCAGGCCAGAATACTGGAATGGGTAGCTTTTCCCTTCTCCAGGGGATCTTCCCAACCCAGGGGTCAAACCCAGGTCTCCCATATTGCAGGCAGATTCTTTACCAGCTGAGTCACAAAGGAAGCCCAACCAAAAGCAAAGACTTATTTCTTGCATTCATTTTTCTATCATTCTAATAACTGGCTTTTTTCCAAGTCCCTAATATTTTGTATTATTATTTTTTAAAAGTTGTAAGGATTATTAAAGGTTACCCAGTATTTATCCCAGTCAATAATTTTTATTATATTACACTAAGATGTTTCTTTGTAAATAATTAAACTAACAAAACATTTCCTTTTCATTTGAAAACAGAGTGACATTGACGAACTTGATGATATTCTCACATCCACATTCAAACATGAGATACCATACTATGAATTCCAATCACTCCAAACTGAAGTCTGCCCTCAAAAAGAATGTGAGTATTTTCCAACTGCATCAATTATTCTTTTTGTCACATTTCACTCTATATAACTGCTTAATAAATATTATAGCAAAGAATATAGAATTGCTGATGAAATGTTTTCAAAAACTCCCATCCTCTGGTGAGAGAGCTGGTTTTTAGTCTAAGGAAATATTTGGATAATGAATGAGGAAAATTGTTCATCATAGCATTATTTATAATTACCAAAAATGGAAATAACTCAGTCCTTTAAAGATAAGTAATTGATCAAATAAATTTTGGTACATATGTTAATGCAACCATCATAAACAAATTTTATTATAAACTGATTTGCTGACCGGAGTGATGCTTTGATTTATACATAATCGAATAAAAGTAGGATATATAGCAAGAGATAGAGTGTGAGCGTGTTTAAAGAGGTACATATGTTTAATAGCATATGTTTGTGTGTATATATATAAATGCACACATGCATATATATGTGTATATATACATATATAAATCAATAGTCTGAACAGATATGCATCTGCTAACAGTTATGCATGGGTTCTGCTCTTTCAGGGATTACATTTTTTCATTTTTCTAAATCTTTGTTTTCTACAGTGACTGCATATTATTTTTATCAAAGAAATATACATGTACATATATATAAAGGAAAATATATATAGGAGCTACTATAATAAAAAACCATACTTCTAAATGTCATTACAAGCTCAGCAGCATGCATTGTTTATTGCTTATTCCTGTGTTTTTTGTTGACACACTGTTTCTAATACAGTTTTATGCTCAGTATGCAAACACAATGATGGAGATGTAATGGTGAGTAAGACAGGCATGGCTACAGGACATGAGAGGTCTCCTATAGGTATACTGTATGGCTGATGAGCAGAGGTTTTCTTCGGTAGAGTTTCTGTGCTATTTGAAATAGTTTTATCATCAGGCTGTCAGGCCTGAGGGAAGCAGGAAGAAAAGAATAGGAGCCTTAAGGCACAACTGATTATGATTCACCCAGATGTGCTAGAACGTGCATTACGTGTGGTAAGGCCACATTGTGGGGACAGGGCAATGGTAGGCTGCTTTTGAATAAGTAATCTTGTGAGAATAATCCACATTTATTTTATTTCCCATATACATTTTAACAATACACAGTTCACTTACAAAAGTTAGACATTAGGTTGGAATAGAAAAGGAACATGACATGATCCCTTACTTAAGATACTCATCGTTTAACTGGGAAAACAAGATACTATGTATGTAATCATACTGCTACTGCTAAGTCACTTCAGTTGTGTCTGACTCTGTGCGACCCCATAGACGGCAGCCCACCAGGCTCCCCCGTCCCTGGGATTCTCCAGGCAAGAACACTGGAGTGGGTTGCCATTTCCTTCTCCAATGCATGAAAGTGAAAAGTGAAAGTGAAGTCGCTCAGTCGTGTCCAACTCCTAGCGACCCCATGGACTGCAGCCCACCAGGCTCCTCCATCCATGGGATTTTCCAGGCAAGAGTACTAGAGTGGGGTGCCATCGCCTAAAAAATGTGCCACACTTCATGAAACTGATTACACTGACAATAGAATTTTAGGGAAAAGCTGTATTAGTTTTCAAGATGTGTTTCCTAAAGGAAATAGGATTTTACCTAGATCTTAAATGATGTGTCTCAATGAGAAAAGAGAAAGGAAACAGGAATTCTAAGGAATAGAAAGTGTATGTAAACGTATGAAGATGAAATGATGACACAATTTTTACAAATTCCCTCAGCATTATATTTGTTTGTGAAATGAGAATTGTGGAGTTGGAGAGGATAGGATGTCTTTGGTCTCTCATTTAGAGATAAAGAATTCTAGGTAAGTTTAAAAGTGCTTCTTATTCTCTCATTCATCTTGAAGGATCTGAATTTTAGAGTTGAAAGGATGGAATAGACTTGGTCCTTTATTTTTTTTAGGAAAAGGATTCTTTATAGTTTAAATTGAAGCCCTGATAACGTGGATCTGATTCTAGGTATGGGGAATAGTTAAGCTTATGCTTTTTAAACAAACTTCCAGGTAAAACTGATGTTGCTGGTTTTCAGACCTTGAGTATCAAGGGTTTAGAGCAGTGGTTCTGAAACTTGGTGCATATTGTAATTAGCTACAAAGCCTTCAGATATCCTATGCCCAAGCCACACCTCCAAATTAATAAAGAATCTTTGAGTGGATTCCAGCTATCAGTACTTTTTCAAGTTTTCCAGGTAATTCCAGTGGGCAGCCAAGTTCATCAGTCTCAATTGTTTCACTGTATCAATATTGCAGACCTGCCAAATAATTCATCTTCATATTGATCTTTGACACCAAGAAAATATTACTCTCTTTATTAAACTTTCTAATTTATTAATTAGAAAGTTAATAACATATGAAAACTTTAAGCCATTATTAGACTGTAATGATTATTTTGTATTTGGAAAAATATTTTTATGAAACAATTGCAGTTTTGAAAAGAAGTTTAATATAGTCTAGGATAGTTCAATATAATCTAGGTAATTCATTCAAAAACCATATCATTGGTTATTGCTAGGTGGCAGAGCTATTAAACCTACAACAGAAGCAAACATAACATTAGGCTCTAAACCCTAGAGGAAGTACAAAATAACATAATACAAATTGCATAATAAAATATGCAACATAGACATGAATATGGCTGAACTCATGTTTTGCTTGCCTCATTGGCCCTATAATCTTGACTCAGTATCAGCTTCAAAATATCTGATCATTAAGACCTTACATTTTCATAATGTTCAGGATGAAAGGATGATAAGATTTGCAAAGCCTTTTATACATGGAATGGAATTAATGATATGTTGTTGAAGAACTTCTATAGAAACACTACTAGAGATATATGTAGTATAGTTCTACATAGAAAGAAATGTTTTCACAAATTAGAAATTACTAATCTTACTCCCTGAGAAGAAAATTAGGAACAAAAAGAAGCAATATCAAAGGTATTTTGCAAAAAACATTTTTAAATGTTTTCCCCAAATATGAATTTCACAATGCCTGAAGTTCCATGTACCTCTTTCAGTTCAGTTCAGTTGCTCAGTCGTGTCCAACTCTTTGTGACCCCACCAACTGCAGCATGCCAGGCCTCCCTGTCCATCACCAACTGCAGGAGTCTACCCAAACCCATGTCCATTGAGTCGGTGATGCCATCCAGCCATCTCATCCTCTGTCGTCCCCTTCTCCTCTTGCCCCCAATCCCTCCCAGCATCAGAGACTTTTCCAATGAGTCAACTGTTCGCATGAGGTGGCCAAAGTACTGGAGTTTCAGCTTTAGCATCATTCCTTCCAAAGAAATCCCAGCTGATCTCCTTCAGAATGGACTAGTTGGATCTCCTTGCAGTCCAAGGGACTCTCAAGAGTCTTATCCAATACCACCGTTCAAAAGCATCAATTCTTTGGTGCTCAGCTTTCTTCACAGTCCAACTCTCACATCCATACATGACCACTGGAAAAACCATAGCCTTGACTAGACAGACCTTTGTTGACAAAGTAATGTCTCTGCTTTTTAATATGCTATCTAGGTTGGTCATAACTTTCCTTCCAAGAAATAAGCGTCTTTTAATTTCTACCTCTTTAGTTTTCATTTTAAATAACCTGAATAGAATATAGGGGCAATGAAGAAATCAATGCAAAAGGAAAGAAATTGGGGAGATTATTCCTCATTCTGACATGAGAAGTAAAAGTGATAAGAAAATAATTGTAGTCATGTAAACACTTCAAAGTAGTTACAAATGCATCAATGCTAAAATAAAAACAGGAAATTAGGAACAGATTTACACATAACACATTATCAAAACTTGTAATGATTGAGTAAACTGGAGTTTTGGCATATAAACTGCCTGTAATGTTATAGATTCTTCCAGTTCATTTTTTTGATAACACAGCTTCCAAGTATAGGTTTTTTCTTATATCCTCCCAAGGATATCTTTTGCATATTCTCAGGTAAATTTCATGAGCTGATGGTTTTTCTGTTGTTGTTCACTCAGTCATGTCCAACTCTTTGCAACGCCGTGGACTGCAGGACACCAGGCGTGTTGTTCACTATCTCCCAGAGTTTGCTCAGACTCATGTCTATTGAGTTGATGACACCATCCAACTATCTCATCCTCTGTCGCCCACTTCTCCTCCTTCCCTCAGTCTTTCCCAGCATCAGGGTATTTTCCAATGAGTGGACAGTTTGCAGAAGGTGGTCCAAGTATTGGCACTTCAGCTTCAGCATCAGTCCTTCCAATGAGTGTTCAGGGTTGATTTATTTCCTTTAGGATTGACTGGTTTGATCTCCTTGCTGTCCAAGGGACTCTCAAGAGTCTTCTCCAGCACCACAGTTCAAAAGCATCAATTGTTAGGTCCTCAGCCTTCTTTATGGTCCAGCTCTCACATCCATACATGACTATTTTTTGTGTATCATTACTAAAAACAAAAATAAACCCTCATGAATTCTTAGCAGTTTAACACACTCTGCATTATACTAGGTACTCTTCTAGATGCTGAGGGAGGTAGAGGAATGTGAGATAAATAAATAAAACCCATACACTCAGAATGCACCCAAGAAGAGAAAATAAAATCACAAAAATTAGTATCACTAATATAGTGTGTTTTTCCTCTACTAATAAGAGCTAATACTTGCATATTATGTACTCTGCATTAAGAATAATTCTAAGAACCTCTCTTACTTTATATTATTTAATTCCTCTCAACAAACCCATGGTAGGTACTATTTTCAAACCTGATTTACAGATGAGGCATTGAGAGTTTCTATCATTTGCTCAAATGGTGGCAAGGCTGGAGTGAATCCACTCAGCCAGCAGAGGTTATTAACCACTCCTCGGCCACTGCCTCCCTATCCACTGTGATGAGCTGTGGCTCTCTGAGGCTCAGGAGCCCCAGAGAAAGAGGGACAGTTGGAGTTAGCTTCTCGGGTAGGTGACCTTACTGAAGAGGAAAGGTTATGAATTATTTGTGCTGAATTATTTAAATTTATGGCTTTAATTAATAATTTATAAAGGCAAGTTTGAAATTATCTCAGATACTCTTTATGGTATTTTTTGCAATCCCCAAAACATAGTGATTTTTGTTTCATAGCATATTTTTTCTTCAAATCACCACTTTTGCCTCTGAGGGCAAATGCTGTCCTTTAAGAAGGAGCCCTGTCCATTTTGTTCATGAATTTATTCCTAATGCCTAAGAGAGTCTCTAGTATTCAATAAATATTTACTGTATTAATTTGTTGATGGCAATGAAGCTAACCATAGATTAAAATCAATAAAACCCTGGTAAGCATTAGGTACTCTTGCCTAGAAAATCCCATGGACGGAGGACCCTTGTAGGCTACAGTCCATGGGGTCGTGAAGAGTCAGACACCACTGAGCGACTTCACTTTCACTTCTCACTGTCATGCATTGGAGAAGGAAATGGCAACCCACTCCAGTGTTCTTGCCTGGAGAATCCCAGGGACTGGGGAGCCTGGGGGGCTTCCGTCTATGAGGTCGCACAGGGTCAGACATGACTGAAGCGACTTAGCAGCAGCAGCAAGCATTAGGTATCAGACTAGTATTATTCTTGTTTATAGGAATATAGGGCAGCTTATCTGGCTTCCCAGGTGGTGCTAGTGGTAAAGAAACCACCTGCCAGTGCAGGGAGACATAAGAAATGTGGGTTCAATCCCTGGGTTTGGGAGATCCCCTGGAGGAGGGCATGGCAACCCACTCCAGTATTCTTGCCTGGAGAATCCCATGGACAGAGGAGCTTGGCAAGCTGCAGTCCACAGGGTCACACAGAGTTGGACACGACTAAAGCAACTTAGCCTGCAAACAAGGCAGCTATTTAGAATATCACTTTCTTTTCTTTTCCTTTGTTTTCTTTCATCTTCTACCTCTTATCTGTGACATCTGCCATTACCAGAAAGAAAAATTGGCACATGAGCCTTCTGAATGTGCTGCCCTGAACTGTACGGTGGCTCATGCTCAGTCGTGCCCGACTCTTTGCGACCCCGTGGACTGTAGCCCTCCAGGCTCCTCTGTTGGGATTTACAAGGCAAGAATACTGGAGTGGATTGCCATTCCCGTCCCCTGAACTATCTGTGCTCAAATGATTGAGACACATATGTTCATCTTCTCTGAGCTGACACACAAAAAAATGTAGGTTTTTCAGGGTCAAACATAATACGTTTAAATCTGTAAGTTTATCACAGGATTAGGGAAAACCTGTGATACTCTCCATTAGGAACTGGTAACAAGAAATAGTCTCTGTAACATTCACTCATTTTATTAAGAAAAATGCACACGTGGGTTAGCCTTGATTACACATACACACACACACACACACACACAGCATAAAGGGTTTTTTTTTCTTTTTTTAATTATAGATTGACTAAGTTAATCCTTAAGGAACCCCCTGTTACTTTTGCAGCTGTTGTACCATGATAATTTTCAAACCTAGAGTTTCTATCCTCTGAAACGCTTGACAGGTCCAGAAATCCCCCAGACCGCTCAACTACTAACCTATCTGGAAACAATATTCATGAAGGGACTCCTTTGCTCTCTGGGTTTTGCCTTTACCAAATGATTACAGAATATCTTTTTAGTGTTACTGCAGGTGTGAATATTCACTGCATTTAGAACTTGGTTTTTTATGTCTTGTTATAGTTTACCAGACAGAGAAGGCAATGGCACCCCACTCCAGTGTTCTTGCCTGGAAAATCCCAGGGACGGGGGAGCCTGGTGGGCTGCCGTCTATGGGGTCGCACAGAGTCGGACACGCCTGACGTGACTTAGCAGATAGTTTCCCAGAACCACTGGAGTCATTTCCCTCATTGAGTTAGGATTCTCCAGAGAAACGGGATCAAGGGTATGTACTAAGAGAGAGAGACAGTAAAAGGTTTACTTTAGGGAACTGACTCATCTGATTGTGAGGCTAGCTATTCTGAAATCGGCAGGACAGGCCAACAAGCTGAAACTTCCAGCAGAAGTTGATGTTACAGCCTTGAGTCTGAAGGCAGTCTGTAAACTGAATTCCTTCTTCTCTGGTAAACCTCAGTCTTTTCTCCTAGGGCCTTCAACTGATTGGATGAGATTTGCCCACAATATGGAGGGTAATCTGCTTTAAAGTCCCTTATGTAAATATTAATCACACCTAAAAAATACTTTCACAGTAACCTCAAGACTGGTGTTTGACCAGACAACTGCTCACAATAACTAAGACAGTTGACTCATAAAATTAACCATCACACTCACCATCCTTCTACTGTTCAGAGGTCAGCAGCTCTAAAAGACTGTATTTACCCATACACATTTAGGGATCCCCCAACAATCTGTTTGAAAAATCTTGGTCAATAGATTTGCAAAGCAGCAGTATCCAGTTGATAGAAAAATTTCTCAGAATATCCTATCCTGGTTTAGACAATAAGGATGTGTTGGTAGCGTGGTAACAGCTATCATTTGGGTCATATTTGTAATATTAACTCTTGGTCAAGGAAAAATAGATATTGCTAAGAGTCTAAAGACATGCTGAATTGTGGAGTTATTACCACTTTCTTGTTTCATGAGAGTGCCTTTTGGTTTAACACCATTTGTTTAGTATAGTAAGTGAAATAATTGCCTCCTAATGGTATTCACTGGAACAGGAAATGGCAACCCACTCCGTTATTCTTCCCTGGGAAATCCCATGGACAGAGGAGCCTGGTGGGCTACAGTTCATGGGGTCACCAAAGAGTTGCTCATGACTTAGCAACTAAACAACAACAGCAATAACAAAGATATTCACATCCTAGTCCCTAGATCTGTGAATGTGTTACCTTAAATGGCAAAAGAAACTCTGGGACCCTATTTCAGAATACTTCCTCTTCCACAAAAAAAAAAAAAAAAAAAAAACTGTTCTGTGGTGATTATTAATGTTTAGTGACAGGAGCTAAGTTTGTAATCAACATGCTCCATTCAAAGACACATTTATCTAATATACTTTCAGTTCAGTTCAGTTCAGTCGCTCAGTTGTGTCCGACTCTTTGCGACCCCATGAATCACAGCACACCAGGCCTCTCTGTCCATCACCAATTCCTGGAGTTCACTCAGACTCACGTCCATCGAGTCAGTGATGCCATCCAGCCATCTCATCCTCTGTCGTCCCCTTCTCCTCCTGCCCCCAGTCCCTCCCAGCATCAGAGTCTTTTCCAATGAGTCAACTCTTCTCATGAGGTGGCCAAAGTACTGGAGTTTCAGCTTTAGCATCATTCCTTCCAAAGAAATCCCAGGGCTAATCTCCTTCAGAATGGACTGGTTGGATCTCCTTGCAGTCCAAGGGACTCTCAAGAGTCTTCTCCAACACCACAGTTCAAAAGCATCAATTCTTCGGCACTCAGCCTTCTTCACAGTGAACTCTCACATCCGTACATGACCACTGGAAAAACCATGTCATATAATTCTACTGCCAGCAGCCACCCCATCAACACTCCTGCTTGCACTTCTCCATGACAATGAAATGTTACCTTCTTTAATGAATACCCCTTCTTTTCTACCTCATAAGTTTGTAGCCATAAACCTGAAATGTTATCTTAAATCCAAGTCTTTCCTTCGAAGCCTGAAAAGCCTTTTCTTTTGAATGTCTGATATCTCAGTCCTTGCGCATTTTTACTGCCACCTCTCTAATTCATTCAGGCCATCAGTTATTCCTCCTTCATTCTGAAAAAGCTTCCTAGCAGGTTTCTCTAAAATATTTTACCTTTCTTTCCAGCCATCCTACATGTAGATGCTTCCCTAATCATTCTCATATTTAATTTATATTCTGCCCATGCACTACATATGACGATATTCCCAAAGCTCTAAGCAGCCCCTTTATTGCCCAAATTTCCAAGATTACTTTCCTGCCTTAATTCACTATTATCAAAATTATTTAATATTTTTTTAAATAAATCAGGTTCTCAAGACTATAAGAAGTCCTCAAAAAATACCAAATGCTCCTAACAAAATCTCACACATTTGTCAGATATGTTGATTTACTACTTGGTAGCACACATTCTTTGGCTTTCTGTGTGAAACCCATACAAAGGACAGTGGGTGACTTTCTACCTGGAAGGCACGACCTGGAGGTAGAGTAACTAGACATTTGATCCCAACCCAGCCCATCTTGTTTCCATACTCTTAGTGTTCCAAGTTTCCTGGATCTTTTTAGACTCTTTCTTGGCTTCTTTCTAGGTTCTTGGTCCCTTTGCTGTTCAGAATCAGAAGCAAACATACTGGTAATTTTCAAAAGGTATTTTTTAAATGAACATAGGAACAAAATACAATCACACATGCATATAAATAAAGTTTCTAGAGAGATAACAAACTGCACCAAAGAACTTTAATATTCCATTATTTCCCTTGTTTGCTTAATTTACGCTATCAAGATTCTAGAAATACAGTAATCTCAGCAGTATTATTTTTTGCCTGCAATTCTAAATAGGTTATGTCTACTCTTTCAACAGGATAGGAAGAGTGACACCTCATATGTTGCATATGTGCTCCTCCAAAGCGATCAGATTCATAAACCCAGTCATGCACTGTCTTATAGAGCCATAGAAATAGTAACATTTCATCCGACTCCAAACCCTATGATGAAAGGAATAAGAATGAAAATCATTACCTTTATTCAACTTTGCAAATATCATCCTTACCACCTTAGTTGGTATCTGATTAGCATCCAGGGAAAATTACCCTAAAGCCATCTGTGGCATGGCCTCTAGCCCAGAAGAGTATCCTAAGTCCTACAATTCTGACCCCAAACTTATAATTTTATAAATGAAGAAATAGAGGTCCAGGGAAATGACAGACCTTTCATAAGTACCACAGATTTAGTGGCTGAGCTGAAATTAGAAGGCAGATCCCCTGACTTTTTATCTTCTCTGGTATGTGCTTCATTGTTTTGTCCATCACACACTGGGGGAATAAAGATTTACTATTCCAGATAATGATTTAAGAGAGCAGAGGATTACATGCATGCACTTCCAGTTTGCATATGCATCTTACTTTAAAAATTTTAAAGCGAACCCTGGGCATATTCCCATTTTATTATTCTGGGAAGCTAGGTTAATCTTTTGAAAGCTTTGGTTTGAGAACTTCAATCTAATTATTGGCCATCTTTTATAGGGATTATCTTGAACTGTTATAAACGGCTCAGCCTAAATAAATATGTGACTTGATTTCTTTACTAGGTTCCAGGTCATCTCTTTATTTTTATTTCCAAAGCTAATGAAATTGAATTTTTGTTGGAAAATTCCTCTACCAGACATTTAATTCTGTTCCTCTAAAATTACCATTTGAAAGACATTGGTTGAAACAACTGAAAACTGAAAATTTGTCAGGAACAAAAGTTAAAAGCAATTTGGCCACATCCTAGTGTGAGTTATGGCTTTTTAACTTATACCTTGAAGGAAAAAAAGTGGAGGCAGTGACAGATTTTATTTTCTTGGGCTCCAAAATCACTACTGACAGTGCCTGCGGCCATGAAATTAAAAGACTCTTGGTCCGCGGAAGGAAAGCTATGACAAACCTAGGTTGCTTATTAAAAAGCAAAATCATCATTTGCCAAAAAAGGACCATCTAGTCAAAGCTATGGGTTTTTTGGTAGTCATGTATGGATGTGAAGTGAAAGTCATTCATTCGTGTCCAATTCTTTGCAATCCCATGGACTATACAGTCCATGGACTTCTCCAGGCCAGAATACTGGAGTGGGTAGCCATTCCCTTCTCCAGGGGATCTTTCCAACCCAGGTATCAAACCCAGATCTCTCCCATTGCCAGTGGATTCTTTACCAGCTGAGCCACCAGAGAAGCCCAAGAACACTGGAGTGGGTAGCCCATCATTCTCCAGCGGATCTTCCCAACCCAGGAATTGAACTGGGGTCTCTTACATTGTAGGTGGATTCTTTACCAACTGAGCTCCCAGGGAAGCCCATATGTATGTGAGATGGACTATAAAGAAGACCGAGCACTGAAGAATTGATGCTTTTGAGCTGTGATGCTGGGGAAGACTCTTGAGAGTCCCTTAGACTGCAAGGAGATTAAACCAGTCAAGCCTAAAGGAAATCAACCCTGATTATTCACTGGAAGGACTGATGCTGAAGCTCAAGCTCCAATACTGTGGCCTCCTGATGTGAAGAGCTGACTCACTGGAAAAGACACTAATGCTGGGAAAGATTGAAGGCAAAAATGAGAAAGGAGTGGCAGAGGATGAAATGGTTACACAGCATCACCTAAATGGACATGAATTTGAGTGAACTCTGGAAAATAATGAAGGACAGAGAAGCCTGACCTGCTGCTGTCTGTGGGGTCACAGAGTTGGACATGACTTAGCAAATGAACAACAATGATAGAACAAAGAATCTTGATTAAATGAAAATTGCCATGAAATGAAATAGATGTATATTACAGATTAAGTACACTCTAAAAGTTTTAATATCTTCTTAAAGAATCTATTATTTTAATCTAATAGGTGAGATTAACAAACTATTTACAAAACAAACACTGTGAATTTAAGAAATGATAAGCTTAAGGTCTTCAGGTCTCATAGGACTTTGGCTTCTGATTAAGATGTACAATATAAGAGTCTACTGTTCTTACTGTGATAGGAAGAACAAGCAAGATGATCTTCAAAATCATGCTACTGCTAAGTCACTTTAGTCATGTCCGACTCTGTGTGACCCCATAGCCTTTTTAAATACAGCAGAAAATGAATGACAAAAGAAATCTGAACTAACTAATTTCCAGGAAAGAAGAAGTCCTTCACAATAGAGAAGCAACTCGTAACTTCCTTCATCCCATACAGAGCAAAAAGACAATAACTCACTATAGATGAGGAGTAAAGAAAAACCAGCTGAATATTTAGCAAATATTTAATGGCTGTACTTAAGCTAGTGTGATGAATGAAAACTCCAAGGAGCCCCCGTTACAGAGTGGGTCTGCATCACCCACTAACTCTTTTGTAGGTTGTCTCAAGTGCACAAAGCTAGTATATCAATACTGGAGGCAGGCAGTAGGTCAAGAAAGACCCTTAAAATACCTGAGGACCACTTGTTCAGTCTCTCAGTTGTGTTTGACTCTTTGAGAGACCATAGACTACAACACACCAGGCTTCCCTATCCTTCCCTATTTCCCAGAGTTCACTCAAATTCATGTCCATTAAGTCAGAGAAGCTGTCTAACCATCTCATCCTCTGCCACCCCCTTCTCCTTTTGCTTTCACTTTTTCCAAGCATCTTTTCCAATGGATCTTTCCAATTGAATCTTTCCCAATGAATTGGCTCTTTGCATCTGGTGGCCAGAGTATTGGAGCTTGAGCTTCAGCATCAGTCCTTCCAATGAGTATTCAGGGTTTATTTCCTTTAGGATTGATTGATTGGTTTAATCTCCTTGAAGTCTAAAGGACTCTCAAGAGTATTCTCTAGCACTGCAGTTCAAAAGCATCAATTCTTTGGTGCTCAGCCTTCTTTATGGTCCAACTCTCACATCTCTACATGACTACTAGAAAAACCATAACTTTGACTAGATGGGCCTTTGTCAGTAAAGTGATGTCCCTGTTTTTTAATATGCTGTCTAGGTTTGTCATAACTTTCCTTGCAAGGTGCAAGTGCCTTTTAACTTCATGGCTGCAGTTGCCATCCATGCTGATTTTGAAATCCAATAATATAAAATCTGTCACCGCTTCCACTTTTTCCCCTTCTATTTGCCATGAAGTGATGGGACTGGATGCTATCACCTTAGTTTTCTGAATGTTGCATGTTAAGCCAGCTTCTTCACTCTCCTCTTTCACCCTCATCAAGAGACTCTTCAGTTCTTCTTTACTTTCTGTCATTACAGTGTTATCATCTGGATATCTGAGGTTATTGATATTTCTCCTGGCAATCTTGATTTTAACTTGTGATTCATCCAGTCTGGCATTTCACATGATGTACTCTACATATATGCTAAATAAATGGGGTGACAATATACAGCATTGACATACTTCTTTTCCAATTTGGAACCAGTCAACTTTTCCATATCTGATTCTAACTGTTGCTTTTTTACTTGCATACGGGTTTCTCAGGAGACAGGTAAGGTGGTGGTCTGGTATTCCCATCTCTAAGAATTTTCTTCAGTTCGTTGTGAGTCACACAATCAAAGGCTTTAGCATAGTCAATGGAGCAGAAGTCAGTGTTTTTCTGGAATTCCCTTGTTTTCTCTGTGATCCAACGAATGTTGGCAGTTTGATCTCTGGTTTCTCTGCCTTTTCTAAGTCCTTCTTGTACATCTGGAAGTTCTCAGTTCTTGGACCACTGCTGCTGCTGCTGCTGCTGCTGCTGCTGCTGCTAAGTCGCTTCAGTCGTGTCCGACTCTGTGCGACCCCATAGACGGCAGCCCACCAGGCTCCCCCGTCCCTGGGATTCTCCAGGCAAGAACACTGGAGTGGGTTGCCATTTCCTTCTCCAATGCATGAAAGTGAAAAGTGAAAGGGAAGTCGCTCAGTCATATCCGACTCTTCGTGACCCCATGGACCTCAGCCCACCAGGCTCCTCCTTCCATGGGGTTTTCCAGGCAAGAGTACTGGAGTGGGGTGCCATTGGACCACTAGTGGCTGCTAAAGAGCAGGAGTGGGACAGAGTTACTGAAACAAATTCCATCAAAGCTTTTATTGTATGGAAAGCAGCAGCAAACAGGTTCTGAATATGGAGAGTTGTAAAAGTGAAATAATATCCCCTATTTGGGATAGTAAGAAATCTACCTTAACTGGGTGTATACAGAGGCTGCACAAAATCTGAGTGAGATATTCTGATGTGAAAACTTCTGGAGGCAGAACTTGAGAGGAAAAAGAACCATCCAGTTACCCAAAGGCTGACAGCCAGTCTGCAAAGCAACAGAGATTTCTTGAGTCTCACCGAAGCTTAGATCCCAAGCTGTGCAAGAAAGTTATGGTTCTGCCCTCATAGTATTTGAAGCCAGTGATTAACTAAATCTAAGTGAAGTCACAAAAAAAATGACCAAGTTCAGCTCATCTACAGATTAGTTTGAGTCCGCTTTCAAGTCTAGTTGTCTGACTGAAGAAAGGGTGTGCCTTTCTTGGGGTAGATATTATTTACTTTGATCCTTTAGGTATATTGTTCAGCACCAGATATAAAATTACAAGAAATACAAAGAAGGAATTAAAGATGACCTGTTGTCAAGAGAAGATAGTCATTAGAGGCAAACATAGAAATGCTCCAGATGTTGAAATGATCAAATAGGAACATTAACATGATTACAATATGTATGTTACAGAATCTATTGTAAAATGGTACAAATGCATGAAGAGATGGAAATTTAATTAGAGCAATGGAAATTATAATTTTAAAAAAGGAAATTCTAGAAACATATAATATCAGAAAATTTTTGGATATTAGATGGGCATAATTGTAGGAAAAAAAAGAAAAGAATCAGTTTACTTGAAGACAGTCAAAATAAATTATTCAAACTGAAAAAGATGAAAAATCCAGAGTCCAAGTAAAGCCTTAAAAGAACAAACTCAGTTCATCTACTCAGTTTTGACTCAAGGTGTATGGGATAATACTAAATATCAAGCATATGTGTAATTGAATTCTCAGAGTAAAGAGAGAGAATGAGCAGAAAAATATTTGAAGAACTAAAGGCTGAGGAATGATCCAAAATTGATGAATAGCATTAACCCACAGATTCAATAATCCCTGTAACCCCCTAGCAGAATATATACAAAAATTTTATGCCTACCCACCCCAGAGTTAAACTGATAAAAATTAAAGATAAAGAGAAAATCTTAAAAGTAGCTGGGGTAGGAGTTGAGGTGGGGATGTGTGTATTGAGGAAAGCACATGCCATATAGGAAAACAATAAGAATTACACCTGACTTCTCATCAGAAATAGAGAAGAAGAGAATGGAATGCAAGAGTATATACTGTATGATTCCAGTTGTGAAAAATATCAGATGAAATAAAACTCATCTGTTTTTGATAAAAATTAGATAGTAGCTGCCTCTGAAGAATTGGAGAATTCTCTGGAGAATTGACTCGAATGAAACAGAAGAGAACTTGCGATGGTGATTAGTTTCTTCAGCTTGTTTTGGGTGGTGGTTATCCCTAGTGGCTTAGAGGGTAAAGCATCTGCCTGCAATGTGGGAGACTCGGGTTCAGTCCCTGAGTCGGGAAGATCTCCTGGAGAAGGTGATGGCACCCCACTCCAGTACTCTTGCCTGGAAAATCCCATGGATGGAGGAGCCTGGGAGGCTGCAGTCCATGGGGTCACAGAGTCAGACACTACTGAGCGACTTCACTTCACTTCACTATGTAGATATGTATAACTGTCAAAACTCCTGAAACTCGTGATCAGTGAAATTACACTTCTATAATTTTTCAAAAGCAATCAAAACATAAATATCTGTAAGCAAAAACATTAGTAATCATGTGGTCTAGAATAAAATTAAGCACTGAAGAAGAGCAAGGGATAGATTGCAGTAATCTGAGTCACTGACACATTCTTTGATCAGCACTCATTCTCTGACAGCTTCTCAGGTGGCTCAGTAATAAAGAATCCACCTACCAATGCAGGTGTCTTAAGAGACACAGGTTAGATCCCTGGGTTGGGAAAATCCCCTGGAGTAGGAAATGGCAACCCACTCCAGTAGTCTTGCCTGGAGAACCCCATGGGCAGAGGAGCCTGGTGGGCTACAGTCTATGGGGCCACAAAGAGTCGGACATAACTTAGTGACTGACCATGCATGTGTGCATTCTCTACGCTGAGTGAATGCCCAGGAGAGAGGATAGGCTCGCCCAACAAGGTTTGTTTGTTCTTTTAAGATAAAGAACTTTCTTATCTTACACTGTTACAAATGTGCTTGTATGGTACACAGAGCAATTCATTCTTGTCTCAAATTCTTATAGTAATCAAATCAAGGTAAAATATAAAAAGTATGATTTTATAAAAAGCATGATACCAGAAAACCCAAACTATTTCTTAGCATAATTATACCTTTATTGACATGAATACCTTTATTCATATATAAATATAATATGTATACTAATATAATAATATATACACATACATTAAGTATATTTAACTTAATGTCCTGAAAAATAATGCTAGAGGTCATGATCTAATTAGTATTAAAAACAACTAATATTACTCCTAAAAAACATTTTAATTCTTTGAAATGTTAACTCTGCCATATATTAATTTTTTTAAAAAAACTTAAATTAGAAAATTTCTAATTATTGGTCATGTACCTTAGCAAGCTGAGCATTTCTTACATAATGAAACTAAGCAGCAGAAATAACCTCATCCAAGACCATGAAAGGGATAGCTGTAATGATCACATTGGGGCAGGTTTCAAACAGATCCACCATTTAAAAAGTGGAGTCAGTCTCTTAGGATGATAACTAGTTGGAATAGTGAAAAGAATTTGTGATCATACGATTGGGGCAAAGGTGAGTTAGGACAAGGCAGCTTTAAACCATTTGATGCAAAAGAGAGAAAGAAAAGGAAACTAAGACTCTTGTGGACACTTTTTAGAATATGTTGTCATTTAATTATGTCAATAGCCCTACAAACTTGGATGCTGAAATACTGAGATGCTGAAATACAGCTAGGCTCGAATACTGAGTGGCTTGCTGAAACTTCACACAGTGAACATATGGCAAAGCCAGCTGATTCTAAGCCCGCACTTTCATAAGGATCATATTCTGTATAGCCCAAGGGATATGAAGAGCAAGTAATTTAGAGGAAATACATTTCACCTCAACAGAAGTAAAAATGTCTAATGATCAGTGTTGTCTAATCAAGAAACAGGTGCCTTAGAAAGTAGAAAACACTCGATCATTAGGGCTATGCAGGCAGTACGTGGAAGATCATCTCTTATAGACTGCAGGAAGGCAATTCTCTTACTGAGGAGGAAACTGGAAAGATGACTTCCAAAGCTTTTTCATGTTTATAAGCTCGCAAAGCCTTCTAGTAGGTTAGTGGGTTTTCAGCTACAACTAAAAATGAAATAAAGAAATGGAAAATAAAGGAACCAGCCTACAAGCCTGTAGTCCCATTTAGTATACGCAACATAATCTTAAATCAGCAGAACTTCTTCCTTTTATGTGCCAGAAAACATAGCTCAGAATATCAAAACTGTCAAGAAATGAGCCCTGAAAAACCATGTACACTTGGTCACTGTCTTTTTTATTCTTCCTGGTATATAAAAAGAGAGATTCTTAATAAAGTTTATCATAGTTGTTTCTAATACTATATCACCTTAAACTTGAGAAATTTACAAACAGGTTAAAAGGTGAATGTATTTGTATACTGATTAAACACTTATTTAATGAAAATAATATTTTGTGCTGCAATAACTGTGATTCAAAAGTATACCAGAATAGCAATGTGCAGGAACAATGCATAAGGCATTGACTGGCAAGTGATGATGGTATAACAGAGCAACATGACCAAGGGCATGTAAAAATCTGACATAATGCAAATATTTTTCTTTACTAACTTTGGTTTGGTTTAATTATAGCAGAAAATTATTTTATAGTTTATTTGCATGAAAATAAATAGAAATTTGCATCTTAACTCCTTTTTAAGAAAATACATTATTTTTAGTTTGAAAATTGCTACCTACCTTGAAGAGTTTCAGCTATTATAAGCTCATCTTTATAAAATCCTTGATAATTTTTTGCTCACTGCACACCATACAAGAAGGGACCAGTGCTTTTGTCACTGAAATTCAATCATAGATCTACCTATAGCCATTTAGTTCTAACACATTTTGAAGGATAAAATATTTCCTTACCAGAAGTCTTTAACATGTCCTAAAGGTTTTTGTTTTGTTGTGTTTCCTGGTTAAACATACAAACCAAAAAACTAAATGATTTATTTAGCCCTCAAACACCCACACACCTAAGTGAACTGAAATCACCAAGTTTAGATCCCCTCTCTCTTCCTTTTTTTTTTTTTTTTTTTTGGTCTACAAAATGGCAAACAGATAAATGAGGCCGGATTCACAATTTTCCAAAACATTATGAGGTGGCTATTTTCACTGCTTCAGAATTTTGCTGAAAGATAATTGACTTCTGCTTTGATGGTTTTGTTTCTGTTACTATAAATCTTCACATGGCTTGCTTCTAATAATGCCACAGCTATTAAAGTGAGGTGGTGTGTAATTTCTGTAACACAGTTTTTCTAGCAAGGTGTGAAAGTATAGAATAATAATAAACCATCACTCAGCAGTTTGTGTATGTGTGTGTGTTATCATTGGGGTAGCAGTTTGCGTTCATCATTTTATAGTTATGCATAATTAATACACGTCTTCTGACTAATATGTAATTAGGAAATTCAAACTCCAAAACATTGACATGAAACCTACAAAATCCTAATGGAAAATTCCATACTGAAGATTTTTATAAAAGTGCCTACCTGTATTTGCTATTGCAGTTACTTTTTGAAAGAAAAAAACTCATACAGAAATCTAACATAACCCCTCCTGGAATTTCATGTTCATTTCAACTTCAAAAGGAAACAAAGTAGACATGGAAGTAGAAAACACAAAAAAGATCTTATAGAGGAATTCATTTGTTATTTAAGTATTTGGTTAATACTGAAATACATTGAAAAGGAGTTTTTACAATGTAATGTTTTTGTTTTGTTTTACATTTGAAACTGATATGGCTTTCTATATTAAACTCACCGTACAGGTAAGGGAGAGGCACTAATGCTAGTGAGAATATTGATGCATGCTTGATTTAAGATAAGGAATAGAAAGGGGAGAGTCTACACTGCTAAACCTTTGATGGTTTCTTATTTGCTGACTCTACAAGTCAGGAAAGCTTTGTGGGAATTATTTTTTTGGTGGGGGGGAGTGTGATCTTTTTTTTTTTTTTTTACTTTACAATATTGTATTGGTTTTGCCATACATCAACATAATCTGCCACAGGTGTATACATGTTCCCAATAGATTGTGTTTGACTTTTTCTTATATGGTTCCAAATGTGATGAAAAAAATTATTCTGTTTTGCTTATTTCAGATTCTTATTTCAAAGAACTTCCAACTCTTCTCCACTGTGCGGCAAAATTTGGGTTAAAGAACTTGGCTGTTCATTTGCTTCAATGTTCAGGAGCAACCAGGGCATCTAAGATAAAAAATCTGGAAGGTTCAGATCCAGCACATATTGCTGAAAGGCATGGTCACAAAGAACTCAAGAAAATCTTTGAAGACTTTTCAGTAAGTTGTTTTTTTCCATTTTATCTCGAAAACTGTTTTTATAAAATTAGTGTGTTTGTACATGGACATTGCTCTTTTGACAGTGATGCTACTATACGGCTAGTTTGTAGGGTCTGTTGGTTCTGAGTCATTGGTTGTCTTAAGCATTTTGCAAGATTAGTCCACTTGTTTTAATATTGCCATGAACCAGCTCTGATTACATACTCCCACCCCTAAATAACCCTTTTTGAAACTTATCTGGCCTTTCTGGCTTCCAAATAACCTGTTAGCTGTTGTTAACCTGTTAACAATACCTGTTCAGTATTGGAAAGGAGTTGATACAAAGGAAATGAAGACCCGTTACCTTTAGTCTTTTGTTCAAAAGTCTTAAGTAAGACATTATTAGGCCCATGAAATGAGATAAATTTTCATTATGTTAAAGGAATACATTTTGATAACCAAAAAGTCTATCCAATAAAAAACTAACTCATGTTGCTTAAGTTTCTTTCTGGTATGTGACTCCTTTTCTCTCTCTGTTAAGTCCCAGTTGCTTTTTGTATAACTTGAGCTTGAAGCCCCTAATTTTAGAACACCCTTTGAAGGATATTAGCTTTGTAAGAATGATGCCAAGGGACAATTCTTTTTTGCAGTTTTTATTTTTATTTTTTAATGGGAGGAAAATTGCTTTACAAGGAGTTGTGTTGGTTTATGCCATGCAGCAATGCGAATCACCACAGTTTTACATATATCACCTCCCTCTTGAGCCTCCCTCCCCAACCCCAGCCTACCCCTCTGGATCATCACAGAGCTCCAGGCTGGGCTCCCTGTGTTATACAGCAGCTTCCCACCAGCTATTTCGTTTACACTTGATGGTGTATACATGTTTATGCTACTTTCTTCGTTTACAAGGGACAATTTTGAAGGAGAGGATAATACCTTAGTACATAAAACACACTTTGTGTTTCCATAGTCAAATTTAGAAAAGCAATTCTTTTGTTTGTAACAAAGGTGTGCACATTTTGCTACCTGTGGCGGATTCATTTCGATATTTGGCAAAACTAATACAATATTGTAAAGTTTAAAAATAAAATAAAATTAAAAAAAAAAAGAAAGTGAATTATAATACTTCTGATGGCTCTTAGGAAAATATAGTAGTCAATTACCGTGTTGGTGAATATGTCAAAATTTGTCTTTGGTTTCTCAAAAGGTAAATAATTTTATTGCCAATGAACAGTTAATAGAGAACATTGAAATGCTTCTGGTCATTTTAGCATATATTCTGATTATTAGATTAAGTCACTATAATGGTGGACTAATGAAAATCATCAGTATTTCTTATTTCCAGAGGACAAAATGATAACCAATCCAACTTTTTTCCCCACTTTTAAGAATAGCAAATGGTCATTGGAGAGTATTGGTATCATCCACTATCTGGAATTCTAATAGGATATCTTTTGCTTGTAAAAGAATACAGAAAGTAATACAAAAATATATACAGAAACTAATAAACTACTTTTTAATCTTATATGTCTTTCAAATGAGGAATAAGCATAATTTTCACTCCTGGAAAGGTTTTATATAGTGATTGTCATCTATGTGGTGAGTATAGTCATTTTAGTCATTATCCATCATGTATAGTCATTGATGAATGCAACATGCCAGGTAAGTCAATGAGTCAATTCAATTCAACCTCGTACATTGACACACAGAACTATTGTTCATTACATCCTGGGGACTCAATTCTACACAACTTTATTCTCAAAATTTTAACCACTGTTGGACTTAAAATTCCTCTTGAACGTTTTCAACATCCAGGGTTACTTTCTAATATAAATTGACTTCCAAAGGGTTATGCATTCACTTCTGGTTCTCCAGTGAGGACTCAACTTTAACAGATGCAGCCCCATGCCCACTACACATACTTCATAAATAATATGGTACTAAAGAATAATAACAGTAGGTTTGCAAGCTAGTATGAGGGTAGGATTCAGTGGATGTGGAAAATAAATTTTTCTCTCTCACATCCTCTGGGTATTTATACCTTTGCTTCTGCAATAATAGCTTTGATATTTGATTGATATCATTGTCTTTAGGTGACTTAGTATTTACTCTTTCACTGTGGCCGCATTCTAATTTTGCAAGGTTATACTTGATAATTACTCTATTAAATTTGACAAACTCTTTTTTGTATTCTGTCTTTTTGTTAGTAGTTTGCATTTTGCCAGTATGTCCATAGTAGACATTGCCATTGTAGCTAGGATGGAGCAATTATTTTGCAAATGTATGTCTTGCTGTCACTATAGCTGAAGGAAGTGCCTGTAGTTATTGTAAGAGACAGCATTTTTATAAGCACATTTTATGGCTATGAATAGTTTTAGGTAGAGTAATTTTGCAAGCTACCAAAGGTTCTTTTGTAAATGTGTGGTTAAGGAAATAGGAATGTATGAATTAGCTTGCGACATGCATGGTAAAGGGTGTTTCCTATTGATTTATTCTTCTAATATTCTTCTGATGACCAGTTTTATTTAAAATAAATCCAATAATCTTATCTGCTTGTTGAAAGTATGTCAGATAAACACATAATGAAATTTTATACTATAAGTTATAATAGTTATGTCTTTTTAAGAGTATATCTAAACTTAATAGAGAAAATGTGCAATCTATTTGCATTGCTAAAATGCTTTATTGTTTCTTTCATAATATTTATACAGCTTTAATATTATAATCACATTCTGATAGATCTCAGAGTTGTCACATATGCATTCAAATGTTCCATGAGCTATTTTTCGGAATTGTTTAAAGAAATAGCTATTCTTTCAGTTTGAGGTTTATAATCCACCAATTGACCATACTTCTGCACTGCAGAAATGTGTATTTTTAAATTCAAACATACCCCCAACTGATTTACTGATTTATTCAATTGTTCCTAATCCTCCATCAGTGAAACACTGTTCATTTTAGAATCTCAGAGGGTAATACAACACAGTGATTTTGGTCATGACTGAATAAAATTGGTAGAAGAAAAAGCCAATCATGATTTTTTAAAATCAAGAAAAAAAAAAAAGAGACTCGTTAGCAAACATTCATAAACAAAGAAGTGCCATCCTATCTTAGTGCTAGCTAGATGAAGAAGAAGGAAGGAGGAAGCAGAGAAGAAGGGGCCTCAAATCACTTTCCTGACATTTCTTCATGTCACTTTTTACTTTGAAAGGTTAATAATTTATACACAATCTATGAGCAGAGCCTTTCATTATTAATAGGTAGTTTAAAGAATCCCCCTGCCAATGCAGGAGATGCAGGTTTGATCCCTGGGTTGGGAAGATCCCCTGGAGACAGCAAGAGTAACCCTCTCCAGTATTTTTGCCTAGGAAACCCCACGGACAGAGGAGCCTGGCAGGCAACGGTGCATGGGGATCACAAAAAGAGTCGGACACGACTTAGCAACTAAAGAACAGCTATGTTAGACTTGGCACTTCATGCTTTGCTGGTTATCTAATTAACACCTACACTTGTTTTATGCTTTCAGTACTCTTATAGATAAAAATACCATATATTTCTATAACCCATAAAGTCTTTTAAATAAACTACTCAATTTTCAGTTTCTAACAATGCCTTCTGAGAAAATTAATGTGAAAAGTGGATGGACAGAGGTAAAGGATTGGTATTTAAATCCACAATTGAGTGTGAACCACAGTTTGTTTCAAAGGACTCTTGAGAAAATCTAACTATTTCAGATATCAAGTAGCAATCCTGACAACTAATTCCATCCTCTAAAAACTTATCCTTTAAGTCAAAAATAACTGAAAATTTGAAACTAAACTGAAATTTGGCTACAGATTGTGAGATACTTTGTGATTTCAGAGAAAGTGCACAGCAAAAATTAGAATGTGTTTTAAGCAAAATAAGTGATATTTCTTTGTGTTATCCTCAGTATGTTACCCTATTTATCCCCATCAGTTTAAACATTTCACAAAATGATTACATCGTGTATAAATAGAGAAATACATCCTCCTCTGTGGGTTTGCTGTGGAATTGGAGAACGAACAGATATTTATTGTTCAGTTGCTAAGTCATGTCTAACTCTTTGCGACCCCATGGACTGCAGCACCCCAGGCTTCCCTGTCCTTCACTATCTCCCAGAGTTTGCTCAAACTCATGTCCATTGAGTCGATGATGCCATCCAACCATCTCATCTCTGTCACCCTCTTCTCCCCCTGCCCTCAATCTTTCCCAGCACCAGGTTCTTTTCTAATGGCTCTTCGCATCAGGTAGCCAAAGTTTTGGAACTTCAACTTCAGCATCAATGCTTCCAATGTATATTCAAGATTGATTTCTTTTAGGATTGACTGGTTTGATCTCCTTGCTGTCCAAGGAACTCTCAAGAGTCTTTTCCAGCACCACAATCTGAAAGCATCAATTCTTCAGCGCTCAGCCTTCTTTATGGTTCAACTCTCACATCCGTACAGTATTCAGATAGCATCTTTTTTTCTCCACCACAGTGTTCAATCACGTAGTTTGGTGCATATATAAAGAAGATCTTAGTGATACATCATGTTCATGAAAATTTCAGAAATAGAAAATCAGTTTTTCTTGTAGTTTCTCCAGTAGACTTTTCAAGAAGACTAACTGAATGTTTCTCTTGCTTACATCCATGATGGGATTCTTGTGACATCCTGCTCTCACTGACATAGCCTGACACTGCTCTTTACACCTGTGGACAGTGGACTAGTGTGGGCTAGTGTGTCTGTGTGTGTGCATGTGCGCCAGAAAGAGAGAGATGAAGATTGATTCTGTTGCCCTCTAGTGTCTGCCTGGTAGACAGTGACTCTGATCCTTTTCAAATGGTCAAGGGTTTGGAATGCAAGTACAGAGAGGTAGATTTTGGAGTACCTGAAGTATCCATCCCTCATATAGCATCATGATTGACTGACTGCTGTAGGAAGGTAGGCTTTATGCTTAGCCCAGTGAACATTCATTCCTTTTGGCCCGTTATTTCTCTCAATATTGGCTTTGCTTATTTGATATCTTATATACTGTTTTGTTCCCTAGTGGATTATTACATATAATTTAGAACACACTAGTATATACTAGAAGAAGGCAATGGCACCCCACTCCAGTACTCTTGCCTGGAGAATCCCATGGATGGAGGAGCCTGGTGGGCTGCAGTCCACGGGGTCGCTAAGAGTCGGACACAGCTGGGCTACTTCACTTTCACTTTTCACTTTCATGCATTGGAGAAGGAAATGGCAACCCACTCCACTACTCTTGCCTGGAGAATCCCATGGATGGAGGAGCCTGGTGGGCTGCAGTCCACGGGGTCGCTAAGAGTCGGACACGACTGAGCAACTTCACTTTCACTTTTCACTTTCATGCATTGGAGAAGGAAATGGCAACCCACTCCAGTGTTCTTGCCTGGAGAATCCCAGGGACGGGGGAGCCTGGTGGGCTGCCATCTCCGGGGTCGCACAGAGTTGGACACGACGGAAGCGACTTAGCAGCAGCAGTATATACTAATTCCCTCTAAATGGCAGCATACCCTGCTCTACTTATATAATTTTTCTTCCTTATAAGTCTAGAAGTTGATGAGGGGAATGGACTCCTCTCTCCTCCC
This sequence comes from Bubalus bubalis, assembly GCF_019923935.1. Classification (NCBI taxonomy): domain Eukaryota; kingdom Metazoa; phylum Chordata; class Mammalia; order Artiodactyla; family Bovidae; genus Bubalus; species Bubalus bubalis. The sequence continues at coordinate 98,068,705 of NC_059163.1, read as the reverse complement.
AACATCAGCTGCAGGGGAAATGCCCAGCACATATTTATTCATTGATGGGAAAAAAAAGGCAAGTATCAAATTTAAGGACTTGTTTGATCTCACTGAACCAGTAATATCCTTAACTGGATCCCATGCTTTTAAAAATATGTTGCTCATATTCTTTCTACATTCAGGATTTTTTCAAGTTTAGGTTTAGAGTATCCATAGACAAATAACATAGCTGCTATCTTCAGCATTTATTTTTAATAGGCCAGCCTACAGTGAATTTTAGAATTCTGGCCTTTGTTCAATATTGATGTTTTGTTAGAACTGAAGAAAGTGGAACAAGTCACATAACTGCATTTGACTGCATGCATTACAAATTCATGTCTCAGTTATGCTTTTGGAGCTACTTAGCAATCTCCTTCTAAAATCACATTAAATGCACCACAGTGGTGCATTACAGATTTTTATTCTTCCCTAAGTCCTCAAACTCAGTTTTGATGCCCTAACTGTGCAGTTCTAAACGTCCTATTAAACTCCCTCAACTCTGTCTTCTTTGTCAAATTCTTATCTTTCTTCTAGTCATTTGGTCTTGGGATTCAGCCAAGTTCAATTTGAATCCTAACTTCATTAATACCACATTTCCATCCTTGAACAACCTCTTTGTTTTCTCTCAGCTTCAGTTTCTTTATCTGCAAATAGGAAAAATAATTCCTTACAGGGTGTTTTAGGACTTGATGACATTAATGTGAACACATTAAAGGTATAATAGATCCACAATAAATGATGTTGCATTCACTTTATTTTCTTTTGATTTATTGTTATTCATATCAACTTGAGACCTCACCATCAATCATAGCCTCTCTCTTCTTCATCATTAATCTCTCCCATTATGTTGACTCTTTCTTAAACAAACATGTTTGAATACACATACATTCCCATCAGCCCTGATTTCTCTTTGATCCCTTTTTTTAGGTCCAGAACTAACTGAAAGAATGACTTTTCATTTCACTTATTTCTTTCCTCCTAACAACCCAAGCTTTGCATTCAGCCCAGTACTAAAGCTGTTCTGTCAAAGGCCATGAGTAATCTAGATCAGATCCATTGGATTGCTCTCAAACTTTGGCACTGGATTCCCCAACCCTGTCTTTTTTCTAAATCTCCACTGATCCTTTCTAACTTCCTTCTCTTACCCCATCAGCTGTGGTTCTTTCTACACAGTCTTCTCTGATGATTGATAGCTAGTCATTGTCTTTAGCCTGGACCTTCCTCCTGAATTAAGGTTCCAATTCTAGTTTGCAAACTGAATGTGTCCACATAGATATGTTACAGGCCTCTAGATCTCAACACACCCAAATGTTCCTTTTCTTTCATCCTATCTAATGGCATAATTATCTGCAATATTGACTTGGTGAAAATTTGAAAGTCATTTTCAACTCCTAATTAGATAGTCACAAATGCATATACTATTTTCCATTTTTCAGATGAGGAAATCGATTTGTAGAGATGAAGTACCTTGTCCCAAAGTCACCCTGCTAAAAATATGTCTGATGTAACCCTGAACCCATTCATAGCCTCCCTCTTCCTCACACTACCCTGATTCAACTATCAATTCGGTTATCTTAACAGTTGCACTTACGTGTCGTCTATCACATCTGTTCCCTCCTTTTCATTCTCTCTGTGGCTCTCTTGGTTTATACCTTATCTCCCTTTTGATCAACTGTGCTGAAAAGGCCCCCAGGGAGGTCTTCCTTCTCAGTTTTGGTGGCCTCCAATCGTCCCATGTCAGGCTGCACACTGAGGACCCACCATGGCTTAGCCCAGCTAACTATTGTAGACATGTCTTTTGTGCACACATCTCAGCCACCAAAGTCCATTTGTCCTTCCTTCATGTAATTATTAAAAGTTATTCCCTTTACCTAAACATTCCTTCCTCCTAAATAAAATATCCTGATCTCCTAACCATGCCAAAATCTCAATTCAAACCACCAATTCCAGGAAACTTTCATAGAAAATGGCTGTAGGTATACACCTCCACTATTATACATTCAATTTCCATCACAAACTTTAGCCTAATTTAGGAACATTATGTGCTAGAGGCTGAGCACCTATGCTCAAGAGCTACCTAAATACTGGCTCTGCTGCTTTCCAGCCATGTGCCCTGACTAAGGGTTTCCCAGGTGTTCAAGGATAAAGAATCCACCTGCCAAGGGAGGAGACATGGGTTGGATCCCTGGGTCTGGAAGATCCCTTGGAGTAGGAAATGCAGCCCAGTCCAGTATTGTTGCCTGGGAAATCTCATGGACCAAGGAGCCTGGTGGGCTACAGTCCATGGGTTTGCAGTGGGTCAGACACAAGTCACATGAGTCATACACACACGGCACATGCTCTGAGTAAATCACTTCATCTCTCCTTGCTTAGGTTTCCTCATTTCTAAAATGGAGATAAACACCTGTTTTGGTACCATTGTTATGATAAACACAAGTACATATGAAACATGCACTAGAATACCTGATAAGTAATAAGCACTCAATAAAAGTTATCTGTAATTATGTATTATTTGTCCACTATTCCATTTCTGAGAACCCATTCCTCCATGGGACTTTTTATAGTTTGAAGTAAGTACTGGTGAATAGCTATTTATTTGTATTTTCTTGTTGGTTTTTTTTGTCTGTCTCTCCAATACATTATGAATTCCATGAGGGCAAGATAGTTTTACCTCTTCACCACAGTTCTTTAATATCTAACTAACACAGTTTTTGGCAAACACTATGTGTTCACTGCGTAAGCATTGAATGAATTAATCAATTAGTGTTGATTACATTAACTTTTCAGTTCCTGGAGCCAAGTGTCATGCTCTGTTTATTCCATATTCCCCATAGCATCTAACCTAATGTCTTCCATGTTGTAGATAATAAATGTTTATTGATTAATAACAATAGTAATGACTCTCATCCTAAAGAAAAAAATTGTAAGTGTTATTTGGATGTTTGTCCAAGATGAGAAATAAATATTTTCTTACAGTTCTTTAAGAGAAGAGACTATGGGGAAGTAAAATTTGGATACAAAAAACATTAAACCAGAAAAATTTCTTGTAGCCTCCAGAAACTTACCATTAGTAAAAGATACATTTGAAGCTCTTCATTATTTCAGTGGAGAAGGAAATGGCATCCCACTCCAGTAGTCTTGCCTGGAGAATCCCAGGGATCGGGGAGCCTGGTGGGCTGCCATCTATGGGGACGCACGGAGTCAGACACAACTGAAGCGACGCAGCAGCAGCAGCAGCAGCAGCATTATTACAGTGCCAAGTGGTTTTAATCTTGGCAAATATTCCAGTGTTTTAGTGTCAATACCCACACTTAATCTTCTTGAGTCTCTCTTCAAATCCTCCACAAACAACTTTTATCCTTTAAGAACTAGATTCAGGCCAGCACAATACATAAAAACTTTATCCACCATATTTATCATTATTTATCTAAACATCTAGAGATATTTTGTGATTTTATTTTTATACTGTTCTTACTAAAATGTATTTTCTTAGAAATAGATATGCCAGTTTTCTAATTTGTAAAATATCTGTCCTAGCAACAGTAGGCATTTACATGGCAAGGACTATGATAAATTATGCAGTAAATTTATCATGATAAATTATATGCCTCTTATTTTATTGCAAATGACAAGACAAGGAGAGAGATAATGTACTTCTCTTGTGAGTATCAGAGAACTAAACAGTTCCATTTTATGTTTATTATTGTCTATTCAATAAGTATGTAGTTAATGAACAATTACTAAGCATGAGGATACCATTAACAACAGATAACAGAATAATATTATTTTCAGAAAAAATTGCAATTTTTGACCAGTAGCATAATTGTTGATATGCGAGATCAGAATGGAGGTAATTTTTACTTTTCTTGATTGGGAATATTTGCCATGAAATTGTAAATTGGCTGTTCATATGAAGTGTACTGATTTAAGTAAGTTGCTTGAGATTAGTGGCCTTGTTCCTATAATGATCCTGAAACGTGACTCAGCTCAAGCTCATTCTTTTTGTTCCATATAGATCTGACTCAAGAAAGGAAAGGAAAGAAGATAAAACAAGCTCACCTTTATTGAATGCTTCTGTATCAAGCATTATGCTTGGTGATAACATATTAGATCAGTATACTAATCTGTATGAGTTTGACATTTTTACTCTCATTTTACAGATCAGGAAATTAGATTGTCATTTGTTGGAGATTGTGCACTAATCTGATAGAGCTGTATTTCTCACCTAAGCCCAAGTAAGCTCCATTTAATGATTTTAAGTACTGCATATCTCCTTCTTCCTTAAAATCAAATACTACCAATGCATTATCTTTTAATTTTCATCCTTTGTATTTATATTCTGATAGTACACAAATATATTGATAACTCTGCTGAGCTTCATATTTTAAAAAATGATAGTGAGCATTGGAGCCTAGGAACCAAAGAGGAGAGAAAGCTGTCCCTATCTGAACAGAGTTAAACTCAAGTGATTTTAAATGTTTTTGTTTAACTATTTTAACTTTTGAAAGTAGTCTTTGGTAACATATATGAAGACTTTTTTTCTCAAAGCAATTATGTAAGAAGTAAATACATCAGTCAGTCAGTTCAGTTCAGTCACTCAGTCGTGTCCGACTCTTTGCGACCCCATGAATCGCAGCACGCCAGGCCTCCCTGTCCATCACCAACACCCGAAGTTCACTGAGACTCACGTCCATCGAGTCAGTGATGCCATCCAGCCATCTCAGCCTCTGTCATCCCCTTCTCTTCCTTATATTTATCCTGAATTATAGCATATTGTATTTAAGTGAAACAATGGTCTCATGGAGCAGCATGTAGTCATTTCTGGTTGGAGTTAGAAGACTTGTCTAGAAGAAAACAGTTATGGGATTTGTAAGGAAATACACGAATTCAACTCCTGGTTAAAATTACATTTTTATATAACAGAGAAGGGGTATTTGCTTTGTAAAGGGAAAAGTCGTGCAAGGATCTCACTCCCTAAATCATGAATGCTTAACACTGAAGCCCTATCACGGCAGTGTACTCAATGAGCAAAGTACCTCGGGCAAAACAAAGTCTCACTGGTGCTGAAACTGCTCATGACAAATAAAGTGATAGCTAGTGTCCCAGAACATGATGAAATAGATGAACATAAAAATGTCCAAAACATCTTCATAAATATTGAAAGACCCTGAAATGGAAGGCAAGATCATAATTGGAAAAGTTGAAATCACAGGATATTTTTCCAAAGAAGATAAATCATGAACAGAATTTTAAATACTAAATATTTAGTGGAGAAACATGAAGGATGCACCTGGGTGAAAGGAATGGAATGTACATTTGTGGGGAGAAGGCAGAGCACATGTAACCTCTGAGTTCTTGGACCAGAAAACAGAGTCATTTTATGCGTTTTTTTCATGGAATACATATTATCCTTTGACTTGTGTGCAGGAATGACCGAGGTAAGACCATAGACATTTTTTTTTAATTTAATATTTAGTATGAAACTTTAATAAAATATATAGTAAGAAATGCTGTCTTTAGAGCTTATACACACATTCACAGTAGATATTAAAAAATCCAAGCAATAGGATATTTTTACTAAAAATAAGAGTGAAAAATGTGATGAAATAAATCTAGATATTTTTCATTCTTTTATCTGCTCTTTTTGTGGAATGACTTTCTTTTCTGAATGTTTGTCATTATTTATCACTTCAAGGGAGAAAAAGAATAACAGAGTAGGAAGGAAAAATGATTGCAATTTAGTAGTATCTTTGATTTTATGCAGATTATCATAAAGCACCTTGTGAGACATACAGACACACACCCCAACTGAGAGAGAGAAACATAAGTTGCCATTTAGAAGAATTATTAAAGGAATTCCCTGGTGGTCCAATGGGTAGGACTTGGAGCTTTCATTTCTCAGGGCCTAGGTTCAATCCCTCGTCAGGGGAACTATGAGCCTGCAAGCCATGTGATGCAGCCAGGAAAAAACAAACAAACAGGGAATTATTATTATAGTCTAAATTTTTATTGGTAATAATAAAAGTAAATTTTTTGAAAATAATATTTGTTGAATTTTATAACTAGTATCTAGTAGTAATCATGGTAACTGAACGTATGCTAAAGATCTATTTTGTTTCTCCTTCCATATGATATAGGTATGTTTCTAGGAATTTACTCAGTCCTTAGTCTTTATTCTTTATTTTTATATTCAGCTTCAATATATTATACAAACAAGTTGATATTCTAGGAAAAAAATATGTGACTATATGTCCATTTTAATTTCTGAGAAATGGCAGACTTTGTTTTTCTTCTGTAAAATGATTAGGATATGAATATCACTTAAAATCAACATCCACATTTTTAAGCTCTCACTAGATCAGGAATTTCTTATTAGTGGATTGCTTATCTATGCCAAGCTGAGATTTTTCCCTTTATAAACTTCAGTTTCATTATACTTAGATCCTGTTCACCTTTTTATAAATCTGTATCTAGGCATGCAGTTTGAATAAAGAATACATAAGGCAAAATTCCATACGAATTTAAAACTGAATACCTTTCTTTTATGTAATATTCATAAACCAACACTAATACAGAAGTAAATAAATTTTATGTTTGGTAGCTTCCAAGGAGAAAATGCATCTGTTTATTTTCATTTTTATTTAAAAATAATACATAGTTATTTTAGAATATTTGGAAAACACAGAGAAATATGGAGGTTATTTATAACTCTGCTGCTGCTGCTGTTGCTAAGTCACTTCAGTCGTGTCAGACTCTGTGCAACCCCATAGACGGCAGCCCACCAGGCTCCCCCATCGCTGGGATTCTCCAGGCAAGACACTGGAGTGGGTTGCCATTTCCTTCTCCAATGCATGAAAGTGAAAAGTGAAAGTGAAGTCGCTCAGTCATGTCCAATTCTTAGCAACCTCATGGACTACAGCCTACCAGACTCCTCCGTCCATGGGATTTTCCAGGCAAGAGTATTGGAGTGGGGTGCCATTGCCTTCTCCGATTTATAACTCTACCTTCTAGAAATAACCACTTTACACATGTGTTTCCTTAAGTAATTCAAAACCCATTATTTAGCTAAACAGTGCTCATATTCTAATTATTCCTAGAACTTTTAAAGTAAGAGATTTGTTACATTTGCTAATGGTGCATACATAACTCCATGCTCTGGCTTCTTTGTTAATGCTTTCAGGATGTAGCATCCTCCTCCAGCTTTCCTAGTTCCCAGGTAGTGTTGACTTTTCCCCTAGATTCTCACGCAAACATCATTCACAGAGACCTCTGTGTCAATACCAATTCTCACGACAGGTTTAGGGGCAGAGAAGGAGTTTCACTGTAGCAATGACCCTGGTGCTAATCTTCATCCATAATAATCAGCATTTTTTCCTCCAAATACTGCCCCACACAGACCTTACTTCTCTGCTCTTGCATACTCTCAGGAGTTTGGTCATCTTCTTTCATTCTTTTCTATTTACGTCTTTAAACTATCAATTTTCTTCTTTAAACAATTTATCAGAAAGCCTTCTTTATCCTCAAGAAGAAATTTGATGTCGGCTATTGAGCTCGATAAAGGACAGAAATGGTATAGACCTAACAGAAGCAGAAGATATTAAGAAGAGATGGCAAGAATACACAGAAGAACTGTACAAAAAAGATCTTCACAACCCAGATAATTACGATGGTGTGATCACTGACCTAGAGCCAGACATCCTGGAATGTGAAGTCAAGTGGGCCTTAGAAAGCATCACTACGAACAAAGCTAGTGGAGGTGATGACATTCCAGTTGAGCTATTCCAAATCCTGAAAGATGATGCTGTGAAAGTGCTGCACTCAGTATGCCAGCAAATTTGGAAAACTCAGCAGTGGCCACAGGACTGGAAAAGGTCAGTTTTCATTCCAATCCCAAAGAAAGGCAATGCCAAAGAACGCTCCAACTACCGCACAATTGCACTCATCTCACACGCTAGTAAAGTAATGCTCAAAATTCTCCGAGCCAGGCTTCAGCAATATGTGAACCATGAACTTCCTAATGTTCAAGCAGAGGAACCAGAGATCAAATTGCCAACATCTGCTGGATCATGGAAAAAGCAAGAGAGTTCCAGAAAAACATCTATTTTTGCTTTGTTGACTATGCCAAAGCCTTTGACTGTGTGGATCACAATAAACTGTGGAAAATTCTTCAAGAAATGGGAATACCAGACCACCTGACCTGCCTCTTGAGAAATTTGTATGCAGGTCAGGAAGCAACAGTTAGAACTAGACATGGAACAACAGACTGGTTCCAGATAGGAAAAGGAGTACGTCAAGGCTGTATATTGTCACCCTGTTTATTTAACTTCTATGCAGAATACATCATGAGAAACGCTGGACTAGAAGAAACACAAGCTGGAATCAAGATTGCCAGGAGAAATATCAATCACCTCAGATATGCAGATGACACCACCCTTATGGCAGAAAGTGAAGAGGGACTCAAAAGCCTCTTGATGAAAGTAAAAGTGGAGAGTGAAAAAGTTGGCTTAAAGCTCAACATTCAGAAAACGAAGATCATGGCATCTGGTCCCACCACTTCATGGGAAATAGATGTGGAAACAGTGTCAGACTTTATTTTTCTGGGCTCCAGAATCACTACAGATGGTGACTGCAGCCATGAAATTAAAAGACGCTTCCTCCTTGGAAGGAAAGTTATGACCAACCTAGATAGCATATTCAAAAGCAGAGACATTACTTTGCCAACAAAGGTTTGTCTAGTAAAGGCTATAGTTTTTCCTGTGGTCATGTATGGATGTGAGAGTTGGACTGTGAAGAAGGCTGAGTGCCGAAGAATTGATGCTTTTGAACTATGGTGCTGGAGAAGACTCTTGAGAGTCCCTTGGACTGCAAGGAGATCAACCAGTCCATTCTGAAGGAGATCAGCCCTGGGATTTCTTTGGAAGGAATGATGCTGAAGCTGAAACTCCAGTACTTTCGCCACCTCATGCAAAGAGTTGACACATTGGAAAAGACTCTGATGGTGGGAGGGATTGGGGGCAGGAGGAAAAGGGACGACAGAGGATGAGATGGCTGGATGGCATCACTGACTCGATGGACGTGAGTCTGGGTGAACTCCGGGAGTTGGTGATGGACAGGGAGGCCTGGCGTGCTGCGATTCATGGGGTCGCAAAGAGTTGGACACGACTGAGCAACTGATCTGATCTGATCTGATCTGATTGGGATATATATTTTTCTATATTTTATTCTTTCATATTTGTTGTATTGCAGAAACATTTTATGTTCTGCTGTTTTAATTTCAGATTATATTCAACGCTTTTACTTATTATTGCATACTCCTTGAAAACCCGATAGCCTGTTTTTTTAGTAGAAATATAATATGAGATTAATCCTTTGGAGATAAACTCAAGAGGTTACTACTTGAATTGTTTGCCTTCACTTGCTTAAAATGTTTGTCAGAGAGGAATCAATGTAAACTGCAACAACTGTGCCAGAAAGTAGACATGGCCTTACCCGAAAACTGTAAGAGGTTTTGAACAAGTTAGAAACCCCAAATATTTGCTCATCAGGTGCAAAAGAACAGATTTTAGTATGTCAGGCCTACAGTGCCAAGAGCAGCCCCAAGATTAGCTATGAGTGCTGGAAATGGCTTATGGAGCAGGAAGCTGAATGTCTCTCCTTGAGAACAGAATAATCACCACATCCGAGTCCAGCAGCTCTGCTTTGGACCTTCTAGAATTCTGACTTTAGGAGAGTAGGAGTTTTCCTTCATGCAAATTTCTGCCCTACTTTGGATTTAATATCCTTCTTAAAAGGCTGATGCTTTACTTCAAAGGAGTTCTCCCTGACTGATGGGCAAAAAGGAAAGAGTTGTGCAATTTAAGAGCACTTAGCAGTCCTATTTATTTAATCACACAATGTACTGCTTTGAGCCTAGACAAGCATCCCATGGACAGGGGAGCCTAGTGGGCTGCAGTCCATAGGATCACAGAGTCAGACATGACTGAAGTGACTTAGCATGCACGCACCACAAGGAGAGATTTCACCTTATATCAATACTTACTTGATGCTGATTCAATATGAAAATTGATTCAAAAGTGAAAAATTGTCAATCAATGAGTTGCTTGATACACACAATACCAAATTTTACTAGTTTTTCATTAAAATTTTGTGTAAATGCCTTGGGTTTCAGAGATTGAAAACACACAAGAACAAAAATTTTCACTGTTTTGATTTTAGCAGTTACCGCAAACATTCCCATTAAGCTCCAAAATCAGAAGAAAAAAAAAAAGAGGAAGAATAGAGAGGCAGGTGAGAGAAAGAAACAGACGTTTGTAGAATAGAAGAAATGGGTAAGGCAACTGTCTGTGTTTTTGCCTACTCTGTTACTCTGAGAAAATACTTGATTTTTAATTAAGTGTTTCTTTACACGTTTTTCAGGAAAGATGTTTCTCCTGGTTAGTAAGCCCAATGTATGTCACTACTTAAAATAGTCTTTCCCTGAAATGGTGTTAGTTTGGCTTAACAGAGTCAAGCAAAAACCCCATTTGTAATTCTCAGTAAGAACTATTCACAGATGTCACAGCTGCTGGTTTTTTTTTTCACTGTGTTGCTACATAATGAATGATGAATGATTCATATTTTCATAAAGTTCCTAGAAGAGCTAACAGGATCTGTATACTTTTTCTTCATATACACATAGGCTATAACCCTAAAAAAAAAGATTCCCCGAGTTTTTATCCCTTATTCTGGTTCCATACAGAAGGAGACAGAGGTCACAAGGGTCAGGGCTGTACCCAGATGTTCTCCATGGCCATATGCTTTGGGGAGGGTGGAGGGGGGAGGGAGAGGGGAGAGGCAGAGATTGGAGCAAACACCCTGGGAAAAGCAAGGTGAGTAAAGTATGTGAATAGACTTTGAGTGTTGTTTTTTTTTTTCCAACTCAAAAACAGGTAATTACATTATCAGTAGTATTACCCCAAATGAAATGAGCTCTTATTAAAACTCCAAGAAAGCAAAGATTTTATAATACAAATACAGTGCATGTTTTATGTTTCCAACTTTTTGAAAAGATACAACATAGTATTTCCATGAGTCAGGTTTTCCACATCAAATATGCTATATTTTCATAAGAAAGTGATACATAAGTTTCTCATAATATAAAAATATTCATCCTCCTTATTCCAAGGTCTGTTTTGTCTTCTCCATTTCATAATTATGAAGTAATCTTTTACCCTGGTTGTTTAATCAGTATTTTTTAAAATGCTTTGTTGTTTAAACATTACTTTAAGAATTAATGATTCTTTGGATAAACCTTGAGGGGCACTTTGTCCTAGCAATAGCTGAACCCTGAGAAGTCATGCCGCATCACCCCAGGTAGAGGAAAGTCTTACCCTTTTGAGATGCCATAATATCATTCCTGAATGACATTGATTTTGCAATATTTGTTTGAATATATATGTAGCCTCAATTTTTGGAAAGTATTCTTTATATCCGCTAGAAGCCCCTCAGTCTACAATATAAGCCCTTTTCCCACTCTCCTAATTTCATACTTTATGGAAAACAGCTAGGATGGCAAATTCAGCCACAACAAATGAATATTTTGGAATGCTTCTTTAGAATAATATCTCTGCTCTCATCTTCATTGTTACAAATACCACAGCTGCTTAGAATGCAGTCATGGTCTGTGAGAGCAAACATATTATTTTGATTACCTGTTGGTTCCATACAGAGTGATTTTAATGCTTATTAAGTTAAAATTAATTGAGTACCCACAGGTATTTTCAATTCAATACCCAAGGCAATTCATGAAATAGAGGGGAATGGTATATATGTGTTACAGTTCTTCTTGAATAGAGACAATTAATGTCATTAAAATTTTTTCAAGGTTGAAACAGTACCTCATTCTAAACAGATAATTCATTATATTTAACATATTTGCTTTAGACACTGGTGGTCTTCAAGATCCTGACAAAGTTCATATTGCTGCATGTGGTGGCTCAGTGGTCTTTAGAGTCCCGTAGAGCCCTAGCTTTTTATAATCCTCAGACTTCTGATTTCTCAGAAACCTTCTGAACTTAAGTTCTTTTGTTTTCCTCTAGCTTCTTTCAAACCAATTAGCTTGTGTAGAACAGAATAGTCTAGAGCCGTCACTTGCATGCCTGCTGGTCAAAAGGAAATGCAATTTCAGTGAGTACAAAATTAATCACAAATGTTAATTAGAGCAATCAGTATTGACATCGTAGCTTTAGAGAGTGGATCTCATGAAATAAACACAATGGCATTATGCTTTCAGAATAAAAGCTTACAAAGGCAAATTGATTAAAATTTCATTGGAAAAATACACTCTTGGAAATTCTTTTCTATTAATTGGCTTGAATTTCAGTCATTCTTGATGCTTGAGGATAGAAAAGGGTGTTTAATATAACTCAGCATAAACTGAGTATTTACAGGGTATAACCATTGTGGCATGGTTTCTACTTTAAATTTATATAAAGGTCTCTCCAAGGTCAGATTACATATCAGAAAAATGCAGAACTAAATATATAAATATTTTTAAGGAACATTGATCAAGTATCAAAGCTCTGAGCCAAGCAATATGATTTCTTCTTCTTCTCTCCTTATATAGCAGCCTCTTCCTTGAGATATATATGGATGTGAGAAATTAAAGATTATGTCTGACTTATTTTGTTTCCAAAAATATAATACACGGTACCAGTTGAAAGCTAAATTTTTGGACTTGTTTTTTTAAGTAAGTGAATCACCTCTTACTTGAGCCAGAAAAGCAGTTATTGTTATTTAGCTCTAAGTCATGTCCGACTCTTTGTGACCCCATGGACTGCAACACAACAGGTTTCCCGGCCCTTCACAAACTCCCAGAGTTTGTTCAAATTCATGTCCATTGAGTTGGTATGCCCATTCAACCATCTCATCTGTTATCCCCTTCTCCTCCTGCCTTCAGCTTTCCCAGCATCAAGGTCCTTTGCAAAGAGTCACTCTTCACATCAGGTGACCAAAATATTAGAGTTTCAGCTTCAGCATCAGTCCTTCCAATGAATATTCAGAACTGATTTCCTTTAGGATTGACTGGCTGGATCTCCTTGCAGTCCAAGGGACTTTCAAGAGTTTTCTCTAACACCACATTTCAAAAACATTAGTTCTTCGGCACTCAGCTTTCTTTATGGTCCAACCCTCACATCCATTCATGACTACTGGAAAAACCATAGTTTTGACTAGACTGACCTTTGTTGACAAAGTAATGTCTCTGCTTTTGAATATGCTGTCTAGATTTGTCATAGCTTGTCTTCCAAGAAGCAAGTGTCTGTTAATTTCATGGCTGCAGTCACCATCTGCAGTGATTTTGGAGCCCCCCAAAAATAAAGTCTGTCACTGTTTCCATTGTTTCCCATCTATTTGCCATGAAATGATGGGACTGGATGTCATGATCTTCCTTTTTTGAATGTTGATCTTTAAGCCAGCTTTTTCATTGTCCTCTTTCATTTTCATCAAGAGGCTCTTTAGTTCCTCTTTGCTTCCTGCCATAAGAGAGATGTCATCTGCATATCTGAGGTTATTGATAATTCTCCCAAAAATCTTGGTTCCAGCTTGTGCGTCATCCAGCCTGGCATTTCACACGATATACTCTGCATGTAAGTTAATAAGCAGAGTGACAATATACAGCCTTGACGTACTTTCTTCCCAATTTGGAACCAGTCCATTGTTCCATGTCCAATTCTAAGTGTTGCTTCTTGACATGCATACAGATTTCCCAGGAGGCAGGTCAGGTGGTCAGGTATTCCCATCTGTTTAAGAATTTTTCAGTTTGTTGTGATCCACAACAAAGGCTTTTGGCGTGGTCAATATAATAGATGTTTTTCTGGAACTCTATTGCTTTTTCGATGTTCCAACAGATGTTGGCAATTTGATCTCTGGTTCCTCTGCCTTTTCTAAATCTAGCTTGAACAACTGGAAGTTCATGGTTCAGGTACTGTTGAAGCCTGGCTGGGAGAATTTTGAGCATTACTTTGCTAGCGTGTGAGATAAGTGCAATTTTGTGGTAGTTTAAGCATTCTTTGGCATTGCCTTTCTTTGGGATTGGAATGAACACTGACCATTTCCAGTCCTGTGGCCACTGCTGAGTTTTCCAAATTTGCTGGCATATTGAATGCAGCACTTTCACAGCATCATCTTTTAGGATTTGAAATAGCGCAACTGGAATTCCATCCAGTAACTTGGTTCATAGTGATGCTTCCTAAGGCCCACTTGACTTCCGTCTCCAATATGTCTGGCTCTAGGTGAGTGATCACACCATCGTGGTTATCTGGGTCATGAAGATCTTTTTTGTGTAATTCTTCTGTGTATTCTTGCCACCTCTTCTTAATATCTTCTGCTTCTATTAGGTCCATACCATTTCTGTCCTTTATTGTGCCCATCTTTGCATGAAATGTTCCTTTGGTATCTCTAATTTTCTTGAAGAGATCTCTAGTCTTTCCCATTCTATTTTTGTCCTCTATTTCTTTGCATTGATCCCACTGAGGAAGGCTTTTTTATCTCTTCTTGCTATTCTTTGGAACTCTACATTCAGATTGGTATATCTTTCCTTTTCTCCTTGCCTTTAGCTTCTCTTCTTTTCTCAGCTATTTTTAAGGCCCCCTCAGAATACCATGTTGCCTTTTTGCATTTCTTTTTCTTGGTAATGGTCTTGATCACCACCTCCTGTACAGTGTCACAAACCTCTGTCCATAGTTCTTCAGGCACTCTGTCTATCAGATCTAGTCCCTTGAATCTATTTGTCATTTCCACAGTATAATCATAAGAGATTTGATTTAGGTCATATCTGAAGGGTCCAGTGGTTTTCCCTACTTTCTTCAATTTAAGTCTGAATTTGCCAATAAGAAGTTCATGATCTGAGCCACAGTCAGCTCCTGGTCTTGCTTTTGCTTACTGTATATAGCTTCTCCATCTTCGCTACAAAGAATATAATCAATCTGATTTTGGTATTGACCATCTGGTGATGTCCATGTATAGAGTCCTTTCTTGTGTTATTGGAAGACGTTGTTTGCTATGACAAGTGCGTTCTCTTGCAAAACTCTGTTAGCCCTTGCCCTACTTCATTTTGTACTCCAAGGCCAGATTTGCCTGTTACTCCAGGTATCTCTTAATTTTTTACTTTTGCATTCCAGTCCCCTATGATGAAAAGGACATCTTTTTTTGATGTTAGTTCTAGAAGGTCTTGTAGGTCTTCATAGAACCGTTCAACTTCAGCTTCTTCAGCGTTACTGGTCAGGGCATAGACTTGGATTACTGTGATATTGAATGGTTTGTCTTGGAGATGAACAGAGATCATTCTGTCATTTTGGAGATTGCATCCAAGTACTGCATTTTGGACTCCCTTGTTGACTATGAGGGCTACTCCATTTCTTCTAAGAGATGAAATAAGTATGCCACTTATAAGCTTATATCTTACCATAGCATAGTAGTTTATAGAAGAGGCAACAGATCTGCTGTTTCTTTGGTTGTGGGATGTAAAATAAATTGAGTAACTACTGATATCTCCAAGGATTGTGATAGAAATAATGAAAGGAATGAATTGTTGTTGTATTGAGATGAAGAAGACTTTGTGACGAACTGGTTTGCTGGAGAAGATTGGGAGCTTGTTTTAGAGCACAATAAATTTAAAATGCCTATTAGTTATTCCAAAGTTTAAAAGTTAAGGTGATAGCTGATACAAGCAGAAAAGGCCAAGAATGAGCAGCCTTTGAGGTGGGAAAAGACATCAGAAATCTATTGTCCTGAAAGTCAAATGAAAGAATAATTTGACAGTGATTAGCTGTGTCAAGTGCTACTTACAAGTCAACTAAGATAAGGACAGAGAATCAGCCCTTGGATTTAGTGGTGTACCTGTCATTTGTGTGAAGTGCATTGAGGGAAAGGACATCAGAGGTGTGGGAGAGGTGAGAAAGCCTTGGCATGAATCTTAGAGGAAAGGAGAAGTGGAATTGGGGAGTGAGTATGCAGCAATCCTTAGGGCTATAAAGACCAAGAGAGAAAAGGTACTGTAGCTAGTATAGAACATGGGGTCAATAGAGGTCTTTGTTGTTCATTATTTTAAAGATGGTAAAAATTACATGTTTATAAGTTTATGAGAATGACTAATAGAAAGAGAAAAATTAACAGTACTGAAAAAGAGAAAGCACAAGCCAAATACCCTTGTATGTGTTAAACAGGACAAGAGAGATGCAATACGAATAGGTGTGAATGTATATTTGTATATGTATATTTATATAGTTCTTCTTTAAAATTAATCATAATAAAACATCCGTTAAATACTAAAAAGATTGAACAGTGATTTCTTGGGAGGAGAGAGAGATTAAGATAAAAAATTTCTAGTAAAGCAAATCCCTGTGATACTTTGGGAAAAAGAATGTTTCACTCTCATTTATTTTTTTTATTTTTTTTTAATTTTATTTTATTTTTAAACTTTACATAATTGTATTAGTTTTGCCAAATATCAAAAAGAATCTGCCACAGGTATACATGTGTTCCCCATCCTGAACCCTCCTCCCTCCTCCCTCCCCATACCATCCCTCTGGGTCGTCCCAGTGCACCAACCCCAAGCATCCAGTATCGTGCATCGAACCTGGACATATTTGTTCCAAATATGTCTTTTTTTTTTGTTTTTGTGGTTGAGCTGTATTTATTAATATAGTGTATCACATTGATTTTCAGATATCAAATCAGTCTTACATTTCTGATATAAATTACAGTTGCCCCATGGTATATAGTCTATTTTATATGTTTGCTAAATTTGTTGAACTCTTCTGTGTTTAAAATTATTAGGAATATTTATCAGTTGTTTCCTTTTAAAGTCTTTTTTTGTTTTTTTTTTGTTTGTTTTTTGTTTTTTGTTTTTAATTTTATTTTATTTTTAAACTTTACATAATTATATTAGTTTTGCCAAATATCAAAATGAATCCGCCACAGGTATACATGTGTTCCCCATCCTGAACCCTCCTCCCTCCTCCCTCCCCATACCATCCCTCTGGGTCGTCCCAGTGCACCAGCCCCAAGCATCCAGTATCGTGCATCGAACCTGGACATATTTGTTCCAAATATGTCTTATTAACTGTTTGTGGAAATAAGAGTGAAGCCTGCTTCTATATCAGACACAGGTTTCCTGACAAGTGGTTAGGAATCCTTGATGAAAATCTTTTGGGGGAGGGGAGACAATGTAGCTCTGAGGGGTATGAGTGTCTTGAATGGAAAGTAAACGGTCATGGGAAAAACTCAGAGCATTTTCATGTGTCAGACATTAATATTCACTCACATTGACAAATCTTATAATCAGATCCTTGATTTGAGCCCATGACTGAGACTTCAGCCTAAGCAAGCGCGTTTCTCCCTTTATTAGTGTTTAATTTGCTTTTCACAGGACTGCCGAGTCCACTTATTCAAATCTGGCTCTCACTAAAACATCAGTAAGCCAATTAATCCATTTCCTTAATGAGAACTCTCTATTACAAGAATGAGTAACGGCATAAATTTATATTGAATCTATCAATCTTGCATTTGGTGGGGAGAATGCCAATTATCCAAGCAATCTGGTTCATTACTGCAGCATTGGACTGCTTTGCTGAACAAGCCTGCTGCTGGATTACAACATCAGTGGGGATGGAGGGCTTGGGTTGATTATTTGTTGAGGACGTATTATATAATAGGATGGCCTAGAAGCTCTGTGCACATTCCCATTTTCCCTACCTGTCTCTGAAGACCTGCTACTTATTTTACATTTTGGGAAACTGAAACTCACAAGTTGGAAAGTTAGTGAACTGAGAGGCCAGAATTTTCATCCAGTGGCCTCCGAAAAAGATGTCTAGCCATAAAATTACTAAGAAACCTACTAAAGGATCCCACTACATGAATTCTGTCATGATTAAAATGATTCTTTTCAATTTCATCATAGGTCTAAGTGTGGATCAGCACGAAGGGAGCCAGGATGATCCAAATTTAATAATAAATACTCAGAGTGTAAGCCAGGTTCTCACCTCCCATCTTCTTAGACGTTCTTTCCTTGACATTACAACCTCATGTCCAGACCATGCTCCTAAACAGAATGTCAACCTCATCACTATATTATTATTATATACTTCTTACTTTTGTTTCTATATGAAATCTACTTTATCAACTATCATAATGTTGTAAGGTTCAAAAAATATGTATGCAAGGTCTTTGGAATTTGTAAAGCTTTAGCAATGCTTTCTGTATTACTATGTTATTATCATTTTAAAATTTCTGCATGAACACATTTTAATAGTTTAATGACTTTGTGAGGGAATTATTTTAACAGTCTGTTCTAACTAAAAAAAATACGCATGTGGCACATGAATATTCTGTATGATGATTTTTTTCCTTCCCGGTTAAGATATAGCTTCTGAAGTACATACAGGAAATAATGGTCATCAAATTTATTCTTGCTTTACTTTCTACCACTATCCTTTGATCTTTTCTTGACCTATTTTATCACTATGGTATTATCAACTCTCACGAGTTATGTGATGGTTAACTAGACCAGACATTGGGTTGCCTAGCTATTTGATCAAACAGCAAATGGGTGTTCCTGAGAGGGTGTTTTTGGGTGAGATTAACATTTGAATCAATAGACTGAGTAGGTTGCTCTCCCTGCTGTGAGGGGCCTCGTCCAATCAGTTGAAAGCCTGAGTAGAACAGAAAGACTGATTTGCCTTTTAACTGAGACACCAGCTTTTTCCTGCCTGTGGACTCAGATTGAAACATCAGTTTTATTTGGGCCACAAGCCTGTTGGCCTTCAAACTGGAACGACACCATTGGCTCTCCTGGTTTTCAGGTCTTTGGAATCCAACTGTGTTAATTTTAACTCTTTATATATATATATATATATTTTTTTTTTTTTTCTGAATCCCTCAGTGGTACAAAACAAGATGAAGAAATAATCTAAGTGCTGGGTTAATCCTGTCATTTTATCATTTGCTGTTAGGCTGTAGCCAGGTACTGAGCCCTTCACAAAGCAAGAGAGGGCTAGAGTGCTAGACACAAAGTGATAGACGTACAGAAGCCAGAAGGCAGAAAGAGAGAAGCAGACAGGTGGGCCACAGGCAAAGCAATAAAGAACCATAACAATTCTAAAGTAGCTAACTAAAATTGTTCTAGGAAAATATCATGGAAAATGGTCAGAACTTTCTCTTAAAAGAAAATGCAGTTTGTTTAAGATCTTTGGAGGTTTTCAGGTACCTCCTAGGAGATGTTTGGGAAAGTAGGGGATCCTATTTTAATGCCCAGAGAGTTTTACTGACTGTGAGTTGATGGATGAAGAACGAGCCTGTCCAAAATACCAGTGAAAGTTTTAAGAAGTACTAGCAAAAGATTTTTAGCTAATCACACTCTAACCTCAGTAGACATCGAATTCAGCTGTTTTCCATATTCTCTCTGATTTCCTTAACCCTTTGACATATTCACTCACTTATAAAAACATCATGTGATATGGCCATCATTTTAAATTGAATTGATAAGGAGCTATATTAAATTGAATTGAAATGATGGCCATATCACATGATGTTTTTATAAGTGAGTGTATACGTCTGTGTATATCCCTTGTTAAAAGATACATGGGAGAATCTTAAAAAATTTTATGAGTTTATTTGGTCAAAAGTAAATTTCAGTCAGGTAACACCAAAGCAGGGGTGCTTAGGAGCACTCCTTTGACAGGAGCTGGAGGAAACACTTTTACAGAGAAAAGGCAAGGAAATTACTGACTGACTATAGCTTAACAACCAGTTGGCTGGTTGTGATTGGTTGTCCTTGGGCTTTGATTGCGTATCCGTGAGGCATCTACAGGCTTAGGGTTTGGTTTACCAAAAGTGGGCCACCATGGTATTGGAGCCATCTCTGTGCAATGGCCTCTTGTCTAATTAATTAAACTGTATATATATCTGTGTTCATAAAATTTCTCTCAGGTCGTCTGACAATGAAGTCAGAATTTGGACTTTTATATAGGAACTTTTTTTACAGTTTCAGATTAGTTGTACTTTTGTAATTCCATTTCCTTAAATATTTATATAGGAAATGTTTTAATAAATTGCAGTATGTCAGAAAGTGGAGGGCTGTCATTTTGAAAGATACACCCACCACCACCATCATTGCCATTAAAGCACAGCCAGTAGCCTCTGAATGTAAAACTGAAAGTGAAATTACAGCTGATGTTGCAATACTGTCATCCACTAAATGGCCATTTCCTACTTTAATGAGCTGTCTCCCATGCCAGTAATGTTTTTATATTTCTGAAAGAAGAAATATGGTGAGACCACCCATTCTTCCAGGAAATACATATATGTACTAGAGGAGATAGAATATAAAAGTGTTTCTTTTCAAGAGTTAAGCCCACTCCTTAAATGTAGATAATAGACTTAGTGGATGGATGAAATTTACAGATTAAGACTCTGAAGCTGTGTGATAAGGATAATCATTGAAATAGATCTGATAATGGTATTTCTATAGAGCTGTCTGATATTATTGTCTTTTTCCTGTGATTTTGAAATGACTTATAATATATAATGACTTAAATGATATAATCTGGAGGATATACATTGAAAAATATTCTTGCCTCTACAATTTATGCTGTGAATTAATTATACTGTAAACTCTGCTCCCTTCAAATGCAAGTGTGAATTCTAGACACACTGGTACCATGAATAATTGGCAAGTGGAGTGCTGTGAAATGTATCAAAAACAATGGCTCATAGTGGGCTTAGGGCTATAGAAAGGGAGATCATTTGGAGAAACTAATGGAAACAAGATTTAAAGTTTTATTTTTGTTGAAGTAACAGATAGCATATTCAATGGTCAGAGGAGAGTCAGATAAGAAGAAAAAAAAAAGAGTTAAGCATGAGGGTACCCACCAGGAGTATTATTTTTTCAGAGAAAACAAGTCAGTGGAAGAAAAGCATATTTAAAAAGTGCAAGGTGATACGTGGCTTTAGAATCATGTAGCATCTTTGGCCTAATACAAAATGTTGTTAAATCTATACTTTAATAAGAAAGGTACTTATTTCCCAAGGCAGCAGTTCTCACTGCTGTGTTGCAATCTCTTCACTAGTATATCATCAAATTTTGAGCCACATGTATTTTTAAAAAATAGCTTAGCATATGTGATGTTATAGTGAAGTCGCTCAGTCGTGTCCAACTCTTTGCGATCCCATGGACTGTAACCTACCAGGCTCCTCTGTCCATGGGATTTTTCAGGCGAGAGTACTGGCGTGGGTTGCCATTTCCTGCTCCAGGAGATCTTCCTACCCAGGAATCAAACCCAGGTGCCCCTCGTTGTAGGCAGATGCTTTACCATCTGAGCCACCAGGGATATAAATGTTATAGTGATGACTGTCTTAGGAATACTGATCCACGTACTGCAATGTAATATAGAGACAAAAACAGCTGACTGCGAAAGCAAGAGTGAAGAAGTAGCATCCAGCATGTACCAATAGAAGTTCAGATATTTATTGACAGAGTGACAATTCTTTCCTATCAGCTCAGTGGGGAGTTGGTTAGGGAAGGAAGCAGTTTTACTTATGACAGTGCTGAAAGGTCCCCAAATGAATAGTACCATGACTGTGAACACTTTTATAAACTCCGTGAGATGCTGTCATTCTGCAGTCAGGATTCTCCTGTAATTATTGCTGGCTTGTTTAGAGTGATTTGGGCCTTTTTATCCATTCCAGTTTGCTGCCCAAAAAAGCTGGTGTCTGAAAACGTGTTTCAGTGAAACCACATAAATATTGTGAATTATGCCTTAGGGCCTGGATGCCACAGCAAGCTGCCCAGTGTAAATATGAAACCAAAGGCAAAGGCAAAGTCATGGGCACAGAGACGGGATCTCTTTTTGCTAGAAAGAAGGCCAAGCATACGTTAATATTAACTATGGTGGAGCTTCCAGAATGAATTATTAAAAACCTTCAAAAATCTACTGAAATGGCTTTAGAGTCAACAAAGGAGACTATTGCCTGCAACTTACTTGTTTAAAATGGGTCTCTGAATATCTCTCTGCTGCTGCTGCTTCTGCTAAGTCACTTCAGTCATGTCCGACTCTGTGCAATCCCATAGACAGCAGCCCACCAGGCTCCCCTGTCCCTGGGATTCTCCAGTCAAGGACACCGGAGTGGGTTGCCATTTCCTTCTCCAATGCATGAAAGTGAAAAGTGAAAGTGAAGTCACTCAGTCATGTCTGAGTCTTAGCAACCCCATGGACTGTAGCCTACCAGGCTCCTCCATAGTAACTAGATGAGTAAACTGAGCTGTGTATTTATTTGATATGCTTATAATAGGAAACTGACAGCTGGGTGGAGTAAAGGGGAAATAACTTGTTGGCTATACTCTTTGAAGGAGAAACTCTTGATCTCTTTGATGGAAATGAAAGACAGTTCTGAGCAGTGAGAGCCTCCATCAGCTGCATTCTAAATGAATCCTATAAACCAGAGCTACCCCTTTGTTTTAGGTTTATGAAGAGATTTTTAAATGTCATTTCTGTCAAAACAAGACAATCAAAGATTAAGAAGGCTTCCTGATTGATGTGATCAGTGGCCTTATGGTCACAGTTTAAAGTGAACAAACAAAACAAAACCACTAACTCACCTACAAACTTTAGAATGATTCACTGATACATTGAAGATTCTTTATGCAGCATTGTAAAAGGGACTACTGTCATGCAATGATGTTATAAGATCATTTTAAAACAACTTTTCTGGGGCAACCTCTTCCAAATTTCATACATATTTATCAATACCACAATTCTTCATTGACCACTTATTTTATAAGCATGTTTACCTACCCTTTTCATAATCAGGACCATGGCTAACTCCCTCACCTTCTTTGGGAACTTGGAATTAATAAAATATCATCTCAATGAAGGCTGCTCGGATTACTCTACTTAAAATTGCCAACCGCACTCTTCCTTCACCTGGTACTCCAATTCCCCTTTATTCTGCTCAGTTTGCCCCTCTTTTATAGCACTTATCATTTTCTGAAGTTCTGCATAGCAGTATTTATTTTCTGCCTCCATTATTCTCCTTCCCCCACTAAGAATATAAGTACTATGAGGACAGGGGTCTTTGTTTTTTTATTTTAAAAAAAGAAAAAAAAACTTCCTAAAGTTGGAAGAAAGCATATTATCTAAATTAGCATATTTATGGACTCTGTGGGAGAGGGAGAGGGTGGGAAGATTTGGGAGAATGGCATTGAAACATGTAAAATATCATGTATGAAATGAGTCACCAGTCCAGGTTCGATGCACGATACTGGATGCTTGGGGCTGGTGCACTGGGACGACCCAGAGGGATGGTGTGGGGAGGGAGGAGGGAGGAGAGTTTGGGATGGGGAACACATGTATACCTGTGGCGGATTCATTTTGATATTTGGCAAAACTAATACAATTATGTAAAATTTAAAAATAAAATAAAATAAAATAAAATAAAAAAATAAAATTGGACACCCACGCTGAAATTCTAAAAGCAAAGCAATGAAAAACTTATAAGAAAAGTTTTTAAGGACTCAGTCAGGAAAACAGCTGTGTCAGAAAATTGCCTTGTGGATGTAAATTGAAATGTAAATCTTCTGTGAGCCCTTAATTTTATGCAAAATACATTTGGCTCATTAGTGGGGCAGTGGGACTACCCATTAGCTGAGTGGAAAGAAATATACCATCAGTGCCCTAACCCAAGGCCCACAGTCTAATTTTTGAGAAGGTATCTATTTGAATTTTTAATCACTTCATGGCAAATAGATGAGGAAAAACTGGAAACAGTGACAGACTTAATTTTCTTGGGCTCCAAAATCACTGTGGACGGTGACTGCAGCCATGAAATTGAAAGACTCTTGCTCCTTGGAGGAAAAGCTATGACAAACCCTAATCAGCATATTTGAAAACAGAGACATCACTTTGCTGACAAAGATCTGTGTAGTCAAAGCTATGTTTTTTCTAGTACTCATGTACGGATGTGAGAGTCGGACCATAAAGAAAGCTGAGCACCAAAGAACTGATGCTTTCAAACTGTGGTGCTGGAGAAGACTCTTGAGTGTCCCTTGGACACCAAGGAAATCAAACCGGTCAATCCTAAAGGAAATTAACCCTGAATTTTAGTTGGAAGGACTGAGGCTGAAGCTCTGATAGTTTGGCCACCTGATGTGAAGAGACGGCTCATTGGAAAAGACTTTGATGCTGGGAAAGATTGAGGGCAGGAGGAGAAGGGAAGACGGAGGATGAGATGGTTGGGTGACATCATTGACTCAGTGGACATGGGTTGAAGCAAACTCTGGGAGATGGTGAGGGACAGGGAAGCATGTTGTGCTACAGTCTATGGTGTCACAAAGAGTCAAACGTGACTTAGCAACTGGACAACAAAATCAAAATAAAAGAGTAAGGGAGAGTTAAGAGAAAAAGGTTCTTTCTTGAATTCAACACATTTATCATTCAATTTATCATCAAATATTGTTGAAATTTTCATATATACGTAACAATTGATAGAACCTGTCATAATTCCCTCAAGTAATTTGTTTATGCATGGCCTTAGGGCATAAATGAAATGTGCAACAAACCCTCTCACTTCAATCATACTAAGAAGTTTAATTACCAGAAAAAAAAAAAATGACAACACGTTTTTCAGTCATGATTAGTGAATGGTAGGTAACTCTTGGGGAACCTATGTCCATGAGACCCATTCCCTGTGTTGACTAATGACACTATATTCCAAAGCTAGTCTGTGAAATCTTTGCATACAGAGTCTGAATATGCTCTTTCTTCATACTGCCATGTTTTATGAAAATTACATACAGCATTTTATAGTCCCCAAAATACAACACCCATCTCTCCTACTTCCAGCAGTAACATGGCTAAGTTTCCTTTATCCTCTGTTCCTGAAAATGAGTCCAAACAGTAGGTGCCACTTACCTTCCCCTCTACCTGAGATATATTCTTTACTGAAATACTATGGAATGAAACCTTAATTTTTTGCTGAAATCTCCCTTCTTTCAATATTTTGAATGGTTGTATTTTTTTGTGCCTTGACAGGAGCAACTTTCCTTCCCAAATGGGTTCTACAAAATTCTCTGTCCCTACTCAAAATCTCTATTCCTGCTATCTTTTCTGTTTTGAAATATTGCTTTTTGTCATAAGGCATTGTGATTTGAGATTGTGTCAAGTAAATCTTATATTAATCTCAAAACTAGCTTCTGACTACCTATAACAAAATAGCCTAAAATGTAATAATGATTCTTAAAATGCATGCAGTTTTCCTTACTAGTTGTACTAGGGTAATTTAACAACTGTAGCAGCAGACAGACTCCAGTGTCTTATGGCATAATACAGCATGTGATGTATATCACTTGTTCAACATAGGCTGGCAGGATTTGAAGAGGAGGATCTGCTCTACACAATAACTCAGAACCTAGGCTAATGGAAGCTGTGCTTCTGTCGTATCTGACTCTTTGCAACCCATGGACTGTAGCCTGCCAGGCCTGTCTGTCTATGGGGATTCTCCAGCCAAGAATACTGGAGTGGGTTGCCATGCAGGTAATGGATGCTATACCATCTTATACCAACAGCCCTGGAAACATGGCTTCTGATGTTACAATGGCAGGGGAATAGAGAGAAGGAGGGTTAGAGACCTGGACTCTTAACTCTCTGCCCAGAAGTGACTGACATCACTTCATCTTAACAATCATTGACTAAAACCTGTCACGTGGCCCCAACCCAATTGCAAGGGATTCTGAGAAATGAAGTTGAACGCATGGAATATTTGGTGAGACCTGTCTCTGCCACAGATGTTTTGCCCGTCAACTATTGGCACAAACTTAGGATAAAGCAAGCTTCAAACTTAACATAATTTTAATAAAAATGCATTTTTAATCTGTGTAGGAATTGTGACAGCATAATCAAAGACAAAATAAATTGCATAAATATAAAAGAAACTTTCAAACATAACACTACAACTACTGAAACTGATCTCCTCAGACAAGTTTCTCTGGTGCTACTCAGATATTCTCTGAACGACACAATTAAGTGAGCAGGAACAAATTCAGCTCCTAGCTTCCCTATTGACCATCAGATGGGCCCATAAACCAAACTGTTAATACACAGAGCTCATTTATCTGTTGTCAACTCACTCTAATTTATTTTTTCGATTATTGCCCCTAAGAGATAAATTCTGTCAACTTTTCCTCCCCTGCACATTATTATGAGGCATTTACTTGTTTCTCTAGATAAATGAATGTAATTACAATGATTAATGTTTTGTACATTAAACATTACAATGGAAGGGACTTTTCCCTTCACTTTTGCAAATAGAAAAAAACATTATTTGTAAAGTCATTGTATTAATTAAAAAATAACCTTTATATTTTAGAGTACCTTCAGATTTTAAAAAAAAATTATGAAGATGGCAGAGTTTCCATATACTCCCCAGCCAGTGTTCCCTGTTATTAGCATTCTACATTGTATGGTACGTTTGTCCCAATTAGTAAATCAATATGGATATATTACCATCCACAAAAAGATATCCTTCATTGAGACTTTCAGATTCCCTTCGTTTCTACCTAATGAACTTTTTCTGTTCCAAGATCTCATCCAGGGTATTACATCGTGCTTAGTTGGCATGTCTCCTTGGGCTCCTCTTGGCCGTGACAGTTTCCGTTTGCTTGTTTTTGATGACTTCTCAGTGTTATGGATTCCTGGTCAGACTGTCCCTCAAGAGGGACTTGACCAATGTTTCTCTCAGGATTAGGCAGAGGATATGGGTTTAGGCAAGAAAGACTACAGAGATGCAGTGCCAATCTCTTCACATCAGATCACATTGAAAGGTTGTTGCTGAGCCATTAAAGACGCCAGGATTCTTGGCCTCCAGACAAGAGGAATTCAATCTGGGGCCAGTGATGAGGCTTGATCATTCAGAGCTTTTGTGTAATAAAGTTTTATTAAAGTATAAAAGAGATAGAGAAAGCTTCTGACATAGACATCAGAAGGGGACAGAAAGAGTGCCCCCCTGCTAGTCTTTAGCAGGAAGTTATATATCTAGTTTTATATATATATATATATATATATATATATATATATATATATCTAGTCTTTAGCAGGAAGTTATATATCTAATTAGGCTGCTAATTAGAGAGAGGAAATGTCTCAAAACTCAGAGACGCACCAGGACCCTCACCCACAACATGCATTTTGAAATAACACTGGCACAAAGTGAGTCGTACCAGACCATAAAAGGATTGACATGAATCTTGAAGAAAGGCAGGTTTCCAAGCAAATACATAGTCTCATGAACATAGATTAGGAGAACAATTGTAAAAGTAAAACATACTGGTTTCTTGAGCCATTATCAGTTCTGAGTCTTAGGTGGAACCAAACAGACTTAAGAAAGAGTCTAGGGTAAATACATAGTTCATTAACAAAGCTTAAGAAAAACATTTCCATAAGAAAAACGCATTGGTTAGCTCAAAGTTGGAGAAAAGTGAAGTTCTCGTGGAACCAGGTATTGCCCAGGCAACACAGAATTTTAAAAGAAACCTCCTTTTAATCTTGTATAGAGAAAGGAAAAAAATCTGACACTTGTAGTTTGTTTCCTCCTGCTTTTTAAGAAGGAAAAAATGTCTGACAGTTGCAGCCTATTTCTTCCATTTGGGGGCGCCTAGCCTTCCTGCCTGTTACCCTCTCAACATCAGTGGTACAGACTGCCAACAGGACTTGCCAGAGCTGTTACCCTTGATCACCTGGCTGGGGCAGTGTTTGCCAAGACTCTCTGCTGTCAAGGACCCCCACACACACACCCCAACTCCTACATGATACAGTCCTCTGTGGAAAGAAGTCACCATGCAAAACCCCCACTTAAGGGGTAGAGACTGATGCTCCAGTCCTCACCGAGGCCTCCCACCCCAGTTAGGGTCATGGTGCTGTGGTAGATCACCCAGAGGAATGCCAGTTGTCTACACTTTACCTCCTTGAGGGTTAAGTATTCACGAGAAGCATCAGAATCCTTCTGCACAGGAGGACTTCCTGTTCTCCCCCATTTCATTACTTGATACAGTCATTTGTATCAGTATGGACTCATGGCTGTTTATTTTATACTTTGGGCTATAATCCAATGTTGTTTTGTTTTTTTTTTTTTCCAGATTGTTCTAACTGGTTGTTGGGAGCTATTTCAGTTGGTTTCTTTGTCCTTTTGATACACACATCAGGTTTTGTTTTGTTTTTTTAACACTGCTTTCTGGCATTATGTTTTATATTATTCTCTGTGTTTTCTGCTCTTGGCCTAATGTCAGTTGTTTCTCAAGGCACTCTGGCTTCTTTTATTGGAGAATGGTCCTAGAAATTGGTATCTGGGCAACCCATCCTACTGGATTAGCATTCCTTCTAGCCCTCTCAGCTGACAAAGCTAAGAAAGATATGTTCATCTAGTTTTGACTCAGGTCATTCTCGGGTTTACAGGCATTCACAACAGTTTGTGTCTAGAATAAAAGACTTTTCCTTCTTATCTGAATTACTTTGACATTTGTAGAAACAAGAGGATAAAGAAGAACTGCCAGTTCTGAAAAATAAATGTGAAAGTCTTGTCCTAGAAGACTGTATCTGCCATTCATCAAAAATATAAAGTGGGACTTTGGAACTATATATATAAAGCCAGCATTCAAAGGGTGAAAAGTATGATAACCATATATATATATATATATACACATATATATTTATATTTATATACACACACATATATATGTAGTAATATATATGCATAGATTACTATGTATGTATGTTATATATACCTATCAGTATACACATTTGATAAAGGTGATAAAGATATATATCTCAAGAATATATTTGATTTACATATATTTGATAAAGATGATAGTAGAAAGTTTGCTTTCTAATAAAAATAAGCTTCAAATTTTATTTCAAATTTTTCATTTTGACAGTTAATACTGCTATTAGTTCCCCAGTATTTCTTTAAATTGTTTTTCTTCCTTATTTTTTTGTTTTTGTATGGACCCTCCTGATGATTCACTTGTTGGGTGGCTGAGACTCTGTGCCATGAAAATGGAACAATGGATATGGTTCTTACTGTACTATTTTGAGCCTGTCCAGTAATTGGACTTCATGTGAGAGTAAGAGCAGGACTTATTTTTATCATGAGGCATGCCCGAGAACCAAAGACAGAACAGAAAGAATGAACACTGATGTGCCAGTCAGCAGGGCTGAAACATCTGGGTGACTACCAGCTTCAGCATTTTCATTTTTCTGGTATTACTAAAATTGGCAACCAAGGGCTCTATTCAGTCTAATTGATTCTGCAGCTGCATCACCCAAAGTCATTCCATAAAATTTCTCTCCCTACATAGCCTCAGAGCCTGTATTAATGCACGCAGGAAGTTCTCTGCCACCAGGCAAACCTATCATCATAGTGGGAAATACCTCTAATAAATCATGCAAGAGGATGCATTAATAGCCTGTGGTGAGCATCTTGAGCCTGTCCTTCCTCAGAGAACTCAAGAGTCCCAGCATTCTCTGTAGGCTAGTATACGCTAAGGATTGAGTTGGAAAGCTGGAATTGAGAAAATAACATAAAGAAATGAAACAACCATGTACACATCTCAACATTGCTCTCTTATGGAAAATAAATGTGCCAGCTGAAAGGAATTCTGAAATTGTTTTACATTCCAAAGCTAAGTCACTGCATGCAAAAAAGTTGAGCTCTTTCTTTAAAAATATGGGTCCTGAACAATTTATAATTCTCATTCTTATAATTCCATAGTTTAGGGTAAGTGTTCATATAAAGTCAGGCTTTGTAGCTAATTATGTACACAGACCTGGGAGATAAAATGCAGAGAGGTAAAAAAGGGAAAAGGCAGACAAAATGGAAATGTGTCATTTTTAAGCACTTGAGATTCTATTAAAAAGAAATTACTTCTTTCAACAAATATTTTACGCATTGTGGTACTAGATACGGTGGCATACCTTAAAGATGCAAATATTAATGAAATGGACTCTGTCTTGAGTGATGTGACCATCTCACATGTTTATAGTATGTGGGGTCAGGATTGGTAGTTGGGATATCATCCAGACACTCACAAGTATCATCCAGCCTATGAGTTGTTTTCCCACGGACCAGTAGGAGTTAGCCAAGAGAAGTAAAGAATGGACATTCTAGGCATAAAGAGCAGGACGAGCAGAGGCTACAAGTGAGAGATTTCTTTGAAATCTTTATGGATTCTTTGAAAAACTGAAAGTATCTTTAAAAACAAAGTAAATATGTGGCATGTGATAGAATTTGCAAGCAAAAAAGGCTAGAGAAGGAACTTAAAGTCAGTCTTCCTAATAGATTAATACCTAGTCCTTGTGACACAGTGAAGGCTGTTAAAGGTACTTGGGCAGGAGAGTGATAGTCATCAGGATTTAGAAAGGACATTCTGGCCACACTGTGAGAACGTGTTGTAAGTTAAATCAGATGCAAAGGGACCAATTAGATGAATGAGGAGGAGCCTGAATAGAGATAATAACAGAGGGAAAGATGGGAAGTGGTCCAATTAGCAAAACCTTAAGGTGGGAGGGTGAGGGGTCATGGTTCCTACATTGATATGGAGATGGAGGGGGCCAAAAGTTTCTGTCCTAAGTACCTAGATAAATAGTGGGGTGTGTTTACTAAAGCAAAAAGAGACATTCTGAGAGGGAAGTATGGGTTCAGTTTGAGACATGGACAGGATGAGTTTAAGTGCCTGTTTTATATTCAAATTTAGATCCTCTTAGTGGGAAGTTTGATGCCGAGATCTAGATCTAGATTCAGGTGAAAGGTCTGGACTGCAAGTCATTGTATAGTGGAGGTAGTGAAGAATTTAGTGGGAATCAGAAAGGTGACCTTTACAAAGCACATTTTAAAACAATTAATAAAAAAAACATAAAATATTTTATAGCATAGTGATTAAATGCTCAAGCCCCGAAGCTTTACTACCTGGTTTTCTAGGTATTAAATACTATTTGGTAGATTTTATGTTTGAGAAAGTTAATTAATTTCTTTGAGCTTTAGTGTCCTCTGTAAAATAAGGATAATAGTAAAGAGGATTAAGTAAATTAATATTTGCCTTAAATTGTGCCTGGTATTTGTTGATAACCAATAAATGTGTATGTGAGCATGTGTGTGCATAGACCCTAACTTGTCTGAAACTTCTCAATATGCTGGATTCCCTTATATGGTCAATGTGTCAATTAACACATTTTAGTGTGTGGAATATTGATTAAAAACCACATAAGAAGCATAAGAGATGATACTTGCCAGGAAATTCACTATTTACAAGGGTTGCAAAAGAATAAAAGAATAGTGGATAATGGTACCTTTACCCCAGTCTTCCTTCTCACCCTCAGCTTTAACCGCATCAGACTGTCCTCGCTTCTCTAGTGCCGTGGTCTCCCTTTCCCTAGGTAGGGGCTTAGAACCTTTGCAACTGGTTCCTAAGATATTTGACAACCCCATATACTTGACCAACTTCCACCATCCATATCTCAGTTTAAACATCACTTTCTCTGACTCTAGACTTAAATTCCCTGTTGTGTTTCCCAGAGTCTTGTATTCTCCTCAGACCTCTTTAGTTATTCATGGAGATTCAAGAACTCTAGAGAAGGCAAAGAATTCAGTGTGAATGAGAGGGACCAGAAGAAGCTAGTGTGGACAAAAAAAATTGGTATTTCAAATCAGTTCCCAGATATTTTCTTAAAAGATACTCAGTTTTCCAAATGATATGGCAAACTTGTAGATGGAAAGAATCTTATGAGAGTTCTAAGAAGGCTGACTTATTACACCTCTCCTCTAAGGGCTATGCTGTTGATACATGTACTAAGAGCTTTTCACATTTTGATTAAATCAAAAATAGTTTTGGAAAATTTAATAAATATAATACTATGATGGATCATGACTAAACTTGCTTCATTCATAATTTAAAATTATTTTTTTATGGCCACATAGGTTTAACTTGAATTGACTTTGGAAGTTCACATCTGTCACTGGTAATAATTTTTTTCTATCATTGTGGGAGGGGCACATATTTATTGCATCCCTACTATGTCACAGGTGCTCTGTCATCCACAAAGTATTGATATGCCATTTTATTCACCATTCAAAACAACCTGAAGAGGTATTATTATCTCAATTTTACAGACAAAACTCACATCGTTACTTAAATGATGATAGCATTTATACTGAAAAGATGAATTCTTTCAAGTCAGAATGATTTAGTGAACCATGAATCGAAAGAATTCATGGATCTATAACAACAACAAGACAGCCAGAAATAACTATATTTCTATAGTTAGAAATTATGTTTCTATAATTAGAGTGAGTTATATGGGCTAGGAGAAGGCAATGGCACCCCACTCCAGTACTCTTGCCTGGAAAATCCCATGGATGGCGGAGCCTGGTAGGCTGCAGTCCATGGGGTCGCTAAGAGTTGGACACGAGTGAGCGACTTCCCTTTCACTTTTCACTTTCATTTATTGGAGAAGGAAATGGCAACCCACTCCAGTACTCTTGCCTGGAGAATCCCAGGGTCAGGGGAGCCTGGTGGGCTGCCATCTATGGGGTCGCACAGAGTCAGACATGACTGAAACGACTTAGCAGTATATGGGCTAAATATCCTTACTAAAAGAACACTTTGTGTCAACACTTTTGCAGTTTTTGAGGACCCCTTGTACTTTCTATGCCTGGCCTTGTTCTAGGTCTTGTGAGGAATATCAAGTAGCAGCAATAAGAGGACAGATGTAAAGCACCTCATACTTTTGTAAACTTATTTGATAGGTCATCATTCAGACATGAGCAGGACAGCATTTTATTATGTGCAGCTCATTCTTTATTCTAACTAGGAAACAGGCGCATTTGGGAGCTTGTGTGTTATTTCTGTCTCCCCCACCTAGTTGAAGTGTGTGACTTTGGAAAAGAAATAAGGCATGTATGAAAAGAGCACAGGAAAATATACTAAAGCCTTTAAAGAACAGACTTAAGTTTTCTTGGCCTGCTGCATGACAACATAATGCCCATCTGCTGAGGAGGGAGGAATTATCTCATGAAGACTAAGAAAAAAACATTTAAAGCAGGTACATCTAGCGTCAACTCAAAACTCCTGTAATCTGATATTTGTGGGGGAAGGAAAAAAAAAGGAACATGAAACACAAAACTGAACATCTGAGATGTTAAAGGCCAGTGCATTTTGGATATTTCAGTATAAGAATATTCTGAGTAAGAATACAGCAGTCTAGTCAAGTAAGTGACCACGTCCCCATATTTTGTCTCCTTCACCTTTCCTGTACTCGTGGCATCCTCCCATTAGTTGATACCTTTGTGTTTGGCTACCTCCCATTACCTGTCAAGCTCTGCCATTCAGGAGTGACACTGAGGACCTTAGTTTTTAAGTTTAGTTTAGTCGCTCAGTCGTGTCCGACTCTTTGTGACCCCATGGACTATAGTCTACCAGGCTCCTCTGTCCATGGGATTTTCCAG
The DNA here is from genome assembly GCF_019923935.1 of Bubalus bubalis. NCBI lineage: Eukaryota > Metazoa > Chordata > Mammalia > Artiodactyla > Bovidae > Bubalus > Bubalus bubalis. The sequence continues at coordinate 98,035,162 of NC_059163.1, read as the reverse complement.
GCAAGAGTACTGGAGTGGGTTGCCATTTCCTTCTCCAGAAGATCTTCCCAACCCAGAGATCGAACCCAGGTCTCCCACATTGTAGGCAGACACTTTATCATCTGAGCTACCGGGGAAGTCCTGAGGACCTTAGGTGTGGTGTTTATTTCTCATGGTAAACATTAGTGATAGAGATGTCCAATGATTTTCAAGAGAGAGTCTGATGGACTCTTTATAGAGTTAATAGGATGTTAGCTCTATAGAGACTTAGAATGCGTTAATAGAATGCATAAAACAGATGCTTTAATAATGTAAAGTCAAAGATATGTGTAAACTTCTACCACATCAGGTGAAAACAATGAAAAAGATTTTCATCTTACTAGATAGTATGCACAAATGGAGGGTTTCCCTGGTGGCTCAGTGGTAAAGAATCTACCTGCCAATGAAGGGGACGTGGGTTCAATCCCTGGGTCAGGAATATCCCCTGGAGAAGGAAATGGCAACCCACTCCAGTATTAATGCCTGGAAAATTTCATGGACAGAGGAGCCTGGCAGGCTACAGTCCATAGGGTTGCAAAGAGTTAGACACAATTGAGCAAGTGAGCATGCATGCAGATGCTCTGAAAGATTTGTTAAGTTGCATTAATTAAGCCTATGTTTGAGGAAAACATTCAAGTCAAGCAGAGGAGTTTCTTTATCTGTGTTTCAACATAGACGAAGAAAGAAGGTTAGGTACTCTGTTTGGAATTGTTGCTCTGATATTAATAGACAACAAAATACAGAGACTTTTGTTTCTATCTCCTCTGACATGAAGCTTATTCAAACTAGGAAAGTCAAAGCAACACAAAGGATTTGAAGATATAGAAGGGATTAAAAACTACCTCACTCTTTTAAATGAATCCAAGTCTGCAGGTTCAGGCATATGTATGACATGCTAGATCATTAAGACAAAGAGATCCCTCTTGGTGATGTTTGAGAAAACAGAAATTGGAGCAATGCCAAGTTTGGCAATTATCTTGATTTTCCAAAAGTAACCTCACATCTTTGGAATAACAAATACAGTATGAATCCCCAGTGATATTTTAGAGGGCCATGTGATTTATGAATATTTAAGAGAGAAAAGACATTTACTACTAAAGTCATTATTCTCCATAATATCAGGGATGCAAAGTAATGAACATTCTTTTATTGATAAACTTAATAGTTTAGCAAAATTCCTTACATTGGGCATTTCATTCCATGGCTACACCTTGTACAAGACAGAGAAGCAAGCTCTGAAAAGTGAAAATAGGTAGATTCTTCACTAGTCAAATAGCATTCTCAAGTGTGGGTGAATGGATTGATAATGGCTTGGAGATCTTCTGGTGGGTTGCTAGACATCTTGTTACTTAGCTCTGTCCTAGCCAACCTTCCTTTCTTCATTGACTTCAGTAGATACCCAAATTCCTGAATGCTGGTTTCTCAACTGGCATACACCTAAGGAAAAAAAAGATTAATATTTAATAGAAATGCTGTTTTGGAGGCAATTTGCCCAAAGAAGTTGACTTCTTAATGTATTATAGGTTTAATGTCACATATGTTCTATGTAGGGGAATTTATTTTCTTATGCTCAAAAATTTTTTTTAAAAGAAGGGCAGGGGCTTTTAACCTTCTCCACTCCAAATGGTTTTCCAGGGAAGAGAAGGAAAAGCCCTTTACAGATGTGAAAATACCATCCTCTGGCCAAGGACCGAATTCATCCAGTTTGTTGTCAATTTGACAGGCATTTGTTTTTGCTGAAATGTGTCCTAACCTCAGGATCTCAGTAACCTCTGAATGTTAGTTATGGTTTTACTATTCATTCAAAGTAGAGGTATTCTAATGCAAAAAAAGCAAAAAGCAATAGGAGCAGTGAAAGGGAGGTTCGTGGTTGAAGATGCTGTATATATGTACCACGTATTCTTCAAACGATTCAAGAGTGATAACCCTCCATCTCATAAGAGATTAATTAGTGTGTGAACCCTTGCGTGCCCATGAGAGTCTGGAAATAAGAAACTTAACTGAAGAGTACATTTAATTGAATTTTTTAAAGATGTCTGTCGGGTTCAAAAAGAAACACAGATGCTTGAAGTCTGATTCATGAAAGCTCTGGTGTCATTATTCTGCATTGTCTGTCCATGTACATTTTATATAGATTTAGTGTTTGCAAATTTGTTCCTTATGATTCACTTATTCAACTCTAAAATCCTGAAAATGTAAATTATAAATTAAATCCATGCAGACACAAGAAAAGACATATAATTTTGCTTAACATCTATTCTTCTGAATAATTCCACTGAACTTTGGTCTCACAAAGCATTCTCTTTTACCCATGCCAAATAACATGATATTGCTATCAGAATTTCAAGTTTTCTCATGTTTCCTCGTCATTTTCCTTCATGACAGCAGAAGAATCAATGATATAAACTATTTTTTAGAATATTATTCCTTCCTTTCTGATAGCCATTGAAAATACCCTGGGACTGATAAAAATTCAGTCAGTAATATTGATCCTGTTTTTATTTAAAATTTTGATATTTTGTCTATCATAGATTTTTTTTATTATTTTTCATTCTTGAACTATGGAATTAAAATATTATTTATTTTTATTTCTGGGTTTTTTGGCACCTCCTTATATTTTGCACTCAAGGCAAGTGCCTCACTCTCCTCACCCTGGTCCTGGCCCTGATCGTGCTTATGATTGGTCAGCTGACAGGTCAGTGGGGAGCTGCCTTGTTCAGGATGTGGATGGCTTGGCCATGCTCATTTCATCTCATATGTTTCTTTTATCTCTCCAGTAGCCTAGATGGATCATATACTTAGGCTAACCTGGGCTTATCCTCTTGGTGAACACAGAGAAGTGACGTATAACACAGAAACACACAAGCTCTTTTTTAAGTCTCTGTTTGCATCAAGTTGGCCACTAACCCCTGGCCAAACCAAGTCACAAGGGCAGAAGTAGTGTGGGAGGGAACTACTGGGTTATAAGTTACAAGGCAAAAGACATGCATACAGAGAGGCCATTCATTAAAACCATAATGTAATCAATCTAACATACTCTCTAAACTTTGATTTCCTCAAATATATTCTTTACCAGTGGAGCGTACTACATAAAATTGTTGGGGGCACTGAATGAGACATTTCATGTAAAGCTCTTAGTATATTTCTTGGCACATAGTAAGCTTTAAAGAATAGCTATTATTTTATTATGCCTTTGACAATGTGTTACACTCTGAATTAACATTTTAAACAACAGAGAATAGAATTATCCCAGGGCTTCCCAGTTGGCACTAGTGATAAAACACCCACATGCCAATGCAGGAGACAAGAGACTCGGGTTCTATCCCTGGGTGGGGAAGATCCCCTGGAGGAGGGCATGGCAACCCACTCCAATATTCTGGCCTGGAGAATCCCATGGACAAAGGAGCCCTGCAGGCACGCACACGAACGCATGGGGGCCAAGAACACATTTTCCGTTTTCTTGTCTAATTAACAGAAGCAATAAATACACAAGACCAGTATGTAGAATTTAAAATATAGCATATATGAATATGTTTATCATTGTGTTCCACACCCAAGCACTCATTGTTATTTGAAATTGAGCCTGAATTTCTTTATCAAGAAGAAATTGATGGCTTACTACAGTGTAACTGTGGGTGAAAATAAGGAACGGTAATATGCCACATGAGTTACGTGGAATTGAATTGTCTCTAGAGAATCTTGTTTATTTAACCATGGACTTCCCAAGTGGTGCTAGTGATAAAGAACCTGCCTGACAATGCAGGAGACACTAGAGACATGGGTTCAGTCCCTGGATTAGGAAGATCCCCTGGAGGAGGAAATGGCAGTCTACTCCAGTATTCTTGTCTGGAGAATCACATGGACAGGAGAGCCTGGCAGGCTGCAGTCCTTGGGGTCGCAGAGTCGGACACGACTGAAGGGACTAAGCACGCAGCACACATGGGCTAATAAACTTAATTTAGTTTAAGGAAGTAAAGTGTATGTGTGTGTGCCTGCATGGGTGTGACCCTAAGGAATATTTTTCCCAGTGTTACTGGGATTGCTGGGTGCCTTGCCTCTGGATAAGCTTACTGACAGAGGAAGGTGATGAAAGATGTCACTGGTTGGACCCACTGGTAAACATTTTTCATTATTCTGTTTCTAGTTTCTTTTACTAATAACTCTAAAATATGTAAACCACACGAAAGAGGCAATGAGTATTAAATTTAAGGAAGATGATTTTTATAATGTGCACTGTGGGTAAATGTTTGAAGAGCAGAGTAAGAGGTAATGGATGCATATTAAAAACTATGGTTTTTAATTTAATTCTCAAGTCTCTGCAAATTTAAAGAGAAACTGAAACCTAAACAAACAGATAAAATCATTGAGACTGGAAATTGTCCAGTGAGTCCTCTTATCATCTGGAAGGTCACCCCTAGCCGTGCTTCAGTTAAGGAGGACACCTCTGTCCTATTCATAAGCCTGTCTTTGAAAACCAGCTATTTCAAATGTATTTAGTTACAGCATCATATTGGGAAAAATTCAAGTCAAATTTAAAGTTAAAAAAATACTAAATCTACACCCCCAATGTGGGCTGCACAGATTTTAGTGACTTCCTTCTAAAAACTTCAATGTGAAGTAGGGGTTTAGAGTCTCTTTACAGTGGAGAAATCTGACCAACATCCAGCTAGGTGATCAAGGATAACATTGACTTTGGTGAGTCCTTCTGAAGGTCTGTGCCATTGATATGATGTGATGTGTTGAGATTGACCCCACACCTCTGTGCTCTTCTTCCCTCAAACCTATAACCTCTGTCTAATCATAAGATAAACATCAGACAAGTCCCTCTTGCCGTCATTGAGAAAACCACCTGACCAGTAATTCTTATCACTGAGGAGTCATCAAAAACTGGGAAAGTTTGAGAGATGGTTACAGCTGGAAAGAGCTTTAGAAGCCATGACAACTAAATGCCATGTAGTATCCTGGATAGGGTCTTGGAACAGAAAAAGGACATTAGGCAAAACCTAAGGAAATCTGGATACAATGTGGACTTTAGTTAATAGTAATGTATCAGTATTGATTCACTGAGTGAGTGAGTGAGAATCGCTCATTGCTGTCTGATTCTTTGGGACCCCATGGGCTATGGCACCCCACTCCAGTACTCTTGCCTGGAAAATCCCATGGATGGCGGAGCCTGGTAGGCTGCAGTCCATGGGGTCGCTAAGAGTCGGATACGACTGAGTGTCTTCACTTTCACTTTTCACTTTCCTGCATTGGAGGAAATGGCAACCCACTCCAGTGTTCTTGCCTGGAGAATCCCAGGGACGGGGGAGCCTGGTGGGCTGCCGTCTATGGGGTCGCACAGAGTCGGACATGACTGAAGCGACTAAGCAGCAGCAGCAGCAGGGCTATAACCTGCAGGCTTCTCTGTCCATGGAATTCTCCAGACAGGAATACTGGAGTGGGTTACCATTTTCTTCTCCCTGGGATCTTCCCAACCTAGGGATCAAACACAAGTCTCCCGCATTGCAGGCAGATTCCTTACCATCTGAGTCACCAAGGAAGCCTATTAATAAGAGACATTTCTAAGTATAAAGACAGGTCAACTTAAAAAGTATCAGAACATCCATGCTTGACTTTATCTTATAATCCATAGAAAACACATTAGAATATGTAATGAATCCATACACCTTTTCCAAAGGAATATCCAAGACAGAAGTAGCCAAGACAAATGTACCATATTAAGTCAGATCTTAATCATGAGAAACTGTGTGTCGAGTACATACTAACTGTACCGTTTTCCCACTTTTTCTTTAAATCTAAAACTGCTTAAAAATGAAGAGATTATTTTAAAAGACTGATTCTAACTTACAGTTTGCTTAAGAACTCAGAGGGTTTTTTAACAAAATATAAAAGAATGACTTTTTAGAAAAATACAAGTAATTTTTAGTATGTTTATTGTACTTACCAAGGACTGCTTTCCTAAACTTCAACCCAAACACCAATTTACAAGGAGAAGTTAGAGATAATTAGAAGCAGTTGCTTTAACAGTTAACACCTCGAGTTAGAGTATTTTATAACTTTTTTCTTAATATTTGCATCATTATTCTACAATTCGTTGACCAAAATCTGAAGGACTTTTATTTTACTGTTTGAGATTTAAAAGATCTTAACTTTGAATATCCCTTTGTAAGAAACACAAATCCTTAGATTTACTCACTTATTTAAATCAGACATAGACTATGGGGAGAAATGAAACAAAAATGATGGTTTTAACACTTTCCATATTGTTTTTCCTGTGATAATCTCAAGTACAAGAAGATACCTGGAGTTCTTCCACTCTTTCAATTTGGAGACTAAGGATAATTATTAAATTGCATATAAAGCAATAGGAAAGAAAACTTAAAATATTTGCTGGGATTTTCCTTTGGCAATCTAGCCAAAATGAAATAACTATTAAAGCAAATGATTTTTTTGTTTCTTTTTAGTTTTTATTCTGAGACCTTTCACACTTATAAGACAAAAGAATCATAAATGTATGCTCATCAGCAGAAGAACAAGAAACTTGTGTTAGCACTTCTGAGCTCAGCCATAGCACGTGGATGGCCATGTGCTCTTTTAGTATATTTCCTCTAGAACAAAGTGAGTACCTGATGGATGATTTTTAATAACTGTCTAGTTTCTTAGCCATCAATTCATGGCTTTAATCTATTACAGAAAAAATAAATGATCCAAAGTTCTACTGTACACTTCATCTGGGTATGCATGCCATTGTATGCGTGCTGGTAGGGTAACAGTAATGCTACTCACTGTGATTATCTGTATTTATCTTCAGAGTGCAGTTTCCTGAGAATAAGAGCTATTTCATGTATCCAGTATATTCCACCTGCTCTTAGTGAAAAATAAGACTTGAGCAAAAAGGACACTTATATTTAGTAATTCTACAGTAATTATAATGAAAACGGTAATGATAATACAAATAACTATCATTTACTGAGTGCTTAGTATATGCTTATAATTTTGTAAAACATCCATAATGAGGTTTTCCCAGGTAGTTCAGTGGTAAAGAATCCTCCTGCCAATGCAGGAGACGCTGGTTCAATTCCTGAGTCGGGAAGATACCCTGAAGGAGGAAATGGCAACACACTCCAGTATTCTTGCCTGGCAAATCTCATGGATAGAGGAGCCTGGCTGGCTATAGTCCATAGGGTACAAAGAGGCAGACATGGGTTAGAGACTAAACCACCATCATCACCATAGTATTATAGGTCTAAAGACAGAAATTTGTCTGTTTGGGTTACAGTTCTGTATCCAGCATCTAAAACATTAGCACATAAATATTTGCAGATAAATTAATCTCAGGCCTTGGTTACAACAAATTAATGAGGCAGGTATTTTGTGCTGGACGTGTTAGCATAAGCGGAATGCATGTGTGTATGCTCAGTTGCTAAGTCATGTCTGACTCTTTGTGACCCCATGGACTGTAGCCCACCAGGCTCCTCTGTCCATGGGATTTTCCAGGCAAGAATTACTGGAGTTGGTTGTCATTCCGTCCTCTGGGATCTTCCCCACCCAGAGATCAAACCCAAGTTTCCTATATCTCCTGCCTTGGCAGGCAGATTCTTTATTGCTGAGTCACTTGGGAAGTTTGTAAGTGGCATAAGATCTGTTTATAAACCTTATCACAGTTAAGGCAGATTTCCAAATCCATAGCTTGATGATGTCAGTCCTGTATCCCTCTCACATTCTTGCATTGCCATGTCTCATTCATGCCAGGTGATATTTTTAAATACTTAAAATAAATAAATCATTTTTCTAGCTTTTTATCTTATTTCTTAATGAACTGACAACAAAGAAAAAAACAAAAATCCTTACACTAATGATTAACGATCAGAGAGTGGCTAGGGAAGACCTTTTGCCTCTATGCACACCAATAGAGGACACATAACATTTATTTAATCAAGTGAGATGGAGAGGTTGGAAGTGAGTTAGGGTTGGTCAAGGTTAGTTACTACACCACAGCTTAGATGACAGAAATAAAATGAAACAAATTTTGTTACCTGAAGTTTTACTATGTGTAAGAACCCCGGGGGTAATACAATAGTGTTCTTTCATCCATAAAGTTGATGTTATTAAGATGAGAACAAAGGTAGCATAAAATAATAGGTGAATAGGGATTGAAATGTTCCCATCTGTTTTTTGCCATCTCTTGTCATATTTATAGAAAATGCCTTGTGCAGAACACTTAATCTTGAAAGAGTGAACAATGAGAAACCTGCCCACAATTACAGCATCTCTGTTCTTGCTCAGTGAATATCAAGATCACAATATGACAGGATTGCATGGAAAGAATAGACTGATTAGAAGAGATTTGTAGAACAAATGATCATAGCACTTTGAGGTTTTGCTGCAGACTTACTAGCCTGCATTATTCCTTGCTTTGTGAACCCTTTTACAAAAAAAAAAAAAAAAGCCTGGTGTTCTGAGCTAGAGCAGATTAAGTATGCCAGCAGCTACCCTTCTCCTAACACACCTTCCTCCCTCCCATCTTGATGCAGACACTCAATATCTAATAGTTCACTTTCATATGAATCTGTAAGTTGTGACTTTTTAAAAAGTAGAGAGATTGCCTTGTGTTATTTTGAATGACAAGATTGTACATTTGTTGAGCCTCATATCTCTCTTTCTTGTACCTCTTGCCTCCTTATTTATGTCCTACAGCTGTTAGAACAAATTGTCATAAACTGTGTAGCTTAAAACAACATAAATTTATTCTCTCACAGTCCCAGAAGCTAGATGTATGAATCAGAGTGCCAGCAAGGTTGATTCCTTCTCCAGGCTCTAAGGGATAATCTCTTCCATGCCTCTCTCTGAGCTTCTGGTGGGTACGGGCATTCTTGGTGTTCCTCAGGGTCCCATGAAGTTCTCCTTGTGTGTATCTCTATGCTCTTTGTCATCATATGGCCCTTTTAAAAGAATGTCAGTCATTGAATCTAGGGTGCATCTTTCCTAATCCAGCATAAACTCATCTTAACTCGATTACCTCTGCAAATACCCCATTCCCAAACATGGTCATGTTCACAGGTACTAGGAGTTAGGACTGAAACATATCTTTTGGTGGGGAAACAATTCAACTGACAGACCCTCCCCATGAAACCTTACTTTAAGGAAATAATGAAGATGATTTTTACCTTCTGACAAAGTTAGGGCTCATTTATGTGGTCTTGCTCTTCTCCATACTTCTACCCACAGTGAGAATGTCAAGTTCAAATGAGGCCCTTGGTAAACATCACTATGCCTGGAAAAGGTGGTGGTAAACTCCAAGGTTGGGCTACCCAGGTGGCTCAGTGGTAAAGAATCTGCCTGCCAGTGCAGGAGACCCAAGAGACGAGGATTCGATCCCTGGTTTGGGAAGATCCCCTGGAGAAAATGGCAAGCCAGTCCAATATTCTTGCCTGGAAAATTCTGTGGACAGAGGAGCCTGATGAGCTACAGTCCATGGGGTCACAAAGAGTCGGACATGACTGAGCAACTGAGCATGAGCATGCACACTCCAAGGTTACAGAAATTGTTTATCAAGGGATCAAACTAAGAAGGATTGAGAGTGGGAAGAACCTTGTAAGGGTTTGGAGGGCTGATGTGTTGACAAAAGAAATACCAAGATAGTAGAGGGGAGAAACAGATACCAGTGAGTGTAAATCCACTGAGTTTTGTGAATATTTCTGAGTTGATTGTCACCACAATCCACCAAACATGCCATCAGTTTTCTGAGAAGAATGTTTAAAAACCACAGGCAATTATTTGAAATGTAATAGAAGCATTTTATCTAAGGCCACACACATTAAAATCACAATCTTGTGTTTCATCAAAAAGGAATCTCCCACTGCTAGACACTACAGCAGTTTTGAGCACCCCTTTCCCCGAAATTCTAAATTTGTGTTTGTTTTCCACGTGGAGAGCCACGTGGGGCTTTGAGAGTCAAACATTCTAACTGTAAAGCTCTGTGATGGGTATGAGTTGAATTAATTAATGAAAAAAAAAAATAAGCCTTTCTTAACAAGTGCTTACGTTAATACACTGGCTCCATGGGTACTCCATGAGTAAAAGCAGTGGGGTCGGTCCTCATTTGTAGCTACGGTGACAATGCTCCAGGAAGATGACAGATGAGCTCCTGCACATACAGGTGCCTTAGACAGAAGGGGCAGCTGGAAACGGCAGCAACGGCAGCACTGACAGAGACTCCATGGTTAAAACAGGAGGAACACATATCTTTCTGACACAACCATTGAATTTACTGATAGACCGTACTTTCAAATAGATTGTTGAAAGGATTGATTCTAGATGTAGATAAGGAAAAATTTCTCTCAGGTCTAGGACTAGGTCTCTTCCTGTTCCTCAGTGTTACTGACATAAACTGGATTTTCATTTCCTAGTGCAGTACAGATGCCCTCCTCTCTATCAGTAATTACAGCACGTAACTAGAGCCATGGTTTCTTTTCCTTTCATAGCATGTTTTAGTTGTTGTTGTTGTTTTGTTTTGCCGCTTCAGTTGTTATTCTGTTATACAAAACAAGAAAAATGGTGCCCGGTATGTTGTTCTACCATCAACCTCCTGAAGGGTGATGCAGCATGGTTATGTAACAGGAATTTGATACTTGGTTTCTTATTGAGAGAAAATTGTCTCTTTCCAGGTCCTTTCCTTAGTTAAAGTTATGTAAGATCATTGACATTTTTGAGTTCGAAAACTTCTCCTCTTAGAAATGACATATAAGAAGCTATATTTAAGGCAAAATGAGCTAGAAAATGATTGAATAATAGCTTTATGATTAATAGTCAGTGTTTATGTCCCAGTTCCATGAATTAACTGAAGAGGTTTCCTGAGACAAAGTGCAAAGTAACTTTATCTGTCAAATGGACATAATAGTGCCTATTTCATATCTCATTGTATGAATTAAATGAGATCATTGATGTAAATTGTTGATCACAGAGTCTGAAGAGTGAGTGTTCTATAACTGTTAATCCAAGAAGAAAACTAGAATATTTCCAAAATAAGTATTTTCAAAATAATTTCTGTGGGGCTTTTAAAATACTCTCCATTTCATTGAAAATAACATTGAATATTTTAAGATATAATTTTCTATGTGATAATTTGGGAATGCAAAGTCCAACAAATATAACATGGGGACTCAAAATAAGTAACACTTTTCTAATATGCAAACTGATACAACTGGAAATTATTTTCTTTGCAAGGAACATGTTCCTTGTGTCTGGAATGTTTATGCAAAAGTGGAAGGGTCTGCTCAGGACCCCCTTGTAGATGGAAGGCAGAACTGAGTGGCCTCTGCTTCCCCTCCTGCTGCTGTCCTGGATTCCAAGGAAACCAGGCCTATTATCTTGATTCTTAATCATCTTTGCCTTCAGAACATCCTAAGTATTCAGGCAAGTTTTATACCACCTTATTTTCACTTTGTTTTTGTCTTTCTTTTTAAGTACAATTTGAAAACCCAGAGCAGAGGATTGAACCAAATGGTCCTCACTCACAGCTAGGACATCCTAGACATCATCTCACTTGGGCAGTTTGGACAAACCCCTTAGTAACACTCCCACCACTAAAAGTGCATCAGACTCTGCTCAGTATCATATAACAACCTAAATGGGAAAAGAATTTGAAAAAAAATAGATGCATTTATATGTATAACTGAACCACTTTGCTGTACATCTGAAACTATCACATTGTTAATAAACTATACCCCAGTAGAAAATTAAAAATTAAGAAAAAAAAGCACATCATTTATCACTCCAAAATCACTGCTGATGGTGACTGCCACCATGAAATTAAAAGATACTTGCTCCTTGAAAGGAAAGCTATGACAAACTAGACAGTGTATTAAAAAGCAGAGACATCACTTTGCCAACAAAAGTCTTTATAGTTAAAGCTGTAGTTTTTCCAATAGTCATATACGAATGTGAGAAAGAAAGAAAGTGAAATTACTCAGTCATGTCCGACTCTTTGCGACCCTCCTCCATCCATGGGATTTTCCGGGCAAGAGTACTGGAGTGGGTTGCCATTTCCTTCTCCAATGGATGTGAGAATTGGACCATAAAGAAGGCTGAGCACCGAAGAATTGATGCTTTCAAACTATGGTACCGGAGAAGACTCTTGAGAGTCCCTTGGACAGTAGGGAGATCAAACCAGTCAGTCCTAAAGGAAATTAACCCTGACTATTCTTTGGAAGGACTGAGGCTGAAGCTCCAATACTTTGGCCACCTGATGCAAAGAGCTGACTCACTGGAAAAGACCATGATGCTGAGAAAGATTGAGGGCAGGAGGAGAAGGAGCCAGTAGAGGATAAGATGGTTGGATGGCATAACCAACTCAATGGAAATGAGTTTGAGCAAACTCCAGGAGATGGTGAAGAACAGGGAAGCCTGTTGTGATGCAGTCAATGGGGTCACAAAAGGTTGGACATCACTGAGCTACTGAACCATAAGTTGGTCACAACTTGGAATATAGTGCTTTTTAAAGACCAAGGCCAGCCTTGGAGAAGTGCCAGGCCAACACAGAAGCTGAAGTACTCTGCTTATTCGGAGAGGAAACCAAAACCATTCCAGCATTCATCACTCCTGCTCAATCTCTGCCTTGCTCTGTCTTACTCCAAATGTAGAACAAAGAGAGTGATGAAATCTGCCCACTTGAAATTTATCGGGAAATTGGCCAATATTGTTTTCGTCTTGCGAGAAGAGTTTTGTGGAAAAGAGAAACCTCAGTCCTCACAGTACAATTGTAAATTTGACAGTTTATAGGGGATGCCTGTGAGTTGCTCCATTTAGCAGCAGGTGCTTTGCAAAACCCAGTTCTCCTGATATCTCTATCTTTCCAGACCCTATTGCTGCTCAGTAAGAAAGAGCATTTCCCATCATCTCCTTCAAATGTCCCATGGCCACTTTTTTTCCCTATGGTGACATGGCTAGTGAGTTTGTTCCCGTCCATCAGTTATGAACTTAATTTCACTGAAAACCATATCTACTAATGAGAAGATAAATACAGACTCCTCTTTAACTCTTTATTGTTATATTCAGAGTAAGAAATGTCTTTGATGAACTGAACTGTTTAAGCTGTATCTCTGCATTTTACCTTTTTTATTAAGCAGCATAACTACCTTGGTCTATCATGTTCATCCTCTTCCTCCTTCAGTTGTCATAACCACTCTTTCAGAGTTCTATTGATTGGAAGGATTACCACGTTGAAATTAGCTGTATTCCTACAGTCCCAGAGTCCTGCTACCTACCATTAAAGCAGATTTATTCTTCTAATACATAATAAGAAGTGATTATATTATAAGTGGTTATAATAATAATAAATAACATGTGTGATTATTCAGAGACTAGTGGACACCAACTGGATGTCTCTTCTCCAAGGATGCAACCAATTGGGCAATGCACAGCCCTTTCTCCCTTAAGTTGTGGTTTGTGAGTTTCACACGACTCACTGACTGAGGGGCAGCTTACACATCAAAAAGAATGTTGCAGAACTCACCCTTGGAACTTAGAAGGGAGGTTCTTGGAATGTTGTCCTTTGATTTTCTCAACCTTTTGAGATTACGTGGAAATTCTGAAAGTATTCCAACTTTCCACTTAAAGTGAGACTCTTTTTTTTCTCTTCTCATTTTACTTACTGTATTAATCTTTCTGCTTGAAGATCTTGGTGCTATAAGCATAATTGGAAACACAGATTTTGAAACCAAAACTTCTTTCTCCACTTTGTGCGCATGGAAGCGATCCTTAGATTTTGCTATATAGGCATCAATGTTTGTTGATACTTACCATTTACCTTTTATCTGATAGGTGCTGTACACTAGGCTATTTGACTTATTGAATCCTCACAATAAAACCCACTACAAAAAAAAAAAAAAAAACCCACTACCATCCTCATTTTTTATAGATTTTTTAAAATTAAAACTCAGAGTTGCTAAGTAGTTTCCTAAAATGGACCTGCAAGTTAAATAACTGAGATTTAAAAACAAGATTAAAACTAAGACCCTTTTTACTAAGTGATGCTTAAAACACTGTCTTCTTTTTGCTTTACAGACTGTCCCCAGTACATTTTTGCTTAAAATATTTCTCACTGTTTCTGATAGTTGTATGCCAGCTTGGCCCATCTGGTGCTATTTTCCCAGAATTTCACAGCACTGGCTTTCTATTCAAAGACATACTTTAACATTCCCTTAAAACAGTTCTTATGCTCCCCTTGCAATGGTCCCTCTACCATGGTCATCTTGCTGCAAAGCACATTCTTATGAGCTGAGCATGTGGGCATGAGGATGTCAGCAGGAACCCAAGAAATTGTGTGGGTAATGGCCATCGATATCCATCCTCTACACTCGCTCAGCTCAGCAGAGTTCTGAGGCGGCAAGCACTGCCTCACCGCTAGCACAGTGGCTGCATTCCAGAACTCTGGTGGTAGACTGAGTGGCAGTGCAGGTATTTTGAGAAATTCTTAAACCTTAGCTAGCTGAGGATATATACGATCAAAGAGTCTGTGAGAGGACTATGCACTGTGTTGATAATTTAATTTTGATGTATAAAAACTCATGGGTTGTCTTGTAAAATCATCATTCCCCTCTAGATTCATGATTAGGGCACAGAAAATTGAAGGCACATGCTGTACAGAAGGTAAACCTTATGTCCAGCTACAGATATTTACTTTCAATACTAAGAGCTATTACTATGCTGCTTCCTAGAGAGAAGACTTCTGATGTTCTGATTTATACAGACAAGCAAAATGGAGATAGGGCATCTTTTGAGAATTTGAAAAATCAACTATAGCATGAAAATGGCCACAATGCCAAGGCAAGGCTAAAAGTTTAAGGAGTAACGGCAATACCCATCGAAAGGTCATCTCAAGGCATTTCTCCAATATATTTGCCCATATTATCTGCAAGCACCCTCCTAAGGTTAAAAGGAATGGCTCTGCTCCTTACATACATGAAAAGTTCAACAAAGACTTGAAGAAAAGAGACAGAAGTTGAGTTCTGCCTCTTCTATTAACAAGCCCTTTGACCCCAGGCAAGTCACCTCTCAGAGACTTAGTTTCATCACCTGCGAGATGGAGAGATTTAACTGGATGATCACTAAAGATGTTTTTACTCTCTTATCTCAGTCTTTCTGACTAGACAGGGAAGAGAAGAGGAGGTATGTTGATCAAATGCTAAAAGATGTGAAGGGAAAATCATGATGCTCCTTCCTATATCCTTTCCCTAGTTTTTGATCACCTGTTTAGGATCATATGGAAAAAGCTATTTGCCAGTAAATGTAAAAATGTAAATAGAAGTATTGAATGGAGGATATCCATAATGGAGTTAACATCTTTCATTATTAACAGCAGTATCTCGAGCATTCTGTATTCAGGATACAATACTTGATGAACTGTGGTTAGGTGGATGTGCCTGTTTAATAACATAATGACAATGACATGGCTTTTGTGAGAACACAAAGTTAGCATAGCCGCATCCCGACTCTTACGTTGTCAGGTCACCTTGTTATGATGAGGGTCTTCTTACTGACTTATTACTGCTCAGGGGAAGTCTCCCACACATCAGGCATGAAGTCCCAACTCTGAGAGGACAGACAGACTCATTTTCCTGGTGACTTAAATCATATGTGTCTTAGTCACTCCTTTTATTCATCTAAGAAAATTTCTCCTCCTCTCAGATCTCCTTAATCCCCTTCATAGTCACCATTTCCCTGCCTTGTTTATGACCACATTAATTTCACTGTCTGAACTCTTTTTCTAAAATAGGTTATTTTGAAGAAAATCTAAAGCAAATAAATGACTTTTTAAGTCAGTTTGCTTTAGGTGAAAACAGAAACCAAAGGCTTCAGATGGATTAGAAAAATGCATCTCGTTTCATTTATAATCTTCACTAGAGAGAGAAAGTAAATACAGCCCCTGCAGTGCAATTTATAATATTGTCATCCCCTGCCTTCTCCTCCATCTCTCAGCTCCGTCCAACTGGGTCCCTTAAGAATGTGAAGCCGTTTACCCTGCTAAGTAGTAGACTGAAGTGTCTGTTGAACAAATTGGAAAATTGTATAGGCAGGCCTACAGGTGCCTGTTTATGTAAGTTCAGTCACCAGGAATCATTTTACTGTCCTTGCTGTTTCATTTACTTTTAATTCAATTCACTGCTGATGCCTCACTGATGAAATAATTAGATGGTTATGGAACAAGTGAAGATATAAGTCAAATATATAATTGGGGGCTATCACCCACTCTCTTGTAGTCTTTCTCCTCTTATCACTCAGTCCTCTAGACTGTCCCCTCAAAGGTTATCAGTAATTCCAGTGTCTGTCACCTTTCAGGTCCGTGTCAAGCAGCTTCCTAGTATACGCGTTGTTGACCCTCCCTAGACTTGCTTGTCAACCAGTGGCAAGTTTTCCTCCTTTGTCTCTGGTTCTCTTACTCTGTGTTCTTTCCTGCCCCCTCTTCTTACCTAAGTACACACATATTGCCACTGTTTTGTCTTTAGACAATATTTCTTTTCTGCTTTCTCCACCACCACAGGAATACTGTCCACTATGATTCAATGCTCATCTTTAGGTAGCTGACCCCAAATACTTGTCTCTTTCAAACTCTCCAGTGACCTTCTCTTTCAATTGCCTGTGTAATGAATTCATCAATGTGAGCTTTTACATTTAAAAAATTAGTTCACCATCTCTACCAAACCAATTTCCCACTCTTATTTCCCTCTTTCTTTTAACAACTCCACCATTTTCTCAGTTTTCTGAAGTTAGGTACCTTTGGACTGTCTTTGATTCTTTTCTTTACACCAGTTTTGACCAATTAAAACTGTGGTGTAAACAACATTCTGCAATGTTCCTTTTTCAGCTTGAATATATGGTCAATATTTTCTATACCAATATTTTCTTTTTTGATGAATATGTAGTATATCAGAGCACCAGTATATGTTAATTTCTTTAACCTCCTGTTGGTTATATCATTTTCCATCTTTTTTTATAAGTAATGCTACAATTAAGTGATAATGATATATTTATGTGGAACTGCTGCCATATCTCGGAGAAGGCAATGGCACCCCACTCCAGTACTCTTGCCTGGAAAATCGCATGGACGGAGGAGCCTGGTGGGCTGCAGTCCATGTGGTCACTAAGAGTCAGACATGACCGAGCGACTTCACTTTCACTTTTCACTTTCGTGCATTGGAGAAGGAAATGGCAACCCACTCCAGTGTTCTTGCCTGGAGAATCCCAGGGACGGGGGAGCCTGGTGGGCTGCCATCTATGGGGTCACACAGAGTCGGACACGACTGAAGCGACTTAGCAGCAGCAGCAGCAGCAGCTGCCATATCTAAAAGTATGAACATTTAAATTATGAGAAAATTGTAAAATTTACCCTCAAAACATACAAATGTGCGCTGTTCCAACAATGGCTTTGTTATCCATACTGTCTCTAGTGATCTGAAATATAATTTTACTTTCCATTGTTCATGTTAGTCTTTTTTGGACTTATACACTCATTGATCTTTGTTGAGACTTTTGATAGTGCCATACAATCCTACTAATTATAGCTTTATAGCATTTTCTTATCTGCTTAGGCATATAATGTTGCTCTTTCTTTTCAAAATCCCCATGGTTGTTTTCTAAGAATTATAAGGCCTCCTAAACAGCTATCAATTAATATTTTGACTTACCTACATTAAATTTACACACTTTTGGATATCCACATTTTTTAATCTTTCCACTCAGAAGTAGGACATTTATTTTTCCAGTTATTTGATTTTTCTTATCACCTTTCATTAAAGTTTTATAATTTACTCCATTTAGGCCATGGATTCTTATTATTAGACTCACATCTAGCAATACTGTTGTTTACATAGTACAGATTTTATTATATTTTCTAACTAAAGGGTGGTTTCTGATGCCATTAGTTTAATCAAGGTTTTGCCATAAAACCTACCTTGTTTATTCATTAATTCTCTTGGGCTTCTGTATTTTTCATCAAAAGATTCTTTGTATTTTAATTTATTTTACTATGAGATCTATTACTTCTCAAACCATAAACACAATGTTGACACTGATGATTTTCATCTTGGAAGAAGCAAATCTTCAATGAAACCAGTTATCTGGAGCCTGTTCTCATATCCTTTACTGAATTGACTCCCCCACATTCTTCCATCCACCTGTATTGTTCTTGTCCCCACATCTCCATTTCAGTCTGCCAAAAGTGTGTCCTTCAAGTGCTTTCTCTCCCATAATTCTTTCCTCATGTTCTTAACATCACACCAGTTTTTCCTCCTTGGAAACCTCATCCTACATTGACAGCCTCTGTAGCTGTGTAGGAGTTAGAGGTGGGGCTATCTTTTGTCATCTCCGTATCTTCTGCAGCATCTAGTGCTGGCTTCTCATATGTTGTTAGCTCAATAGACATGTTTTTATTCAGTCTTAATACAACAAGCGTGCAGAACCTAGAATCTTAGCCTGGAGGGCTCCATTATCTATTCATCCCATTGCTGTACCATAAATCATGGATGGACCAAAGTTTGGTGGGCCATCCATCACTGATGGGGTAATTAGATGATGAGGTCAACAGAACACAAGCTTCTTATATGCTCATAAAAAATGCTATTTGATTTATTCCTGATGAATAGTCTTTCCACCTTACCTTAAAAATACACCATTACAGCCTCATAGAAACAAAACATTCTCAAAAAATCTTAACTGATCTATAGAACTAGGGTTGTAATTGCTTTCTTTTCTGGCTGTTAAAATGTTCTGCTTTGGGGGAAAATGTTCATTTTATTTTTACAATTTAATTTTATATTTTATAGGTACATAATGTTATTTTATATTGCAATTTTAACTAGTATGTACCTTGGAGTTCAATTATGAAACTTACAAAATCCATTTATATTAAAAGCTATAACAGGGTATCATTTTTCACAAAGATTCTGCATTAAATGACTTCCTTACTGAAACAGTTTTTGGGTTTTTTTTTTCCCCTCTTCCTTAGGGATGAAGAAGCTCAACTATTTTTCCTATTAGAGATGATATTAAGTTAAAATAAATATAAGAGAAGCATTCTAATGAAGAAATAGATAGACAAAATACTGACCTATTTCTGTTTATAGTGTTTGAACACCCAACTGCCTTTTAATCTGCTTTTTTTACTCAAAACACAACAAAGCATTTTCGATCTAAAACAGCAGGCTCTCTGAAATCCAGAAGGAGCTAATAGCCTTTGCCACCATCCATTGCAGTGTTTCTGCAATGCATAACCATCTAAACAAAAAGCAGAACCACAAAGTATACAACCAGCCACAAATTATACAAACAGCTAGGTCTGGATTCAGGCAAATGTGACAGGTAGTGCTATATCCCCAGATGATGACCAAGCTGTTTCCTCTCAGTGAAATGGCACAATACCACAAGAATAAGATTTTCAAGAGAGTTTCAAGAGAGTTTCAGGCTAGTTTTGTATGCCAGCCTATTCCTCATTCAAAACCTTCCCCTAGCTAAGACACTGGAACACCAGGTACATTTCCCTGTGAAGTCAAATATTACACCTGTAAAGCAACAATCTTTATGGTTATGAACCTCGAGTCCTAGCAAGTGATTCCTATCACATCATGATGTTGTGGATCTTCTCTGCAAAACCACAGCTCCTCATTTTGGTTGGACACTCATGGAGATAGACCTAGATAGTTGGGCACCCCCTAGGCTTTCTGATTATCTCCCAGTGTTGTCATATAAGT
This sequence comes from Bubalus bubalis, assembly GCF_019923935.1. NCBI lineage: Eukaryota > Metazoa > Chordata > Mammalia > Artiodactyla > Bovidae > Bubalus > Bubalus bubalis. The sequence goes on along the minus strand of NC_059163.1, from coordinate 98,015,396 downwards.
TCCAATGATTCCCAGCTATTATATGGAACTGATATACCCTTTCTTCAAGATTTTTCATTTTATCTCAAAGCAATAGTGTAAGACATGCTGGAATAATGCACTTGGAACTAATTCATAGCCTAATGATATTCAGGAAGGTTTGGTGGACTTCTTGCTGCAAAGGTTAGTGTCTGTTCGTTTTGTGGTGTGCTGCTTAATCAAACCCAAATGAAATGGTAAACGCAAGAGTTTTTCTCTTCCTAACATGAGTTTATTTTTCTTATTTTTTCCTTCTTCTATTAAAATGGCAATGATTAAAATTCATACTTCCTGAAAATTATGAGATGCCAATCAAGAAGCAATTTTATTTTTAGTCAAACCACTTCAAGGAGGCTGTTCAACATAGTACCTGTAACCATTCACTGAATAATTTACTCTACTTTCCTTTTTTCTAACAATCTTTTTGTGTTACTTTTCTTTTTAACAGAACAGTGGTCATGATATAGGGAAATTTTTTTAAAGATGTGCTTGAGTTTGATTTTAGGAAATGTTTATTAGTTTTCCTTTTAATTTGAGGAATCAAGGCAATAGCTTGTTACTTAGGAGAGTAATAATTGGACCACAAGTATGTAATTTAAATAATAATAGTAATGATAGATTATTCAAGCTGGCTCTGATAAGACATCATGGAAAGTGGCTAATGTAGTGGTTAATGCAATTCTTCGGCTTTTTAAAGCTTCTATAAGGTGGATAGGAGGAAAAACAAGCAGTTTTTCACTTGAATATCAAGGGTTTAGTTATTTTTATTCAATGGTATTTCATTAGGTCTTTGATTTGAAAATAGATTGGAACTTCAGGTGACCTCAGACATACTTAACATTGTCAACCACACCTCACCATGTGCCTTGGCTCCCAAAGCCAGAATATTACGTGAAAACATCTTTAAAGATAAGAAGTACTCACTATTAGCCAAGATGCGGGACTTGAAAGATGGGGGCCCAAGGCCCAAGTTCACCTCCTGAAACAGTATAGCTTAGCTTGACATTGAGAACACCTGGGCTTCAGTACACTTGTGTGCTAAGTCGCTTCAGTCATGTCTGACTCTTTGTGACCCTATGGACTATAGCCCACCAGGCTCCTCTGTCCATAGAATTGTCCAGGCAAGAATACTGTTGTGGGTTGCCATGCCCTCCTTCAGGGGATATTCCAGACCTGGGGATTGAACCCACATCTCTTATGTCTACCGTATTGGCAGGGGTTTCTTTACCACTAGCACCATCTGGGAAGCCCATTATATTCCATTTAATGTGCTACCGAATACATACAACTTTTCTAGGACAAACTTCCTCCAAATCAGAATCACAGAACTTGTGACAAGGAAAACAAACATTTGCCAAGTCCCAGACATGAACCAAAGAACAATCTAGATGCAGTTACTCAATTTAGTCCAATTCATTAAACATTAATTGAGCACATACAGTATTCTAGACAATATGCTTGCTGCTAGGAAGAACTAAGTGGGTGGGATTGAAATGTTGCCATCAAAGAGATTCCAGTTGAAATGAGATTCATAATTTTAATGAAGCAGTTACTGTAGGGCACATACTATGTTAAGTACTTTACATGCATTAAAACATAATTTATTCTTACAAGTCATAGGAAGTAGATGCTATTACATTTCTCATTTTATAAACGAGAAAACCAAGACACAGAGAGTCTAAGGAAATTGCGAAGGGTATTCAGAAATTTAGAACCAGGATTCATGTCCAAGATTATGGCTTGAGAATTCACATTCACAATCACTTTACTGTCTCTAGAAAACTAGTTACAGCTCAATGGTGTCTGTTAATATGGTCTATAAAACTTAAGAGGCACAGATCTGCATGGGGCTTCCCTGATAGCTCGGTTGGTAAAGAATCCGCGTGCAATGCAGAAGACCCTGGTTCTATTCCTGGGCTGGGAAGATCCCCTGGAGAAGGGAACGACTACTCACTCCAGTATTCTGGCCTGGAGAATTCCATGGACTGTATAGTCCAAGGGGTCGCAAAGAGTTGGACACAACTGAGCGACTTTCACACTCACACTCACACAGAGCTGCATAGAGGGGGGAATGATAGATTTACTCAAACTGAGGCTGGGGTATAGAGTGAGAATTCAGAGAAAATAACATTAAATCCAGTAAATCCACAAGGTCTTTATAGTTACCCTTATTTTGTGTTTTTTACTGAACAAGTTGTTATTACTCTGAAAGCTTTACGGTCACATAGCTCACATATAAAAGAACTAAGCTTCAGATCTCAGGTTGTCTGAATTCCAGTCTCATGTCTTCTGGTTTAAACCTTAACTTAATTATTACTCATGAGGAAAGAACCAACCTGAGGTAGTAAGCATGAAAAGTCACTGGGGAGATAAAGGGGAGACCATTGTTGGGAGAAGTGAACTTAAAATGAAGCAGTCATTTGTTTCTTTTCTTTTAGAAACAAAGAGCTTTTAGGATGATTCAGAATAAAATACAAAAGCATAAAACTTAGCTGTTTTCAAGCAACCGATTGCAGACACATAGCATTTGAGAAATCAGGAGATGGGAGGAAGTTGGTGGTGGCCTGGCCTGGAAGGAAGAAGGGCGCTGGAAAGCCAGGAAAGCATGTTAGTCTCTGAAGGAGAAAAGAAACTCACACAACCTTTGAAACAACAACTTCATGTCAATGTAAGATACACAGATATTAAGGAGAAATCCCCACACAAGACTCTGTAGGGAAGCAGATGGTGACATCAATAATTCATTGGGAATTATGTGAAAAGATATGTTGCAGGAAGGGGGACCCCTTCCAGGGCCTGAAACTGGGCTCTTTGTTGAAGGAAGAGGGACCCCTTCCAGGGCTCGAAACTAGGCTCTTGTCTAACACTCGGAAATAAATTGTCCGAGGAGACACATCTGCTGACAAAGCAAGAGATTTTATTGGGAAAGGGCACCCGGGTGGAAAGCAGTAGGGTAAGGGAACCCAGGAGAACAGCTCTGTCACATGGCTTGCAGTCTCGGGTTTTATGGGGATGGGATTAGTTTCCCGGTTGTCTTTAGCCAATCATTCTGACTCAGAGTCCTTCCTGGTGGTGCACGCCTTGTTCGGCCAAGATGAATGCCAGAGAGAAGGATTCTGGAGGTGGTCGGACATGTAGTGTTTCCTTTTGACCTTTCCTGAACTCCTCTGGTTGGTGGAGGCTTATTAGTTCAGTGTTCCTTACCAGGACCTCCTGTTGTAAAGCAACGCATGCAAATGGTTACCATGGTGCCTGGCCAGGGTGGGCAGTTTCAATCAGTCTGCTTCCCCTAACAGATATTTACTGTTATTTAATATTCAAATTACTGGCATGAAGCAATTTGCTTTAACCTTTGGGGATGAAATGGTACATGACAAATGTTAAAATAAGCATACTGGGAAGCTAAAAAATTTCTGGGAGTCATTTGCAGAGAAACATGTACCAGATGATTCAATTTAGGCATGAGACATAAAGAACATTGCTCTGTGTCTGCAGAAATGGCAATGTAATATTACAGACTCTCCCAAGGAAGGTTTGAATGGATTTGGATTTGTGTAGAAAAATTCAGGTGTGAGTGGAATTGTACAGAAAAGTTGCTTTTTTTTTTTCTAAGTGGACAAAATGTATCGTCAAAAGTAGACTGAGGAGTGTACCAGCATGTAGAAAGTATTCAGTCCAGTGCTCTGCAACTTTGCAGAGACCAGTGTGACAGGATGCCCCAGTGAAAAGTAAACAGAGAAGTAGCAGGTTGAGGAGGAGGTGGGGGGTGAGGGGTATTTATGCTTCTGAAGAACAAAATGTACAGGACATTGCTGAAGAAGAAAATGAGGCCAATTTGAATATGAATTGGAAAGTTTTTAAATTGCAGAAGATTACAGAGGAAAGAAATAAAAATCCATAAGGATTCTTCCCTCACATAGCTTGAAAATGCTAGAAAATTTCGTATGTAGGAGGTAGAAAGAGGAAGATCTAAACAGATAAAACTCTTACCCATGAGAAAGAAAGAGGAGAAACTGACTGCAAAATAACGAAAGAATCTTTTGAAAAGGATGTGATGCTAAAATGTGATTGAGAACGGAAATACCCAAAGGTGATGGCAAGCCATACAGTGTGGACGAGAAGTCGCCCCCTTGCCCAGATGCGTGTGACTGGTGATGGTTTCTGAAAACAAAAAACTTGTTCTGAGATAATGTCTGAGATTAGAGTTCATCAGGAGAGTCACTGCTCCCACAGACTGTTCTCAGTGTGCTTAGGATTGACGTCAGTTTTATCTTTATCTTGTATTTGGTAAAGATTAGATACCCACCTCCTCTAGAAATGGAGTCCAAATACAAAGAACAGGGTCAGACCAGGGTCCTAAACTATACCCTTCTCTCTACTTGACCTTGAGAAATGGAAAGCCAAAAATCTGGAAAAAAAATCAAACTAGAAAGTCAAGTCATCTGAAATATATATGGAGTTTGTATTTTATATTTGCTATTATAAATGAAATTGGAAGGCAATTGTATCGTTGGCTAATGAAAGTACTTAGACAACTAGTTATGAATTAATTTAAAAGTTGACAGAATGAAAAGCATATTGATGAAAATGAAGTTTCACATGTTACTTGATTAATATAAGTAGCTAAATGTATCACGATAAATGTTCTGTGAGCTAAGAAAATTCTAGTTAGGTTATTGAAAGTTAGCAATTTCATAGCAACACACTGCTTTCCATTCCAGATACTGTAAAATACGTCCAAATTCCTGAAAGTTTTTCTCTTACTAACATTTCACTAAGGCAGATAGCCAGTTGAATAGGAAAAAAATTCCTCTCACTAAATTTGGTGCTCAAATTTCTTTGAGCTAAGAGTGGATAGAGTCTAGAGAATTATATTTTGAATGAAATAGACTAACCACTGATACCATGGATGGACTGGAAAAAAATCTTCCTTAGTGGGTAGATTAAGCAGGGAGAGAGGGGTGATATATCCCCTTTCCACATCAGCAGACTGTAGGTAGGGACCATTTCAAATTTCCTCTATCATGCCAATCTTCAGATAAATATAATCAGAGGTCAGCAAAATGCATCATTTCTCTGACTAAGCCATCATGAAAAGAGTGTATATTTAGGGCCAGTTATTTGTATAGCATAGTTTTTAGATGCTAAAATAGCTTCAATAAGAGGAGTTCTTTGCCTTAGTAGTACTCGAGGTCTGGAATAGAAATAGAGAAGGGTGGTTTTAAGTAAGATTGTACAGGAATATATTGAGCCCTGTCTTTTAAGTCAGAGAATCTTAAGTTTTAAAGGATTTTACTAGTTATGTGACCTTGGGTAAATGAATCCATCCTTCTCAGTCTCCATTTCTCTACTTAGATCCTGCCCTTCCCCTCACTGGCTGTCCTCGGGATTCATGCTGCAGGCAGGCACTTTTGTGAGGACTGGAGGAACTGGCATGTACTTGGAAGTCAATAAACAGCTGCTGTTACTCTTGATACTGTCCTAGTACAGGAATAGAGAAGTAAAGTAATAACGTAAAAGAGTTTTAAGATTATGGATTTTTAGATTATGGAGTTTTAAGGTTATGGAGACAGTTTTAGAAGAGTTGAGGAAAGAAAATTTGGCAACCGTATAGTGAAATATGGCTAGACTATTTAGGAATTACCTATAAGAATCAGAAGTGGGGAAATAAACAGCGAATGTGGAAAGCTTTCAGAAACGAGCTGTCCCCAGCCTTATATTTTCTCACGCCTTGGTCCCACTGCTACGACAAACTCAGGCAAGGGACAGCAGCGGCAACCAGAAAAACAAACCTGGAAATGAAACCTTGCTCGCCTCATATTAGATGGATATTGACTTTGCGAAAGTCATCTTGGCCTGTGCAGCTTGACATTTTAATTAATTAGAGAATGGAAAAGGAAGGGAAGAGGTCAGCACATTCATTGTATTGAATTTCCACCTCACGTGTTTGCAGAGCCTTCAGCCAGTCTCCACAGCCCTCGCTTGGGAAATCTCTCATGACCCCACCTTAATCCCCAGACAGACAAGGTTGGCTTAGAGAAAAGCAAACTGCTCGTAAGGGAAAGTCAGTCAAATCTGGTTGTCCCTTCCTCCGGTTCAACCTAGAGTGATTGATAGGAAGGAAGTAGGACTTTCTTAAGCCTTTGTTTTGTCTATGATTAGTTAAAATTTTTCTGCATCATATTATTCTGCACATCAGCCCCCAGTAACTGGCTCATAGCCCTCCCCACGTGTGCCCCAGCTCACAAGTGTGCAGTGAAGCTGCCAGATGATGGGTGATCAGGTGGAAAGTTGAGGTGAACTGTTCATGCCATGTGGTATAGACTGTGCTTACAGTATAAGAAGGAAGTGTCAAGAAATATAACTTAACAGTGTTACTCAGAAACCTCGAACTTACTCAGTATTCAGAGGACTGCTCTCTCTGTACAATAAATAATGGTGAAAGACAATAAAGTAAATTAAATGGAATGGGTCACTGAGAGATATGTTGTATCTTTCACACACACACACAAAATGCAAGTGTTCCTCCAAATATTCTATTAAGCAAACTGTATCAAAAACAGGAAAAAAAAGTTAAAATAACATCTATTTTGTAAAAATTCTAATGTGGCATCAAAGACATGTAAAACTAAGAAGCCAAAACTCAGGTTTATAAACAGTAAGAGCAACTTGGCTGGTGTCTTCTTATCTAAAACTCTCTTAGATTTTTACTTTATTTATAGAAATACTTAGTCTTCAAAAATTTTACAGAGCAAATTTCATTATGATCTTCATTTCACAGAATTGGAAACCAGTTTATATTGACTTGCTCAAAGCTATATGGTTAATAATTTACATAGTTGAAATTTAAACATGACTAAGTCCAGAGCTTGCTTAATCACTAAAATCTACTGCCTTAGCTGTTAAACTCTTCTGCCTGAGATATTTATCAAGGGAGTAGATGATCAGTACACAGACTATTTCATGCTGTGGAAATTCTAAGGAGTGCTAAATTCTCCTGTAGTGATGGAATGTACTCATTATGCATTACTTTCATTAAAAGTTGGGCTCATTAACTCTTTTTTGTATTACGCAAAAATCCCCAGGGTTACATTATAATCTTGTTCACTTTCAGTTCAGTTCAGTCGCTCAGTCGTGTCCGACTCTTTGCGACCCCGTGAATCGCAGCACGCCAGGCCTCCCTGTCCATCACCAGCTCTCGGAGTTCACTCAGACTCACATCCATTGAGTCGGTGATGCCATCCAGCCATCTCATCCTCTGTCATCCCCTTCTCCTCCTGCCCCCAATCCCTCCCAGCATCAGAGTCTTTTCCAATGAGTCAACTCTTCGCATGAGGTGGCCAAAGTACTGGAGTTTCAGCTTTAGCATCAGTCCTTCCAATGAACACCCAGGACTGATCTCCTTTAGAATGGCTTTGCTAATTGAACTCAATTCCTGGTGGAGGGTAGGTTCTCTTTGTCTTAATGAGAGAAAGAATGCATATGTTAAATGAATTTTTAATAAATATTCTTATTTATAAATGTTTAAATACTTTGCTTCCTTTCCATGTAATAACCATGGTTTATGCTAAAAGATCTGACTGGGGAGAATTTAACTGAAACAAACTAAACAAACTATTTGTTTCCTTTTCTATTTTTCTAAGGGCTTTCCTGGTGGCTCAGTTGGTAAAGAATCTACCTGCAAAGTGGGGAGACCTGGGTTCGATCACTGGATTGGGAAGATCCCTTGGAGAAGGGAATGCTACTCATGCCAGTATTCTGGCCTGGAGAATTCCATGAACTGTATATAGTCCATGGGGTCACAAAGAGTTGGATATGACTGAGCAACTTTCACTTTCTATTGCTCTATCTTGGGGCAGAATTAGCTGTTAGCTCCTTTCATTCTTCTTTACTTTAAATATTCCCCTGTGAAAGTATAAATATATTTCTAAGCATCCTGCTCAGTCCAAAACAAATTTCTAACATACTGGGTAAGAAGCCAGGGGATGAGGTATAGTGTTCATAATACCTCCAGCTTTTTCATCGGCTTAGTCACTATAGACAATGAAGGTTTATCTCATTTCACCACTGAATTTTGAGCATGAAAAGAGGTTTGTCAACAATGGACAGATAATAGCAAACTTCCACTGCAACAAATGATTGTGTGATCTCAAATAATTTATGTACAATAATGGATTTTGCTAGGAATGTTATGTGACACTCCATCTATATACTTTAAACTGTATATCTCATGTTACATCTTATAAGATTCTAGACCACCCATGGTAGTGCCAACTTTTTCATTTATGAGAGCTTTACCTTGAGAACATAGCTTTCTAAAAACTGAAACATTCAGAAAGACAACTGGGGTGGAGTTGGGGGGGTGGGGAGATCTGTTTTATTCTAAACCTACTTTCATGGATATTAATGAAAAATTCTGTGAAATACATATAAGGAAATGCTAACCTCACAGTTTCTTTTGTAATAATGGCAGTGTCCATCCAAGATTATTTAAATATAGAATACAGATGGGTTTTGAGATAACATTTAGATTGTCATTAAACAAGTTCGGCTATTTTCCCTTTCATTCAAATTGGGAACAAGTGATAACAAAATATTCATCTGACTAAGTCCATCAAATCCCAGATTAAAGATAAGTTCTTCTCGAAAGTCTAGACTAAGTCCTGTTTGCCTTAAAGGCCTACTGACCCTTATATTTGCTCTGGTATTGCAGTCATTAGTTGATTAGAGAGCATTAGAGCGTGAGACGTGCAGCCAGACTGCTGTTCTTCAGAACCTGACTTTGCCTCTTACTGCTAATTGTCCAGAGGCAGTTCTGTGTCTCACTTTGTCATCTGTAAAATGGCAATGTTAATAATAGAACCTCCCTCTTAAAATTATTGTGAGGACTAAGTAAGTTAAATGGGCTTCCCTGGTGGCTCACATGGTAAAGAATCGGCCTACAATGCGAGAAACCTGGGTTCGATCCATAGGTTGGGAAGATCCTCTGGAGGAGGGCATGGCAACCCACTCCAGGATTCTTGCCTGGAGAATCCCCAGGACAGAGGAGCCTGGCGGGCTACAGTCTATGGGGTCGCAAAGAGTTAGACACGACTGAGTGACTAAGCACAAACACACACAAATAAGTTCATACATTGAAAGTACTTTTACTAGTGGCTGGCAATAACACTCAAATGTTACATATAATTGTTATCATTTCTTTTATTTGCTGACTTTTCTGATAGGCTCTAAGCTCTGTGAAGACCATTTTTCTTTTTGCCTCTATCCTTCAAAATCAGCAGAGGTCTAGATGTGGCAAATGATTAATCACTATTTTTATTAAATTTATAAAGGAATGTGCAGGCCTTGCTATAATGAGAGTGGAACCGATGACTGATTATAACCACTAATGGTGTTTGATAACTTCTATTCTTTCTCTTTGCCAATTTCATTGTTCAGAGATGCTATTCTTTTTTGTAGGTCTTTCTCCAGAAAGTCTTTTCTTAAAGACATTTTTACATGATATGTCTTCCCCAAACAAGGTAAAGAATCAGGGTAGACATTAATTTATTCAGTAAATAATTTTTCAGCACTTGGTATGTATATAAACTAGCACTGGAGTGCCTTTAAAGAAACTCAGGTACTCAGAGTGTCCAAAGGTCTCAAGTATCTGTGATCATAAATGGTGAATTAGAGATATTGCTCTTCGCTGTCTCTTTTCAGTATTCAGGGTATAGCATGGCTGTCTCTGGATCTATACTTCAGTGCCATGGGGAAAATCAATAGTAATAACACAAGATGCTGAGAATGGGGGTTAGGTTTCTCCATTTTCTAAACTAATCTTCTAAGTCTGATACCTTCCTGCAAACTGGGAAAATACTGAATTATCTAGGGTTTAGATTAAGGCTGGCAAAGAATATACAAAAATAATATATAAAAAGATGGTTGAAGGTATTTTATTTTAGTCACGTTAATGAAATATATAATTTAGTGAGTACATGTAGATTTGGCATCCTGATATTTTCTTTAATTTTCCAGCCAAAGTAAAGTGTTGATTTGGCAGTTTTCTCCTTTAAGTGTTAATATTTCTAAAATGGAAAATTCGGGTAAGAAATAACCCAGTTTTATTCCCTTCATATGCCAATAAACATCACATATTAATTGTCAACTACAAATTTCATTTGATCCTCACTAGACTGCCAGACATTTGTATGAATATAAAAATTCTGTCTCTGAGTTTTATTCAGTTTTATAACTAATGCTTTTGAGAAGCTTATTCTTTAACAGTAATGTTAATAAAATACACTGTCTATAAGCTTGGTAAAAACAGGCTTTTTTCATGGGTGCAGTTTTTTAAAGATTTAGTAGTATCAGAGTTTTTATATGCAACTTGAATCTTACATACTGGAATATTCAAGGTAGGATTATTTTATAGGATGCAATATTTAACTAATTTCTATTGTAATAATAAAACTATGAGTCAGGAAATATTATGAATCAGAAAGTCAGATTATTTTAATGTGAAAATCATTAGGACTTTGTGTACTTAATCAGGATTGTCCATCTAGTCAAAGATGGAGAGAGTCTGAATTCTAAGTGCTCTAAAACGTTGTCTCTAATATGAGACAATGCCAAACGCTCTATAGCTTAAAACCAGACTAATTTACACTGTAAGTTGAGTGCAGTTTAGGCTGCCAGGGGCCTCTGCTCAGCAAAGTCACTGAGGAATCCAGGCTGGCAGACTCCATCACAACTCATATGTCCATATTTGCTGCCCCTGGAGGAAAGGAATGCGGTGAATCACTCACTGGCTCTTAACACTTCCTGACAAAGCAACCACATAGCCAAGCCTAACTGGAGAAGGAAAAAGAAGCATAGTCCGGCTTTATGATGTGCCCAAAAGAAGAAGCATCAATATATTTTGAACAGCCCTTATGATAAAATTTAGCCCTAAAATTGTTCTTGTCACTGGTTTCTTAAGTGCTATCATTTGCATCTTTTGATATATACTTTATTCTTACTTATAAAATTGATATACTTCTGTGCTATGGCTCATTCTCCTACATTCAGTTCAGTTCAGTTCAGTCACTTAGTCGTGTCTGACTCTTTGCAACCCCATGAATCGCAGCACACCAGGCCTCCCTGTCTATCACCAACTCCCAGAGTTCACCCAAACTCATGTACATAGAGTCGGTGATGCCATCCAGCCATCTCGTCCTCTGTCGTCCCCTTCTCCTCCTGCCCCCAATCCCTCCCAGCATCAGGGTCCTTTCCAATGAGTCAACTCTTTGCATGAGGTGGCCAAAGTATTGGAGTTTCAGCCTCAGCATCAGTCCTTCCAATGAACGCCCAGGACTGGTCTCCTTTAGGATGGACTGGTTGGATCTCCTTGCAGTCCAAGGGACTCTCAAGAGTCTTCTCCAGCACCACAGTTCAAAAGCATCAATTCTTCAGTGCTCAGCTTTCTTCACAATCCAACTCTCACATCCATACATGACCACTGGAAAAACCATAGCCTTGACTAGACAGACCTTTTTTGGCAAAGTAATACCCCTGCTTTTGAATATGCTATCTAGGTTGGTCATAACTTTTCTTCCAAGGAGTAAGCGTCTTTTAATTTCATGGCTGGAATCACCATCTGCAGTGATTTTGGAGCCCAAAAAATAAAGTCTGACACTGTTTCCACTGTAAATTAATTTGAGGAGCAGGATCACAATTCTTAAGAACATAATGGAGTAGTTCCTCTCATTTCTTTTTTCCATGTATTTTCTGATCACATGAATTGCCATACTGAGTCAGATCCTTGGTCATTTCAGCCAAAAACCTTATCCTTGGTAAAAATTAGTCACTTCTATTATTTCTCTATTGTTCTTAAAGAAAAGTGATAGAACTATTATAAGATTTGCTCTTTTAAAAATTAATGACTCTGCTTAAAGCACATAAAGATGAATAAGCACTTCCCATAAAACCAAATATTTCTTTCTTGAATTCTAATGAATCCCAATGAAAAATACAAAGTATTAAAATTTAGTTTTACAGAAATATTTCTAGTACAGTTTTGAAAGTTAGAAAAAATTAAAATAGGTACTTTTGAATGAAAATAAAACAACAAAACTCTAGTGACTCCATTTATCCAGTTTTGTAATTCAATGTCAAAAAAAAAAATGATAGACTTAGTTTTCTGGATCACATTTTAAAACAGAGAATCCCTCTAAGACCACAACTCAGCCCAGTCATTTTACAAATCAGAAAACTAAGACCCAAGAAATAGTCTGCTGAACAGGGTAGACCAATCCTGCCTTCCTAACAACTAAGTTCTAGGGGATAAAGACATCAAACTAAGAACCCTACAACTGTGAATGTGCCTGGAATGTAATAAGTACTCAAAATTATTGTTAGTCCTTTTAGACAGTCCTCTTTTCGGACTTTTCTCCCATTATTTTTATTCCCAAGTATACCTGACATACGGGATTCCCAGGTGGCTCATTGGTAAAAAATCCACTTGCCAAAGCAAGAGACATAGGACTGATCCTTTGGTTGGGAAGATCCCCTGGAGAAGGAAATGACAATCCACTCAGGTATTCTTGCCTGCGAAGTCCCATGGACAGAGGAGCTTTGCCGGCTACAGTCCATGGTCCATGGGGTCTCAAAACAGTCTACTATGACTTAGCGAGTAAACAACAAAAGCAACACACTTGATATATAAACATTTAGCCTGTGATAAGGTACTTCCAGATCTGTAGAACTTTCAGGGCAGTTAGAAGGTTCTTTTGGTTATATTTGTAAAATATACTGAAAGAACTTAGATATTAGTGAGCATTATTTGTCACAGTTTATTCTATTTCCAATTTTTTTTAAAAAGTATAATGGCTTGACCACAGTGAAAATGTCATTATGTTTCATTAATTTTCTTATTTAATGGCCCAGAACATTTCTCCTCAAAATATCTTTTCTATTGAAATAGAGACTTCAAAGGAATATATTCCTTGGAAACACTAAAATTTATGTTACATCTAACTGCCATCACCAGATCTCTGAAGTTGAGATACTATGGTATTTGTTTTTATCAGTGTGATGAATCATTGTTCCTTTAAGGTTTAGCTTTCTTCCTTAATGCAAACTTGGTAGATATCCTTTGGGAAAAAAGGCTGTTGGATAATTATGTTTGGAATAACACATGTCTTTTGCATCTAGTTATCTTTCTGGTGAATTGTCAAAGCATATAGGACATACAGAAAGAATCAGTAATGAAATTGTTGAGCACAATCAGTTTTGTGAAATGGAAACTCAACATACCTGTGAAATATAAGACAGGAAGAAATCCATTGTTTGCAAAATAACAACCAGCATAAAATCTTATTCTTTGAAAATAATGGCAGCATTGTTATATTACTGCAGCAAAGCCTTTTTTAAGGGAAAAAAATGACTGCCTCTGGAAGCATTCAAAATTGTATAGCATTGGTTTTGGGCCATATAAAATTAATTTGTATAAATGATTTCAAAGGAAACCAATAAAACTATGGATATAATCCAGAAAGAGAAAGAACAGTAAACAACCCTTTATTGTTCTGTGTAGGAAAACTACCTGGCCTTATATTGAAATGTTCTAAATGACTCACACTGCTGTTAAATGTTTACTTTTTATAGAATCAATTATCAGCATTTTTAAAGAATAAATTGCTTTCAGAAAGAGCTATAAACTAAGAGAATATCATAAAGTCTTAATAAATAATGTATAATTTATTTCAGTTAGGTCATTAAAACAAAATATCAACTGTCTATGATTTTGCCACCTTCTTAGGGGCTTCTAGTTTATAATATTTACATGTAGATGTAAATATAAATTATATAAATATACAAAGAAATAGATGAATTTTGATAGAGATTACCAGACTACTCTCTATGCTTAGTGAAGTAGTTTACTCCGTTATAGGTCAGTGTAGAAATGTAGCTATGACTTATCAAACTTTTAGAATTTTGCCACTTTCATAGAAGTAGAGGAATATTTCACTTCTTTTGTTATAAATGCGATTAAACATATTTTCATATGTTATAAAATAATTTGCATGACTTTTTCTGTAAACACTGTCAATATTATTTGCCCTTTTGGCTGTTGTGATTCCTGGCTTGTTAATCTTTCTCTTCTCCATTTTGAGTAGTCATCTAGATTTGGGGGAAATTAGTACTTTGTCTCTAATATAAATTGTAAAAGTTTTTCCCAGGTTCTCCTTTGTCATTTAATTCTTTTTTTGTATTTATTGAGATGGTCAGTTTCCAGTCTTCATTTGTTGTTGTAGTATATCATCTTTATTGATTTGTGGGTATTGACCATCCTCATATCCCAGGAATAAATTCCACTTGAAAACCAATAAAGAAACATTGGATTTAGACTACATATTATATCAGTTGGACTTAACAGAACATTGTAAAAAACAAGAGCAGACTACATTTTCTTCTCAACTTCACATGAAACAACCTCCAAGATAAATTAGATCACAAAACAAGCCTTAACAAATTTAGGAATATTGAAATCATACTGAGCATCTTCTCTGACCACAGTGGTGTGAAATAAGAAATCAATGACAAGAGAAGAAGTGGAAAATTTACAAATGTCTGGAGGTTATATGGAGAAGGCAATGGCACCCCACTCCAGTACTCTTGCCTGGAAAATCCCATGGATGGAGGAGCCTGGTGGGCTGCAGTCCATGGGGTCGCTAAGAGTCGGACACGACTGAGCGACTTCCCTTTCACTTTTCACTTTCATGCATTGGAGAAGGAAATGGCAACCCACTCCAGTGTTCTTGCCTGGAGAATCCCAGGGACGGGGGAGCCTGGTGGGCTGCCGTCTATGGGGTCGCACAGAGTCGGACACGACTGAAGTGACTTAGCAGCAGCAGCAGGGGGTTATATACCACACTCCCAAACAACCAATGGATCAAAGAAGAAATCAAAAGGGAAATCAAAAAATATATTCAGACAAGTGAAAATGGAAACAGAACATGCCAAAACTTATGGCATACACCTAAAGCAATTCTAAGAGGGAAATTTATAGTGATAAGTACCTACATTAATAAAAAAGAAAGATCTCAAGTAAACAATGTAACTTTACATCTCAAAGAACTAGAAAAAAACAACAAATTAAGCTTAAAGTTAATGGAAAAAAAGAATTAATATAGATCAGGTAGAAATAATTGAAATAGAAAGTAGAAAGATAATAGAAAAGATCAACAAAATTAAGCTTTTTTAAAGATAAATTGACAAATTTTTACTAGATTAATAAAAAAAGACTCAAGTAAATAAAATCAGAAATAAAAGAGGAGATATTACAACTGACATCATAGAAATACTTGAGACAGTAAGGAAACTACTTTGAACAATTATACACCAAAAATTTAGATAACCTAGAAGAAATGGATACATTTCTAAAAATATACAGCCTACCAATACTGAATCATGAAGAAACAGAAAATCCAATAGATCAATTACTAGTAAGGAAGTTGAATCAGCAATCAAAAAAAACAGTCTAGGACTGATGGCTTTACACGTGAAAATTGTACCAAACATTTTTTTAAAATTAGTATCAATTCTTCAAAAACACAGACAAGGAAAAATCACTTCCAAATTCATTTTATGAGGCCCACATTACCGTGACACCAAAGGAAGACAAGGATACTATAAGAAAAGAAAATTATAGGTTAATGTTCCTGATGAGCACTGATACAAATATTCTCAACAAAATATTAGAAAACTAAATTCAATAATACATTAAAAGGACTTTCCTAAATTATTTTTATGTTTGTGTTATATTGTACTTGATTCTCATGAATTTTTCAGATGTAAAATATATCATTATTAAATGGTAATAGTTCCCACCCCTCTTTCCAATTTCTGTATATTCAATTTTATTCTCATTAATTGTACTTATTAACTCAATGCAATGTTAACAGTCATGATCCTGGATATCCTTGCCTTATTTCCAACTTTAGTGAAAATACCTTTATTATTTTCCCCATTGAATTTGATACTGTCTTTGGGACTGAAATAATTATGTTTATCAGGTTATATCTTGTGTTGTTTTATCAAGAATGCATATTCAATTTTATCAAACACCTTTTTAGTATCAATGGACAGAAGCATGTTATTTTTCTCTTTACTTAGTCTAATAAATGAATGGATTTCATATCATTGAACTACTTTTGTGTTCCTGGATTAAATCTCTCTTGGTTGTGATATAGTCTTATAAAGTGCTACTAGAGTCTAGTTGAGAAATTGTATTATTTTAATATTGACTGCAGATGGTGACTGCAGCCATGAAATTAAAAGATGCTTACTCCTTGGAAGGAAAGTTATGACCAACCTTGATAGCATATTAAAAAGCAGAGACATTACTTTACCAACAAAGGTCCGTATAGTCCAGGCTATGGTTTTTCCAGTAGTTATATATGGATGTGAGAGTTGGACTGTACAGAAAACTGAGCGCAGAAGAATTGATGCTTTTGAACTGTGGTGTTGGAGAAGCCTCTTGAGAGTCCCTTGGACTGCAAGGAGATCCAACCAGTCCATCCTAAAGGAGACCAGTCCTGGGTGTTCATTGGAAGGACTGATGTTGCAGCTGAAACTCCAAGATTTTGGCCACCTGATGCAAAGAGCTGACTCCTTTGAAAAGACCCTGATGTTGGGAAAGATTGAAGGTGGTAGGAGAAGGGGACAGCAGAGGATGAGATGATTGGATGGCATCACTGACTCAACGGACATGAGTTTGGGTAAACTCCAGGAGTTGATGATGGACAGGGAGGCCTGGCGTGCTGTGGTTCATGGGGTCACAAAGAGTCGGACACAACTGAGTGACTGAACTGAACTGAACTGAATATTGAAATTCATGAGTATAAATGTGGCACAGTGTATATTTGTGTAGTCATTTTTTAATCTGGGTATTCATCATTTAAATAGAATTTGGAAATATTTCCCTTTTTCATATGCTCTGGCATATTTTATCAACACTAGATTTGTATTTTTAAATATTTATTCTGATATATGGCAGAGAGTTTTCGGTGAAAGCATCTTCATATGTTAAAAGGCTCTGTTTTCCTTATGATCATTTCTTTTGATGTATTCTCTTAACTATCATATTACTTCTTTTGTTAAAACTTGACATGAGTCCAGTTTTCTGATAAAATCTTCATCTAATTGCAAAGAGATCACAGTTGTTCTACAGACTAGGCAAGTTTCAGCTGTCACCAACTAAGACTGAAAGCATGGCTAGTCTGTACACATCTGGGTGTACTCCAGTCCACCCCCATTCTGCTTTTTTAGACTAGGTATAGTCAGGGATGATGAGGAGTGTGGTTCTGCTACTTCTCAGTTCTTCAGTGTACCTCCTATTACACAAAAGGCATTTGACCTTCAGGATGGGCCTCTCCCCTTGAGGAAGCATATTTGTATGGTTATTCCCTGAGATCTGCTGCAGCTGGAGTCTCTCCACATGGTCCTCCACCTCCTTCACCTGCCTTCTGGTGGCATCTATATGAACTCAGTACCTTTAGCTACCTTTTATGTTTATGGTGTCTTTCTTCTAGTTTAATTAACAATAGAGTTATTTAATTTTTTTTCTTGTTATTTTTGGACAATTTCCAGGAAAACAGGGAAATTGATGAGCTACACAGCCATGAAGCAGAAAACCAAAGTATATTTTTTAAAGATAAGATTTTATCAACTCATGTGACATTGATGGTCTATGACATTGGCAGTTTTCTTTTAGAAGTAAAAATGGTTAGACCACTTAGGCACTTGAAATTGCTACGATTTGTGAAGTCTAATAAGAATTGCTTTTCTATCGATTGTGCTATATATCACACCTAAGGAATACTTCAGCCAAATTGGTACACCTTTATTTGTCCTTAACAAATATGATATATTTAGATGCTCAATTCCCTTTAACAGAAGTTGTGAGTGATCAATAACTTTATAAAGCAATTCTTTACTCAACAAAGTACTTACTACATATTCATAAAATACAGAGTTTGTATCCCACATTTGGGATACCACATTTGGATTATGTTTTATTGTACCTGATTTATTTCTAATGTTTCAAGAATATATCATTACTATGTAAAGAGAGAAGCAGTTTTATTATATTGTATTATGTTGACAAATATATTCAGTGGATATAATCAAGAAGTATAATTTAAGAATACCTCCCCAGCAATGCAACAAATTAAATAGATTTTATACAGTCAGTAAATTTATTCTAACAACATTTGTATTTGTAAGCATGGAACTTCATCAGAACTATGTAGGGGCTTTCCTCCCAAATTAATCTTCTTAAATAATGAAAACTTGTAACTGGGTATTTCTCTGAGTAATTTCTAAAGATTTTATTTTACTTTGACTGTTTTCTCTTCCAAGACACACCGTAAATATTCTGCAGCAAATTGTGATTTGGCTCCACACTTTAGGATGTATTTTTCTTCTTGTTCCTAACTAGTAATAGTAATGTCACTGAACACTGATGTTTCTGTACATCAAATGCAAAACCAAGTTATAGATAATCTGAAGTTAGAACTTTTTTTTTGTAAATACACATTTACCACCTATTTTCAAATATGGTATTTACATTTAACCATTTTATATGTTAGGATAAACTACATAAAATGTGTGAAAATCTTTTACAAGTCATTAGTAATTTAGTATAATGTTCAAAAAGTTTGGACTTGGCAGCCATAGTGCCTGGATTTAAATATTGTCTCTATCACTTAGTAACTGTTGTGATTTTGTAAATTATTAAATCTAATTTCCTTATACCTAAAATGGTACTTTCCACAATTTATTAAAAACAAATTCAAAGAATTGTATAATGAGTTAAAATACTTGCAACAGTGCCTGACACAGAGTAGTGGCTACTACAATTTCAGGACACTGCCTCTAGATAATTGGAGGCTTCCTGTTATAACAAGTCCAAATTATGAATACCTGATTTATCTGAAGCATAGCCTAATCTTCACAAATATTTAAAAGCTAGCCATGAGATTAAAGGAAATAGATAGATCCAATTAAATACTTCCAACAAAAGGAATTTTTGGAAGAAGGAGAGAAAAAAGCTCTAGATATGTAACACAGAAGGAAATTATTTAGCTTGAAGCATTAGATTTGTCAGTGCTTCAGAGCTTCCCCACATTATCTTATTCACTTCCAATATTATTTTAATTCATTTGCCAACAAGTAATCCAAATATCATATTGGACATAATTATTGTTTTGGCATAGGCATAAGAGAGAACAGAAGTACTCAAAGGATAGTATAAAAGCCCGAAGTACTTGAGAATTAAAATTACACAGCTAGTCATATGTATGTTTCCAGCATATTAAATCATGGTTACATTTACAAAAGATAGGAAAGGGGAATGTATAGTGATAGCAAGCCATCCTGACATCAGAAATGAAGCACATCCAGTCTCACTGAGCAGAGAATTTCATTTATGTTACAAAAACCCTAGATATTCATGTCATAATTTTACTGAAATGTTGTGTCCCACTTAGAGAGTCAAATCCCAAAAGGACAGAAAAGATCTGAGAACAGTTGAAAAAATAGGAATTTTAAAAATTGAAAAACTTTATAAAAGAGGTCCTAAAGATGAAAGTTAAGGATTATGATAGTTAGCCTATAAAGTTGAAGTCAAGAGCCATGTCTTTTAAAA
Organism: Bubalus bubalis; assembly: GCF_019923935.1. Lineage (NCBI taxonomy): Eukaryota > Metazoa > Chordata > Mammalia > Artiodactyla > Bovidae > Bubalus > Bubalus bubalis. The sequence goes on along the minus strand of NC_059163.1, from coordinate 97,995,706 downwards.
ATATGGTGGAATTTTATGAAAATGACACCAAGCAATTAATTGTTCTCTCTGTATATAAGATAGCTAATCCCAGCTTCAGGGCCACTAGCTTATCGGGAAAGATTCTGTGATGGAATTTCCTTATCCAAAAAGCAGGGAACATTTTTAATCACTGACCTCTCAGAATTATTGTACACATAAGATAAAAACCCGCCTGCAATGCTGGAGATGTGGGTTAGATCCCTGGGTTGGAAGATCCCTTGGAGGAGGGAATGGCTATCCACTTCAGTATTCTTCCTGGAGAATCCCATGGACAGAGAATCTTGCAGGCTACAATCTATAGGGTTGCAAAGAGTTGGACATGACTGAAGCAACTGAGAACACATGCATCAGATAACTATGGGATATTATTATTACTTTGATTGGTAGTTCTATAGAATAACAATCAGTTCAGTTCAGTTGCTCAGTCGTGTCCGACTCCTTGCGACCCCATGAATCACAGCAAGCACGCCAGGCCTCCCTGTCCATCACCAACTCCCAGAGTTCACCCAGACTCACATCCATCGAGTCAGTGATGCCATCCAGCCATCTCATCCTCTGTCGTCCCCTTCTCCTCCTGCCCCCAATCCCTCCCAGCATCAGAGTCTTTTCCAATGAGTCAACTCTTCACATGAGGTGGCCAAAGTATTGCAGTTTCAGCTTTAGCATCATTCCTTCCAAAGAAATCCCAGGGCTGATCTCCTTCAGAATGGACTGGTTGGATCTCCTTGCAGTCCAAGGGACTCTCAAGAGTCTTCTCCAACACCACAGTTCAAAAGCATCAATTCTTTGGCACTCAGCCCTCTTCCAACAACACAAGAGAAGACTCTACACATGGACATCACCAGATGGTCAACACCGAAATCAGATTGATTATATTTTTTGCAGCCAAAGATGGAGAAGCTCTATACAGTCAGCAAAAACAAGACCAGGAGCTGACTGTGGCTCAGATCATGAATTCTTTATTGCCAAATTCAGACTTAAATTGAAGAAAGTAGAGAAAACCACTAGACCATTCAGGTATGACCTAAAACAAATCTCTTATGATTATACAGTGGAAGTGAGAAATAGATTTAAGGGCCTAGATCTGATAGATAGAGTGCCTGATGAATTATGGAATGAGGTTTGTGACATTGTACAGGAGACAGGGATCAAGACCATCCCCATGGAAAAGAAATGCAAAAAAGCAAAATGGCTGTCTGGGGAGGCCTTACAAATAGCTGTGAAAAGAAGAGAAGTGAAAAGCAAAGGAGAAAAGAAAAGATATAACCATCTGAATGCAGAGTCCCAAAGACTCGCAAGAAGAGAGACGAAAGCCTTCTTCAGCGATCCGTGCCCAGACAGAGAGGACAACAACAGAACGGGAAAGACTAGAAATCTCTTCAAGAAAATTAGAGATACCAAGGGATCATTTCATGCAAAGATGGGCTCCATAAAGGACAGAAATGGTATGGACCTAACAGAAGCAGAAGATATTAAGAAGCGATGGCAATAATACACAGAAGAACTGTACAAAAAAGATCTTCACGACCCAGATAATCACGATGGTGTGATCACTGACCTAGAGCCAGACATCCTGGAATGTGAAGTCAAGTGGGCCTTAGAAAGCATCACTACGAACAAAGCTGGGGAGGTGATGGAATTCCAGTAGAGCTATTCCAAGTCCTGAAAGATGATGCTGTGAAAGTGCTGCACTCAATATGCCAGCAAATTTGGGAAACTCAGCAGTGACCACAGGACTGGAAAAGGTCAGATTTCATTCCATCCCAAAGAAAGGCAATGCCAAAGAACACTCCAACTACCGCACAATTGCACTCATCTCGCACGCTAGTAAAGTAATGCTCAAAATGCTCTAAGCCAGGCTTCAGCAATATGTGAACCGTGAACTTCCTGATGTTCAAGCTGGTTTTAGAAAAGGCAGAGGAGCCAGAGATTAAATTGCCAACATCCTCTGGATTATGGAAAAAGCAAGAGAGTTCCAGAAAAAGATCTATTTCTGCTTTATTGACTATGCCAAAGCCTTTGACTGTGTGGATCACAATAAACTGTGGAAAATTCTGAAAGAGATGGGAATACCAGAGCACCTGATCTGCCTCTTGAGAAATTTGTATGCAGGTCAGGAAGCAACAGTTAGAACTGGACATGGAACAACAGACTGGTTCCAAATAGGAAAAGGAGTACATCAAGGCTGTATATTGTCACCCTGCTTATTTAACTTACATGCAGAGTACATCATGAGAAACGCTGGACTGGAAGAAACACAAGCTGGAATCAAGATTGCCGGGAGAAATATCAATCACCTCAGATATGCAGATGACACCACCCTTATGGCAGAAAGTGAAGGGGAACTCAAAAGCCTCTTGATGAAAGTGAAAGTGGAGAGTGAAAAAGTTGGCTTAAAGCTCAACATTCAGAAAACGAAGATTATGGCATCTGGTCCCATCACTTCATGGGAAATAGATGAGGAAACAGTGTAAAAAGTGTCAGACTTTATTTTGGGGGCTCCAAAATCACTGCAGATGGTGACTGCAGCCATGAAATTAAAAGATGCTTATTCCTTGGAAGGAAAATTAGATCAACCTATATAGTATATTCAAAAGCAGAGACATTACTTTGCCACCAAAGGTTCGTCTAGTCAAGAATAACAATAATTCTTTTTTTTTTTAAATCAGAAGCATTTATTCATTGTCTTTTCTTGATCTAAAAACAGGCCTCTGTAGAAGAGGCTTTAGTTTGTTACTCAATAAATATTCCTTGAATTCAACTGTGAAGAGTAGGAGACATTGTCATTTAAGAAACCAATCTTTAAAGACAATTTCAAACAGATCTAAGAACAAACTTGCTAATTATCACTGTGCTAAATATGAAAAGGAGACTCTAGAGTAAGGACTAACTGCCATTTCATTCTCAGAGACCTTTAAAAACACAAAGAAACTATCCTCCTGAGTTATTTTAAATTTCTTTCTACATAATAAATGGGAGAGTGGAAGTGTGAACAAGATACATTGAACATCTTAATAGTTATGAAATCATATGATCATGAATTGTGGCTTGAAAATGATAGCTACTAGGGCAGATGACAATCTATAACATCATTGATCTATTGAGGAAGATTTGCCCACATACACAAGCCAACATTTTCTTTGTTTTTTGAAATTTGTTAGCAATTATTATTACTGAATTGGCACAGCAGAAATGCATGATGTTGGAGAAAAGGAGTTAAATTTCAACTTGTGAGCTCGAAACTCATTTTAACAGTGAGTGTTGCTCACTGGTGTTACTGTTGTCATAACTGCTTTATTAGCTGACCTAGCCATGCACCGCAAAAGTGTTTTTAAACTGTTGCATGTCAGAATATTGGCATGTGAAATCATGTGTTCCCATTAATGTTTATTATCAGTACAAAGTATCTTCCAATATAAAAGTTAAATGAAGTAAATTGTTAAATAATTGTGTTCAACAAACAGTAGATTTCATGGTCTAACATTAATTATAATAGCATTTACTTGCACAGTAAATATTGGTATATTTTATTCATTTCTTAAAGGCATATATCTTCTCAGATTATGAAACATTTAACACAGCTTGCTAAAAGTCAAGAAAATGTTCAAGCATCAAAGAGTATATCTAAAACCATGAATTCATTTACCCCTTCATTTACTCGCTCATTCAATGAAAATTTGTTTAATATCTACCAATCACTATGATTGGAATTTAGGGGTGCAAAGGTGAATAAAGTATGATCCTTCCCTTCAAGAAACTTGAAACTCTTTGTACTACAGACCCATAAACAAATGATTTAAGATGCTCCAATAAATGAATGCATAAGAGGTGAGGTATATGAGAAGGTCTCAAATAAATGTATGTATAAAGGGCTACAGGACCCCTGAACAGATGTTTAAGACATTCAAGATGCACATGTTCTCTGAATAGCTAAAACAATCCTGAGAAAGAAAAACAGAGTTGGAAGAATCAGGCTCCCTGACTTCACACTATACTACAAAGCTATAGTAATCAAAACAGTATGAGACTGGCACAGAAACAAAAATAGAGATCAATGCAAAAGGATAGAAAGCCCAGAAATAAACCCACACACCTATAGTCAACTAATCTATGATAAAGGAGGTAAAAATATACAATGGAGGAAAGATGGTCTCTTTAATAAGTGATGCTGGGAAAACTGGACAACTACATGTAAAAAAATGAAATTAGAACACTCCCTAATAGCATATACAAAAATAAGATCAAAATGTATTAAAGACCTAAATATAAAACTGGATACTATAAAACTCTTAAGAGGAAAAGGTAGGCAGAACACTCTTTGACTTAAATTACAGTAGTATCTTTTTTGGTCCACCTCCTAAAATAATGAAAATAAACACTAAAATAATCAGATTTCCTTGGTGGCTCAGTGGTAAAGAATCCGCCTGAAATGCAGGAGACATGAGAGACACAGGTTCAATCCCTGGGTCAGGAAAATCCCTGGAGAAGGAGATGGCAACCCACTCCAGTATTCTTGCCTAGAGAATCCCATGGACAGAGGAGCCTGGCAGGCTATAGTCCATGGGATCACAAAGAGTCGGACATATCTGAGTGATTAACACAAACAAATGGGACCTAAATAAACTCAAAAGCTTTTGCACAGCAAAGGAAATCATGAAGAAAATTAAAAGACAACTCACAAATGGGAGAAAATATTTGCAAATAAAGCGACCAATAAGAGATTAATCTCCAAAATGTACAAGCAGCTAATGTAGCTCTATGTCAAAAAGCAAACAACCCAATCAAAAAATTGGCAGAAGATCTAAATAGATATTTCTCCAAAGAAGACATACAAATGGCCACAAAACACATGAAAAGATGCTGAACATCACTAATTATCAGACAAATGCATCAAAACTACAATGAGGTTTCACCTCACACCGGTCAGAATGTCCATCATCAAAAAATCTATAATCAATCCTGGAGAGGGTGTGGATAAAAAGGAATCTTCCTGTACTGTTAGTAGGAATGGAAATTGGTTCAATGATTATGGAGAACAGTATGCTGCTGCTGCTGCTAAGTCGCTTCAGTCGTGTCCGACTCTGTGCGACCCCATAGACGGCAGCCCACCAGGCCCCGCCGTCCCTGGGATTCTCCAGGCAAGAACACTGGAGTGGGTTGCCATTTCTTCCTCCAATGCATAAAAGTGAAAAGTGAAAGTGAAGTCGCTCAGTCGTGTCCAACTCTTAGCAACCCCATGGACTGCAGCCTACCAGGGTCCTCCATCCATGGGATTTTCCAGGCAAGAGTACTGGAGTGGGGTGCCATCGCCTTCTCCTGGAGAACAGTATGGAGGTTCCTTAAAAAATTAAAAATAGAACTACCATATGATCCAGCAATCCCATTCTTGGGCATGTATCTGGAGAAAACCATAATTCAAAAAGATGCATGCACCCTAATATTCATTGCAGTACTATTTACAAAAGCCAAGACATGGAAGCAACCTGTGTCCATTGACAGAGAGTGGATAAAGAAGATGCCGTTATTGTATACAATGGAATACTACTCAGCTTTAAAAAAGAATAAGATAGTTCCATTTGCACCAACATGAATGGACCTGGAGATAATCATACTAAATGAAGTAAGTCAGGCAGAAAAAAACAAATATAATATGTTTTATATTATAATATAATATCACTTATGTGTGGAATCTAGTTTTTAAATGATATAAATGAACTTATTTATAAGACAAAAACAGACTCACAGATTTTGAAAACAAACTTTTAGTTACCAAAGGGGAAATGTGGGGGTGCGGGATAAAATTAGGATCTTGAGATTAATATAAACACACTAGTATATTTAGAATTATCAACAAGGACCTACTATAATATAGGGAACACTTATTGGTATTCTGTAATAACCTATACGGGAGGAGAAGCTGAGAAAGAATTAATATATGTATATGTATAACTGAATCACTATGCTATATACTTTAATACAATGCTGTAAGTCAACCATATTCCAATATCTTAAATGCACATATTCTTGCAATTAGATTTAAGTTTTAGACAATAGAAACAAATGATTTTAATACATGGAATAGACCTTTCTAATTGAATTCCTTCCAATTCCCTAAATAAAGCAAATGGACCTACGCAATCCCAATTGTTCCCTATTTCCTAATCTTACCCCTTACTTTCTTATTCATGAAGTGACATAAATGAAAGAAATAAATGGAGATTCAAGTTACACGGATCTTGCTAAGCACTGGTTTCCTTACTTTTAAATGTGGATAATAAATTCACCTCTCTGAATATTTTTGAGGACAAGAAATAATGAAAGTAAGTGTACTTGTCATTTTTTCAGCATTCAATAAAATGTAGATGCTGATATAATTGGATGCTGTCATGCTGCATTCTGCCCTGGGATACCTTGTCACCCTCCCCCTGATGGCATTCTTTCTGACTCTGAAGGTCTACATTTCATGTCAAATTTCCTTCTCATTTACTCATTCTTCTCATGTGATTACTCCACTGCAGCATAGTAAGGCTTTCACATTTTATACACTCTAAGATCCCTAATAAATATGTTTTCAGTTGAATTGAGCTCTTAGCCTAGAGATAATGAAGTTAAGAGAGGAGAGGAAAACCATACCAAGAAAATGTCCAGTGATCTACTAAAGGTCGCACAACCTATTAGGGGCTGAAGTGGGGCTAGAGCCAGGCTTCCTGATGCTTGGTCTAAATAACACTGTCTCTTTGGAAGTATGGCTGTGTATCTTCAGAGACCAAATTTATCTTCAGCTCTCACTTATCCAGCCCTTATAAGGAATTAGTTAAATGGGTAACCAGTTCAACAATTACTGTAGCAAACACAGCATTTACTAATATTTACAAAGTGATGTGTGTATTATATTTATATATATATATATACACACACATATGTATACATAATCCTCATAAAACTATGAAGAGGGTATTAACATTATGTCCCCACTTATAAATGAGGAAACTGAGTCAGAGAGAGGATAAATTACTCCCTTAAGGTCATGCTGCTAGTGAGTGGCAGAGCCAGGATTCAAACCCAGGCTCCATGGTCTCTACACTGAGTCTACTGACTATTGGTTTTCCCATGAACTTACATACTGACTTAAAAGTGTACAAATGCTAAAATATTTCATATCAATAAAGCTTATGTCTTGTGAATTATTCTCTGTCAGTGACCTTGGGGTCTTTGTACAGTCAGTCCCTGTTATTTTTCCAAGTAATTCTTAGCACTTTCTAAGCCTTTCTGATCACTGCACATATTAAAACTAGAACAGAAACCATATTCTACCCCTGTTGCTCTTACTTTAATTTGAATCTGATATAGGTTTATGGGAGTCATTAGACCTCTTTTCCAAAATTTTACAGTCTTTCTTCTGGACAGATAGTAGTAGTATTTTTACCCACTCCTTTGAAGTCAGGTATAGATGCCTGGAGAAGACTCTTGAGAGTCCCTTGGACTGCAAGGAGATCCAACCAGTCCATTCTAAAGGAGATCAGTCCTGGGTGTTCATTGGAAGGACTGATGCTAAAGCTGAAACTCCAATACTTTGGCCACCTCATGCGAAGAGTTGACTCATTGGAAAAGACTCTGATGCTGGGAGGGATTGGGGGCAGGAGGAGAAAGGGAAGACAGAGGATGAGATGGCTGGATGGCATCACCAACTTGATGGACGTGAGTCTGAGTGAACTCCGGGAGTTGGTGATGGACAGGGAGGCCTGGCGTGCTGCGATTCATGGGGTCGCAAAGAGTCAGACACGACTGAGTGACTGAACTGAACTGAACTGATAGATGCCAAGTTTGGTTGATCAATGAAGTGTGAGTAGCAGTGATGTGTGTTGTCTCGGGGAGAAAGCCTGAAGAGCCAGTGCAAGATTCTCCATACTCCCTCCCCACTGTGGAGTTGATCATGGAAGCAGACACTGAGATAAGCCTGAGTCCCAAAATGATTGTGTAGAGCAGAGGTCACCTGGCAACTCATAATGAACACATAGGGTGACCGACAAATAAGCATTTCTTGAGTTAAGCTCCTGAGATCTTTGTGATTACTACAAGTTTATCCTGACTCTTCTAAGGTTTAGTTACCATTAGAAATACTTTATATAGTTTATGTATTTATCTAAAACAGTTTTAGAATAGTTAGCAAATTACGTGACATCGTTTGACTCAACTTTTATGCTTGGTGAGTTTTCCAAACATATGTTTTCTATAAATGTGAGGTGTGAAAACACTTCCTAGGAGTTAAGACAGCTTTCAAAGGCCTAATTAGGACTGAAATAGCCTATACTTTCACTTCCAGAGATGTTCCCTGAGATACAAAGTTACGCATAATTACACATATGATAGTGCCATTAATGTTGGATTTCTGTTATTGTTCTTTTTGAGTTGCTCTGAATGTTTTGTTCACCCCTCTCACTTATTTTCAGATGGCTAAACATAGGGTGCTCCAGTGAAGCACTTTTCAGAGTGTTTTAATACAACTTGCTGATGTTTTCAACTACATTTGTTTCCCACTGTTATACTAGCTTCCCTGGAGAAGGAAATGGCAACCCACTCCAGTACTCTTGCCTGGAAAATCCCATGGACGGAGGAGCCTGGTGTCCATGGGGTTGCAAATAGTCGGACACGACTGAGTGACTTCACTTTCACTTCACTTTATTATACTAGCTGTTGACTATAGATATGGTACAAAAAAATATTTTCAGCACATCCTCCAAGAACCATATTTTGACAAGTCTTTGGAGGACTCTTTCAGGGACTGCATTAGTTGCTGACTCATCCCAGCTTGGATCCTTCTGGAACTTCATTTTTATAAATGGTCAAACCCTTGATTATTCAAACTCATGGAAGGAAACAGCACTATCCATAAATTCAAAACCAGAACTGATCCAAAAGGCATTAATATTTGGCTCTGGAGATCATTATATAACATTTTGTGAAAGCAGCCTCTTTATCCACCCAGTTCTGTAGCTCCTGACCTTCCCTGGACATATATTAAATGAACATTGAGTGGGACCCAGCAATGACCTGGAGCCGGAAAAGGCCACTTGTCCCTGATATTTGCCACCTTTTGTCTCCAGAGTCGATGTGTCTATTAAGAGGTTATCAAATTTCTCCATCTGTGCTCTGTATGCATCTATCGATGCAGCTTCTGGAAAGACCGGCCTTTCCAGATGTCAGAAGCATCCTATCTGTTAGAAAGAAGCCATTCTGAATTCAGAATTTATTATTTTTCTGTCAAATTTATCCTGTCAGGTAATTTCTTTTTTTTTTGGTTTTGATTGCTTATTATTTGTATTTGTTTTCTTTTTAAATTTGTAAATGCAGTAAACCCACAGTAAATTTGATGTAGGCCAAATAAAAGTATTGAAAGGAGAACCTTCCAAACCTTAAATGATAACTCTCTTTCTCTCTTTTAAACTATGGTGCTTTCTACCACATCACACAGTATTTTTAAGCTAATGGGTAGTTGAATGCATTAGCATTTAATGAACATAATAAAAAGTATTAGAGTAGAATATTATATGAACACCCTAAAGTAGTGTTTCTTTAGAATCACGGTAGGATTCTAAAGTGATTCTGCACAGCTGAATCGTGTAAGATGCTTTAAAAATATAGATTCCTGGGCTTCATTTACACAGGTTCTAGTTAAACTGGTCCAAAATGGTCCCAGGGAAATCAGTATTTTAAAAATTCCCTTAAATAATTCTCACGTGCAGCTGAGGTTGAGAGCTATTGCTCAGAGCCATCTCTAGGACAGAATTGCTTTCCATTTCTCACATTCATAGTGTGCTTTGGATGTGTTTTTGTATCCTCACTGTTTCCAACAAGGGAGATTTTATTATTTCTTGTGTAATATAGGGACTCATTTCCCCTTACCTTCGTGCTTAATTGTTTTCTAAGGCATTGAACAGTTTGGGAAAAAAATCACTGTTGAATGATCCTAAAGTTACAAAATAAAATTCTGATGATTTAAAGGACTTTCTAAAACAACATTTACCAATGCCGCTGGATGGCATCACTGACTCGATGGACGTGAGTCTGAGTGAACTCCGGGAGTTGGTGATGGACAGGGAGGCCTGGCGTGCTGCGATTCATGGGGTCGCAAAGAGTCGGACACGACTGAGCGACTGATCTGATCTGATCTGATCTGATCAGGTAAAGAATTCAAGAAACACATCTGTAGACCACACAGTTAGGTTTATTACTTGCCGCCGCAAGAGAGAGACTGCCCCTCATGGGTAACAGTGAAGAAGGCATCTCAAAAGAGATAATATAGGAAAAAGCTAATTCCAGGGTTCAATCTTGGCAGAATTCTGACAATGTTGGTCAGAATTTGCAAACTGGGGAGTTGCTGGAAGCGTCAGTGGTCTTATCTTTGGAACTCATCTTTGGGGTGAGTTTCTTTAGATCAGTTTGTCGATAGTCTTGATATAAACATTTGGATGAACTGGTGTTAAGAGTTTGAAATTCTGTAGTTTATGATGGACATCGCAGTTCTGATTTGGTCCAATTTATCTCTTTTGAAATTTGTGAATTTTAAGGTTCAGTTCAGCTGAATTATTTTTCACAAGATAAGATTCATGGGAACAATAGTTTACCATCATAAATTGAGTAATTAATGCTTAGCTACCTATAACAATAAATCAATGACATATTCTAAATAAAAATAAAATATGAGTCCTTATAATCTATTTAATAGAGTTTTTAGTGTTATTGATTTTCATACCAAGCAAAATATTGTTTGCTCAATAACAAAATCCAGTGAGATAAGTTACCTTATCTTGTTATTTCTAACATGTGTATTGATACAGTTCTGGGTAACATCAAGGGTTGGGGTTTGCAATCCTTAAGACATTCACAGAAAAATATCCAAGGGATTGTGCCTCACTGGGAGTGTGTTTCCTACTAACTAACTCTATAATGCAGAGAAATGATATAGATTTAGAAGAAAAAAATGTAATAAATATTTTTTTGTTTGTTTTTGGAAATTTAGTATGGAAATTCAGGCCATATCCCTACACATAAAATGACAGGGCCAAATTAGGGGTCATTTCAAATCAATGGTTTGTATCCATCTCCTACTGACTAATGATGCCCTTTCTATAAAATGATAAACATGAACTTCGAATGCAGCACTATAATATAAAAACTTAAGTGCGAAACACACTGCAGGCACTTTTCCTGTGTTCTCAGCAGCGTGACTTTGGAGTTCAGGATGGAACTCTGAATGGGCCACAACTTACCACTGTGTAATGTTAGGACAGGGACCTGTGGTTTCAAATTTACGTTTTTTATTTTAAAAATTCCCATATACATTCTCCTAACTTTCAAATGTGTTAACGTCATTAAAATAACAACATAGCATTAAAGTATTCAAAATCAGGGAAGTAATATTGATACAGTATTATTAATTAACCTAAAGAACATATTCCATTTGTGTCAATTGCTACTAATATATTCCTTTTTCTGAGCCAGGATCCAACCTAGAATCACAGAATACATTTAGTTGTTACGTGACGCTCCTTAATCTGGGACAGTTTTCCTTTTCCTTTCATGACTGACACTTTTGAAGAGTACAGTTATTTTGTATAAAATCTCTTTGTTTGGGGCTGTCTGATTTTCTTCATTGTGATTAAATTTAGATTATTTATTTGTGGTAAGAATGCAGGGCAGTGACTTTATGCCTCCTTCAGTGCCTTGTACAAGAGACCTGATGTTGTTTATTCTCATTACTGTTGATGCTAACTTTGCTCAGTTGAACAAGGTGGGGTCTGCTGCAGTTCTCCACTCTAAAAGTGTTACTTTTTCCAACAAAGTAAATTTTACGTGATGAAAAAGTCTCTCTCCCCCTCCTTTCTTTTTTCTCCTCTTCCCAAATCTGATGTGAAATGGTGATGGTGGAAAAATTTGAGAGCTGCTAATAAGCTGGTGAATTCCCTTTATTATTTTTCCTGCCTATTCTATATCTTTTAGAATAGTGAATTTTTCTGAATAAAAGACTCATCTTTATAGGAAAGTCTTTATGAGTATGGTCTTTTACAAATTGTCCTGGGTAGTTTAGCCTAAGCACACATTTAGTTCAGTTCAGTTCAGTCATCAGCCATGTCTGACTCTTTGCGACCTGGTGGACTGCAACATGCCAGGCCTCCTTGTCCATCAGCAACTCCCAGAGTTTACTCAAACTCATGTCCATTGAGTTAGTGATGACATCCAACCATCTCATCCTCTGCTGTTGTCCCCTTATCCTCCCACCTTCAATCTTTCCCAGCATCAGGGTCTATTCAAATGAGTCAGCTCCTTGCATCAGGTGGCCAAGGTATTGGAGTTTCACCTTCATCATCAGTCCTTTCAATGAATATTCAGGACTGATCTCCTTTAGGATGAACTGGTTGGATCTCCTTGCAGTCCAAGGGACTCTCAAGAGTCTTCTCCAACACCATAGTTCAAAACATCAAGTTTTCAGGACTCAGCTTTCTTTATAGTTCAACTCTCACATCCATACATGGCTACTGGAAAAACCATAGCCTTAACTAGATGGACCTTTGTTGGCAAAGTAATGTCTCTGCTTTTTAATATGCTCTCTAGATGGTCATGGGAGAAGGCAATGGCACCCCACTCCAGTACTGTTGCCCGGAAAATCCCATGGATGGAGGAGCCTGGTAGGCTGCAGTCCATGGGATCGCTAAGAGTCAGACACGACTGAGTGACTTCACTTTCACTTTCCACTTTCATGCATTGGAGAAGGAAATGGCAACCCACTCCAGTGTTCTTGCCTGGAGAATCCCATGGACAGAGAAGCCTGGTAGGCTGCAGTCCATGGGATCGCTAAGAGTCAGACACGACTGAGTGACTTCACTTTCACTTTCCACTTTCATGCATTGGAGAAGGAAATGGCAACCCACTCCAGTGTTCTTGCCTGGAGAATCCCATGGACAGAGAAGCCTGGTAGGCTGCAGTCCATGGGGTCGCACAGAGTCGGACACGACTGAAGCAACTTGGCAGCAGGCAGCTGGATGGTCATAACTAGACATGTCTAGTTGGTCATAACTTTCCTTCCAAGGAGTGACCGTCTTTTAATTTCATGGCTGCAATCACCATCTGCTGTGATTTTGGAGCCCCCCAAATAAAGTCTGCCACTGTTTCCACTGTTTCCCCATCTATTTTCCATGAAGTGATGGAACCAGATGCCATGATCTTCGTTTTCTGAATGTTGAGCTTTAAGCCAACTTTTCACTCTCCTCTTTCACTTTCATCAAAAGGCTCTTTAGTTCTTCTTCACTTTCTGCCATAAGGGTGGTGTCATCTGCATATCTGAGGTTATTGATATTTCTCCCAGCAATCTTGATTCCAGCTTGTGCTTCATCCAGCCCAGCGTTTCTCATGATGTACTCTGAATATAGGTTAAATAAACACAGTGACAATATACAGCCTTGACATACTCCTTTTCCTATTTGGAACTAGTCTTTTGTTCCATGTCCAGTCTAACTGTTGCTTCCTGACCTTCTTACAGATTTCTCAAGAGGCCAGTCAGGTGGTCTGGTATTCTCCTCTCTTTCAGAATTTTCCAGAGTTTATTGTGATCCACACAATCAAAGGCTTTGGCATAGTCAATAAAGCAGAAATAGATGTTTTTCTGGAACTCTCTTGCTTTTTCCATAATCCAGCGGATGTTGGCAATTTGATCTGTGGTTCCTCTGCCTTTTCTAAAACCAGCTTAAACATCTGGAAGTTCATAGTTTGCATATTGCTGAAGCCTGGCTTGGACAATTCTGAGCACATTTGAAGGCACATTAGCACCTTCTTAAAATTTTGGTCCTAAATGAAACCCATACCCAGCAGCAGCCAGTGTGAAAGAAAAAGAAAAAAAAGAAAAAGAAAATTTTGTTCTGCTCCATTCTGAAACTTAAAGCTTTCAGAATAAAATTGAAATTATATTTCTTTCTGGCCATTTTATTACAAAAAAAAAGTCTAAAAGAAAATTTCATACTGTATAGCCTAGAAATTTATTATAAATTCCTTGTATTTACTTAAATAACCCTTTTCCATGGTTTTCTTGAGCAGCAGACTGAGCAGCACATGCTTAGTCTCCACCCATTCTACATTTCTTGAATAATTTAAAGACAGTACCTGGAAAGCAGAATCACTTAGAATCTAATATACATTTGGCAGTACAGATGAAGGATTCAGGCTTTTTACTTGGACAACTTGAGTATGACTGAGCCTGATCCAAGGTTCACAGAGGCCAGAGCAGTGATTTCACACTGTCAGAAAATGAGCAGTTAATGGCACTTAGGCTGGCTGCAACCAGAATACAACCTGACAAGAGGAAAAGCCACATGCTTTGTGGCTATGAAGCATGTTGTGGAAGAATGCCTATGGGGAACAGAATGGGCTGGACCTCTGTCTTGAAGTCAGCATCACAGGCAAGGAGCAGGAGAGGAATAAGGGAGCCACAGATGTGTCAGACAGTCAGCATATGAGATGCTGAGCCTGGAGCTCGCTCTGCTTAATTAACAAGGGGAAAAAATGGTCAACAGATTTTTAGACCAAAGACTAAAGGTTGCCTGCCATCTTCCTATAAATCATTCCATTTATGTCTTAGTACCTTATTTGGGAGTAAAAATGTTGTAAAATTTAAGAGTTTTGATTTAAATATTTCAAAACAGTAATGAATTATGTTCCCTCCATGCATGTGTTTTAGCAGTGCTTTCATGCTTAATGTTTTGCTTAATCCTCCCAGCACCTATATGAGTTAAGTATACTTGCCCCCTCCTTCCTTTTAAAGACGAGGAGCGTCTTGGAGAAAATATAAATGGCTTCCATCAGATGACATAACAAAAATATTGGTGCCAGGAAAAATAAAATGTATCATGATTTTGCTCACATATTTTAGCTATGAAGGTATTTTTACTGAACTAAAGGAGGTTAGAAATACTGAGTTCTAGTAAATTTTGATGACATACATTTGGGGTTTATTTTAAAAGCTTAAATACTGATTCAAGATATCTCATCCCATAAAAAGAAGAGAAAATTGGCAATTTCATTCACATGAGAAACTATAAGTCTGTGGATACCAAAATCTGGCTAACTTCTTTGTCAAGAAATTGAATTGTCTGTACAATTCAAAAGTGAACTTTTTTTAATCTTTAAGCATCTATAATTTTAATAATATTGTCATTGACAGAAAATATTTGAAATTCATAACAATTGATCATATATATATATATCGTATATACATATATATATACAAAATTTACTTCAACAATAGATAATGAAGTGAAAGTCATTCTTTCGTGTCTGATTCTTTGTGATCCCATTCATTATCTAGTCCATGGAATTCTCCAGGCCAGAATACTGAGGTGGGTAGCTTTTCCTTTCTCCAGTGGCTCTTCCCAACCCAGGAATTGAACCAGGGTCTCCTGCATTGCAGGCAGATTCTTTACCAACTGAGCTATCAGGGAAGTCCCAATAGATAATGAGACGGTAACCAATTCCCCGTATTCTCAAAGGGCAAAATACTACTGATATTATCTACCAGTTAAAGTTTATCTTTTCTATTTGTTGGAGAAGGCAATGGCACCCCACTCCAGTACTTTTGCCTGGAAAATCCCGTGGACAGAGGAGCCTGGTGGGCTGCAGCCCATGGGGTCGCTAGGAGTCAGACACGACTGAGTGAATTCACTTTGACTTTTCACTTTCATGCATTGGAGAAGGAAATGGCAACCCACTCCAGTGTTCTTGCCTGGAGAATCCCAGGGACGGGGGAGCCTGATGGGCTGCCGTCTATGGGGTCGCACAGAGTTGGACACGACTGAAGCGACTTAGCAGCAGCAGCATGGAATTTAAATTACCACTTGCCCAGTTCTCCATCTAATTGTAATTGATGATTTCTGTTAGAAAGACTGAATGCATTCCTGCCTAAGAACTTGATGCAGTAAAGCAACCCATAACATTTCTGTGTTCTTATCATGAGACTGGATATATCACAGGTCAGCTTCCTCAGTATGACTATCATTTAGCCAACTCATATTTCAGGTCTGTCTGAAGTCATTTCACATATGTAGATACACAATTATGCATTTTTTCCCTTTAATGCCAACCAATCTGTGCAAGACAATCCCATTTTAATTTAATGGGGCAAGATGACTTTAAGCTGTAAACCAAGATAAGAGAGAAGTCAAAACTATAAGTAGATTAATAGTATCTTCTGTGAGTCCATGGGTAGGATGTAAAGTTTAACCTAAAAATTTATTTTAAAAAGGTTGAGTATGTGTGATGTGGTTGTAAGACACTAAATAAGCCAGAAAAAGTGAAAGTGAAAGTCGCTCAGTCATGTCTGATTCTTTGTGACCCCATGGACTACACAGTCTGTGGAATTCTCCAGACCAGAATACTGGAGTAGGTAGCCTTTCCCCTCTCCAGGGGAAGCCAGAATGGTGTCAAATCTAATATGTACAAACATTGGAAGCAGAGCAAGACAAACCAACGAGTTTGATGTTGACAGGCCAACTTTGGAAAATGAGGCAGCCCGTCCAGATAACATCACCAGAGCATAACTTGTTTGGGAAGAGCTCATCTCTAGACTCTCACCTGAAGGTCCATCTCTGAGAATAATAAAGGCACAGCCGTCTGAAGCTGGCAAAGAGAAGCAGTGATCAGATGGGCACTAAATTGGCTAGTGGTTGAGTAGGAATGGGGAAAGACAAGGGTATCTGGATTTGAGGGTGCTGAGAAAGGCAAATAAATAGAAGTGATTGACCATGGGGATTGTTTGACATGACATCTGGATTGTTTGACGATTGCTATTGAAGTCATCATAGGACTAACAAAGGGCTTCCTTGGTAGCTCAGTGGTAAAGAATCTGCTTGTCAGTGCAGGAGATGTGAGTTCAATCCCTGGATCAGAAAGAGCCCCTGGAGGAGGAAATGTCAATCCACTCCAGTGTTCTTGCCTGGGAAATCCCATGGACAGCGGAGAGTGGCGGGCTATAGTTCATGGGGTTCCAAAGAGTCAGACACAAGTTAGCACACAAGCAAGACCAGCAAAATGGAGAAAAAAGAGAAATTGAAGAATTCGATTTTTAAGTGAGATTAAAGTACAGGCAAGACAGAAACAAAGTGTTCAAAATTATGGAGATAGTAAAAGAATCAGGATGCCAGGAGTTAGGAAGGAGGGAGGGAGGAATAAGTGGATTTTCAGGGTGGCAAAATTACTCTGAAGGATACTATAATGATGGATACATGTCATCACACATTTGTTCAGATCTGTAGAAGGTACAATGTAAGAGTGAGCCTTAATGTAAACTACAGACTTGGGTTGATAATAATGTGCCAATATAGGTTCATCAGCTGTAATGAATGTGCCACTCTGGTGTTGGTAATGGGGCAAGATAAGTGTATGTGAGGGGAGGGGATATATGGGGAGTCTTGTGCCTTTTGCTCAATATTTCTGGGAACCTAAAACTGCCCTAAAAAATGAAGTTTATTTTAAAAGAGAGAGAGAGTTAAAAGACAATGAGAGAACATGGCTTGAAAATGGGATTTCAGAGTTTGAGATGAAGGATAAGGATGAAGAAGATAGGCAGAGATGGCCAGAGGAGACATGGTTAACCAAATTATCATAATCTTAGTATAATGTGGTGATGGATTGAATGGCCCACCCCCATCCTGCCACTTCTAACCTTTTGCAGTGCACAGAGTGATTGCTTTAAAAGGCAAAAGCAGCAGAGCATCCAAAAGCATGGCATCTCTGTGTTTCACTTTACGTCGGTTCTAACGGTATGATTTTCCCATTACATATCCTTGGGAAATCTTCCAGAATCAGATTCATACACTCTTCAGCCCCAGACTATAATAATTAATAACTGCATTAGTGAAAAAGCAAATGTTTGACTATGACTTTAGAGGATATCAGCATATAATCAGAAAGTGGCCTAGGAACTGCTGTGATTTACAGGAGAAATTCAATTGCTTTTCTTGTTCAACTCATAAAAAACAAAAACAAAGGAACACACAAAAGTGGTATTCTTTGGCTCTGGCAGCAAATGAACATGAAAGACTATGTTTATAAATTTTCCTCACATTTGTTGTTTAGTCACTAAGTTATGTCCGACTCTTTGCAACCCCGGGGACTCCAGCATGCCTGGCTTCCCTGTCCTTCACTATTTCCTTGAGTATGCTGCAACTCATATCCATTGAGTCGTTGATGCCATCTAATGATTTCATCCTCTGCCACCCACTTCTCTTCTTACTCTCAATCTTTCAAAGCATCAGTGTTTTTTCCAATGAATGAATCATCAGCTCTTCACATCAGGTGGCCAGAGTGTTGGAGCTTCAGTTTCAGCATCAGTCCTTCAAATGAATCTTCAGTGTTGATTTCCTTTAGGAATGACTGGTTTGATCTTCTTACCATCCAGACGACTCTCTTCTCCAGCACCACAGTTCGAAAGCTTTTGTATACTGAACATTTGATACAAGGTGTCATGCCAGGAGTTTTCCTATATTAGGCTGTTAATCTTTATTGCAACCATTATGTAAATAATATCCTCATTTTGTATATGAGAACATAAAGGGTTAGGATGGTCTTGTAACTTGCCAAAGCCTTCCAGCCAGTGGGATGTGAATCTGCTTGCTAGGCTCCAAAACCCATCTTCTGAGTCCCTTTGCTCTCCTACCTTCCCTAAGCTTGTGCCTGTGAGAACCTCCTCATTTGAAAGAAAATAAATCTAGAGTGAGTGATTACAACACTTTTTGCAACTGCGATTGCTTACAGTTTAAACTGTGAATGACTTTAAAAATTGCCAGCAGGCATGCTCACGCACAGTGTCCCAAACAAGCTCTTTATTTTTCCTAGTCGGGTAAATTGTTTCTTGGTTTTGTTTTGCTTTGATTGTATTTTACCTTGTACATTTTTAGATCTCATGTCTAAGGTTTAAAGAGAGACAGAGAGAAAAGCTGAAAATGTCTTCTGCTATATCCCACAGGAGTATCATGTCCTTGGCACTGTTATTAAAAATGAACCATGGGAAATGGTTTTATTGGCCCATGAACAAGTGACCATGTGGAATTCTTAACTCATACAGGCTTCCACCAGGCTCCTAGGCCTCTTGAGACTTTTCAAACATTCCACAAGTGCTTTATACAAACCAGTTCCATGTATAGCTAGAAAAAGGGAAAGAAAAAATACCTGCTGAGTAGGACTTTTCAGAGATCAGTGAAGATGCATTTGTTGTGTACATGTGCATGTATGTGTCTGGTTGGGTCATCTTTCTATTCAATAAAACAAGTTTTTGAAGGATATACAGAGAATCGGATCAGATCAGTCATTTAGTCGTGTCTGACTCTTTGCGACCCCATGAATCGCAGCACACCAGGCCTCCCTGTCCATCACCAACACCCGGAGTTCACTGAGACTCACATCCATCGAGTCAGTGATGCCATCCAGCCATCTCATCCTCTGTCGTCCCCTTCTCCTCCTGCCCCCAATCCCTCCCAGCATCAGAGTCTTTTCCAATGAGTCAACTCTTCGCATGAGGTGACCAAAGTACTGGAGTTTCAGCTTTAGCATCATTCCTTCCAAAGAAATCCCAGGGCTGATCTCCTTCAGAATGGACTGGTTGGATCTCCTTGCAGTCCAAGGGACTCTCAAGAGTCTTCTCCAACACCACAGTTCAAAAGCATCAATTCTTCGGCACTCAGCCTTCTTCACAGTGCAACTCTCGCATCCATACATGACCACAGGAAAAACCATAGCCTTGACTAGACGAGCCTTTGTTGGCAAAGTAATGTCTCTGCTTTTGAATATGCTATCTAGGTTGGTCATAACTTTCCTTCCAAGGAGTAAGCGTCTTTTAATTTCATGGCTGCAGTCACCATCTGCAGTGATTTTGGAGCCCAGAAAACTAAAGTCTGACACTGTTTCCACTGTTTCCCCAGTGGATCCCCACTGTTTCCCCATCTATTTCCCATGAAGTGAGATGGGACCGGATGCCATGATCTTCGTTTTCTGAATGTTGAGCTTTAAGCCAACTTTTTCACTCTCCTCTTTCACTTTCATCAAGAGGCCTTTTAGTTCCTCTTCACTTTCTGCCATAGGGGTGGTGTCATCTGCACATCTGAGGTTATTGATGTTTCTTCCGGCAATCTTGATTCCAGCTTGTGTTTCTTCCAGTCCAGCGTTTCTCATGATGTACTCTGCATATAAGTTAAATAAGCAAGGTGACAATATACAGTCTTGACATACTCCTTTTCCTATTTGGAACCAGTCTGTTGTATAGTTTGCCACAAAATCCTCACCAACACTGAAGAGTGTGCAAAATTTTGTCTGAAGTCTGAGAGCAACTGAACAAGACCCTTTTCCAGAGCCTCTTGGTTCATACAGATACAAGGCAATAGGAAAGGTTTGGGAATCATATATGAGTGACCATCTGCAATGGACTCTCAAACAAATTATAACTGAAGAAGGAGGGTTACAATATAATGAAGCTATTTGTCAATAAATCCTCCATTCCACCAAAATTTAAAATAATGACATGGGAAATGAAGACACATGTATTTCTTTTGTTCAACCAAGAATATCTTAGATTTCATGATTTTAAATTCAAATTTTTTACCATTATCTTATTAGTCTTTTTGTAGAACTTAAAAAACTTTAAAGTCATATGCATGATGGCCATAGCAATTCATAGAAATTGTATTAGAACAGAGCGTAGCAGCATTATTCAGGATTTGTTTTTCTTTTTACATATCTCTTTTGAGGATGACTCATTCTGCACATTACTCTTCCCCACCTGGCTTCTAGTGAAACATTTAAATTGCAAATAAAGAGCAAGATGGTACATTTTAAAAAGTCCATAACATATGCAGAGTGACCTGCTAGACATCAAAAGGTTATGGAAATAAATGTCAATAATTTAAGATTCAAGCATGTTTTTTATTTAATGACAAAATATGATCCTATGATTTTCCCCAAGTACTTGGATCCCCAGTAAATGGTATTTAGGGAAATAACAACACTTCATACAGTTGAGAAGCAGGTGCCCCCGTTTGCCTAGAAATGAGGTGTGCCCTGGGGTTCAGGACTTTCTGTGCTGAAAACTGGACAGGCTCAGGTTTCTCAGCCTATAGTCAGCCCAAACCTGTATGGTGGTGTAAATGCACCCTCAGAAAGCGCCGTTCATTCCTCCAAGTGGCTAATATGAGCCACTTGCAAAGGCCTAGTTTTTATGGAGTCTTGTAGATTATTTTCTATCCTTCTAGATTGCAATTTTTATGGAGTCTGTTATCTGAGAATCTAGTCATCGATTCTGCAAAGGACCTGCCCCTATATGTAGTATGCCCTTCTGAATACTCTGGGTATGAAAAATATGGAAGTAACTGGAACAGAACGGACCCTAAAACAATTGGGGAAAGTTTTGCATGTCTTCTAATACTTTTTGATTTGTCTTTCACCAGCAGTAGCAATCATGTTTTCTTTCAAGCAATTTACTTGATTCTCTCTTAAATTACTAGCCTACTGAATCTCTATAAACCCTTCCAGTTTTCTGATTCCAGAATTCTCTATAACAGAAAGCAATAGGAAGAGAGAACTACAGCTGAGAGAGTAAATGTGGCAAACTGGGACATGGGGCTGTAGAGCTTTCAAGGCCTGAGGTTTTTAAATGCATTGCCAAAGCTGATCCAGCATATTTCGTTCCCAGCATTAATAATTACTTGGCACTAAAGAAACACTTGCTGATAGAGCATTTTATGGTATGGTGTTTTATTATCTCTGTCTTGGAAAATGGTGGCCAGTGATAATCTAATAGAGAGGAGAAACTCACTTCATTAATTTATTATAGACCAGAATCCTAGGCAGGGTGTTTGATTACAAGCAATATTCTTTATTTCTGCCAAATTAAAAAGCTGGCACTACCCAGGAGATGATGTAAAGCTTTTGGTTAAATGCCTTCTGGATTCTAACAGATCCACCAAGAACTTGCAGCTTAAGCTTGAGTTTTTTCCAACCATTTTTATATTTACTTGGTTTTCTCTCAATTTATTGTACTTAAATAACAAACTCATACTGGTTTGTTAGATATTAGATAGTTAGGTATTAGATAATTTTGTCTTTACCAACATGGTACTATGGAGTCAGATGCTGCTAATCATTGTCTGTGACCTTGGTCACAGTACATAATCATCCCAGACACCCAATTTCTTTATCTGTGAGATGGAAAGGTTGGACTAAGGTTTCTTCCAGCTTTAATATTTTATGGCTCATGTTTCGATGAAAAGTTGTAGATAAATATGTATGAAAGAAAATGTCTTTCAAAAATATTAAAGAGATATATTTTAATTTTGTTAAATTCCAATTAAAGATTGAGTTATTTTATTTGAGTTTGCTGTAAAGCCTAGGGAGTGTTGTGAGAGATGATGCAGAAATGCTTACTGCTGTTCATGTACTATTCCTGATGGAATCTCTGGGGATTTCTGTAAAGGCTGGGATTCACTCACAACAGGACGTTTGACTTTTGGATCGGGTTGTCCATTATGCCACTTGCTATGCTTTGTCCTTTGTGACAATTTTACCCTCTGCCTGCTTGCAGTTATTTGTTTTCTTAATGAATTTGTAGAATCTATGATGTTTTAAAAAATGGATTTTTAAAAAATGGATTTCGCATCCATTTAAAAAAAAAAAAAAGCAAGAGGATGTGTGCTGCATACTGTTGCACACTCTTCATGACAATAGACTCAAAGAAATGGCACATTACAGCTGAGAGAAGCCTTAGACAGCAATTCGCCCAACTCCTTCAATTCACCCAACTCCTTCATTTTGTAGATCAGGAAAATGCCCAGCTCGTCATTGGCAAAACACAGAACCTGTACCTCCTTTGTGTTTTCATTATGTCACCCGTGAATTCTGTCTCATTCTCAGGTGTCTGTGTCTTCTGATAGTTTTAATTCTTTTGATTTCATAATAATAGTCAA
Organism: Bubalus bubalis; assembly: GCF_019923935.1. Taxonomy (NCBI): domain Eukaryota; kingdom Metazoa; phylum Chordata; class Mammalia; order Artiodactyla; family Bovidae; genus Bubalus; species Bubalus bubalis. The sequence continues at coordinate 97,972,691 of NC_059163.1, read as the reverse complement.
ACTAGAAGAAACGAAGTTCTTAAAGTATTTTGTTATATGAAAGTTTTATGTGAAGACAGTTAAAAAGCCAGAATAGTTCTTTTGTTGTGCATTCTGCCCTTTCCTCTTGCAACTGTGATGCCCTAGAAGCACCATATTCATTTCTTTGAGCTCGTTTTTTGTGTGCTTGCATTTTCGTTTCTAAATAAGTATTTACACTATTAGCCCTTGATTATTACACATCCTCTCTGGACTTGTACTATAGAATATGAGAATTTAACTCAATTTCACGCAGGTCTCCATCCAAACTTACCTTTCTTCCCTCACCACCCCTCCCCATATTCTCAGTATAGTTATAGTACTCATTGTGGTTAGGTTATATTCTGCTCACTCCAGTGTACTTGGCTGGAGAATTCCATGGGGAGAGGAGCCTGGCAGGCTACAGTCCATGTGGTTGCAGAGTTAGATACTTATGACCAACCTAGATAGCATATTCAAAAGCAGAGACATTACTTTGCCAACAAAGGTCCATCTAGTCAAGGCTATGGTTTTTCTAGTGGTCGTGTATGGATGTGAGAGTTGGACTGTGAAGAAAGGTGAGTGCCAAAGAATTGATGCTTTTGAACTGTGGTGTTGGAGAAGACTCTTGAGAGTCCCTTGGACTGCAAGGAGATCCAACCAGTCCATTCTGAAGGAGATCAGCCCTGGGAATTCTTTGGAAGGAATGATGCTAAAGCTGAAACTCCAGTACTTTGGTCACCTCGTGCAAAGAGTTGACTCATTGGAAAAGACTCTGATGCTGGGAGGGATTGGGGGCAAGAGGAGAAGGGGACAACAGAGGATGAGATGGCTGGATGACATCACCGACTCAATGGACGTGAGTCTCAGTGAACTCTGGGAGTTGGTGATGGACAGGGAGGCCTGGCATGCTGCGATTCATGGGGTCGCAAAGACTCAGACACAACTGAGCGACTGAACTGAACTAAACTGAACTGAACTGAAGCTTCTAACACATTAGCTCTTACATTTTGTAATTATTTAAATAATATTTGCAGCTGAACCATTCAGAGAGCAATTACTACATTTCATATCTATTCAAAATTTCCTCCCTGGAGTTAGTATGACCTAGTTTTCATTGCTGTTGTTTGCTCACTTACTAGCCTGCATCCCTATCACTGATTCATGTCCAAACCCTCTGACACAAATGTAAGTCTCAACTCAGTATATTCAAAATCATTAGATAATCTATCAATTTGATCTGTTACTGAGCTGTTCTGTTTTAATATGCTCTGAGAACCCTCCAAACCCATTCCTATTCTCCCAGCTTTGCTATCCTTGGGTTCTCATTAGCTCTCATGTTCGAATTCTCTTTTTCCTTGATCTCATATCTTCTTGTTTCCATATTTTAAAAAGCACATTCTTTGAGAAAAGGTGCATGGAATGTACAGTATTTTGACAATCACAGAGCTGGAAGTATCTATTGATATATTTCAAGCTCACCCTTAATAAGATAGCTAGATATAAAAAACTAGTTTGCAAATTATTTTCTCCTAGAAATTTTAAGAAGCTGCAACATTATCTTCTAGTTTCCAGTGTTGTCCCAAATTTCATTGTGAAATGCCACAGTTTATCCATCACTTTTACTGGACTCTCCATGGAACACTGTCAGTACCAAAACTCTTGACTTTCAGTTTGGACCTATTTTGCTGAATTCGTTTTTGTAAAGTTCTCTAACTGACTAACCAGAACTGTATCTCGTGACAACGGCAGACATGTGCTTTTTCAAGCCTCTGCGTGTGTCAGTCTGCTTACTCACTAAATGTATTTCCTATGTATGCTCTAACAAACTAGTGCAAACTTGGTGGTTTCACACAACACAGATTTATCTGCTTATTGTTCTGGAGGTCAGAAGTCTGAAATAAGTTTCACTGGGCTAAAGTCAAGATTTTGGCAGGGCTGTTTTTTGTTTTTTCCTTTGGGCTCCAGCGGATAAGCTGTTTCCTTGTCTTTTGCGCTTTCTAGAGGTCGCCTCCACCCTTGCTTTTCTTGGCTCATGCTCCCTTTCTCCATCTTAAAGCCAGCGGTGCAGCCTCTTTAAACCTTTCTGTAATTCCACTTTCATATCACCTTCCCCCTTTTTGATTTTATCATGCCTACCCAGATAATCCAGGAAAACCTCCCAAGTTCCAGATATTTAATGTAATCAAATCTGTTAAGTCCTTTTGCCATAAAAGGTGACAATAGTCATAGGTTCTAGGGATTAGGACATGGAGGGCATTGGAAAATCAATGATCAACCTACTATGCACAGCATTGGCCACAACTGATTCCATTTCTGAACTTAGGATCGACAGTGAAATAGACATTACCTCTGTATTGAGAGGAACTGCAGAATAAAATGGCAAAGGCATCAATATATCATAGAGTAAAGAGTTGGGCCCAGTTGTGTAATTAATCAATGGCATATGATCATGTCTACATTTATTTAGATCTTTTATGACATATTTAATTAAAGACATAATTTTTACCATGAAGTCCTTGCACATGTTTTTTTAGATGTATTCCTAAATGCTCAATATTTTGATGGTATTTAAATGGTATCTAATGGTATCTAGTCCCATTTAAATAGTATCTAATGGTATCTAGTCCCATTATATAAAGGGCTTTTCCTGCTTCTTGTCCGGCTCACTATTCCTCATTGTTTAGGTACTCTGGGAAAATGAAAAAATTTTTTCTTCTTCCCCAAGACTAAGATATTGAATCTCTTTTGCATTCCCATAGCTTCCCATATCCAGTTCTATAGTATCACTGGTTCTATATTATAGTTGTTTATGTATTTGTTTCATTTTTTCTTTATCGGTGGCATATATAAATGCAATTGATCATTTTATCAATTTTGCATGCAGTAATTTTCTAAGCATTCTTATTAATCTCAATTTTTTCATTTTTCCTTGCTTTGTTTTGCTGAGATCAACAGTCAGTCTTGAATGAAGCAGTGATAGCAAGAAGACATGTTTTGTGCCATTGTATTTCAAACTTTTGTGATGTTTTCTATAGGGTTTTTATTAGTATTGATATATTTTGTCAGTTTATGACCATTTTGTTTATTCCTAATTTGCTAAGCAAAAGTATTTCTTTTAAGATTAGATTCATTTGAGATATAGAATTCAGTTGTTTATATTTTGATAAGTAAATTCATCCAAGAGTAAGAAGTTCTTACTACAGTCTATCTCAACTTTTGTTATCTTACTTACACATATATCTTGAGGTTTATATAATTTTGTTTTAAATCACAGTCTTCCAAGAATCTATGAATCACTCACTAAATGTTCTCTTTAGTTAAAATGAGGCTCAAAACGGATTGTTAACTATGTCTACCACTGACAAATAGAAAATAACAACTTCTAATAATACCTTTCCTCCATTTACCAACTTAAAAAAGTGTATTGTGAAAGAATCTTGGAGTGTTTTGGTTCCCATTTAGAATATTCACAGCCTTGGCCTGCCAAGGCTGAAGTTTCCTACCAAAGTTCACACAAAAGACTGTGAATATATTGTATTACACATTTAGAAAGGAACAGAAGCTTATCTAATTCAAGTGAGTTCCCCCTCTTCCAGAGAAGTTGGAAATCAATAAAGCATTGATGCTTCAGCAAACAGTTTTTAAATTCCCTGGATATATAGCTACTCTTCCAAGATAACTCTACTAGAGTTTAGATTTGTTCTTTTATTTATTGTTCATTCATTTAGGAAATATCTTTCTAGAATCTACTTGCATCTTGGATGGTGTACACTCTGGGATGCAACAGCAAGCATGACAATGCAGTTTCTGGATGTTAAGCTGTTCACGATTTAGTGGGTAAAACAAACAAATACATAAACAACTATAATATAGAACCAGTGATACTATAGAACTGGATATGGGAAGCTATGGGAATGCAAAAGAGATTCAATATCTTAGTCTTGGGGAAGAAGAAAAAATTTTTTCATTTTCCCAGAGTACCTAAACAATGAGGAATAGTGAGCCAGACAAGAAGCAGGAAAAGCCCTTTATATAGTGGGACTAGAATGTGCAAAGACTCAGAAATGAAAGAAATAATATTTCTAGAAAAATTACTCAGATAATCGGAGGCTTAAACAAGTGGAAATAATCCTGAACAGGCAAATCAACAAAGGACTTTATAAACTGGGTAAATCATAGAATGTATTATCCAAACTACTATGCTTTCAAAAGTGAAAAAGATGATACTAATAATTATGCCATAAATAAATAAATTGAAAATTGCAACAAATTAGGACTATTCCAGGCAAGCCAAGATACGTGGCCTTCTTTGTAAGCGATGTAAAATTCTCTTATCCTGAAGCTATTGAAGAATCATTGAAGGGTCTTAAGTAAGAGGGTAGGGAGGTGACATAGATTTTGACTTGACAAAAATTATTCTTCTGTATGTGTTAGTTGCTTAGTCGTGTCCATCTCTTTGCAACCCCATGGCAGCCCACCAGGCTCCTCTGTCCATGGAATTCTCTAGGCAAGAATACTGGAGTGGGCAACCATTCCCTTCTCCAGGGGATCCTCCCGACCCAGAGACTGACTCCAGGTCTCCCACACTGAAGGCAGATTCTTTACCATCTGAGCCACCAGGAAAGCCCTGTAGTATGGATCACCTGTGGGTGAAGGAAGTAGAAGTGTGCAAAAGGAAGAGAAATAGAGAAGAAACAGATATGTGTGGCTTTACTTCAGGTAAGCGAGGAGATTTCCTCTGCATGCAATCATGAAGGTGGTAAAGAGTTGGTAAATTTTTTAAATATTTAGGAAGTAAAATTAACAAAAGTTTTGGATTGAGCATTTGAAGGACTTAGTAGTGAAAAAGGAAGTTGCAAACACAAGCACAATGTCCATGTTTCTGCCTGTGCAAACTGATTGGACTATAGGTTCTAACACACAAGGGAGCAGCCGTGGAAAATGTTTATAAGAACCTGCACTGTATTTTGTGTACAAATTATTGTGGATTGGGGTAGTTGGGGAGGAGGTGTTGTTCCAAAGTGTTTGTGTGTGTGTGTGTGTGTGGGTGTGTGTGTGTGTTCATTTGCTCAGACACGTCCGATTCTTTGCAACTCCGTGGACTATAGTCCACCAGGGTCCTCTGTCCATGGAATTCTCCAGGCAAGAATACTGGAGTGGGTTGCCATGCCCTCCTCCAGGGGATCTTCCTGACCCAGGGATCGAACTCTAATTTCTTGCATCTCCTGCACTGGCAGCTGGATTCTTTATGACTAGCGCCATCTACAAAGCCCTCCAAAGTTAGACCAAGCCCTAAATGATCTTCTGAGCCATCCCAGAGAATGGCTACATTTGACGCTGGGACAGAAATACCGGAGTCTGTAGGTGGAAAGCCCAACTCCTGTAGAATACCCAACAAAGGCACACATGAGCCACGGAGTGGCTGATTTCTAAAATATCAAAGGAGCAACCCTGAAGTCTGTGTGAATAAAGCAACATGTCCATTCCCTAGACACGGACAATGGAGAGGTCACATAATCTGAGTGAGAGCTTGAACAATGTGTAGTGAAGTCCCTTTAAAAAACTCAAGGTTTTTCTTTTGTTTCCTCTTCCTTCCTTAAAGGCGCCAGATAATACAGAAGTGAAAGATAAAAGAAGTTTTAAGAAATGATAACAACAAGAAAAAATTAAAAGTCAGAATGAGGATGGCAGTCAACCACAGATGATCACTGTCAGTCTCCAGGGAGGAGGGTACAGGCTATAAAGAGTATAAAAATCATAAACAGAAGATCTATGACCAGAGTGGTTTGGACCAAGACCTGGGAGGATAAAATAGGAACCAACAGGGATGAAAATTGGGCTGCATTCTTCATGAAATCCAACTGGATGACAGGGTATCACTAGCTAAGTCTGTCACAAAGCCCTGGAAACAAAATGTGGAAGCTCAACGATTTTATCTGAGTAATGGAATCAGAACACCAAAACCAAGAGAGACGCCCCTTGCTTCATTCCTTTACGTTTGCTTTCCAATCCATCTCTCAGAAGCCCTACTCTTCAGAGCAAAATTATGGCATTTGGGCTGCCTATCTCGAAAGTCCTCTGTTTGTTTGTTTCTTTCTTTCTTCTTTAGTTTCACACGTTAGGAAGGTATGAGCAGTGCTAGCAGCATCAAATCTTTCCAAAATTCTTCCTCAATTCATTTCCTGTAGTACTTCTGCTTTTTCTGTGTGTATAATCCTATCCTCATCTATTTTCACTTATTCATTTTCAGAACTTTACACCTTTCATGAATATATCATTTAATATGCCTCAAGCCTGGTGTGCTGCATTCCTCCATGGGGTCACAAAAAGTTGGACACGACTGAGCGACTGAACTGAACTGCTTTGCCTCATAGTAGTTAAAGACATCCCTGATTCTGCTAGCTGAAAGACTTACTGTTTTGCTGTTTTGTTTTTTTGGTTTTGTTTTTTAACAACATCAGGTAGACAAAATCAGTGTGCATGAAAGACAAAGTTTTTAAATCCCACTCTAATACTTATATTTGATCTTGGGCTAGTAACTTAATCTCTCAGTAACTTGGTTTTTTCCTCAATGAAAAAGGAGATAATAATAGTACCATACATAATAAATTGAACAGTTTTAAGAACACACGATGACATATGAAAAGCACATAATACAGTGCCTACCACATAAGATAGACCCCAAAATGTTAGCCTTTGTTATTACTGCTGTTACTTTTGCAATCTTGTGTGAATGACAATACAAATACGTGTTTTATTATGTATATGTTTATATACATACACATAAAGCGACTTTTAAAGGTTAAGTGACTGGTTCAAGGTTATGCATCACTAACTTGTAGAGCTTCAGTACATGATTTTGACCTCAGGTTCAGTGCCTTTCTGGGCAAACCTGAATACAGCATTCAAAGAAATTTCAGGGAAAATATTCAGACTTCTCTCAGATTGAACCTGAGGGTGTAACACTACTGACGAGGGCCGTGCTCTTGCTTTTACTATCTACGGTGGACAGGTCACTGGACCCTTCTAGTTACTCCTCATATTTGCTATCTAATCCTTAAAGTTGAAAAGAGCACACTCAGTTGACCACTTATGCACATGTGTATGTGTTGTCCTGGCTATACATTATTGTGTAACAATCTACCCCAAAACCTAGTGGATTAGGATCATAATAAAGATTGATTTTGCTCATAAATCTGAAATTTGGGCAAGGCTCAGTAGGAGAACTTTGCTCCAAAAAGTTTGCTCATCTTTGCTCCAATAATTTCCGTTGGAATAGCTCAAAAGAGGACTGGAGAATACATGTTGAAAAATGGCTCAGTCCCATGGCTGGCAATTGGCGTTCTGAACTGAGAGCTCCACTGGGCTGGGCACTGAGGTCTGTTCCTCTCCATATGGGTAAGGATCCCCATGTTTCACAGACTGCTTCACTGAGTTCAAGAGTGCGCATCCTGAGAGAAAGTCAGGCAAGAGCTGTGTCATTCTCATGGCTGACTTCAGAAGTCATACAGAGGCTCTTCTGGCTACTCCTTACTCAAGGAGATCACAGAGGTCCACCCCCTTTTAAGAACAGAGAACACATGTACTTATGGTGATGGAGTGACAGGTCCAGCAAGGGCATGCATGTGGGATGGGAAATATATACGCACATTAATGTCTATGCTTCATACTCAAATAAGTATATATTGCATAGCTATATGTGTACAAATATGTGTGACCTATTTGAGCTATGTAAAATAAACAATCTCACTCTGATAGTATGTCCCTTTTTAAAAATAGTTGCTCAGTCGTGTCTGACTCTTTGTGACCCCATGGACTATAGCCTGCCAGGCTCCTCTGTCCATGGGATTTTCCAGGCAAGAATACTGGAGTGGCTTGCCATTTTCTTCTCCAGGGGATCTTCCTGACCCAGGGATAGAACCCAGATCTCCTGCATTGCAAGCAGATTACTGTTTGAGCTACAGGAAGACCTTTTTAAACATAATTATATGTTTACTAATTTATAGGGCTTCCCAAATTGCTCTAGTAATAAAGAATCTGTCTTGCCAACTTGCCATGGCAAGTTGTCTTGCCATGAGATGCAAGACATGTGGATTCGATCCCTGGGTTGGAAAGATCCCCTGGAGTAAGAAATGGCAACCCACTCCCATATTCTTGCCTGGAAAATCCCATGGACAGAGGAGCCTGGTGGGCTGTAGTCCATGGGGCACAAAGAGTCAGACACAACTGAGAGACTGAACAAACACACACAGGCAAACTAACACCTCAGAACAAACCCTCCTCCCCAACTACCCCAGTCTACACTAATTTATACGTAAAACACGGAGCAGGTTCTTATAAACAACATTTGTCTGTCCTCCACTAGAATGAAGTTCCACAGAGGCAGGAACTTTATAATATTTTATTTACTGCTATATTCTCATTATTCTGAACACTGCCTGGCCTGGCACATAGTAGGCACTCAGTTTGTTGAATGGATGAACACATGAATGGATCCTGCCTCCAGTGTGCAGGGCCATAAATTTGCCAGCATAGATAGTGGTTCTCAGGCTGGCCACTGAGGCACATCTGTTTAAAGAAAGGTTGGTGTTGGTCTCTTCCAGAGATAACACACTTGGCAAAGGACAAAGAAAGAACATTACTGAAGCTTCTGACACCTGCATTTGCAACCCCATGGAAAATATAACTCTGTAATCACTTTTTCTCTGCATTTCATTTCTCTTTCATAGACCAGCCATTGCCAGAAGCTTCAGCAGAGGGATTTTTTTGGATGGCAGCTGTGAAGTATTAAGAAAAAGGCAGTGACGGATATAAGGGTTTTATTTGCCTTCCACAAGATGCAATGTTTGAAGTCTCATAAAGTCATGGTTAATAAGTTGCCTGTGTTTGCCTGGAGGTGTTTTCAGTAGCTCATAATAGTATTTATTTCTGAAAGTATATCTTTTGGCACATTAAGGGTCAAGTAAAAATAAGGTGAAAAGACCTTCTTTGGCTTTTGAAAAATTAAAGCCCTCAAAGCATAGAAAGCAATAGAAGATTATTAATGTGCCTTTTGTCAGGTATGAGATACGTTATGATGAATTCCTTGTGACAAGTATCTCCCAGCTTTGGTTGTAAACACTACATCGGCTGCTAATTGTGATCTCCAGCTGGACCCTTGACACTCTGAGGTGCTTCCTCGATAGGCATTGTGGTTGTGATGAAACACTAATAGTTAGAGTTAGGGAACAAAGATTAAATTCATGAATTACATTATGTTTCTCTGGTACAGCATTTTTCTAAATCTTAAATTTTGATTTAAAGTGCCAAAAAACACAAAATGCTAAAAATAGGATAGTCAACACTATCAGAGAATGTCAAATGCCTCTTTACTCAAGATCTCTACAGATGTCATTAAGATTTTTTTTTTGTTTAGCACTGCAGCATAGCAGTAATTTATGAATTCTCTTATTCTTTTCTGTTAATATCAACATCAGTGTTATATAACCATGTGATATACAACCTAGACATTAATAAAATAAATGCATATGGAAAGAAAATACTACTTGTTAACCAGTATTAGAACATGATCTTTCAGACCATTTTCAAGAAGTGGTTATGGATTTGAATTATCACTTCCAAAAAAATCTGTGAACTGGTAAAGAAATAAGAGAATATCCTTTCAAGTTATCTTTGTAAACGTTATTCTCCAATGTAGTTCTAGTGGACATGGTGTGGGAGAACCACTAAGGATGATGGAAAGATTCGGTGGGCAGCGTTAGATTTGGAAAATTAACACCTTTGGTTGAAACATCAGTAAAGGATTTCACTACTAACATCAGCAACATTATCATCAGCATGATGTGTGTTTTTGTTAGGTGCTCAGTTGTGTCCAACTCTTTGCAGCCCTATGGACTGTAGCCAACCAGGTCTTCTATATTACAGGCAGATTCTTTACTGTCTGAGCCACTGGGGAAGCCCCATCTATCTTGTGTATATTAATACATTTACTCATCACAATAATCCTCTGAGGCAGATAATGTTAGTAACCCAATTTACAAATGAGCATATTGAGGGAGAGAAAAATTAAGTGTTTGACCAGTGTCACAGGGCTACAAGAAGATGTAGTCAAGATTTGAACCTAGCTGTTGTTTCCTGTGTCCATGCTCTTAACTACGTTGCTCTGCTGCTTCAGGAAAGCACAGCACTGCCTCTAAAGAAAATATAAAGTTCTAATTCAGCAGGTGATCTGATAATGGAAGTTTGGAATGCCATCAGGGATTGGGGTACAGGAACTGAACTGCAATCTGAGACTTGGCATGTGCATAGTAGTAATAGTATTTAATCTATGACAGGAAATAGCTCATCTAACCCTTGAAACAACCCAAAGTAGTAGGTACTTGATTTATAGATAAAAACTAGTTCTGAGAAAGATTCAATAACTTGTTCATAGTCAATAGTCAGGAGCCACTGTGAATTTAGGCTATCTCATTCTAAATCTGTGCTTGTATTCACTGTCCTCGTGGGTCTCCATGCTGAAAGCAGAGTAGAATCCTCAGCAGAGCCTTTCATGAATACTACAGCCTGGGTCCCATTTCTGATTATTCTAATTAGTTGGTCTTGGATGGGGCCAAGAAATAGGGAGTTTATGAAAGCTCCCCCTGGGAATTTAATGTGCATCGAGAGCCAAGATCACTACACTATTTGATATTGTTCCTCATCTTAGTTATCTTTCGTCTCAACCTCCTAAAATGCAATAATCTAGGTTTTCCTTTCCAGGATGGGGTAAGGTATGAAAAGAACACTTCCGTGGTTAAAAATCTCCAGTGCTTTCTTATATAGGTTTTACTGTATGAGACATGGACATTAGATGTGAAATGGAGTTCTTTACCCAGCCACATATAACAAGGTGTCTGAGTAGGATGTCATAATTTTAAATTCATTTTTTTCCTGATTTTCCTGACAGGTAATCTTCCCAGAACATATGATCTATTTAAATTGCCTTCTGAACTGTATTTTTATCTTTAGTACACCTGGCCCACACATCCTCTGATTCACAAAAGGATAATATAGGGGTCACCTGAAATCATGCTGCTTTACATTTGGTTAAAGAAAGTGTCTCACCAAACTAGAGTTTAGATAACAGTAGAGATTTGTTAACTCATTATATGAAAGCCTGTCATTCTGTGGTTTTATTTATTTCTTTTTAAAAGTCAAAGGAAAAGAAAAAACATTGAGCTAATAGGCAAGTCTGAAAAGAATAAGAATGAAGAAATACAACCCCTAAAATATAAAACCTTACATCTGTTTATCATGTGTTAACTATTTGATGAAGTGGAAATGCATGTCTGGGCAGCTTATGTGACTGGATAAAAGTAATTAAAGAAACAAGCACAAATCCAACATCTCTGTTTTAGCAAATGACCTGTCTGTATAGGCTTTGCACTGGAAGGGTTGATAATAACGCTTACCGAGGCGGTCAAACAGAAGTTGGTACTGTGTTGCAGAGATAAACCAGTGTCCAGTGGCTAAGTGCTTTGGCTTATCTGTGAAATGTGGCTAAAGACTCAGGAAGTAAGAAAGAAAGCATGGATATAAAATCTGCTGTGGTAATGGGGCCAGGAAAGCAAGGTAATATGAAACCACAATTTTAAGTAAATTATAATCTTCCTATCACAAAATGTACTATCATAAAACAAATATAACTATAATGTGTGGAATTTTACTTTCATTTATCTTTTTATTACATCTATCAAAAGGCAGGTTAAGTCTACCTGATAAAAATGTTTCTCCACTGGAAAGAGTTACACTTTCTTGAAAATTCAATTGCTGGTAAATAAACAGTAAAATACAGACTTTTCTATCTTTAGGAATATATCAGAGTTATGTTTTAATGATTTTGAAGTCATAGAGGTCATCTTTCATCCTAAACTGTATAATAGAATTTAATTGATTACTAAGTTTTTTTTTTATTAACTCCATAATTTTCTCCTATTCACATTCTCTAGAAAATAAACTATTAGTCAAAGATAGAGCCTCTGAATTTCAGCTTCATTTTTACCACCAACATAAATTTTTAAACTTCACTATCATTTATAGAACTTTGATCTGCAGTCAGACATGATTTCTTCATTGAGTAAAGAGTTTCATTTCCAAAAATATATTATTTTCACTCCATCTCTTTTAATGTCATATTTACCTGGTACAAATAGTTTTAATAAAAAGCAACATATTCATAATATAAAGAACACTTGACAAGGATCCACAGGATATAAACCCCCCAGTTCCTGGGTTATCCTGGATTTGACTCTCTGCTTTATACACTGTACGCTGTGGACAAGCCACCATCTCTTCATCTGTCTTCACTTAAGTCTCCTTGTGCCTGACTTGCAGTGTTGATATGAAGATGGTGATATATGTGAAACTGCTTTGAAAATCATTAATTACTTTGTAAATGTAGACACTGTAATCAAAACCTTCCTAAATCATGACATCTGCATCTCATTCTTTGGCAGCAAGATAGAGGGAAGCGCTTCTAGTCATGTATCACGTGTCTCTCAGAGTTGTGGATGAAACCCTAATTAGAAGAAACTGGCTTCATCTAGTGCCCTTGAACAACCATTTAAAAACTTCTCTGCCTCTCTTATCCCATTTGTGATAACTGTATACATTCCCCGAGGTGGATTTAGAAGGAATAAGAGCCACACACTCTTTTGTTCTGTGCTACCAAGGAGACATACACCATTAAGTTATCAAACGATATCACCATGCAACCCATATGTTCTTACTTCTAACATTTTCATCTTACAACAGTTTTTTTTTTCTTCTGAAAGATTGGGCCTAAAGCAAGATTCTCTGATTAAAACATATCTCCATTCATCTCATTTTTTATTTCTCAGAACACAAGAAATGTTTATTAGATATTTTCACTGCATTTGTATCCAAGCCAAATGTGAAAACATAGCTGTCTCCTGCTTCTCAAAGGCAGGAGAGAAAATGAAAAGGGAAGCCTGGAAGTATCTTTGCTGGATTGCACGTGTTTTCTCCCCACCTCTATCCCTGACCCCACTGTCCCCATTAGCACTCTTCTAGCGGCATCTAAGGGCTTCCCAGGTGGTGCAGTGGTAAAAGAATCCGCCTGCCAATGCAGGAGACGCAAGAGATGCAAATTGATTCTGGGGTTGGAAAGATCTCTTGGAGTAGGAAATGGCAACCTGTTCCAATATTCTTGCCTGGAAAATTCCATGGACAGAGAAGCCTGGCAGGCTACAGTCAGTGGACAACTCAGCATACACACACATATTGGCATCTATACAGCCGTGATATGGTTTAATGATGTCTGTGTGTGCTTTCAAAGGCCATTATTGCTGTTTTGACCGTCTCTTCCGTGGGGACTGAGAGCGGGCCTTCAGACAATAGCCAAGACAGTACTCAGCATATGCTTTACAGGCCAACTGGCCAGACAGCCTGGCTCGCCACTACCTGGCCTGACGGCCAGAAATACTGAGGAGACAGAACTGGGCAACTAGGGATTCTGTACACCCTGTAAACAGAAATTTGTTGCTCTTACCTGCTAGTCAGGCAGGATGATCCAGTGTTTCCCAAACACAACCTGTGCTTTCCCAAGCCCACATTTAATTATGTTACTTTGCTCATGATGCCCAGCCCCCAGTTTTAAATATTTTAATCATCTTTCAAAGGTGTCTCCAATGCCAGCCACAGCCCTGAAATTTGTGCATTTCTTCCAAAATTTTGTCAGCTATCTGTCCTATGATGGGGCTTCCCTACTGGCTCAAAGAATCCATCTGCAATGCAGAGGACACAAGTCCAACCGCTGGATCAGGAAGAGCACCCGGAGTAGGAAATGGCAACTCACTCCAGTATTTTTGCCTGGAAAATCCCATGGACAGAGGAGCCTGGTTCACAGTCCATGAGATCACAAAAGAGTTGGACACGACTTAACAACTGAGCATGCATGCATCTGTTCTGTGAATCTCTATGATTCTTGATTCATTGCCATCTTAGGTGATGACACATTCTTTCTTGTAGACACTTATTTATTATTTTCCTATTGTTTGAGCCCTCTAATAAGAGGCATTAGCTGTTACTGAACCCCACTGTAAGTTTTTTTTGAGTCATTAAGTGAGGATTACAACAGTAAACCTATCTCATAAAATCGTTTTGAGGCTAAAATAAATTAACATAATACAGAACTTAGACGAGTGTCTGTGTGTGTATGTGTATGTGCTTAGTCACTCAGTCATGTCTGACTCTTTGTGACCCTTTTGGACTGTAGCCCACCAGACCAGTGCTAATACATTGTAAATATTATATGTTATTATTTTTAATAATAATGCCATTGTACCTATCATATGTATTATGAATATGTATGTGGATATTTTCTGTGTTTTTTTTTAAACTTAACTTATCCTTCATTATGCTCCCAGCCTAGCCTACTTTCTAATATTTAGTAAGTTCTGAATAAATGTTTTTAAATAAGTAAATAAAAAAATACAGCCCCATTGCCATTGCTGCAATTCTCTAGGGATAGAATTTTGCCTAAACTGAATTGACATTGCTTTAGTTTGATGAATTTGTAAGCTATTCAGTGGTTTAGTGAGGAATATATCTTATAAAACTTCCAAATGTCCTCAAATACAGGGTATATATAATATGTAATTTTTTATTCATTCACTTAGCTCAGCTGTTAATTTTTTATTCATTCGCTTAGTTCAGCTGTTCATAAATGCAAATCTCAGTTAAAGTACCTCAATCCTTATCTTACTATTTTAATTACATGATCCATAACAATGTAAAGTGATTCAAATATCTAAACAGAATATTTATAGTTAGAAAGCTAGTTGCCCTAGGGATTCAACCATTATATTAATATTTGTATGTGCTAACCCACTGTTGGTTTCTATAGAGTTTTATCCTGAACAGTTTCAGGAGCTCTTGCAGACAAAATTAATAACATTAAATCCACTATCTATTTGCGTATGAATTTCTTTTAAATTTTTAACAGACTTGATTTGTAGACAAGTTTTAGATTTACAGCAAAACTGAGAGCAAGATACAGAAATTTCTCATATATCCCTGCTCCTACACAGACATACTCACCCCCATTATCAACATCACTCACCAGATTTGTCTTTTTTTTTTTTCAACCAAGGATGAATCTAATTTGATAACATTGTAACCACCCAGAGTCCATAGTTCACCTTATTATTCACTCTCGGGGTCATGCATTCTGTGTGTGTTTAGGCAAAAGTATAATAACCTATATCCAAGATTTTCATTGCCAAGTATTATTCACTGCCCTAAAAATCTGTGTTCTGAGCGTCCAGTTCAAAATGGTGGGGTAGGAGGATGTACACTCATCTCCTCCTGCAAGAGCACCAAAATCACAGCTAGTTGTTAAGCAACCATCAACTGGAGAACAGTGGAACCCACTTTAAAAAGATACCCTATGTCCAAAGACAAAGAAGCCACAATAAGATGGTAGGAGGGGCACAAACATGATAAAATCAAATCCCATACCCGCCGGATGAGCAACCCGCAAACTGGAGAGCAATAATATCAAAATTTTCCCACTGCTGTGAAGGTTCTGGGCCCCATGTCAGGCTTATCAGTCTGGGGATCCAGCAAAGGGATTGGGAATCTCAGGGAATCTAACTATCTCATTGTTGTTTTAATTTGCATTTCCATAATACCATATGGGAAAGATGGGGATCAATTTTTCATATGCCTGTTTGCCACATGTGTATCTTCTTTGCTGTGGTGTCTGATAAGATCTTTGGCCCATTTCTTAATCAGTTTATTTTCTTGTTTAATTTTAAAGGTTCTTCATATACTTTGTTAACAGACCTTTATCAGAAGTATCTTTTGCAGATATTCTGTCTTAGGCTATGGCTTGTCTCCTGTTTGTCTTGAGTTTGTCTTTTACAAAGCAGAAGTTTTTATTTTTGATAATGTTCAGGTTATCAACTATTTCTTTCATGGATCTTGCTTTGGTGTTGTATCTAAAAAGACATCACCATAAACAAAATCATCTAAGTTTTTCCCATTATTGTCTGTGAGTCTTGTAATTTTGCTTTTAGGTCTGTGATCTATTTTGGGTTAACTTTTGTGAAGGGTATAAGGTCTGTGTCTAGACTGATGTTTCACATGTGGATGTCCACTTATTTCAACACCATTGGTTGAAGAGACCCTCTTGGTTCCATTGTATTGCCTTTGTTGTTCTGTCTAAGCTAAATTGACCATATGTATAGAGGAATTTCTTTTTAATTTAAGGAGCTATTTTAAACTTTATATATTCTATTGTGAAACCCTTCTTCAGGCAAATGCCATGGCCTGCTATTTGGAAATGAATAACTGTCTACATTAAGAACCAGAAAAATCTTTCTTAGAAGATATGTAAAGCTGAAGATAAATTTCATTAAACTAATTTATCTAAACTTCATGTAAGATTACACACTCATGAAGTTACTTCTAGATGAAAATGGATATCAGACACACCCTGATTTCCATTAGACTAGCCCTGGTTTCCTTTAGGCTATGAATATGAAGATTAGGAATTATTTCCACAAGCAACTGAAATCTGCCAAACAAATCCCTTGAAGCGTGAAAATGCTAAGCTACTGCCTTACAAGATGTTTGCACTTCTTAGTGGCAGAATGAAGTGGGATGAAGCTCTTTTTACAGTAATTTTAGAATAGAAACAGCAGCAGCTTTAGTGTTTTGGTTGGGGCCCCCACAAAATAAAATTTATTTCACTATTACAAGTTAAAAGCTTTCAGATTTCTGGACTAAAGAATATGATGTTTTTTTCCCAAAGTGAACTTACTAGTTTTATTGATTCTCTTCTATTTTGATTTTACATGCCAGAGTAGGGGAAATATGTTTCTTTAACATATAACAATGTTGTTTTTCCTACCACAAAAGTTTTCCATTTTATTTTTACCTTAAATGCACTGCATATTACTTTCAATAGGTTTGTTCTATTATTAAATTGTCAAATCTAGTAAAACTTTTGGTTGTTTTTGGTACATAAAAATATATATTCTTCTGTTTCTTAAATAGATCTATATTTAGGTAAGATCTAAGTATCTATCCTGCCAATGTACTTACTCATCAAAATTAAGTGGGAATGGTAAAGGTCTGATAACTTATTGGAATGGAAGCTAGTAAATTGAGATGGGGTGAAAATGACTTTTAATAAGCAAAATTATTTATTGAGGATACATATGTGTCTCACAGGTTTCTGTGATTAAGAGATACTGCTCTGCTACTAAATGATATTGATGGGGTTGCTAGTTCCATTCCACAATTTAAATGTAAAACTGTAAAATGGGAATACTTAAGAGTATTATGGTGTGTTGTCACATCAAAAAAATATAAATCTCTATATTTATAATTAGTAATAACAGCTTTGTCTCTAGTGACTTTTCCCCAAAAGAAAAGCCTCTTCTGAATTTTACCTGCCTTCAAACTGAAGGTTTGAGGCTAGAAATTTTATTTGCTCTTCTACCGTGTCTTCATTAATTTACGATTCATCTTTTCTGACTGTGGATCCTTCATATTTTAAATTCTCTGATCAATAGAATTGACTCTTCTAATTCTGTATGTCAAAGCTAAAAATTATTCCAGCCTTATTAACACCTCCGGGGAACAGATTCGCAACAGTATAAGTTTTAAGAACCTTTCTATTTAATTTGTTCAAAGAACACTTATTTTCTGATAATATAAACTTAGAGGTCTTTTGTCTCGTTTGTCAAATAATGCTTATTATCTAACAACTGAAGAGTATAATCTTTGGGGGAAATTGCTGGGTCTCTAAGTGGTGTTTTATGTTTGCTTATGGCTTAGATTTCAGAAACCACTTGGTTTTCTGTTTTTAGATAAATGACATGTGCAACACTGTGATGATAACAATGCTAACCTTTTTTTACTCAGCTTGGATTTTTCCATTTGGTTCTCTTTGACCCTCACTCAAATTATCAAAAGCTCAGAAAAAAAGAAAAAAAAAAAAAAGATGGCTGTTAGCAATAGTCAACATAAATGTAAACCTGGCTACCTCTTCACTGACTCCAATCTGTCAACTTGGAAACATGTAAATGTATCCATTATTTAGCTTCTATTTAGTTTTACTCCAAATTAAAGCATGTTTTTAAAACATTTGATATAATTGGAGTACTCAAAACACCATAATGATTTATATTTCTGACATACTGGTATTTTGTGTTTCCTTTACAGAAGTTTACATTTTTTAAACTTAGGATTTTGAAACTAAAACTGATTTCAAGGTTTTATAATTGTCAGTAGCAAAGCTTTACATTTATGTCTGGTATATGCTTTTGTTCTTATTATAGGAATAGAAAAAAGACCTGCAGTAATGCACTCTTTCAGTAACATCTTTAACTCATTGTTTGAAAAACAAGTCTTAAGGAGTGTTGTCCTGTAACCCTTACTCACATCATAGATCCCAAAAGGAAACTCTATATATATAATGCCCTCCATTCTTCACTCCCATATTACTCCCCAAGATTCAATCCAGGATGAAATCACACAGTTCCATTGTAGTTCCTCTACTCAGGGTCACCAATGATCTTGATTTAAAATGTTTAGAAACTGTTTTCAGAATTTTCCTTTGTTACCCTTGGTGAAGCAAGGATTACTTGAAATTCTCTGTCTTTGGCCATTCAAGCTGCTCTAACAAAAATATCATAAGCTGGGTGGCTTATAAACAACAAACACATATTTCTCAAAGTTCAAGAGGCTGGGAAGTCCAAAATCATGGTGCCATCAGATCTTGTATCTGGCGAGGGCCCTCCTCCTGGTTCATGGATAGCTATCTTCTCACTGTGTCCTCATATGATGGAAGGGATAAGGAATCTTTGTGAGGTCTCTTTTATCAGGGCACTAATCCCATTCATCATAGCCCCACCCTCATGATCTTATTACTTTCCAAAAACCTCCACCCCCAATACAATCACTTTGAGGGTTAGGATTTTGACATATGAATTTTGAAGGGACATAAATATTTAATCTAAAGTATAGTCTCTCCTGATTTTTCTTCCTCCCTCCAGATTTTTCCCTTTGCTTCTGTGAATAGTTATTCTAGTATCCTTTGCTGAATCCTAGAATCTAGACCCCAGAAAAATTTGGAGCAAATTACATGTCTAGGAATCATCATGATAGAGATATAAATTAAAGACACTGCAATGGATAAAATCTCCCAGACAGGATACATTCTGTAAGAATAGAAGAGGGACAAATGTAGAAACCAGGAAAAGCCAGTTTATAAAGAGGGCTGGGCAGTGCAGACCTTAGATTACATTTAATATTTTTTATTGAAGTATAGCTGATTTACAATGTTGTGCCAATCTCTGCTGTAAAGTCACTCAGTTATGCATAAATATACATTTTTTAATATTCTTTCCCATTATGGTTTTCACAGGATATTGAATATAGTTCCTTGTGCTATACAGTTGGACCTTGTTTATCCATCCTATATATAGTAGCTTGAATCTGCTAACCCCATACTCCCAGTCCTTCTCTCAGCCACCCTCCTCCCCCTTAGCAACCACAAGTCTGTTCTCTATGCATAGACCACATTTAAAAACAAACTTGGTTGGATAATATCCAAATTATTACAGTTTTATTATGACACATAGTTTCAGCATTGTATCAGTGTATGAACAAGAGAATAAACTAGTTGTTCAGCTTCCTTTCAGACTTTGGATTCCATAGTTGTAAATGACAATAACATTTTTACTTTTACAGCTACAACCTTAAGCAAGGAATGGATTTTAGTTGTATCATTCACATTTTAGTGAAAGATGGCTGAATTCAAACCATGCGTGAAGTGAAAGTCAAAGTGTTAGTAGCTCAGTTGTGTCTGACTCTTTGTGACCCCATGGACTGTAGCTCCCCAGGCTCCTCTGTCCATAGAGTTCTCCAGGCAAGAATACTGGAGTGG
The DNA here is from genome assembly GCF_019923935.1 of Bubalus bubalis. Classification (NCBI taxonomy): domain Eukaryota; kingdom Metazoa; phylum Chordata; class Mammalia; order Artiodactyla; family Bovidae; genus Bubalus; species Bubalus bubalis. The sequence continues at coordinate 97,952,731 of NC_059163.1, read as the reverse complement.
GTAGCCATTCCCTTCTCTAGGAGATCTTCGCAACCCAGGGATCAAATCCAGGTTTCCTGCATTGAAGGTGGATTCCTTACCTTCTGAGAAACCAAGGAAGCCCTGGTTCAGTAAAGGTGCTGGTACCTCACAAATGCAATCACAACTGTGATGGATTAGAAACAAGTATTATCATATAGGGCTGGAATGTAGCTAAAAGGGTCAGGTGGGCAAGCTTGAAATTTACAACTGTAGTTAGAACCGATGGATCTGAGACCAGAAGCTGCCAGCCCTGTGTGTCACCCCTTAGGGATACTGGCTGGAGTTGGCCTCAAGGTGTGAGGAAAGACTTCAAAATCCACTCTGTCCTCTGCACCACATAACAGTATCAAAGTGCTTAGACGTCTGAATGCCATCATACTTTTGAGCCATCCTTGATTTTACCGGTTATTAATATGTCATTAGATATAACACATTTTCCCAAAGTAAATATGATTGTAAGTGTAAAGAATTCTAGAAAGACACAATTTTTTTTCAGTGTAAATAAGTCTAGAGATCCTTTCATTCCTGAGAAAACAATTGCTTTCTATATAGCCTGATTATACAAAATACCAGTTTTACATAATAATTATGAAAGCGCTCAATCAAATTTGGCTATTTTTTGTATTTGGAAGCCATTTCCTTCAAGACATTTTTAGGCTTTTGTGTTTGTTTATATAAGTGCCATAAAGCTTAAGTTATAATGTAAAAATTATTCCATTAGGTTTTAACCTCAGTGTACACACATACACACACACACACACACACACACACCCCTACACAGTTGCCCACAGTCTCTTTATTAAGAGACTGATTTTGAGCTTGTGGTGTCTAGGTTTGTGAATAGGATAAAGGAAATTTTCACATAATTCCTGAAATCTTTGAAAAGCATTCCTGTTACTCAACTAGTAAAAACTCCCTTGGTGTAATTTTAATATTATAGATTTTTAAAAATATATTCTTGATCTACTTTGTGAAATATAGAGGTCAGGCTAACTGAAAACAAAAAATGGCCATATCAACAATGCTTTTAATACTGAGTATACAGACATCAACCAACTTGTCAATCTCTGTAGTAAAGTTACATGACTTTTCACATTAGCATTTAATTGAGTCCACAAAGGAGAAAATATGATTTAAATAGAAAAGAATGTGAAACACATGTTACATGTATATGAAAAACAGAGTCACTTTTCTGTACACCAGGAACTAACTCAACATTGCAAATCAACTAATACTTCAATAAAAAAAGAAAATGAGCTTCTGCATCAAGCTCACTATAAAAACATTAAAGAGATTTTTTAGTTTCAAGATTTCAATGGAAATCAAAGACTGTGCTGCTTCTGGCTTCCCCAGTGGCTCAGTGGTAAAGAATCTGCCTGAAATACAGGAGACTTGCAGAGCTGCTGGTTCCATCCCTGAGTTGGGAAGATCCCTGGAGTAGGAAATGGCAGCCCACTCTAGTATTTTTGTCTGGGAAATCCCATGTACAGAGGAACCTGGCAGGCTACAGTCCATGGGGTTGGCAAGAGTCGGACGCGACTGACTAAACAACAACAACAACAAATAAAATAAATTCCATTGAGCTCTCATTGGCCAAAGTGGGTAACAAATCAAATTGATGAAGTCATGATGCAAGTCAAATACCCTTGCACACCAAGTCTGTTATAAATTTAATAATGCTTTAATGTGAACACTTCTAAATTTTAAAAGGACATACCAAGTGTAGAACAATGGCCTAATCATTTCCATCAGTTTTATTAAGTAAAAAAGCATAAATTGTTTGAATAATCACTTGGAGTTCTTGGTAACAAAATGTCATCTATGCTAATGCAACCAAGCTCCATCTCTTTCTCAACATACTTTTGTCCAAATAAAACTGTCATTGGAATTACTTAGTTTTCTCTACAACCACCAATGTGTTCCAGTAATTTAGACTCCATGCCTCCTTCAGAGATTATAAGCAAAGGCTAGCAATTCCAGCTTTCCAGGTGGCTCAGTGGTAAAAGAATCTGCCTGCTAACACAGGAGATGCAGGAGACATGGGTTCGATCCCTGGGGCAGTAGGATCCCCTGGAGAAAGATATGGCAACTCACTGTATTCTTGCCTAGAAAATCCCACGGATAGAGGACCCTGGTGGGCTACAGTCCATAGGGCTACAAAGATTTGGACACAACTGAACAACTGAGCACAGCAATTCCAGAGAAAATAAAGCAGGTTCCTATGCTTTCTCAGCAATTCCCACTTCTAATTGTAGTGGAACTGATTTACAAAAGAGGAGCATAAATTCCTTTACTCAGTTTCCTTTTTCTTTTTAAAGAAACTTCTTTAAAATTTCACTGTCTTTCACTGTATTTTAATCCTTGATGTAATTATTTTTTTTTATTTTATTTTATTTTTAAACTTTACATAATTGTAATTAATTATTTTTTGAACTGGTAAAAGATACAGAAATGTTCAAAGGAAGCAATGTTTATGGTTTCTAAGTGAAATAGTTCAATTCAGTTTTATTCAGGAGTTATCTTTTGTAAAAATTTCATAGTTATTGCTGTGGATCTTAAAAGTATTGCAAGAAGTTCCATTTAAAATATATTTATTGTTTATTATGAATGTTATATTGTTCTAGTTACACTTCTTTAATACTATGTTTCATTGAAAAAATTATAGATAGCCAAAATATAATAGCTAAGATATATAATATAATCAAAGTATTTAAATTAGAATTTAAAAACTAATTCTTATTTTTGCATGTATCAGTTCTCCATTTGGTATATTAAAAATACAGGTTTATTAATATTAATGCATGTTATTGAAAGTTACACTCCTTTATTTCAGATCCAAGAAGTTAGAGATAATGAGCAAGAAAATCACTATGAAGAGGGTATTACTTCATTTTCTACATGTTCTCCTCGTAAGTGCTCCTCTATGTTACATATATACATAACACTTAAATTAAGGTATTTGTAACTGGTAAAGTCAAACTGAAGAGAGTGTGGAAAAACACAAAGATCATTGGAAGACATTTAATTAATGGTATGACTTTGAGCATATTATCTGGTAGAAATATTACTACATTATCTTGCTAATTTAAATAGTTCTAACAAGTTCAGTGTTTAATAATCAAACCAGCAGTTTTTCCTACCCAAAGAAACTACACTAGTCAGTTTGATATAAATGTTCTGTGATAACTGTATTTTTTCGATTTTTTTTAAACAAAGTCACATAATTTTCAGACCTTAGTTTTCTCAGATAAGAAATGAGTTTGCACTAGTTCTCTCTAAGATCCCCGCTAGCTGTAATAGAATGTAATTCTATATATAACAACTGAAGACGATCAGAATCTTCCTCCATGTCTATAATTCTACCCATCATGCCTGACTCCATTGGTTGACAACAGCTTGCTCACTGGGCTAGTCTGATGGGCATCTCCCACTCAACATTTCTAAATCTGAAAGCCCCCAATCATGCCCAAGTCCACTCTACCTGCTGATATTGCCATGTTAGAAAATGAAGACTTCTTCCTTGTTCAATTCAGTCCCAAAACTTGGAGTCACCCTTTTTTACTTTCTCTCCTATCCCACTTCCAATGTGTCAGATAGTACTGTGAACTCTGCCTTCACAATGCAGCCAGTATTTCCTTACCCTATCACTGTTATTTATCCACACTGTCCACTCTGGCATCAGCTCTCCCCTGGATTGTTGCAATAACACAGTGGCTCTTAATGGAGCACTATTTTCTACTCTCAACAGAGAATTCACGTCAGTGAATGGAGATTTTGTTGTGGTCATGAGTTGAGAAGGGAGTTTTGCTAAAAATTCTGCTAAATATTCTGCAATACACAGGACATGCCCCAGGAAACACAGGATTATCTTCTCAAAAATGCCAGTAGTACTCTGTTAAGAAACAGAGTGTTTGAAACCACTGCCTTCCCATTTGCCCCTAATATTCTGTACTTCATGAAGGAACTATTCACACTTCTGTTCCAAATTCCCCTGTTCTTACCTCAAGTCGTTTGCACTTTGAACAGTTCACAGTTGATGCTCCACAAAACTGCCTACCAGTTTTTCAACTGATGGGATGACTTGCAAATCAAATAATATTAAATGCAATTCCTTAACTAGCATACTTTGGCAAAATCAGTAAACTCTTCAAATACTAGGGCAGGACACAAAGTCATGCTAAATGATAATGTAATCAATTGATGCACTAAATTTTAAAGTTATACACTTTATTATCATTTTAATGATTTATTATCATTTTAGTGGTAATGAAAGTGATGTAAAGGCCATCATTGATAGTGACCATATATTTATTATGACATTTATTCTCAGAAGTACTACCTATAATAAGAAGACATTATTTCAGCTATTGGTACAGAACAACCTCAATTCTACAGACTGTTGGGACCTGAAACTGTCACCGATATGAAATTCTGTGCGATTGGACTCAGGCCTCTGACTCTTTCCTTAGAGAAGAGGTGAAACATAGAACGCCCTAAGTCAGCAAATTTCCATTGGTATCATTTCTGTGAAGTTTCCTAAAACCCACTGACCCACCACGTATGACTCTCTAGGGCTGTATTCCAAGTTTGGGCATATTTGACAAGGACTAAGGAGACCCTGTTGCTTAGACAGTGTTACATAATAGAATACATAAACTGAGCATGTTGACATAAAGGTAGCTGTAAGGAATTGCCTATAGCATGAATGTAATTCTAAGTTGATGATCGATTTGCCCAGACAGGAACAGTGAAGTCCTTTTGCTAGCCTGAGCAATGATTTCTTTTCAGCCACTCCATCATTTACTCCATCAGCATATCTAGAAACTCCTTTATTTCAGGCTGTGTTTGGGGTTAGAGGCAGAAAGATGAATGAGGTCTGTGCAGAGATCTGTGCAAGAACGAAACACCGTCTGCTCTGCCCCAGCTGATAGTTAAAGAATCTTGGTTGCAGTTCTAATACTGGCAGCTAGACCTTTCTTCTTTCCCACAAGAAAAATGAGAGAAATTAAAAATAAAATTCATGTAGAAATATGTAGTACCATCATGGACATGATTTTCCCACATGATTAATTTTTTTCTCCTGTTGCTAAAAAATGTCTACAGTGTAACTCTTCATATAAAAAAAATTCCTCTTTGTCTGTACTCTTCCATTTGTCTTCTTCAGCTGTGTTTTAGTTTAACAAAACTTTGAAACAACAGTTATTTGCTTTTCTATTGCACTCATGACAGCAATTCGCCTTTTCCCTCCAGTATAGTTTCCAAAGTTCATTTCAAATTTTTGTGAATACTTTATTTAGAGCAGAATTTCTATAAAGAAAATATAAATCACAAGTTTAAAGATTTAAAGTTATTGCATTATATATTATTCTATTTTCTTCCTGAGTGGCTAGAGGGCATTTACCGTGTACAGTGTAAACACAAATAATGGAATCATGATTCTTAGAGTAGAGGAAATTTTCCTGAATCATTTGGTTAAATTTTAAGATAGAATAGATTTTTTTGGTGAGAGAACTGAGCCTTAGCAATATTTACCTACTCAGCTCAGTGCTCTGTGATGACCTAGAAGGATGGGATAAGGGGGTGGGAAGGAGGCTCAAGAGTGAGGGGATATGTGTATATTTATAGCTTATTCAGAAACCAGCAGAATGTACAGCAGAAACTAGCACAACATTGTAAAGCATTATCCTCTAATTAAAATTTTTTAAAAAATTTTTTAAAGTAGAAAAAATATTTACCTATTGTTGGTAATTTAGATGCCTTCCCAATGGAAAAATATCAACACTTTATCAAATAGTATTTTTAAGAATTCAGATGTCATCTGGTGATAAATGTTAAATAATAACTAATTAAGAACTACAGACTCATTTGATCACAGTATTTATAAGCAAGATAAGATTTTTGTTCTTTGTCTTTACCTTTTCCATCACTTACTTATTAGTTATTATTGTTGTCTACTAAAAATATGGTAATGCAGTCATATACTGAATCTGCTCAAACAATAACTTTAGAGAATTGGAATATTATTATATATGTAATATCAGAATATCACATATTATTATTGTGTATGAGAGTGTCATAAACTGAAGTAGCAGGATGTAATGGAGCTCTCTCGGTAAATATTTTAAAAGCTCTACAATGGCTATTCACCAAAACTACGCGTTTGTTAGCTTTCTCCTGTATCAGTTCATAAAAGTTTAATTAACATTACCACCACTTCTGTACCAAGTTACAAAACATTAACTGCCTCCAGATGGAGTGTTTAAATGAAATCCTACAATCTTTATCATAAACAGCCGTACAGAGCCCAGATCTCCACCATAAAAGCTGGCCTTACAGGCAGAGGTCAGAAGAAGCCAAAGTGAATGAAACGGCAGAGGAAGAAGAAGAGCATGAATCAGGCGTGGAGGCAGAGCACAGCCCTCCAGAGGTGGACAGTGAGAGTGAGAACCAGTACGATGACTTGTATGTGTTCATTCCCGGAGACAACCCTGAAAATAATTCCCAAGAGCCCCTCGTGTGCCCCAGACCACCTCTCCCTCCACCACGACCTGTAACCACTGCCTTCCAAGTGGAAAAACCTCACTTCCCAGTACAAGGTAAGTTTAAGTTTAAAACAACTTTGAAACTTTGACACGCTTACATAGCATACAGTACAGCAGTGGTGATGTACAAAGATCACCATTTAAAGCCAAGAGGAACTTTCCTCCTGTTCTTTAATAACGAAACCTGAGAAATCAGCAAAGAGGTACCTGCCGCTAACTCCCTTCCTCCTTAGTCCTTCTCTCTCTACCTTTCCTTACCCCTCACTCCTCTTCTCTCTCCCTTTCTCTTTTTGCTTCCAGGAAAGAAGTCTCATTACAAAGCTTTCTGTAAGTAAAGCAAGAAAATTTGGAAGGAGTCTGTCACTCTTCACATAAAACGAACCTCAAGCGTCATGTGGAAAAGTAAATGACAACTTTGGGTTTTAAAAATACTCTTAGTTTTCTGGCAAAAGAGAAAGGCTAATGTGTTACAGATTTGAAAATGAGCTTGGGCACAGTTACTCAGTCAGGAGCTGCAGGGGAAGCAAGTGGTAAAGGGTTTATCACACCGTGCATTGAGACCAAAGTCTAAAAGCACTCTGTCTCGCTCAAGTGGAAGAACAGTCAAATGACTGTGATAGCATTGTTCCCAGATGCAGGAACGAAGCTGTGTAGCAGCAGAGGTGGGAGTGGGAGTCGGGGTGAAGGGCAGGAAGCATCCCCGGGAGCTTCCACGGTAGGCTTATCTTCCTGGAATGTTCCACAGCCTGGCAGACTTTTCTGCTCACTCCTACAGTCACTAATTACCACCCACTTTACTGATCACTCTTTCATGTTTACTTTCCAAATTCATAAAATATTCTTACAAAGAAAATTTAATAAGGATGAAAGAAGCATCTATTATTAAAGCCCCGTTTGTCACTGTACTTGAGTTGTCAAGTCCTAGAAGGCTGTAAAGTCTTAAAGACTATTTTTAAAAAGTGAATTTTGCAACCATGAAATTCAGCATTTGTGTTCTTGAAGGCATTATCCCTATAAAGGTTCAAGTTGGTCAACATAAACCCTTACTAAGATTATGCACTTTATAAGAGATGGAAAGTACTTCTTAATGAAAAGTGCGGGAAACCTAGTGGGTACTTTCTCGATTCATTCACTCATTCAACAACACATATTGATTGCCTACTATGTGCTGAGCTCTTATAGACTGCTGAGATAGATCAAGGATGTAGGTATATCAATATTGGGAGTGGGGGGAGAGATGTAAATTAGTATCTGCTTGCTTGTGTGCATGCTCATTCACTCAGTCATGTCTGACTCTTTGCGACCCCACTGAATATAGCCCTGACAACAAAGTTTTGGTGTATTTTTCTCACTTTTATAGATGTGAATAATTTTATGTAGTTATTAAAATCAGTTATTAAGAAAACAAGGATGTCTTATATCAGGTTAAAGCTATTAAAGGAGTTAATTTTTAGCTACTTTTCAAAGGGAGCTAAATAGTTTAAATAAAATTTTAAATCCTGTTTTTTCTAATGTGAATTTCCATATATGGTATGTTGGTTAGGAGGTTAAAAATTATTCCACAGAGAGTAATTTTGACCAGATATCTAGGACCACAAGTATAATGTTGGCCTATATATCTTCTGAAAAGTACTAAATATAAAAAGCAACATCATACAAAAACTCACTCCTGTTATTTAAAAACCATATTATTACATTTTCAATGCAGTGTTACTTTTAATTACAGTAGGAAATGGGTACCCTTTCCAGTATTCATGCCTGGGAAATCCCATGGAGAGAGGAGCCTGGCAGGCTACATACAGTCCATGGGTTTGCAGAGTCGGACACAACAGAGTGACTGAGCACAATTTTAATATCATATTTTTTCATGGGGGTAATATTGGAAGTGAATTAAAAGTAAAATGCCAGTATTTTTTCTTAAAATTTTTTGATTGAGGTCTTTGAAAGTAAGACTAGAAGCTCCCACTTATTTTTCGCTGGAGACTGTATATGTTCTTTGACTTTAGCTAGTGATAGCTTCAGGAATTGTTCTGTACAAGTTTTTTCCTGCCTTCAAGTCACTGATAAAGAGATGCCACCTCATGAATGCTCTAAGCATCAAATTTCTTATGATGGATTCATGAACATATTCATTGGAGAAAACAGTCTCATAGAACACTTTTCAGTTTATAACTGACATCCTGTCTCTTTGGATCTTCACAACAAACTTTCAAGGCAACTGTCATTATGATCCCCCTTTGATTTGGGCTTCCCTGGTAGCTCAGCTGGTAAAGAATCCACCTGCAATGCAGGAGACCCTGGCTTGATTCCTGGGTTGGGAAGATCTGCTGGAGGAGGGATAGTCTACCCACTCCAGTATTCTTGGGCTTCCCTGCTGGCTCAGCTGGTAAAAAATCTAACCGCAATGCAGGAGACCTGGTTTAAATCCCTGGGTTAGGAAGATCCCCCAAAGAAGGAAATATCTAACTGCTCCAGTATTCTGTCCTGGAGATTTCCATGCACTGTATAGTCCATAGGGTCGCAAAGAGTTGGACACAACTGAGTGATCACTTTGATTTAGATCCAAGACCCTAGAGCTTGTAATTAGAATGTGTCAAATTCTTCCATGGACAGGTTTCCTGGGCTTTTAGGATTCTTATCTTTGTTTTACATTCTTTCCCAATTATTTCAAAAATTGGATTATAGGAGTGATATATTTTAATCATTATTTACTAGTGTACAATCTGAATTGAGAAAACTCAGATCCAACTCCAACATGAAAAGTATAATCTAATACACTGGGAAATGAAAAGTGAAATGTTTTCTTTCTAGTGCAAGCCCAACTTTAGAAAGAGTTGAGAAATGAGGTAGGTGGAGAAACAAAGAGAGTTAACAGCTCCGGAAATCAGTTCATAAAAGTAAGATAGTTGACACATTCTGCTAAAAATGAAACACTGTACACGTGTTTCCCACACACTTAATCCGGTTTCACCTAGGATGCTGTCAGGGAAACAGAAGTCATGAAGTCAGAAACTCAAAACCATATTATTCACAAGAGAAAAGGAAAGTCTTGGGCATTTTAAAGTTAATGCCAGGCATGTTAGCATTCATACTTCTTGGGTTAAACTAACTGAAATAAGCTAAGACTAGACAGGGAGGTGGTCTCGGGCTCTCCTTTGGTCTCTCCTCATAAGTCTACCCAAAACAGTTGCTGAATCTTCTTATAATAATACCTTTTTATTCTTCTTTTAACCATTTGTCTTTCTCCCTACCTCCTAAGTTTTCCCACTAAAATATCCATTAAGTAAGCTAAAAATTTTTGATCAGATTCTTACTAAACAGAAAGGAGACTAGTTCTTCCTTAGTTCATGAGCATGAATCTCAGAACAACACAGATAATTAACTATTTTTCAGTCAATAACTGAAATAATTTCCATTTTTATTGTTTTTGTTAACATTTTAACACTTGTCAAAAGGACACATTTAAAAGATTTTTCTCATCATCTGGCAGAGAGAGCCATCGAGATTCTCTTCAACTTATTAATTGATCACAGTATATAGTATCTTTGTCTTCCAAATTAACTGCTGCTAGAATATTTTAATATGATCTTATAAAAATATGTAAATATTTTGCTGAATATGAAAACCGTAAAAGATTACTGAATAAAGACTATTTATTAACCATAAAAGATTAATTCTTGGAAAATTAATCTTCAAGCCATTAATTTTCTATGCCATCTTTTATATCATGAACCCTACTTTCAATATCCTTTATCAAGGAATGAAGTTCATGTTGGGCTATAGAAATCAAGAGAGCCAGATTGAGACTTAGTATAAGAAGCTAAACAATGGTACTTTTGGCTATTCTCCTCTGTCATTTTCAGAGAAATCGATTTTAGACAAAATACCTGGTTCAATCCCTATAAAAGATAAAATGACTTCAAATTAAAAAAAAAAAAATTTGAGAACACTAGGCTTGAAAAACACAAGCTTTCAAAGTATTTGATATTTGAGGCTTAGTTTTATGATTTGATTTCCTGATGTTAAATCATTCATAATCTATGCGGAAAGTAGTTATATGCCTATTTGTATGTTTTCAAAGAATGCCATGTCTTTAACAAACTTATTCTAAGAAGTTAACAATTACAGACTGAAGGAGACTATGTTAGTAGATTACATGATTCACTTTTCTCTTTTTGGAATTTATAGAGTAATATACAAATTATGTGGGGGGCGGAAATTCAAGCAACTGACAAATGTACACCAATAATATTGTATAAAATATAAATAATCATCATTCAAATATTTTATAAGCAGGGAAATTGTTGGAAGGCCAAATGGAGAGAAGTCAAAGTTGGTGTGATTTCAGTGCAAGATATGAAACAGGAAGTGATTCTGAAGAAGAAAAGAAAGAAGATGAAAAGGATCAGGAAGAGGAGGAAGACCCATACACTTTTGCTGAGATTGATGACAGTGAATATGACACAATACTGGCCAATAGGAGTATAAAGAAAAAAATTGGAAGTCGTTCATTCATTATGAACAGACCTCCTGCCCCCACACCACGACCCACAAATATCCCTCCAAAAGAGGAAACGACGCCTTACATAGAGCAAGGTAATTTGTTTTGTTATTGATGTTACTGTTTGTTTGTGTATGTGTTTTTGGAGGATGTCCTGTCTTTTGGTAGGATCTAAAGCCTCAAAGATTAAAAGTATGTTTTAGAGTCATAGTTAAGTTGTGTTGGCCCATTTTTAATTTAAACACACAATGGATAAAGAAAATAAGGACAATGTGTGGGGTTCTGGTTTGTAATTGTTCATTAAGAAGGATAGTTTTGACTATGAAACCATAGTGTGTGCAAAGAAATACTGTTTGGGGCTTCTTCCATAATTCTATAAGAGCAAGCTCAATTCCCATGAATAACATGCAACACAAGAAAAATGTAGGTACTTTACTTTTTGCCCGTCTTCCATTCACAATAACTTAAACAATCTAAACAGTTTTGAATACTAGAATCTTAGATATGCAACGCCAGATTCTTTGATAATTGTACTTCACCCCCAATGATCAAGATTCACTTCATCCATGATAGAATTTTTGCTCCATTTTAGATTTCAATTCTTTGTCATTCTCAGTTACATCTAAATATAAAAAACATAAAAAAAATCCTTAGAGCTTTCTTATATCTATAACCCCAGTAGAATGTGTTGACTTTGCTATTATTTCTAACATTCTTGTGTACTCTGGTTTGGTGCATTCCATGAGTCACTGGTGTCTAAGACATGACTTTTACTCATCAGTGTATCACAGACACATGCACTTAACCCCACTTTTGGGGTTAGATACCACCCTACTGCTGCTGCTGTTGCTAAGTCACTTCAGTCGTGTCTGACTCTGTGCAACCCCATAGACGGCAGCGCACCAGGCTCCCCTGTCCCTGGGATTCTCCAGGCAAGAACACTGGAGTGGGTTGCCATTTCCTTCTCCAATGCATGAAAGTGAAAAGTGAAAGTGAAGTCACTCAGTCGTGTCTGACCCTCAGTGACCCCATGGACTGCAGCCTACCAGGTTCCTCCGTCCATGGGATTTTCCAGGCAAGAGTACTGGAGTGGGGTGCCAGTGCCTTCTCCGAGATACCACCCTAGGGACTGAAAATGTGAAGTAAACCATTGTTTCCATCTTTGAGGTGTTCTAAGCAACAGCTATCCAAATAAATATATAGTACAATTTGACCTTTTATTAGAGATTTTTGAATAAAATATTTGGGATTAATCAAAATGTTTGGGTGACAACTAAAGATGAGAAGCAATCTATTATACATTCAAATAATCTAAACGAAGTACACAAGCAGAACATTTAAATACATACCACAGATTCACTCAAAAAGAACACAGTTATTCATCTGTGATAAATATGTGCAAAAAAAGCCATTCTATTGTGTAAACAGTATGTATTGAGAGATTTGTATAAGAAAATTGAGCAAGTTTTTCCACTAGAGTTTTACACCTACTTAACAGTGATATGCTGATAATGTTCAAGACACTATTAAAAAAATAGAAACCAATAACAAATTAATAAAGATTTCAGCTAAAATAAAATGTCAGCTGAAACAATTATTAGATTATTAAGGCAAGGGATAAGTTGTAATTAGAATTTTTCACATTGTCTAACATAGTGGCTCTAGGATATTACATACAGGCCTTCATATCAGCAGATTCCACATCTAAGGATTCAACCAACTGCACCTCAAAAATATTCAATAAGAGGAAATTCCAGAAAGTAGCACAAAGCAAAGCTTGAGTTTGCCTCCAGGGCAACAGCTTACATAGCATTTATATTGTATTTTCAGCTAATTATATAGCATTTACATTGTATTAGGTATTATAAGTAATCTAGAGGTGATTTGCAGTAGACAACAAAATGTACATAGGTTATAGACAAATACTGTACCACTTTATAAAAGAGACTTGAAAGTTAGTCTCTCAGTCATGTCCAACTGTTTCCAACCCTATGGACTGTTGCAACAGGCTCTTCTGTCCCTGGAATTCTCCAAGCAAGGATACTAGAGAGGGTAGCCATTCCCTTCTCCAGGGGACCTTCCCAAGCCAGGGATTCTGCATTGTAGAAAGACTCTACCATCTGAGCCACTATGCTATGCTATGCTAAGTCACTTCAGTCGTGTCCGACTCTGTGCGACCCCATAGACGGCAGCCCACCAGGCTCCCCCGTCCCTGGGATTCTCCAGGCAAGAACACTGGAGTGGGTTGCCATTTCCTTCTCCAATGCATGAAAGGGAAAAGTGAAAGTGAAGTTGCTCAGTCGTGTCCGACTCTTAGCGACCCCATGGACGGCAACCTAACAGGCTCCTCCATCCATGGGATTTTCCAAGCAAGAGTACTGGAGTGGGGTGCCATTGCCTTCTCCATCTGAGCCACTAGGGAAGCCCAAAGAGACTTGAGCATCTGCAGATTTTGGTATGGAAGAAGGAGGTCATGGAACTAATTCCCTGTAGAACCCAAGGGACAACTGTACTAGCTCTTTGACAAAGTTGTTAAATCCCAATAAATATTTTTTTAAAGAGAGAAGATAGACATATAATTTAATGAAAAATTCGGTTATATTCTAGAAATTTTTCAACAGGTACATCATCTTCTGCATCTCAATCTTTAGGGAGTTCTCAGGACCACAAAGACCATTGTGTTTCTCTACTTTTTGCTCTTTATCTTCTCACCCTTCTGTCAACTGTCATAGTCTTGTTTTCCATGAATTCATTCTTGTGTTCTATTTTTTCTGTATCATTCATTTCTCTTTGTTTACTGGTAGTGGGGGCAATGGAGTTTAATTTCTTTGTCATGGCTTTTGTCTCATTTTGCTTTGATTCTAATTTATAAATTTCTGTGATATTTATTTCTCTTTAGTTCTCATATCATCTGTATTATCTTTCCTTGTTGCTTGTCTGTTTGGTCTGGAACTCTTGATACCTCCATCAGATAGGTGGCTCTTCTTCACTATGCTTTCATGTTGAAGAATGAAACACCAAAACCTAAATGGAAACTTGCCCTGCTCACTTGTGGACTGCACTGCAGGGCAGTGGGTAACCAGCCTTTTCATTGATTTATCCCAAAGTGTAAGGTTTGGTAGATCTATTCTCCTGCTGTTTTTCAATATATCTAGAAGAAATTCCAACTAATTGTAACCTAATTTATATACCCAGTTGCCAGCACTCTGTGATCAGAGTCTGGGAAGAAGACTGGGAAATTTCACCACTCAGAATGCACTATTTAACTTGTTCTCCCTGTGTTCAGTCCAGTGCCTGAAACTCCTTTCACCCACTGTGCCTTGTGTGCCATGGTCCTTCTGTTCACTTTCTCCAAGAACAAACTGTTCATCGTAGATGATTGCCTTATTTCATTGGAGAATGAATTAGAAGCAATGCCTGCTTTAGACTGCCAACCAAGCTCCATGTTCTATAAGAGCATTGGGATGGTTCTCCTTCTCATTCATAGGTTTATTAATTATATGAAGTTTTATTAAGAACCACATGATAAATTCTTTCTGTTAATAATTCAGATCCCCTTATATAACCATGGTACAATTCGTCTTTTATACAGACACACAGGAACTTTAAAGAATCTTAAAAATCTTGAGTTTCTAAGAAATTTAAAGGCTATTTATCTCACCTACTCATCCCAAGTCCAACACCTATCAATATTTACAGGAAATCTTTCATTCAATACACAATCAAATTTGTTCTCACAGCATTTGTGTTATATGCAGACAGGGATCACTGTTATGTGATTTATTTTGTTTTTGTTTTGTGCTTAAGCAATGGCAACCCACTCCAGTACTCTTGCCTGGGAAATCCCATGGATGGAGGAGACTGGTAGGCTGCAGTCCATGGGGTTGCGAAGAGTCAGACACGACTGAGCAACTTCACTTTCACTTTTCACTTTCCTGCACTGGAGAAGGAAATGTCAACCCACTCCAGCATGCTTGCCTGGAGAATCCCTGGGACGGGAGGCTAGTGGGCTGCCGTCTATGAGGTCGCACAGAGTCAGACACGACTGACGTGACTTAGCAGCAGCATGATTATTTTGCCTATATTTCAAACCAGTAGCAAAAACTGAACTATAAATGAGGTCATCAAAGTCCCTTTCCATTATTTCTTCCATTTCTCTTTTACTGGGATATCCTTGCTGGCTTCTTTCTTTTATGCTATTGATTGTTGATTATATTGTTCTCACATTAGGAAAACATTACCTCAACAGCCAGTTCTTTTTTGATGTTCTTTGCATTTCATGGGATAAATGTCTTTCATCACGGCTTCCTTTTTTCTTTCCTAGCTCAGGCAACTCTATTAAATAGAATATCCACCATTTCCCAGAAAGCCATCCATTCAATTTGAAGAATATTAGTTTGCTCTAGTTCTTGCCAGAGCACAGAAGCAATAGCAGAATGTTGGCACATCCAGGGTATGTTAAAGTAGCCAAAAGAGAAGGGTGTGGAGTGGAGGATGGAAGAAGAATGCAGATACCCAACTTACTGTTTCAAAAACTCAAGAAAGTAATAGCAAAGTGACTAGGCAAATAAACCAGAGAGATACAGGAAAATCATGTTGGCTTTTGTGGGATAATAGAGTGTGTGTGTGTGTGTGTGTGTGTGTGTGTGTGTCTGTGTCTGTGTGTCTGTGTGTCTGTGTGTTTAGTTGCTTAGTCATGTCTGACTCTTTGCCCAGGAATTGAACTCACATCCCCTGCATCTCCTGCATTGCAGGCAGATTCTTTACCACTGAGCCACTGGGGAAGCCCCATCCAAGTGATTAGAAGCTTGACATTTTCACTCTCTAGAGAAGGGAGAAGGACTGAAAGTGCATTAAAGATCAGTCATGACTGTGTGGGGAAGCCTCCATTAAGTGCTGATATTATGGGTTTTCAGGAGCTTCCAGGTTGACAAACACATAGAAAGGGTGGCATGCCCCCAGATGCTATGGGGACAGACTCTCTTGTGCCAGAGACTTCCAGACTTTGCCCTATGTATCTCTTTATCTGGCTGTTCATCTGTATCCTTTATCATATTCTTCAGTAAACTGGGAAATAAGTGTTTCCCTGAGTTCTGTGAGCTACTCCAGCATTTTAATAGAACACGAGGGAGGTTGTAAGAATCTCCAATCTGTAACCAAATCAGACAGAAGTTGAAGGAAACCTTGGCACTGGCACCTGCAGTAGAATGGAAGTAGGCTTATGGGCCTGAGCTCTTAATCTGTTGATCTGACACAATGTCCAGGTAGATACTCTCAGAATTGAATTAGAATGATGGAAATTGTGGTATATTCATACGGTGTTGTAGGACTTGGTTGGGGGGAAAGCCCACACATTTGGTGACCTAAAGTGTCTGAAATGAAGGGTGAGAGTGGTGTGAGATGGAGGAGACATACAGAAAAGAAAAGCCCAGGAGGAAAGGTTTTCCCAATACTGCTTTGAAGGTAGGATTCAGATTCAGCTGAAATTACCTAAGCAAAAAACTTCATATATTTGAGATTCAAATTCCTCATTGTAAGTTGGGAACAGAAATACTATGTACCTTAAGGATTGTTTGGACTTCCCAGGTGTCTCAAGTGGTAAAGAAGCCACCTGCCAATGCAGAGATGCAAGAGACATGGGTTCGATCTGTGGATCAGGAAGATCCCCTGGAGGACGGCTTGGAAACCTACTCTAGTAATTTTGCCTGGAGAATCCCATGGACAGAGGAGCCTGACAGACTGGGGTCACAAGGAGTCAGACACAACTTAAGTGACGGAGCACACAAGAAATAAATGACAAAAGGGACAAGAACCACATCAATGTGGGTAGAACAGGACACTTCACTAGCACTACAGAGGATGATCAGAAGAATATATCAATCTACAAATTTCTAAATTTCCCATTTTAAACTAAGTATTCTAAGTACTCCTAGTTTGAAGAGGGGAGCCCATACATAATGGGACAAACTTCTAGAATATTCACTTACAACTAAGCATTCTAACTTCTTTCATGCAGCATAACATATCAGACAGAAAATCTATTTCCACCATCATCACTATCCCCTGTCCACAGAAATGTAGCTTATTAATACAAAATTGAATCCATGGCTCGTTTTATCAAGAGATATGTTCCTGGGTTTTTAAAATTCTATTCTTATTATAGTAAACCTAATTTTATGTTAACAGCCAAAAAAGAATAACTCATTTTTCTTAATGAAAAGTTTTTGAAGTCTGCCTACTTCTAAATACCATATTCTCTCCATCTTTTGCTCCCTATAACATTGAAAAGGATCAGATTCATTAAGCTTCGAGAATATAGAGGAATTGACAAGGATTTACAATCCTGAGTGACAGAATTCTTGATTTAAGACTAATCAAGGAAACAAAGTGAGAACTTTTCATAGTATAGATAGATTGGTAATAAAACTATATCCATAAATCATGCATAGAGATGGCTGCCTATTATGGGAAATTTTTCAACGTCAATGAGCAATTTCCCATTTTCCCCTCACACAATTAATAAAACCAAGATCATTCTTCAGAGTCCATGTTGCTGATTTGGGGTAGAATATAATTTCCCTTTCAATTCTCAATTGCTACTGAGTTGCCCTTGGCATTTTACAGTGCAACAAAGTTGTATATGACCTTTTTGAGAGCTACTCAGCTACTGGGACCCTAAAATGTCAAGTACAACTCAGTTGCTCAGAAATTTTCCACTTGCAATTCACTTATACTTGAAATTGATCACGTCCAATGCAATTGAAATGCAAGCAGAGAAGAAGGAAAAAAAACAAGCCTTGTAGAATCACTTAG